>NC_045779.1:48805521-50228783 GCF_008692025.1 Phocoena sinus | reverse complement strand
CCTAAAGATTCATGAGAAAAACAGGTGAAGATTGTTGTATTCCAAAAATATGTACATTTGTACTTACTTATATCCTCCACCACTCTGCCAACTCTTAAAAAAAGATAGATGTAATTTGCAAAAAGAAAAATACGGAGCCAAGTTAATTTTTAATATAAAAAGGAATGAGAGCTTAAGGTGACTACAGCAAGTATGTCAACAATAAGATTAATACTGTTGCTTACACTCTTGAAATATTTCTTTTTATAACTTTTAACACTAATTTATCTAATGTTCAGTTGTTCACATCTTACCATATCCACAAAAATTAATTGATTCTATGACTAAATTTGGTGACACAAATATTGACAATTTTCAGCAGGACCAAAAAGTAAGGAAAAGATAGAGCTTCTGAAACTCTGTAACTTGAATTGTCACTCTAGCAGCCCTAAACCTTGTACAGAGCTACAAGGTTTGAATTCAGAGATCTTTCACGGGAGAGAAGCAAATTTTCTTTTCAGAAAATTATTTCCCTATAAAGCTGATTCAAATGTTGTTTCCCCCTTCCATTTAAAGCCATTAACTCTGAACATAGTAAATTTCTTTGGTTAGCTTTATAGATGTGTTTTGTAAACTATGAATCATCTCAGGTAAGTGAAAGGGACTTAAAGATCCTGATAGCCAGGATGATATATAGACTACCTGATTTTGAAGTCACTGGCATTCATGATGGGCAATTCAATCAAAGCACTGACCTCTGTAGAACAAATATATTGTATATTAACTGCATTTTCTTCTGGATATTCGGACCGCTTGAAGAAGTTTCAGTTCTTATGCATTATATTGATTTAAAGATCTTTGTGTTGCTACAAACTAATTAAATACCACTGTCTCGGTGGAATCAGAGTTTCCACCATGTTCCAAACCAGAAAGGCACCTAAGATGAACTGCTAGTTCTCCTTTTACTGTACAGGTGAGGGAACAGACTCAGTGGAAGTGAGTGATCTATCCAAGGTCACACAGCTTGCTGGTGGCACAACTAGGAATGTAATCCAGGTTTCTTTATTCCTAGTCTTTCTCTTTCCACTGTCGCGCATGATCTCTCAGTACTGTCTTCAACCTAGAAGGATTTCCCAACTTTATGCTAAGTGTAGGCCTTAATGACAATGATTATAATTAAACTTTTACATGAAGAAGATAAACCTGACTTTTGGTTTAGACTCTGAAAGGGGTCAATCCATGTTTTGTGACTTGTATTTCTAAGTCCTACATTTGTTTATCTTTGTACTATGTCATGGGGTAAACTGTATAACTAAATAACTATAAATAAACTTGACAGGACTTGACTCTGAACTGGTTGCATGATGAAATGTTCTGGAATTGAAAATCCTGTTTAAATGTACCATTTATCCCACTGCATTTTCACAGTAACCAGACACATACATGTAACAGGTATACTTTACGGCAACTATCCCTTGATTTAGGGGTCGTACCATGCTTTAACTTTGTCGCTAAAAGCAAACCCCATTTATAATCACGTTTCAAGATGCTATTGTGAAAGCTTTGTCTAGGAATGAAGAAGTAAAATAATGCCAATTTTAACGTATTCTTAGGTTGTTTTTATAACTCTATAAATAACACACATTTATTGTAGAAAAGTGAGCAGGTATACAAGAAAATTAAAAACCATAATCCCGTCACATTGAGAGAGCTTCATATGTTGCTGTATAAAAAATATAAATATGTTTTCTCAAAAAGTTGTGTCATGCTATACATACTGTTTTGCAGCCTGCTTTCTGTGGAGATAGATACCTTTTTTAATCAGTAAAGATCCCTCTAGTATAATTCTTAATAACTACATGATGTTTCATTTTATAGGTGTAACCTAGGATCGTTTTGATTCATCTCTCACTAAGTGTGCGGCCACATATGATTTCTCTATTAAAAAAGTCATCAGCATGAATTTACACTCTTCAATTCTCCTGCTGCTGATATGTGTATTATTTTTTGGTGTATGTCTGACACTTTAGCTGGGAGGCCTGAAAGTGCTCACCCTTAACTACAAAACAAATGCTTTTCTTAAGTGTCACTTGTACTCTGCTTGTCTCTGTCTCTGTCTCTTCTTCTTGTCTCTGTCTCTTTCCCTCCTTCCTGCTCATATTCATTCTTTCTCTTCTTTTCTTTCTTCTTCCCCCCTTTCTTCTCCTTCCCCCACTCTCCCTCCTCCTCTTTCTTCTTCTTCCTCTCCTCTTCTTCTAAATATACCCTACCTACCCTAATTCCAGATCATGTCGGATTCTTTTGTCTTTCCATTATGATTCTTGATATGGCACCTGGTATCATTTCCTTCTATGGAATTCTCACCATAGAATAATTTTTTTTCAACAGCAACTGCTTAAAAAATGTCCTCTCTGTTCCATCAGTAAAGCTGAGTCAAAGTTTGAGCTCTCAGAAGAGCTGCACTGCGGCTCAAGTGTGCAGGGTTTCTCCATGTGCCAAGACCTCTCAGAGGAATCTGACTCCTGATCCCAAGCACATACATGCCTTCTGCTGATGAGTTTTTCCCTCACTGAATTCTAATTTCTAAGGAAAATTCAGGTTTTCTTATATATACAAATCACACCATTTATTGATAATGATAACTTTTTTCAAGATTATAACAATTTCATTTCCTAGCAGTATAGGTATTTCACAGTGAATTCAGGGATTTAGATTTTAACTTGAAATTCATTTCTGCGCTCATGCTGAAAAAAACTTAGATGCATCTTTTACTCCTACTCTGCACCCCTTAGTTTTTTGACCCTCAAGTATGACATTACCTCACATGTGGTTCCTTGGGGTATTTTTCTATCAAAGTTGCTGAATCTCCTGGCATTTCCATATCTCTGTAGTTATCTGTGTCTTCCTATTGACGGGTCCATGTGTATAATGGAGTGTGGTGGGACATCTCTTCTTAAACCAGGCATATTCTTCCACGAACCATTTAGAAGAAAAGTGTTTTTCTTTATACAAGGTAGAAGTACCCATTTGTGATACACAGCATACTTTCCCTGTTATGTTTATTATTATTGTTTATTTTCATATGTGAAATGGAATTGGAGGAACTCTGCCAAGCTCTTTCTAGATCAACAAAGAAACGTGCCCCCCCATACCATTTAAGTGGATAGAAGGTGAAGGTCAAGCCTGAAGCTGTTTTTATGTATTTTAAAATAGTTTATTGATCATCCATACCTAGTCCTTAATGAATCTTAATCCTCCAAATGCAACAACGAAGCTGATTTCTACATTGAGGCATCTATGAAATGTAAGAACAACATGCCATTTGTCGGCCAGGTCTGGTTTGGATCAGCTAATACACTTTGCAAAGGGGATTATCTAAATATGCTTTGCTTCCTCCCCCGGGAATGTTAGGGGTTGTGTCTGGGTGTGTGACTTACCAGTTTTGAGTATGATGGGGCCTCAGCTGCCAAGTCAGTGAACTGGCCCTTCAGAGGGTCCACCACTTCTTTGGCACCACTTCTCTGGCAGAACACAGAGGAATATTTTATGGACAGGATTATACTACACAATCATGCTGAGAAGTCCTGCTGATTTACATCCTGACAAATTAAATGCATCACTTGTAGGGTTGAAACAGAATTTTGGCCTCATTAGCTTCACTTCTTTATCCCCTAAAGGGCCAAAGGCACAAAGCAGGAGTAGGATTAACAACACTTGCTCTGCTGTTTTTGTTTTCCTAACAATCTAGTTGGGGGTGACTCCAAGAAGCTTCCAGTTTGCTTTTTTTAGGATTTCTTTTTATTGGATGCTGTCCTAATCTCAAAACTTGGTTTCGTTCCTTACCTCAAGGAAATAGCACTTAGAAGTAAGAGATCAGTAATCTGGCCCATATAATTGAAATTATACAACCAAGAACTCAAAAAAGGGGAAGCATTAATATTTACCTCACACAGAGGGTTGGTATGACAAAGTGAGACATGTAATTGTCAACTTTTATTGGATTTCTCCAGTATATTTCTGCCTCACAAAAATAGAAAAGAGAGGTAGACAGGGAAGGATGTCATAAGGCAGATCCCTTCAGCTGAGCTAAATATGTAACTGGATCTTCTGGTGTCAAGATTTGGTCAGCTGACTAGGTTTCAAGGCACCTGTCCATCTGTGACTTAACCCCAACTTTTTCCAAGGTTGGAGCATAGCCAGGTGAAAAAAATATTCTAGAACAAATTTCTTCTGTCTCAGCAGGGTACACAGGAAGAGAAATCAACACTCCATGTGTACAAAGATGGAGGCCTTGGGCTTTCTTGATCAAACTTGTGTTGAATATGCAGAATGAAGATTAGGGAAATCTTCAGTTAGACCATTTAGAGTGAAGTGAAACTACACAAATGGTGGTCATTCTGACATAGTTTCAGCAAAATTATCTGCCTAGTTATCTAATATCAGGCAGGTGAACATCTAAGCCAGGTGCTTTACATACACTACTGCTAATCCTCCAACTAATCCTGCAAACTATCTATTGTTATTTTCATTTATATGAAGAAACTCAAGTTCAAAGAGGTCAGGTAACTTGCCGTGACCAAACAGCTGATGTATGGCAAAATTAGCATTCAAGTCCATATGATTCTCTGTCTTAATTATTATAAAAATGTCTTTTCCAATATGATGCAGCCTCAGGATTAGTTGATGTGGTTGTCAAGTTATCCTCAGCATAATCAAATACAAATTTGGAGAAAGGGATAGGCTAGTGTTTTTGGCCCTACTCCTATACAGATCATTATTTATTCCTCCTACTACTAGAGTAGGAAATATAAACTATTTCTTTTACCTTGGGAATTCACTGGACTTATTTGACAAGCTCCATCTATCTTCTAGCTAGAGGTTATGGGAAGCTATTAAGTTAATTTTAAGTTATGAAGTGTGTATAATTTCAAGATACAAAATTATACCTCGCTAACAAATTTTTGTAATGGAATAGTGAAAGTATTGATTTTTAATACTTAATATGCCTAAATAAATGAAAAGTTAAATCGCAGTCTTCCTAATCAAAGTTATCCTCCATTTGATAAGTTCTTTACAAAATACTAAAGTAAAATCACAACGTTATCAGTCACTGTTTTTGTTGTCAATTCTATCTTCTAAATGTTTTTCCAATCTATCTTTTTCTTTCTATTTACTCTGACTCTGTCTTAGGTCAAAATCCCATTAATTTTTGTCTTAGCCATTGCAGTGACCTCTTTGCATGGCTTATACCTCATGTCTCTCAAACCTATCATCCCAAAGTCTGCTAAAATTCTAAAATTCAAGTCAGATTATTTTTCCCATTTTTTAAGTCTCCACACACACTAGTTCAGCACAACTTCTAAATCTCTAGATAGCATCTGCCCAGCCCTCTTCTCGTTCTCTGTAAGGGACTGAGGAAAGTTCAAGTTCTTTAGCATGGAACATGGTCCATGATCATTATAATCCTAATTTTATAGCCTTACTTTCAGAAGTCTTCTTATATTTTAGAAGTATGGTCTAATAGCTAAGAGCAGGAGCTCTAAGGTCAGACTGCCTGGGTTTGCCTTGATTCTGCTGTAAACAACTCGGCCACATATTACTTGTGTGACATTGAGCAAGTTGTGTAAACTCTGTGCTTTGGTTGTTCTTCATTTGTAACACAGGGATGATGATAATAGTGTACATGGAGTGATGTGAGGATTAACTGAGTTATTGCATATAAAATACTGAGGGCAAGTGCTTGAAACACATAATAAGTGTTTTAACCATACTAGTTGTTAGTATCACTGAAGACGATGTTTTTTCAGACATCTTTGATGCTTGCCTTGTCTGGAATGCCTTGTAGTCCTTTATTCAACTCGCAAACTTCTGTCTCTTCAAAACTCAGTGCAGATATTACCCCTCCAAGAAACTTTCTGACTCTGCCAAATAGATTTGCTCATTAAAACTTATGTGATAACACTCTACCTTGTTTCTTCCTCCCATTACTTCATTTATCCCATCACATTGTAATGTGTGTGTGTGTGTGTGTGTGTGTGTGTGTGTGTGTGTGTATCTCTACTACTGGGCTGTGACCTTTCTGGAACACAGAGACTGTGTTTTATTTATTTCTGTCTTCATGCTCCCAGGCACAGTTCTCTACACATAGTATATAGAGTATTAAATGCTTTTTGAATGTGACTGATGAACTGGCAAATGAACTGGCAAATATCCCAATAAATGTCATTTATCTATGTACACAGAAACACACATACAATTTAAAAAATATTTTAATGGAAAACAGATCACATAGTTTACATTAAATATTGTAAACATATTCATTGTTCTTAACATAAATAAAATACAGATGGCTTTTTATACCACTATTCTGCATCCCCAAAAGCCCCATTGCATGGCAGCTAAGGTTATCAGTGCACATTTTGAGGTTCACTAATTCAACCCAATTTTTTCGTCTCTAGACAACATCTTCTCAGACCATTCTAGACTCATGACTGTTTACCCACATCTCTCTGATTGATAAAAAATCAACACAACTTAACTGATTTAAATTTTAAATTTTATAGAAGTGTATAAATTGAAATTCAGAGTCCCAAATTCCGTATTCCTCCACCCCCTGCAGAGAATCATCATTAACAGATTGGCAGTTTCAGTGCCTATTCTTCCAGACTTCTTAATGAATATACTAATTATACACGTGTATATGGAGTGTGCATGTTTGTCTGTGTGCTTACAGAGATACACACCCATATACAATTACACATATGCAAAGTACATATTTAAATCATATATGTGTATGTGTATAGATTGTAACTATTTTTAAGATGCTTGGGTTTTATACTTTATAACAGTTTATCATAGATATATTACACATGTAAACTATATACACATATAACTCATTCATTGCTTGAGATGCACTAAAATTTACAATTTAGTAGATCTTTTTATGTGATTATTTTAAATTTTCAAAGATATAACAAATTATCTGCAAATTTGACATTCTCCCCAAGTGTGCATGGGCTTTCTAGCTTCCCCAGACCTTGCTAGCCGTTTGATTAATATTGTCTACCAAGAGGTAATGTTGTGCATCTTTTCCTGGTTATTGACCATTTGCATTCTTCTTCTGTGACTAGCCTCTCATGTATGTTTCTCATTTTTTCTATTAGATTGTTTATCTAATATCTTTATTTCCTCATGTAAGCTCTTTAATGGATGTTTAAAATTTTGTTGTATATGTTGTAAATATTTTCTCTAGTTTGTCATTTATTGTTCAACCTATTTTTTACAGAAGAACTGTTTTTATGTTATGAAGTGTATATGTATTTTTTCTTCTTGGTTTCTGGCTTCCACAGTATATTTTCGCTTATTCTTATTACCCCAAACTTTAAAAAATTTATTTGACAATGTTTACTTGAAGTGATCTATGCTTCTGTTCCACATTTTAATTACAGAAATGTTTAACTTCATATTAAATATGAAGTTTGAGAGAAAATTTACTGTGTTCAAGTTAGAAACTTAAAGTATAAATTTAACCTGAACTTACTGTGCCCTTGCTTGAATGGGGGAAAAAGATCATTCTTTAAAACCCATATTTGCAACATGTGTTGACACCATACAGATTAAAAATAATTTAAAAATGGAAACATCTGTAAGGAGATTCAGACAGATGAAAATGAGAAGGTTTCTATATTTTTTTAACATCTTCCTCCTGGTTTGAGGGCTATACTTATACACATAGAGCTTAGGCAACTGTCACTCCTGTGAATTCAGTTGCTGCTGTTAAGAACCCCTGTTGTGGGAAACAATTTGAAAGGGAGAGCTTTTTCTGTGAAAGCTTCAAGATGTGTTCAGTGATTGAAATATTTCCAGTAAGATATGTTGGAGGAGGCAGACTGTGAAAATTAGGGAAAAAGTCAACCAAAAACTTCAAATAGGGCTTTATATATACTCAATTAGAGCCTTTTGCTGAAGTTAAAGGCCCTAGATTATTTTGTTATTTTATTCCTCATTAAAGTGCACCTCTGCCTCAAACTAGAAGTTTAAGTGCCAAATTCTATGCATGTCTCTTCTCAAGTGTTTCTAGAAGGATGAGAAACGTGAAGTATTGAGAATCCTGTGAGAAACTCTGTCTCTGGATTTTACGTTCAATTTGAATAGATTTAGGTGCAGAGTTTCATAAATTGTTGTTCCATGGAACACTAATCCTAAAGGATGCATCATAATAAAATTATTTATTTAATTAGCATTCCCCCAAACTTGACAGTAGAACTCAACAATGGAATGCCTAATAAAAATACACTGAATGCACTCTAGAAAACAGTACACTGGAGTTTGGAATCAACATCCAGGTTTTGGATTATGCATTTAAACCTAAACTAAACTTGCTGCCGAAGACCATCATAGAGAAAATATGACTACTTTGCCAATTGAATTTAGGACAGTGGAGTTGTCATGTCCTTCAGATCAACCTTTGTATATAGAAGTCTCCGTGCCTAGGTGAGCTGGCCTCTCCCAGCTGACCTGGATAGGGAAAAAGCAAGAGAAACAATAAAAGGCCTCAGGACAAAATGGGATATGACCAACATATTGAGTAAGAAAATTAAATTTAATGGCAGAGGAGTTAAGGCAGAGTGATATTTAAGAAAATCTCAGTTCAGATTTTTTAAAAAAATAGCTTGGCAAAGAAATTTTGTTTATATATGTGGAAAAAAGATGGATAGGTTAAAATATTGTGAAGGACAAGCTCCCAAAAATAACCAGATGGAGAGCAGCAAATACTAAAGAGATGTTAAGTTGATGCCTTGATTATTTGGCAAAATATAAGCGGGTGGAAGTAGATAGAGATTATGTTATACTAAATCAAAGAAATGAGACGCTAAAGCTTAGTTTTCATAGCACTGGGTTGTCATGGGCAGATTTCTAGTCTAAGTTAGAAGACATGGCTTTTTATTTTGGTTATGACACGCACGGTATGTACACCAATTTTATACAAGATATTTAGATTCTTACCTATAAACTGGGGCTTATAACATCTACTCACTCCGTATCGCTATATTACTTTAAGAATCAAAGGAGATAAGGATTTGAAAATGCTACACAACTAAAATGGTGTATTACAACAATGTGATTAGTAAGTGGAGATGGTATATGAATATTTTCTGGCAGAAGAGTTTTTGGATTTCAAGCCAGTTTGGATATAGTGAGGAAGGGCTGACTTCCAAGTAGATAATAACTAATGGATGAGAAGTATCAAAGAAAAGAGGATAGTATTTTTTGGAAGCCAGATATGAAGAGAAGATGGAAGGGAGTGATGAGTGAGTGGTATCAAAAAGGTATCAGTTTTGCCTGAAGAAGTCTAAAAAATTGTCATTAATATAAAGGGTATCTCTAGTAAATAAAGTTAATAGAGAATTACTAGAGTACAAAAGTTATTAAAGAGAATCCAAGTGAAGAATAAGATGAGAAAATGACTAGAAGAGATAATTAACTGGTAAGACCTGCCATTTGGGAAACAGTGTGACATGTTTCCAATTTGCTTATAGTTTTTTTTTTTTTTTTTTTTTTTTTTTTGCGATACGCGGGCCTCTCACTGTTGTGGCCTCTCCCGTTGCGGAGCACAGGCTCAGCGGCCATGGCTCACGGGCCCAGCCGCTCCGCAGCATGTGGGATCCTCCCGGAATGGGGCACGAACCCGTGTCCCCTGCATTGGCAGGCAGACTCTCAACAACTGCGCCACCAGGGAAGCCCTTGCTTATAGTTTTTAATGCATGTTTATTTTTAATGAAATATTTCATTCCCAATCCAGTGAGATGTCTGATACACAGCAGGCTTCTTACTTCCCTGAGCAGTCCCTTCTTTATTTTACATGAATATCTATTTTAAGATGACAGGTTATGTTGGTATCATTTGATAACTGGTAGTCATGGTGCATTAGGGTTGTTTGGTGAATTATGAAAATAACATTCTTTCCAACATGCTAAGTGTATACTCCTTTTACTTGGGAAATGCAGACCTTTTCTTCCACAAGCCAGTGTTGAGAATTTTTTCCTTTGGTACCAGGACTTCTTTGATCAACTTTCCATTCTCATCTCTTTCCAAAATATCCTGAAAATCAAAACAAAACAGACAAAAAGCTCCTTTATTGACATCTCAGACAGTAGCCATCTTTTAGTATATGTCTTCTTGAACAAAGAATGCATCAAAAGTAGAAAGTGTCAAAACACGTATGCAAAAAAAAAAAAAGTGTTTATGTCTGAAATAGAAGTTTCTTATAGCTGCTTTTTTTCATTTGAGGTTTTTTCTTTCATTTTCTTCATTTCATTTCTCTCTAAAAATGAATCCTTAGAGTAAGAATAGTGTCATTTTATATTTTACATAGTGCTGAGGGCACTGTTGGCACGTAGCAACTAATAAATATGAATTATAACTATAGCATGGTATTTTCCAAGCCAGAATGTTACCTACTAATTAGGAAAACTGAAAGGCCAGTGCTCATCTTATTTCAGGAACAAAATGGTAATTCAGAATTTTTATCCAGTATTTTATGACTATACATCCAAATGTTGCTCTTTACATTAAATTCTAAGGTTTCTTGGTAGTATACTATAACTCTTGTGAATTTAGAAGAAAAATTTCTCGTAAGTTAACTGACTCTATTTTATGGGCATTTAACATCTGATCATTACCCTAGGAAGAGAAACAAAATTATTAAAAAGTAAACTGAGGAAGAGCTAAGGCATCCGTGTGGTTAATTCTCAGATCTGAAGGCCCAAAATTAATGGGCACAGAGACAACCTCCTCTGACATCCATAGCAAGTACACTAATCACTTAAACCAGTGGGTGGGTAAACTTTTTAACCAGTAAAAGGCTCTTGGTTGTATTTTGTTAGTTTTGTTTGTTTTTTAACCACTAACTTTTCCAGCAGCAAGTTATTGACACAGAAGAAAACACTATAAGACAGTGAATCATGCCTACTCCTTTAGAGGTACTCTCATCTTACTCTGACTTCCTTGCCTGAATTTTTCATTTCCAAAATACTCTTTAAAAAATATAAATAGGGCTTCCCTGGTGGCGCAGTGGTTGAGAGTCCGCCTGACGATGCAGGGGACATGGGTTCGTGTCCTGGTCTGGGAGGGTCCCACATGCCGCGGAGCGGCTGGGCCCGTGAGCCATGGCCGCTGAGCTTGCGCGTCCGGAGCTTGTGCTCCGCAGCGGGAGAAGCCACAACAACAGTGAGAGGCCCGCGTACCGAAAAAAAAAAAAAAAAAAAAAAAATATATATATATATATATATAAATAACCGTCACATTTTCCCCAAATCACTATATATTTTATGATTTAAGTATTAAGTTTAAAACATTCCCTAGTGTCCCCTTTTTGAAAACTTATAAGAATGATTCAGTGCTGTATTTCTCCAAGGTAAATTAAGTGCCCAGTCTGGTATGTTACATTTGAATAACACCTTGTAAACTAAGGACTGGTTGAACCTTCTGAAAATGGAACTGAGAAAACTGAATAAGGCTTTTCTCTGAGGGATACTAATATATTATACACTCTATAAAATGTAAATGCTTTTTATTCCCAGTCAGTTGCTAGGATCCAAGAGTGCTTCTGCATTCTCTATCATTTTTAATGTGTAATAAGCAAAGGGAGTATCCTGTGAAGAGTTCTGAGAGAAGGAGGGCTCTCAGTTGAAGACTGCATCACTCTGGGCAAAGCTTCCCAAGTCCTTTTGTAAGACCATGCCGCCAGCCGAACACGGCCTTCCTTTTCGGAACCAAGTATTCAGTGATTTGGAACTTGCAGTGCCTTTAGGCCTTATCCTAAAGCTTAGATTGAGAGATAAAGTAAGCTAGTGGTTATGATACAGGACCAGATATCAAAAATCCCAAGAAATATAATTCATTGTGACTTTAGATAGCTTACTTTCTGGTTCTGTGATTTCTGCATCAATTTGCTCTTCCTTGACATCACGAAACTATTGTGAAATTTAATCACTGTGAATGTTTTGAGAATCCCAAATGAATGAAGCAAAGTAAATATCTATGTTTTGTTCATACATTTTTCTGAACTGTTGTTTCTATTTCTTATTGTACCCATTTCTTTAATGAAAATTATACCATAATTTCTGCAGACAGGGTCCAAGTCAGCTACCCTGGATATTAGATACACCCCAGGACATAAATATTACTCTAACAATAAGTGATCTAATAATTCTTCATTTCACATGCTGTATATGTCACTCCTATTTTGTGTATATATATATTTATATAATATTTATATTTACATATATATTTTTTTCTGAGTCTCTCACTTAAAAAATATTTCCATGATGAAATACCTGACTAAAGTTTCTCACTTTAAATAAACTCAGGAACTAATTGAATCACAGTTTTTTTAATAGCATTTTTTAAACTAAATTTTATCTTCACTTCCTTGTAGTTTATTAGAACATAAAATCTTTGAAATGGAGGGAAAGCACAAGGACGAATTGGACACCTTAAAGGAAGAGAAAGAGAATCTTCAAGGCTTGGTTACTCGTCAAACATATATAATCCAGGAACTGGAGAAACAATTGAACAGAGCCACCACCAATAACAGTGTCCTTCAGAAGCAGCAGCTGGAGCTGATGGACACAGTGCATAACCTTGTCAACCTCTGCACTAAGGAAGGTGGTAAGAATTTCTTTCTTACTTTGGTATAGTAAATATCTTATTTAATTATGGAGCAAGCAAATATTCAATATAACTTTCTTAGTTGCATCAGTTGCTGTGTAGAAGCAGCAAAAGAACTTTATTCTTAGAAGCATTTCATGAAGTTACACTGACAATTATCTCATGTTTTTAACTTCAGAGAGAGTATTCATAAGCTTGAATATTGACTTTACAACATCTTTCTAAAGGGACTTTCTAATTTCTTCTTTTTTTTACTGGTCTTTTAGCCTTAGATAAAATCTACTATATTTTCATGGATAAATATTTGGTATCATGATGTTAGACACTTAACTATACAGGACAGAAACTGGCCAATATTAAAGATTAGTTCAGAGTGCGTAGGAGAGTTTCAGGAGAGTTCCCGTTTTAAAACTATTTTTTTTGCAAAGGAGGAGAGGGAAGAGTTGCCTGTAGAGAAAAGGAGATATAGAAGTTCTTAATAACTGTTATGAGGAAGAAAGAATATTTGTTACTAAAAGTCTGTATTAAGATTATTTACACAGTCCTGTGTGGAGAAGACCTAACCGGGTGTATGGGCAAATTTATTCTGGGGTGTCTTCATGACCGTGGAAATACAAATCTTTAATATCACTAGAATATCTGGAGCCATTTAATCATTGGAAATATTGCAGGCATGTGTCTCTTTAGAAGACATCCATTCATCTGTCCATCCATCCACCCACCAATTATTGAATAAATGCCTCTGTGTGCACTTGTCCACTTCAAGCAGAACCTCACCTGAGCCTCAGGAGAGCTCTTCAAAGTTTGGAGCTTAAGTTCATCTTCTGTAGTTCTGCTCGCTAATCAGCCTTTCTGTTAGTGAACACAGAACGGTAAATGGTGATGAGTGAAAGAGAACACCACTTACATCTGAAAATCATGGTTGTCATTAAGTTGTGGCTTATGTGATCATTCATGTAATGGTTCAGTATGCATACGCAATATACATAATTGGTGGCTCCTTTAATTTAATAGTGGACTTGAGCTATCTGAAAAAATACTCAGTTCCGTACTCTCGTGAATAGATATGAATATAGAGGATAAATCCATATTAAGTGATCCTGCTTTAAAGACATTTCACATTTCTCTGTTACACTCCATTACCTTGAGTTATATCTCCTTTAGATAATCTAAACAAGCCTTTAATATACTTTGTAAAGAATATTTTTTAAACAGTGAGTTCCCAGAGCTCCATTTGGGTGTGCTCAGAAATGTGATTGCGAAAGAAAAAACCTGCTAATCAGTCAGAGCCTGACAAAACTTTGAGTTAGAGTCTACTGAAAGGAAAGCATGGTAGAATTTTGCCAGAGAATTTTAATAGAGCTCATGAGTATTTAGAAATTAAGTATTAATATGAGACGTATCTATTCTCATATTGAACTGAATACATTTGGGGAAGATTGAAAACATATTTTTCTTATCATCCTGAGACTCCTGAGACGTAATGCACATGGAGCTGAGTAATTCTTTTTTTTATGATGTTAGAAATATCAAGCCCTGTTGATTCTCACAGAGCTCATATGTCTGCCTGCTTATCATAATTTCACTTCTTTTCTAAGTATTGTCCAATAAATATGTCTTTAAGCTTTTGGAGCAGGAGGGTGACTTCAAAATTAAAATCCCTGGCTAGTTTTGGTCTTTGGGTGCAGTGTCAGGCAACCAAACATCTGTTCAATTCAAAAGACATAATTTATTGAACAATTATTATGGCACTCCTGATAGATGCTACCCATAGCATCCACTCAGGATATGAGAAAAGTAACTGTGTCTATTCTATGATATAGCATATCCAAAAAATACTACTACTACTACAGAGTGAGACAGAAATTGTCTAATACTTCAGACCTCTAGACATTTATTTTCTTTTTAATGATAAAATTCTAAAATAAATCCTGCTTTAACTATAGGATTTGTAATCTTAATGTAAGCCTATTGCCCTATTATCCAATGGATTCTATGCTCTTATAATCATAGATTTTGTTTGCTTCTTATTAATCTTTTTTTTCTTTAATCCCACAGTTAAGTATTCTACTAAGTATTTGGTCATTTAAGAACTCATAAGAGACACAAAAATGGGAAATATCTCTCACTAAGTTTTCCATAAAGATTTTACTTCTTTGCATATCTTCGTTTTCACTGGCACCATAGTCTTCAGTTATGGTGAATTTAAGACTTAAATGACTGATTTCATAATACTAGATTAAATATCAGTTACTAAAATGAACTTTTATTTCATTCTAATTCTAAAACACATAAGTAAAATCTCTCCCTACTTAAGATCAAAAGTTTATTTATCAAGTAGATTTATTATTTATCAAAGATTATATATAAATGTTCTACTTTTAAATATAACTATATGCAAATAAGCCTAAATCAATACATCACAATAAATGCATCACTTTTCTAAAATGTATATTTCAAAAATGCAAAGAGTAGTCTTCTGAAGGATTTTCCAAAAACATTATGAACTGTGTCATAATCCAAAAGACTAAAAATTTTAATTGACCTTAAGGGTCCTTTCTTTCTAACTTGACTCAGTCAGTCATTTATGGAGACAGCCTGAATGTAATACTACAAAGCAAGAGAAAAATTTCTATTGAGGTTTTTCTGTCATTGGCAACTAATGTAATCTTTATGAAGCTGTCTCATCATTTATAAAAAGTCAGGATAATTATATCTGCTTCACAATGATAGTGAGAGGATTAAATTAGATACTGCATATAAAAACAAAAGAGGGGCTTCCCTGGTGGCGCAGTGGTTGAGAGTCCGCCTGCCGATGCAGGGGACACGGGTTCGTGCCCCGGTCTGGGAGGATCCCGCATGCCGCGGAGCGGCTGGGCCCGTGGGCCATGGCCGCTGAGCCTGCGCGTCCGGAGCCTGTCCTCCGCAGCGGGAGAGGCCACAGCAGTGAGAGGCCCGCGTAACGCATAAAAAAAAAAAAAAAAAAAAAAAAAAAAAAAAAAAAAACATTAAAAACAAAAGAATGTGACACAGTTGATTCATTAAACATTAATTCCTTCCTTTTCCTCCAAGTGACAAGATTAAACTAAACACAAGAAAACTTATGATGTGCTATCAATAAGTAAAATTTCTTTCAAAGAAAATGTCTGGATACAAGGCTGTAGAGTTTCTGACTGTTGACAGTCATCTAAGCCCCTTCTTTTTAGCTTCAGTTTTCTAATCTCTAAAATGGAATCATAATACATACCTGATGAGTTTGCTGTAAGAATTAAAAGAGGTTTGTATAAAACATGTAGTATTTTTGTTTAGTTTCACAAAACTTTTCCTACTAAAACATCTAATGTCATGAGATATATTTAATCTAAATACAATTAATAAACACATTTTCTGAAATAGTTCAACAAACCTTCCTCTTTTTGTTCTGAACAGGCAATAGTGGTACCTTAGGCAAATAGTCATTACAAACTGAATTGCATCTATTTCTGTAAGACTTCTGGGTAGCACATTTATTTTTGCCTAACCTTTGTCTGCAAAAACTGGGTTGCAGTTATTCTTAGAAACATTAACACTAAAGAAATATTGCTCTCAATGTTATCATTGTGTCAAAGCTTAGCTGATTGCTTCATGTTTTTGGCAGTTCACAGTTATTGTGGGAATTAAATAGTTTACATTGATAATGGCATGGAAACAAGGTTTGGAATTCTTTGGGGGAGGATAATCAGGTACTGTGACTGTCAACATTCAGCAGTCATCTCTGTTCAGAGATAATTAAAGCATCATCACCTACCTTGAGCATACATCAGACAAACTTTGCATTATGTGATCAAGAATTTAATTACTAACAAACCTTAAAAAAAGAAAGATAAGTAAAAAGAAAATAGTATTTAGGTTCCATCATAAAATTACATTGGCTGATTGTCTTACTGTCCAAATCAACTTGGAACATACTCCTGCTATACCAAGATATGATTCATAAATTTATCATTCATTTAAAAAATAGTTATACAGCAACTGTTTTGTTTCAGATTCTCTTCTGGGGGTAAGGGTATCCATCCATTTTTATTTAACAAAGATTTGCTGAGTTCCTATAATATGCCAGATAGTGTTCAGACAATGAGAAGAGAGAAAAGATGTACTGTCCGTGGCTTCAAGAAAACTGGAATTTGGTGGGGAAGGAGATAGGTAAACAAACAATTATATTCTGTAATTGTTTGCTAGTGGTGAGGCCAGGGTGCCAGGGGACTAGTGAAACACACAGGAGGAATATTAAAATCATGATAGAGACAGAAGGATGAGGGCAGAATCCCGCATCTGCAGAGTCTTCTTAAGGCTCTTGTTGAATACTTGTTATGATGCAGGCATGGCTTAAGCTTTATGTGTATTAATTTAGTTAGTCCTCACAATAACAGTTGAGGGAACTACTGTGGTTAGCCCCATTTTATAAATTCCACAGGCAGCTTGAGTATTTTCCTAAGGCTACATAGCTAGAAAGGTTGATCCAGGATTAGAATGTAGGCAGGATGGCTCTAATGGGGAGACAGTGGCTAAGTATTCAAAATGAAGAAAACGGAGGATACTCTAGAGAGCATAAACATGCATATTTGCCAGGAGTCATGAGAATGGGTGTGAGGGGTGTACACCTAAATGCATAACCTAATTCTCAGAATCAAAGGCAGGAGAGCAGTGAAAGGCGAGGTTAGAAAGATCCACAGAGGGAGATCAAAGAAGCTGAATTTTTTCCTTGAAAGCAGTGAGGAGTCGTTGTCAGTATATAAGGACAATGGTGACCTTATCATTTTAGAAAAATCACCCCAGTCACAACGTAGGAACAATGCATCAGAAAGTTGACAAGCCTGGAAATAGAGGGACCAGGTGGATATTTTGCCATTATTAAAATATTAACAAATACTTAGATAGTATGAGCCAATCTTCTTAGCCCCTTGCATATCATTTAATTATGATAACAACTCTATAAGCTAAGTGCTATTATTAACTTTATGTGACACATAATGAAATTAAGCACGGGAAGGTAAATAACTCCCAAATATTACAGTGGTAGCAAGTGAACAAGCTGAGATTTGAACCCATAGAGTCTGGTTCTTGAGTCTGTACATTATCCACCATACTATGATGGGGAGAAAAGGTAGATTGAAGGTGGTTTTCATCAGATTCTCAAAAGGATCTTCTGGGAGAGAAATAATGAGGTCAGGATCAAACAAGGGCAAATGGAAAGGCAAGTGAAGGGGAAATTCGTGAATAAAGAAGAATTAGAATCAACAAGAAATAACCACTTATTTAGAAGTAGACTCGAATATATTATAAATTCCAAGTTTCTGGGTTGACTAATTTTGATGATATTTCTTAAAATCAGCAACATGTGAAGAGAAACAAGCTCTGGGAGGAGGATTTAGTTTGAGGCATTGGACTGAGGTGACTATGGGACAGTTAGACTCTGAAAGGTAGGGGAATGGGAGTCAGGAGTTCAGTAGTAAAATCCTGATGAGCGTGTAGATTGGTGTGTCCTCAGAGGAGATAATTGGTAAAGCCGTGCAGCAAATGAAATCACTGAAAGTGTGTATAAAGCAATGACTCAGCCATTTAGGGGTTATAAATCCATTCAAGAATCTGATGAAAACTAATCTACCTTTCATTCCTACTTAGTGCAAATACCCAGGCACAAATCTGTGTACAATTTCAGAGAATTTACAGAAATATTTAACATACAGAAATTGCATAATATATTATGAACTCATTTTAACATAATAAGAATGTAAAATCAAAGACAGAAAATTGGGAGTTCTTTAAGGGACTGAAAAAAGGAGACCAAAATAGGGGTTATAGCAGAGAGAAAAGACTGTTATGAAGGGTCTTATTTTAGTGGCAAATAAGCAGAAAGGTCAAATGAAAAAACAGACTGAAGTGAACTTTGGAACTGGGTTGTTACCTTCTATAGGGAGAGTTTGAGTAAACTGTAGAGCTCAATTGCATAGGTTGAAGACTAAAATGAGTAAGATGAAGTAAAAGCAGAAAATGTTGTCTACCCACATCCAAATGTTGAATGTTGAAAGGGTAGATATCAGTTCTGGGTAGAGAAGCACAGAGAGTAGAGAGGAATAAAAGAAACTTAAATACCAAGAGACATGAGCATGTTTATATACTTAGTTCCTTAATATGAAGTATTAAAATTTCAGATCATAAGGAGCTTCTCTTGAAGTTTATTTTAAAAGTTTCTTTCAGATCATCTGAAAGATAATGATTAATACTACAAATTTTTAAGTGATCTCAATTATTTGGTTTAAAGTATCTTTCCCAGAGGCTGATTGCAGTGGTACAGAGCATTTGATCATTATTTTCGGTCTTCTGGCCTTCTGAAAAGGGGAAATGAGGCATTTGCTTCCTTTCCAGTGCTGAGGGGACATTTGGCTGTGTTCTCAGAATAATTCTACCATCTGAAAGGAATTTACCTCCTATGCAGTGTCTACTGAGTTTGTGAAGTAAATCATTCAGTCAAGGGATGAGATAGTTTGAACTCCTGCAAGTCCCTTGAGTTAAGAACAACTCTTAAAAACATCACAGATGATGGGAGGAAATTAAAACTTTTTGAATGTTACTCATATAAACACTGATAAAAATAGAAAATATCATTTTTATTGACTTAGTAAAATACTTGGTTATCGTTGACTACTTGTAATGCACGTTTTAACATTAGGTAGAACGAGAAAGAAAAATACAGGAAGTCATCTGCTGAACACTACAGTGAGCACTTGTCTCCATTTAATGAGGGAAGTGCTTTATCTTGACAGAAAATTATATGTCAAACATTTACAATTTCCTTAAAATGAACCACACTTCTAGCACTTCCTTTCACAAAACCTAATGGCTTAAGGGGAAAGTGACTATTTATTTTTGGAAATGGTATGTTTCTCCTTTTTGATGGAGCATGTTATCTGCCTTTTGAAAAGCCGTAATTTCCGTAAAAAAAAAAAAAAAATTGTGTGAATAGCAGATAGCCAAAGTAGTGATAACAAAATAAAAAATAATACAGTCCTTGACCTCTCCCATGAACTATTTCTAAACCACATCTTTTGGGGGAGATTTGAAATTTTGTGGTTAATTCTCTTTTGGAATTAGAGTTTCAATTTCAGAAACGAAACTGTCTGAAATGGAAAGGGATATCCCCTGATTCCAGCTGGGCCTGGAAGTTACCAGGGTGAAAGGCCATGAAAAAAAGAGTGTTGCCTTGATGTTCTAACATTACTGTGAACAAACCCTGTTCCTTCTTCTCTTGTGCTTTCATGGCCTGGTTCACTAAAGCAAAGAAGCACAAAATATTTTGAATATAATTTTAACTAAATCATTTCCTGGACTCATCGATACTCAGGTCCAATTCAACGGGTTTTTTTTTTTTTCTAAGTCCAGAGACAAAATGGGACAGTGGATACGAGTTACAGATAAGCTATGTTACTTTGTACTAAGCCAAATAGCACCTATAATTACTCAGAGAGAAAGTAAGGAAAAAATATTCTATTAACATCATTCAGTATGTGTATAATACAGGAACCATAGAGTGAAACCCTTATGAAATCTCTTATGCTTTAAGAACAGAGGAAGAATAAACCCTGAAAAATGTTGCAACTATATGGTTGGGCTTAAATATATATAAACAAAAGATTGACTTTTAGCTTAAGATTTTTCTAAAAGTCAAATGCTAAGAAGCTTTTAAAGCTGATGATTAAAAACATTTGTAGAGGGCTTCCCTGGTGGCGCAGTGGTTAAGAATCGCCTGCCAATTCAGGGGACACGGGTTCAAGCCCTGGTCCGGGAAGATCCCACATGCTGCAGAGCAACTAAGCCTGTGCGCCACAACTACTGAAGCCTGCATGTCTACAGCCCTTGCTCCGCAGCAAGAGCAGCCACCACAATGAGAAGCCCGTGAACCGCAACAAAGAGTAGCCCCCGCTGGCCGCAGCTAGAGAAAGCCCACGTGCAGCAGCGAAGACCCAATGCAGCCAAAAATTAATTTAAAAAAAATTTTTTTAGCTTCCTATGGGAGCTCATCATTTATTTTCAATTAAAGAATACCAACAATATGACTGCTTCTAAGTACATTGGAATCTCATCCTACTACTGGCTTGGATGTTCACATTCTGAGTGGGACCATGTCTGGTAAGGAATCACACTAATATGTGACCTACCAAGAATAGATAAATAAATCATAAAATTTTTGATGAATTTATGATAAAGTTAAATTATTAAATTTAATACCAATTAAATCAAACCTCTTTTAATTTTATTATATCTTTAAGTGTACTCATAATTAATTTTAGGTGTGAACATTCTGTTTCACAATCAGTGTGAGTGCCTTTAGAACAGTGAATTTGAACTGTGGGTTTAATTTTAAGTGACAATTTTGTTCTAAAGGAAGGTTTTGCCGGTTGCTTTGGCCCCATGTACACACTCGCAAGTGCACAAATAAACCAAATCTCCACCAAAATTAACCCAGCCTGTGTCCCTAGAACTAGGACTTAGATTGAGGTGGTTTCCTCACCAGTGTCTTGGAGCAGCTATGACATATGCCATCAAGAGGGCGGGCATGGTAGCCTAGAAAGAACAGGAAGAAGGACAACTGACTTCTATTCCCAGTGCTGCTGCCACATTGCTTAACATAAAAGTACTGCACACCTTAGAGTTTGCCTGGTGTCCTAGACAAACTCATGCATTTTATGACTCCTATCAATCATTCCATATCTTCTCTTGATTTTATGTCACTCATAATGACTGAGGAAACCCAAAGTTAGAGTAGAATCCCATGTATACCCCCAGGTGGTAAAGTAGTATTCGTCAAGTATATCTCACCACAAGAGTAAGAACCAAGGTGACATACCTGTGGTGACAGTCAGCCTTTATTTATTTAAAACTTCAAAGTGGCATTTTTTTGGTCAGTTTTCAAAAGCATCTGGCAACTGCTCTCCATGTTTTACAGCATTGCCCAAGGACTTTCATTCCATTTTTAATGGCTTTTGCTGAAATCAATTATTTGTTCACTCAGGGCACAAAAGATGCCCTTTAAGTCTTCCCACATGCGTGAGAAATCATTTATTCAAAATCAGCATATTCCAGTCAGGCTGAAGACATTATATGGAAAGTTAAAACACATGAAACACCTGAAATATCTTTGTTAATGAAATGACCCTCTGAACAAATGGCAAGGATCATGTAGCACTCATAACTGCCCATCAGGGTGCCCAAAGGGAAAACACAGAAATGAATTTTATAAAAAGTGAATGATCACTTGATTAAACAAAGATTGTGTGTAAATCCATTTTCAACTTTTAGTAATTTTTTTTCATTCTTAGTTGCTCTAAGTGTAATATGCATTGTATACATTCAGTTACATATGTGAGTCGCTTCACATTAGTGGAGTGTTAGAAAATTTATTTAAATGCACTAATCAAACAAAAATAGAAATACGTAGAATTTCTTCATGTTTCATTATTCCACACTGAAACAAGTACCATAAAATTAGCAATCCACGTATGACATAGGGTGCTATGTATGTCCACATGGATTTAAGTGTTTATGTACCTTATACGTCTCAGTAGCACAGGGAGATCAGCTCGGTGCTTTGTGACCACCTAGAGGGGTGGGATAGGGAGGGTGGGAGGGAGATGCAAGAGGGAGGGGATATGGGGATGTATGTATACGTATAGCTGATTCACTTTGTGATACAGCAGAAACTAACACACCATTGTAAAGCAATTATACTCCAATAAAGATGTTAAAAAAAAAATTCTCTGAACAGTTGATTGCAGGGGTGTAGGGCTTATTTTAAATATGACTCCTTTGTAAGAATCAAAAAATTAAAGAGAGATAAAATTTTTTAAATGTATATATTTACCTACAGTTATATGTGATGAGTAATATATTTTCCACATAGTGTATCTCTTTAAGTAGTAAAATTTTAAGGAAATTTTAAAATATCGTAATGGGAAATTTTCTGCAGTGTTTTCATAAAAGATTTTTCTAATAATTTAATTCATTGTCATCAGCATGAATTAATTTATACCATAATACCATGATGCCTTTCTAAAAGTGTATAATTTATCCCTTACGTTATATTTTGCCCAAACTATTATCATTTCTTATTTTTGCCTACTTTTAAAAAATTACTGTTTTTTCCTCATACCCACAAAAAAGCTTTTAGTTATCAATTTTCTCATTGTTTTCAGGCCTGATTCTAGAAGATGAGCACAAACACAGACATATGCCCACTCTCATCTCCCCAACCAGCCCTCCTCTAAACTTGTAACTTCTAGCAAATGGTCCATAGGCTGGGGGATCAATAATTAGGCTTCTGAGAATAATATCTAAAACTAATGGGGGTAAATCCTGATCAGCATGACTTTTAGGGTATGGACATTATGAAATCCAATGTGGCTGCTCAGGGACCTCTTACTGCCTAATCCTCTGTTTGCTTTTGAGGTTGTGGGCCATCACTGCTGAGATGTGGGCCATATTTCTGCTGAGAGCTCCCATCTCACAGAAAATTCTGCTACCTGTTCCTCTCTTCTATCTTCATGTCAACATTTTTCTTCTTTCTTGTCATTTCTGCCTCCTGTCATTTTCCCATACTTCCTGCTTCCAATGAGAAGAGCCTATATCCATTCAAAATTAAGGCCTGTCCTGATTCACCTAAGACCCTAGGGTGGGACCTTTTCAGCTAAGTATTGCTGGGGATTCACTCTGTGACAAATAACGTATTAGAGTTCTGTTTGGGTCTGACGTTACTTTAGAAGCCAGTAAGAAGTAGTTTTGGCTTTACAGTTAAAGACTTCCACTACTTATAAGTTTTGGTGAAGTTAGATAGCATCTCAGAGTTTCAGTTTTCTCATACATAAAATGATATATTGACAAATCCATCTCATAAGATGTTTATGAGTGTTAAATGAAATGAAGCATATAAAACATACTTAGCACAAGAAATTCAGAGTTGAGCACATAATTAGTATTCAATGAATGCTAGTTGATTTTATTATGATCATGATTATTATATTTCCACCAAGATGATAGTTAAGATTTTACACATTATCTACAAAATATATACACATAAAGAATTTAAATTAGAATAAAGTTCTTTTTATAAAAAATTTAATAAAAATAATAATGCAGCAAGTAAACATTGTTCAAGTGTTCCCTTATCCCACAGTTAAAAGGAAAAGGAATAGTAGATTTTTAAAAAGGAAGCCTTTAGCTACTTAACCAAAGACTTCAGATTGAAAGTATTTATAATATGTTTGTTATATTGTGACATAGCAATTTATGTTTTATATATATATATATATTAGATTAAAAAATAGGTAATTGCCATTTTTGTAGGTTAAAAACAATCATGCTGAGATATCAACCCACAGATATTTAGGTTCATCTACATATATTTTATATGAAATAAAATACCAATTTTGAAAGTTTTAATTTATAAGCTTAAAATTCCTATGTGTTTATATAGCTATACATATGTGATACGTATTTATGAAATCATCGGTAGGTCTTCCTCACCCACCCACAAAATATTGAAATATTGAATATTGCCTACAAACCTTTAAACGTATTTTCTACACCCTTGAAATGCAAAATATTACCTTCTTCTACTTCTAGAAGTCCTTTCAAGTAAATTAGGATACCAGGGAATTTCTTAAATGGCCTTTCCATGAAATACCCACATACCTGGCTGAAGACTAGAGAATCTAATCAATCCGTTTTTTGCTTGTTTGCACCTTGTCAGATATGCTATTTTACTCATCTGTGTGTTCAGTTACCTTCAGTGACCTGTTGTGTGAAAATCACGGGCTAGGGTCAATTCCTAGTACTATGATCTCCTTAATGCTAATGGCCCAAAAAGTACCACAAGAAATATCCTTAAACCAATAACATGATCTGCATACATTCTGATGTTTGCTAAATACTGGAGAGAGATGAATGATTATCCACATCTAAGATTTAAAAAGAATAATTGAAGAATTGATCCCTTTATAGCAACTTATTAGGAATTAAGTAGGATCAAGGGCTCCTGGTTTTTATATTGTCTCTGGTAGCAAGGCTAATTGTCTTCTGCATTCTCTACTAGGTTTTCTGAGACTCAGAATTACCAATTCCGCATTCCAGGAAGTTTTCTCTTGAGGGTTCATCTGAATTGAAGTGACCCTCTGCCTTAGCTTTCATGGTTCTTCCCTCAAGTCAGCCCAGTGGTAGATATGCCATCCAGGTTGGAATTGAGTAGGCAAATGAAGGCAAGGGCCAGATAAAGCTAACAGCTGCTGGAGTCAGTGTCTCAGGTTGCTCATTGGCTGGATGTTGGCTGGTGAAAGACAGACATGCACCTGCTTATGTCACTGTTCTGTCCCTTCAGATCCCAGAGATTTGGTTGTATAGATAAGGGATGAATAATGATTCCTTCCTAAGACTTTCCTAAGATTTATTTGCTGATATTGATGTGGGTAAAGTCTTTGAACTGGCATACCAAGCTCTTAAAATTTAGTTCAGATAGCTTTTTTACATGTTTTATTCATTCAGGTGTTATCTCTTCTGAACAGCCTTCCCCAAGTCTACCTGGTCAGAAATAGAGTGTAGTCTCTGCACCTACTCTCAATGCACTTGATACATATTTCCAAAACAGCAATTGTGTGCATTATCTCTGTTCGGTGTTATATTTAAACTGGTACCATTAGACTGAGAAGCTGTTGCTAGCCATCTTGTGACCAGGTAGAGAGTCAGCAACAAGTGAGTCAAGAAAAAGATAAGTAAATCAATTCCTGATCACACTGTTTGAAACCTGATCATGGTTTCCCTAAAGCTCTATCCTAGATTGTTGAATTACATGATTCAATAAATTATCGTTTTGCTTCAGCCAGCTTGAGTTGGGTTTTTCCCTATCATGGAAGATACTAATCATAGATGTAGCTATCATGAGATATTATGGAAGACCTACTAATGGGTCTTTCTCTCATCAGACTGTGATCACATTAAGGACAGGTTGTGGTTTTCTTATGTCTGTATCTCCATTGTCTTGAAAAAGTCATGCAAATAGCAAATGTTTAATCAATATTTACTGAAATTGTTAATATAGGATGGGTTAAACTAAGAAGGGACAGGAGGCAGTCTTTTAAATTGAGACAAATTAAGTCTCAGTCTATTTGTCTTATATTTAGGCTTTCATTAATTTTTAACGATGACAACTGAGGAAGGATAGTGGGATCAGTAAGAGAAAAAGAAAACATCGGTTTCGGAAGAAAATATTAGGTAACATTAAACAAATGAAAGTTGGGGTTGCATCAGGAACTGCTCAACAAGCAAGTAGAAATGAGGATCTGGAGGTCATGAGAGAAGCAAATACGTGGTGTCAGAAATGCTTGTATCTTAGAAATCTGTGTAAAAGTTTGAAGCCGTAGAAGATAGTTTGCAAAAAGAGCAGATGAAAAAGGAATAGAGATCCAAGAATAGAATCTTGGTGAGCATCTATTGGTAGGTGGGGAGAGGAACAGAACGCAATGAAGAGGAAAGAGAAGGACAATTAGAGAAGTAGAAAAGGGACTGAGAGAGGTCAACACAAAAGGCAAGGGCAAAGATAGGCAAAGACAACTTCTGTAGAGGAAAAAGGTAGAGGAGAGTTATTTTAAATGGTTTTGATCGTCATAGTAAACCATAAAACAATGTCATATATAAATAGAGAAGGCAGGAGTGAGATTTAATCTTGAAAAAAGTAGAAAGATTTGAAATACACTTTTCAGGAAATGTAATAAAAAGTCTGTTAGAAATGACCAAGGGTTTGACTGAGAAGCATAGAGAACACAGCTCACTTTAGAAAGTACACATTTGAATGGCATTAAATAGCCTCACTTTAGTGTTTGCAGTCTAGAAATGGGGGTGAGAATGTGAGTAAACGTCCTTCCTTGGGTCAGGATTTACCCATACAAGGGGTTAGTGGATGAAAGGACAGTGGAAGGAGGGCACTAGCAATTCCACCCGAACCGTGCTTAAATGCCTCACTCTCAGGCTGAAGGTAGGAAGAAAGAAAAAGGAGGCTAGGAAGAGGCGGATAGTAATGGTGGGGATCTAGACTCTCAATTAGAAGAAAGACAAACTCATTAAGAATTAAAGAATGGGAAAGGAAAATATAAGAGTATGTGGTCAAAAGCGGAACTTTTAGATGTAAAGATCATTTTTTAAGAATTCATGCTTTTAAACCAGCTTTTAAACCAGTGTATTATTATAAGTTAAACCACTTTTACAGCTATAGCTAAAACACCTATATCAAGTATCAAGATTGCTCCTCCCTGCTCTGTCCAGTTGATGCTTCTTTTATCTTCTTCCATCAGGTTTTCCATGTTTGTCTCTTGTCCTTTATCTTAGATTCCTCCAGGCATTATCTTCCATCTTGCTGAATCTCAAGGCCTCCTACAAAAATTTATCGTTAGTTCTGACACTTGCAATGTTCAGTTAATTCATCTTTGTTCTTGTCTTTCTGTGTTTTAAAATGTTTACTGTGTGTCCAGTTTTACAATATCTAACCATAACACTGAATTTCAGAATTCTCCAATATTTAACAAAGAAAATAGGCATGAAAATTGAAGCTATGAGATTAAATCTCTACAATCAGCATATGCTATATACATCATATATCATTTCATCTGAAATAATCTTTAATTCTTAGTAAATAAAGCTTACAGTATACAGCAAGATTAGATTACCTGGGTTTTTTAGACTTAGCAATGGTGTGCCTTGATGTAGTCAGTGAATGAAGTAAGCCAATTATTAGCCAGCTCTGACAAGGAGAGGCCAGCTCAATATAATCCTAAGTGTAACCAGTCAATTGTAACTTCCCTGCATTTCATCAGCTACAGTATTTATATTTGAGGGTAGAAGACAGCAGCATCCACCACTCCATTGAGTGGGTTGGCTAGCCTTCCACAGCCTGAGTGTCCTTTCCATAAGAAAGAATAAGAATATAATGTTGCCATTGATGATATCATTATTATCATAACAGCAATAGCTACCATTTCTTGGCACTTACTATAATTCAGTCACTCTGCGTTATGTAATTCACATACTTGCCTCAGAGATATGTATAAATTCCCCACTTTATAGATTAAAAAGAGAAAGCAAAACTCTGAAAGTCAATCTACCCTTATAGAAGGGGTCTTCAGACCATAGCATATAATACAAATATTAAAGGTAAGCTCGGAATGAAACTTTTAAATTGCTTTTAAGTGCTATATTACTCTAAAATGTAGCCTGGATCAAACTTTCAAGCATAATATTACTAGTTAGTAAGTAATTAAAAACAAGCAGTCTAATCATCTGGAAAGAATGTATTTCAATTTTTAAAAAATATGAAACTATATTTCAAGAAAATGAAACATCTACATCAGATATGTTGCCACAATGACAACAACGCATCCATAGTATAACCATAGCACTAACTGTACGTTTTATGGTAGACTCCTCAAACCATTTTTCCAGTTATAAGACTTAACATCCATAGTTGGAACATTTTTATAAATTAGTTTCCAGAAAAATAAGATAATATCCAACTTTTTCCTTTTTTCTGTGTTATTGAAAAAGTGTGTGAAATAGCTTCCCTCTTCCCCAACAACAGTCTTTTCACCCACTTCATCCTGAAGAGGAAAAGAAAAGGGGAAGGGAGGTGGCAGAGAAGTGGGAAGGGAGTGCATTCTCCTTACATAACTAAATAAGGGAGGGCAGGAAGTGGTACATTGAACAAGAAAACGTTTTCTCTTTCTTTAGATAAATGATTATCCCCACCTCTCACCCAAAAAAGAAAAATGGGTTTACCGTTGAATTCCTCTTGACCACATCTTCCTGTTTGTTCATCCTCTCAAGGGATTATAAATTTTAGTTAGTTATTTCTTTACATCCTTTTTTTTTTTTTTGCATCTGATTTGGTTATTTTCAACAGAAGAGCAAGCATTTAGAATTTAGGAAGGTTTAGTTTTAGAAAAATAATAGTCCATTTAGCTTAAAGTAAGTAAGCACAAGTGAAATGCATTGACATTTTTGAAAACAAGACCTTTGTATAATTCACTGACATGCCCAGTGCCATTAAAAGTAGCTTTTGAGTATATAAATATTCATTTTTAATTGCTATTTGCATACATTCTGTGCAATGCTTCTTCACCATCATATGATGTTAGTCCTCTGATTACTTATTTTGTGTTGATATTGCAATTGTTCTTTTTGTGTGTGTTTTTATTTAAATATTTATTTATTTATTTGGTTGCATCAGGTCTTACTTATAGCAGGTGGCCTGCTTAGTTACGGCTCACCAGCTTCTTAGTTGTGGCACATGGGCTCCTCATTTCTGGCAGGCAGGCTCCTTAGTTGTGGCATGCGAGTGGGATCTAGTTCCCGGACCAGGGATCGAACCTGGGCCCCCTGCATTGGGAGTGCGCAGTCTTTTTTTTTTTTTTTTTTTTTAAACATCTTTATTGGACTATAATTGCTTTACAATGGTGTGTTAGTTTCTGCTTTATAACAAAGTGAATCAGTTATACATATGTTCCCATATCTCTTCCCTCTTGCATCTCCCTCCCTCCTACCTTCCCTATCCCACCCCTCCAGGTGGTCACAAAGCACCGAGCTGATCTCCCTGTGCTATCCAGCTGCTTGCCACTAGCTATCTACCTTACGTTTGGTAGTGTATATATGTCCATGCCTCTCTCTCGCTTTGTCACAGCTTACCCTTCCCCCTCCCCATATCCTCAAGTCCATTCTCTAGTAGGTCTGTGTCTTTATTCCCATCTTACCCCTAGGTTCTTCATGACCTTTTTATTTTTCTTAGATTCCATATATATGTGTTGGCATACGGTATTTGTTTTTCTCTTTCTGACTTACTTCACTCTATATGACAGACTCTAGGTCCATCCACCTCACTACAAATACCTCAATTTCGTTTCTTTTTATGGCTGAGTAATATTCCATTGTATGTATGTGCCACATCTTCTTTATCCATTCATCCAATGACGGACACTTAGGTAGGGGAGCACGCAGTCTTAACCACTGTGCCACCAGGGAAGTCCCTGATTTTGCAATTGTGATGGGTGGTGTTTAGAAGTAGCTTTTAATATAAGTAGGCAAAACCACTAGTGCAAACAGGAGCTATGTAGAGAACCATAATGCTATTAAATGTTATAATTCTATATTTTTATTATAGCAACATATATGACATGGATATTTCATTTCCTTGAACCATAGTAATTTTTGAAAATTTGTAATATTTATATTGAGATAGTCATTCTTTCTACAAAGATTAGACTGTTAATTTTTAATTAGCTATAAATTAGTAACACCATGTGTCAAATATAAATCAGGTTAGTATTTTAGATTGTTAGAACATTTAAATCATTTTAAAAGCACTGATTCATAGCTTACCTTTGATATTATTATTTTAAAATACCATAGTGACTCAAAGTGATTGAAAGCAGGTAATTATTAAGTAAGCAGAGACTTTAAGGGCAAGATTATAAAATATTCTTAGTCTTAACATCAAAAAAAGGCTAATGAAACAAATTGCTTAAATAACATGTATTTATTAGAAAATACTAAATCATAAATATTTTATAAAGATACCACCTATATCTTTAGCTGAGGACTAGTAAATGAGTCATTTTTGTATTTTGATCTCATTAATAAGAACAATAGTGGTTGAAGCTCAATGAATGAAATAAAGTTCCTCTCAGTAGAGACTATATCTCTAATTAAATTTCTTTTTCTACTTGACTTCCAGCTTTTACTGAGCTCTTCCACCTATATAACTTAATTTGAAATCTTATTAATTGTTTTTTTTGCGGTACGCGGGCCTCTCATTGTTGTGGCCTCTCCCATTGTGGAGCACAGGCTCCGGACACGCAGGCTCAGCAACCATGGCTCACGGGTCCAGCAGCTCCGCGGAATGTGGGATCCTCCCAGAACGGGGCACGAACCCGCATCCCCTGCATCGGCAGGCGGACTCTCAACCACTGCGCCACCAGGGGAGCCCAGCCAAATTTTATTAATTTTTGTTCTTCTATTTGTATGTCATCCACCTGATAGTTTAACTTCAGACCATTAAATAAAAAACAAAGTTTACTTCCCTTTTCATTCTAGATAGTTAAATTGGATCAGGGACTTCTTTCTACCTTTTAATTATTTTGAGAGTTTTTTAAAAATAAAAATTTCTAGGAGCTCTTCAATATAAAGCCACAGAAAAACAGTACAACCTTCTTTTAGCATCTTAAACCTCCATATTATATTTTTATGTTTGAATTTATCTTCACCTCTCCCTCCTCCAAAAATGCTTTAGCATTTTTCAAACTTTCCTATGAAATGTAGGTAAGAACGTTTTAGAAATTTTAGAGAAACATTGACAAAATTGTTACCAATTGCAGGTATTACATGATCAGGTTATTTGTCCCTTGAGTTGATGTTCTGGAAGTGATAGAGAAAAAAACAAGAAATTAAGCAAAATATAAAAAGTATTCAGTTATAAACTGATCACATATTTTTCCTATAGTTTTGTAATTCTGTGAGTCACCTCAAAATCTAGTATTGTTCTTATGATTGATTTTTCAGTAAATGCAACACTGACATTTGTTTGGAGGAAATGAAGACTTGCTTACCTATACTTAGAGTCCATTTGGGCACTAATGGTACTGATATTCACATATTGCAATCTTTTTTTTTTTTTTTTTTGCAGTTTTACTAAAGGGAGGAAAAAAAGAGGAAGAAAAGCCATTTAGAGACTGTGCAGATGTATATCAAGCTGGTTTTAATAAAAGTGGAATCTACACTATTTATATTAATAATATGCCAGAACCCAAAAAGGTAAAACCAGAAGTGTTTGTTTATGAGATGTAAAGCAGATCCTAGTTGAATTGCTGAATAATCAGATTGATTTGTGGGCTTGTTAAACTGAAAATATTTGTGCCTGAGCTCTTTTCTCCCAAAGATACTCTGTTTCCCAGGTCCATAAAAGAAGAAAACCCTATTGTACAGACCTCTTCCAACCCTCACATATCCCATCCCTATTTCACACAAAGTTTTCCACTTACTCTCTGCTCATTCCTGGAATGTCCCATTGTTCGTAAATGCTTGCCTTGTACAGATTACATGTTGAAGTCACATATACTTCAAGTGCATGGAGATGAGTTAGGAACCATCTTCTAAAGTCCCAAGGACCCAGATGGTACACATCATCTACAGTTCAAATACCATGGAGAGAGAGCTAGAGACATGTTTCTAGAACCACTCTTCCTATTTGGGTAGAGAAATATATTCGATCTTAACTCATAATCTTGAAAGGATTTGCTTTTCATATTTACCTAAAAGAGTGTGTTGGAGGATAGTTTTCATCAGTATATTGAACAGGATCCAAAGTAAACTCTGAAGTAAGAAAACACTGTCTTGCTGTGACACCTCCTCTATATACACTTTCTCCCTATTTATTCATTAAATCATCCATCCATTCCTTCATTCAGTACATATTAAGTGTATGTCATTTATTTGTCAGTAAATGACTAGGGACATAATATAAAACAGTTCCCAGTGTAGTGGTGAAGACAGACAATTACACAGAAATTATAACATACTGTAGAAGTGTAGTGATAGAGGCTGCTTGAAGCAGGGTTTATTGAGAGAGAGCCTTGAAGAAAGCCCTGTTTTTCAACGTATAAAAAACTTTAGCCAGATGCTCAAGACCCCAAGAGGACCACCTGCCCTTGCAGTGCTTTATCCTCAAAAGATGGAACAATTTTTCTCCTTTCATTGCCCCACCTAAATTACCAGTCCTTTGTCCCCATTTCCTCTGGGTACTGTGCAAATGCTCTTGGAAGGCTTTCCCCGATTCCCTCAAGCAGCTTTGCATGACTCTCTCACTACCAGAATTCTATGAAGCAAAGATTTTACTTTTATCTTTGATTTCCCAGGACCCAGAATAGTTTCTGGCACATAATAGGTCCTCAGTAAATATGTGCTGAAATGAATGAATAAATAAATGACCTGCTGATGATAATACCAACACTTCTGTGTAGTATATAGTAAGTAAACCTAACTTACTTAGTCATTCTGATTGTTAGTTTCCTTTGATGGGTGAGGGAAATGGATCATGGAGACCAGTTTGCCAGATGTCACAGATGTCACACATATGTCAAGAGGGAGAGTCTGGACTCTACTATCCTCTCTGCTGATTTCAGTGAGAATTAGTGGTTTAAGTTAGCTCAATGATTTTTCCCTTTGCTGGAACAAAATTTTCTTCTGAAAAGAGGTCTTCCATACTGACCTATAACAGGGGGAAGAGATAGAGAAAGTGCAGGGGGTAAAATAGGTGGCAGGCAGTTATGGACATTGCTACCTGGGTCACCTACCAGAGAAGTTTGGTTTCACTGTATTTCATTTTGGGCTTCTGTGCAAAATTTCACTGAATCGGGTGTTCCGTATCTTAAAAAAAAAAAAAAAATTGTGAAGGTACAATAGCAAGTTGAGGAGTAAAGAGGAGAGGGTAATTTATTGTAAAATTGAGCTTTTTGAATCCTTTGGATCATATGACATGAAACCTTCCTACTCTGCTTACTGATATCTTAAAATCATACTTAAGTTTAAATTCCATTCATACATGTGCACAGGCATGTATGCACACCCACACACTGACACACCATACAGATGGCATGTGAAGTGTGTTAGAAACTGTCCTGGGGGAGAGAAGTGGAGCTAACATAAAGACTTTCTGCAATTTACCTGTTTTGCTGCCCAAGACCTGACAGAACCCCTAAATGATTGTCACGTCCCCTCTAACATAATGACTATAAAAATAAAGTTAACTAAAAATATGGTGATCTTCCTTTTAAACTGTTAATAATTATATATGTATGAATATATAAATAAAATAATTTTTAAAGTTTTTAGATTAACTCTTACACTTTTAGAATCTTTTTCAGTCCATCACCAATACTACCACGTGGCCCTTAGTGAGAGCATTACAAGTAAAGTTTGAGCATTCCATTAAATTTAAGTCATGTAAATTCATAACTCTATTCTAGTTCAAAATGTTTTGAGATGCAAATAATGCACAGGCTATTTGCAGAACCACTGCTTCTGTTAGGGTGGAAGAAAAGTATCCTAACTCATAATCTTGAATAGCCCATAAACTTGAATAATAACTCATAAACTTGAACAATAACTTAAAAACTTAAATAAATTTGCTTTTTTAAAAGATTACATGAAAGAGTGGGTTAGAGGTTCCAGTTCACTAGTTCAGTGGCTGACTTCTATGTTGGTTTCACAACAATAACATGATTTAAATTTACGCCTCTGCAAAATAATGAATTTTACATATTATAGAGCTTCGGTGTTGTTCTTAAAAAAAATCTAAAACATTAAATCAACAAATGCCAAATACCTGCTAAATTAAACTTACTAGATTTAGTCCCAGGGAAAAATATTACCCCAAACAGATTAGCAATCATATCAATCAATACAGGCCTGTAAGAGGCAAATTTTATCACTATAGAAACAGCCCCATGGCGCTTCAGATGGAAGAAGGATAAATTCACGTCATTTGTACTGTCATTAGATTTAGTTTAATTGGAAATAATAGCAGAGCATGGTGAGAGGGGGAGATAACTGACCATAAGGAAGAAAGACTTTGGCCTTCCTCTTGACTTACGTGTTCATTCCTTTGTTTTATTCTTTCTCTTTTCTGATCTTGATCCTCTCACAAGTAGTAATATTGTTCTGTTCTGGAGATGGATACTTTAGGCTAATGCACCTGCCCTTTCTGGTAGGTAGCAAGTTTTGTTTTAAATCCCTTATTATATTCACATAGCTTAACATTAGTGAGAACAAATACTGTGTGAACTTCCCCAATGTAATTTAGAAACTGATTAATATAATAGTTCAAAAGTACTGTGCATTTACAGTTTGCCAGGTTCTATTCTAAGCACTTTAGATATATATCCTCACTTGTTTACTCCTTTCAATAACTCTATGATATAGGTACTCCCATTATCCCTATTTTAGAAAAATAACTTGCCCAAATCACATAGTAAATATTGAACACAGACTTTGTAACAAAGCAATTAACTCTAGACTGTACCATCTTAAGAGGGGACTAAGTAGGATAATTACTTATATTAGAATTGACTGAAGCCGTACCATTCATAATTTTTTATAGGAACCTATGTGAATGACACGGCTAAGAGTTTATTGTCAGAAAATTATGTTCTGATTGTAAGCCATCCCACTTCCTCATTTTCTTTTCTTATTTTGATATAAATAATTGGTATCCTCTCAGTTCCATAAAAAGTGCTTGGAAAATGCATCTTTAGGACCTTCACCCTTCCATGTAGATTATACTTTGGCGCTATCAAGTTTGGTGCTAATCGTGGATATGCTTAACAAAAACTTTGCTCATTTTAATGCTTGCAGAAGTTCTAGCAAGGGTAAGAAACTGAAGGCAAGCCTATATAAAAACAAAACAAAAAGTTCAATTATGTATGATATAAGATATGGATCAATCAATTAAATTGGCCTATTTAGGCAATTAACAAAAACTATTAATAGGAATTATTAATTTTAGGCAGAGTGAGAGTTGCAAGTATACACAATTGTTACACAGTTGTTTTGACTGACATCATTCCTTGCCAAGAAAGACTGTCTGCAAAAGTTAGAAGAGTATTATCTTTTCAAATATGACATGGAAGCCAAAGGCAGTTTTCTAGGACTATTAAAATTTTCAAGCAGATAGAAAATGAGAATTAGATCATTTATATATTTATTTTTTACTCTTTTTCATCATTAATGGCTCGTGGTTATCTTCCTCTCTGAATTCCCTTCAATGCATGTTAGCAGGGAATAGGATTTTTCCTTTTATTTCATGTTTCTAAAACCAAATGTACTATAACCAGCTTAGTTTCATTCACTAAAACAAACCATTAAATCATAACTCTGATTATCGTAAAATATTTTTAAATTTGTTTCTGAATTTATAATTTCCCTAATTCTTGGAAAAGGACTATAACAAGTGTATTGAGCCTTTTTTATTTAAGGTTACGGAAAAATAATTAACACTCACAAGGTTAATCATTCCAACTTGCACACGGCATAAAAGCGTAAGAACTATGTGAATCAAATTTCCCCTTTTTGTTTGGGTTTAAATCGTTATATTATGTTAAAGGATATTTAATGCTTGAAAGCTTTGACCTTGCCTGGGATAGGAGCCAGTTCGATCTTTTCTCGAATAGAGTTAAGCCCAAGTCATATGATCAATAAATGCAACAGGCATAGTTAATGTAGTGGGGCCTGTGTCTACAGGAAGGACACTGCCAGATAGCACAAACCATACCATATCGGCGAAGGAACTTTTCAAGTCCTTTCATATCTCAAATCTTTTGAAACCAACCACCTAATTTTTTTAACTTCCTTCATCTGTTAAGCATAGACTTTTTATTTTTCTTCTGACTAGAAATAACATGGTCTTTTGTGTGTGTGTGCTAGCATGAATCCAGCTTCATATATATATGTACATATACATATATGTATATATATACATATACCCGTACACTAAAAAGCATGCTCAAAGATTGATGTTGCCTGTATTATTAACAAGAAGCTGGTAATTGTAATCATAAGGACAGTTTATTGAACTTCTATATATTTTGCCTTAATATGTTCTATATTATTCATAACAAATTATAAATGATAAATTATGTGAAATATATATAATAGCTGTTATTAATATACGAGATATTATATACATAGAGTACATGTGCACAATATAAATACCTGTTATCTCATCTGTAAAATACATCTAAGAGATTAATGACAAAGCTTAGTATGTGCCAAACACTGTTCTAAAAACTCCATATGCATTGACTCATTTAATCCTTGCAAAAGATCCATGACACAGCTTGAGAGAGCAGAGGTGGAACTTGAACACAGGCAATGTTGCACCTGAGTCCACGCCCCTAACCAATGTGTCATTCAGTTCTATTGTGTCCACATTCCACAAATGGCAGCTGTTATCCTTGCTGTTATTACTGAGTCCTAATAAGAATTGTAGAGCATAAGTCTAACCTCTTAAATTCTCTGCACTTTAGCTTTCAAGGCTGTAATCTGCCTGGGTAACTTCTCTCTCCTCTGGGCAACTTTCTCTGGGTCTTTACCTAAGAAGTACTCCCAACACATCTTAACATTTTCAAGTCACTAGATACCTTTGTTTAAAAGGAAAGTTGTCTTTTTCTAAAATTAGTGAGTGATTTTAAAACTTTTTAAGTGCATAGAATTTTAATAACATAGATAATAGTAATAAAAAAACTGTAAAGAACAGTTTTCTCTACACACTCTATATTTATAGATGTAGTTATTCCTTTCCCTGAGTGTGTTAAGTGGACTTTATAGGTTTGCAAACACAGTTCGGCAAACTTTCAGTCAATCAGTGTCCATTAGGAAATCAAAATCTGGAAAAAAAATTCTAGAATAACCAGTCAAGGCAGGGTAAAATATAATTAAAAAACAAGTGAAATTAGTTTCCTCTAACAAAATATTTACTTGACATTTTCACTCACTCTTATCTGTTTTACCAGTAAAGTTCCATTTGGCCACTTGTGTTGAATCACCAACTATGCCCTCTGTAAACTGTGGCATCTGGATTTTATTCTTATAGAAATCCTTCAGTCTCTCTCTTCAAGGTCACTAATGGCTCCTTCATTTTAAATTTAAGTGTGTATTTTCTTAATCTTTATTTGTCTTGACTTGTCTGGAATATTTGATTAAGTAGATTATTCCCCCAACTCAAAATCCATCCCCAGCTTTCACTGCATTCCATTAATCAAGTTTTCCTATTTTATGTCTTTCCTTATTGCATCTCTAGTTTTTCAACAAATATTCATTCAGTACCTGCTAGGCTACTGTCACTACTGCTCTCGGCACCAGGGACAGTAGCAAATAAAATGAAGTTCCTGCCTGTCTAAAGGTTATTGGTGTCTTTTATCTCCATCAGTTGTTCACCAAAGCCCATTCTTGGACCCGACCCTCCCCCCACATCTGTTTCCACTTTTTTTTTTTTACTTCTTTAAAATTCCATCTTTGTGCTATCAACTACTGCTTTCAAGAAGATTACCCCTAATATAATTTTGAATTAGGTAAACAGGGGGTTCAAATCCTAGATCTAGTACCTGTTATATTAATAATAACCATTGGTAAGTTGCTGAAATACTCAAAGCCTTAGGTTTTTCATCTGCAAAATGGAGATAATAATCATACCTACATCACAGGGTTCTTGTGAGATAAATTAGAAAATGCGTGTAAAGTGTTTAAATTATCTAGCAGTTAAAAGGCATACTATTGTTGTGACTATTTCTTTTTTAGTCCCTCATGCTCTTACCCTTATTCTTACCCTTGATCTACCTACAGTTAGATCATCTCTAACTGATCAATAAACTCCCCCTTTTGGATGACTATGCTATCTGAAACCCTAGGTTTTCAAAACCATGATCATTTTCTTTTCTCACATGTTAGCTCTCTTCCTTAAAGTTCTCATTTAGATTACGGACTCTATTATTCTCAGGTCACTAGAGTTGAAAATTGTGGATTCCCACATCTCTTTAACTCTACAGGGGCACTCAATGTTTTAACTTTTAGGTGTTTTGAGGAAATTATCCGTATTTCGTTCATCATAATATCGCCAGTTGTAACACAGAATCAATGCCCAAAAATGCTTGTTGGGTGAAAAAAATTGAATTAGAATTAAGGATGACAAAAGAGTAGATGGAGGTTATTTTGAGGACAAAGAGCAGGTGCATAGAGGTTAAGGGATTAGTAGAGGGAGAACTTTAGGACAGGGAGAGGAATTTCAAATCTGTGATCTTGGAGGTGAGTCAGTTCCTAGTGATAATGAATACATACTGATGGGTGCATGTTCAAATTAGAGGAAGAGCCCTCAGGAGAGCATTTTGCCCATTTTTGTATGCTCACAGTTAAGTATGTACCTCTTAGTTCCTTTTACTCCGAGGAAGTACATGGACAATTTGTCCTTTGAATAACAGTTCTTGCCATTGTTTTCATACCCTTTAGCCATTTGTGCTCCAAATTTAATGCCTCAAGGAAAACACTTGAGGTTTTCCTTTAATCAGGCTCTTTGCCCACACAGCATGCCTGCTGCTGTTGCCTCATATCTACACCTTTAGCCAGCCTCCAAATTGCTTTAGTAGCCAGTTGCCGGGGGAATGATGTTCCCCAAAGCTGAGCCCTTGAATAATCAAGCTGCCACATTTATGCTACGTCAATTACAGTGATTGCTCTCCAAAGATAATGCCGTTACAGATATGTTTCTCTCCTTGGGTGGACTCAGGGGGAAATGAATCAATTTCTAAATAAATAGTATTATATTTAGAAAAATTGAAATAAGCATAATCTTTGAAAGATTTGGATAACTTTTCCACATGGGAAAGAAATGCTTCTCACAGTCAGAAGGAATACAGTATGTCATGTTCTCTTCTTATTGTTCGTGACAAAAATTCAAGCAAATAATGTGTTCTCCATATGCTGGGGACCAAATTTTGCCTCTAATGTAATACTGAACCATCAAGAATAATTATTGTTGTATATGAGCATGTAGGAGTTAATATACAATGAAATGTGTAATAGCTAAATATAAATGATTTTTAAAATATTATTTTTCCAAAACCTTTATTATTAGTATATTGTGATTTAACAAATTAAAGATAGAAAATTCCAAATCTTATGTTTTAGCAATAAAATGGTCTGTAACTTTGGAAACTTTTAGTAGCATTTTAAAAAATTGAATATACATAGTGCCTATTACCATTTAAGACAAACTTTTTAAAAGTAATTTTTATAGTCTGTGACTGAGACAATTTTCAGCTGACTGATTTAAACTTTTACAAGTAATTTATCATTTGATGGGATTTAATCAGAAACAACTCAAATACAGGAAGAAATAGCCAATAAAATGTCTAAATTAATATTTTCAACATGGCAATTTTTATTATTTTTGTCTGTAGGCCTATCCATCCTATTTCTGTCTTGAAACATATCTGATACCTGTTTGTTTAAAATAGACATGATTTTCACTTGACTTTATTTTCCCTGTCAGGTATTTTGCAATATGGATCTCAATGGGGGAGGTTGGACTGTAATACAGCATCGTGAAGATGGAAGTCTAGATTTCCAAAGAGGTTGGAAAGAATATAAAATGGTAAGATGGAAGAATTTACATAGCTTTTGATGTTTTATCGTGAGATTTTCTTCACTACACAATGTGATAAACTTTTGTATTTTTAGATGTCTTTCAGTTATTTAAAAAATAAAATGATAACGTTTGTGACATTATTCTCATTAAATACAAAATACTCATAAATCTTTTTCAGTAAATGATTTCCACATGTGCATCAGAAGGAAAAATATATTATTGAAATTATTTAGTGAACTGTTACATATTGTCTGAATTTGTTCCTGGTTGAATGAGGGTGGAGGAAGCTAGAATTTAGACCCAGGCTGTGTACATGAGCCAGGACAAGGGAAGTGTGCAGGGCTGTGGGCTGTGGTGCAGGACTGGGAGGTACTACCAATGGCTTCACTCACATGGCTGGCAAGTTGTTGCTGGCTATGGACTGAGAACTCCTCGATGTGGTTAAGTTGGGCTTCTCCCAGTGTAGTGATTCAGGGTCATCAGACTTACTAAGTGGCAGTTGACATCCCTCAAGTGCAAAGATAGAACCTTCCAGTCCTTTTTAAGATTTATTAGACCCAGAAATGGCATGGTTTCACTTCCACTACATTCTTTTAGTTAAAGTTGATGACAGGGCCAGTCCAGATTCAAAGTGAGACAAGTACACAAGGGTGTGAACCGTGAGGCATGATTCCCTGAGGTCTCCAAAATACCAGCAGACATCATCATCATGATCACCATCATCATATCTAACCCTTTCAATGTTAATATGTGTAAGCCTCATACATAAATTCGTATGTAATTTTCATATCAAACCTATTATACAAAATTACCTGTGAGAACATAGGATAAAGGTGATGTTGCCGAGCAAGGGCTCGTTGCCTAAGGTTTGTAGAAGCCAATACTATGGCACAGGCTTTTGAGAAAAGAAAGAGCTTTTATTTCGAGGTCAACCAGTAAGGAGACAAGAGGCAAGGCTCTTCAAGTCTGTCTCCACAGTCCAGGGATCAGGGTGAAATTTAAAGGATCAGGGGAATCTCAAACATAGAAGCCGATTGGCTAGGCTTGAATCAGTCCATATAAGCTGCTGGAACCCAGAGTTTTCATATTAAAAGATTTCTTGCTCTGTGAAGAGCTCCAGGAGCAACATTTCTGTTCTTTGAGTTCTGTAGACTGAAGATTCTTGGTTCTGGGGTCACCCTGGAGACATGGCTTCCTGTCTTACACGTGCACTGTTCTAGTCTTTACTCTGCCACTTACAAATGGAGTGATTTTTGGCAAGTCACTTAACCCATACCTTAACTTTCTCACTTGTTAAAAGAGTACGTTAATAATAGTACCTCATCTGCCTTGCAGGGATATTGTGAGGATTAGCTATAAGTAAAGCTCTTGGCACATTGAATCGTCAGTAAATAGTAAATATTATCATGACCCAAGATTAAAACATCGAAGACTGCAAATTTTTTTCTTAACTCTGGCAAAAATATTATTTTGCAAATCACCTTAAATCGTGATTATTTTCACCACTAAAATGAGACATTAAGCAGTTATCTGAGAATTAGACTATAAATAGAGATTCTGGCAAGTCTGAAACACATTATTATTAATACTAATGGCAAAAGAAAATTTGACATAAAGTTGTCATCACAGTGACTTTCCAAAATGGTGACTTACTAGCTGTAATCATCTGCTGCCTTGGCAAACTAGGCACGTTAAGTAAGAGAGACTGACGTATGAAGGGTGGCGTTGATTCATGTCTTATAAGCATTTACCAAATGTATCTATTTTCAGCAATTTTTTAAATTATTGGAATGGGACTGAATTATTGTTTATTCACAATAACCAAAAGCTCCAAACTTTTGTGACGTTTACTCCTCTCCCTTTTTTATTTATTTTTTATTTTTTTCCCCTTTTTTAAAGTAGAAAGACTATCATGTTGTATTCAAACTCGAACAGTTTATCCTCTGAGTGTCAATTCTACATGGTCAGAAATGAGATAAACTCCAAACTTCTGAAACATTTTGGCAAAAATGAGTCTGATGATGTCTTTTTGTTTTAATTAAAAGAGTTTATTGTATGTTATAACTTGGTTAATTTTCACCAAAACACATGGTATAAAGTGTTTCCTCCAGAGCTTTTCTTTCACCTAAAGACAAAATAATGACTCCACAAAGAACGGATATAGACCCCTTACGCCAACGCTTATCAGTCACACCCACTTCTGCTCCCTGAATCAGAACTTGCTGCTAGGGTGTACATCCTTTGGGAAAAAGAACTTCTTGGCATGTACCACTTCTTCCTCAGTCTTCCCTGATGTTTTATATGCAGTAAGATGCTTCACTTCTTTCTCAGGCACTGGGTATAGAAATAAAGTTTTATCCCTTCTTCTTTTCTGCCTTTCCTCCCTCCTTCCCTTCATTCTGGTTGACCTCTATGGGCTGCCTCTTGCTTCATAAGGTCTCCAGAACAGTATGTTAAAATTACCAACACATGAAATTACAAATATATAATGATAATTTTTAAACCTCTCTCAACATGGAAGATTTGCAATTTATTTGATTCTTAACATTGGCTTTAAGCCTACAAAATCTTTTACCTAAGCTTTGTTTTCACTTAAACTTCCTTATGAGGCGATTAAGCAAAACCTGGTTTATGGATTTGTAAAGATGTTTGCTGAGAGGGAAGTCTGGAGCGGGCTTTTTAAATGAGGCACTTAAGGAACTATATTAACTCCTTCGAGCCATAAGGATACCATTTAGTGGCCTCCAGCAATAACACTTACCAGCAGTACTTTTGCATATAAAGCCCAATCAAGCTAGGAGTTCCAAACAGTACCCCAGTGGCCTAACTTTACAGAAGGTAGTGACTAATGCCCTGGAGACAACCTGTCTTTGTATGGAAAACAATTACCCATATAAACAGAGCTTCTTACTGACAAACAAGTATTTCAGGCTGAGCACAATACCTTCTGGGAGTTCTTTGTTTCTGGAAAGAAATTAAGAGCACATTTTCAACTGCATTTTAAACTCTTCACATTAAAAGGAGAAAAATATATAAGAAGTTTAAAATGCTGAAATAAATCATCCTCTGATCTTTCTTGGGCTGTCTCAGCAGTTAGAGGAGATGCACAATTGAATTGTATACTAAGCACCTTTGGAAAGCCACAGCTCAGTAACCCTGAGTTCTTATCTGTTTTCTTTAATGATTTTATGAAAAGAGATGAAATCCATAGGATACATGGACTGTGTCTGTTTTCAATTGTTTCAGCTATAAAAAGTCAGCACTTCCTATGAGCATTATCAGACAAAAGAAATAAAGTATCAGGGACAATTATTTTATTAACTTGGAAAAATACAAACCAAAACTGAACATTTCTGCAGACTTTGGCAAAAACTAACGAATATTGGTCTTTCCCCTCTGTGCTTTTTTTTTTTTTTTTTTTTTTTTTAGCAAAATGTGGTTTTTAAGGCCAATTTTAAGTCAGTATTAGTTTAAGCTAAATTCCAGGGTCTTTTGCCTTTTATTAAAGAGGTAAAGGAGAATTAAAATTGATTAACAATCTCTCTGAATTATGATATCAAAATCTTTCATACAATTATGATTGACATAACTAAACAGTAGTTTTCATGAAAGGATATGCCATAGCATCCTTGGACTTTATTTATAAAAAGGAAGAAATTCTATTTTTATGACTACTGTTTGTTTATTCAATAAGGATTTGCTGCTTTTTCAGTGTCAGCCCTGAATTTTGTATAATATTTTACTTTTATTCTTATGAATGTTGCAAGCTATTTATTTGGAGTAAAATATAAACCTGTGGTAAGCTGTTACGTGTACAATAATGTGTAAACCTTTTTTTGCTTGTTTGTGCATTGGTTGGTCATCTCTGTATTTCAGGCATAAGTATGAATTTTTTCAAGGACAGCCCCATAGTACATAATCAACACTTAACTCCTAATATCTTCAATATGAAGATGAAGTTTTATCTCTTCCCTTGTACCACTTAGGTAATTTGATCTGGTTAATTTCTTTTTTCTCACTTGCACTTGGAATAGTTATTCTACATCATAATCCTATGGTCCCCCACCTTTAGTACACAGCACACTCACCTGGGGAACCTTTTAAATGTACAGATCTCTAAGACCACCCAAGACACACTGAGTCAGAACCTCCATACAGGAACCAAGTCATCTATATTTTGAAAAAGCTCCACGGATCTTTCTGATATGCACTGCCAATTGAAAGTAAGTGTCAGAGCGATCAGCTTATTAGCATGGGCTTAAGATCTCAAAAATTACCTCTTTTGTAGATCCTAAAACTTTTGAAATGTAGTGAGAGAGAGAGAGATGAAAAAATATAGGACCCCAGTAGAGTTGAAGAAGACAGCTTCTCTTTAGCATTAGGAAAGCAGAAACAAGAGTAAGAAGAGAATCTGTAGACACAAACTATGGTTTGTGTCATAGTTTAGCCCCAGTTGCAACCAGTTGGTTTAAATTTCTTGTTTAATAATTAACTTCTCAGATTAAAATGACAGTACTCATTTGTATAAACCAATATTCAACTTGTCATAAAAATACACTAGTTCCTAGCATCTGAAAGCCATTTAAAGAATTGGTTCATATCCCCTTATTAATTCTCAGGCTAAGACAAGACCTGGATTATTTTTGTTCCCTTTCTAGTACAGAGTAGAAAAGAATCTGCTTAACATCATATAGCTTATGATGTTATAGTCTCTTGGGAGACAGGCGAGTAAACAGAAAATTACTATATATTATGATATATTCTCTAATTATAATAAAAACAACTAGATTTTTGTTAAGTGCTTCTCATGCATCAGCACTGAGTTAGATGCTTTAGGTATATTTTCTCACTTCTTTCTCGCAACAGTATATATGGAAATGACATTTTAAATCCTTGTTTTGCATATAAGGAAACGGAGGCTTAAAAGTAACAGCAAATGTGTGGCAGAGCAAGCCTTCAAATTGGAGCAGAGGGAGAGAGTAGAAGTTGTTGAATCAAAGCCAAATCTTTGTTCCTAGGTGTCAGATTCGTGGCCGGCCTGATAAACTAGCCAGTAGACAGTTTACTAATGTTAGGGACCCATTTCCCCTTCTTTCTTGAATTTTTCATCTTCCTGATGAAATGGTTGTTTCTGCATCACTGCACTCAGCTATTAGAAGGTTTCTTCCCTACACTATCTCTCTAACAGTCATATTGATTCCTTGTAGCCAATACAGCATATTTAGAAAGTTTTTTGGGAAGGTGCATGAAATAAAATTTTTGTTTATGAAAGCAAATTTCATTGCTTTCTTTTCAGTTGCTTCTTCCTCTATTTTCAGTCAGAAAAAGCAAACTGTTTAGGAAGGGTTGTTAACCTCCGCTTAGAGGCGGGTACAAACCTGCATGCCAAGAGGGGAATGGAGGCTCTTGGAGGAATGATACAAATGCTTCTCCTTTTCTGAGGCTGGCTGGAGATCACTGTACTTTTCACTAAGCTGAAGAGCTTTTATCCTTGCAACACTTTCAACGGCATGGAAATATTTGATCTAAAACTTAACACTTCATCATTCCCACCCTCCTTATTCACAGTTAGTACAATTACTGAATCTCTTCTAACTGGCTACACAAAAGAGGGAATCAAGTGGCTATAGAGAGAGTTTTGACATGTCTGAGCTGAGAAGAAATGCAAAGAGAATCCAAGCAGTCTTCTTTTTCTTCCCAGTGGCTGCTGCAACTGAGAATGTGCTAATTCTTTGACTTTCAGTCCCCTGTAACTTTCTGCTTTGCTTATTCATTGGAGAAGGTAAGCTTTACTCTTCTCCCTGGTATGAAGCACCAGCTGCCCTAAAAATGTGTAAAATTCTTAGCACATCTTAAATTGCTCTAAGATTTCCTGCCACTGTGGGACTCTTGCAAAGTGTGACTTGAGCATCTTAGGAACAGAGAAGAAAGGAGGCACTGGAGTATGGACTTCATCATCTACCTGTACTCTGAGCTACAGGTAGATAGATGATCTTTGGGGATGCATATAACCACTGCAATTTGGACAAAGGGTGTTCAGTTAATCAAAAACTAAGCTAAATTGGGGAATAACCTTAAAAGTGTACCTCTATATGCTAATACATTTCATTGAAATATAAAAAATATACATTCATTTACCCATGTGTTTATAATGTAGGCTCAAAGCTTGGAATTCTGAGTCAGTGGCTCTTTCATAAAACTTTCCCATAATCAAATGCATCAAATTTCTAGCTTCTGTTTTTTTTAAACTAGAGCAAGTAAAGCATATGCAAAGTAATGTACATTAAAAATCCTCTAAAGTTTTATTATTTTCCTCAGTCTTTTAGAGTTGTTGCAACAACATATAGCTCAAAAACGTTTTTTAGTGATTTGCTTTCATTGAGCAAATCTAAATATTTAAATTAGTTTTTATAAAAAACAAAACAGAACAAAAACTCCTCTTTCCCCACTAATATTTAACTTATTTACATAACATTATAAATCTTATCATTACAATAACAGAACTGGCATAAATGAGTGTGAGACCAAATGCAGTTGGCCTTTGGTAAGTCACTCAATTGGCATACAGTAGTGCACAAATGTATTTAATACTTTCAGTGTACTCTGGGCATCAATATATTTTAAGTAAGGAATGGAGAATAATGATTCATATGTTAAGTTGGTTAAAGGAGAAATCAGTTAAGAACACTTCTACTGTAGTTGTAATTCTGTAAAGTTGATATACATTAAATATGAAAAGAAACAAATATTTTCCAAATTCTATCTTCTGTGTTGAGAAAATAAGGATTGTTGTGATTATTTTAGTACTTCCCTCATACTTCTTCTTAATACAGATAAAATAAAACTTTTGTTAATGAATACCTCAATGAACCAGAATATGTTTCTTTCTTCAACGTAAAAGTATATTATGTGATTACTGGACACCTCCAAGTCTTCCAAGCATGAATGTGCACAAGATCAACGGGGAGTTTGTTCAGATTCAGATTTATGGACTGGCTCTCAGATAGCTTGATTCAAATTGGAGCCAGGAATATTTTTTTTCAACTAGTGCTCCAGTGATTATGATTCAGTTGGGCACTTTAAGAAACACCCCTGAGACACAACCAAATTACCTACAACACGAATTATGTATTAAGGTTACTTCTCTGAATGCAATTGCAGGGTGCCACAGCCTTTGTTTTCTTCCTTCCTCCCTTTCTTCCATTCTCTTTGAACTTCAATGAAACATATGGAGTGCCCAGTGTATGCCAGCATTCTCCTAGTCTTTGAGGATTCACAAATACAACGCAGCTTCTGTCCTCAAGGAGTTCATAGTCTGGTCAGTAAAACAAACCCATATATCAAGAATTACACCGAACTTCAAGTTTTACCAAGGAACACTTTCCGAGGCAATTGTGAATACCCAAAATCTAGGATGCCAGTAGTTTCCTAGGGTTTAAAATTTTCCTATCACTAACATAGCCAACATTAAGAGTTAGCTTTCTCTTGTGTACTTTCTTTTACTCCACAAAGAAAACTATTTTGAACACAGTAACAGTGACTGGGATCGCCCTAAAGAGAACAGTGGAACCGTATTGAGATTCTGGGGCGGAGCAGCCAGCTAGGTTCACTCACTAGCTCTTAAGTGTCAGCCTTCTGCCTCAAAATCCTAATCTATTGAGGCGAAGTATTTAAATGATTACAGTTCTGGATTTACAGATTTGCTTATTATTACTTAAAAATGAAAATGTTAAAGCTAGGGAAGTTAAGGGTCTAGTAATCTGTTATTATCTACCCATAATTTGACTTGTGAATAATAATAACAAAAAAAAATAATATTGTTAAATAACTTGTCTGATACTATGCTGATGATATTCGTTGAAAAATATTTAAACTATGTTGAAAATATTCCGTTAACTAGTATTTTAGAAACGTTTTCAAAAGCAAGCTGTGATTGAGAAGCATTTACTGGTTAAACCTATTAACCAGATTCATTTAATTCGAAAACATCTCATCTACACAGATTTCTGTATCAGAATTTACTGTAATAAGAATTAGACATGAGCCTCGATGGGGGGAAACATAGCAGAAAAATACTGAGTGAGTAATTGAAGAAAGTGTATAAAAATATGAAAGAACCAAAAAAAATATGAAAGAACCATCTTTACTTTGTTTTTTATTGTTTAGAACATAGCTTAATACTAAACATGGAAAGAGCTTCTCCCTGAATTAACAACTGCATCTCTGTCTTCTTTCACAGGGTTTTGGAAATCCCTCTGGTGAATATTGGCTGGGGAATGAGTTTATTTTTGCCATAACCAGTCAGAGGCAGTACACACTAAGAATCGAGTTAATGGACTGGGAAGGAAACCGAGCCTATTCACAATACGACAGATTCCACATAGGAAATGAAAAGCAAAATTACAGGTAGGTCCTTCTTGGGTGTGGTGTTCAACTGCCTCAGGCCTGGTCATCTAAGAGTTTTAATGGAAAAGTGTGAAAAGAAGAAATGATCAAAGTTATCCTTCAAAATGAAAATCAGGCTGTCTAGGCCTATGACAAAGGGATGCAAAAAACCCTGTAAAGACTTCTTCAAAGCTTTAGATTTCAGTTCTCACAGACTGGTTATTTTTTATTTTTTTTAGAATTTTTTTTTTAATTGGAGTAGAATTGCTTTACAATGTATCAGTTTCTGCTGTACAGTGAGGTCAATCAGCTATATGTGTACCTATATCCCCTCCCTCTTGGACCTCCCTCCACCCCCCCCATCCCCCCCATCTAGGTCGTCACAGAGCACTGAGGTGAGCTCCCTGTGCTAGCTATTTTACACATGGTAGTGTATTTATTCACAGACTGATTATTTTGATGTTGGCTTAAATTCTAGAGGATATGGAATTAATTCAAACATGATATTATTGCTGTTATTTTTATTCTTGCTGTTATTGTTATGGAGGTGCAGTGAATTTATACATATAAAACTAATGACAGAGAATTGACTCAAACTCAGGGGCTTGAAATAAATACTTTCTTCTATCAAAAGATTTTTTTACTTATACTTCCCTTATTTACTTTTCTTAAATTATTTTTTACATTATCTTGAAGGTGACAAAAGAGGAGTAAAATTTTATGTTTGAATGATTTACTAAAAAATAAGGTGAGGCATAATTTAGAATTTTTTGGTCAGTAATATGAGAGACAAAAATAAAGTCCAAGTAATGGCATCAACATACACAGCACATCATTGCGGATTAAAAATAGACTATATACTTAATTGTTAACATCTCTGATTTTTTTTTCAATGAGCAGCTTGTACACTAGAAGAAAATGGTTAATCAAGTAATGCAGGGTGGTAAATTCATTTCACAAACACTTATTGTATTACTTCTATGTTCCCGGAACTCTACTAGGCACTGGCAAACTTGCAGTCAGTGATGAGGTCACTAGTCTCCCAGACCTCACAGTTTAGCTTTGTTACAAACTAGGTCGCTAAATAACTGGTTGGCCTTCCCTGAGAACTGGAAGTATATTTCAGTTACTTTTATATCAGTACCCATAAATGCAATACTTGGCACATAGCAGGTCCTTAATAATGGTGTGTGACTCAGTTTTGTAAATTAGATAAACAGTAAATTAGGGTTGCAATGATTCTAAACTCTCGATATCGTGGCTACTCTACATTGGTCTTGGAAACACGATTGTGTGCATTAAAGGGTTGGCACACTGCTTCAAACAAAATGCAATGACAGTGACCAAGGCCTTATGCTTTTTTTCCAACCTGTGTGGCCATCTCCTCATAGTTCAACTGTTCCTGCTATTTGTCTTTTTGAAACATGCCATCCTTTAGGAGTTTAAATCTACAATTCTTTTATGAACACATCTCATTTTATTTTAATGGATTATGTGTGGGATTGGATCCTTGGAGACATAATAAGCATTTTCTTAACAAACGGTGATGATGTCACCACAATAGAAGATGAGAAATAGATCTAAAGAGTCGATAGTCTCATGGTGGGGAGAGAGGGTGTGCATATGGCAACTCAAGAAACCAAAGAAGAGACATTTATAAAATTCAATGGACTGTAAGAAGAAATGTTTCCAAGGAGGTCAATATTTTGAGAGTTTTATAACAAGAAAAACCACTGTAAAACATCAGGGGTACTCTTATGTAAATGTTTTGAGCTGAAACTTGAAACTATATGAAACTTGGCTAATGTCAGACAGCCTGACAATAGGACTAGCAAATAATTAGTCTAGTCTTTTTTCTAGGCTCCTGAAGAATTTGCTTTGGTTCTTTTCCAAAATGTCTCTCAGTTCTTTGTGTGTGTGTGTGTGTGTGTGTGTGTGTGCGTGCGTGTGTGTGCATGTGTGTGTGTGCGCTTATGAGGCTGGGGTGGTATTAAGGGTGCAAAGAGTGGGTAGGTTTAGGAGGGTCGGAGGCATCTGAAGTAGGCTTCAGGGTACATGGTATGAATGGCATCTGCATGAGGAAGGCACACTTATCTCCTCATAAAATGCCCACTGCCCTCACTGAGCATTTCCTGGTCCTTGAATATCTTTGTAATTCTGATCTTCACCCAAATAATGCAGATCTGTGATCAAAAAGCCAAAGTGAGGTGTACACTCTGAGATCTCCATTTTTCTCTCTTGAGAGAATTGTGAACCTTGAGAACCAGAATTATAGATCCAGAAGGAACTTAGTCATTTAATGCCAAACCTCTGGTTTTAAAGAAAAGAAGGCTGAGGTTCATAAATATGTAACATTTTTGTCCAAGGAGGGAAAAAAACTTAAATATGGGATGTTTGGCTCCTTCCTAGTTAGGTGTGGTTTCCACTCTGTAATGCTACTGTAATAAAGCTGGTGGCTCTGGCCCTCTTTCCTGCCAAGACCCAGCAGAAAATAGATCTGTAATCATCACCTTCTCATGCAGTTAAATATTAAGATTCACACTGGCATCAAATGAGAATTTAAACTCATTAAAACATAATGCCTGTTCTGGTGAAAGCTTAATCAAAATAAGCACACTATAAACTGGCATTATTCACTCTTTCAAAGAAAATCAAACAGAAGCTTGAAAAGGGAAGCTACACCCTTGTGACTTCCCTCTCCACCTCTATCTTCACTCACACCCAGTACTGATTCTCCAGGCCCAGTAACACCACACGTGGCCTCAAGTCAGGACTCCAGGTATCTAGCTTTGCTTTTCTGTGCTTGTTCTCATTTCTCTTCCCTCTGAATTAGGATGCCTCGTTGTGATAAATTATTAAAGGAATTAATGCTAACACTTGTGTAGTATTTTATAATCTATGAAATGATTTTTAATATTATAATCACTTAATCCTTAAAATGAATTTTGAGCTAGGTATTATTAGACACATTTTAAAGATGAAGAAACTGATGAGGCTTTGGTCAATTGACCTGCTCAAATTCAACTAAATTCCAAATAAAATCAAAACTATGGAATTCGGGCTTCCCTGGTGGCGCAGTGGTTGAGAGTCCGCCTGCCGATGCAGGGGACACGGGTTCGTGCCCTGGTCCGGGAAGATCCCACATGCCGCGGAGCGTCTGGGCCCGTGAGCCATGGCCGCTGAGCCTGCGCGTCCGGAGCCTGTGCTCCGCAGCGGGAGAGGCCACAACAGTGAGAGGCCCGCGTACCGCATAAAAACTATGAAATTCATGGTGGGGTTTTTTTCTTCTGTTTCTACATTTTCTATATTTTTCCTCTTACAAATTAAATTCAGAAATTTTTGCATTTTCTTTTAAAAAATATTTTATCTTAATAGAAATTATATTTTGAAAACTCTTGTAGTAGTTGTGGCCATAGTGTATAAACCAAAAAAATTTTTGAATAGATCTTTCTCATGCTCTAGACACATACTGATTTAGAGTAAATGTTTTGAATAGATTGATGAGCTTACAAATGTACATGTAATACACATATTTTCCTTTTATTCTCCAAGGAAAGTCCAAGTGATTTTCTCAGATAGAAAATAAAATCTGTAGAACCCAAGAGAATATAAATAAGATAAAAACAATAATGTGAGAGTGTTATGATAAACACATCACGTGCAGTAACACACAATCAACATGAAATTACTAAATGCTTCCTCTAGAGAGGCAGTATTATCCAGATCCTTGTCGTCTAACACCCAGACGGTTATAAAGCCTTCCTGCCTCCAGTCTTGATGCTCTCAGATATACCTTCCACGCTCTTATTGAGATGTTTTTTCTGAAACACAGTCTGACTTGGGCTCTGCCATCCTTCACATATTTCAACAGTGTTCAAATATCTACAGGTTAAAGTCTGCCACCTAAAACTCTTCCTGTCCTGGTCCTACCTACTTATTCAGCTATTACTATCATATTGTTCCCCCAACCTCACCCAATCAGATACCCCCTTATTGTGATTATGATCCAGAAACGACTTGCAATTTCCCTTAACCACCCACGCCTTTGTTTATGCTGTATCCTTACCCTATACATATAAACCCAACTTTGGATACATCTTCTAAATCTTTAAGATTTTCCTTTATTTCAGGAAGTCTTCCCTGATACCTACTATGGTATATGCGCCGATGTGCTCATCTATATCCTCCCTTCAGAACTGAAGCACTCCTTCTCCCACTTCCTGGGAACATTGCTGGCTAACAGCTTGTAGCCAAGGTCCCCTGCCTGGGTATGCCTATGACTGAAGAAAGTCATCTCATTCAAGGTCACTGCTCCTTCCTACAGACAGATTGCATCCAATGACTGGTCAGTATAGGAGTCTATTAAGGACCGCTTGCCCTAATTGAGGACAATTCTGAAGGCTATCCAAGGTCCAGAATTTCACTTGAGATTAGCTGAGATGTTCACTGTGATTGCATGTGAGCCCATGCAGCTTCTCCCTCTGCCTCTGGAATCGATCCTAAGATCATTCACCTATAAATATCCCTACACTGATTTCCCAGAGAAATGCATCACCTTCATTCTCAGGTCAATTTGGATGCTTTGTGGTCCCATAGATGCATAACAGTCTGTGAATAACTATCCAGTATCCACATTCTATTATGTCATTAACAAGTATTTATTAAATAACTGTGTGTATGATCTTTCCCACTAATTTCTAAGTTTCTAGAATATGGAAACCATTTTTATCAAAATTCAAGATATATACCTAAGCCAGCCAAATTATTATTATTTTTTTTGTTTGCGGTACGCGGCCCTCTCACTGCTGCGGCCTCTCCCGCTGCAGAGCACAGGCTCCGGACGCGCAGGCCCAGCAGCCATGGCTCACGGGCCCAGTCGCCGTACGCGGGATCCTCCCGGACCGGGGCACGAACCCGCGTCCCCCGCATCGGCAGGCGGACTCCCAACCACTGCGCCACCAGGGAAGCCCTAGCCAAATTATTTCTAATAGTTAATAGTTAATATTTGTTGAATACATGCTATGCACCAGACACCTTGTTTTACATAAGAAAATTGAGATGTGGTATTTCGCATAGGGTCACAAGTACTAATATGAGTAGAAGTCACAATTTGAGCTTTGATCTCTAACTTCCCACCTTTTGGCCATCCCTCAATAAAAGGAAATCCATCAGTTAATTGCTGGAATTAAATATACTCAAAGCACATATTCTAAGAGATAAAATATGTTTCTTCTAACCCCACTTCTGTCTTTAATAATCTGAATGTCTGCAGACACATTATCTCATCTCTCAATTTTCTGTCCTATAAATTAAAGTATTTATAAAGCTCCTTGCAGCTCAAAACTTATTAACTAGAATAAAATTACTTTTATGTATACATGTCTTTTTTATTTTTTTCCCCTTCAATTCTTTGATAAGTGATTAAATTTTGATCTCCCTAAAAATACTTCAGTAAGATTTTCCATCAGTTTAGGGCTTACAATGACCTTTTTCTTCTCATAAAAACTTTGCTGGTCTTTGCTGGTCCTAATACTTAGAGCTAAAAAACAAATACATAACTGCCACCACATCCAATGCTTAAAAGAAATAAATGTTTAATTGTGGGTTTAGGGAGATGCTGTGATCTACTGGAAAGAGCTCTGGAATAGGAATCAGAAGAAGTCTGGCTTCACTATCCATAAAGCCAATTTGGTTGTGTCAGTCAATGTTCAGTTACGGAAACAAAGCCATGATGAGTATTATGGAAATAAGGGATTTATTATACAAATTCCACCTTACACAAATGTGAGGTGAGCTGGGAAAGTGAAGGTCTGGAAGATGAAGGTGGATAATCAGAGGAAAGGTCACTAACACATATACATGAACCCCAGTGTGGTAGTGGACAAGCTGAAGCCAGCAGGAAAATTCGAGAAACCAGGCACGTCCAGCTACCAAATCCAGGTACCAGCTTAGATCTCACAGCAGGGGAGATCTAAGAAAAGCGGTAGCTACGTTACCTAGGGTTGTGCAATCAGGCATCTGGTGTCGAGTCTGGACAGATTGCCAGCATGGGGGAGGTAAGCTGGATGCAGAGTGGAAGAGAGCACAAGCTGAGAACTGCTGGGCACCTCTGACCCTGAACATCACCACACCTAATGATAATCTGAGTTGGACCACTGCTTTACTTCCACCGTTCAAATCTCATACAAAGTCCTCTTGGGGCCAACTCTAACTTGGAACTGTACAAAGAAGGAGAGTCTGAGAAACACAGTTCTCAGATTAACCAACTTGACAGTAGCACAATCTGGCAATACCTTGGGCAAATCACCTAATTCTTTTATACCTCAATTTTCTCATCTTTAAGTGGGAATAATGTCCACTGTCCTGTAGTTCTCACCATTTTTTTTATATGGATCCAATCAAAGAATATTCAAACGTACTTTGTATTGGACAAACTTAAGTGCCATATGACTATGAAAGATATGTTTTATTATTTAATTCGATTTTTATCACACCCAGGAAGTTTATTATTTATTCAATAAAAGTTTAGTATGTTTCTATATTGAAATCTAACCCCCCAGCCACGGTCCCAAAAATGTCTTTTACTGATTGGTACTTATCTATTTACTTGTTTGGATTCAGGACCCAGCTCAGGCTCACTCATTGCATCTGCGATCTCTTTAGTCACCTTTTACCTAGAGCAGTTACCTACCACACACTTGCCATTAGTATTTTTTTTTTAATGCAGATCAGTTTTCCTCAGAAATGTCTCTTTATTAATTTATCTGATTATTTCTTCCTGATGAGATTCAAATTAAATCTTTTTGACAAGAATGCTAAATAAACGATACTGTGTACTTCCCATTTTATCACATCGGAAGGTACAGAAGGTCATTTTGTCCCATTATTGGTTGGGTTAAGTTTAATCACTTAAAGTTTTGCGAGGTTTTTTACAATGGAATATGTAGTCTCAAAGAAGATTCTTACAAAATGTCATAAGTTATAAAACACATAAAGCTTATCTATGTTGATTGAAGTGGTTGTGGGGACTTGCTACAACATCCCTTTGGCCTCCCCCTTGCTAGTGCCTCAGACATTTATAGAGTACATTGTATTATATTATCATATCTGTAAAAGTAACGATTTACCAATTGGAGATAAATTTTGCATGTGATTTTATCAAGTGACTTTACATGTTAATTTTTTCCATTCTTGGTTACAGTTTGTTCCCTAAAGTTAACTCCTTTGTCTTTTTATATTAACTCGATTAATAAATCCTCTATCACAGATAGTATAATGACAAACTTACAGATAGCCCTTCTTTGAACCAATAGAAAATTTGTATTCGCGAAGTCTGAATGATAGTGTTTCACTATTTAATGTACATTTTAGATTATAATTATAATCTTACCATAATATTTATAATGCACAGTTTGGTGATTTTCTTCTCATTTTATTATCTCATTATTATTTGTTGGGGGTGAATGATACTTTCAGGGTAGAACTATGGCTATGCTAAAGCCTCATTCTGGAAGAGATTCCACATGAAGAGATGAATACGGTGTTTAAACAAAATTACCAAAAAAAAAAAAATACTTGAAAGTAATTTGGCCATTAAACATCTTTTTGTACAAAGTTTATTTTTGGCCAAGATCTTTATTGGGAAGCAGTTTTATGTAATGGGTAAAATATTGTATTGGGAATCAAGAGACATGAACTCCAGACTTGGATCTGTAGTTACTTTTCTGAATGACCTTGGACAAGTTACTTCACTTTTCCAAGTTTCAGGTCCTCAGAAGTAAAATGAGGATGTAAGGATGAAGTCTTTTTAATTCCAAAATCCTTTTTTTCAATCATTAAAGTATTCCCATGCCATGTGTATATTTCAAGGACAAAAATCAGTGTGGATTGAAAAGAATTCTCTTGAGCCTCCCACGTAAATTTCAGCCTTGCATTTTCGTAGGTATTGCAAAACTTGTTTCACTTTTTAGTGAAGTGTTTTTCATTTCTCTGATCCTCTGGGCTCCATTGTCCTGGCTGGAACCAGTAGCAGATGTGTTGAAATACTAAGAGGAAATTTATTTCTTACAGCAGTTCTGGACTGATCAAGGTAGGCAAAAAAATATATAGGGAATCTCCTGGCAGTTTCTACCCTCTTGAATTTTTAGCCTAGATATCAAACCTAAGGCTTTAAGTAGTTTTATTTGTATTTTCAAATAATTTCTCCAACTTGGGAGGTGTATTACTTTTATTTAGACTACGATTTTTGTTGTGGTTATACTTCCTAAAACAGAGAAGGAATTTTTGTTTGTTTGTTTTGCGGTACGCGGGCCTCTCACTGCTGTGGCCTCTCCCATTGCGGAGCACAGGCTCCGGATGCGCAGGCTCAGCAGCCATGGCTCACGGGCCCAGCCGCTCCGCGGCATGTGGGATCTTCCCGGACCAGGGCACGAACCCATGTCCCCTGCATCAGCGGGCGGACTCTCAACCACTGCGCCACCAGGGAAGCCCAGAAGGAATTGTTTTATTCAACAAAATTTGTATTTTATACTCCTTGACTGAGATGAAATATTCAAGAGGGAGAAGGCATGGTCCTACGAAGTCACTCTGTACTTTCTTCAGGCCTTATAAAGATCAGGAAATCTCTTGACTTTAATGCGGATTAATGTCAGTCTCTAGAGTCTTAAATTTTTCTAAGATAACAAAAGCAAATGCCTTGGTGCTGCTAGGTCTAAGTATTCCCAGGATTCCAGCTCCAGAATGAGTAATGCTGGGACTCAGACAACTGCTGTCCTAGAAACTTATAGGTTGGCAGAAATCGCTAGAATCAGCTAATGCTGCCTCCAGGAAATAATCTAGGGAGATGTCCTGTGATCCCACTGCTGGGGGTCCTTCTAAATGTTGGCCACCACTGAAAAGATGAAGGCTCTATCTTCAATGAAGAAAATATTTGTTATTTTCTATTCTGTGCTATCCTAGGGTAAAATATCCAGAGATATTTCAGTACAGTCATGTACGTGTGTGTTCACACATGTCTATACTCGTGTGTGATGGGGCTAGGGGAAGGGATAGACAGTAGACAGACAAACAGGCAATTACAATGCCATGAACATAGTGAGTTTGGAGATAAAGACAAGTGTGGCATGAATAGGGGGACCTAGCCAATTTTAGGGGCTTGGGAAGGCCTCCAAGGGGTAACCTAAGTTGACATAAAAATGACAAATTGGACTTAGCTGAAGAAATAGTTCAAGTTGGAGATCAAAGAGTGAATAGCATATGTGAAAGCTTGTAAGTGAGACCCAGCATGTCTTGTTTGGCAAACTGCAAGTAGTAAGGTGTTGTTTAAGCACAGAGTATAAAGGGATAACGATGAAGTATGATGCTAAGAGCAAAGAGGAGAGCCAGACAACTAGTAATATGTGAGAGACTTAGGACTTAGCCTCTAAGGGCAGCCCATCTGCATAGTCTTTTCTCACATCCCAATCAATTTTTTTTTCACTCAGTGTTTTTATTACTCTGTTCAATAAATATGAGTAACAACAATGTGCAAGACACGTGGGTGAGACAAATCCACAAAACTCAACCCGTATCCTTCAAGAGCTTAACATCTTTCCTGACTTGATTTTCTTTATCCTTTAAGTCTTAGCTCAGACTGTAGAGCTCTGCTTTTTATATTGGGTAAGGAGCCCCTTCTGTGTGCTCTCCCTGTGCTCTGTGCCTGCCTTTATCAAAGTCCTTATCACACGGGGTTGTAATGGGCTATTCTTTCTTATTAAACTGCCACCTCTAGGAGGGCAGGGACCTCTCCACAATGCTTGGCATACGTCTGGAAAGGAAGCACTTTCTAATAAATATATGAAAGACACATCAACAAAGGTATCTTTTGTGCATTCAGCAAACACAACTGATTACTATATGACAGTTATTGATATAGATGCTAGAAATTCGGAGATCAAGTCAAATTCCTGCCCTCAGAGGTTTATGGAATAGAATGGAAGCATATGACAGTTTCCATGTAAGGTTTTTAATAAAGTGCTGTGTCCTTTAGTTTCTTGGATTGTTGCTTGGATGGGATTCATTTCCCTGATCTATTCAACTGCAGTCTCTTCTGTTTATTTATTTTTTACCTGTAAAAGTTAGGCAAAAATTTCTATATTGCATCATGCCAAGCAAATGAAATAAAATAAACACACAGCATACCTTATTCCCTAGGCCAATTAATCCTGGAAAAGGATGCTGTGTTGCTGTCACCAGTAAGTAGTTTGTGGGCTACAAGGACTAGGTACTCTGCCTGCAATTTTGATAGCGGCCACTTGGTGACAGTAAACGTTGATATTTTTAGAACTCACGGTTAAATGACTGAGAGCTTATCAGAAAGTACGAGATTCAGTTAATTATATTTTTTGAGTAAAAAATTTTTAAATAATGAAAATGACAATATAAAATATTGACTACCCTGTAACTAATACAGTGCTTTTTCTGTCTAGATGATCTGTTTCTTTTCGAGAGCCTTTACTCATTTCAACCAGAAGCACTTATAAAACCATTTAAAATAATCATGACAAGTATCAACAAATATCAACATTAAATGCTCAACTATAAATTCTGTGCCGATAGTATCATCATAACAATCAACTTTAACTAATATTAATCGAGCATTTACTCCGTGCCAAATATTTGCAAAGTGCTTTGATGTGTCTCTTTTGGTACTAACACTACAAATGCCAGTGCTTATGCTGGCCTGTTCATTCTCTTTTGAAAGAATCAAAAGTGCTATTTTATTACCTGCCTCAATTAGAAGCTCAGCTAAACACCTGGATAAAGAATAATTTTAGTCTTATTCATTTTTAGGCTGCAAGTGAAAAACACTTCTTTTCCCTCACATGTGCTTATGATCAATTCTAGAGAGAATTTTCCAGATCTGAAGATCAGAAGTCATTATATAAACAACTGGAGGTCACAACATTGTTATAAAATAATTATTTTAATGAACTATGCTTTAAAAATAGCAGATGTGTTAAAGATCAAATGAATAGTTTGTACCTGTTTATAATCTGATTTTTAAACTACACCTAGTATTCTTTCTTAGCAGAATAATTACATCTGAATATTGTATGCTTCTGTAACATCACCTAACCTAGAACACATGCTGATAATTAAAGACATTAAGTCAATATTTCCTTGGCTTGTTAATAAATAATAATTATTAAATATGTAGTTGTCCAATATTCATAATTATTTTATTTCTCTCTTAACTGGATATGGTTTTGCTTTAATTTACGTAACTTCACTAAAATTACTCTCTTACAATTCTTTTGAAATCAGAGTCTGCATTCATTCATTTATCCAGCCAGCCAGCCACCAAATTTTTATCATGTTGCTGTTATTTGCCTGGTACTACTCAATTATTTCCAAACTTGAGTGTGCATAAAGTCAACTAAGATGTTTGTCTAAAGTGTAGACTTTTGAATCTCACATCCAGAGATTCTGATCCTGGGATAGAACCTAGGTTATCTCAAGCCTACCAAGTATGCCCAGGTGATGCTGATGCAGAAATAACACTTTAATGACACTAAAAGGACACATCATCCTTGCTGGTCTTGTGGAGCTAATAGTCGAAGGGAAGGAAGGAAACATGGGAGGGATAGTTGGCTTAAAGTAAAAGTTTCAGCTGCAGTATGTTTTAGCATGCCTGTTTGGTTTTTTGTTTTGTACTGTTTTGGTTTTTGATCAAGGAATCATAGACCTTTTCAAAAATTTGCTGGAGCTATGCATCTTCTCCCCAGAATAAATGAACAAGCACAAAATTTTGCTCACATTTATGTATGATTCAGCTCCACAATAAGAACTCTTGGAATTAGGCTATAGTTGGGCACTAAAGAAAAGCGGTGAACTTGGCTGGGGTTGAGGATGGATTGGGGTACATTGGAGGAGACTGAAGGGGACCAGGAAAGGCTTCGTGGAGGAAATTCTTGATTATTTGTGAAGTATGAGTAAGTTCTCATGAGGCATATGTGGAGGATGGTGGTAGGAGGGAAGTCTTGAGATTCCAGCCAGAAGGAGCAATGTGGACAAAGACCCAGAGGTGGGAGAGAGCCTGCCTTAGTTAGACAAAAGCAAGTGTCTTGTATGTAGAGGTTCGCTGTGCTACAGAAAACGAAGGCCATATTACATGATAAGGAGTTTGGACTGTGTCTCACATTAATTGTGGAGAGAAATAAGCACACTGATGACTTTGGTCAACAGAAGAATCTGTTTATGCATGCTGGAGCCTTATTTGCAGAACTTATAGCAACACGTTGTCCAAGTACAACAAGAGAAAGTATTTCCTCTTTGCAAAAAACCTCAAGAGTGTTTCTCAATGGTTTTCAGCCTTCTACTCACCCTTTCCTCTTCCTCTGTCTTCCCTTAGGGGATCCTGGAAATAAAGGTTCTTGCTGCTTTTTAAACAGAAATAAAAATGAGAACAAATCTACCTCCCTTGAACTTGTTTACACACACACACACAAAAAAAATTACCAGTTTCAATCGTAAGTTTTACAAGGTCCTGACTTAATTTTTAGTAAAAAAGCAAACCCATAAACTCTCTGAGATGGCTGTCAGCCTGGTCTTTTAGGCACCAGAAGAGGTCTGGTCAGTGAGCCACTCGCTCGGAACTGATTCTGTCAGCCACACGTGACGCCAAGGGAACTGAAATAAGTTTAAGGGACTGTGTGTTCTTTACAGGGGTCTTTAGTGCCATGTAATTCATTTGGCACTCTTTTTATGTATCCTTAGAAAAGGGAGAAATACTAGAAGAACGTTATTTTTATTTAGAACTAAAAACAGAGAATCACTACAGTGTATATTTCTGAACTTTGAGAAGTATGGTTTCATTGTCACAGCTTTCATGAAAATCTTTTTTTTTTTAATGTATGGAGTAGAGTGTACTCTTTCAGCACTGTGCAAAAGCACTCAGAGACAATAGAGTGTGAGTTCACTATCTTTTTTTATGGAGGAAGAATTTATCATGAATTTTGAACAAATGCAATCATCATATCACTGAGAAAAACTGAGAACTGTATTTTACTGGGGTTTTGAAACGAGTCGCTGTTAACAATGTATCGTGTGTCAAGAGTTTGAGAATACCTGGGTGGTTGATAAACTCATTTTCATCAAAGTTCTACATTATATTAATATTTGTAAGTCAAGGAAGGGACGTTAAAATATATGTTGTCAAAACTTAGATGAAAAATTTAAACATGTATAATGAAAGCTAATACTATATAAAACAATCATAATAGAACCAGGGAATTAGTGAAACTGGGTTCTCTGAAGTTTCTCATTATTTGGGACTGAGGTTTTCTATAACTCTGGAAATGTATCTTTCTTAATCACAACACAAATTCCCATGACCCTTGCTATCTCAGGCACTTTTCACACTTGCACATCTTCCACTAAACATGTTCAAAGTTATCTATCAAATTACATATCTACATCAGGGCTTCCGAAGCTTAAGAAGCAAATAAGGTACTCCTTCTTAAATAATAGTTAGATTAATACACTACACAAATTCTGGGGATTCCCCAATGATTCAATTCCATTTGAGAACAAATGATGCCAATTAAGGAAGACAGTGTCATAAAGGAAACTTTCAGGAAGTAAAGATGCGAATTAAAGGATAGGTTGGAACGGGTGATCGTTTCAGGGATTTTTCCAAGTACCAATTACGAGTAAAGAAAGGGAAAAAAATACACGTGCTGCATATATGGAATCTTAAAAAAAACGATACTGATGAACCTAGTGGCAGGGCAGGAAAAAGACGCAGACATAGAGAACAGACTTGAGGACACAGTGGGGGAAGGGGAAACTGGGATGAAGTGAGAGAGTAACATTGACATATGTACACTACCAAATGTAAAATGGATGGCTAGTGGGAAGCAGCCACATAGCACAGGGAGATCAGCTCGGTGCTTTGTGTCCACCTAGAAGGGTGGGAGGGAGGCTCAAGAGGGAGAGGATATGGGGATATATGTATCCTTATAGCTGATTCACTTTGTTGTACAACAGAAACCAACACAACATTGTAAAGCAATTATACTCCAATAAAGATATTAAAAAAAAATACACGTGCTGGATTCAGCCAATAAAGCACCCTATTATGTGGCAAGAAAATCTTAGGATTCTCAAAAGATTGGAATTTTACTTTATTAAAGAATAAATATTTGAATTAAAGGATTGTTATTCAGGCATCTGGGTTCAAATTAATGTAGACCTTAAATTAGGTAGTCAGTCAGCAAAGGGACCCTGGTTTCTTGTTCTTTGTGCATAGTATTCTGCTTGCTCCATATAAAAATGAGGAAAACTTTCAAAGGAAATGGGGCCTATGGATTTGAGAAAATTGATCCTTTTCATCTTGAATTTCTCCAGCTTATTGCCTACATACATGTCTTAATTAGCTCCATGTCTATCTCACTGTTTTCATCACTGTCTGTATGCTTATGTATGTCTATCAATGTCATATACATTTTGCTTGTTTAATTCAGACTTATTCATATAGCTCATGTTTACCGTGCTTCTGTGTAGTTTATAGTTATTGGTTAGGGAAGTTTGGTTTCTTTGTTTAATTTTTTATTAATATTCATAAGTACTCTACACGTGACAGTCTTTTCAAGGCTTTATATGTATTACTTCATTTAGTTATCACAACAATATTAGAAGGACATTACTATTATGAGAGTCATTTTACAGATGAGGCAACTGAGGGTCAGAAAGGATAAGAGCTACACTCTAAACCCAGACAATTAAGCTCCAAACTGTTCTGTTATACTATCTCCTGAGTTCTATAGACACACATATGCAAATACAATGACACAGTCCTACTCTTTAGAAGTTAATGTTGTATATTTTTTTGTGTGTGTGTGGGAGTGGGGAGATAAAAGGAGGAAAATTTTGTTTGATGACTTTATTGGCAGTTATTTTCTTCATTCATACTTACTTTGTACCAAACCACGTATATCTTCTTTTTTTTTTTTTTTTTTTTTTTGCCATACACGGGCCTCTTACTGTTGTGGCCTCTCCCGTCGTGGAGCACAGGCCATGGCTCACGGGCCCAGCTGCTCCGCGGCATGTGGGATCGTCCCGGACAGGGGCACGAACCCGTGTCCCCTGCATCGGCAGGCGGACTCTCAACCACTGCGCCACCAGGGAAGCCCTACCTATATCTTCTTGATCTTTATGTCTCTTTAAGTATCTCTCAATCTCTATCACGTCCTTAATTCTTAATTAGTCAAACTGTATGTTATTAGATCTTTTAATCTTCCTACTTACATCCTCTTTTCTTTTGAACGTTTCCTTCTACTTATAGATTCATAACTATGAATGTAGATCATTGTCATACAACTCTCTTGTCGTTGGCATATGTTCGCTCTTTTTTTATAGGTGCACCAACTTTGCTTCATATATTTTCCTATCATTTTCTTACATACTCATTGAAAGGCTATCGCAAATAAGTACGTAATCCGTTCACCTATGGACAATGGAGTAACAGAATGTATCTCCAACATACAAAAAATAGTGTGGCACATAATGACAGATTTATTTAATACAGCCTCCTCCAACAGAGATCACAGTCCTAAGATTCAGCATTGGAAAATAAGCCCTCTGTCCTCTAACAAAGAAGACGGAGGCTTTGAAACAGATCTTTAAAATGAATGCCCTGTTTCTGGAGGGAATTATGCAGTAGAATGGACTCATGTATAGATATATTGGGTTGGTCATAAGATTTGTTCGTTTTCTTCCGTAAGATGGCTCTAGTAGCACTTAGTTGTCTTTGACTTCATTTGAAACAGTTTTGTTAGATTGTATGTGACAGCTGTCATATCAGTGTGCGTTTAAAAAAAGACTTATCAAACTGAATTTTTGTGTAGCCATTTTAATATTGAAGATTAAAAAAAGCAACATTTTTGGCATATTATGCTTTATTATTTCAAGAAAGGTAAAAACGGGGCCGAAACGCAAAAAAGATTTGTGCAATGTATGAAGAAGGTGCTATGACTGATAGAACATGTCAAAAGTGGTTTGCAAAGTTTTGTGCTGGAGATTTCTTGCCGGCCGATGCTCCACAGTCGGGTAGACCAGTTGAACTTGACAGTGATCAAATCGAGACGTTAATTGAGAACAATCAATGTTATACCATTAGGGAGATAGCCGACATCCTCAAAATATCCAAATCAAGCGTTGAAAATCATTTGCACCGGCTTGGTTATGTTCATCACTTTGCTGTTTGTGTTCCACATAAGTTAAGCGAAAAAAACCTTCTTGACCATATTTCTGCATGCGATTGTCTACTTAAACATAACAAAAGCCCTCCGTTTTAAAACAAATTGTGATGGGCGATGAAAAGTGGATACTGTACAATAATGTGGAATGGAAGAGATTGTGGGGCAAGTGAAATGAACCACAGCCAACCACATCAAAGGCCGGTCTTCATCCAAAGAAGGTGATGTTGTGTATATGGTGGGATTGGAAGGGAGTCCTCTATCATGAGCTCCTTCCGGAAAACCAAGCAATTAATTCCAACAGGTACTGCTCCCAGTTAGACCAACTGAAAGCAGCACTCAACGAAAAGCATCAGGAATTAGTTAACAGAAAACACATAATCTTCCATCAGGATAACACAAGACCGCATATTTCTTTGATGACCAGGCAAAAACTGTTACAACTTGGCTGGGAAGTTCTGAATCCTCCGCCATATTCACCAGACATTGCACCTTCGGATTTCCATTTTTTTCGGTCTTTAAAAAATTCTCTTAAGGGAAAAAATTTCAGTTCCCTGGAAGACTGTAAGAGGCACCTGGAACAGTTCTTTGCTCAAAAAGATAAAAAGTTTTGGGAAGATGGAATTATGAAGTTGCCTGAAAAATGGCAGAAGGTAGTGGAACAAAAGGGTGAATACGTTGTTCAATAAAGTTCTTGGTGAAAATGAAAAATGTGTCTTTTGTTTTTACTTAAAAACTGAAGTCACTTTTGGGCCAACCCAATAGATCCCTTTGTCAAACTTGATGGTCTCACTTCTCATATTTGCTTTAATAGATCATTCCATGAGCTATTTCTTCAAATGTCTGGTGGCAACCACAAACTCATTCCATCCTTATTAAAGTGTCCACTGTATGATTTGAGCAGACCATCAGGTCATTAATACTGGACAAATTTCAAATCAGGAGAAAAATGCTCATGGGACTTGAATTGTAAAACATAATTGTATTATTGGAGTTAAAATGTTACTACATAGAAAGAATCTCTTGAGATGAGTAAACCTTAAATTCTAAACAATTTGAACGCTTATTTCATAACTGACTCAATGAATATTTATTTAATGCCTGTCATGTATATTATACATGGAGTTTACAAAGACGGCTAAGAGATGAAGACTTCTCATCAAACGCTTATAGTCCGATGAGGAAGAAAAGGCACATTTATGAAGAGAAATACTACGATAGGCAAAATGAGATATGCCACAAGAGAAGCAATTTATCTGTGCAATGAAAATTTGTAGAAGAAAGAAGAGAAAAGGCTTCCCACATAATATTTTGTCTTGAAAGATTGTTGATTTTGGACTTGGGAGAAAGGGATCAGTTCAGTAAAGTTCTGGTCATTTATAAGCCCAGGATACACTTGCACAGTCCTGAATTAAAGAGAATAAAATGTTTATCTTGAAGATGTTATTTTGAAAACAATTAGAAAACATTGTTTAACTAGAGATAATTTTACTATATTAGGAAAGGCTAATATAGAGTTTGTCTTCCCTTGTGCTAAGATAAAATTTATATTCTTGCCTTTATCTCAAGGCTTCCAGCCTTAGTAGTTCCCACTGTAGAACTCTGTACTTAACAAAAAGGACATTTTATGAAAATAAATAATTTCCAGCTTCAAATGCTAATAGAAAAAAAGGAGTAAAAATCTATCTTAAATGCTTAGTATCTAAATAAGTTCATTGTCTGCCTTTTCACTTGACATTCCCAGCACATTCAAATGACTCATGAATCTCCTTTATTTCTTATCTTTTTTGATCTTAGATAACCTCAATTTAATTGTGCCGTGAATTTCACAGCCCTTTTATTGGAAATATCCTCCTCATCCCTTCCCTAAAGTCCATGTCTTCCACAGCCTCCCAAACTAATCTTTTCCACTAAACGTTTTGAGCAGTTTAGCATCTCCTGAATTTTTCCCTTGCCCTTTTTCCTACAATACTAATTATTTGTATACCTCCCTATGACCTCTTCATAACAGCAAACAAATGCCTAATCTTGCTAGAAGTCTACAGTAAGGCAAACATTGTTTTCTCTCTATATAGCTTGACAAGAGAAATATTGTCTTTACGTTCAGCAAAAGATGTCACCTATATCATTTAAACTCAGTGCTAAAAGACATGCTGTGATATCACTCTTTGCTGGTGCCCAGCCCTTTTAGTAGGGTGGGGGCAGGGCAGGGAGGATGGTTACTGCAGAGACAGCCCTGGAGCAGCAACCAGAAGACGTAACAGTGTTGGGAAACTCCGTCAGATTGAGTCATTGCTACCAGGCTCTGAAAGAGAATCATGGGGGTTATTTTGCATTTTCTTCAAGTGATTGTGAAAAAGACAAACTAGTTCCATATGGTGGCAGGGAGAGAGCTCAGAGCCAAAATAAAATCTGCTCAGCTTGTCAGTATGTGAGACCTTTAAGTTCAGATATCTAAGAGTCTGTCTACTGTTTAAAAGAGCTGAGGCCAAACTTCAATTTGTCAAACATACAACTCCCACTGCCTTGGATAATGAAAGAGACTCCCCTCGCCCCACCCCGAACACAGTGAAGATGTAAAAATGTGAGAAGTAGAGCCATCTCTTAAGTCGACAAAATTAGTGAGAAACTAGATGCCTGGGATTGGCTGCCTATTTTAAAGAAAATAAAGTTATAGAATCACTTGTATGATACAGAGGTCTATTTTGAAACCTACTCTTCCATAATAGAGTGCACTGTTGTCCTACATTCATTAAGAATGTGATTTAGTCCTTTCTAGTTACTGAAGTTTCTGTAAGTGAAAGAAAAGGGAGTAACTATATTTTCATCAAGAATGACTAGAAAATCATGACCAGTTCAGTATGCATGTGTTTCATTTTCCCTTCAGATGCTAATTGAAAAATTAAAAAGCTGACATTCTTTAAAGTCACTGACCAATTGGTACTCATAATTTTTTCCCCCCCTTAATTAGGAAAATGGTTTGAAAAGGATAAATGCCCATGATTCTATTTTGTGGCTGCCTTTTTGGTCACAGTTAATGGTATTTTTTGGAGTTTCTGTGCTGTTGTTATTTTGGGGTTGGTTGTTGTTGTTTTGGCATCCTTCATGTTTTTGTTCCTAAGCCAGATACTTTGCTCTGTAATAACATTTGGTTTTTATCTCCCAACACATCATCCTTCATGTAAACCACATCTACACTGGCTGAACATAAGAAATAAATGTCCAAGATTCTCATGGTGTTATTTTGGGGGAAGCATTCTCTCCAGTGACCCACACTTTAAGTCCTTTTCACCATAGTCATATGCAAAGCTGACTTTGCCCCTTCTGTGTATTGACTTTTCTTTTGTAAAGTGATGTTCCATTATCAGAATAGAGAAAGTCACGGATAGTTAATTATACATATTTTAGAAATTAACCAGAACCATTAATAAAAAGAACCACATAAATATTCTGTTTGAGCCTCAATTCAAATTTTCTTATCTAATTCAAAAAAATACTTGGTATTAGTGAATGGCCAGCTCTTAGTCTGTCCCTATCAGATAACCAGTTACAGTTGTTGGCTTTGGGTCAATAATTGCTGTTCTGTGCTAGGTAAGAAAGAATGAGCCCCTTAACTGTGCAGAGGACCTATCCTTGACTACACTGTTACTCCCAGAATCCTTGTGGGATTCCACAGAAGCACAATTGGGCTCATCTGTAAATTGCTTGAACTAGTGTTGAGAAAAATTATTTCTAAGAAATGCCATCTCTATTTCCCAGTGGAAGAGAACAGCTCTTCCTTAGAAGAGTATAAGCAGCTCCCTGCAACATGTTAAGGATATCAGCATAGAAGGGATGAATACTACTGTATATGAATTACACGTTCTACTCAGTCTTGTATGGTGAAAAAATCCACTGTTCCTCAAAATACTGGTCTCCTCTACTTTTTTTTTTACTGGGATATAATTGACAGATAACATTATATTAGTTTCAGGTATACAGCATAATGATTTAATATATGCATATATGTATATATTGCAAAATAATCACCACAATAAGTCTAGTTAGCATCCATCACCACACATGTTAAATTTTTTTCCTTGAGGTGAAACTTTTCAGATCTATTCTCCTAGCAACTTACCAATATACAACACAGTGTTATTAATTATAATCACCATGTTGTACATTGCATTCCCAGGATTGATTTATTTTGTAACCGGAAGTTCGTACCTTTTGACCACCTACACCCATTTTGCCCACCCTTCACTTCTACTTTTATATCATTGCAACCAGTATGTTCTGGTATTTACATTGCACTATCTTGGGACTCTCTACGCTTCTTCTTCTTGTTTTCAAGATCCCTAATCTGGGCAGGCCCTTAAGGAAATATTTTACACCTTACTTGGCTTTTATTTTTTTTCAAAATAATTTTAGCTGAAGAATTTACCATAAGCATATTTTCATTTTGAATTTGTTCTCTGATATCAGTTGGGTATGCACACAATACAAATAAGTCATTCAATAAAACATAAGAACTAATAAGAAGACATAAGTTTTCTTCATTTATTCTACTCGCGTAATATATCAGACATGTTTTCATATTCTGGAGTCTCTGAGAAAATGAGAACAAAAACAGAACTGGAAAGATCAAGAAGGGTGTATGTGTCTGTGTAATTTTTAATTATTTCAGTTGGTTGACAAGGAAATGGGATGTTGGGTACCTAGCTAACTAAGTGAGATGCAAAAACTATCCTTCTGAAAATATGGCCCAGGTATATTGTGGTTATTAGGGTTATTGATATTTGGGTCTGATTTTACTTGCTACCTTCAGCCTACTGAAAATTGATTATACCAGTCATTAGTTCACATCCATAATTTCTTTATTCAGTGAATGTTGAGCCTTTCCTCAGTATCAGACGCTGTTTGTTCTAGATTCTGGTGATTCAGAGTTGAGTAAGACACAGCTTATGCCTCAAAGAGCTCACAGTTTATTATGAGAGAAGACAAGTAAAAAGACAACTAAAATAAAGCACAATAAGTTTCATCATAAAGGTATCCATCTGATGTTCTTTGAGATCATACTTGAAATGAATCTTAAAGGATGAGTAGGAATTCAGCAGTTACAAAGGCCTTCCAGGGAAGGGCCTTCCTGGGAAAGGGGACAGAGAAATGAGAATGTGATGCTTTGAGAGAACAAGTGTTTGGTAAGCCTGGATGGTTATGTATGTGTGCAGGAAGTAAGAGATGGGAGGTGTGGGGTTGGTGTGGGAGGAAGTAAACAAGGGCTACGTCTTCAGAGTCCTCATAAACCACAATAAGGAACTTGGGCTGTATCTTTCATGTGCTGGGAGAACAACTGAGGGCTTTTAACCAGAGCAGAGGAATGACGATGAGAGACATGTTTTGAATGAGCCACATGGAGAATGGATTTTAGGGGGAAGTGGAAGGAGCTAAGCTCAAGACATGGAGACCAGTTGTAAGACTTTTTTAGTAATACAGAGAAGAGCTGCCAGGACTAGACGACTGACCTTCAAGTCTTGATTAAGTGGATCTGGAAAAATGTCTCCTTTTACTCACAGACCCTAACATACATCGTTGATGAGTTCTGTACTGGTGAAGTTCAGGACAAAACATTGTAGATGTTTATTCTACAATTTATTTTAACCCTACCGTACATACTTGCATACATATTTAGAGATATGTAAAGGCACCCTTAAACTTGGGACAGTTGATGGTATAGTCATACAATAGCTGCCAAATTATGTTGGAGAAGAATATGTAATGACATGGAAACATAGTCATAAAATCATATATGAAAAACTTATTGTTAAAAAGCATGTGAAGTATGATTTCATTTGTGTTTATACATGAGAAGAAACTGTTTTAAAGGGTACAAAATTGACATAAGTGATTACTTCTAGAGTGGTAAATGAGATGGGCCTGTGGGCAGAAACTTTACTGGCACTGTTCAAAATGTTTATAGAATATGATCAGGTATTACATGTATACTTAAATATAAATAATATTTTCTATTTGAAGAAGAAAACAAACAAGGAAAAGACTAAGTGTATATAAACCATAATGTCAAGAGTAGTTATATTTGGAGATGAGATTTGGGTTACTTTTTATTTTCTTTTTGCTTTTCTCTACCTCCTAAATTTATAATTATGCATTCCTGTTGCCTTGGTAACACAAAGAAACCATTGTAAATTATGAAGCTTGAATTATAACCCTCATATAAAAGTATAAACTATATTCAGCACATAGCAGTCACTCAGTTAATATCAACTCAACATTTGTGCTAAATTACCTGCAAAATACAGTGTAGAAAATCACTGTTTCCTGGAAAGTCTATCCCCATTAGTGAGCTTAAAGCTACTGCAGGGAAAATGGTATTGACTTACCTTAAGTCAATAAGAAGGAAAGTCATCACAGTTTATAGAGAATCCAAGAATCAGAGTTGGAATTAGCATCCCTCTTGCAAAAGTGCCTGTGGGCTAAACTTACCCACTCCCGGTGGAGAGGGAGATTTCAGGCCAGCAGAGTCATAGCTACTTAATTTTGTAATCATTCATCTTCCCCCAGACTCTGATTCTGTGTTCACCAAGCAAGCAACTTTCTGATTATAATTTGGCTTTCTATGTGAAACTCCCTCTAAGGAGACCATGAGACTGGGCCCTTTATTTTGACTGTAAATGGAGACCTGACATAAGTCCCCCTTAGTTTTGCAAGTGTATGTCTGTCTCTGAGAGGCTGAGAAAGTTATCAAATTAAAACTGCAGACCAGATCTAGAAGGTGGTGAATTCACCCAGGTAACATGTCCTAGGACTCCCTTTGGTAACCTCTCACCTTACTTTGCCCTGGTGAAACCCACCTCCACATGGGCTGCCTACAACGTAAAATGTGAATTCCCAGTTAGAAATTCTACAGTTTTGCATCACCAGTGACTTTTAGCCTGACTCTCAGAGTTTTAAAATGTAAGGGGGCTTCCCTGGTGGCGCAGTGGTTGAGAGTCCGCCTGCCGATGCAGGGGACATGGGTTCGTGCCCCGGTCCGGGAAGATCCCACATGCCGCGGAGCGGCTGGGCCCGTGAGCCATGGCCGCTGAGCCTGCGCGTCTGGAGCCTGTGCTCCGCAACGGGAGAGGCCACAACAGTGAGAGGCCCGCGTATCGCAAAAAAAAAAAAAAAAAAAAAAAAGTGAGGTTGGGGCTTCCCTGGTGGCGCAGTGGTTGAGAATTCGCCTGCCAGTGCAGGGGACACGGGTTCGTGCTCCGGTCCGGGAGAATCCCACATGCCACGGAGCGGCTGGGCCCGTGAGCCATGGCCGCTGAGCCTGCGCGTCCGGAGCCTGTGCTTCTTAACGGGAGAGGCCACAGCAGTGAGAGGCCCGCGTACCGCAAAAAAAAAAAAAAAAGAAAGAAATGTTTCTAGAGAGTAAAGCAGGGTCTTTGAAGAATGCCATTTTTGAGGTTAAACAGTTGGGGTTTAACTTAGTTTTAGGAATACCACCAGAATGTAGGTCCCTCGAGGGCATGGCTTTCTGTCTGTTTTGTTTGCTGATATATCTTAAGTGCTTAGAACAATTTCTGGTATATAGTATGTGCTTAAGAAATATTTGTTCAGTGAATACATAATGACTAATAAGAGCTTGGATTTTAAAGTCAACCATAGTGAAATTCCAGCTTATTTAGCCTCTCTGAGCCTTGGTATGCAAAATTTTGATATTGATACCTGAATCACGGATTTAATATAAAAATTAAATTAAATAACAGCCGGAAAGCATTTAGCAGAATGCTTGGCACAGAGTAACTCCTCCTTTAGCACATCATCAATATTCAACATTAACACAGTGATATATGCTATAGTGACACTCTACAGGGCATTTTTTGTTTAGAGATCAATACTTGTAGTAATAAAATAAACCCATTTTCCTTTTGTGGATCCTACATTATCAGAAAACCATATGAGTTTAAGTATGCATAGTAAAATAAACATCAAGCACACAAGCCACAGATAATTTTACCTATATGTAGTTTGATGTCCTTTCTTCCTTCCTTTCTTCCTTCCTTCATTCATTCTCTTCCCCCCCCCAACCCCTTCTCTCTCTTTCTTTCTGTTCAGGGAGCTTTGGTCTTATACCAGTTTGTTGGAAGGGCTGAATTCAGAGAAGGGAGAAACTGATGAACAAGGCAAACATTCAGCAAACCAGTCTTCTGGGTTCTGTGACTCTGTTGAATGGCTTATCTTTCTTTTTTTTTTAACTTCAGGTTGTATTTAAAGGGTCACACCGGGACAGCAGGAAAACAGAGCAGCCTGATCTTACACGGTGCTGATTTCAGCACTAAAGACGCTGATAATGACAACTGCATGTGCAAATGTGCCCTCATGCTAACAGGAGGTAAGTCCTACGGGGCCTTTCTCTGAGTTATGTCTCATTGGTTTGAGGCTTGAGGTTTCTTATCTATGAGAAAAGACTATGATCTTCTGGTCAGGAAACTTAAGAGCAAGTCCCTAGAGATCATTTTGTTCTGCCCACTAATTTACCATATGTTCTTGTGCAAGACATTGCTAGCGTATTTAGAAGTTTGCCTCCTCCCCCAGCATTTATGGTGAGGGTGTGCTAAGCTTGGTTCTGAATAAATTCTTGAACCTCTTAAAGTCCCACTTGTTCTGCCTTCTAAATACTCATAATGATACCCATAGTGGAATGAACAGCAATTTGAGGATTCAGCGTACAGAAAAAACAAAAAGCCAAAATTTCTTACAAAATGCTTTACAACTGTGTAATAGAGTTCATTGACCATTCTGTTGAAATGGAGTAAGAAAAATAAAGGAGTGTAGCTAGATATAAAGTTATACAATTCAGAGTAGCTATACCAGGGCTTTACATTATAAGGTATTGACCTCTGCAAGACATTTGAGCTGGTATAGGAGATACCAGATACCATTAAATAATATTGTATCACTGAGTAAGAAAGTTAATCCTTTTGCACTTTTTAAATACTTTTCTAGGCTTCTGATTGTGTCAAAGAGGAATTCTCAGTTTAGTACTAGCTTATCTATAATACTTTTTTAGCACTTACTCAATAATTACCTTTCTTAGCAAAGAAAGAACAAACTCTTCAGCCTCAGCTGAAGGGCCTTGGTTAGGCAATGGCATCTACCTAGAATTAAATAAAATGATTTTGTTTTAATTTTGTTGAGTGTTACGTCTACTTTTATTATAGTAAGTGGTACTGATTTCCTATTTAAAGGAACGATATAAACTTCATTTTAAAAAGGATTCACAAATATTTGATATTTAACTAATTAATTTAAAGAAAAATAAATATTAATAAAAGTTGTAAATGGGCATGGCAAAAACCGTGAATAAGTTGATAAATGACTGATTGAAGTCTAAGAAACACTGAACTAAAACCTGATGGCAAATGATGTAGCTCAAAACTGTTACAGGCAAAAAAGGAGTTGGCACCAAATAAAATTGTAAAGGAAGCTTTTTTTTCAGTGTTTGTCTTCTTACGGTTTTAGTGTTGTTTCCCTCTCTTAATGGAATAGTAATCATTCCCACCTTCAACTGTTCTAATTCTCTCTCTGCGTTACCCTACAACAAAACATGTTTTCATGCTAATAAGGAAAAAACTCTTTAAATCTAAAATTTTACTTCTCCAAATATGATATTACTATCATTATTATTGCGTATTATTACCTGTTACTGAATATGTTATACTATCTTCCTTGAATTCCAAACCAACTCTGTGAGATAAGGAGAAAAACTCAAATCTCCATTTTGTACACAAGGAAAACAAAATTAAGTAGATGTTCACCATTTTATCCTTAACATCTAGCTCAGTAGATTGTGGCACATAGGATCTCAATAAAATATGTGGTGCATGAGTGAATGAATAACCATCTTGGAACCCTTGAAGTCACTTTCAAATTTTGAAACCAATGAAATGAATCATAAGGTTGACATTTTTCTTATCAATTAACAGAGCGTGGAAGAGTATAGAGGGAAAGTTTTGGAGAACTCTTTCCACCTTCATCCCCATTCCCGGTCCCTCCATTACTACCACCACCAAATCACATTCCATACTGATTCCCATCCACTCCACTTATAGTAACATCTTTTCAACGTGAAACCAGCCCTAGTATTACCAAAGCCAGCCTGTTCTGATTCTGCCTCTGTCATATCCTTCTCCTTAAGCTTTAAACATGCCATGTTGGCATCACATTCAACCTCATCCAATAGTTAAAAAGTCTTCTATATGCAATTGTATGGCCCCCTCCCCCCAAGCAGTTGTTAAAACTTAGCATATTTTTTTTACATGGTACCCACAGGTTAGGTTTTGAACTTTTTTCCTGAAAGAAAATATTTCTTTTCATTACCTCCATGATCCCATAAATGAAACTGTCAGCAACTTTATATAAAGACAGAAGGACTTTGATTGTCCAGTTTTCTGCCTATTTTAATACAGAAGTACACTTCATTTTATCCATGTCTGTTTTTACAGATAATTTTTCTTACCAAATAAATACAACACATGAAAGACCAACAGTAAAATCTTTCAAATGTTTACTTAGAATAGTGTTCCAATCTGCTCATATTCCTGTCATAATAATGAAACTATAGAGCAAAGCAAAGAGGAAACTGCATCTCTTGGTTGTTGATGAGAAAACTTCATTGCTCAGGTTTGTGATTTTATTTCTGCTTCAAATGATTGAACTTTGTCATGTTCCTTCATCCATAATCATTCTTGGACCTGCTTCTTAGCCACCAATAAACACATATGTTGGGGAGAAAAAATTTCCACTTATCGCTTGGGTTGGAATAATCTAAGTAAATGTGTTTTTGTAATAAATGCCATTACCCTATCAAATATCCTTTTGAAAGAATCCAGGTCTTGCAAATCTATTCACTCTGCAAAACTAATACGTGGAATTTAGATAGCTAAGAACTGGAGAACATAAGGATGAATGTCAATGACAGTCCAGGTAACTTGAGTATTATCTGGAATTTATGTCCTACTTAGCTACTCCGCCCACCACCACTATTTATTCTCTGTCATAGTTCCCCTTAGAACCATTTTCTCTGTCTGATTATTTTTCCTCTTTTTTTAAAAATAGTCTCTTTTAAGCAGAGAGATTTCTTACTCCTTGAAACTAATAATTCTTAGTTCTCTGTCATCATCAATTAAAGCTTTGTTTTATCTTGTTTATTCATATATTTTCCATTGTTTCTTCTAAAAGGAATTAAGGGTAAAGTAAGATTTCTTGCCTGCTTAACTGTCCTAAATAGTTTTCTTCAAGTACATGGAGGGATTTTTGTTGGAGAATGTGGTATCATTGTTACCCTTATCTGTCAAAGACTGAAAAACAGGAGATAGGCATAATTGAAAGCAGACGGTATTTCAGCTAGACATAGGTAGAACATTTTGGCCTTTCTTCCTTCTTTCCTAACATCCTAACTTCTTAACTTCCTTCTATCAACGTAACATATTTTTAATGAGTAACTTGTTAAGAGTCAACAACTATGAGAAAAATGAGCAGGACAGAATAGAGCTTGCATCTATTGAGGAAGACCATCAGCAAAAAGCGAACAATAAATAACACAATTTCAAGTCATAACAAGTTCTAGGGACAAAATATAACAGGTGACAGAGTTATCGAAGGAAGGGGAAAGCAACTTTAGATGGAGTGTCCAGGGATCAAAGGCTGGAGTGAGTTGCCAGGAAGGATTGTGCATGTCTAGTTAGGAACACCTTAAGAAGAGAATAAAAAGGTATTTATCTGAAAGAGTTTACATATGCCCATCCCTATAGTTGTGGGTCTAGATAAGATTGTCTCTCACATTTTCTTCTGGTTCTATGATTTTATTATTCCATGTACTCATTGTGGCTACAGTAGAGAAAAACAGGTAACATTATTTTTCAGTGCATGGGTTGTAGTTCATAGTAAATTGTTAGTGGAAAGGAGGTATTATCGGACTTAAAAAGCATATTTGCATCAATAGAAATAGACACCACAATGTTTTATACCTCCTTCCCCAGAAGGATATGTACTTATTTCTACCTTACCAGAAATTCTTCCATCCAATTTAAATATTGAATAATTTTTGTTTCATTACACATTTCTTATGGGACCAAACCATATATTTCAAGATCGAAATTGCCACACACATTTTCTATGGAACTGACATCTTAATTAATGATTAGTGATGATTTGTCAGCATACATTTATAAGCCAGAAATATCTGTGTTCTGTGATTCATTGACCTCAAGAGTTTCCCCCTTTATATAGGACATTACGACAAATCTATATATTTCAGTAGTGGGAGGGATAAATTTAAGAGGTGATTATAGGAAATATTTTCTTAGTCCCACAGGAGAGCCCTTCTTGTACCCTCCTGAGCCCAAAGAAAGGAATCAGTTTCATTAAAAACCTAATGTTTTCTCTATTATTTAACATTTAGAAAATGAAAATGTAATATCATTCAATTCATGCTTTTGTTTGTATGGATTTGTTGTATATAAACATAAATATGCAGAAAAATCTATGACTCTAAAATTATGAAAATTAAAACCTTTTCTCATTAGATTGTCACAATCAAAACAAACTTCACATTCAAAGAAAACACGGTCTTTCGTACCAATTCAAAATAAATTTTTCTAAAAGTCTGTTAGTAACTACAATTACTAAAGGTTGCCAACCAAAAATTTAAAACAACAACAACAACAACAAAACCCCTAACAAAACATGGTATTGTTTTACATTCTTTTCCTTACCTTTTCTTTCAACACAATTTTCTTACTTGGTGTATAATATAAAAGCTATGTAAAAATGTGACCTAACCTTCTGCAGAAAGAATCTGTTGTGGTAAAAACGCATCTCTTTTCCCACGCATAAACTATGTCAGCCTACAGACAAGACTTTGCTGAAGCTAACAAAGGACATTCTCAGTTCAATTCTAAAAGACGGGATAAAGCCATACACATAAGTTCTTAGTACACCCTGGAACTTACCAGATGCTAGCAGTAGAGAGTTGATAAATACTTGCCTTGCCTGCTATATAACCTTGAAGAAGACAAAGAAAATGAAAGAAATTAACAGCCTCTCTAACTGGTTGAAGTGACAAGATCTTGGGGAAAATACAATCATCTTAGAGTTTTTGATAACCCAGGAAGGATCTGCTAACCATTGTCAGATAACTGGCATTCCCTGGGTTTTAAGGCAAACATGTTGAGAGAAAAGATCCATATGGATAATTTAAGGTTGACCACAGAAATCTACATTGCATTACTTTATTTCAAAGCAATTTCTTATTTAGTACATAATCTCTAAGCCTGTTCCACAAAAATGTACAGTTCTTGAAGACAGGGACGTCATGCTCTGCACCACTGTATCCTCAGTGCCTAGCACACTGCCTGGCACATAGGATGTGCTTGATAAATATTGATTAAATGAATGAATTTGCTATCAGAGACTCTGAAAGGACATTGTAAAATCACAAATGATCCTGGTGAGAAGACATAGAAATAAATCAATGTGAGTATGAATGTGACTTTTTTGCGAACTTAGATTTAAAATGCCTAAGTATGTATATATGAATTTGCATGCACAAGCATGGAACAAAGGGATGAATATTGAAGACTGGGACTGAATTTTAAGAATAACCAAACCCCAGAAGACTAAACTCCAAATTGGAAAACTTTGAGTGTTAGGTTTGTAACTTTCAAATAAATTTGAACAGCCTAAGTGCAAAATTTAGGACTATACTCCTTTTTTGTGGGAGGAAGTTTTCACTTATTGGAAAAAGAACAAATAATATTGGAAAATATCTTTTAAAAGATCAGTTGGGAAAAAGGTGAATCAGAACTGATAGGCCTATAGCGCTAGGCTGCCACCAAAGGTTAATAATTGACAGTGGATGAGAAATAACCAATTTTGTTTATATTTTACTCTAATAATAAATAATACAGTGAATATCTATTGCACTCTTGGTGTATAACAGTCATTTCTTCATTACCATTGACTTTAATAACTTATATGACACTTCCATAAATCCTTTGAAATAGAGATCTTTGGCAAGAATTGAGATACGGAAGAGTTAGATAAGTCGGCTAAGGTCACAGAATTAATGTCAGAAGTAAGATTTGAACTCGACCTCCAGATAAGCCATTACCTTATCCACTCCTTCTGCTGCCACTCTTAAAAGGAATGGCATTCAGAGACAAGGATTTGGCCCTGTTTTACTGTTTGCAGCACATTTTCACAAGGATTTCCTCATTTAAACGTGGTTAAAAGTAAAATGAAGCTCAAGGGAGGAAAGAGGCAGTAAGAGAATACCTAAAGCATTTAAATGAATTCAAGATCATCAGCCAGGATAAACAACTTTTAATCTATGGAACAAAAAGAAGAGAAAGGAAAAAAAGCCAAGTGCTAGACTCGAAGGGGATGTAGAATGAAATGACAGAAGGAGTGCGGACCTCTGGAAAGGTCCTTTGCCTCCCGCACACAAGGACATGCGGCTGCCCCTTGAGGCTAGTTATTGGTAGGGCTGAATTTGTACACGTGAACTCAGCGAGTGATTTTCATGATGATCCCATTGATAACTATGGCATCAATCAGTTTTTCTCAGCCTCATCCTTAGTCACTAGCTAGTCATCCTGTATCGCTCTAACTTAGTCATCCTTTATCACTATCAAAGAGGAAAATTCTTATTCTCTGTGCAGGTTCTTTTGCTTATTGCTGATTAGAATGCGTGCATTGAAAATGAGTGAAAGAATTCCATAACCACAGATATATCTTTTTATTTTGCTGTACTTTTTACCTTAGAAGTGTTGAGAGACATTTTGTTTAGGATCAGAAGAATTTGAGTTAGGTTTCCTGACTTTCAAATAAATTTGAACTTCCTGAGTACAGAGTTTAGAATCAAGTTCCTGTTTTCTGGGCAAAGTTTCATTTATTGGTGATAAAATGTGAATTTTCTGCTTCAAAGATAAAAGACTAAAATGATTTTTAAAGGCCTGGGAAGCCCGAGATAGTTATTACAAAACTAAATTTTAATGAGTTATGTGTAAATGGATTAGAAACATGCATCTCAGATTTCTTATTAAAATATACATGAGGTTACAGGTTATAAAGAAAAATGCTTGGCAAAGTAAATCTCAGCAATTGCCAATCTTAAAACATTTAAGACATTTTATCAGTTGTCCCAGCAGCAGATGGAAGCTGCTGCTTTCTTACCTCTTTGCTTGCATCACTGAGTTCTTTTAAGCTTAAAGTGCCTCTTCTAGATTAACTTCTTTAAGATATTGCTCATCTGTTATTCCCAGGCACTTATAGAACAAAGTACAAAGTTAATATTTCCCCAGGATTGTAGAAGATATATAATTCAGCTATTTGGTATCTTATCAGAGAGGAACTGTAACCCAGGCGTACACTCCTCTATATGTTCACAAGGACACCTTCAATCTGTGCAAACTTGCATATGTTCTGAGTACCCATGAGTACATACGATCATTTATGAATGCCTGAGGGTACCTATGAGTAACCAGGAGTCTGCTGTACTTTTTGCCTGCTTTCTATAAATATGCTTTAAAACCACATCTTTTCAGGATTTATGTTTAAAAGACCTGGTCACGCTTAATTTTTTCAAAGAGAGGTAGAAAGTGGACAAACTGAAATATTTGATACAAAGATGTTCCTTGTTGTTCCTTGTCAGAGAAAACAGAGAATACTTACTTGCACAGAAATAACTGTTTCTGCAACCTTCAAGTTCAGAGTATTTAATAAAGGACGGTACAACTGAAATTGTCATGAGAAATAATTGCCCTTCCATTTCATTTTCTGCCATCTTAATTCATCATTTTTATTATTGTCTATTGCTCTCTGATAATCCAGAGTGTGCATGGCCCACTGGTCTTAAGATAAAGAGATAAACGCCTTGACCTCTTTGATTTCCACATGAAATAAAAACAAATCATTGAAAACAAAACCCATAGTAGGTACTTAAATGCCATGTCTTTACAATGCAAGCATTGAACAACTGTACCCATTTGGGTCCAGATTATTTTTGTATTCCTCTAATTAACCCTACCAAGCAAATAAGGAAATACGTGGCGCTAATGACCTGGTCTTCATTATTAAATCATTATGATGCCCCGATAAGATCTAATCCTTTTTATTTCTGCTCTAATGTTTCTGCCTGCTTCCTAGATAACTTACAAAAGAGCACTTAGATAGGATTTTATAGGCTTTAATAGTGCACCATCTTACATGATCCTTGCAGCTGTGCTGTGAAAATGGTTGATTAGACATTTATAATCCACATCTTAGGAATGAGGACGTAAGTGACTGTGTGACATTGGAAAAGTTCCTTAAACTACCTGAGCATCGGTGTCTTCACTTTAGTACTTGCCACACCATGTAGGGCTGTTTGGGTAATAAAATGAGAAAATTCATATAAGTATTTTAGCAGAGTCCCTGACACATATTAACTGTTCAGTAAATATCAAATATTATATACACTATTGCCTGAGATCCCGTAGTTATCAATTGGTGAAGTGGGCCTCAAAGTCGAGATCTTCTAATTTCTGGTCTGGTACTCTAGGCTCCCCGTTGCCCACAGGAATATTTCTAGAAATACAATAAAAACCTCCATGTCCTTGACCCTCTCTATTTTACTAGCCCTGAATTCTCCAATCCCTTATCCACTGGCATTCCAGCCAAGCCAAGCTGCTGGCAGGCACTCTCTCCAGCTCTCCCAGGGTACACAATGTCTTTAGAAATCTCTTTCTGTCCAGTGAACTCACACCCATCCTTCAGCATCCAGCTCAAGTGATGAGTACACCTTATGGACCAACAAACAGGGCATTCCGCCTCTGTTCCTAAGATTTTCTTCATCTCTGTTAAACAGCCATTATCTCATTTTTTAACAGTTTGTTGTTTCTCTCCTATACAAAATTGTGTACTCCTTGAAGTCAGGAATTTTGTTTTACTCAACTCTGACCCCTATGTCTGTCCATTGGTTAATATTTGTTGAATTGATTCTAGCTTCAATTTTCTCCCCTTCATCATGCTGCCGCATATACTCAGGGTAGCTTTGGCAGACCACAGAGTGAGGGCTCTAAATAATATTCGATTAAACATTTAACCTGTCAGATCTGGTTCCCCTGGTTAAATATTGGTTCCCATTCCTAGAGAATGTTCCGCTTGTTCACCTGATGATAGACAAGTAGCCTGGATAAACTATAAGTTTTTCCATATTGTTCAACTTTCCACCAAGATTGCCATTTCTCCACCTTCATTCCCTGCAAGTCTCCCCCTTGTTCACTATATACCAACTACACTGATGTTCTTTTAGTCCCTAAACACTAAGCTCCCTTTTTTCCTCATGGCATTGACATGTGCCATGTTCTGCTTAGAAGAGTCTTTCCCCATCTTCACATGACTCTTTCCTCATCCTTCAGGTCTCATTAAATATCAACTTCTTCCATGAACATGAAAAGTCAAGTAAGTCTCCTGTTATGCTCCGTCATAGTTCCTGATTCTAAGTGCCCCCTCCTCCTTCCCCACCTATCGTCCTTCTCCTCCTGCCCCTCCACTTCCCCCTCTACTTCCTCCTCCCCCTCTCCTCTTCTTCTTCCTTTTCTCCATCATCATAGTCATGATTTGTAGGTATTTTATTTACTTGCTACTTTTTTGGGTCTGTTTCTCACATTGGGAGTAAGCTCCACGAGGGTAAGGACCACATCTGTCTTGTTGAGTGTTGTATGACAGCAATTCATGATAATTACAAACTGAATGAATAAATAAAGAAAAAATGAATACAGTATATTCAGGTGTCTATATATATATTCAGGTGTCTATCAAATATAGCTTTTTTAGTAAACTAGACTAATTCAGACCATAGCGGCTTTATAAGGAGAAACAGTCAATCTGTCAATAAGCCTGTAGTCCCTTCCAGTCATCTGTCAAGCAAACTCCGTTAGATGCAGCACTAAGTATAGGGAATATAGACCATGCCTTTTCATTGCTCTTAGGATACTGAACAAAAGACTATGTGATTTGGTCTTCAGACCATCTCAGCTTCAGGCTACTGTTTCTCTTGTTAACTTTGACCCAGCCATTCTGGTCTTCTTTCAACATCTCCAAAATGCCATTGTTCTTACCATAGACATTACCCCACTTTACTCATTAGAAAATGTACATAAGATAAATTTATCCTATTCCCTCATGTGCCCCTGTTGTTTCTTGTCTCTTTCCTAAGCTTATCAAAAGTTTCCCAATGAATGTGCCCTTCAGCCTGTGCCCTTCATTGCCAGGTTTCTGTTCAACAGACCTCTGCCTTCCCACACTCTTCCAGAACTCTTATGGCTTTCTATAAACCAAACAAAACCACACGCTTTTACCCTGAGTATCCTAATGTAACTTGGAAGATCATTCTATGATTTGTAATAGTTCTCGACAGCAGAGTAACTGTGTTTGCTTTAGAGACCATGGTGGATATTTGAAAGGCTATGAAAGGCTCATTAACATGATGGAAGAGTGCCTCAAGAAGGTCATAGAAAAGGAGGAGAAAGTTAAAATACCGAAGCAATTAAGTTGAGTTTCATTTTGTCCTTTGAGAGTCTTATGGGTAAATAAATTCCCTAATATTAGAAAGCCTTTTGTGATATAAATAGCATATTTTTACTAGTTATACTTACCAAAAAATTTTAAAGGAATTAAGAAGAAGAAGGTGAAATTTTACAGTTTTCTCCTTCCTTGCCAAATAAGAACTTGCTTGTCCCTCATGGTTTGACTGCATTAATTACTATGTTATTTGCATACAGTTGGTAAAACATTAAATATAGCGTCTTTCCAAATTCACTGACATACCTTACTTTTTCCTAGGATGAATTAGCGATTAATACAGCTCGTTAGGCCTCTAGTATGACTTTATAAACAAACCCAGCTGTATTCATCCTCCAAAATTGAAAAATGAGAACTAGCTTTTCTCCATTTAACTTTTTCTAAAGTTTCTGCAAGATGATGCTCGTGTTACAGTTAAACATCAGCTGTACAGCTTTCTCTTTCTTTAGCTATTAGTCCCTTAGGTATAACTCTGTAATCAAAGGGAGGTCAACTGTATCCAAATACAAATATGCCAGAATGTCTCTGGCATAAATCTCTCCCTAAAGATTTCAGCAGTGTTACTTCAGAAGAGGGAGAAAAAGTACTATGTTTTATCTAAAAACCTAAGAACCTAATTCATGAAAAAAATAAAGTACTGAGTTATCCTTGCAGAGAGCTATGTGGGCATAGGATCTCTACGTTACTCATCATTTTTCTTTTTACTACGTTAGAAAGAACTTGAACAATCACAGAAAAAAAATACTGCTATATAGGAACTATATGGCCACTATTGATGAACACTTCCCGTAGTGCATAAGCTACAGAGAGGGCACAGCAATTCAAATTCATAATCATTTTCTGGTATCCAGTTTATTTCAGAAGCAGCTGAGGGCCAGTTCTTGGCAAAATTATGAAGTTGATGGAGAACATTTCTTTGTATTTAGATACCAGTTGTCTAAGCTTCTGAACTTGATTGCTAATAATTAATTGTTCTGTTCCCAATAACAGGCTTCAGGTAGAATGCCTCTTAAGGGTTTCATTCTACTTGCCCTTTGTATGAATCCAGGCCTGACTACAGAGTACCTTGAAGCCCAGATGTTTCCCACCATTACATTGGGAATTGAGTCCCAATGGAGTGACACTGAAAGCTGATTTTCATGAAAGCATTCCTCTTTCTGATTGTTTGTACACTGTCTAAATTGGATGCCATTTAAAACAATTTCACTACCACGAAGATATTTATTGAATACCTCCTTATGATTATTTGCAAATAATCATAAGTATGAATAAGTATCCCCTCAGTTAATGGCATTAATTTCCAAATGTTCAGTTTACTTATGTAATTGTTTCTTCTCCTTCTTCTCTCTTCCGTTATTAACTAATTTTTCAGGCTGGTGGTTTGATGCTTGTGGCCCATCCAATCTAAATGGAATGTTTTATACAGCGGGGCAGAACCACGGAAAACTGAATGGAATAAAGTGGCATTATTTCAAAGGGCCCAGTTACTCCTTACGTTCCACAACTATGATGATTCGACCTTTGGACTTTTGAAGGTACAATGTCAAAAGCAATTTAAAAGGCCACCAAGAAATCTGGAGAAGCCACCAGATGAGAAACTGCTTGGAAACTTCTGAAGCAAACAATATTGTCTCCCTTCCAGCAGCAAGTAGCAGTTATGTGAAGTCACCAAGGTTCTTGACTGTGAATTTGGAACCTTTTGATTTCACAGAAGCCTCTCCTTGGGGTGACTGTGTTCATATGGCTTGACTACAGAGAATGCCACTCACTGTCATGCTTTAAAAAGGGAAGAAACTGTTCAGCTCGCTGTGCTTCAAACTACTACTGGATCTTATTACAGAACTATAATAACCAGATGATAAATATGGTTTATTTCACGTAAAACCGAAGAAAAAGAAGATGAGCAACAACAACGGAAAGAGTATACGTGAAGAATAAAAACAGGCCTGCCGTAATCCTGTGGGAAAGATGTGCGCCAGTGAAATGATGTTATTTCTCTGCAAACCTACTAACAATAAGTTCGTACTGTTGCACAATTTTAATAAAAGTTTAGGAGGAACAGCATTGTCCTCTGAGTTGGTTAAATGGATTTCAGAAGCCTAATTCCTAAATCATACTTACTAGTTGATTTCAGTTAACCCGTCTTCAAATTTAAATTCCATTTTGGTAAACTATAAAGAATTATAGTGCCTGAAGAATAGCAGTGTGAGGTAGAAAAACACTCCATCTCTCTTTGATTTTTTTGGTACAGTTTTCAGAAAAAATGGACGTAATCAAGTATGGACATATAAGGTGAAAAATGATCTCCCCCATGCTACAGTTTTCATTTACTTTAAAAACTGACTGATATATAAATATATTTATAGCTTGAGTAAAGTTTAAAGAATGTGAAATATATCATCAAGCCCTTAAAATAATATACATGCATTTAATATTTCCTTTGATATTATACATGAAAGCAGTATTTTAGAGTGTATTAAGTTGAAATAAAACCAAGTAAACTGGAACAGTTCATTTTACAGTATCTTCTTGCATGTGTACACTTGTATAACTTTATTATTTTTAAAATCATTACCTTCAATTCTTCACCCTATTTCATGCTAATTTAATTTTTGCTAATTAACTGAAACTTGCTTTCCAGATTCACCCTGTTCCAGTTTCTATAAAAGACATACTCTGAAGTCTATGAAAAATGAAAGAAGAATTATAAATTTCATTGTACATAGCCTGTTTATATCCATAGTAAACCTAATAGCTGTTTAATCTGGAATATGCAACATTGTCCACAGTTGATGCAAATAAACACACTTCCAAAAAAATCTACTATACCACTTTATGAAATATGTTATTTCTTCATATTTTTCTCCCTTGGACGCTGTTTTCTTAGGCAATTTCTGATGTTAATACATTATCATTAGGGAAGAAAATTGGCAAACTTTGTATTATACATTAAGGAAAACACATGCACAAAAAAGAAAATTAATCATAGTCACTTGACTAAGAAAATTCTAATTACTAGCTGCTATAAATCTCTTAATGAAAATATTCCTATGGGATAATCTATTTTAAGTGAATTTGGGGCACAGATTTTTGTGGGAATTTGAAGTTACTACAATATTTTATCAGGAAGTGCTTTCTGCCTCTAAGTGTCCAAGGTTACAAGAGTGAACAGTTTTTATCAAAACATGAGGTGTACTGTGAGATAAGAAAATTGAAATCCATATTGGGCCTCCTTTCTTAAAAAAAATTTTTATCAGGGCAACAATACCAATTTTAGACCTGGTGACTTGATCTGTTGTGCCTTTGTGGCTTTCCTCCATTTGAGAAAATAAAGCTACTCACATTGTTAAGAAATTATTTTTTAAAGTTTACCATCAAGTGTTTATACCTTTTGTGTGTGTGTACAAACCTGTTTTGCCTTACAAGTGATATTCGCAGGTATACCACAGTTTTTCTGTTCTTGGAGACTCCTTCATAGCAGCGTTTAGCCTCTCCCTCCAAAAACCTTCTTGTTTGTTCTCATTTAAGTGAATGAAAGTGAGTGTTTTGTTTTGTGTGTTCCTACAGAGTTTTTTTTTTACCGGTCTTTTGATAAGTAATACTATTTCCCAACTCATAATACAAAAATAAAAGGAAATTATGAAAAAAAAAAAGCAAGCATGATGTTTACTGTTTTGTTACCTGGGTTTGAAAAATGAAATATTTCCAATTATTTATAATAAAGCAGTATAAAATGTTTTATGACTCCATATGTGCACTGTGTAATGCCTACATGTTTGTGGCCATTTAACATGTATCTCCTTTGCATTTAATTATTCAGGATAAGATAATTAGGTAATAAGATTTTGTCTTTAAATTTTTATGTTAATTCATGTAGTTTCTATGCCAATTTCTTCACATCAGTCACAGCTTTATTTGATTTAAATAAAATTGAAAGTAACATATTTGTGCAACTCCATCTCATTTTAAATATTTTACAAGTTTTAAAATTAGAGATATATGGAAGTATAGTCTCCATAAGGAAAAAAAAAAAACCTACTAAATGAACTAAAGCCTCAATCTTTGAAAAATTTTCAGTCTTGGATGTGATAAGAAAGCTTAACTCCTTTAGAATGTTAGATCAAAGCAATGGTTCTGAATCCCACATCTCTACTGTATGATTGTTATGTCCTGTCAATTATTATTTTAAAAATTTTCTTATTTTTTTTTATTGAATGAAAGATTCTTTAAATGCTATAGTGCTTTACAATTTGCAAAAGCTTCATACACATGATTTAATACAATCCCATAATAGCCCTGTTTTTTCCCCTACCCTTATATTGCCTCTGCCCCTTTTCCTCTCCCCACTGGTAACCACTAGTTTGTTGTCTACATCTGTGAGTCTGCTTCTTTTTGTTTTATTCACTAGTTTGTTGTATTTTTTAGATTCTACATGTAATTGATATCATACAGTATTTATGTTTCTCTGACTTATTTCACTTAGCATAATGCCCTACAAGTCCATCCATGTTGCTGCAAATGGCAAAATTTCCTTCTTTTTAATAGATGAATAGTATTCCATCATATATATATATATATATACCTATCTTCTTTATCCATTCATCTGCTGATGGACACTTAGGTTGCTTCCATACTTATCAGTTGTAAATAATGCTGCTATGAACATTGGGGTGCATGTATCTTTTCAAATGAGTGTTTTTGGTTTTTTTGGATATATACCCAGGAGTGGAATTGCTGGGCCAGATGGTAGTTCCATTTTTAGTTTTTTTGAGAAGCCTCCATATTGTTTTCCACAGTAGCTGTACCAATTTACATTCCCACCAACAGTGTACGAAGGTTCCCTCCTTTTCTCCACATCCTGGCCAACATTTGTTATGTGTGTTCTTTTTTTTTTTTTTTTTTTTTTTTGGTACGTGGGCCTCTCACTGTTGTGGCCTCTCCCGTTGCGGAGCACAGGCTCCGGACGCGCAGGCTCAGCGACCATGGCTCACAGGCCCAGCCGCTCTGCGGCATGTGGGACCTTCCCAGACTGGGTCACGAACCCGTGGCCCCTGCATCGGCAGGCGGACTCTCAAACACTGTGCCACCAGGGAATCCCTGTTTTTTTTTGTTTTTTGATGTGAAGTTGTATGAGCCATTTATATATGTTGGATATTAACCCCTTATCTGTCATATCATTTGCAAATATTTTCTCCCATTCAGCAGGTTGTCTCTTTATTTTGTCAGTGGTTTCCGTTGCTGTGCAAAAGCTTTTAAGTTTAATTAGGTCCCATTTGTTTATTTTTGATTTTATTTCCTTTGCTTTAGGATGTCCTGTCAATTATTAAATGTTGGATTATTATATGACAATTAACAATAAATTCTGGGAACTCAGTGTAGAATAATAGGATGCATTCTGAATATCTGAGTTTGGTATAAAAGGTAAAGAGCATAAAGGGCGGTAACATTATCAGCTCTTGCTGCCACAGAACTGGGACTACCTTACCTAAGTTGCTCTTATGTAAGTTAAATTTTAAAATATATGTATGCTTCCTACATATGCTGTAAGGAACCAGAAGTGACTTTCGAGAAAGTACTAAAATATTGTAAGTTACAATGGACTTAAAAGAAAATATTACAAGCACACATAAGAATATCTGTGCACTTTAATACAATGCCTAAACATCAAAACAGTGATATAAAAGGTTAGAGAAGAAAATTAAGGCTCTAAATTGAACGTTTCCGTTAGGAGAAAGGTATAACAATAATATTCATAACGAGTTTCTGGATTGTAGTTACATAGCTCTCCCTTTAGGAAATTATTTTATAGGCTGAATGGACAGAGGGTGAATTATTATTTTTTTAAACATCTTTATTGGAGTATAATTGCTTTACAATGGTGTTTTAGTTTCTGCTTTATAACAAAGTGAATCAGCTATGCATATACATATATCCCCATATCTCCTCCCTCTTGCGTCTCCCTCCCACCCTCCCTATCCCACCCCTCTAGGTGGTCACAAAGCACCGAGCTGATCTCCCTGTTCTATGTGGCTGCTTCCCACTAGCTATCTATTTTACATTTGGTATTATATATTAGTCCATGCCACTCTCTCACTTTGTCCCTGCTTACCCTTCCCCCTCCCTGTGTCCTCAAGTCCATTCTCTACATCTTTGTCTTTATTCCTGTCCTGCCCCTAGGTTCTTCATAACTTTTTTTTTTTAGGTTCCATATATATATGTTCACTTACAGTATTTGTTTTTCTCTTTCTGACTTCACTCTGTATGACAGACTCTAGGTCCATCCACCTCACTACAAATAACTCAATTTCGTTTCTTTTTATGGCTAATATTCCATTGTATATATGTGCCACATCTTCTTTATCCATTCATCTGTCAATGGACACTTAGGTTGCTTCCATGTCCTGGCTATTGTAAATTGTGCTGCAATGAACATTGTGGTACATGACTCTTTTTGAATTATGGTTTTCTCAGGGTATATGTCCAGTAGCGGGATTGCTGGGTCATATGGGTCATTGCAGTTCTGTTTTTAGTTTTTTAAGGAATCTCCATACTGTTCTCCATAGTGGCTGTATCAATTTACATTCCCACCAACAGTGCAAGAGGGTCGCCTTTTCTCCACACCCTCTCCAGCATTTATTGTTTGTAGATGTTTTTATGATGGCTATTCTGACTGGTGTGAGGTGATACCTCATTGTAGTTTTGATTTGCATTTCTCTACTTAGTGATGTTGAGCATCCTTTCATGTGTTTGTTGGCAATCTGTATATCTTCTTTGGAGAAATGTCTGTTGAGGTCTCCTGCCCATTTTTGGATTGGGTTGTTTGTTTCATTGATACTGACCTGCATGAGCTGCTTGTAAATTTTGGAGATTAATCCTTTGTTAGTTGCTTCATTTGCAAATATTTTCTCCCATTCTGAGGGTTGTCTTTTCATCTTGTTTATGGTTTCCTTTGCTGTGCAAAAACTTATAAGTTTCATTACCTCCCATTTGTTTATTTTTGTTTTTATTTCCATGTCTCTAGGAGGTGGGTCAAAAAGGATCTTGCTGTGGTTTATGTCATAGAGTGTTCTGCCTGTGTTTTCCTCTAAGAGTTTTATAGTGTCTGGCCTTACATTTAGGTCTTTAATACATTGTGACTTTATTTTTGTGTATGGTGTTAGAGAGTGTTCTAATTTCATTCTTTTGCATGCAGCTGTCCAGTTTTCCCAGCACCACTTAATGAAGAGGCTGTCTTTTCTCCATTGTATATTCTTGCCTCCTTTATCAAAAATTAGGTGACCATATGTGAGTGGGTTTATCACTGGGCTTTCTATCCTGTTCCACTGATCTATATTTCTGTTTTTGTGCTGGCCCCATACTGTCATGATTACTGTAGCTTTGTAGTATAGTCTGAAGTCAGGGAGCCTGATTCTTCCAGCTCTGTTTTTCTGTCTCAAGATTGCTTTGGCTATTCGGGGTCTTTTGTGTTTCCATACAAATTGTGAAATTTTTTGTTCTAGTTCTGTGAAAAACGCCATTGGTAGTTTGATAGGGATTGCATTGAATCTGTAGATTGCTTTGGGTAGTATAGTCATTTTCACAATGTTGATTCTTCCAATCCAAGAACATGGTATATCTCTCCATCTGTTTGTATCATCTTTAATTTCTTTCGTCAGTCAATCAATGTGATAGACCATATTAACAAAATGAAGGATAAAAGCCATATGATCATCTCAATAGATGTAGAAAAAGCTTTCGACAAAATTCAACACCCATTTATGATAAAAACCCTCCAGAAAGTAGGCATAGAGGGAACTTACCTCAACGTAATAAAGGCCATATATGACAAACCCACAGCCAACATCGTTCTCAATGGTGAAACACTGAAACCATTTCCACTAAGATCAGGAACAAGACAAGGTTGCCCACTCTCACCACTCTTATTCAACATTGTTTTGGAAGTTTTAGCCACAGCAATCAGAGAAGAAAAAGAAATAAAAGGAATCCAAATCATGAAGAACAAGTAAATCTGTTACTGTTTACAGATGACATGATACTATACATAGAGAATCCTAAAGATGCTACCAGAAAACTACTAGAGCTAATCAATGAATTTGGTAAAGTAGCAGGATACAAAATTAATGCACAGAAATCTCTTGCATTCATGTACACTAATGATGAAAAATCTGAAAGAGAAATTAAGGAAACACTCCCATTTACCATTGCAACAAAAAGAATAAAATACCTAGAAATAAATCTACCTAAGGAGACAAAAGACCTGTATGCAGAAAACTATAAAACACGGGTGAATTATTTTTTACAAACATAGTGAGAAACTACTCAGCATCCAGATGAAGCATTAAGAAGGTAATAGCAATATAGGTGACTAAGGCATAAGGAAACTTAATATCAGTGAGAAAAATAAGCAAGTTACATTAATGAGCAGTACAACAAAATTGAAATTAATAAAATTAGTATGTTTAAGCTGCAAGGAGAATAAGAGTTGCAACTGAGATAAGAGTGATTATGTGCTGAAGGTTATGTTGCGTATAATAATTGTAAGGAAAACAAATTAACTACTACTCAGTAGTAAATTTTATATGTACATGTTTTTAAAATTTAAAGAAACATGTAGGCTTCCCTCAATTTACACAAATACATTTTATAGAAGATGGCCTCTGAGCTTTGTTTTGAAGGTTTATTGGGAGTTTGCAGAGAAACAGAGGAACTGCAAAGGCATAAAGATGTCAGAAAGCATGGAGTTATAGGGAACCCCAAGTTATGGACTGTGAAGTTTATTTGAGAGAGGGGCAGCAGGAGATGAGGCTGGAGATGGGGCTAGATAAAGAGAGAATATAGGTCATATTCCTAAGCTTAGGCATTATTTTGTCGTTAAAGGGAGACAATGAAGGGTTTTGCACACTTTAGAAAGACTATACTTGCTGCAATTAGTCGATGCATTTGAAAGAGGTAAAACTGGAAAAGTCTGGGCTAGTGAGGACACTGTGATACAAGTCTGTTAGAATGAGGACATGATCTATACAGCAGTACAATATGAATGAACTGGATAAGCTGAATTTTGAGTGGTTTTAAGGAAAAAGAATCCAAATAATTTAATGATTAGATGGAAGGTGGACAGGGTCAAGGTCATTCCAGATTTTTGTCTTGGTTAATTAGATAGAAGATGGTGCAAATGTCCAAAATAGGGAACACGGGTTTGGGGGAGTGGCTAATGAGTTCGATTTTACATGTTGAGGTAGAGAGTCTAGTGATTCAAGCTTGACAATGGGATATATGAGTCTGAGCTCAAGCAGGACTAACGTGGAAGATAGTGGGCTCTATATTATCTAGGCAGAAAGTAAAATTACTAGATGAGATTATTTCACGAGAGTATATAGTGAAATAGATCTCAGTGAAACACTTGATGGAACATAAAAATTTTAAGGAGCAGGTAAACAGAGAATTCAAAAAGGAGATGATAAATTACAGCTAGACAAGGGAAAAATCATCAGGAGGGAATGGAGTTATGGAAGTCGGTGAGTAGATTGCATCAAGAATCAGGGGTGCCTAACTCACCATAGAGGGTAGAGGCATTGTGATTGAAAAGTGTCCATTGAATTTGGCATTCAAGGGGCCATTGGTGATTTTTGTAAGGCCAGAATTAGGGGTGTTAGGGTAGACACCAGATAGCAAGAGGGTTATGAATAAATGGGAGGTAAGGACAAGAGGAAAATTCAGAGTTCAGACCCTTCCTATTTAGAATGACTTCTAGGATACCATTATAGGTGAGGGGCTCATTAGAAATGCAGAATCTCAGACCCCATCCCACTACTTAGAATCTTCATTTTAATATGATCTTCAGATGACTCGTGGACATTAAAGTTTGAGGAGGCTTGGTTTAGATTAGACTTTCAAAAAGAATGCTGAGAATGGAAGGAGATAGGGAGGGAACTAGAGGGACAGGAATGGTTTTTAGGATGACAGGTGTGTGAATGTACATGAAGGCTAAGGAAAATGAGCCTTTAGATGAACTGAGGTTGAAAGAAGGAACAGAAAGCTCCTTGAGGAACAAGTGTTTTGAGGTTGAGAGCATGGGATATTGGGAGTTCGAACAGGAGGAGAAACATCTCTTCCTCTAGGAGAAGGGATTAGGAGAGACTGAAATGCTATAGGAGGGACAGCCACCTAATGGCCTCTGTTTCATAGAGGAAGTGGAAGGGAAGGAAATTTTATGAGAGTGTGGGCAGTTCAATTAAATAGTGTTTGAAAATAGGTTTGGAATAACCACTTAAGGTAATGGGAGAACTAAACGCCCAAAGGAGTCACAACTTTACCAAGTGCTTCTAAAGGTTTAATTGAGACTGGAAATCATGAGTGTGAACAGACTAATCTACTTTTCCCAGTAATTTTCATGTGTGTGAAGATAATGAAATAAATAGCCTCACCTAAAAGCTCACTCCATCATACCTAGGTCACTTACAGCACCTAGTGCCCACTTCAGCCTACAGCATTTGTGCCTGTGAATGTTCATATCCAGGAAAACCGTCTCCTCTTTGAAGTTCACCCAAATTCCCCTAAAGTCAATCACTCACCCTCCTTCTGTGCTCCCATGGCATTTTACTTCTACTTATATGAGAGAATTTTCAGTTTGTCTTGTGTTCCAGTCCACTATGAATATACTTGTTCTCTGTCCAGATAATGAGCATTTTGGGTCGGGGATCAAATTTAATTTTTTTTTTTATTACTAGAACCTGACATTGTGTCTAGAACATTCTTGAATCTCAATTAAGTGTCAGATGATTTGCACTTTTTCTGTTCCAGACTGTAACTTGAGTTCTTATTCTGTGTCTTATTTTACTTTGTGTTTCCAGGAGCCAGTATAATATGAAGACAGCTTAGATGGTAAGTAAATTGGGTTGATTGGGTGAGTGGGTGGAGGGATGGATAGACCCATGACACATGAATGAAAACTGCAGGAAATCAAAATGATCTATGTCTTTTTTTTTTTTTTTTCCTGAGAGGTTATATTTTAAGAAAAATGCCTTTCTGCTTTCAACAAAAAATTATAAAGACACATTTTTTCCCCAAACATCAAAGAACCTCAGATTATTTATATACTAATGAGAATCATGTGGGTTATATTTTTTTCAAAATTAAAGCTTTTTTGTTTAGAGTAAAAGGAACAGCCAGAAACAAGAACTGGATCCTAGCATAACAAAAACATTTGCTTATATTTGAGCTGCCTATGTCCAAACTAGTAATAAACACGAGTCTAGTACTCAGAGAGCAACAACGCTGATCTGAGCCCCACCCCAGGAGGGGACAGCCAGAGTGCGGATGACAGCATTTCTGGTGGCAGTGGAACAGGGAAAAGGAGGCGTGGGAATTTCCATTATTGTACCAAGAAACCCCACAAAGCCTCTGCTGTAGTCTCTTCTGGACTATCAGGTTCCGATATTATTGCTTTTGTGAGGTTGAGAGTAGGAATAAGCCACTTGGAGAGGGTGCCTGGTGTGTAGACAGGGATCAGTAAAAGTGCGTTCACTGACAGTCTCTGGGCCTCAAGACTGGGAAGTCTCACAGCAGACACTACTGGTGCCCCGAGGCACTTTCTCTCCATAGGAAAGGCTGTTTACTGGGAAAACTTGCCATCTGTGATTCTCTATCAAGAGTTCTGGGCTTTTGGGGGGGGGGTTGGGGGGTTGTTTTGGTGGAGGGGGGTTGCTCTTGGGTTTTTCTTTGTTCATTTGTTTTGGTTTTGGCTTTGGTTTTGTTTCTTCTGACCAGGAAAGCATGCTTAGCTCCCACACAGGGTGACCTAGAAGTGCTGGATGGTTAATGTCTCAATAAACAGTTTACAGCAGATGACAGACTTCTGTAGATGAACACCTCAGCTTCTTTTCCCCTTGACTGAGGTAACTCTGGGATGTATTCTACACTGTATCCCAGATTCCCCAGTAGAAATAAGCTCCAGTTGCTCACATTGGCAACTAGCTTGGTAGCACACTATTGATTGTCTTATTTTCTTACATGTCTTATCTCCAATCCTTTACCAGTGTTCCTGGAATCCCCTCTCAAATGAACTACTTGCCCATAACTCCTTTCCTCCTGCTCTACTTCTTGCAGAACCCAAATCAAGAGAAGTCTGTATGTATCAGGTGCATTGTTAATTATTGAGAAACAGAGAGGTGCCTTCAATAAGATAGTTGAATGAGATCAGTCACGGAGGAGCCTCTATGAGGACAGATGGAGCTGGTGGTCTCTCAAAGCGGTCATCTAAATACCAGTAGTGAATTGTATTTTATTTCTGTTACCTTTATGCTTCCCTTTATAATGTTTTGTTAAATGTGCCAGGCTAGCATCAAATATACCATGGATAATTGAGAGAAGGATTTGTGCCCACTCTGTGATAGAGTAGAAGAATTAAAAATAATTATCCCTGAGGCAATTTTGGGGGTGGCCCTGGGGACTGGGAAGTTCTCCAAGGGGAAGTAAACCCAGAGTGATATGAATTAGAGCAGCTAAGTCATATTGCCCTTCCTCGTGGGAAGTTGCTTCTACCACTGTAAACCTGGACTATTTCAGATTAAGGGAATCATCAGATTTCTTTAGGGTGGCCCCCAAATTAAATGCATCTTATACATTCACACAGAACCAAGTCAATGACCTACTTCTCTATTCTATACTATTCTTCACCTCTTCTCTATCAACATTCCTCTCACTGCCCCATCTCCATTGCCCTGCTACCTTTCTACTGCTCCAACCTCATTCCTCCCTGATTATATAGACTCAGAACATTTTTAGTCCTATAAATCATATAACTCAGTCTTTCATGTTTTTAAAAGTGATTAAATGCAAACCCAAGTTCGTTTTCCATATTACTATTTCAGTGGGAAACATGTATTTGGCTTAAAACATTTCAGTATGTTTCATTGTTTGGCAACATGAAAACCTTATTTATTTTCTCCAAGAAACATTTTATCAAAATATTGATTTCAAGCTGTCACTTCCTTTTGTATTATTTTTCTGAGCTTTCTGCTCAGTGTCTCACAAGGTCAAAATCAAGGCTTCAGCAAGCTGTACCCTCACCTGGAGCCCAGGATACGTCTAAGCTCGCTGTTGGCAGAATGATGTTCTTGAGGTTGTAGAACTGAAGTCTCTTTTTCTTACTGGATGTGAGCTGGTGGCCATACTTGGCCACTCTCAGGACAGATTATCTGTATGTGCTTGACCTAATCACATGAGCCCTGTAAATCTGGGTCTAGAGGTCAGAGACAGGAGTGAAATCCATCACATTCACAGTCCTGGGGATTATACTGGGCAAGTAAAACATAGGGTAAAGAATCTTAGAGGCCAGCAAAGAATTTTGCCTATCATGGATGAGAAACAAACGGTATAATACTACTCTGCTTATCAGGAAATAGATCTAGTGTTTTGGAAATGGTGCATATTCAACAAAACATTGTCATATATATAGTTAATGTCTCAAGAAAGAATCTTCAACAGAGGACAGATATCTGTAGATAAATATCTCAGGTGAATATATTTCAGAAGATCTAGGCCAACAACCTAGCCCTCATATTTACCATGGAAAATTCTCTTACCTTCTCTGAAATTGTTTCCTCAGCTATTAAACATGGATAATAATAATCTTTACTTGCTTTTTTTTCCTTTGCAGTATCATTGTCAAAATCAATGTGATAATTTAAGTATGTATTATAAGTCTCAATTCACAAGGCCAGACAAGCAAGAAATATCAGAATACTTTATATTGTGGTAATGTAATTATATAATACATTATATGTTTTAATCAGCTTAATTTTATCTTTAAATCCCCATCAAATCAGCAAGGAAATCACTTCACTCACTTTGGGGGCTCCCGTACCCCAGCATAGTGTGGAGGTCCTAGAGTCTTATGCAGAGTCAAGGTCATGGAGATCACATCTCCAGTCATACTGCACATTAGTGACCCCATTGTTCCTATGGCAACCTTCTTCATCGACCCTGGGATGCTAAAGTGCTGGGAGCTGGACCAGCAATATACTGCAGCCAGACTGTTGTAAATCACATCCCTCAAACACAAAATTCTCCCCCACCCAAGTCCTGCATCTTTTTTTTTTTTTTTTTTTTTTTTTTGGGTTACGCGGGCCTCTCACTGTTGTGGCCTCTCCCATTGTGGAGCACAGGCTCCGGACGCGCAGGCTCAGCAGCCATGGCTCACGGGCCCAGCCGCTCCACGGCATGTGGGATCTTCCCAGACCGGGGCACGAACCCGCGTCCTCTGCATCGGCAGGCGGACTCTCAAGCACTATGCCACCAGGGAAGCCCTATTTGTAAGATTTTTAACAAGTGAAGAAAATGTTTCCAATATTTCTTAAATGTGCAGAGATTAATGTTTCAGAGTAAACACATGCAAAACACTTTCAGAAACAAAATCATTTAACCTGGAAAAACTTCTTAACATTCTTTTTCAAAATGATTTTTCCATAACAAATATTTGTTTGAATATCAATTTTGTTTAGAATAAATACGTGATTTTAAAAAAATCCATTAGTTGTCGTACTAGTGATATCCATTTATCATCAACAAATTTGGAATACTCTTCTATGTAGAAGAATTAAAAAATGGGCAGAGGGCTTCCCTGGTGGCGCAGTGGTTGAGAGTCTGCCTGCCGATGTAGGGGACACGGGTTCGTGCCCCGGTCCGGGAAGATCCCACGTGCCGGGGAGCGGCTGGTCCCGTGAGCCATGGCCGCTGGGCCTGCGCGTCCGGAGCCTGTGCTCCGCAACGGGAGAGGCCACAACAGTGAGAGGCCCGCGTAACGCAAAAAAAAAAAAAAAAAAAAAAAATGGGCAGAGAATCTGAACAAACATTTTTCCAAAGAAGACATACAGATGGCCAACAGACACATGGAAAGATGCTCAACATCCCTAATCATCAGAGAAATGCAAATAAAAACCACAATGAGATATCACCTCACACCTGTCAGAATGGCCATCATCAAAAAGACCACAAATAATAAATGTTGGTGAGGATATGGAGAAAAGGGAACCCTAGTTCACTGTTGGTGGGAATGTAAATTGGTGCAGCCAGTATGGAAAACAGTATGGAGATTCCTGAAGACATTAAAAATAGACCTACCACATGATCCAACAACTCCACTCCTGGGCATATACCTGAAGAAAATGAAAACACATTCGAAAAGATATATGCAGCCCATGTTCATAGCAGCATTAATTTACAATAGCCAAGATATAGAAGCAACTTAAGTGTCATCAGTAGTCAAATGAGTAAAGAAGATGTGGCATACATATATTTACATGTATATTATATATATAAAATGGAAAATTATATACATTTTATATATATAATGGAATATTACTCAGCCATAAAAAAGAATGAAATTTTGCCATTTGCAACAACCTGGATGGACCTGAAGCATATTATGCCTAGAGAAAGACAAATACAGTATGTTGTCACTTATATGTGGAATCTAAAAAATGAAACAAGGAATGAATATAATAAAACAGAAACTGACTCACAAATGTAAAGAACAAACTAGTGGTTACCAATGGGGTGAGGGAACAGGGGAGGGCCAAGATAGGGTAGGGGATAAAGAGGTACAAACTACTATGTAGAAAATAAATTAGCTACAAAGATATATTATATAGCACAGGGAATATAGCCAATATTTTATAACTTTAAGTATAATCTATCCAAATATTCGATCACTATGCTGTACACGTAATGCAATATTGTAAATCAACTACACTTCAGTAAAAAAAGAAGTGTGTAGATTAGCTTTAAGTCCAACACTTAGAAGTTTCTTTAAAGTATTTTGTGTTTCCAGCTGTAACATATTTATACAGAAGATTTTTATGACTACTCCGTATCTCAATAGCCAGAAAGAGAAAAGCAACTATCATATATTAACGCATATATGTGGAATCCAGAAAAATGGTACAGATGAACCTATGTGTAGGGCAGGAATAGAGACATAGATGTAGAGAACGGACATGTGGACACAGTGGGGGAAGGGGAGGGTGGGACGGATTGGGAGATTAGGTTTGACATAAATACACTACCATGTGTAAAATAGATAGCTAGTGGGAACGTGCTGTATAGCACAGGGAGCTCAGCTCAGTGCTCTGTGACGACCCAGATGGGTGGGATGCAGGGGGTGGGAGGGAGGTCCAAGAGGGAGGGGATATAGGTATACATATAGCTGATTCACTTCACTGTACAGCAGAAACTAACACAATATTGTAAAGGAATTATATTCCAAAAAAAAACCACGGCATCTAGAAATAGTAGACTCTTTAAAATACTTCTTTTTTGTTTGTTTTTATTGGAGTAAGATTGCTTTACAATGTTGTGTTAGTTTCTGCTGTACAGTGAAGTGAATCAGCTATATGTATACCTATATCCCCTCCCTCTTGGACCTCCCTCCCACCCATCTAGGTCGTCACAGAGCACCGAGCTGAGCCTCCTGTGCTTTATAGCATGTTCCCACTAGCTATCTGTTTTAAGCATGGTAGTGTACATATGTCAATCCTAATCTCCCAGTTCATTCGCACCCTCCCCTTCCCCTTGTTTTTATACAGAGTATATTCTTTAAGAGTTATGCAATCTAAGCATTTCTGGATTTATGCACCCTTTTGTCTAAATAGCTTGCCTATGAAGAAATCAGGAAATGATGTTCTCTCCTCAACATTTCCCTGGAATCCCTTTGAAAAATTCCAGTGTAAAACAGCTGCTTAATCAGTGGTTACAATTCACGGTTATTTCCGCAAAACGTTGTTTTTACCAAGGAAATAATTTTCTGCTAAGAATGCACCATCTCTGCTACATCTTTCCTTTGGTGGTTTATTAAAAAAAAATAGTTCTTTGTGTATTTCATATTGTAGTCTGGTTGTGTGTCTTAGTATTTCATATGTTAGACAAAGGTAGAGATATTTATTTTTATATGATCTGACGACTTTCCTCAAAATTCCTCATACTAAATGTGAGAGAGTCAAGGCACCAGGGGCCATCTGGATGACAAGTCTTAATTTCTTTGATTGGACATCTTTAGAATTTATATTTTACTGATTAATTTTTTATTACTAAAAAAATAAAATTTTATACACAGAAACAGAAACAAATGTTTTAGTGTTTCTCCCTGTGATCAAAGTCCTGTTCTACAGACCCTCTGGTGTAGCAACCCCACTTTGAACCACTCCTCTCTCTTATAAACTCCTCCTAGGCAGGGACAAAAGTTTTAGTCATTTTGTAAACCTACATCCAAGTTCAGTGTTTGGCACAAGCTAAATAACTGTTTATGGAACTAAAAAAACCTGAAATATTAGATACTGATTAAGTTATATATACTCTTACTCTTTCAGAAGAGAAAATTTTGCCTGGTTTACTCAATTTATTTTCCAAGGTTCATTTCACTCACCTTTTAATGACACTGATTATAGATATAGCAGTGTTTAACAGTAACACAAATTTCATTACGGTGACCTGTATTTTATTAAAGTTCTTAAGAAGAAACACTCCCCAAATATCTGAAATCTGATTTAGAATGCTACAAATATCTGCTTTATTTAAAAGGGAGACTCTAAGCATTAAAAAAAATTATTGTACTATTTTCAGTGCCTTTTCCTATATTTAAGGAAGAAGAGTCAAACCACAAAACCATTATTGATATGTGTGCTCTCTTAGATATTTAATGACTACCACCAAAACAAATAATATTTCTTTGCTTCCACTTAGTAATATTATTAGGTTTAGTCTCTGAAAACATATCTGAAATGTAAGACTTCTCCATTATTAACCACTGTTTATTGGCCTTAAATAATAGACTTGGAGCTATTTAAAAAAAAAAAAAAGGATAATTTCTACCTTAAGGGTTTAGGCTGTGCGACTTAGACCAGGAGCTGAATGGAATTGATTCAAGGTAGAGATCCAATTTTAGCTTCATTTTTAGTTCACAGTCGCAATTATAAGGAGACAATAACCCCTAGGTTATGACACTTGAAATTCCGGATTCCAACCAGTCCATATTTATGGAGCACCCATTGTGTGGAAAATGCTGTAGTGGCACCACGGATAGCAAAGAAACAAAGTAAGCATTTTATTACAAGGAATGAACAATTCAGTTGGGGCATCACTGTGTCACACCCTCAATATTATGCTAGTCACTCTGATAGGTAATTGAATGGAATATTAATACCTGAACTAACTCAAGTATTTTTATTTTTCTATGATATTAAGGTCTCATCCCTGATTCTGTCACACCCTAAATGCTGACTGCAACATATTGATAATCCTGACAAAGGTTGTTCATCATTTCCATCCCAGGTCTTTGGAATGCTAAGGCAATTTCCCAGCTTCTATTTGCTTGAAAGTTCTTAGTTCCCTTCCATAAAACGGTGAGTGGGAATCAGGGCCTGGTTCCCAGAAAGCAAACTGAAACTCTCAAATAAGGAAGGAGAAAGGAAAGCTGTTCCAACATTTTTAGGAGGGTGCCTCAAAAAAAAAAAAAGCAATAACCAATGGTAAGTGAAAGGGCCATCCCCAGCTAGAGATTAATATGCATCATTGAGCAGAATATATTACTAGCAAGCATGCCAGGAGTAACTGAAGATCAGGTCTAGAAAGACAAGATTGTCAGGAAACCAGCACCAATTAAATGTACATCCCAAAATGGAATCAATTACACTAGTGTTGCAAGAAGGCTGAGTATATATCTGGGTAGATGTGTGGAAGCCTATTTGAGGGAATTTTGATCTGTGGCTTGGGGGAAGGAGGTATCATATTAACATTTTGGTGGAGCTGGGACAAACAGCAGACTACCCAAATTTATTTTTGGAACTCTCACCATAAAGAAGGCAGAATAACTACAAAGGCCAGTCCAGGGTGGGGTAGGGGAGGCGTGGCTGGGAGATCCCAGTAATAAGATGGAAAAATAGTTTTAGGAAGTCGTCATGGAAGATAAACAATGAATAACTGGGGACGGTGTTTCCCCTGAAAGCAGAGGACATTCTCATGTCCAAAACCCAGAGAGGAAGTAGTGACTTAGGAAACAAACATTCATTTGATAAGAGACAAAGCTTTCTCTTTGTCCTTGGCCTTAATTTGGAAACATGGAGACATTAGCGCACTAACTGGCAGAGTGGAAAGGGAGTTAGAAGTCACCTCCTGCAACATTTATTTGTTTTTTTGTTTGTTTATTAATGAATACAATGAATAGACATTATGTACATACAGCCCTAGACTGGGAACAGTAACATATTCTTTACATCACTGAGGTTATATTTTTCTGGGGGAGACTTCATTGACACATAAATAATGTGACTATAACTGAGATATAGTCTCAGATAATGACGGAGGCTATTAAGAAAATAAAGTAAGGTAGGATGTGAGCATGAAGGAGCAGAGGATAAGGGGGCGGGGCCATTTCAGGGAAAGTAGTCAGACAATAAGGAGAAGAGGACTTTAAGGGGACTTTAATGTGAAGAAGTGAACTAGGCAGAGCCTCTGGGGACAATGTTCTAGATGAGGAAACAGCAAATGAAAGGCCCCAGAGGCAGGCATGTGCTTGGTGTCCTTGGGAGAGAAGAGGTCAGCGTGGAGGGAGTCGGGGCTAGGAGTGGCCAAGGTGGCTGCAGAAGTCTGCAGCAACTGTGCCCTGCAGGTCTTTACAGTGTAGTTTAAGGAACTGGTTTTTTTTCCAGGCGCTGTGGGAAGCAGCGGAGGGTTTTGAGCAGCAAGCAATGTGATCTGATTTAATTCTTAAAGGTTATCTCAATTTATTTTTTTGCTTTGTAATGAGAGCTACAGCTGGATCTCTAATACCCTACATCCCTTTCTTATCACTGATATCACTGCAGCACAGAGCATATGCCAAATATTATCCTAAATATCATTCCAGAAATACATTCTTTCTCAGATTCTTTACTGAGGAAAATTTTAGGGAGATAATGAATAAAAACAATCCTTAAAGATGAATTCCATGAAGAAAAACTTTCAAGGTATAAAATGTTCCCAAAAATAGTAAATTTCTTCTGATGGTAGAAGATCTAGTAACAATGGAGTATACTTTTCTTTTGAAAAAAAAATTGGTGCCAAAAATTCTTAAAAGATGATCAGAATCAAAATAACCCACTGGACCAGAATTCTGGCAAGAGATGGATGTTTCCTGACTCAGAATCTGTTCCTCAGTGTTCTCTCAGTCACTGTTGCCTTCTTTTTGGCACATTTCCTATTGCACATTTCCTATTGCACTTTTGCTATTGTACATTCCCTGTTGCACATTTCCTATTGTGAATTTCCTATTGCACATTTCCTATTGTGAATTTCCTATTGCACTTTTCCTGTTGCACCAAGGACACTGCTTATTTGCCCCCAGGTCAGACATGATTATTTGTTTAAAAGGTCCCATTCTACATACTTCTTTCCTTTTCATTCAGGTCAGTCATTTGGCCATGTCTCTATTTGTCCAAACACCTAGTCAATTCTCACTACCAATAAATATAATCTTTTGATCATTTCTGTGCCTATACTAAGAACTATATTCAGGATAGATAGCAAGCTCTGGAAGATAACTTTTTTCGCATACAGAGAATGGGTTGAACCCCTCCCACTTAAAGCTGTGTGACGCTGAGCAAATTACCTAACCTGTCTGAACCTCAGTTTCCACATGGGACTAATTCCTACATCATAAGACTACGATTCGGGTTAAGCAGAAAAAATGTACAAACTTATTTTACATTCCAGCACCCTATACATGGTAGGTATACTAAATGGTAGCTTTTATTATTTAAATGGTTAAAATAACAATTACCAGTGCAGCCTCATATTTTGATTAAAAGAAAGAACACAGTGCATCTGTAACCATTTCTGGTCCCTGAACCACCTAAATAAATTCAGAAACCCACATGCAAGGGCTTATGAGAAAGGTCAAGAACTTATATGAACATGTGGATATTTTTTAACCAAAATTTACATAAATTCACCACAAAATAGCTCAGCTTCCAAATATGTATTTTAAGAATTAAACGAAGAACATGAATAATAAAATAATATGATTCAACATTTATGAAAGAGAACAATCTCTCAAGATGACTTCTCTGTGATGGTTAGTTTTACTTACATTCCTCTGTGGGCACATTTAAGTAAAATCTTACAAAACTCAAGAAATTATTTTTCCAAGGTTGGCACCTAGATTATTTTAAAATGACATTTCTTCTTTTTTGAAAGGGATCACTTATTTTTTTCCAAAGGAGTAAAACAGTTCCTTGGCCTTTACCTCTGAACTCTTGCCTTCCCAAAAGACATCTCCAGCAATCTGCAAACCCCTCCATATGGAATGATTTAATTTGACAAAGGACAAAAATACCAATTAACTTTATTTTAATTGACTTAACTGTGTGATGTCTGGAAAAGTTGATGATGCAAAAGAAAATCTGACAAGAATGTTTTCAGATCAGAGGAAAATTGCAAAACTTTTGGCTGTGCACAAAATAGGCAAACTTTGGCAACATCCTGTAATAAACACCAGGAGAAAATTGTTAAGTATGCAACAATTTATTCAGGACAATTTTTAAAAGGTTTCCATTAGATAAAATGGCCTTTTCATCTTTTCATTTAATCTTGAGTGCCTGTCTGTGTTTAGTATTCTTCACAATGAGCTACTAATTAGAACCAGACCTAGTACAAGCATCTCTGAAATTCTCCCCCATAACTGTTGACCTGTAACACCCTTGTGATTTCTACTGTGGGCCACGATTAGCCAAGCACTTGCCTTTGTAAAAACCCTTCCTATATCAGAAGATTAGGGCGGAATTGCAAACTTGACTTTTTCCTTAGCATAGAGTCTCCAAACCAGTCAGTATCGCATCTGTCTAACATGTGGAAGTTGAGAATACTGAAAAGAGCTATTTGGTATAATGGTTCCGAGCTGGACTCCAGCACTGATCTAGATTTCCATTTTAATGACAAATTTTCCACTTATTATCTAGGTGACCTTGAGCCTGACAGTTTACCTTTTCAAACCTCGGTTTCTCACCTGCAAAATGGAATTAACAACATTAATTCCTCTAATTTAGATTTATACCAAGGATAAAAAATAAATCATGTAAAATGTTTAAGCGCAGTGAGCATAATTACATTAAGCTTTACAGCCTTATCAGTTTAGAAGAAACAAAAGATGTTTTTGTTTACATACATTGGGTCAGATATATAACCAGATCAAAGTTTTTTTGTTACCTTACGGGGTAGTTTAGCTGGGAAAAAAAAATCAATCCCTTCTTGTAAACATTGGTTAGTTTTAACTTACGGAATATATGTGAATTTAGTTTCAGCACTCAAATCAGTCAAAATTGCTGGACCAGTTTTTGTCTGTAAACATTACTTCAGGTAGACTTGATTCTAAAATCACAAAATTTTGTCATTTATTTGTGAAGCCTAATTCAACCACAGTCAGGGAACCGGGAATTACCAACTATAAGAAAAATAATACGTTAATTTTTGTTTAGGCTCCTCTTATTATATTTATTTATTCAGACTGGTTTACCCACTTAAAAAATGGTGAAATGGGGCTTCCCTGGTGGCGCAGTGGTTGAGAGTCCGCCTGCCGATGCAGGGGACACGGGTTCGTGCCCCCGTCCGGGAAGATCCCACATGCCGCGGAACGGCTGGGCCCGTGAGCCATGGCCGCTGGGCCTGCGCGTCCGGAGCCTGTGCTCCGCAGCGGGAGAGGCCACAACAGTGAGAGGCCCACGTACCACAAAAAAAAAAAAAAAAAAAGGTGAAATGATTTGTAAAGAGTTCCCATGTCTTAAGAAATTTATATATATTGAAAGGCATGAAGAAAATAAAACCACACCCCTAAAAAGAGGGAAACTCTGGGTTTCTAGGTACAGGTGACCTAAAATGATACACTCACTGTTCTCTAAAAGTCAATCAGGGAATTCCAAAGTACAGTATCTTCACACCAGACTTTCCAAAATAGTTGAATCCAATTAAGATGAGTGAAATAATTCATCTTCATGGAATGTAAAGGGGGAGCAGAAGTGCTCTCAAAGGAAAAGCTTAGATGAAGTTTCTGGATGCTTTTCCAGGGACCTTCCTTCAGCAGTATCCACAAGACTTGGAGAGCTTTGGAAAAGATACTTCAGAGCTGAAAATGTGCAGTACTAAAGAAGCAATTTTTACCTTTTTGACTCCTTGGTACCTCACAGAAATGTAGCATCACTCAAGGGAAAATCAAACTTAATCACTACAGAAAACTCTTATTTCCTTGCAAGCAGTTTCATTTCTCTCTCTTCAGATGTTGCAAAATTCAGTTTAGATTTTGTATGTAATTAATCTGAACTCTTAACTTGGTACCTTGAAGTATGACATGGAAGCAAAGTTTCAAACCAAAGACTTTATCTGGCTTTATAGCAACAATTCTTCTCAATGATGGTCTGCTTTCTGAGACATATCTTGAAGTTTATGAAAGTCAAGACAAACATGTAAGTCACGAATGCTTTTGTAGCTTGACATAATAAAAGGAGATGCTCAAAAGGTTTGGAAAATGATTAAGGTATGAATTTTACAATTCTGTGATCCCAAGTAATTTTTTTTTGTTTTTTTTTTTTTGCGGTACGCGGACCTCTCACTGCTTGCTGTGGCCTCTCCCATTGTGGAGCACAGGCTCCGGACGCGCAGGCTCCGCGGCCATGGCTCACGGGCCCAGCCGCTCTGCGGCATGTGGGATCTTCCCGGACCGGGGCACAAACCCGTGTCCCCTGCATTGGCAGGCGGACTCTCAACCACTGCGCTACCAGGGAAGACCCCCAAGTAATTTTGATAGTACAGGAAAGATGATGGCAGATTTTTTTTTATGCACAAGGGACAAATGTGTCAGTATTTTCATGCTTTTAATTTGTCTAAAAGAAATAATATGCTTGGCAGAGTGCTTGATATGTTACACATACATACACAAATTTATATATGACAGAAAGAAATAAAGAAAGGAAGGAATGAAGGAAGGAAAGAAAGGGAGGAAGGGAGGAAGGAAGGAAGGAAGGAAGAAGGAAAGGAGAGGAGAGTACAGGAGAGGAGAGGAGAGGAAAGGAAAGGAAAATATGGGTTCAGACCATTTTCCTTTATGCCATGGTTGCGAGTTGATAAGCCTTCCCTGGAAGGAGGTTTCTGAAAGACATTCCAAACTTTTACCAATGACTGATGATGTTATAGAATTCATGTTTAACTGATTTTCAGATGACACGATGTAAAGGAGGCTATCTAACCCATTGACCATCTGTCAGGTCTCTGCCTCACCACCAAAAAAAAAAAGAAAAAAAGATAAATGGGGTGAGGAGTTGAATTTAATAGGATGTTTTAAAATTATATTTTAACTATAGAAAGGCATAGTCTCTGTATAAAACAATTTTAGAAAAATATCAAACAGGACAGAAAGCTGTAAAGTAAAACTTACAGGATTCTTTCCCCTCCTTCTGGACTCCTACTCACTTCTCAAATATAATCACTCTTCAGTGTTTCTTGACTATCCTTTTAGATATTTTCTATGTGAATATAAATAGAATATGTAGATACACGTATATGTATATATGTATGCATATAGACTCACGCACTTAATTCTTGTTAACAGTTGCATAACAATCTATTAATAGTGCCTCTTTAATTTCTTATCGATTGAAATTCAGTTTGTTTATATGAAATGCTGAAAGAAACATCCTGATACACAGATCTTTGTACATTTATGTGAAGTTTCAGAAGTGGACTTATTAGATCAAAGAGTAAAAATACAAGTGAGCTACTAGAAAATCCCTAGAAATACCCAAATTTAAATTCAGCTAAAAAAAAAAACTCCATGCAAGAAATATAGATCTGAATAAAGTAGTCAAAATACAACACAGCACAAAAATAAAATAGAGGTAACGAGACATAGAGGATACAGTGAAATAGTCTAACATATCATATTCGAGAATCAGGAAAAGAAAATTCAGAGAATATGGGAGAGGCAACCATTGCAGATAAAATGGCTGAGAAGGTTACAGAACCGAAAAAGGTATAAATGCTTAGATTAAGGAAAGACAGCAAATCTACAACTAGGGTTAACCTAATAAAACTACAGGACACCAAAAAAAGAAAATTTTAAGGCAAGTAGGGAGGAAAAAAATTGACTAGTATAATATGGAAATAAAATTAGGCTGACAGTAAACATCCAAAGAGCAACACTGAAGGTAATGCTGAGAATTTAAACAGGAGCATAGGTAAAAAGCACAGGAACTTAAGTTGAGAGTAAACTCAGTTTTAGCCAAATTAAGAAGTGACTTCCAAAATAAACTAACATGAACTTAGACCTTACTGCTAAAAAGATAGGGACTATATTAGAATAAAGGGAAAGGGTTTAGAACCGGTGTACTATTTACATAAAATTACACTGGGAATGTGGGGCTTAGCTCTGTCGGTACCATCTTTGTTTCAAGTGAAGAAACTCAAGGTTCTGTTATTCCAGGAGCAGGTGAAGGTATTGGGGATATTTAACAGAAGTAACAGATAGAGATCATGATAGTTATTTTTAAATAGTTGTCAATTTGAATGGCTGCCACGCAGAAGACTGTATGGGGTAGATTTGAACAATCGCTACACAAAATGGTAAGTAAATATACCATGTACATGGGAACGACATGTACATTGTCATATTTTGAGGAAAAATGACCTGATTATTAGAACTAAACAGAAATGTTCAAGTGAACTCTTCCAGAAGATAGTGAGATCCCTATTATTGCAGATATTCAAAGGAAAAGCTAGAACACCCTTGGCGAGTAGGCTATAGAGAGAATTTAAGAAGTATATGAAAAAAAATGAGCTTTAAGTTTTACATTAGTTGGCCTGGAAGGATTTGAGCATCCACTGAGGATGACTCTCTGGAATAAAAATAGAAATGAGTGGAAACCAGCTTTCACAAAGTCCCATCTTACCCAGCAAAGACCTCTGCCCGGCTACACCATCAAATAATCAAAGCTATCAAAAAGCAATTGTTAAATATTGGCCTCTTTTCTAAGCTTGAAAGAAAAAAGGGTCCCTCCTATTTATATGGATTTTAGTTTTAAAATCTGTTGGGTGCATTTACTCAATTTCTTCAGCCCTATGACGAGAGTCAAAGAAAAAAATATCTAAGCTCTAATGGCCAATGACAATATTGGGAGTGCAGATTTCCATATTTTCAATCCGGTACTTTGTGTTCTACAGTATATTATTTCTTTTGATAAAGTTAGATCATTTAGTGGAGCAGAGGAAAGGGCACTTTTTGAACTACTGAATCAAAATTCTATAAAGCAGAGATGGCACTAAACTTAGGAGAGCTGTTGATCTATGGAATCAGCCCTGGATTTTAGTGCTCGCTCTGCCATTTACTAATTTACTAGCTGTGTGACCTTAAGCAAGTTACTTCATCTCTCAAAGCCTCAGTTTTCCTATCTATAAAACAAGGATCATGGTAACTATCTTGCAAGTCTCTTGGGAAGTTTAAACAAGAGGGAAAAAATCCTAGCTCAGTTCTAGTACAGAGTTAGTACTTGGCATGTGCTAGTTTTCTTCTCTGCAACTAATTATCGATTTGTTTTTAAACAATGAACAAAATAGTTTCACAACACTAAGCTGCATGAGGGTAAGAACCAAATCTGGTTGTTTACCATTGCATACTCAGGGCTTAGCACAATGTAGGCCCTCAAAAATAAGCTAATATTATAATTTACCACATATAGATTATATCACTAATTTGAAAAAAATGTTGAGATTAAAATTTCCCTGCCACTTTATGACTTGAATTAGTACGCTAAAGCAACGATACTGTCTCAAAATTAGGTTAAAAAAGTAGCGCTTTTGTACTTTGAATACTAGGTCTCAACAGAAGCTAAATTTTCTTATCTTCCAATGCAAGGAGGCCAAATATTCTATAGGACAACTTCTTGGGACAGGCCAAAACCCCAAGGGCCCTAACATCTGACCAACAAAAGCTGCCTTTTAAGTGTGTATTTGTAGATGTCATTTACAAAAACCAACTTCCCATTTCAGCATGAGTCGAGGACCACGTTTCCGACAAAATCCATCTGGTTTATATTTCACTTCAAAATGTAAAACCAGGTGTCTTTCATGTGTGTTTAATTTTAGAGGGAGGGAGTAGTACCACAAGACACGGAATGATGTGAAGTGGTTTAATAACACAGATAAAGGATACTGTATTGCCAAAATACAATCACTTCTGTTCTTATTGTTGTTGGTATGGACTGAACTTAAATTTTCTTTCAAATTGTAAGCTTGGGATGTCAGACAGTAAGCCTGATTTTAGGCACAAATTGAGCTCACGTACATTCATAGAGGATTCATAGTAGACTGTTTACAGTCAATGAGAATTCCTGAAAGTAGACCAGAAAAAAAAAAAGAGAGAGAGAGAGAGAGAGGGAAGGAGAGAGGGAAAGTGGAGTCAGAGAGAAAGATCCTTCACTATAACGTCTTTATCAAACAATGAGTCATCCTTGAGGAATGTGGTTCAGTTTCTTTGATAGCATGAAATTTAAACAAAAGAATAAGTATTACGCTAGTTACAGAAATCAAGCTGTCTTGGGGGAAAACTTTATGATAAATGAAAAGCAATTTCATCCTTTATACAGAGTGCTATAAAATGATTTCCATTGGGAGAATGAGTCCACTTTTAATTAAAATAGAGCACATGCTTTGAGTCCAATACAGTGTTTCCATTCTGTCTCCCCACCCCCATCATCAGAAAATCACTAATCATATACAGCTCTCCTAGTGTTAACACAGTATATGACATTTTACATGCTAAAGCAAGTACGTACCACCAAGTGACCGCCAACGAGATTTCTTATTTTGTGGAATCACTAACACTCAGAAATATACTTAATTTTTCTTGAAAACGTGAACCAATAATGATATTTCTTGAGTATCCTAAAATAGAAGTTGACATAGACATGACAGAACAGGCATGTATGATCTATGTGGAATTAGGACAATACTAATTAAGCCTATTTTAACTAATTAATAAATTAACTAACATATTTTAAAAAACTAAAAGTGTGATTTATTATAGGGCAACCAGCTCTGAATCTAAAATTCCCTTTCAAAATTGTCTTGAAACTATATATTCTGCTTTTAAGGGATGAACTTTCAAGAAATACAGTCCTTAGTCGGCAATCACAAATCCTCTATCTGTGTTTCTTAGCTGAAAGATAACCCTTCCCAGAATGCAAAGACACAAAGGTCAAGTTTACCAAGCACAATGATTCGTATCATGTTTTAAACAATATCTCTTTATTATTTTACTATGTGCTTTGTAAATGATCAATACGAAACCACAAGAAAATGTTTTGGTTCAAGGTATTCGTGCAGAGAAAGCTCAGATACCTTCTTGCATTGGGTGACTCATGGTTACCGGGTCGGGCCGGGGAGGGGCGTGAGAACTCTCTGGAGCCACCTCTGGGGTGTGTCCATCAGCTTCCACTCGTGGGTTAGAGAGGTGCAGCACCCTGTTTCTATGCATTAGTCACAGACCTGGCAGCCTTTCAGGGAGCTCAGCTTTGTGTTCAACTCAACCCTGCAATGCCAGCTCCATGGCCTAGTAAGGATGTGACACTAAGAGATAACTTCACGACTTTGAACTTCAGTGATAAGTATTAAATAAGATAATGCATTACCTGCCCTCAGCTCACTGTCTGGTCCATAGTAAGCAATCCTTGTATTAGTCGTAGTACTATTAGTATTATTTTTATTAACCCCCAACCCAAGGTGAAGATTGTTGCTTAATAGGGCCTTATCAGAGTGCACAGGGTCAAGTATAAGCATTGTCAACCAACAAACTCAGACATTTTCAGTCATGTTGAAATTATAGAGTAAAGAAACACACTCCTACAAGCTAATTAAGATTAAGGGTCACGTTTCCTCTGAAGAAAAGCAGAAATAAATTGGACTTTTCTGCCTATCCCAGTTTAAAGACTAAAAGCCTTATTAAAAACAGAGTAAGTAATGACTTTTCATTAATGTGATTTATTTAGATGTAAAGAAACTGGAGAAATGCACATCCTGGACTCATTATGTATCACAAACTCCTGAACTGCAGAAAGAATGGAGTAAGTATATAGTCCATACTCCAGAAGCAGGAATCAACGTTTTAAAAGTTGAAACTATTTCACTTAAACCCTAACACATGGAAAGGATTTTTTCCAGATACACAAAATAAAGTTTGATAATGGAAATGCAACACAACCCTAAGGTGAACTTGGTAGGTAAGCCAAGATTCAAGAGGGCAGAGAGTCATCTCCTTATGACTGATTCCTCATCTACCTAAGTCCCTTGGAGATCTGCAGAGCTTGTAGTAGTCAACCAGCAACAGCTGGGTTGATTAACAAAGACGTTCATTGGATAAACATTTATTGAGTCTCAATTATATAGCCAGATGCTATGCCAGACTATAGAGAAACGAAGATGGCTAAGATGCTTCTGCTGCAGCCACCTTAGAATGCTGTAGCATCCAGTGGCCCTAGAAACATGCAAACGAGGAGTTACTGTACAGCATGGCCACAAGGGTTATCAAAGAGCTGCCAAAATGCAAGGTGCCAGGTACACCTAAGGTAGGGGCACCCCCGTCTACCCAATGGAGAAAAAAGGTTTTGCTGAGGTTGTAGCGCTCGAACCAGTAGATTTGGAATAACTGCCTAGGAGAGTCTTAGCGGCAGCCGTCTGTCACAAGTGGCTGGCTTGAAGTTGTAGTTGCATAGCACTTCATAGATTGAAAAACTGTCAGGTGTTCACAGAGAGAAAATATGGAAGGGACATGGCCAATATGCGGGCGGGGGCAGTGCCGAAATCACTCCAGCTCTCTCTCCCCTCAGCTGAGTGCTTGAAGATGAATAGAGGTTTGCAAGATTGAAGTGATGAGCAAGGGCACCCCTGGCAGAAAGGCAAGACAGAAAAAGAAAACTGAGGAAATTACAATAGTTTAATTTGGTGAGAAGTGGGTCTTATGCTGGCAGTACATTAGAATCCCTGGATACGTTTTTTAGAAATACCAGTGTCTAGGTTTCACTCAAGCCCTTAGGCTCTGGGCATGGTGTTGTGGCACGGTCTTTGTTAAGAGCTCCCAAAGTGACTCTAATGTACCGTCAGACTTCAAAACTGTTGCTCTAGCGTAGCGCATGTGGAGGTGGGGGAGGGGGGCAGAGGTGGTAGAGGGTGATGCTGGAGGTGGGCACTCCATCAGATTTACAGATGAACACTAGGTCTTGTCATATAAGCAAAGGAAAGAACACGTCAGGAATTTTTTAATAGGGGGGTGGTGTGATAGGATGGCTATCTTCTGTCATTATGGAGGTGGCGCAAAAGTTGAATTATGTGGGAACTGGATAGGAGGAAGGGAGATCAGAGTTCATTGATTCCAGGCAAAGGATGAAACATGCCCCAGTGCAGGGGAAAAGAAGAAATTAATTTTAGAGATATTTGGGGGCTCAGCACCCATGTGCCTTGGAGTGTGAGGGAAAGAGAAAAATCAAGAAAAGAAATTCATTTCAAATTTGGGCAATCTGATAGATGTTTTTTTTAATCACTAAGTCACCACATACAGAACAAAATAAGAGGAACTAGTCTGGAGGTGAAGATGAGTGAGGCATTGGAAAATTTGGGTTCAAGGTACACAAGGAATAACCAGATGGTACTTTTCGGAGCATATGTGGATATCTGGGGTGGCACTGAGCAGAAAGATCTGGGTTGGAGATTTGGAGATCTGGACATTGGCAGGATAACGATGATAAACAAGTCTCAGGTGAGGATGCTGTCCCCTGGAGTGAATGTGCAGTGAGGAGAAAAGATGGCAGAGGATAAAGCCATGCAGAAACTTTAAATTCCTGGTTCAATTAAAGAAGACTTGGGGCCATATAATACGTCTATTTAAGCACCTGATTATTTAAAATATAATATTAAAGAAAATGTTGTTGGTTAAAGAATGAGCATTGAAGCCACTGCAAATTAAAATGAGATCCTTTTTTTTTTAATCTAGTTGATTAACCACCAACACCTCTCCTTTTAAATCAGAACAGCAAATATTTTTCTCTGATAGCACATCTTTTTTTTTTAATTAATTAATTTATTATTATTATTTTTTTTGGCTGTGTTGGGTCTTTGTTTCTGTGCGAGGGCTTTCTCTAGTTGCCGCGAGCGGGGGCAACTCTTCATCGTGGTGCGCGTGCCTCTCACTGTCGCAGCCTCTCTTGTTGTGCAGCACAGGCTCCAGACACGCAGGCTTAGTAGTTATGGCTCACGGGCCTAGTTGCTCCGCGGCATGTGGGATCTTCCCAGACCAGGGCTCAAACCCGTGTCCCCTGCATTGGCAGGCAGATTCTCAACCACTGTGCCACCAGGGGAGCCCAGCACATCTTTATTTACAGCTGGTGGGCTTGGTAAAACAATTTTAGACAGTGTCTCAAGGGTATGAGTCAAGAATCTAAAAATAAAACATTTTTTTCTTTCCCTCTTTTTCTTCCAATTTTGTTGAGGTAATTGACATACAGCACATACATCATAAAATTGTTACCACAATAAGTTTAGTGAACATCCATCAATGCATACAGATAAAAAATAAGAAGAAAAGGAAAAAAAAGTTTCCTTGTGATGAGCTCTTGAGATTTATTCTCTTAATTTTCATATATAACACACAGCAGTGTTAAATTGTATTTATCATGTTGTACGTTACATCCGTAGTGCTTATTTATTTTATAACTGGAAGTTTGTACCTTTTGCCCACCTTCATCTAATTCCCCCTCCCTCAGCCCCCCTCCTTTGGTAACCACAAATCTAATGTCTTTTTCTATAAGTTTGTTTGCTTCTTGAAGTATAATTAACCTACAGCACTATGTTAGTTCCAGGTACACAACATAGTGATTTGATATTTCTGTACATTTCAGAATGATCACCATGATAATAAGACACTTATTTTGTAACTGGAACTTTGTACCTCTTAATCTCCCTCATCTATTTCTCTCACTTCCCACTCCCCTCCCCTCATTACAGGTAATCCAGCCGAAGGAACAATTCTAAAAACACACAAAAACCTTTATTAAAATGATATTTAATTCACAGTAACATTCACTGCATGCAAGATATTGTTTTTAATAGTGAAAAAATCAGAAACAGGACTACCTCTCATTTGTGTGTTGCACAAAAATTGCATATTTTTATATTATAGTAGTTAAGAGAACAGGTTCTGAAATAAGTCTCTGCTGGCTTGTTGGCTGTGTGACTGTGGGAAATCACTAATTTCTCTAATCCTTCTTTATATTACCTATAAAAGAAAGATAGTAATATCTATTTCACAGGCGTGACGTGACAATTAACTGGGGAAAAGATTAAAATTAAAATTTCTAACAGTTATTAAATGTTTACAATAATCCAGGCATTCTTCCAAGTATTAATATTTTACACATATTTTAAAATTTATTCAATCTTTATGAAACCATAGTAAAACCCCTGTTTTAAAGATGAAGAATCTGATGGGCAGAGGGTTGAACAAGGTCACACAGCTGATAAGAGGAGACTATGGATACTTACCAGGCAGACTCCAAAAGCCTTGCCGTTAACTTCCGGGTGTCTGGCATCTGGAAGGACTCAATAGATACAGATGATTATTACCATTATTATTAATTTAAGAGATCATAAACACATGAGAAAACAAAGAGTGTTTGTCTTTGGGTGGTGAGCCTATTTTTGTTCTTCTATTGTTTGGTATTATTTTTTCATTTTTTAAATTATTAACTGCTGACTTTATAGTGCAACAAAATAAGATAAATTTAAAATAATATAAAACAAAACAAGAATTTGAGTTCTGCTTCCGCACTGTCAAAAGTAACTTTACTGAGTTGTATGCTTGAGTGGTTCTTCAGCATTCTTAAACATAAAATAGGAATGATATTTAACAATTATTTCCAATATTTTTTTTTTTTTTTTTTTTTTTTTTTTTTTTTGCGGTATGCGGGCCTCTCACTGTCGTGGCCTCTCCCGCTGCGGAGCACAGGCTCCGGACGCGCAGGCCCAGCGGCCATGGCTCACGGGCCCAGCCGCTCCGCGGCACGTGGGATCCTCCCAGACCGGGGCACGAACCCGTGTCCCCTGCATCGGCAGGCGGACTCTCAACCACTGCGCCACCAGGGAAGCCCTATTTCCAATATTTTTAACAATGGAATTATTTGAGAATTTTAGACATCCAATATGGTAAACAAACCAACATATAGTTTCTCTGATTGTACGGCAGGGTTGGGTAGGAGGTTTAAAGAGGGGAAACAGGGCTTCCCAGGTGGCACAGTGGTTGAGAGTCCGCCTGCCGATGCAGGGGACACGGGTTCGTGCCCCGGTCCGGGAAGATCGCACATGCCGCGGAGCGGTTGGGCCCGTGAGCCATGCCGCTGGGCCTGCGCGTCCGGAGCCTGTGCTCCGCAAGGGGGAAGTCCACAACAGTGAGAGGCCCACGTACCACAAAAAAAAAAAAGAGGGGAAACATTGAGTATGGAGATCTGGACTACCATCCCCTCACAACACACACACACACACACACACACACACACACACACGTACTCTGGGGAGGCTTAGTTATGCTGCAGTAACAAGTAATCTCTAATTCTCAGTCACTTTGGTCAACAGTGTTTCTTGCTCATCTATATGTCTGAGGTAGGTGAGTGAGAGTGATGGGATGTGGGAAAAGGGGGGAGTAGATGAAGGTCCTCACAGTCACTCAAGGATCCAATTTAAAGGGGGTTCCTCCATCTCATTACTTTGCTTTCAGAAGCTCATGGACTTGATTACAAGGACAGGGAAAGAAAGAGACTGGATAATTTCACAGACTCTTCATTCTTTTCTCCTTTACCAGGAAGTGAAATGTGTCACTTCGGCCCACATTTCACTGGCCAGTACTCATCACATTGCCCAGCCAACAAGTAAGAGGACTGAGAAGTACAATCTTCCACGTGCCTGGCAGAATAGGAGAAGCAGTTATTGAAGAAACCCAGCAATGTCCACCACACGCATCAGGGGGGCTGGAAAGGATCCTCAGAGCACAGTTTTAACACATCACTCAATGAGGTATCTAATCGTATCTTTTCCACTCAAAACCTACAAAGACTTTCAATAACTGCCCTTTTCTTAACCCTGATATTAAACAAGGGGCATGAATCTATGTTATATTGCCTCATTGACCCTTCCCATCCTTGGATATAAAGACATGTCCATTTCCTTTCTTCATGGGAGCACAACCAATAATATGGTTCTGCACTTTGCTTTTCATTATCATCTTCCATGTGAAAAAATGATTTGATGACAAGAAAGAAAAGTCTGTGTTTAAATAAAATCCAGAAATACTGGATTAAAAAATTAAAACAGTTTATTTATTGCAAAACTACTTGCTTTTAATATGCTAGTATAGTTGGGACTTCCCTGGTGGCGCAGTGGTTGTGAATCTGCCTGCCAATGCAGGGGACACGGTTTCAATCCCTGGTCCAGGAAGATCCCACGTGCCACGGAGCAACTAAGCCCGTGCACCACAACTACTGAGCCTGTGCTCTAGACCCTGTGAGCCACAACTACTCAGCTGGCGTGACACAGCTACTGAAGCCCACACGCCTAGAGCCTTAGAGCCCGTGCTCCGCAACAAGAGAAGCCACCACAATGAGAAGCCCGCGCACCGCAAGGAAGAGCAGCCCCCGCTCGCTGCAACTAGAGAAAGCCTGTGTGCTGCAGTGAAGACCCAACGCAGCCCCCCCACCAAAAAATGCTAGTATAGTTATAATTTTCCATGAGGTGGTTATAATATACAACATTTCCTGGTATCAAAATGCTTTTCTCGTTGAACCATTATCCAAAAGTCTCAAAACTCATGCTCTCTAGAACACACTTAAGAAAATACCACATATTATAGAAAATATTATCTACAGAACAACCAACGTTATTATGCTCATAGATGTGCTGTGAACCATATTGTGGCTTATGCTATTCTTTCTAACGCCTTCAACAGTCACAGGAACCAAGGCCCCAAATCCCAAATCCCACGTGATACTGGGTGTGAAGTCGCTTAGCAGCAGTACCCCTGACGTGACTGTAATGGTGCTACATCAAAATCTGTGCATGGTGCTATACAACGGGCGGTCTAGTTTTCAACACTAACTCTAATAAAGAAGTGAGAGGGCTTCCCTAGTGGCGCAGTGGTTGAGAGTCTGCCTGCCGATGCAGGGGACACGGGTTCGTGCCCCGGTCCGGGAAGATCCCACACGCCGCTGAGCGGCTGGGCCCATGAGCCATGGCCGCTGAGCCTGCGCGTTCCGGTGCCTGTGCTCCACAACGGGAGAGGCCACAACAGTGAGAAGCCCGCGTACCACAAAAAAAAAAAAAAAAAAGAAAAAAAAAAAGAAGTGAGAAACCCTTCCCATCTAAGGAGGAGAATGTAACCATCACCTGTGTCAGTAGAGCACATCCAGCAAAGAGAAGACAAAAAGAATAGAGCATTAAAGCCACAGAGAGCTGCAGATCCAAGCAAACAAACACAGTACCATGCCTGAGATTAACTGGCACAATCCAACATTTTGCGGGACTTTTCAAAGTAGCAGTTTGAATAAACAAATGGATAAAGACTGGAGAATTTTTTTTTTTTTTTTTTTTTTGTGGTACGCGGGCCTCTCACTGTTGTGGCCTCTCCCGTTGTGGAGCACAGGCTCCGGACGCACAGGCTTAGCGGCCATGGCTCACGGGCCCAGCCGCTCCGCGGCGTGTGGGATCTTCCCGGACCGGGGCACGAACCCGTGTCCTCTGTATCGGCAGGCGGACTCCCAACCACTGCGCCACCAGGGAAGCCCTGGAGAACTTTTTGCAAGTATATAAGTGAGGCTGAAAATAAAGGGTCCCAAAGAGAGAAGTTACAGTGTTACTCTATAAGATTCTATAGATTTTTATCCTATAAGTGAGAATGTCATGTGTTACCAAAAAAAAGGTGTAGCAGAATTCAATAGATTAACACACTTTTGGCTAGAGTCTCTTTCCTTAGACACTGACCCAGGGCTTCTGCTAATTTATTTGTGAGAAAAAGGCAGCAGTTTTATCAGAACCATCTCTGAGACAAAGAAGGAAACATAACCAGACTACAAAAGTGCCCCATCCTTGACCAGATGCCTTTTTCCATCACGGGTCCTGAGAGGGATACAACTTGACAGTCTAGGCAAAAATACTCTTTGTTACTTGATAGGGCTTAGCCCCGAGTCCCTTTTGGTCTTCTCTGCCACATACTAGGCTGGCTGTTGTGAGAGACATATGTTTTCCTTTTGACACTCTTGCTTGAGGCTTGCCTTAGCAGGCTTGGTTGAACCTTTGTCTCAGATCCAAAGTTAGTCCTTGTAATCTCATCACTGTAAATGGTAAAAGTCACGGAAAGATGAACCAAAAGGAAAATGAGCATATTTCCCTAAAGCCTAGAAGAGAGCTGTCCAAGTTTCCCTACATGCCGTCTTTCTTGTCATGGGCATTATAAGGGTTAGATAGAGGAGTGGGAGGCCCCTTCTATTAACATGATAACACCGTTGTCACTCTCCAGCACTGCAGTCTGATAGGACCCCTGGGGTATGAGTGCATGCCTTCATACAGTGGTTGTATCACAGACTGGGCAGCTCTAAGTCCTGTGAGATACAATGGAACAAGTGAATGAGATAAGGCACATCTCCCACTTCTCCTCAGTACTCCCACATATCCTGTGGTCTACCAGTAAGAGAACAGACTATACTTCCATCCAAGCTCCAGGACAGCCTGACATAGTGGTACCTGAGCTAGCCTATTCAATGGTAGACTTCCCAAAGTTGGACCTCAGAATTTGACTGGTTTACCCCCAGTCATAGGCAGTGTTGGACAACCTCAGAACTTCCCCACAACAAAGGCAGAATCTTTTTCTCTAAACTCACCCCTTTCCTGAACCCTTGCTCTCAATAGCCAGGATATTCATAGAGAGAAAAGGGAGCAAAAAGGACAACATTACAGAGAATCAGTCCTTTTTGAAAACTCTATGGATAAGTCATTGTATCTGGCAAGAGGAAGCATCAGTCAGGGAGTAGAGGGAGGATTCAATGCTACACAAATGGAAAGAGAAAGTGGAGGGAAAGGAGGTGGCTTCATCTAACAATTCACCCAGAGTTAAGCCTTAATGATATCTATGCATTTAAGGGCTAATCAAGCACAAGTGTTCATTCCCCTCCCCCGCAGTTTGCTACTCATCCCTCCTATTGCCACTTCTAACTGCAATTACCTCTGTATGGAATCTCATTTTATTGCTTTCTTACCTTGTCTGAACCTCTTTTCTTCTTCTTGTCTCATTTATCTCTTGTCACTTCTCTCACAAACCTCCCAATTAATGCATGAAAGAATGGCATTTATTGACACCACCAGCCAGCAGAAAGATCCTTTCTGAATGGCAACCTAATAACAGGCCCTAAAGATTTTCATTGCCATTTAGGGCATCTTCTTCACAGCATAGAAAGGTTCATTTTAGAAGGCTACTTAAAGGCTAGAACTTGTTATAGAAGATTGAGCTTCCTGGAAAGACAATTCTTGGATAACAGAAGTTCCACACTAGAGCCAAGTTTAATATTGATTCTAGTTTATAGTCAATTACACATGTTATCAAGAATCTTCAGAGTGAGCGCTACCAGCGTTCTCCAAAAGGTGTAAGTGTCTAAAGGGTTTCTATTACTGTGGCTTATTCGTGATAATATATGGCCAACCACAGTACATATTTGACCTGTCTATTCATTTCTGAATTAGAAAGTGGACCTATATAATTTTCTTTGCAAATCATGTGTATCATAATTTTCATGTGAAATGATTACACTTTTTTTTTTTTTTTTTTGCGGTACTCAGGCCTCTCACTGTTGTGGCCTCTCCCATTGCAGAGCACAGGCTCCAGACACACAGGCTCAGAGGCCATGGCTCACGGGCGTAGCCGCTCCGCTGCATGTGGGATTTTCCCCGACCGGGGCATGAACCCGTGTCCCCTGCATCGGCAGGCGGACTCTCAACCACTGCGCCACCAGGGAAGCCCCTGATTACACTTTTAAAAATACAAATTCTATTTTAAATACGTTAAAAACTACGAAGTTTTTATTATTTCTTAGGATTCCATACATTTGCTCTAAATGCCTATGATTTTCCTCAAATCACCTCTAACAAATTTATGTTTGGAATGCAATGAAATATAGCTACATAGAGGGAAAGAGTAAGAATGATAGTATAGATATAGCTTCAAGCAGGAGCACAATTCTCATTTCACAAATGCAGTTATAACAAAATATATGCTGGTTCCATGAAGGCAGGAGCCATGTTTGTCTTGCTTGTCTAGGACAGACTCTCCAGTAGATACTCAATAAGGAGTTGTGAGTTGTTTAAGCAATTGCCTGGGAAAATAGAGACCTGGAAAACAATTGTTTTTCAGTTCATCTCCACAAAATCTCTACCATCAAAGATAAGCTATGATTAAGAACTTGGAGTAAATCAAACTGCTTTGATTCAAATTCTAACTAACTCCACTATTTAAATAACTATGACCTCAAGACTTAAATGTACATTCTCTCTGCTTCAGTTTTACTCGCCTTTAAAATGGGAAAAACAGTATCACTAACTTACAGGGTTAGAATGAGGATTAGGTGACTTTACATGCTAAAGTATTTACTTAGAAAGCCCTGGGTAAATGTTTACTACTATTACTCCTGTGATGATGTTGACTACTATTTTCTATGAATTGCAATTTCCTTATTTATGAAACAATATGTATGGATGATGAATAACTTTCAAATACTTTTTAGTACACCTGTTATGATTCCATTAGAGAGGCATACCTCTTGAAGTGATATGGAATAAGGGACTTATTTTTGGTATTACCCCAAAAAAGTGTGATCTGTGAAGACATGTATGGAAGATTGTTGCATCTGTGTCTGGGAGTGGGTCTGAAGCTGCTGTAGGTCAGCAGAATCAGTCTTTCTGGGAAGAAACCCTGAACATGAAGCAGAGAGATCATGCACAAACTGAAACTCTCAAGGACAACAGAAAGCCATGAGGTCACACTGAAATCTACCTCTGTTCCTCACCACCTCCAACCGTGATGATGTGGGTGCCCTGCAAAAGAAGCTAGTACCCTGCACCATTGGCGAGTTCCATCTTGACAGGCTGAGGGCATGGAGAAGCTGAAGGAGCTAGGGGACGGTGTGCTGTCTCAAGCAAACAAAGGGATCTGGCAGATCAGTGACAATGTGTATGAGCTGGCCCTACCCTGAACTTCAGAGCATCACGTTACCTCTCCACTTGACTGCCAAATCTAATGCAAACTTCCCTTGTGGCCAGGGCTAACCTGGAATCATATAGGGAAGGGATTTCTGGAAAATGTAGTTCTAGTTAGCCTAAGTTGACATGGTATAAAGCCACTGCATTTAGCAAAAGTAGAACATTAAAAATCTTCATGAAGGGCTTCCCTGGTGGCGCAGTGGTTGAGGGTCCACCTGCCGATGCAGGGGACGCAGGTTTGTGCCCCAGTCCAGGAAGATCCCACATGCCGCGGAGCGGCTGGCCCCGTGAGCCTGCACGTCCGGAGCCTGTGCTCCGCAACGGGAGAGGCCACAACAGTGAGAGGCCCGCGTACCACAAAAAAAAAAAAAAAAAAAAAAAAAAAACTTCATGAAGGTCAGAAAACAAAAACTGCTTGGCTGAAAGGGGCAAAGGTCAAGGACCTTAAACCCTTTGGCTTCTTCCTTATATCTCTCCCACAAGCCATCGCCTCCCCAGAACTCTGCACAATTTGAAAGCTATTTTCATCTGAGCTCTTTCTTTGGAAAATACAGATCAGTGTGTAAATTGTTGGATATATCTTATCACATCATAGAGATATATGATGTCAATTAGACATCAGACTGTTAAGTAACATATAATTGGATTTCCAGTCAAGATAATACAAATTATTAAAATTAGGTTAACTCTAGATTCCATCATTTTTCAGTAATGGTCCAACATACCACTCTGAACAATAGTATCAACCATGTAACAACAAATGTCCTAATAATGACTATACTGAAGTTTCAGTTCAATGGTGGGGAATAAGGAAGGAGAATATGGATAATTCACATATCAGTGCAATCAGTTTGTGACCCCAGGATTTAAGTACATTTAACCCATGACATTTATATTTGCACAATATAGGTTCTCTTTAGTTTTTGGGTTTTATTTTTAAACTGTCATGGTCTTGATGGTAAACATAGGAAACTGTTTTCCTAATAATTTTTAAACTTGAAAAGATATATTCAAAATATAAAATGATAATTCCCATGAATCAAAGTATTTGGAATGGAAAGTTTTTCATAGAACACACACCCAGGATGCACTGAGTATACGTGTATATGTGTGTGTGTGTGTCTATGTGTACATTTTAGTAGCCATCTGGGATTTAGAGGTAACTATTTCTGGGGCCAGCAAACTTTTTCGGTAAGGGCAAGATAATGAATATTTTCAGCTTTGTGGGCCATAAGATCTGTGTCCCAGCTACTCAATCTGCTATTGTTGTGCAAAAGCAGCCATAGACTATACGTAAATGAATGAGCATGGCTATGTTCCAGTAAAACTTTATTTAAAAACACTAAAATTTAAATTTCACATAATTTTCATGTGTTATGAAATATTATTCCTTAAAATTTTTTTCATCCATTAAAATATAAATATCATTCTTAGATCACAAGATGTACAAACACATCACCAGGCTGGATTTGGCTCATAGGCTACAGTTTGTTAACCCCTGACCTATCTCAATAGAAATAATTAGCCAATTAAGAAAACTAGTTTTGATGAAAAACAGCAAATATTTATTTAAATTTTATCATGTAGAAATACATTTAAGAAACTTGAGATTTCTAAAAATCTAATCCATTTTTTGTCATTAAAACACAGTGACTTGGGCTTCCCTGGTGGCACAGTGGTTGAGAGTCCGCCTGCCGATACAGGGGATGCGGGTTCGTGCCCCGGTCCGGGAGGATCCCACACGCCGCGAAGCGGCTAGGCCCGTGGGCCATGGCCGCTGGGCCTGCGCATCCGGGGCCTGTGCTCCGCGACGGGAGAGGCCACAGCAGTGAGAGGCCCGCGTACCGCAAAAAAAAAAACAAAAAAACACAGTGACTCAAAACTAAAATCCATCTGGATACTCAAAATAGCAAGGTTTCATTTCCAGTTATACCAAAATGGTACATATGCTTCACGTGCATGTTGTTGTACTGAAAAATCTATTATTTCATTAAAATAACAAAATAAATGTTTGTATTTTGAGTTTGTTTTTAAATCAATGCTGGCCTTTAGCAAAATTAAGATTACTTCTTGGCTACATAGGAGCATGTCAAGAATAATTAAATAATCTCTGTCACATCATCACAGCTAGTTGTTGAATATCTTGCTTTTTCTATCTTATGGAAAAATGAAAACCTAAGCATTCTGCCAATATGTTTCTTTCCCTAGTGCTTCAAAAGTTTACAAAGCCATCAGTTGCCATAGAAGCAAAAGAATATAAGTTGTAGTACATACAATATGTCCAAACATGGTATGGATTATCGGATCAATCTAGTGTGTAAGAAAGACCTTCACAACGCTGACAGTTGATTATGGGTTTCCTGTCCCAGGGGGGATAAGCTTGGTATTCCATGAGGAAATATCACATTACTGTGTTGATTCCATCGTGTTTATCTTCAGCAAGTGTTCTGGGTAATGTTATCAGAGATAACAATTTTTAAAAAGGAGTTTCAATCTCGTAAGAAAAATTAGACTAAAAGTAAATCAAGGTTTAATTTTCTGTAAAGTGAACCTAGAATAAAATTTAATATATATTTCCAGGAAGAAATAAAACTCTCTCTAAAGTCCATGTTAAATTTCCTTTGTCTTTAGCCATGAATTCTAAAATTTTGTTGATGTTAATTAAATGATGACATTAATAATATACAATGTGAATAAAATAATTCTTCCAAATAATTTAATTATTAGTATAGAAGACCATAGGCCAAAAATATTTACATTATTTCATTCTATTTCTCCCAAACTCAGGTTGCTTAAGTTACTTTCATTTTTTTTTCCTTAAACTTATATATTTTGGTTCTTTAGTATTTTCTTATTGAAATCTTCCCACATTTATGAGTGAATTGGTTACTATAAATAAGTATTTACTATTACACACCTCTTATTTTAATTGGAAACAAACCATATAAATATTGTTCCTACCAAATAAAAGGAAAAAAATGAAAGTTCTTAGGATTTAAAAACAATGCATCAGGAAGTCAGGAATATTCAGAGATTTAAAGTTAAAGAAAGTGAATAAAAATATATTGACAAATAATAATGGCATTTCTACCCATTCATTGGATTCTTCAACCCATTTATTACAAATGAACTAAAACTAAGGCAATGGTCAATAAAATGCAGTTCTTTTATACTGTTCCAAATTCCTTGTTGTTATCCAAGAAGAGCTATGTGTTTGGAGGAATATATGATAAGTGAAAGTGTATATGCTTTCACTCTGAAATGTCACGTGCATTCATCAGAAATTCTATAGGAGCAACAAGAAAAGGAGGATGAAAATTATTTTCAAAGAAAATCTGATACCAGAAATGAGAAGTTGCATAATTGCAAGTACAGTCCCCAAATAAACTTTGTTCCTCACCCCTAAGCATAAATGTGATGCCTCATTCCTAATCTAAAATTACCTGTCTGTTGCCATCTTTCTTTCTATGAAGTATTATAAAACGACCACTTCTTTTCTCTCCATAGAAAACGTGGTCACCCGTATTAACGTTTCCATTTGAATATGTTTGGTGTATCCTCGATCATCTCTGAACTTCAGTCTCTTTGTTTGTAGAAGGCACATTAAGCACATCTACATCATCATGCTTGGGGTGAGTCAAGTGAGATTATGTACATGAAAATGCTTTTCAAACCGGAAAGCACAGGGTAAATCATCTATTATTTGTGTGATCTGTACATACGACATTGCCACAGCTTCCTTCACTACTCACCCACTCCCCACCACCACTATAACGGCACAGTTGAAATAAGTGAATGATGGGAAAATTCAAGTCCCTTTAATGTATTGCATCATCAACATTCTTTTGTATATATTTTTATCCACTTTGATAAAGCTAATCAGGGCATCTGGGACCATGTCTAGAGGGTAGCAGCAATGGAAAGGCAAAGCAGGCAAGTACATATTGTTGAGCACATATCATAGGCCAGGCATTTTGCTAGACATGTTCACATATTTTTTTTAATCATTAGGGCAACACATAAATAGAATAATATGCCCATTTTAAAGATAGGCGAAGTGATGCTCAAGGTTCAGCGTTCAGGGCACAGGGTACAGTGTTGTGATATTTGTTCTGCCTCTTCAAGAGACTGGATAAAGAGTTACTTTTTAACTCTTAACGAACACCTACCAAAAAAAGCCCCTCTGTTGATAACTACCCATCTAAGTGGAGGAATCAGATGCGATGCCAAGTGTAGTGAACAAAATCTACTGAACGTCAATGAAACAGGGCTTTTCTGAGGGAAGCTAAAGTAACCCTCGGTGAATGAGTACACAGGTGGTTCAGGGACTGAAAGAAAGGAGTGAGGTATCATTTCTAAATAGCCTTCCCCATCACCCAGAAGTTAATTCCTTCCCAAATCACTTTCTTCAGGCAACTCTCACCCGCCCTTAGCCTTACTCATACACACAACAAAAGTTCCCCTTTTTGTCCCATATACTGCAGTCACTTATCTTTCATCTTCAGTGGAATGAGTTATTTTTCAAAACAACATAGTTACTGTAATAAAATGGCCATGTGATTAGGTTAGCACAGAGCGTTTTTTGTGAAGAATAAACTGACCTTGTTCCTATCTATTATATAGCCAGCATTCATTACCAAAGCCTTAAGTTTACATTTTAGATAATCTAAGCAAAAACTTCAGAAAGGGATTCCTTTATCTATTTTGTCCTTATTTTTCATTGCCCTTATCCCTTTCTAACTGAAAAATGAACAAGCCTCAGTAGGAGAAGGCACTTACTTTTGCTGATCGTTTTCACTATAGAAAGAGTTTGGTTTTTAACAGAGCCCAGGCTTTGAACTCAGCTCTGCAATGGCGACTCAGTAACTCTATGATTTGAGGTAGAAATCTTACATTCAAAAGCCCCAGTTTCCTCCTGGGAGTAATAATGACAATCTTGACCAATATCGTTGCTGGGACAAGCACGTGGGAAGCATGTGTGAGAAAGTCCTCTTTAAATGGTAAAGACCTTGCTTTTGACATGCTGCTCTGACTTGTTCTCATGTAGCCATTTGCTCACGAAACAAGAAATATTTCTAGAGTGTCTACTATGTGTCAGGTGTTGTGCTAATAACTGCAGTGAATGATAGCATCTATTAACACTTGTACAAAATTGGAAAAAGAGAATGTGATTAGTGTCTTTATATTCTAACACATTTTATAGGGAGAGACAACTGTGAGCTGGAAAATTAGCCAAAGACAAAAAAAGGTGTATTTATATTGATGTACGGAAGAATATGAATATGTGTTATGATATGAAAGGAAATGAAAGTTTTGACAGAGTGAACAGCACAAGGGAAGCTAGACTTGCTCTGTTGTGCTTACGGTGATGCCGTACGGAGCCAAATGATACAGAACGTTGAAAATCAAGCTAAGGAAGGTAGATTTTATTTCACTAGGAAATAGTGAGTCTTTGACAATTTTGAGTATAATAATATGATCAGAAGTAGGACTTCCAGAATGGTGGTATAAGGAGCTCAGAGAACGCTTTGCCCAATAAAGAAACTGATTACCTGATGAAAATTATAAATGATAATTTTAAAAAACAACCACTTATCTCTGGAAATCTTAAATAGGGAAATATTCATTCAAGGAAATCTATTAACTCTTTTTTATTTCTTTATTTATATTTTTAACATCTTTATTGGAGTATAATTGCTTTACAATAGTGTGTTTCTGCTTTATAACAAAGTGAATCAGTTATGCATGTACACATGTTCCCATATCTCTTCCCTCTTGTGTCTCCCTCCCTCCCACCCTCCCTATCTATTAACTCTTAATAAGAACAGTGAGAGCCTGTGGCATCTTAGTTACAATCTGCTAATGCACTTCCCTCGATCAGTGTAACAGAAGCTCTACTCCAGGCAGGAGTGGCCAAGAGATGGGCCTCTTCCCCCACCTCCTCCTCTAGGATGACAATTTCACCCCAGGAGGGGCCAGCTGCCCTCTCTCATTCCCACATCCTGTGTTGCAAAAGCCCTTCCAGGCTAAGAGGACTGGAGCTTGCTTCCGCTGACCAACCTCCACTCATAGGGCAGGGTCCCTACCCCAGATGTGTTAGGCCAAGAAGAGAAGGCCTCAACTGCCTCTACATCAGTTCTCTCATAGGGAGTAGGATCCATGCCAGAAGGCTCAGCCTGCAAGAACAGGGGCTACCTCCCCACCCAGTACCCTTTGCTGGAAGAGCAGCATATCTTTATGGAAGAAGCAAGCCTTGTGTCTCCGGCCCCAGCTCCATTGCTGTGGAATCGCAGTTCTGCCCTCAGTTTGTCCAGCCATAAGATCAGAGAGCTCTGAAGTTCTCTGTTTCTCTAAGGAAACAGACTTCATTTGGAGCAGAGCATGGGGAAGTCTTTGCCTCAGGGTGTTGCAAACATTGGTGACCTTGGTTCTGAGCAGTTGGAAAAAAACTGATAGCTCCATAAAACTAGTCTGAGAGAGAAACAGGGAAAGAGACAGCTAAGAGGAGCCCTGCCAGGGTGAAGCTTGTCTCAAAGTCTGGCAATCCCCTCTCCCTACAAAGGGCTGGACATTAATTGGATTAAACTGTGAAACGATTTATGCCCCAGGGCATCCTCAAAAACAATAGAGCAATCAGTTAGCAATTAGCGGAAGCTAACAGATGGAGGTTATGTTGGGGATCCTCAAGACCGCACTCAGTCCCACAATTCACTAGGACAACTCAGAGGGCTCAGCATACAGTTGTACTCAGAGCTACAAGTTATTGCAGTGAAAGGTGAAAAAGTAAAATCAACAAGGAGAAAACGTGAATGAGGTGTGGTGCAGAGGAAACCAGGTGCAAGCTTCCGAGAGCCTTTCCTAGTGGATCACACAGGATGCATTAATTCCTCTGTCCCCACGTTGTGAGAACACATGTGAAAGTTGTCTAGCAGGGACGTTCATTAGAGACTGGCTTTTATTGGAGGCTGCTCACCTAGGCACTCTGCCTAGCTTGTATAAAAATTCCAGACTTCCAAACAGAAAGCAGTTCAGCGAAACCACATCCTTTGTGCAAACAGTTTAGGCATAGTGAGCCATTCTTATCCTTTCTAGTAATGGTGGGAACCCACCCTTAACTCCAAGTTCCCCAAGGTGAATTCCATCGCAATAAATCTGTTAAAAATGATGTAATCAAAGTTGAACTTCTGAAAGGTTAATGCAAACTAGTAGTGAACTGTAGGGAGACTAGCATGGAGAAAAACTGAACAGAACAGAGAGGGGGCTTCTGCATTAGTCCAATCAAGAAGTACTAGGGGGGCTTCCCTGGTGGCGCAGTGGTTGAGAGTCCGCCTGCCGATGCAGGGGACACGGGTTCGTGCCCCGGTCCGGGAAGATCCCACATGCCGCTGAGCGGCTGGGCCCATGAGCCATGGCCGCTGAGCCTGCGCGTCCGGAGCCTGTGCTCCGCAGCGGGAGAGGCCACAACAGTGAGAGGCCTGCGTACTGCAAAAAAAAAAAAAAAAAAAAAAAAAAGAACTAGGGAGCTAAAGGGCAGAGGAAGAAAATCATCATTTACTGAGCATTAACTGTACATACAACATGCTTGATATGGTCCAAACCTTTATTCGCAATCTTCTTTTCCATCACTCCTCTTCTCATACCTTATACTGCAGCTGAACTCAATACCCGCCCCAGAACTAACGTTGTAATAGTAGGAATGGTAAAGGAGATCATGATGAAAAATATGCAGTTAGTTTTAGTTTTATTTTTTCCATTTCTGATACATAGATTGTACCTGATTATTCAACAAGTTAAAAAATCCATCGCGAGGTATTAAGATAGGCTAGATTATGCTTCTGCAATAGTGTTCAAACTTTAGCTTGTATAAGAATATCCTGGAGGGATTTTTAACTTATAGATTTCTGGGCCCCAACCTCAGAGATTCTGACTCAGTATTCTGGGGCAGGGCCTGAGAATCTGAATTTCTAATACGTTCCTTGCTGAAGCTGATGCTCTTGGTCCAGGGCCCACACTTTGAGGGCACTTGTGCTATTTTAACCATATGCCCCCCAATCCCTGTGGTTTACCACAACAAAAGGTCATTTGTCACACATGCTACTAGTCCAACACAGGCTGCCTGGGGTGGGATGAAAATGCAGGGATTAGGGGTGCCTCTGCTCCACAGTCGCTCCACAGTCATAGACAAAGGCTGGGCTCCATCTCTGTAGCACCATTAGAACCCACCACCTCCTTGATTGTCAAAGCAGGAGAAGAGAGCCATGGAGATCTCACAGCCGCTCTCATGTTTGATCTAGAAGTGACACATGTCATGTCTATTCAGGGCCTATTGGCCAGAACTATTCATATGACCCCTGAAGTCTTAAGTCCTTCCAGAATGAGAAGAAAATTGGATATTAGTGAGCTCCAGTTCTCTAAACATAGAATTAGAGTTAGCTAATTGAACTCAGTGTTTTATGGGACACAGATGACTTACCTACACACAAAATTGCTGACCCTCAACTCTTATAGTGGTTGATTAGAATATAGTTATATAAAAACTGTACAGTAACTAAAAAAAAAACAACAACAGTGTGAAACTGGCATAGGGCTAGATATATAGACCAATGGAATATATTAGCAGACCCAGAAGCCCAGAAGAAAACTCTTGCACATTGGTCAAATGATTTTCCACAAAGGTTGCCAAGACCATTCAACGGGGGAGAGAACAAACAGTCTCTTCAACAAATAGTGCTGGGAAAACTAGAAATCCATGTATAAGAAAAATGAAGTTGGACCCTTACCTTACACGAGATACAAAAACTATCTCAGAATGGATTAAAACCTAAATTTAAGAGTTAAAACTGTAAAACTCTTAGGCAAAAATATAAGGCAAATCTTTACATCCTTTGAGTTGGCAATTGTTCCTTAAAAATAACGCTAAAAGCACAGGCAACAGAAACAACAAAAATAGACAAATTGGACTTCATTAAAATTTTAAAAAAACAACGTTTTTACATCAAAAGACACTATCAACAGAGTGAAAAGGCAACCCACACAATGAGAGAAATGTTTGAAAATGTTAAATCTGACAAAGGTTTAATACCCGGAAAATATAAAGAACTCATAACAACTCAACAAGAGAAAGACAAACATCCCAATTAAAAAACATGCAAAGGACTTGAATAGACATTTCTTGAAAGAAGATACATACATGACCAATACGCATTTCAAAAGATCTGAACATTATTAGTCATTAGGGAAGTGCAAATCAAAACCACAGTGAGATACCATTTCACACCTATTAGGATGGCTATAATCAAACAAACAAAACCCAGAAAATAACAAGTGTTGCTGAAACATAGAGAAAGTAGAAACCTTGTACATTATTGTTGGGGATGTAAAATAATACAGCTGCTATTGAAAACTGTTGGCCATTCCTCAGAAAGCTCGAAATAGAACTACTATATGACCTAGCAATTCCAAAAGATTGAAAAACAGGGACTCCAGAAGAAACATGTATGTCAATGTTAATTCAGGCATTAAAATTCCTCAAAAAGAGGAAACAACCCAAGGCTCTATCGACAGATAAATGGATAGACAAAATGTGGTGTATACATACAGTGGAATATTATTCAGTCATAAAAAGGAATAAAGTTCTAATACCTACTACAGTATGGATGAACTCTGAAAATATTATGCTAAGTGAAATAAGCCAGACACAGAAGGATAAATACTGTGTAATTCCACTTATATGAAATATTTAGGATAGGAAAATTCACAGAGACAGCAAGTAGATTAGTGGTTGCAGAAAGGAGTAATAGGGAATTATTGCTTAATGGGTACAGAGTATCTGCTTCAGGTAATGAAAAATATTGGAGATAGTGGTGATGGTTGCACACATTGTGAAAATAATTAATGCCACTGAATTGTACACTTAAAATGGTTAAAATGGCATTTTATTATATATATAAATGTATATATATATCTCAATAAAAAGGAAATACTAATATTATAGTACTTATGTATCATAGTAAAAAAACAGTAATCTCATTTTTAAATGAATATCTGAACCACGTGTGGTATAATATATACCAGGACATGGATCATACTATCAAGTAATAGGAGAAATTATATTTCTCTTATTATTAATCCATTATTATTAATAAAACCATTTATCTTAATCTTATCATTGCTGATATTTAATGATATCATTAAATTATCATTTATCTTTAAGTTTTTTTCTTTCTTTCTTTCTTTTTTTCTTTTGCGGTACACGGGCCTCTCACTGCTGAAGCCCCTCCCGTTGCGGAGCACAGGCTCCGGACGCGTAGGCTCAGCGGCCATGGCTCACGGGCCCAGCTGCTCTGCGGCATGTGGGATCCTCCCGGACCGGGACACGAACCCGCGTCCCCTGAATTGGCAGGCGGACTCTCAACCACTGCGCCACTAGGGAAGCCCCAAAGTTTTTTTCTTTTCTTTTTTTTTTTTTCTTGTGGTACGTGGGCCTCTCACTGTTGTGGCCTCTCCCGTTGCGGAGCACAGGCTCCGGACGCGCAGGCTCAGCGGCCATGGCTCACAGGCGCAGCCGCTCTGCGGCATGTGGGATCCTCCCGGACCGGGGCACAAACCCGTGTCCCCTGCATCGGCAGGCGTACTCTCAACCACTGCGCCACCAGGGAAGCCCTAAGTTTTTTTGAGAAATACCAGATGGAGTCAAGTAAAGTGTTTATGAGCACAGACCTTGTAGCTAGATTTCTGTGGACTTGAATCCCAACTCTGCCATTTGTTACTTAAGTGATCTTGGGTAAGTTACTTAATTCTCTGTCTCACTTTCCTCATTTTGAAATACAGCTAATAACAGTACCTACCTCTTACATTTTGGAAAGTAGATAAATTAAAATGTATAAAGCATGTAAAACAGTGTCTATTTTATGGTAAATGCTATGTGTGTTTGTTAAATAAAATAAATATTCCCAGTACAGTGACTGGTCAGTTTAATCTGGAATAGCCTCCAGATTCTCAAAGTAATGCTGATGTAGTGTCTATAGTGGTTGTGTCATATCCCTTTGCTTGAAACAGAAATTTCATGGAGGTTATTACAATTTGACAAGTTTTTGTATGGCAGTGATACAATGTAATTACATTTGGTGGAGAGAATAAAATGATTAAATTATGTCAACCCATCCCTGCATCTGAGATCCAAAGAAAATACAATTTAGTCCTTCTCACTTAGATAGATGGAAGATGATGCCCAAATCTCTCCCCTCAGGGGGCAGGGAAGGTGAATTGCAGTCCTCCTGAGGGGTTCCGAGGGATGGAGACTGAAGAAGGAGACTTGACATTGAAAGGCCTGGGTCCACCAGCTACAGCTGAGAGAGATACTAACCTCCAATTAGCCAAATCTACGGGGCTGTGGGTGGAGAGGGATGGCCATGGACTCAAGAGCCAGAAAAGTGAACCTGAGAATAACAAGTCAACTGTTAACAGGAAGAGGTCTGGGTCAACTGCCTGTAATTTTATTGTTGTCTAAAACTTGCTTTTATGTGCAAACCACAGTCCGGGAACTAGGAGGCAGGTTTGGTCATTTGTTCATTCAACAAGCCTTGAGACATACATTGAATCCTCCTCTGAACACCGCACTACACGTGAAACGAGATGCGGAGCATTCAGACATCAGCGATGTACTGTGGTTAAAAAGGAAAAGAACCTTTGTGACCCCAGGGAGCTCTAACATTATTGCTGTTGTTTTTAAAAGGAAGTGAAAAAGGATACCGAATATTTCTTGCATGATGTCCCAGCAAGGAAATTCTTACACCTAGTTAAAAAAAAAAAGAAAGAAAGAAAGAAAAAAGGGAAGATTAAATCAACTTGGGAATAAAGCTCTTTTGACCTAGTGACTTATTGAAGCAGAAATTCGCTTCCCTTGATGGTCGTTGAGATGCCTTGTTTGTTCTCACTTGATCCCTGGTCTCTTTTACCCTGCCCCCAACTCCCATTTGCTTGAAAAGAGTTAAAAGTCGAAGCCATAAATCAGGAAGTCTCCAAACCCAGCAGGGTTCAGTTTACAGTACTGCAGGGTTAGGGCTGCAAACAGGAGTCATCTCATTTCCATTTTCAAAGCTGAACATCTAATGGTGGATTCTCATTAATGGGAGACAGCGCAGTGTCAAAGGGCTGTGTCTGGTTCCAGACCTTTTCATGCTTTAAATTCCTATGTTTAATCAAAGGTTAACCAAATCATTGCTGGTAGCAAACTGCGGCTTCAAGGTACGGTGGGTGGCCTGTCTTTGCCACTGAGTCAGCCATTGCTGATAAGAAAAAGAATATTCATATATACACATTCCTGGATGCTCACCACTTTGCAAAAACTGTAACAACCAGCTCATGAGAAATTGGGGCTGGAGAGGCTATAATGGCATTTTGTCTTTAATTGGGAACTAATTTGATTATTTGAATATATGATTATTGACTTGTTAAATAATCTCTTTAATTTGTTTGGTCAAACAGAAACGGGCACAACATATTTTTTTTAATTTCTCGCTTCCTTCCCAGACCTTACTTCAGCTGCTTCTCCAAGTCACTGGTAATTCTAAGGAGCTTCCAGTGAAGCTCTTTGCTGGGCCTCTACAGACTTGTGAAATTAGGAGAAAGTTCAAGTCAGTCTCAGCCAATGGCAGAGAGGAAACCTGGGCCGGCTTCCTCGTTATGGTTTGCTTGGTAAGCAGGGATTTAGGAGTCTGAATTATTTGAAGTTGCAAGAACTAAAGAAGATGAAATTTTCCAAAATGTATAGCTGGAGCCCTTTTAATTGTGTATAGGTAAGGAGGCCACAAACAGTGGTTCTCAAGCTTCAAAGTGCTTACGAATCACTGGGCTGCACCTTAGAAATGTAGATTCCTAGTGTTAAACCCCTGGGGATTATTTAATCCACTCCCTCGTTTTACAGATGCAGAGATGGGGACACTGGAGTCAGAGAGCCAAGCCATGTGTCCAAGGGCACCAGCCAGTCAGCAGAGGTGGGATTAGATCCGGCATCCCGACTCTCCGATGTGGGTAAGTATTCAGAGTTGAATGCAACAAGATTCCTGTCCTGAACCTAGACAGACACGTAAACAGAGCACTCAATTCAATTGTGATTATTGTTATATCAGCAGGGTAAACAAAGGGCTTTGGGACTAAGGTAACTGCTGGGCAGTGCTGAGGAATGTTGAAGGTGTACTTGAAAGGTAGGGGTTTACCAAAATAAGCGGGTGCCATCAATGATAACACAAAAGCAAAGGTGCATTAAAGAGTTTAATGTGGGGCTTCCCTGGTGGCGCAGTGGTTGAGAGTCCACCTGCCGATGCTGGGGACACGGGTTCGTGCCCCGGTCCGGGAAGATCCCACGTGCCTTGGAGCGGCTGGGCCCGTGAGCCATGGCCGCTGAGCCTGCGCGTCCAGAGCCTGTGCTCCGCAACGGGAGAGGCCACAACAGCGAGAGGCCCGTGTACCGCAAAAAAAAAAGAAAAAAAGGCGTTTGATGTGGTCAGGAGACTCCGAAAATTGTGCCTTGTCCATAATACTCAGTGTCAGGGTTGGACTGTCGGCCAGGCCAGAGGCTGAACACGACTGGGGAAGTGAGTCAGGAACGGACTGTAAAGAGCCTTGTATGATATTCTAAGGAGTCATCACTGCCTCCTGTAGGTGAGTTGTTCTCCCCTTTAGCATGCATGAGAATCACCTGGATGACTGTGTAAAACACAGATCAATGGGCCCCACCTGCAGTTTCTGGTTAAGCAAGTCTGGGGCGGGGCACAAGGAGAATGTGCATATTTAACAAGTTCCCAGGTGATGCCAATGCCACTGCCCTGTTCAGGGGATGACACTGCCATCTTCCGCTGTGGGTGTTAGAGAGCCAGAAGCAGTTTAGGAAAATAAAGGACGTGATAGCATTTAAATTGTAGAAAGAAAATCCAAGGTGGATAGTGAAATTAGGGTGTGCTGGTTGCAGGGAAAAAAGAGGCCATATTGTCGGTTTATTGCCATTTACCGTGTGCCGCATTCTGTGCCAAGAGCTAAATTGCTATCTTTCATTTAACATATTGAAACTACACAGTTGCCAAGTCCTAAGCATAAGGCTTTGATCGGACTGAATGTTAGAATCACAGCTAATAAATAGCCTTGGAAGGAGAGGAAGAGATACAGGTTGGTGTTCAGTGCTGAGACCAGCTGATGGCTGTTGGTGCAGTGGAATATTTCCACTGGAGTGAATGGACTTTGGGCACAGCTCGCCCTTCATTAGCTGTGGCGTGGGAAGGAACACTCGTCCCCCCTCACCTCTTCTGGGCTCCAGTGGTCCTCTAAGTCAGGAACCTTGGCAGCCTCAATCAGATATATCACCCTCCAAATGTAAGGGCAATTTACCTGGACCCAACTTAAAATCTGAATTCCTCATCCCAGCTTTCCAAGTTCTCCTTCATCTGGCAAGTGTTAACTCCCACAACCTTTAAACATACACCATTTATTTGTGAGAGGCCGGTTATCTTACCAGACCTCAAAGATGCCATTTTTAGTCTAATCTTCATGTCATTTCTCATACTAGTAAAGCCTTTCCCCTTCCCTGTCAAGTCAAATCCTACCCATCCTTCAAAGCCCTGCGGAGCACTCTTCCTTGAGCCCTCCCTATATTTTCTAGCCTGCACTGATCCAGCAAATTACAAAATCCTGTAACCGCAATTGACTTGTAATTCACAATTTAGTCCTTAACTATGCCTATTTCTGGTCCCTGCTTAATGTCTCTTCATCAGTCTTAGTTTCTCAGCCAGGCTGCCAACTCTTCAAAGTCATCTTCTGTGCTACCCAGGAAATTTGTCAGGTGCTCTGCACAGAATAGGGGAATTCCATTCTCAAGTGCTGATCTATAATGTTGATCTATAACGTCAGCGAAAGCAAGTGCAGTTGAAACCTGAATCACACATACATTAGAAGTGGCACAATGGGCTTCCCTGGTGGCGCAGTGGTTGAGCGTCCGCCTGCCGATGCAGGGGACGCGGGTTCGTGCCCCGGTCTGGGAAGATCCCACATGCCGCGGAGCGGCTGGGCCCGTGAGCCATGGCCGCTGAGCCTGCGCGTCCGGAGCCTGTGCTCCGTAGCGGGAGAGGCCACAGCAGTGAGAGGCCCGCGTACCGCAGAAAAAAAAAAGTGGCACAGTAAGATATTGTAGCAAATTACCTAAAAAAAACAAAACAAAACATAGAGCAGCTTGTTCACTGGGCTCCAGCTGCACCAGCCTTGTCTCGGTATTTCTTATGCTCCAAGCTCTTTCTCCCCTCCAAGCCTCTACCTTGTAGTGTCCCCTCTGCATGGTGTTTGCTCCTTCCCCACCCATACCTACTCCTGGGTAATGCTCCCCACAAACTAGATCTGTTTGACGCTCTCATAACATCCTCTATCTGTCCTTTTTGTGTCCATCATGGTTTGAAATTACACATGTGTTGTTGGTGTGATTGTTTGATGACTTCTATTAACCCGACTAAGCTGGCAGCATCTTGAAGGCAGGGAGAGGGTTTCAACCCCTTTATATCCTCAGCTCATAGCACAAAGCCTGGGCATATACAGTGTTAAATATGTATTTCTTGAATTTAAAAAATGTGAACAAAAAATTATTAAAAATTAAAGTAACTAAATGTGTCTGATGGACATGCCATTCACCCATTCTCACTGTGCTTGGTCTGTGGTAACATCTCCATTTTCTGTAGGCATGTCCCTGTTCTTGCAGGCATCTGTCTTCTCTTTGTTTTTGTTGTTGTTTACTTTTGCTAGTTTCTAAAATGCAAACACCTAACCATAGGAAGAGGCAGGATTCATATAGATACAGAATCTTGAAGCTCCAGCTCCAGAAACGTGCTCTCTGCAGTCTCACCCCAGCTTTCTCTCCCTGTTTCTGGGACCAGCTCCAACTTGGCTTAACTCCTGGATGACATGACACCCAGACCTTCTCTCCCTGGCAGACTCCTACACTTTTCCAGCTACCATGGCAGCATCTTGCAGATCATTCCCAGATCTACCTTTCTAAGCCAACCTTCCTACTCCTGTCCAGACCTACACTTATAAGCTTTCAGATGTTTTTGCCCACATATTTCACAGCCTGCAAACCTATCATCATAAAGACAAACATAACACTTGCTTTAGCCCCCAAGACTGTGCTTCTATCTTCTATCTTGCTTGTCTCCACTGGTAATAGGAGGATCACACCTCTGCAATTCTCACAGGCAGCCAAAGTGAGGATCATTGTAAATATTTCTCTTGGTTCACTTTTGTCTTCCCGTATTTGGTCCATAACATTTACAACATATCCGCACTTACTAGAAAAGAAGAAATCCATGCCTTGCTACTCACATGGAGGAATAACGGTAATACTGGCCTCCACTTTCTTTGGTCCATTTAATTTGGATTGACTTTTCTGTTCACACTACATGTGGTTGTCAAAGATTCTAACATGATTAATTCATAGACACACACACACCATTTCTCTACAGAATATTATAAACTCTTAAAAAATGAATGTCTTCAAAGGTGCCGCACGTGTGTCCTTATTTGCACTCTTTGTCTTCCTCCTTCCGACTCCTGCAATCAAGATAGTCACTGGCTTCCCTTCAGCCCTTTTATTCTCTTGAATTACCTCTATACTTTCTTCTGTGACATCCTGAAATCTGGTGCAATCTTTTTCTTGAGTTAGAAATATTTTAGAACCCCTTGTCCTTCAAAGAAGATCAAGAATTGACTAAAGCAGCCTACTTGCAACACCAGTCTTAAAAGGATAGGGAAGCATATTAATTATTTCCAACTTTCCACTAATTATCAATCTAAATTAACCATCCCTACACTTAGCTGAAATCTTTATTTAGATTCTGACTAAAACAGTCTTTAGATTCTGTGTAGGGGAGAAAAAGAATCATGGACTGAACAGTCTAAAAACTTGGAAAGAAGATCTTGATATAAAGGGAGAATGAATAGTGGCAAAAATAGTTTTCCTTCTGATTTCTTTTTGTGTCCTAGCATCTCTCATTATCTTTGATGCACAATAATATTTGATGCTAAATAAATATTTGTAGAATGAATAAATTAACATGAACACAATACATGAAATATAACGTGCGTTCCTACTGGTTCCAAAGCGCGCAGTGTTCTCAGTTCAATATGCTATAGTTTAATTTCTGTGTTTTGAAAACAATCTTGAAGATGCAGCCAAAGTCTATCATATAAACTACGTTTTGAAAATCTGGTTAATTTATGTTTCATTTTAGAGGAATGCAATTTCTAATTTATTTCCCAGAGTCTTGTAAAATGGTGGTATTGATTACAGTGTTATACTTAGGAATCTCTCTAAGGTTTAAACTCAGCTTGAAAGCAGGGTCATGAATCTGTTCTTGAGTAAGTGTAAGGCAAAGTCGCTATAATCAGATAACTTTAGTATTCATAGTAAAAAATAAAAATAACATTGAAGTCATTTTAGGTAGACAATTTGGTATGGCTCCCCTGAGTCCCCTTAAGTAATTTTACATTCTGAGATCTCCGAAACTTTGATTGATGCATTGATAAATGCTTTCTTCTGTTTTAGATAACAAAGCAACCAATGACTAAAACTAAAGCCAAGCTTTGCCTTTAAAATATCCTCCAGTGAATGTCAAGCTGTATCAAAGCCTAACTCACACTGCAATGCATATCATGAATATTGTGCTGATCATAAATTGTGACTCTAAGTCCAGATCTTATAATGGCAAGTCTGCTTTCAAACAGTTATATTGTGGGTGAGAGCTCTCTGAAGACTGACTGCGGGGATTACAAGGTCATCCTTGGCTCCAGTGAATTCCGTAAACTTGTGAATAAGAAGCCCTTATTTTTTCAGGGTTTTAAGTGGCATGATAAGGAATGGAATATGTCAATAAGCTGCTCTGTAGGTTTCCTGTCTTAGATGTCTGGATCTGATCACATCTCAGGTAATAGTTTTGCCTCATAATTACTTAAGGTGAATCATTTGGAAGCGTGGATGGCTACAGTGACTCAGTAACATTTGAAGTTACTTGGAGCTCAAGTAAATTCATTAATTTCAATCTACTGTTTTGATTAATATCAATCCCAGGATAACCAACCAAAGTTAGTTGATTTGGAGCACTTCCTTGATGATTTGTGTTGTTATTAAGTTTGATTGTTTGCCTCAAATTGTTCTTTCATAAGTGAACTTTAACTGATACCGAACATCCAGTCTAATCCAGATTGCAGTAAGGAAATACACGAAAGCTTTCTCTGCATCAGTTCTCTGGTTAAGAAACTAGAGTTTCTCTCTCACTACAGATGCCATTATTCCAAACCCAAGAATAACTGGTTCCACAGCCACTAGAATGATGTCCTCCTTCCCAGCATGTGTGGCTGACTCAGCCTTACCCTTTGGTGCATGTACTTGATTCTTCTTGTCTCTGTGCCTTCTGCCTTCAATGACTTCCCTTTCCCTTCCTCAAAGTAAAAAAACTTTTCTGACAGTTTCAGCTCCAGGGTGCCGATCCCTTTATTTTGAATTTCCTGACCCTTTTAGCTATTTGTATTACTCTTTATTTCATGTGTCAGTGGCCTGTCTCTCATTCTCAAAAAGGCAGAAACAATGTGTTTTTTTGTTTTGTTTTGTTTTTCTTGGTATTTCACCCAGAGCCAACTTCAATACTCAGTATACAGTAGATACTTCAGATTCGGGTGAGTGAAGGGACATCAGTGCAATTTGGGAAAACCTTTCAATAGTTGTCTTGCCCCCTCAAAAACTTTTTTTTTTTTTTGTTAACCCCTTCAAACCAACTTTTAGGCTGTTTGAAAACGAACAGTAACATGAAGTATTATTATTACATCCTCCCACTCTCCTTTCTGATCATCATTTGCAATAGGAACTATCTGGAAGTATATTACCCAACTGCATGCACTTGGAGAAAAAAAGGAAGAAATTCAGGAAAATAGCTCATTTTCAGGTTAATGATTCAGGATTGGTCTTATGGATTAATGATTATAGTTTATTATATAGTTCTGAAATTAAAAGAGATTTTGTTTCTTAGTTAAGACACACAGCCTGAAATAAGTCATTCTATTTATAAAATTGTAAGAGGAAGGAGTTAGGAAATTGTGCCTGCTTGGTGCTTTGTGTTAGATTTTTCTAGCTAAGTCATTTCTGAAATAATCTAAATGTGTAGAAGGCTAGTTACTCTTCCGCAAGTCTGATATTATTGTTTCATAGACCTGGTAGCAAAGCAGAAGCAGGCTGTTAAATTTAAGTGAAGCTGAAACCAAAGGCTTCCTGCATCACACCTGTTAAGCACTGTAATGAAAGGCCAATTTAAACACTGCTGGTTGTCAAAAACTGCTTGTGTTACCACAAATTCACTTATGACTCTCTTGGGAACGTCGCCGCTGTGAAATCTATAGAATTAGAAACTGCCCCCAAATTCTACTCAGTAGAGAATGCCAACATTTCACTCAAATTCCACTTGTTTGTCAAATGAGCAGCGGCAGGGAAATTGATGAGGGTACTAATTATTCTTGAAAGAGCCAGAGAGGAGTGGAGAACATTCCAAGACTTCACAATGAAGCAAGGAGCAAAGGAATGAATTTCCCCCAAACTTTAAAAGGCTTCAGATCCGCAGACAGCAGGGCTGTGAATTAGAAACAGGTCTCCTCCTCTATTGCCATCCTAACATTTCCCTTGTGGATTAAGGCAGTTGGAGTATAAATTTTTGAAAACTGTGAAAATTTCCCTTCTTTCCAACACTGAATATCTATGCATAATAGGAGGATACAGACCATAACTGCTTTGACTCATCTTTTGTCTTCCTGGGTTTTATGAAAATTAATGTTTTTTTCCCCTAAATACCAAAAAGGAGCACCATGATAGTTCAGACAGTGCAGGCTTTCAGAGAAAGGTTCAGCTACTCACTATTTAAGCTAACTATGCAAATATGAAATTACTCTGGACTTTAAAAAGGCCAAGTAGGATTTGGTTTTTAACCCGCAGATGTGTCAAAGTTACAAATCAAAAATTTCAAGAAGAGCTAGAGCAAGCTCTTTGACTTACTGCACTAAAACACATTGGCAACTATTTTAAGTTCCATGCAAGGGAAAATAAAATATCCAAATTGTCTTCTGCACGCGTCTTTAGATAATAAAGAAGATACTAGAAAGCAAGGACCTGAGAAAGAGAGGTACCTTGGGAGAGTGGTACACATTGCCAGAAGACCTTGGGTTCACTCTGCCCACGTGTATTTGCATTTTTAATTAGACATGAGTAAAGATTTAGAAACTTCCAAGCCTAAAGAAATGAGATTGTATTCTTTGGAAATCAAGTGGCATGACTGGTATTTAAGATGGAAAAGATTTAAAAGTATGCCAAAGAAGAATGAGTCGCTTGATATCCCAAAAACATACCAGTGAGATAGCAAAAAGTTTTCAATGAAAATTTACCATTTGCTGAGCCCTGCTGTTAGGTCCGACGACAACTTGCGCTTGCCTTCAAATTGCTTATGATTCATTAGTGTTCTAAGAAACACATGGCAATCTTATGCGAACATGTTTAGTTTAAGATACAGCACAGCATAGAAAGAGATATGTGAAAGTATGAAGTTAGGAAAACCAATTCTCCATGCTGAGATGGCGAAGAAAATTTATGATAATCAAACATGCACAGTTACTTGCTTTGCCTAATTGTAGAAACATTCCTACTGGCTGAAGTAGGCTTTTCTGCTTTTGAATTGACCCTAAAGTCTTTCATTATTAATTTAATGGGGAACATAAGCAATCCTGAGAAATCTTCCCATTTCTCACCTTCTATGTCACCTCTTAACAATCACAGCCCTCTCGCAAAGGGTGGTTGATAGCATCAGAACCAGTTTAGCACAGCGGCCATAATTTCTTTCTTTTATCCACTATAAAGTGTTTAAACTACCCCAGGAGCTCAGACAGAGCCAGGTATACCCAGATAAAAGGTAAGGCTTGTTTATTAAAAGAAACTACCACGAGGAGTTATGGTTGGATGAGCCCACTGGAAGTGAGGAAATGTGATGGAAACACACTCAGCTAGGACAGAAAAGACATGTTCTTCCCAGAGGCTTGCTAAAGCTTGTTCTAGCCAATACGTTTGATCGCAGTGATCTCCCACAACTAGGACTGTGGCTCAATAAAATGGAGTCATACTGTCCTTGGTTTCTGAAAGTAAATACAAACTACAGGTACCATCTGGACATGCAGGTGCAACTGAGAGTCTTGTTCATCCTGTGCCTATTAAGCTAGGACAGAACATCCTATCCAAGGATGCCCTCCTGACTGCAGCTTCAGAGAGGCAGCCAAAGGCAGGAAACCGTTTCCCAGGCACATGTGTTATTCAAGGGACTTGTAAATGTTCTGGGGTTATTCAATTTTACAACCACCAGGTCTGGATTACAGGAAACTATTCTAAACTAAGGCAGAAAATCTATAACAGAAGCAATCCAGATAGCTTCCAGGATAAGGATGATGACTCAAATATTTAAAGAGGTTTTGTCTTTTGGTTTTGTTTTGTTTGTTTACTAGAGAGTGGCTAGATCAGCCAAGCCTAAGTCCATGGAGCAGCAGGGTGAGACCACTATCTCAGGCAGATTATTGATTATTGACATTTAAAAAATCTTACATAATCTTCATTCTGTTGAGAAGCGTACTTGAGAGCTAATTACATGTGTTGGGCTCCTTTTTTTTTTCCAGCTGTGTCTAAAGCAGGAAATGATAGGTTGCTCTCTGGCTAAAATAATTGTTAAGCAACTAATTGGGTCAGAAAATTTCTGCCCAGTTTTGTGGGCCCAGAGGACCTTAGATATAAGAAAGACTCAAAATGAGAGTGAAGAGGGAGTAGGAGGGCGCTGTCCTTAGAAGCCTTCCTTTGTGACTTACAGGTTATACATTATCTCTCTTCTGCCATTTAGCTCCTCCCCTCTTGTGTTTTCTTTCCCCTTCTTTGAACTTTGGACAGTAGTCAAGTCTTCAGGCCATGCTGCCTCCTAGAGGTCCCCAGAGGTACTGGGGAAGCTGTAGGTTGCGACTGCCTACAAGTCACCTCACACATTTGCCACGCCAGCCCACTCTTCTCGAAGCTGCCATGTTCTCAAGTCTTCTATATATAAGGGCAATCCCCTTTGTTGGAGGAAGATTTTTCTTACCAGAATTTTGGAAATTCAAAAAGCATTTCTTCATACAAACCACTTCAGAAGGACCCAAGTCATTCACAGCTTGTATATGATTACAAATGAAGTCTCCTCTCAGTAGACAGTGTCAGCTCCAATCCTGCACCAGCAAAGCAATATTAGCACACGCTGTATGCTTCCTCTTTTCTGAAGATGGCTTAGCACCTTCGCTGTAATGATACACTCAAAAAATGCTAATAAGCCAAGGAATGAGGGCAAGGGGCTGTTCCCCCTCCAACCATGGGCTTGCTAAGTGTAGCTCTATTGGAGTCCTCAAAAGGCTCGTACAGTTTCTCTCCCACATGAGATTAGAATAGACTGACATATATAATTCTGAGTAATTTGCCAACCCTTCCCCCTTTCTATCATAATGGGGTTATGTTAATCATCATCTTTATCTTCAGGGATCTCATTTTGAGCTCAACAAAGTTGTGAAAATATCAACTGACAGTTCTCCAATTTCTACCCTAACTTCCTTTATCAGTCTTGGATATATAATGTTTGGCTTGATGCCCTGTCCATTATAGCATCTAACACTTGCAGTGTCCCAGCCAAAGCTGTTCACTCAGTCTTACTCTCTGTTTGATATCCAGAGCAACTTAATCCCCGCTTTAGGCAAGTCTTACTCCTCTCTGTCCATCACTGATTTTTGGATGGGGAACGAATGATCATTCTGCAATTTTTCAGTTTCATTGCCCTCATTTCAAAATTATGCTTCTTCCCCCCCTTTCTGAAATCAGTGTTTTCTATCACTATTTATTTATTGTATATAAAAGAAACCTGATAAACTAAAAGTTTGATGGAAAAAATGCATCCTTCAGCATACCAAACCACCAGGTATCTTGAGGTCTAAACATATTTATTGTCTTTGGAGCTGTAGGTTTGAGGAAACACAAGTTAAAACAATAATTTTATGTAATTTGGGCTTATCAACTTGACAAAATAAAAAAAGCATAAATTATTGATGAAAATATAATTGGTGTACCCTTTCTAAGAAAAAGCAGAAAATATGTATGAAACATTTTTAAATGCACATATGTTTTAAGCACCTTTAAAATTTTTATCCTGAGATGATTATTAAAATCATGGGCAAATGATTGATGGACAAAGTGCATTGCTGAACCATTACTCATTTTTATTTTATTTTATTATTAAAAAAAATTTTATTGGAGTATAAGTTGATTTACAATGTTGTGTTAGTTTCTGCTGTACAGTAAAGTGAATCAGTTTTATATATACACATATATCAACTCTTTTTTAGATTCTTTTCCCATATAGGTCATTACAGAGTATTGAGTAAAGTTCCCTGTGCTATACACTAGGTCCTTATTACTTATCTATTTTATATATAGTAGTGTATATGTCAATCCCAGTCTCCCAATTTATCCCTCCCCCGCCTTTCCCCCTGGTAACCATAAGTTTGTTTTCTACATCTGTGGGTCTATTTCTGTTTTGTAAATAGGTTCATTTGTACCAACTTTTTTAGATTCCACATATAAGCGATATATGATATTGCTTATGTCTGGCTTACTTCACTCAGTATGGCAATCTCTAGGTCCATCCATGTTGCTTCAAATGGCATTATTTTGTTCTTGTTTATGGCTGAGTAATATTCCATTGTATATATGTACCACGTCTTCTTTATCCATTCCTCTGTCGATGGGCATTTAGGTTGCTTCCATGTCCTGGCTATTGTAATAATGCTGCAGTGAACATTGGGATGCATGTATCTTTTTGAATTATGTTTTTTTCTGTATATATGCCCAGGAGTGGAATTGCTAGATCATATGGTAGCTCTATTTTTAGTTTTTTAAGGAACCTCCATACTGTTCTCCATAGTGGCTGTACCAATTTACATTCCTACCAACAGTGTAAGAGTAAATCATTACTTGTAATCAAATGTCTTACAATAGGAGATTGATTAAGTAAACTGGTTATATTTATGGAAGAAAATATGTGAGCACTAAAAATTAGGTTTTAATGTAAAATTCTTATACTTTTAAGTAAAAATTGAGCAGACTATAAAATTTTACATATGGAATGAAGACCTATCTATCTAATCATACATATATTTATACTGAAATGAAAAAATTTGTATCTCTAAAGGGAAAGTTATTTTGTTTTTCAAGTGTCAAGTTTTTGAGTTTTGTATACTTCTCTTTTACAATAGGTCAGACTATAGCATAATTCACCTATTTTAAAATACACAGAACAATTGTATAAGCATTCTTAAACATAGATTACAAGTATAAAGAGTCAATCATTTGCAGCTGCAACTTTTAAAAACAAGTCCATCACCTCAGACTTCAAAACAAGGCTAAATGAAGTATGTCATATAACATATTATCATAATATGCTTTTTTGAAAGCAGATTACTGACGTTGCTCTAAAAATAGAAAACTAAAAGAAATTGTTCAAAGATGATATTTTCTTTTTTTTTTTTTTTTTTTTAAACATCTTTATTGGGGTATAATTGCTTTACAATGGTGTGTTAGTTTCTGCTTTGTAACAAAGTGAATCAGCTATACATATACATATGTTCCCATATGTCTTCCCTCTTGCGTCTCCCTCCCTCCCACTCTCCCCATCCCACCCTTCCAGGCTGTCACAAAGCACCGAGCTAATATCCCTGTGCCTTGCGGCTGCTTCCCCCCAGCTATCTACCTTACTACGTTTGTTAGTGTGTGTATGTCCATGACTCTCTCTCGCCCTGTCAAAACTCACCCCTCCCCCTCCCCATACCCTCAAGTCCGTTCTCCAGTAGGTCTGCGTCTTTATTCCTATCTTACCCCTAGGTTCTTCATGACATTTTTTTCCCTTAAATTCCATATATATGTGTTAGCATACGGTATTTGTCTTTTTCTTTCTGACTTACTTCACTCTGTATGACAGACTCTAGGTCTATCCATCTCATTACAAATAGCTCAATTTCATTTCTTTTTAAGGCTGAGTAATATTCCATTGTGTATATGTGCCACATCTTCTTTATCCATTCATCCGATGATGGGCGCTTAGGTTGTTTCCATGTCCTGGCTATTGTAAATAGAGCTGCAATGAACATTTTGGTACATGACTCTTTTTGAATTTTGGTTTTCTCAGGGTATATGCCAAGTAGTGGGATTGCTGGGTCATATGGTAATTCTATTTGTAGTTTTTTAAGGAACCTCCATACTGTTCTCCACAGTGGCTGAACCAATTCACATTCCCACCAGCAGTGCAAGAGTGTCCCCTTTTCTCCACACCCTCTCCAGCATTTATTGTTTCTAGATTTTTTGATGATGGCCATTCTGACTGGTGTGAGATGATATCTCATTGTAGTTTTGATTTGCATTTCTCTAACGATTAATGATGTTGAGCATTCTTTCATGTGTTTGTTGGCATTCTGTATATCTTCTTTGGAGAAATGTCTATTTAGGTCTTCTGCCCATTTTTGGATGGGGTTGTTTGTTTTTTTGTTATTGAGCTGCATGAGCTGCTTGTAAATTTTGGAGATTAATCCTTTGTCAGTTGCTTCATTTGCAAATGTTTTCTCCCATTCTGAGGGTTGTCTTTTGGTCTTGGTTATGGTTTCCTTTGCTGTGCAAAAGCTTTGAAGTTTCATTAGGTCCCATTTGTTTATTTTTGTTTTTATTTCCATTACTCTAGGAGGTGGGTCAGAAAGGATCTTGCTGTGATTTATGTCATAGAGTGTTCTTCCTATGTTTTCTTCTAAGAGTTTGATAGTTTCTGGCCTTACATTTAGGTCTTTAATCCATTTTGAGCTTATTTTTGTGTATGGTGTTAGGGAGTGATCTAATCTCATACTTTTACATGTACCTGTCCAGTTTTCCCAGCACCATTTATTGAAGAGGCTGTTCTTTCTCCACTGTACATTCCTGCCTCCTTTATCAAAGATAAGGTGTCCATATGTGCGTGGGTTTATCTCTGGGCTTTCTATCCTGTACCACTGATCTATCTTTCTGTTTTTGTGCCAGTACCATACTGTCTTGATTACTGTTGCTTTGTAATATAGTCTGAAGTCAGGGAGCCTTATTCCTCCAGCTCCTTTTTTCGTTCTCAAGATTGCTTTGGCTATTCGGGGTCTTTTGTGTTTCCATACAAATTGCTGAAATTTTTTGTTCTAGTTCTGTGAAAAATGCCAGTGGTAGTTTGATAGGGATTGCATTGAATCTGTAGATTGCTTTGGGTAGTAGAGTCATTTTCACAATGTTGATTCTTCCCATCCAAGAACATGGTATATCTCTCCATCTATTTGTATCATCTTTAATTTCTTTCATCAGTGTCTTATAATTTTCTGCATACAGGTCTTTCGTATCCTTAGGTAGGTTTATTCCTAGATATTTTATTCTTTTTGTTGCAATGGTAAATGGGAGTGTTTTCTTGATTTCACTTTCAGATTTTTCATCATTAGTATATAGGAATGCCAGAGATTTCTGTGCATTAATTTTGTATCCTGCTACTTTACCAAATTCATTGATTAGCTCTAGTAGTTTTCTGGTAGCATCTTTAGGATTCTCTATGTATAGTATCATGTCATCTGCAAACAGTGACAGCTTTACTTCTTCTTTTCCGATTTGGATTCCTTTTATTTCCTTTTCTTCTCTGATTGCTGTGGCTAAAACTTCCAAAACTATGTTGAATAAGAGTGGTGAGAGTGGGCAACCTTGTCTTGTTCCTGATCTTAGTGGAAATGCTTTCAGTTTTTCACCATTGAGGATGATGTTTGCTGTGGGCTTGTCATATATGGCTTTTATTATGTTTAGGAAAGTTCCCTCTATGCCTACTTTCTGGAGGGTTTTTATCATAAATGGGTGTTGAATTTTGTCGAAAGCTTTCTCTGCATCTATTGAGATGATCATATGGTTTTTCTCCTTCAATTTGTTAATATGGTTTATCACATTGATAGATTTGCGTATATTGAAGAATCCTTGCATTCCTGGAATAAACCCCACTTGATCATGGTGTATGATCCTTTTAATGTGCTGTTGGATTCTGTTTGCTAGTATTTTGTTGAGGATTTTTGCATCTATGTTCATCAGTGATATTGGCCTGTAGTTTTCTTTCTTTGTGACATCCTTGTCTGGTTTTGGTATCAAGGTGATGGTGGCTTCGTAGAAGGAATTTGGGAGTGTTCCTCCCTCTGCTATATTTTGGAAGAGTTTGAGAAGGATAGGTGTTAGCTCTTCTCTAAACGTTTGATAGAATTCACCTGTGAAGCCATCTGGTCCTGGGCTTTTGTTTGTTGGAAGGTTTTTAATCACAGTTTCAATTTCAGTGCTTGTGATTGGTCTGTTCATATTTTCTATTTCTTCCTGATTCAGTCTTGGCAGGTTGTGCATTTCTAAGAATTTGTCCATTTCTTCCAGATTGTCCATTTTATTGGCATAGAGTTGCTTGTAGTAATCTCTCATGATTTTTTTTATTTCTGCAGTGTCAGTTGTTACTTCTCCTTTTTCATTTCTAATTCTATTGATTTGAGTCTTCTCCCTTTTTTTCTTGATGAGTCTGGCTAGTGGTTTATCTATTTTGTTTATCTTCTCAAAGAACCAGCTTTTAGTTTTATTGATCTTTGCTATTGTTTCCTTCATTTCTTTTTCATTTATTTCTGATCTGATTTTTATGATTTCTTTCCTTCTGCTAGCTTTGGGGTTTTTTTGTTCTTCTTTCTCTAATTGCTTGAGGTGCAAGGTTAGGTTGTTTATTCGAGATGTTTCCTGCTTCTTAAGGTGGGCTTGTATTGCTATAAACTTCCCCCTTAGAACTGCTTTTGCTGCATCCCATAGGTTTTGGGTCGTTGTGTCTCCATTGTCATTTGTTTCTAGGTATTTTTTTATTTCCTCTTTGATTTCTTCAGTGATCACTTCATTATTAAGTAGTGTATTGTTTAGCCTCCATGTGTTTGTATTTTTTACAGATCTTTTCCTGTAATTGATATCTAGTCTCATGGCGTTGTGGTCGGAAAAGATACTTGATACAATTTCAGTTTTCTTAAATTTACCAAGGCTTGATTTGTGACCCAAGATATGATCTATCCTGGAGAATGTTCCATGAGCACTTGAGAAAAATGTGTATTCTGTTGTTTTTGGATGGAGTGTCCTATAAATATCAATTAAGTCCATCTTGTTTAATGTATCATTTAAAGCTTGTGTTTCCTTATTTATTTTCATTTTGGATGATCTGTCCATGGGTGAAAGTGGGGTGTTAAAGTCCCCTACTATGAATGTGTTACTGTTGATCTCCCCTTTTATGGTTGTTAGTATTTGCCTTATGTATTGAGGTGCTCCTATATTGGGTGCATAAATATTTACAATTGTTATATCTTCTTCTTGGATCGATCCCTTGATCATTATGTAGTGTCCTTCTTTGTCCCTTTTAATAGTCCTTATTTTAAAGTCTATTTTGTCCGATATGAGAATTGCTACTCCAGCTTTCTTTTGGTTTCCATTTGCATGGAATATCTTTTTCCATCCCCTTACTTTCAGTCTGTATGTGTCTCTAGTTCTGAAGTGGGTCTCTTGTAGACAGCATATATAAGGGTCTTGTTTTTGTATCCATTCAGCCAATCTGTGTCTTTTGGTGGGAGCATTTAGTCCATTTACATTTAAGGTAATTATCGATATGTATGTTCCTATTTCCATTTTATATATTGTTTTGGGTTCGCTACTATAGGTCATTTCCTTCTCTTGTGTTTCGTGTCTAGAGAAGTTCCTTTAGCATTTGTTGTAAAGCTGGTTTGGTGGTGCTGAACTCTCTCAGCTTTTGCTTGTCTGTAAAGGTTTTAATTTCTCCATCAAATGTGAATGAGATCCTTGCTGGGTAGAGTAGTCTTGGTTGCAGGCTATTCTCCTTCATCACTTTCAGTATGTCCTGCCACTCCCTTCTGGCTTGTAGGGTTTCTGCTGAGAGATCAGCTGTTAACCTTATGGGGATTCCCTTGTGTGTTATTTGTTGTTTTTCCCTTGCTGCTTTTAATATGCTTTCTTTGTATTTAATTTTTGACAGTTTGATTAATATGTGTCTTGGCGTGTTTCTCCTTGTACTTATCCTGTATGGGACCCTCTGTGCTTCCTGGACTTGATTAACTATTTCCTTTCCCATATTAGGGAAGTTTTCAACTATAATCTCTTCAAATATTTTCTCAGTCCCTTTCTTTCTTTCTTCTTCTTCTGGAACCCCTATAATTCGAATGTTGGTGCGTTTCATGTTGTCCCAGAGGTCTCTGAGACTGTCCTCAGTTCTTTTCATTCTTTTTTCTTTATTCTGCTCTGCAGTAGTTATTTCCACTACTTTATCTTCCAGGTCACTTATCCGTTCTTCTGCCTCAGTTATTCTGCTATTGATCCTATCTAGAGTGATTTTAATTTCATTTATTGCATTGTTCATCGTTGCTTGTTTCATCTTTAGTTCTTGTAGGTCCTTGTTAACTGTTTCTTGCATTTTGTCCATTCTACTTCCAAGATTTCGGATCATCCTTACTATCATTATTCTGAATTCTTTTTCAGGTAGATTGCCTATTTCCTCTTCATTTGTTAGGTCTGGTGGGTTTTTATCTTGCTCCTTCATCTGCTGTGTGTTTTTCTGTCTTCTCATTTTGCTTATCTTACTGTGTTTGGGGTCTCCTTTTTGCAGGCTGCACGTTCGTAGTTCCCGTTGTTTTTGATGTCTGTCTCCAGTGGCTAAGGTTGTTTCAGTGGGTTGTGTAGGCTTCCTGGTGGAGGGGACTAGTGCCTGTGTTGTGCTGGATGAGGCTGGATCTTGTCTCTCTAGTGGGCAGGTTCACGTCTGGTGGTGTGTTTTGGGGTGTCTGTGGCCTTATTATGATTTTAGGCAGCCTCTCTGCTAATGGGTGGGGTTGTGTTCCTGTTTTGCTAGTTGTTTGGCATAGGTTGTCCAGCACTGTGGCTTGCTGGTCGTTGAGTGAAGCTGGGTGCTGGTGTTAAGATGGAGGTCTCTGGGATATTTCCACCGTTTAATATTATGTGGAGCTGGGAGGTCTCTTGTTGACCAGTGTCCTGAAGTTGGCTCTCTTACCTCAGAGGCAGAGCCTTGACTCCTGGCTGGAGCACCAAGAGCCTTTCATCCACACAGCTCAGAATAAAAGGGAGAAAAAGTAGGGAGAATTAGTAGAAGTATGAGTAAAGAAAGAAGGAAAGGAGGAAAGGAAGGAAGGAAGAAAGAAGCAAAGAAGGAAAGAAAGGAGGGAGGGAGGGAGGGAGGGAGGAAGGAAGGAAGGAGGGAAAGAAGGAAAAAAGACAGAAAGAAAGATGATACAGTAAAAATAAAATAAAGTATAATATAGTTATTGAATTAAAAAATATTTAGAAAAAAAAAAGAAAAAAAAAAAAAAGGGACGGATAGAACCTTAGGACAAATGTTGGAAGCAAAGCTATACAGAGAAAATCTTACACAGAAGCATACACATACACCTTCACAAAAAGAGGTAAAGGGGGAAAAATCATAAATCCTGCTCCCTGAGACCACCTCTTCAATTTGGGGTGATTCGTTGTCTAAAGGAGGGAAGGAAGGAAGGAAAGAAAGAAAGAACGAAGGTAAAGTATAATAAAGTTATTACAATTAAACTTAATTATTAAGAAAAAGAATTTTTAAAAAAAAGTCATGGACGGATAGAGCCCTAGGACAAATGGTGGAAGCAAGAGTATACAGACAGGATCTCACACAGAAGCATACACGTACACATTCACAAAAGGAGGAAAAGGGAAAAAATCATAGATCTCGCTCCTAAATTCCACCTCTTCAATTTGGGATCATTCCTTGTCTATTCAGGTATTCCACAGATGCAGGGTATATCAAGTTGATTGTGGAGCTTTAATCCGCTGCTTCTGTGGCTGCTGGGAGAGATTTCCCTTTCTCTTCTTTGTTCTCACAGCTCACAGGAGCTCAGCTTTGGATTTGGCCCTGCCTCTGCGTGTAGGTCGCTGGAGGGCGTCTGTTTTTTCGCTCAGACAGGACTGGGTTAAAGGAGCCGCTGATTCGGGGCCTCCGGCTCACTCAGGCCGGGGGTTGGGAGATGGGGGAAGGAGGGGCACTGCGTGCGGGGCGGGCGTGAGGCGGCAGAGGCAGCGTGACGTTGCAGCAGAGGCCGGCGTGATGTTGCACCAGCCTGAGACCCGCCGTGCGTACTCCCGGGGAAGTTGTCCCTGGATCCCGGGAACCTGGCAGTGGCGGGCTGCACAGGCTCCGCGGAAGAGGGGTGTGGAGAGTGACCTGTGCTCGCACACAGGCCCCTTGGTGGCGGCAGCAGCAGCCTTAGCGTCTCCCGCCCGTCTCTGGGGTCCGCGGTTTTAGCCGCGGTTCGCGCCCGTCTCTGGGGTTTGCGCTTTCAGCCGCGGCTCGCGCCCGTCTCGGGGGCTCGCGCCCTCAGCCGCGGCTCGCGCCCGTCTCTGGGGTTCGCGCTTTTAGCCGCGGCTCGCGCCCTTCTCTGGAGATCCTTTAAGCAGCGCTCTTAAACCCCTCTCCTCGCGCACCAGGAAACAAAGAGGGAAGAAAAAGTCTCTTGCCTCTTCGGCAGGTGCAGGCTTTTCCCCGAACTCCCTCCCGGCTAGTCGTGGTGCACCAACCCCTTCAGGCTATGTTCAAGCCGCCAACCCCAGTCCTCTCCCTGAGCTCCGTCCAAAACCAAAACCCGAGCCTCAGCTCGCAGCCCCGCCCGCCCCGGCGGGTGAGCAGACAAGCCACTCGGGCTGGTGAGTGCCGGTCGGCACCGATCGTCTGTGCAGGAATCTCCCCGCTTTGCCCTCCGCACCCGTCGCTGTGCACTACTCCGTGGTCCCGAAACTCCCCCCTCCGCCTCCCGCAGTCTCCGCCCGCGGAGGGGCTTCCTAGTGTGTGGAAACTTTTCCTCCTTCACAGCTCCCTCCCACTGGTGCAGGTGCCGTCCTTATTCTTTTGTCTCTGTTTTTTCTTTTGCCCTACCCAGTTACGTGGGGAGTTTCTTGCCTTTTGGGAGGTCTGAGGTCTTCTGCCAGCCTTCAGTAGGAGTTCTGTAGGAGTTGTTCCACGTGTGGATGTATTTCTGGTGTATCCGTGGGGAGGAAGGCGATCTCCGCGTCTTACTCTTCCGCCATCTTCAAGGTCCCCTCGCACTTAAGAGTTCTAAAAATATCTCCATATAATTTTGTTGTATAGGCTGTCATATGTTGAGTTGGCTTGTAACCTCTCTCTCTGGGCTTCTATTTCCACGGCGAGGATGAAGCTGTGAAGGGCGCCGAGCCTCTTTTGAAGACGCAAAACCGGGACAGTGGCTGTGCTCTCTTTCAGGACGTGCAAAAGCCGTCCCAAGATGAATGGGGTAAAACCCTGGACGCTAAGGAAGCTGCCACGGCCCTGGAGAAGAACCTGAGTCTGGCCCTTGAGGACCTGCGTGCCCTGTATTCTGGCCGTGCAGAGCGCCCCTCCGATATTTTCTATTATTGAGTTACTGGGTATAAAATATTTTTTTCCTTTTCAAAATACTGTGGCTATAAAGTTTTGCAGAGTGTATATGTGGTAGTTGTCTTTCTACAGCTAATTCACAACGTTATCAGCCAGGTCTCTAGGTGTTAACATGTCTTAAAGGCAGACGGACAGAAGTTGCTCTGGGCTAATACTGCTGCTCTATTTAAAGCATATACTAGAAGGCAAGTTGCCAGCCCCCTTCCAACAAAACAAGCATAGTAATAAATAAACAGCGGACCTTCAATGAAAATCTATTAATTTCAACAGTTATTCAGTGAGCTTCTGTTACATTCCTAACTCTATCTTAATCTTTATATAGATAAGAAGAGGTATAAGAATTGTTGCATTCTAAGCTCAAGGATTAAAATTTTAACAAAGAATATTAAGGAGTGGCACAAATGAGAACATTAGTAATAACACAAACATATTTGAGCAGGGAGATGGCATAAAAATCAGAGACATGAAAAAAAATCAGAGAAATAGTCAAAAATGGTATTAGCAAAAGGTTATTAGAAAAGCTGATTATTGTTGGTTGGATTTGAGTAGACTGCAGGATGCAAACTCAAACATCCACAGGGAAGGTAAGTGTACAAGACAGGGCATTGTAAAGATGTAATGGGCAGGGATGGAGACAATGGGAAAATGGAGCAGGGACAGTCACTGCTCTGCCCCAACAGGTTGTTGTCAAAAGCTCAGTGAACATCTGGTGTTGTCAGATCTTGGGTTTTTCAATCTTAGTTACCTGCCTGTAAACAAAGGGAAGTCATGGCCAAGAGAGTGGTGCCACTTGATTCCCTTTACCCGGTCCTAGCCCACAAATGGGTCAGAGTTCCGATCAGAAAAGCAGAGCTCCGGGAGATATAATAGATATATGATAGATATAATTTATTATAGGGATTTGACCTTATGCAATCGTCAGAGCTGGTTACATAGTCTCTTTCAAGCTGTTGTTTATTATTTGTGTCTCATACTGGAAGCTGAAGCCTAGAAAACAAGTGGTTAAGAAGGGAGAATGGACATGAGGGGGAAACAAGGAAAAACTAGAACCTGTAACATTGAACTGGAGCCCATGAACAAGAACTGGCCCCTGCAGTGGTCTCTTCCTGTTCTCAAGCTTCACCCTCTCACGACGGAGGAGCCCTGCAGGAGAAACTGTGCTCTGAGCTGCTGCCCGCTGCCAGCGGCGCCAGCCCTTTAGCAGTAACGTGTGAGCTGCAGCGGCATCTTGGGCTCTCCTCTGACCTCCAGGCATAAAAAGTGAGATGCTGCTGCCTGATTCTCTTCAGCTTCTCTACTCTTGGGACACGTGTGTGTTAGCTTATTGACAAAAGGTGCCAGTGTCTCCTGTGCGACATTCCCGTCATCAAAGTTGGAGGCTTGGGAGAGTGGAGAGAACTTGGACAAGATATTAAGCAATTTCAGTTCTGGATCTTGATCTATGCAGATTCAATGACCGTAGACTAGTCACTTAACTTCTTTGGTGCTCAGTTTTCTCACCAGTAAGATGAGAGAATTAGGGTCAACTCTGAACTGCCAGTCTAAGAAAACCAATGATTATGAAAAGGAAAATAATACGCAAAAGTTGTACCAGGGAAGACTTCACTCGGCTTTGTTATGTGATATGTATAGGTGCTAAACAGAGGGTCTGAAATTAAGAGCACAGGCAGGGCTTCCCTGGTGGCGCAGTGGTTGAGAGTCCGCCTGCCGATGCAGGGGACGCGGGTTCGTGCCCCGGTCCGGGAGGATCCCACGTGCTGCGGAGCGGCTGGGCCCGTGAGCCATGGCCGCTGAGCCTGCGCGTCCGGAGCCTGTGCTCCGCAACGGGAGGGGCCACAACAGTGAGAGGCCCGTGTACCGCAAAAAAAAAAAAAAAAAAAAAAAAAAAAAAAAAAAAAAAGAGCACAGGCAGGCCAGTTTAGAGGCAATGGTATGAAATGAGGAGAGACAGAAAGACAGGGATGTGGTGGAAAGAATAGGATGAAAATGTGGGAGACTGGGACTCTTGTCCTGGCTTCCCCTCAGACTCCTTTACCTAAACGCAGTCACTTAGCTTATGAGGGTCTCAGTTTTCTCCTCTGTAACGTGAAAGCAGGAGGCAGTGGTGCTCATCATGGCTCACGGTGGAATCCCCTCAGGAGCTTTAAAAAAATATTGATGTGCAGGTCCCATCCCCAGAGATTCCGATTTAATTGTTCTGTGACATGACCTGGACATCGGGATATTTTAAAGCTCCCCAGATTCTAATACGCAGCTAAGCTTGAGAACTCCTTGTTAGAATTTGCTTTAGTAATGGCAGTGTGATTTAAGGGCTGGGGGAAGTGTCTCCCTCCTAGCACACACATATGTGTCCATCACAAACCTGTCAGACTGCACGATAGTTCATCCTTAGAGGTTCATCCCACTGGGTATTGAAGCCTCTTCATTACTTATTAAAATTCATACCCTCCTGCTAAATGTGACACCTTGAACTTAACAATAAGTATATCTTACCTAGAATCATAAAAACTAATTTGGAAAGAATCTCAGAGGTTACAAGTTCAAACTGGCAAGTATTTTTACTGTGATTTTTATAGATAAGGAAGCTGAAACTCAGGGATGTCTTTCTCCAGCATTATTCTTTTCCATAGCGTTTATTTTGGTGTGGATGTGAGGAGAGGTTTTAATTAATGTCCTTTTTCTTACATAATATTTTTTAAAATAAGAGGTTTTGGACTGTGATTGTGTGACCATGTATCATTTAAAGACCTTGTGCTTTTATGTCAATCTATTTAAGAGTTTAAAATAAATTCTTTTTGGGTGAGAATCCTCATAAATGATGTTTTAGCCTTTAATATGCCTCATTTATCTAAATCAGCATTTTCTGCTCTGTTTCATCATCGCCCTCTGATTGCTTCCTATGATTTACCTTTCACTCTTCATACCTCTCATCTTAATCCACAATAACTCTACTCTGTTGGCCAAAGAGAATATATCATTGCCAAATTCAAAAGCAAAAAGAGCTCTCCCTTCCATTAAAAGACATAAACAGCTGTCATATAACGTATACGTCTATTCTCAAAGACATGTTGGGCATTTTGCATATCTGGGAATTGTTTGAGGTTCCACTGGGGTGAATGAACTAAACTCTATAAATTTGCAACACATTAAATCAATCAGTCCCTAAAGATAACGTTCTGGTCTAAGCTTTGCCTACTCTAATTGGAGCACACCCTTTCTCTCCCCTCTAATCAGCGTAGTCCTGTCTGAATCAACCTATCTGAATCAAACCGAGGTATTTTAGGACCAGATGTTGGTGAAATGATTTTGCAAAGGTATGATCTCATCAGGGATTCCATGTTCTAAGAGGCTCACACAAGCAGGAGATTATGACCAATGTATTTGTTACTCTTTGCGACCCAAATTCTAATTGGAGTCATACAAATCTTGTCAAAATTCTGTTACTGGTTTACTTCTCCATTAGGGAAAAACAATCATTTTTCTTTACAAAACAAATGCTGCAAACCTTTAGATAATTAAAAAACTCCTCATAAGCCTGGTGTTTTCCTTCCTTTAATATCTAATCTAATCTTTTAATATCTAATCTGAGTATAGAGTTTTAGTATATTATCTATTGTTTAAGATATTATTTACATGAGGGACATTGCTGTAATATATTGAGCTGAGAAAATACTTGGCATGATACATTTTGCAACCAGAGAGAGAAGGAATCTTTTAAGATTTTTCATAAATGTGATCAGAATTTCTTCATTGACTGGCCTCATGCAATCATTTTTAAAGAACTGAGAGAATATAATCTTTAATGATACCTATCCAGAAAGAACTAAAAAATGCATTACTTTCACTTGGGAAACTTGCTTATGTGATCTGAGGTGCTTTTTTTAAAGGTTTAATACTGAAGAAGTCCCAGGAATTTTCTTTGGAACTTGGGAATTTATTCACAAATTAATGACTGACCACAAATTTCTATTCTCTCCCCTTCATTTTGAATCAAATAATATGCCAAAGATGTTTTAATAAAATTTGTTTTGTGGATCACACAGTTTTAAATTATAATAATCAACATAGAATGATGTGGTAAACATTCCTGAATTTTAGTCTTTAACTCATCATATAGTTGTTACGTGAAAATTGGCAGTTACCATTTTAAAAAGCTCTAGTATTCTCATTTGTAAAACCTATTGTGTGAGAACGAATGATAATGTATGATGTAAAATACCTTGAAAAGTGCCTAACAAAATAGCAGCTACTTAAGAGAAAAGAACCCTTTTAAAACAAAACATGTTTATTCATGAGAGACTTGTTATTTAACCAATTACCCCTACCATTAAGGATTCCATCAAGTTTTATCTTCTCTAGAAGGATAGTCCCCCAAATTTGGCAACACCTAGATCTCACCACTGCTTCATACTTAAGGTCTCTTCATACTTTGCCATCCGATTATATTTCATTTATCATTGTAAAAATCTTTATTTTAATATTCTCATAGAATCATGTTATTTAACATTAGAGGAATGTTATAAAATGGTCTATTTCTATAGAGAAAGCTGTATTGTATGTGCATTTGTGCACATTTTGTTATATATTTTATTTATTCAAATATAACAGCTTTATTGACATATCATTGAAATATTATCTAGTTCACCCATTTAAAGTGTACAATCCAATAATTTTTAGTATATTCAAAGAATTATGAACCCAGCACTGCAATAAATTTTACAACATTTTCATTATCCTAAAAGGAAACCCAATAGGCATTATCTGTCTTACTCTCCATTTTACCCCAACTTTACCACCCCAGGTAATTATTGATCTAATTTCTGTTTCAGTAGTTTTGCCTATTCTAGACATTTCATATAAATGGGATCATATATCATATTAGACAAAGATACACACATATCACATTTTGTTTAGGGTTCATTAGATGATGGTTATTTGGGCTGTTTCTACTTTGGGGTTATTATGAATAATGCTGCTATGGATATTTGCGTAGAAGTTTCTGTGAGGACATATGTTTTCATTTCTCTTAGGTGTTTTCCTAGGAGTGGAATTTCTGGGTGATATGGTAACTCTATGTTTAACCTTTTGAAGAACTACCAGATGGTTTTCCATTATTTTACATTCCCACTGGCAATGGATGAGTGTTCTAACTTCTCCATATCCTCAACATCATATATTATTTTCTGACTTTTTAACTAAATCTATCCTAGTGGGTATGAAGTGGTATCTCATTGAGATTTTGACTGTATCCTGCATTTTCCTGATGAAGAATGATGTTGAATATCTTTTTATGTGCTTATTGCCTATTTGCATTTTTTCTTTGGAGAAATGTCTATTGAATTCCTTTGTGAATTTTTGACTGGGTTGTATTTTACTATTTAGTTGAGAGAGTTCTTTATGTATTCTAAATACAAATTACCTCTCAATGCAATATTTTCTTGCATCATGTGGGTTGTCTTTTCATATACTTGATGGTATTCAAAAAACAAAAGATTTCAATTTTGATGAAGTTCAATTTATTTAATTTTTTCCTTTTGTTGCATATACTTTTGGTGTTATATCTAAGAAGGCTTTGCCTAACCCAAATGCCAAAAATTTACTCATATTTAATTCCTTTAATGATATTTTCACAATTTTTAAAGTTATTTCTCAGTGGTTGCTTTAGGACTTGGTATATATACCTAAACTTATCAGAATCTACTTCAGATTTATACTAACTTTATTTAAATTAGATATAGAAGTATTACTCCTATATGACTTTTCCCTCTTCCCCTTTTTGTGCTATTATTCCCATATATCTTACATCTACATATGTTGCAAACCAGCAGCACATTTTAAAAAAAATTTATTTATTTGGTTGCGTGGTGCATGCATTGCAGCATGCAGGATCTTTCATTGCGGCGTGTGGGCTTTTCATTGCGGTGCACTGGCTTCTCTCTAGTTGTGGAGCACAGGCTCCGGAGCGCATGGGCTCAGTAGTTGCAGCACATGGGCTCTCTAATTGTGGTGCATGAGCTCTAGAGCACACGGACTTACTTGCCCCACACCATGTTGGATCTTAGTTACCTGACCAGGTATTGAACCCATGTCCCCTGCATTGGAAGGTGGATTCTTAACCACTGAACCACCAGGGAAGTCCCCACTGATACATTTTTATATTTATTATCTAATGTTATTTTCTGTACTCTAAAGAAACTGAGAGAAGAAAGAAGAGCTAGTATATGTATTCATATAGTTTGTTATAGTAATTTTCTTATTTAATATTTCTTGATCTCTTCCTTTCTTTCTTTGGATTCTAGTTACCATCCGGTGTTAGTTCCTTACTCTAATATAGCTTTGTTCCTACTACATTGACATATATTGTAGGCCAGTAACATAATTTTATACATTTTGTTTTATGTGATTGCTTTTTAGATTAGTTAAAAGAAGAAAGGAGTCAATACATAATTTTTACTGTCTTTTATAATTATCTACATAATTACCTTTATTTATTTACTTATGGCTGCATTGGGTCTTCGTTGCTGTGCGCAGGCTTTCTCTAGTTGTGGCGAGCATGGGCTGTTCTTTACTGCGGTGCGTGGGCTTCTCATTGTGGTGGCTTCTCTTGTTGTGGAGCATGGGCTCTAGGTACACGGGCTTCAGTAGTTGCAGCACGTGAGCTCAGTAGTTGTGGCTCACGGGCTCTAGAGTACAGGCTCAGTAGTTGTGGCGCACAGACCCAGCTGCTCCACGGCATGTGGGATCTTCCTGGACCAGGGCTCAAACCCGTGTCCCCTGTGGCAGGAGGATTCTTAACCACTGCGCCACCAGGGAAGCCCCCATGATTACCTTTATTGGAACTCTATTTTTTTTCCTTCAGGTGGATTACTTACTGTCTGGCATCACTTACTTTTAGCTTGAAGAACTTCCTTTAGTATTTCTTGCAAGGAAGGTCTGTTAGCAATAATTTTTCTAAGTTTTGCTTGTCTTGGAATGTCTTTACTTTGCCCTCACCTTTTAAAGAGAGTTTTGCCGAATATAAGATACTCATAGGCTTTTTTTCTTTCAGCAATTTTAATATCATCCTTCTTCTTCGGGCCTCCATTGTTTTTAATGAGAAGTCGTCTGTTAATATTATTGTTTTCTTGTTTGTGATGAGTTGTTTTTATTTTAGCTTTCAAGATTTTATCTTTGGCTCTTACTGTTTTCTCTATGATATGTGTGTGTGTGTGGATCTCTTTCTGTTTATCTTACTAGGAATTCTTTAGATGTGTAGATAAAGATTTTTTTTTATCATATTTGGGTAATTTTCTTTGACTATTTTTTCTAACCTTTCTCTTTTTCCTCTCCTTTTGACACTCCTGCTACATGTATGTTGGCAAGCTTAGTGATGTATCACATTTCTCTGAGGCTGTGTTCGTTTTTTCTTCGTCATTGTTTTTCCTCTGTTCTTCAGATTGCATAATCTCTATCCATTTATCATCAAGCTTACTGGTTCTTTCTTCTGCCAGTTCAGATCTACTATAAGCCCCTCATGAATTTCTCAGTTCAGCTGTTATATTTTTCAACTCCAAAACTTCCATTCATTTTTTAAAGAATTTTTATCTCTTTATTGATATGTTCTATTTCATGAGACATTGTCATATTTTTTCTTTACTTCTTTAATCATGGTTTACTCTAGTTCTTGAACACGTTTATAGTAGCTGTTTTGAAATTTGTTTCTGGTAAGTTTGGCATGCAGGCCTTCTTACATTACCTTCTGTTTTTTTCCCTGTGTGCGAGAAATGCTTTTCTGTTTCTTTGCACGTTTCATAGTTTTTGTTGAAAACTGGCCATTTTAGAGCATATATCTTAATGGTTCTGGATATGACAACCACCGCATGTCTACCTCTTCCCCTGGGCTTATTATTGCTGTTTGCTTATTTGTTTAGTGGCCTGGCCGGACTCTTTTATGGAGTCTACATCCCTCACAGTATGAAGTCTCTGATGTTGTTCCTCAGAGGGCATGGCCTTGGGCGTGTGCACAGTCCCCCGCTATGACAGTAGATGTAGCCAGGTCTCTCTTTGACTGCTTTTTTCCCATGATCTGTGTTAAGCTAGCTGCCTTTTTTTGGTATCACACCCCGTTGTTAGCTTCCGATCATTGCTATCTGATTTCTGTATTGTTTTCAATGATTCTCTGGATCAGAAACTACTCCACAGCATGATCCATTTAAATTCAGATGTCTTTGAAGAGGTACTTTTTGAAGCCAGGCTTTGAGGTTTGTTCTGGACACCAAGCGTATTCTTAGTTATCTCTTTCTCTGGTTCTCCCTGGTAACTAGCTGGCCTAGGATTTAGTTTGTTGCTCTTATGGAGCTACCAGCCCCCTCTTTATTTCTTATCACTAAAATCTTCATGGTTTTAAAGAGTGCCATTGGACTTAAAGCTTCCCCGTTGTCTGTTCTGAACAAAGTTAATTCCATGGGAAAAACATTGGGACTCTTTGTTATTATGTCCTACCTCCCACCCTTGGTCAAAATCTTTGAGATCTGCCTCCAGAACTGGAGTTACAATTCTGCTTTATGAGCAGATCATTCAGCAGTGGCAGTAGCATCTAGTCTTCTCAACTAGTCAACTCTCTCAGAGTAGAAACTCTGCCAGAAAAGTGAGCTGGGGTGAGGTGGATTAGGGCCCCAGTTCCTGGGCTGCCACACCTAGAGTAGAGCCTCCACCCTATAAGAAGGAACTGGGTGGAGGAAGCCCCCCCGCCCCCACCTTCTTAGCCTTGCTCACCTAAAACATGGCCTCTGCAACAGAAAGCTGAGGGGGATGAGAAGCACTGGTATCATGCACAACTTGCGGAGATACCATAGCCTTCACTGAGAGCTGGGGGGTAGAAAGGGGGGAGCAGGAGTCTTGTGTTCTTGGTTATCTTGACCCAGAGTAGAGCTTCCATCACGCTGAGCTGGGGGCAGAGGAGGCAGAGAGTAGGTCATGCTCAAGCACCACAGTTTGCCACTGTTCCTACTGAGACTTAAGAGATGTTCTTGAATAAATGTTTGTGTTTTTTAAAAGAATTATTATTAGCTGTATGTCCCTAGGAAAACTTGCAGAGATTTTAAATGGTTGTTCTTTATAATTTTCATTAGTTACGGTTGTTTTGCTGGGGAGCAGGTCTACAGAGCTTCTCACACCATCAGTCTGGAGGTGGATCACCTCTTCAACATATTTTCAACTATACAAGGGGAAGACATGTTCTTCATCCTACCACAAGCAACTATTGCTAACATTTTGCTCTGTTTCCCTCCAGGACATTTTTTTTTTGGTGGTGGTGGTACACGGGCCTCTCACTGTTGCGGGCTCTCCTGTTGCAGAGCACAGGCTCCGGACGCGCAGGCTCAGTGGCCATGGCTCACGGGCCCAGCCACTCCACGGCATGTGGGATCTTCCCGGACCGGGGCATGAACCCGTGTCCCCTGCATCAGCAGGTGGACTCTCAACCACTGTGCCACCAGGGAAGCCCCAGGACATTTTTATAGACTGAATTTCATTCATTTGTCATTCTTTCTATCCATCCTTCCTTCCTTCCTGTTTTCTTCCTTCTTTCCTTTCTACTTAAATGTTGAAAATTCCTGCTCCCCCTATCCCCACCCCGCAGTTCTCAGTTGAAGGCTGTGGTATTCTCCCCAAGTTGAGCAGGACACCAGCTCTTCTCATCACTTTCAGCTTTCTTGTTGCAGAGGCTGTATTCTAGGTGAGTGAAGCTAAGAAGTTGGCAGGGGGGCTTCCTCCACCCAGTCTCCTCTCATGGGGTGGAGGCTCTCCTCCAGGTGTGTCAGGCTAGGAATTGGGGCCCTAATCCACATTAGCATAGCTCACTGTTTTGGCAGTTTCTACTCCTAGAGAGTTGACTACTCTCTGTGCAGTTTTATATATTTAATATTCTAAGATAATAGTTTTATACATTATTTAATATTTTAATATTCTAGACATATATTAGTAATATTATATTTCTGTCATTTATTGAGCATACATTGCTAAGCATTTTATGTATACCATCTCAACATTCATACTGATATGAGATGGAGGTTCTTACTGCCATCTTATCATGTTTTACAGATAATGAAACCAAAATTCACTCAGAGAGAATAACCATCAAAGCCATAGAACTAGTTAGGGATGGAGCCAGGGTGATCACAGTTCTGTCAGGTTCTAATTAACATGGTTGTGCATAATTTTTTCTGCCTTTATTATTATTTCTTTTTTAAGGTAGATTGCTAGAAGTAAAACTACTAGGCCAAAGGAAATGAATATTTAAATTTTCTTGATAAGAATTGATGAATTGATTTCTAGAAATTTATTTTTTATTAATTATTTTTCTGTGCTGCAGTTAATGGGGACTAGAATATCCCCTTCAGTTTTTCACTAGAAATAGCATTATATCATCATTTTCTTTTATATTCTGTTATTACTGATATTGAAAATGTTTCAATTCTCTTAGTATAAATTATTTATTTATACATTGAGATTCTTGGGGCTTTTCTTACTATTTTTATGAGCCCTTTATATAAAATAATATAGATAATAGCTATCAATATTTGCTACAAGTGCTTTTGCTTAACTTTGTTTTCACTGTTTTATTTTGGCTAAATACATTTTTTATTATCTAAACAATTTATATGTAGTCATATTTCTGGGAAACTCCCTCTCAAGGAGCTATGCTCAAGATTCCAATTCCAGCAGACTGGGCAATAGATCAACTCTCTCTGCATTTTTTTAAACCCAGACACTTTGGGAGTTGTGATATTTTATATTATAGACTTCAGTTTTCCTTCGTCTGGGAGGCACATCTTTCAACTTAGTTGTTGCATTAGCTGGGAGATGCTATCCAGGTAATGTAAGCAGAAACACATTTCTCAATTCTAATTCTCTCTCTCATTTACCTGTTTGAATGAGAACACCTCAGTTCATCTTGAGTAAGTTTATGGTAACTTATCTCCTGAATATTCCTTGGTAAGAGGGTAGCTCCATAGCCCTTCTAAAACACGTACTTCACTATCAATTAAGAATCTTAGGGTCTTCCCTGGTGGCGCAGCGGTTGAGAGTCCGCCTGCTGATGCAGGGGACACGGGTTAGTGCCCCGGTCTGGGAAGATCCCACATGCCGCAGAGCAGCTGGGCCCGTGAGCCATGGCCGCTGAGCCTGCGAGTCCGGAGCCTGTGCTCCACAGTGGGAGAGGCCACAACAGTGAGAGGCCTGCGTACCGCAAAAAAAAAAAAAAAAAAAGAATCTTAGTTGTTAAGTCTTTCTCAAACAGCATTCCCCAAGTCAGATGCCTCCTGTACATGTCTCCATCTCTTTCCTTCAAGGGGGCAGCCAGATTTAGTTAGTCCCTAGTGGTCATCTGTCTATACAGCTGAACCTAGGTGTTCTAATGACTGTATGCTCTTGGTAAGCTGTGTAGACAGATAACCATTAATGATTACCACTGCCCCCTCCACCCCAAATTCCAACTAACAAGTACATATTCTGCAACTTACCTGCTTTTTATCATTAATTTGAGGCAAGACTAGTGACAAACATGATTTTATTCTTTCCTTAAACTATCTGGCTGGTTGTGGTACTGATAGAAAATATTGATCAAAATAACTAACAGTCCAGTTCATTTGGGAGAAGAATCAACTTCTATGAGAGAATAGTTTTACTTTTGTGGTATGAAATACTATATAATCATATTAATTTAGTCCAGAAATATGTTGAAATTACGTGTTTTACCGCCATTTCCCCTAAATACACATCATGGGCTATAATAACTTGCAGTTTTCCTCTGCCATGAAAGCAAAACTTTCTAACTGAAAACTTTAGACTCATATAACCTATATTTTATTGGCAGGGGCAGGGGGTGTCTTAAATAAGAAAATTCCCAACTGGCATTTTCTCAAGAACGCAAAGAAGTCTCCCTTTTCAGATGTGAAATTATCTTGAACTTCTCTGAAATAGCACAGTCAACTGTGCTGTGAATGTATTTGACCTCATCAGTTTACTGAAATTTAAAGCCATATCTGTATATCTATATAGATATATATCTATATATACAGATATATGCCAAGTTTTATTGGGGAAATGATAGTCCAAATCTTCTGATATTTAAAACCTCTTCATATGAAAACAGGAGTAATTGTTATTACTAATTGAAAATGCTCTACCTGTTATTATCAGTTCCTCTATGGGTCTTCCCTTCATAAGCAAAAAGATTGGAAGACTAAAAGATAAAAACCATAATAACTAATGTTAAAGTCCCTAGAGGATCAACCTTCAAGATGGCAGAGGAGTAAGACGTGGAGATCACCTTCCTCCCCACAAATACATCAAACATACATCTACATGTGGAACAACTCCTACAGAACACCTATTGAATGCTGGCAGAAGACCTCAGACTTCCCAAAAGGCAAGAAACCCCACCACGTACCTGGTTGTGTGGCTGACAGGGTCTTGGTGCTCCAGCCGGTTGTCAAGCCTGAGCCTCTGAAGTGGGAGAGCTGAGTTCAGGACACTGGACCAACAGAGACCTCCCGGCCCAATGTAATATCAATCAGCGAGAGCTCCCCCAGAGATCTCCACCTCAATGCTAAGACCCAGCTCCATTCAACGACCAGCAAGCTCCAGTGCTGGACACCCCATGCCAAACAACTAGCAAGACAGGAACACAACCGCAGCCATTAGCAGAGAGGCTGCCTAAAGTCATAATAAGTTCACAGACACCCTAAAACATGCCACCAGATGTGATGCTGCATGCCAAAAAGAAAACATTCCAGCCTCATCCACCAGAACACAGGCACCAGTCCCCTCCACCACAAAGCTTATACAACCCACTGAACCAACCTTATGCACTGGGGGCAGACACCAAAAACAACAGGAACTACGAACCTGCAGCCTGCGAAAAGGAGACCCCAAACACAGTAAGTTAAGCAAAATGAGAAAACAGAGAAATATGCAGCAGATGAAGTAGCAAAGTAAAAACCCACCAGACCAAACAAATGAAGAAGAAATAGGCAGTCTACTGAAAAATAATTCAGAGTAATGATAGTAAAGAGGATCCAAAATCTTGGACATAGAATGGAGAAAATACAAGAAAGTTTTAACAAGGACCTAGAACTAAAGAGCAAACAAACAATGATGAACAACACAATAAATGAAATTAAAAGTTCTCGAGGAGGAATCAATGACCAAAGAACGGATAAGTGACCTGGAAGACAAAATAGTGGAAATAACTACCACAGAGCAGAATAAAGAAAAAAGAATGAGAAGAATTGAGGACAGTCTCAGAGACCTCTGGAACAATATGAAATGCACCAACATTCAAATTATAGGGGTCCCAGAAGAAGAAGATAAAAAAAAAGGACTGAGAAAATATTTGAAGAGATAATAGTTGAAAACTTCACTAGTATGGGAAAAGAAATAGTCAATTAAGTCCAGGAAGTACAGAGAGTCCCACACAGGATAAAACCAAGGAGAAACACACCAAGACACATATGAATCAAACTGTCAAAAATTAAATACAAAGAAAAAAATATTAAAAGCAACAAAGGAAAAACAACAAATACAATACAATGGAATCCCCATAAAGTTAAGAGCTGACCTTTCAGCAGAAACTCTGCAAGCCAGAATGGAGTGGCAGGACATATTTATGATGAAAGGGAAAAACCTACAACCAAAATTACTCTACCCAGCAAAGATCTCATTCAGATACAGCAGAGAAATTAAAACCTTTTCAGACAAGCAAAAGCTAAGAGAATTCAGCACCACCAAACCAGCTTTACAACAAATACTAAAGGAACTTCTCTAGGCAAGAAACACAAGAGAAGGAAAAGACCTATTAAAACAAACCAAAAATAATTAAGAAAATGGTAATAGGAACATACATATCAATAATTACCTTAAATGTAAATGGATTGAATGCTCCAACTAAAAGACACAGACTGCCTGAATGGATACAAAAACAAGACCCATATATATGCTGTCTATGAGAGACCCACTTCAGACCTAGGTACTCCTACAGACTGAAAGTGAGGGGATGGAAAAAGATATTCCATGCAAATGGAAATCAAAAGAAAGCTGGAGTAGCAATTCTCATATCAGACAAAATAAACTTTAAAATAAAGACTATTCCAAGAGACAAAGAAGGACACTACATAATGATCAAAGGGATCAATCCAAGAAGAAGATATAACAATTATAAATATTTATGCACCCAACAAAGGAGCACCTCAATACATAAGGCAAATGCCAATAGCCGTAAAAGGGGAAATCAACAGTAACGCAATCATAGTAGGGGAATTTAACACCGCACTTTCACCAATGGACAGATCATCCTAAACAAAAATAAATAAGGAAACACAAGCTTTAAATGATACATTAAACAAGATGGACTTAATTGATATTTATAGGACATTCCATCCAAAAACAACAGAATACACTTTCTTCTCAAGTGCTCATGGAATATTCTCCAGGATAGAGCATATCTTGGGTCACAAATCAAGCCATGGTAAATTTAAGAAAATTGAAATCATATCAAGTATCTTTTCTGACCATAGTGCTATGAGACTAGATATCAATTACAGGGAAAAAAATGTAAAACATACAAACACATGGAGGCTAAACAATACACTACTAAATAACTAAGAGATAACAGAGGAAATCAAAATATACCTAGAAACAAATGACAATGAAAACACGATGACCCAAAACCTATGGGATGCAGCAAAAGCAGTTCTAAGAGGGAAGTTTATAGCAATACAATCCTACGTCAAGAAACAAGAAAAAGCTCAAATAAACAACCTAACCTTACACCTCAAGCAATTAGAGAAAGAAGAACAAAAAACCCCCAAAGTTACCAGAAGGAAAGAAATCATAAAGATAAGATCAGAAATAAATGAAAAAGAAATGAAGGAAACGATAGCAAAGATCAATAAAACTAAAAGCTTGTTCTTTGAGAAAATAAACAAAATTGATAAACCATTAGCCAGACTCATCAAGAAAAAAAGGAAGAAGACTCAAATCAGTAGAATTAGAAATGAGAAAGGAGAAGTAACAACTGACACTGCAGAAATACAAAAGATCATGAGAGATTACTACAAGCAACTCTATGCCAATAAAATGGACAACCTGGAAGAAATGGAAAAATTCTTAGAAATGCACAACTTGCCAAGGCTGAATCAGGAAGAAATAGAAAATATGAACAGACCAATCACAAGCACTGAAATTGAAACTGTGATTCAAAATCTTCCAACAATCAAAAGTCCAGGACCAGATGCCTTCACAGGCTAATTCTATCAAACATTTAGAGAAGAGCTAACACCTATCCTTCTCAAACTCTTCCAAAATATAGCAGGGGGAGGAACACTCCCAAACTCGTTCTACGAGGCCACCATCACCTTGATACCAAAACCAGACAAGGATGTCACAAAGAAAGAAAACTACAGGCCAATATCACTGATGAACATAGATGCAAAAATCCTCAACAAACTACTAGCAAACAGCATCCAACAGCACATTAAAAGGATCATACACCATGATCAAGTGGGGTTTATTCCAGGAATGCAAGGATTCTTCAATATACGCAAATCAACCAACGTGATACACCATATTAACAAATTGAAGGAGAAAAACCATATGATCATCTCAATAGGTGCAGAGAAAGCTTTCGACAAAATTCAACACCCATTTATGATAAAAACCCTGCAGAAAGTAGGCATACAGGGAACTTTCCTCAACATAATAAAGGCCATATATGACAAACCCACAGCCAACATCGTCCTCAATGGTGAAAAACTGAAAGCATTTCCACTAAGATCAGGAACAAGACAAGGTTGCCCACTCTCACCACTCTTATTCAACATAGTTTTGGAAGTTTTAGCCACAGCAATCAGAGAAGAAAAGGAAATAAAAGGAATCCAAATCGGAAAAGAAGAAGTAAAGCTGTCACTGTTTGCAGATGACATGATACTATACATAGAGAATCCTAAAGATGCTACCAGAAAACTGCTAGAGCTAATCAATGAATTTGGTAAAGTAGCAGGATACAAAATTAATGCACAGAAATCTCTTGCATTCCTATACACTAATGATGAAAAATCTGAAAGTGAAATCAAGAAAACACTCCCATTTACCATTGCAACAAAGAGAATAAAATAGCTAGGAATAAACCTACCTAAGGAGACAAAAGACCTGTATGCAGAAAATTATAAGACACTGATGAAAGAAATTAAAGATGATACAAACAGATGGAGAGATATACCATGTTCTTGGATTGGAAGAATCAACATTGTGAAAATGACTCTACTACCCAAAGCAATCTACAGATTCAATGCAATCCCTATCAAACTACCACGGGCATTTTTCACAGAACTAGAACAAAAAATTTCACAATTTGTATGGAAACACAGAAGACCCCGAATAGCCAAAGCAATCTTGAGAACAGAAAACAGAGCTAGAGAAATCAGGCTCCCTGACTTCAGACTATACTACAAAGCTACTGTAATCAAGACAGTATGGTACTGGCACAAAAACAGAAAGATAGATCAATGGAACAGGATAGAAAGCCCAGAGATAAACCCACACATATATGGTCACCTTATCTTTGATAAAGGAGGCAGGAATGTACAGTGGAGAAAGGACAGCCTCTTCAGTAAGTGGTGCTGGGAAAACTGGACAGGTACATGTCAAAGTATGAGATTAGATCACTCCCTAACACCATACACAAAAATAAGCTCAAGATGGATTAAAGACCTAAATGTAAGGCCAGAAACTATCAAACTGTTAGAGGAAAACATAGGCAGAACACTCTATGACGTAAATCACAGCAAGATCCTTTTTGACCCACCTCCTAGAGAAATGGAAATAAAAACAAAAATATACAAATGGGACCTAATGAAACTTAAAAGCTTTTGCACAGCAAAGAAAACCGTAAATAAGACGAAAACACAGCCCTCAGAATAAGAGAAAATATTTGCAAATGAAGCAACAGACAAAGGAATAATTTCCAAAATATACAAGCAGCTCCTGCAGCTCAATATCAAGAAAACAAACAACCCAATCCAAAACTGGGCAGAAGAACTAAATAGACATTTCTCCAGAGAAGATATACAGATTGCCAACAAACACATGAAAGAATGCTCAATATCACTAATCATTAGAGAAATGCAAATCAAAACTACAATGAGGTATCACCTCACACTAGTCAGAATGGCCATCACAAAAAATCTAGAAACAATAAATGCTGGAGAGGGTGTGGAGAAAAGGGAACCCTCTTGCACTGTTGGTGGGAATGTAAATTGATACAGCCACTATGGAGAACAGTGTGGAGGTTCCTTTAAAAACTAAAAATAGAACTACCATACGACCCAGCAATCCCACTACTGGGCACATACCCTAAGAAAACCATAATGCAAAAGGAGTCATGTATCACAATGTTCATTGCAGCACAATTTACAATAGCCAGGACATGGATGTGACACATATATACAATGAAATATTACTCAGCCATAGAAAGGAACGAAATTGAGTTATTTGTAGTGAGGTAGGTGGACCTAGAGTCTGTCATACAGAGTGAAGTAAGTCAGAAAGAAAAAATACCATATGCTAACACATATATGTGAAATAAAAAAAAAAAGTTCTGAAGAACCTAGGGGCAGGACAGGAATAAAGACGCAGGCGCAGAGAATGGAGTTGAGGACACAGGGAGGGGGAAGTGTAAACTGGGACAAAGTGAGAGAGAGTGGCATGGACATATGTACACTACCTAATGTAAAATAGATAGCTAGTGAGAAGTAGCCGCATAGCACAGGGAGATCAGCTTGGTGCTTTGTGACCACCTAGAGGGGTGCGATAGGCAGGGTGGGAGGGCGGTGCAAGAGGTAGGAGATATGGGGATATATGTATACATGTAGCTGATTCACTTTGTTATACAGCAGAAACTAACACACCATTGTATAGCAATTATACTCCAATTAAGATGATAAAAAATAGATAAATAAAGTCCCTAGAAGTATACTGTTATACTTTGAGTAAAGAGAAGGAGGTCAACTACTGATTTTGTTTTAGGTAATTGCTATGGCCGCAGTTACCAGGAAAACAAATTCTTCAAAAGCAAACTCGCAGTAAAGACTTTTTCCCTTTAAGTGAATTGCACAGAATAGGTGTTTGTCAAAGGCCTCACCCAGTAGCTCCACAACATGCCAGGCTCTGCCAACACATCCTTGCTAGAGCCATTCTCTGTGGCTCAGAGAAAAAAAAAAAAAATTCTTCTGAGCAAGAATATGAACCAACAGGTCCAACCTAGTGAAGAATGTTTGGTGATACCAACCTTTAAAGGGTTTAATGTTTTTATGAGAGTGGTTTCATAAGCTTTAATATACATTTATCATACATTTTGCTAGTGATATTTTAAAATAAATAGTTCATCGATTTAGTTTATAAATCCAACTTTTAATAAGACTGAGAAGAAATAAAACCCTTCAAAGGGAAAACATGTCCATCTTTTGTTGTGAATACTCATGTTCCCAAAAGCATCCTATAGAGAATACCTTTAGCAAGCACACTTGGCCCAAACATCTGTGCTCTATTGTGTTTTCCTGAACAAATCAACCCATTCAGGGACTATAAAACAAGAATTCATATAAAAATGCATGTAAGAAAGACACGTTTCTCTTTTTTTTTTTTTTTTTTTTCATTTTTTTTTTTCGTTTCTCTTTTTGGAAGCTCATTCATCCATGCTGAAGCTATTAAAAGAAGGTTCAAGTTAACAATAAAGAACAAGGGGTAATTGTGTGAATATCTGTGGTGGGAAGGTCCAGACGAATGGTCATGGGGTTAGAATGACGGAGACCTGGCGACCAGAGAGACCACAAGGATGTCCTCTGGGGGCTTATTTGAGTATAAATAAAGAGAAGGAGATCTACACAGATGTGCCAAAGATTCATGGTAAACAGCTGGCAGACATTCCAGTTAGTGAGGAGAGCGTGGTGGGGGGGGCGTGCGGGGGTTAGGAGAGAAGAGGCCAAGCAGAGCACGGGAGTGGCAGTGGCCAGAGACGAGCAGCAAGCAGCACACAGAAGCTGAGGAAGAAGAGCAGTCAGAATCTGGGAAGTACAGCTACAGTGCGTACCAGGGGAGGTGTGTTCAGGAATAACTCTCTGACACTGAAAGGGCCTTGGTTCTAGAGAGAACGGGGTAATGCAGAGACTCACAAAGCAAGGAGTGAAGCACAGGTGACTCTGCTTCTGCAATCAAAGGACCTTAAAAGGATTGTCAGAAGTAGAAGGGGGCACGTCTCCCTAGGCAATCCATGTCAGAGCCTGCATGGAACAAGGGCAGGTCGTCTTCAAATTACACAGTTCTTCTACTCCCTCCACCCTCCACTCTATCATAAGAAGCCACTGTCACCGATAGGAAAATTTCTTATTGCACAAGTGTGTTGGGACAAATAAAAAAGGTGGAATGCTGAAAATCACTGAGATAGGGGCTTGGTCATAAAAAAAAAAAAAATCAAGCAAGGAGCTCAGTATGGTTCCAGCGCGCGATATTGGAAATACCATTGCATTTAGGTCAATCTTGAGGCTGAGCTGGGAGCACCAGGCAGCTGGATATAACAGGAAGCTCATGCACCTTGGATTCAAGTTGGCCAGGGTTCAGTTCCCAATCTGCCACAGACCCTGGGCACTTTTTTTTTGTTTTTCTTTTTGCCGTACGCGGGCCTCTCCCGTTGTGGAGCGCAGGCTCAGCGGCCATGGCTCACAGGCCCAGCCGCTCCGCGGCATGTGGGATCCTCCCGGAACGGGGCATGAACCCGTGTCCCCTGCATCGGCAGGCGGACTCTCAACCACTGCGCCACCAGGGAAGCCCCCTGGGCACGTTTTTAAGCTCACTGACTCTTATTTTTTACTACTACTTTAGATTCCCACTACCATGTATTTAGAGAAAAGTATATGTCTAGTGGTCTGACATGGAACTCCAGAAGCTCATTTTCAATACTTTAGCTTTTAAGTGGTTTACAACATCCTTCCCATGGCCCCTCCATAATCTGTCCCTTCTCAGCCAGCCGGAAATGTCCCTCCACTCGAATTCTCGGAGGGCGGGGCTCAGGCAGAGGCTGCTACAGAGAGAGCAAAAGAAATTGATGAAGAATAAGCTGGGAGCTGGGTGGGAAAGTAATGATCATAAATCTGGGCTCTCGGCAAGTAGGGGAGCAAAGTGCTAGAGGATCTGGGGCCCATGTGGTGTAAACCCCAAAGTGCAGCTGTTCTGAAATGGTCAGATCACTTCCTTTGTGTTCTTCTCAGGTTCCTCCCACCACTTGCCATCTGTGACAAGGGTCTCTTTATCCCTCTCCTCCTTGGCTCTCTGAAGAATGAACTCTTGTTTCAGACATTTAAAAATCAGTATATAATTACAAATCAAGATAAGTGCCAAGTAAGGAAAGAAGAGGTTACAGTGAGAGAGTATAATGGGGATCTGATTTAAGTTTGAGGGTTGGAGCTGAGAAGTCGGGGAGCAGAATCAGTAGAAGTTAAATGTGTAAAGAGTAGGAGGAAAGGGTTTTCTAGGCTGAGGGAACAGCAAGGTTCTATTTTACCATCAGTCGGATAATAACTCTGAGAAGCAGTGTCCGTGTCTGTCTGTTATCCAGGAACCCGATGGGCTTTAGAGCCAATTGACCTGTGAACGACTTGCTGCTTACAAATTAAAAAAAAAAAATAGAGCTGCCACATTTAAATTCTTAAAGAATGAGACTAAATCAGCAATATAAAATGAGAAATTAAAATACTTTAAATAGTAATTGCGTGGATATAGTCATTTCCATTGTGACGCAACGTGTTTCTATCACTTTTCCCAGGTCCCAACATAAGGAAAGGAGAGAGAAAAAGGTAAAATGTTCCAAACTGTCTTCCCCCAAGTTCTCCAACCTGCCATTGGTGTTTAAGGAACATAGGGCCCTCTTACTTCTTCCAGAACAGTGTCATCAATCCCGTGCAGACCGTCTTACACGTGCTCCATGGATGAGGACTCTCAGCCTCTTCCATTTTCTTCTTCGTTTTCTTCTCCTGGCCGATGAAGCCTGAAGCAGCAGCTCTCCTGTGTGCGCACCTTCATGCCTGCTGGGGTTGCCAAAGGTTGATGGGCGCCAGAGGAAGGCTGTGCCAGCCTGCGATATCTGTCTGGAGGCCATTAATTTCTTATACTGAGGGCTCTACTGACTGCTCCTGAGTGCTTTCTGTCACTATAGAAGCTTCTGGCACTGTTTCTCATCATTGCAAGAAGCTGTTGAAAGTTACTGGTCTCACTGTTTCAAGGAGGTTACACTGACAAGTAAACTGGGTTTTCCTCACTCATTTCCATAGAGCTCCTCACACGAGGGTAAACTCACAAGTCCTTTGGCTCTCTGGCAGTAAGACAAGCCCAAATGATAAACCTTAAATATTATCAATATGCTCTTCCTTTCACCTTTCTGAATATAAGATTCTTCACCCCCTGTTTCCCCAAAGCATCTGTTAGCCTCAGGGGACATTTGTATATTGTGAAGAAAAGGCAAGTTAATACTTGGCCTCTGAAATCAAAATAGACAGAGTATGGTTACGAGACTAGAATTTTCAGGTCCCATTGAGCCGTCGCTGTCCTTTTAGGTTATGAAAATACACTACCCAGGGGACTCACTGTGCTGTGGAGGGTGTTCTCCATCTGGGTCAAGTGAGTGTGAAGCCATGGCCAAACTCTTCAGGCCTAGAAACGTTGTGGGAAGGAGAAGAAAAGAGAACAGTGAGAGAGGATGACAGATAAGTATCTTCTGATGCCCTCTCTGTGGCAAAGAGGAGAGAACATTCCCGAGAGGTGAGGGAGACACTGAAGGCAGAGAAGGGCTCTGCCCGCTCCACACTGGGGGCTCTAGAAAGAGGTCACCTCTGAAACATCACCACGCTGGGAGGCGGCCACAGCAACTTGGCAATGTGAGGTGGTCAGGCAAAGGAAGGCCTCAAAGGTTCACTCTGTGGGGTCACCCGCTGTTTTGAAGCAACTGAGACTCTAGCTGGGGAGTTTATCACACTGGTTAGATCACATGGGTTACTGAGCAGCCTGCAAGGCTCAAGGCCGACTGAGTTAGACCCTGCAAGGTCTACACACGAGCAGCCGCCAATGTCAGGCTCTGTTGCCAGGGAGGCCTGCTCAGCCCTGACCAGGCTGGCAAAGACCAGCTGGTGAATCCGGCCAGCTGCACACTTCAGCTGCAAATGACAAGAGGACCAGCAGACCAGCTGGATGAGGGACATTGTCCTAGAGCCCATGTGACAGACAGCATGGAGCCCGAGGGCCCGGCCCTTCCCATTAACTTAAGGCTATGTGCTTGGCATCCCTTTCTCCATATGCTCAGACACTAACTTAGGGAGAGAGAGAGTGACAAGAGATAGTATTTGAATGACTACTTTATAACACTTAGATGGACTGTTTAGATTAGACTAATATTGATACCATGTGGTTTATTTAGTCTTATTGTTTTTGGAAGATTTTTTTTTGAAAGATGGTAAATAGTGTGAGCACCTTAATGTCAAAGGTCATGCTGTTTTCATCTTTGTATCTCTTCTAGTACCTGACCATGATTCTGCAAGTAAAGGAAGCTCAAAAAAAAAAAAATCCCTTATAAATGAGTAATGAATAAATAGATATTTTTAAATTTTAATGGTTCACAAAATCCTAGAAAGTAGCTTGCAGTATCTTCAAGTGTATCCCTGTTTCCACACTTCCCTAACTCAGTGCTCCAGAGAGGTAAATCACCTTGAGTGAGAAAAAACCGCATCTATAAGACTGGACTTACTTTAAGAATTTTTCTGTTTCCCAGTCATTTTTGCATTAGAAGGAGGCAGTCACATCTAGTTTGTGAAACCCTGGCTACAAGAGACTTTCGGTCAACACACAAGGGTCCTCAGAGGCTGTTCCTTCTAAGAATGATCTCCCAAGGCCCCGTTCAGCAATGAATATTGCCCAGCTCCCCTGTGCGGAAGCCAGCGTAAGGCCGCAGACACTAAGGAAACTGCCTCTGCGTCCAGTCAGCTGATTTGGCAGGCCAGGAGCCAGCGCACAGAGAAGGTCTGCTTCTGTTTGTTTTCCTCATACCTTTCCTCCTCCCCCAGCAGTAAGCCATGGAAGGTTATGGAAAAGCCTGGGAAGGCTCTCTTTTTCCACAGACCCACCACTTATGAAGAGCCAAAGTTTCTGCTTAAACTGTCTGGGCAGTCGTGATCGTGGCCACTGCACATACTGCAAACATGGACTTCTGTAACCCTCACTCTAAACAGAGTCTGAGGAGAGAGGCCTCAGGGTCTTTACTCACTTTGTTTCAGTTTTGGGCTCCTTCTCACAGCAAAATTAAAATAAAGACAACAGCCATTTTATCATGCATTGCCCTTGTCACCCAGTAGAATCCTAAGGGACACTCTCCTTCTAGTGTCATAGAAAGAGCACCAAAATAACACGTTTGTTATCTTAAAAGGACAGACTTAGCTTGTGATTCCAGTATGAATAAAGTCACTGGATTTCCTGCATGACCCGGGCCAAGTCCCTTTACTTCTCTGGGTCTGAATTTCTATTCTGAAAAAAAAAGGAGACTTTGTAATAATGTTTGAAATTCTGTCATACTGGATAGTTTTTAGATTGTTAACAGGCTGTAAATCTTGACACTTTGGCCTGAATTACATTTTTTTTTTTCAAGAACATTTTAGGTGATTTTCTAAGTTCCATTTCTTGAGTTGATTAGCTTGTATTATTCTATAAATAAAAACTTTCCTTCATAAGCTATTTTTGATAGCTTATGATAAAATTTATACAGGAAATACAGGATAAATCTTTCTTTCCCATCATGGTACATTGTCTTATCAAAGCCAAGAGAGCTATGATTTATGCCTGGAGTCATTCATTTGTGATTTCCTCTTTGGAGGTCTGAGTAGCTGCCTCTTCTAGGTAACTGTGTTTTTATGCTAAAGGAAACTGAATGTACTTTGTTGGTGGTATTAGCTGAAATCAGGTATTTCCTGGAAGCTGCCTTGGTCCATTTACTAATTTCTGAATTAAAAAAAAAAGTACTAATAGCTTTATTAATCAAAGGCTCTCATACTGAATAATCTTCATTCCTGGCCTTAAAAATATATTTAAATAACCTAGGTAATTTCAATAAGAGAAATGACATATTTGTTAAAGAACACATAACAATATCTTCTTTGTTGAGAAGTGAGATATTGAGATGCCAGCTCAAAAATAGTGACTTTGGTGGTAAGAAATGCCATGCAAAAGAGCTTTGCCATACACGTTCAGAAGTATATGTATAAAGTGATCAAACAAAATTGTACCACAATTTGCACTGAGTGCACAAAATGTATGTCAATTTTTTTGAAAACTGTATAAGTAATAGAGGTAGGACATATTTTTAGATATTTTAACAAAAGCATGCTATTTATATTTTTGGAAATACTGTCTTCTATATACTCTAGACATGCTGCTCTATTAGCAATAACCACTTGGTTTTATTAAGTTCTCAAGATTATCTATTGGCAACATTCTACACCTACACTCAGGTTAAACAAGTGCAAATATCTTAACAAATCAATAAAGAACATGACCTGGGTTTCCCTGGTGGCGCAGTGGTTGAGAGTCCGCCTGCCGATGCAGGGGACACGGGTTCGTGCCCCGGTCCGGCAAGATCCCACGTGCCGCGGAGCGGGTGGGCCCGTGAGCCATGGCCGCTGAGCCTGCGCATCCGGAGGCTGTACTCCGCAACGGGAGAGGCCACAACAGTGAGAGGCCCGCGTACAGCAAAAAAAAAAAAAAAAAAAAAAAAAAAAAAAAAAAAAAAACCAAAATAAAAAAGAACATGACCTGTGGAACTATTACTTTTCCAGTTACAGGTGATTATGTTCAGAAAAGAATGCAATAATTCCTTTAATGTTAACTCTACCTAAATGTCCATTTTCCACCTTTGTCCCTCGCCAGAAGCGCAAGAATTATTCCAGACCTGAGCTATGCAATAAACGTCTGGGAATAGTTTACTCGCCTGAGCTGTTTCATACTAAGACATAGAACGTGGTATTCTGCCATCTGGGGCCTTTATATGTAACTTATCCTAGTTCTCCACCAGAGTTAGTCACATGTTCGGAAATACAATAATGCAAATAATGTCATTTCACCTTTGGCTCAACCTATTATTCAAAGAGTCTAAGGAAGTCAACTAAACTGTTCATTTGAAGTAGAATTGAAAAAATGGTATGTTGGAAAATAATGCAGAGAGCACATTTGTATTTTAAGTTTCTAAAACTATTACCAAAATGTTAGGAGTTTACAGCTCGATGGTGATCCTCTGACAAAAACCAAATAGAAGAGGGGAATTTAGGAGTCAAATGATCACATTTTAACATGTAACCAGGGAGGGTGATGAAAGCATATTAAGAATAAAAAAAAAAAGCCAAATACTAACAGATGTGGAATATTGTACAAAGAACTAACCCAATAGGCATTCACATAGAAAGGAATCATGGGAATGGAAAGCTAAAAGGAGTTGGCATTTAGAGGTTGTTTTAGTCTGTTTTCAAGTAGACTGAGCTCAGCCAAATTCGCTGAGAAATTTGCATTGGTGTGCCCAACTCAGATGCCTGGTAAATAAGTCCTGATGGGAGATAAGTGGTCGGCCCAGTGGGTGGAAGTAGGGACTGGAAATAACATAGGGGAGACATTCCAAGTACTGGAATATACATCACTGTGTACATTATATTACACAGTGGACTCTTGAAAATGAGAAGGCTGGTTCTTCTGGATACTTCTGTGTGGGTAGCAGTCCTGAGAATGGACTTTGTTGAGTTTCTCCCCCGACACTCACCCCAGGTCCCTGCTGAACATGTCTATACATAATCTAACAAGCACATGATTTCCTTGGACTTACAACCTGGTTTTACTGGTCAGACACCAGAGCTCTCACAAGTTCATCCTCACAAAGAGCCTACCACTGTTCTTCTAGAGTTTGCTATGACCCACAGGGCTCTCAGGTGACCTGGCCCCAGCCTCACTCACCAAGCTCAATCACGGACGCTCTGTGTCATCCTCCAGCTACACTGGATTTCTGCCAGTCTCTAAAATATAACAAGCTCTTTCCTGCTCCCTGCCTTTCCCTCTGCCTGCAATGTTTCTTCCCCGGGTTCTTTGCATGTTTGAGTTGATCTCATTCTTCAGATCTCAGCTTAAATATAACTCTTCCGAGAAGGTTCTCCTGTACACTAGGTAGAGTGTTTCTACTTTAAGTAGAAAGGAACTGTCTCTGTTAGTATCTATAACAGCAGCCCATTACTCTCCTGATGGTGAATTGGTTTACTTGTTGGCTGTTGGTTTTCCTCACTGAAATGCAAATTGGGCAGGGAAACATTCTGTCTTGTTCATTGCAACATCCCTAATGACTAGTCTAGCTTCTCAAACTCGGCGTAATGTTGTTAAAGAAGTGAATAAAGAGAAGAATGAAAGGTTTTGTAGTGAAATGGAAAGATAAGAGGAGGTGAGAAACACATGCACACAGTGAAGGAGAGGAGAGAGAATACGGAGAAGAGGTGGTGTATTTCCTGTGGGTCATTTAAAACTCCTTCATTTCCCCACAAACCTAAGTGACAACATGAAGATGTATGTTGTCATATCCTGGGATTCTTTGGGGATATAACTATCAGATTTGACCTTAGAAAGGAAGGGAAAATCAGAGGGGAATATCCAAATTGCCACAAAAACAAAAGTCTTTGAATATTCTATAGGAACTAACTGAGCCTCTAGACTCACTCATAGACTGGTTACCTTAACCATCTACCCTGTTTATAAATTAGGAAATTCAGCTTGAAGATTAAAACTTAAACATCTTAAGGGTATTAACTCAAATGATTAATGAAAATGACAGGCAACAATTGGAACATGGTTTGTTAGAAAAAAAGAAAAAAGACAGTAAAAGAATGCTTACTGTAGCCATGTTCTTAAGCCTTTGGGAACAGGATAAAATTAGAGAGGTACATGTGAGAAGATGAGTAAAAGTTAGAGCCAGGGCCAAAATGTGGCTGAGGATAACCCTGTGGTGATGTGTACTCAGATCCCCTCAGTTACAGAACACCCACTGCCACACTGTCGGTTGGTTCAAGAGTTCAGTGACCTTCAGTCGAGCTGTGTTAGTGCAAAGTACCAGTGAGAATGGATGTTTCCACTGCCACTGCTGACGGAGCAGGTTTTTCCTGATGTCTGTTAAGTGGAACTTGAACTGTAAAACAATAGCCACAAGAAGAGAGTAGACAACTTAAGCATTTTCCCATAAGTACAAGGCTTTCATTTGCACTGGCCAAGGGCTCTATGTCAGTCTGCATCGAGCAGCTTGCTGAAAACCACCGAGCTGACAGCTGCTGCTGGCCTAGAGCCCACTGTGGACCTGAGGATAATATTGTTCCCCTGCCTCACGTGGAGCTTAAAATAAAGCTGAATCACCACTTTGGAGATACAGAATGTGTCAGCCTAGGGAGGGCTGAGGTCACTGCTTGCGATCTTCTTGGGTTGGACGATAATAGAGGCCTTCAGAAGATATGTGAGGGCGTCCCTGGTGGTTCAGTGGTTAAGAATCCACCTACCAATGCAGGGGACATGGGTTCGAGCCCTGGTCCGGGAAGATCCCACATGTCGCGGAGCAACTAAGCCCGTGCGCCACAACTACTGAGCCTGCGCTCTAAAACCCGTGAGCCACAACTACTGAACCTGCATGCTGCAACTACTGAAGCCCGTGCACCTAGAGTCTGTGCCCCACAACAAGAGAAGCCACCGCAATGAGAAGCCTGCGCACCACAACGAAGAGTAGCCCCCGCTCACCTCAACGAGAGAAAGGCTGTGCGCAGCAATGGAGACCCAACGCAGCAAAAAATAAATAAATAAATAAATTTATTTATTTAAAAAAAGAAGATATGTGAACGGAGCCATATACTGTATTACTTCAGTTTACCAATTTGAATTATTTTCCTGTTTTCTATGCAGAAGATGGATAGATGGATTTTCCAAAGTCAGTTTTTCTTCTCCACTGATTTCAGAAAGTTAAGGATGACTTTCCAGACCTTGAAAAGTATTTCTAAAATAATGCTTTCTGAAAAGAGCCTAGAGACCTCCTAGACCAGCATATTTGTGGTCCTGAATATCTCGGGGCACACAGGCTTCGAGGATAATTAGCAGGAACCCCTCCATTTCCTTCCCCTATGCCCCAAGGTGGTGGCAGAATTTCAAGAAATAGATTCAACACTTATTTTCACAAATGAATTTTGTCAACCAGAGAAAGATGAGGCCATAGCGTTGTAGAATACCCAAATAACATAATTACAAAGATTTTCTGGGATGTAACTCCCAGAGATTCATCTTCCTTTTTGACAAAGTATTCTTTTTTTTAATGTATGTATGTATTTATTTATTTATAGCTGTGTTGGGTCTTCGTTTCTGTGCGAGGGCTTTCTCTAGTTGTGGCAAGCGGGGGCCACTCTTCATCGCGGTGCGCGGGCCTCTCACTATCGCGGCCTCTGTTGTTGCGGAGCACAGGCTCCAGACGCGCAGGCTCAGTAGTTGTGGCTCACGGGCCCAGTTGCTCCGCGGCATGTGGGATCTTCCCAGACCAGGGCTCGAACCCGTGTCCCCTGCATTGGCAGGCAGATTCTGAACCACTGCACCACCAGGGAAGCCCGACAAAGGATTCTTAAGCACGTATAATAATTCACTATATATAAAAACTGTGTGTTATCGGAAACAATTTATGAAGCAGTAGGAGGTTGTATATTGTAGCATATTAAACACTTCTCAAATACATAAACAGCTGGTTGGTTTTTTTTTTTTCACATGCAAGTAATTTAAGCTTTTTGTTAGTCATCGCATAAAATTTAGAGGAAAATGGATACCATAGAAGAGACTTGGGAGCACTGGAAGATAATAAAACACCTTATGGATACATCTGAGAGACTAGATGATATTTTAATGATGTATATTTTGTTATAGACTGGTTATTTGAAAATTGACAAGCTACTTCTGTTTTTAACAGAGGGATATAGATGGACCAGAGTGTTCCAACCTCTTTCTATTTTTTTAATCATTCATTTATTAAATATTTGTTGACATCTACTCTACACCAGGCAGTGTGCTAGGGACTAGATGTATAAAAGTCAAGAAGGGACAGACAAAATCCATGCCCATGAGGTTACCAGAGGTACCAACTGGTTACCAGAGGAAGCAGATTAATTTGCATATTTAATTATGTAATTATGGCTGTGAAAGTCCCCCCAAAAAGAAATGAGTGGCACTAAAAGAACTTGTTACATGATATCCTGAGGGTTCTCTGATGAGGTAATATTAATCTGAGTTATGAAGGATGAATAGTATTAGATAAAGAAGGAGAGGAAGAACATTTCAGGCAAAGCAACAGCATGTGCCAGAGACTTGGGGTGGAAGAAGCTTAGCAAATTTAATAGCTGAAAGAGATCCAGACGGGCTGGAACATCAAAAGCCAGAAGGAGAGTTATGGGGGATGAAGGTATTAACGTAAGCAGTCTCTTGATGATTTTTTTCGTGTTAAATATTTGGGATTTTATCTTAAAAGTCAATGAGAAGCTTTTGAAGTATTTGATACACTGGAATGTTATGGTTAGAAATGTATTTTTAGGGCTTCCCTGGTGGCGCAGTGGTTGAGAGTCCGCCTGCCGATGCAGGGGACGCGGGTTCGTGTCCCGGTCTGGGAGGATCCCACATGCCGCAGAGCAGCTGGGCCCGTGAGCCATGGCCGCTGAGCCTGCGCGTCCGGAGCCTGTGCTCCGCAACGGGAGAGGCCACAACAGTGAGAGGCCTGTGTACAGGAAAAAAAAAAAAAAAAAAAGAAATGCATTTTTAAAAATCCATTCTGTTGCTATTTTAAAAAATGAATTGAAGAAGGAAGGAAGGATGTATGTAGAGAGATGCATTCAGCAGCTATTGCAGAAATTCAGGAGAGAGAATACTTGCATGAACTTGGGTGGCAGTAGCAGCAGAAGTGAAGAAAGTACATGGCTCTTTTAAAATGAAGAATATTTGACTTACCTGACACATAGTGGGCTTCAATAATATTTGTTGAAAAACTGACTGATTAGTTTTACATTTAGGAAGAGAAAAGAATCAAGGATACTACTTACATTGGTTTAATTGAGAACTTATTATACATAAAGCTGTTCTCTATTCAAAGTGTTGTCCACAGAACCAGCAGCCTGGGCAACACCTGAGAGCTTGTGAGAAATACAGACTCTCCGGCCCACCCAGATCTACCAAGAACGGGGCTGCTAATGAGATCCCCAGGGGATCTGTATGCACACTGAAGTTTGAAGTTGGAGAAGAAGTGCTCCAAAGTAGGGCAACATTGGGGCTGAGACATACATGATCTTAAGAGAACAGGTTAGATTCAAAACCGAAAGAAGGAAATGCAGGGACATAATTAAATTATCAATAATAAGAACCTATTAATATGGGCTTGATTATATAATTAGGTGAGACTTCTTATGGAAACTCATCACCAAATAAGCAAATTAAAATTTCAAATTCCCAAATGTGATAAGACAGTGATGACTAACAATAAAAATGATAAGTATAATAGAAATAGTACTTATGACAATGACTAAGACTTGTACAGTTGCTCTGTTCTTGCTTTTATATACTTCTTCTATTAGAGAAATTCAAGTTAAAGGGAAAACCCTTAAGAGTATGGGGGGAGATGGCATTGTATTTTATGGTGTGTGCAAGAAAACACTGAAATTCTTCTCCACTCCCATGTATTTTGACAGAGGTTAATTTAAAAAAAAACAAAACTGAGATCAATACTAAAGCTCTGTATAATAACCTCATAAAATCTGTATGTCCTGTGTACAAGAAAAGGCGTATTGCGTTATTTCTATAGGGTAAACGTAGAAATATTGGAACATAGAAAAGAACCGGGATGGCTATATCATTATGAGTCTTGATAGAAACAAAATGCCAAAAATTGTTCTGAGCCACATTCTAACTTGAAGTACCATGCAACCAGCTTTACTATGCTGCTTACCATTATGCGCTAGATCAGTTCCCTACACCCCAAAAGCACAACGGGCAGGGGAGGGAAGCCACAGTATTTCATGTAGCCTTAATATATTGCCAAAAACAGACAAGGTTTAATTGTGCTCAGTGGCTCCTGAGATTACGGAACATCATTCTTTTCTCAAGTTCCAGCTGGCACTGACTTTCCTGTCCTCTCATCTGCTCCCTCGTGTTTATTTTATATTCATGCTCGTGACAGCAGAGTTACCGAATCAGCCTGTGCAGTCTTGCAATTGTTTTCAGAAAAATGCACATCACAATTATTAGATCCACAATTGAATAATTCAAAGCAGTCACTTAATATTAATGTCATGTGTGCATAACTTGATGAGGGCACAGGGACGGGGAGCAAGAATGTTGCAAGGCCGAAAAATTTGACCTTCAGGAAAGAATGAAAAAGGTGGCTTGTTTGACCTTGGAAACAGGAGGCCGGGGGAGAAATTAGAAGCCTAAGAATACATGAGACCGGCTATAAAGGGAGAGGGTCTATGACTTGTCAAGAGGGCAACAGAGGAACGCGGTGGAAATGAACTCTAATGATCATAACAGAAGCTAAGGACAAATCTTCAAGGGATTAGAGGGTCCTAGCAAAGCAGTTGGTAACACATGGCTTTGGACTCCAATATTCCTGGACTTAAGTCCTGCCACTGCCAGGTTAGAATAAATCTGACCAGAAAACTGTGTTTGGAGGGAGACTGTGGGCTACTGTTTTTGTAATGGTTTAGAGAGTGTTAGAGCATAAAAGATGGGGATTAGATTGACTGCTCTTGCAGTGGAAGGTTGGAACACATAATTTTAATCTCTGTTCTTTGTTTTATATTGATTCAATTTCTTGGTAAATTCATTTTTTCTGATTTAGTGTCTTTCTTTCTTTCTTGTTTTTAGAACACTGTCTCTGAAGTCACATTGTCTGGGTTTGAGTCCTGTGTTTGAATATTTACTCATTGATTCTCTTGAAGTCTCTGGTCTCACACTTATAAAAATAGAAATAATAATAGTATCTACCCTGCATGGTTTTTGAAGGATTAAATTACACCTTTCAGACTGATTGGCACATAGTAAACTCTCAATAAATGTAAGCTATCTTTATGATTATTCCTGGCTGGTGTCCAGCACTACTTCAGGCCCGTGAAGGATTCAAAGATGAATCAGATAATGGACCTGATGTGTAAGAACTCTTGAAATCAAGTAGGGCAAATAAGACAGGGATTAAAATGAACATAATAAAGAAGAATAAATCTGCCTCAAGAAAGATACAGGTAATAACAGGGGCATTTAAAGAAGAGAACTGACTTTAAAGGAGCGAGGTGGATATGGGGGGAGTTTGTGGAGAAGGTGGTATTAGAACTGAATTTAGAAACGTATAAAGAGTATGACCCTCTGGAGATGGGGGCACCTGAAGTTGTGGGAGAATAGTGAGGTATTGCATTCCTAGCTAAGAGGACAGAACAGGCCTTCATTTTGCAAGGTTTTCAGATTCTAGTGCTGACTTTGAAGGTTTCAACAGATTTACCCTCTTAAGATACTCCAACGGTCTGCTAAATTTTCAGCAGTCAGTCACACACCAGCCTCAAAAGCAGTGATACATCATTTGTTAAGAAGCAACAACCGTTTCAATGAAATACCTCGCATAGCATCAGTACAACCCTCATGAGTTTTCATTGTTATTCCATCACTGAATTTACTTCCACGTTTTATCGTTTAATCATCCACATTGTGCAAGAACAGTAGTTTATTCGTGATTGTTAAGAGAAAGAAAAACCTCAAATATTCAAAACAACCTTTTTAGATTCTAACTGGGTACAAAACTCAAAGTGCATCTTTTTGGAACTAATGTCCCATTTCACACTTTGATTCTAACTAAAATGTAGACAATCATGAACAGCAGCAAATTAAAGATGTTAGAAAAGAATGGATTCATTTTCTGAAACATAGAGAATTTATTGGGATTAAAATACTAGAGGGAAACATTCTTGACAAAAATATATTCTTGATTTTCCTTCAGGCAGTTAGTTTGGGAACTTTTGCATAACTAGAAGGGACTGACTCCCAGACATAATTTTTTTCTCTCCTGTTGCTTCTACATACAATTTAAAAATATATAATTTATATAAATATAAATCTGTTACATTTGTGCATTCTAGCAAAAATCCTATTTGTGTAGCATGGGAATGTAAATTCCTAACTCAACCAAGGGGGCTGTAGTTTCTGAAACTTTGCTGATTTTTAGCCAGTCAGAATTAGGTACAGGGAAGGAAGGATGGCATCACTTCACCAACCTGACCTAATCAATTCAGATAGGCTGAGAGAGAAAGAGAAGTAGGTACAGACTGAAGTAGCCCACCTGGGGAACATTCACATGCTCAGCTGAGGTGTCCTAATGAATCAGATATGCTTCCCTGATCAGCACAATTGAACTAAGTTTCTCAGTGAAATTTTAACTTTCGGCCATAAGCAGTGGTGTTCCCCCTTCTTTGGAATGGATTGAAGTTTCTTCTGATTTATGGTATCATAAATTACTCAGAATTAAATCTAATGCATAATCACATTTGCTATGACAAAAATCAAATTTACATTCCATATATATACGTTAGCATATGGTATTTGTTGTTATCTTTCTGACTTACGTCACTCTGTATGACGGACTCTAGGTCCATCCACCTCACTACAAATAACTTAATTTCATTTCCTTTTACGGCTGAGTAATATTCCATTGCATATATGTGCCACGTCTTCTTTATCCATTCATCTGTCGATGGGCATTTAGGTTGGTCCCGTGTCCTGGCTATTGTAAATAGAGCTGCAATGAACATTGTGGTACATGTCTCTTTTTGAATTATGATTTTCTCAGGGTATATGCCCAGTAGCGGGATTGCTGGGTCATATGATATAGTTCTATTTTTTTTTTTTTTTTTTACGGTATGCGGGCCTCTCACTGTTGTGGCCTCTCCCGTTGCGGAGCACAGGCTCGGGACGTGCAGGCTCAGCGGCCATGGCTCACGGGCCCAGCTGCTCCGCGGCATGTGGGATCCTCCCGGACCGGGGCACGAACCCGCGTCCCCTGCATCGGCAGGCGGACTCTCAACCACTGCGCCACCAGGGAAGCCCTATTTTTGTTTTTTTAAGGAACCTCCATACTGTTTTCCATAGTGGTTGTATCAATTTACATTCCCACCAACAGTGCAGGAGGGTTCCCTTTTCACCACACTCTGAAGTTGGGGTGAAGTGAGAGTAGCATCAACATATATACACTACTGAATGTAAAATAGTTAGCTAGTGGGAAGCAGCAGCATAGAACAGGGAAATCAGCTCCGTGCTTTGTGATGACCTAGAGGGGTGGGATAGGGAGGGTGGGAGAGAGGCTCAAGAGGAAGGGGATATGGGGATATATGTATGCATATGGTTGATTCACTTTGGTGTACAACAGAAACTAACACAGCATCGTGAAGCAGTTATACTCCAATAAAGATCTATTCAAAAAAATCAAATTTGCAATTTCATCAAAATTGGTATGAACTGAATCTAATTTAATGCAGAAGAATCCCCTGATTGGGTTATATTTCAATTGATGATATTGTAACACCCTCTCTCCTTCCCATTTGAGACACAATCTCATTTTTCTTTTTTTTTTAGTAAGAGAAACGGTTCAGAGGATTTCTTAAATTTTCTTTCTTAAAAAGATAATGTGCAGAGTTTTGATGAATATAATGTCTTGGGAAACACATTTTGTTGTAAATATGAAAAAAAAAACTTACATGAGGCTGGATTGTGTACTGTGGGAAATGGAGGGTCCTGCCTCACGTGTCTGCCATATGAAGTGATAGTGGACGGCTGTGGTCTCCATACGCACTTATCCACACATTAAAAGTGATAGCTATACTCTGCACTCACATTTTCTAAAGAAAACCACATTGAGAAGCATCAGATTGTAGCAGCATTCTGAGGTTTATCTAACTTGGGTGAGGACAAAACTCTTCACTGGGGACTTCATTTTATGAAAATATCAATGAATTCTAATTTCTAGGTCATGAGAAATGCCAAGTACTGAGAAAGGAATGCTTCGCTTGTGTGTGTCAAACAGAAGACACCACAGTATTTTTTTTTTCATCGTTACAGGAAGACAGAGAGCACAGTGGAGAGAATGTGAACCTCAGAAACCACTGGGTTTGAACCCCAGCTCTGCTACTTACAAGAATCCTGGTCTTGAGTAAGTTATCTGAGTTCCAGTTTTTTAAACATCTAAGGTAGAAATAATAATGCATATCTTGAACGCTAATTGTGGATTATAGATAAGATTATCTGTGCATCCAAAGTCGTTCTTGACTTTCCAAAGCCATAAGCACTGGGGGGTCTCGTTAATCATAACAACGAAGATTTCAGTGTCTCCTGCCCAGTCCTAGAACGGAGGACTTAAGTTTAGTTTATCCAAGTCTCACCTGGTTACTTCTTGGCATTTCCAGAGAGATCTCCCCAACAATATTTAACACCCAAGTGCTTTCCTCATCAATATCCTCTGAACCTGAAGCCTTTCCTGTGTCTATGCTGTTTATACCCTCCATGAAAAGGCCAGCACATGTGCTAAGAATGTTGGCTTGCGGTGCTGCCCAAATGCAACCCTCTATGGTATTTGAGCCACTGCCTTCCCGCGAATCCTCACTGCACTGAAGCCAGGATGAAATCCACTCAGAAGTGAGAAGAGTCTCTCTCTTACTCTGCCTCATTTCACCTGAGCCCCCAAAGCTGCTTGTGCCACCTTGGGTTTCATAGTCACTCACAAAACCAGCTTCTTCACCTTTTGCCTGCAGCGTCTCTCTCCGTAAGGCTCAGAGGGATGGACCCAGGTGATAGAGGCCGGCTGTGTGATCTTGTGCAAGTTACTTAACCTCTCTGTACCTCAATATCTTGCTGTATGAAATAGGTCTTATAATAAGATCTACTTATAGGTTGTTGTCACAACCAAATGCATTAATGTACACAAAATGCACATTGTAAGTACTACATAAGTGCCAACAGTTATTAGAACTTTTATTGTTCTCAGAATTGCTCGACAGTGTAAGCTCTGGGAACATGAAGAAATTACTGAAAGAGGTTAAATGATGACTCAAGCTAGTTAATTGAAATATTAAAAGAAGATGTGATTTATACTGTACCCCAAACTGGTACAGTTATCTCTAATCAGAAGATACAGCTTCAAGAAATAAAGTATTATGGGAACATAGGAGGAAAATTAATTTGTTCTGAGGATGCTTGAAGGAGAAGGGAGGGGATTCATGTTGGAGTTAGTATTTCCAAAAGACTTAGAAAAAATTAGTGTGATTAGAGAGGAGAGATGAGATGGTAAAGCCAGACTGACAGCAAGTCATAACTATAGAAAAGGCATGAAAACCAAGCACTGGAGAATGGTGAGTGGTACATGGGGAGATGCAAGTAAAAGAATAGTGAGAGCCCTAGCTTGAAAAGTCAGCAGGGATTGCAGATGATATCGAATGACACGCTCAAAAGTTTAGATTTATTTTTAAAGAAATGAGGAAACACCCAAAGTTTTTGTAAATAGAGCCCTTGGCCATTTTAATATTTTCAAATAATGCTCATTTTCAGCCATTATGTTTGAAAGCCCTACAATTGCCTTTTAGGTTCTAAATTTACATGGTTATACCCCATTCTGTCAATTATCTTTTTGGTGGTACTACTTGCCTTATAATTTATAAATATGTCAGCATCTTAGCATAGAAATGTTTTAAAGAGTATGTTTTGTTGCATTTTACCCTTATTAGTTTACAAACGTGATTACCCCCCAAAAGTGCTGACATTAGTGATAACAAGCAAAGATCTCATAAACTTAATAAACTTGAGAAAAAGATGGGAATCATTAGGTGAAACAGAGAGACTCATTGGACATAAACCTGTTCACTACATGAGTAATTAGGAAAGAAAAGAACAAAGTAAAAGAACATGTATGACATATTAGTTATAAATTTTTAAAGTCTGTGTCTAAAAGTTGAACTGCAATTAGGAATTTGGGATCAATTTTTAGTCTTCCAGAAAGAGAGTTTTTCTTATAATACATAATTCCATTAGTGGCTTGCATATATTTGCCTTTGATAAGTTTTCAGGAATATTATTCTGTAAGAAAACAGGGGACTATCTGAGACTGATAATTTGGATAGCTACATGGGTAGGGGAGGAATCAATCTGGGTATGGGAGGAGCCTTTGTTATAGCCCAAATTAAAGATAATGGAGATCTAAGGCAAAGGCAAAGAAAATGAAAAGAGATTCTATAGTAGCTGCTCAGAGAAAAAGAAAAGGCCAGAAAGAAAAGGAGTTGGGGTGATAGATGTGGTCTAACTCTTTCCAAGATTTTTCATAATGTTTGCATAAGCTTGAAACTAATACCAGGTAAGGACAAACAGAAAAGCTCAAACTTGTGTGTATTATGCATATACACAAAAATCCTAAGAAAACATTGGCAAAATCAAAGATAACAGGGCATTAAAAATCATTACCATGTTGGATTTCTCCCAGGAGTGAAAGAATGGCTTCATATTTTTGAAAAATTAATGTGTATCATCATATTATCAACTGTTTAAAAAGAGAGACATCATTATCTCAATTTGTACGTAAAAGGCCTTTGATTACATTCAGTGCCCATTCAGAATGTTTATAATAAGAATTTTAGCAAAATAAATATAGAATAAAACATACTTACCGTGGCAAATCAATCAGGGTCCAATCAGGAGACAGAAACAACACAGGAACTTGAACAGGGAAAGCTTAAAGAATTTTAACTGTAACAAGCTATTGGAATAAGTGAGGGATTGGTTAGTGAAAAGTAAAGAGAACGCTAAGGAATATGGCAACAATAAGAGGCAGCACTACCCGTAGAGTTGAGATACAGTGCCCAAGGATGACCCTTCCACTTCTCCCCCTAGCTAAGGTCCTGACTTCCTTAGAGAAAAGGAGGGCAGAGAAGTTACTGTAGTGTCATACCAGTGGAATTTGCTGGAAATATACCCTCTAGAAGTTGCCAAAAACTTTAGAATTTGGGGGAAAGTCATTCATGGGAAGGTACCCTGTTGGAGGAACTGTGCAATGAAACAATACAAGGGGATGCCAGTGGAAGCTGCTAGCCACTAGGTGCTACCGGCCTCCACGCACTGTAGGAGGCTAGTGTTGCAGAAGTAGCGTGTACTGCAGGAGCTGGACGTTGGGGAAGCTGCCCGTACCACAGGAGCCTGATGTTGGAGAAGCTGCCTGTTCTCTAGATGCCTGGGCTTGGAGAAGCTGTGGTGCTTCAAGAGCCAGATGCTGGAAGAGCTGCCTGTACCTTAGGAGATAGGCACTGGAGAATCCCTGTGAGCTGCAGGAGCGTGTCCAGTGAGCACACGGCAATGCAACCAGGAAGGAGAACCCTTTCCTTCCGCAGCATCTCTCTACTGCCTCTACTGCCTAAGTTTAACGTCATGCCAGCTGTCAAAGGAATAATATTTAAAGGGCCCATTTCCATTTTCAAAGAGCAGGCAATAAAGTATATACTTGGAGCCAAGAGGAAATAAGTTGATAACTGGAATAATTACTAATGGAAATCTAACAAGGATATACAGCTATCGTAATTTATTTTAAAGCATTCACTTTACGGTCAAGACTAGAATAAGGATTCTAGCTATTACTGCTTCTATTCAACATTCAAATGGAAGATCTAGCCAGTAAAAAGGATAGAAAATGAAACAAAATATATTAACAATGTAATCAAGAGAACGAAAATACTAATATTTGCATGAGAAATATAAAGAGAATATAGTAAGTAATTAGAAAATTAGAATTTATGGGGATTTTAACCTAGGCTGCCAGACTGGGAGCTCATATTTTTAATCACTTTCATATGTTGTCCTTTTAAATAATTTTCAAAGGCAATTGGGGCTTTAAATATTTGTCTATGGCACATTTTCAAACTCCATGCTGCTAAGGCTGGAGAAGATACCCTGAGTGTTCCCCCAAAGACATGGAAATTTGTTAAATCTCCATTAGTATACAGACACGCACACAGGCACATATATAAAAATACCCACACACGTACAGATGAATGCAAAAAGGAAAGAACTGGGAGAGCAGATTACATCATCCATGGGGCCGGATTTTCATTTCATCTGGGTATCTGGTACAGAGCTTATTTTTATGGCTGAAATTCAAAATGCAATGTCAACATTCAGTGGGTATTCACTGAGCACACGCCATGGGTCAGTCAACCTTTTAAGATGCTCTGAAAACAGCAGTAAGAAGATAGGTGAAATCCTTGCTCTCTTCAACTCACTTTCAAATTGGAGAAGTGCTGTGAACTAAGTACAACAGAAGATGCGCTACAAGAGTGTCTTGGTGAGCTTAGGAAAAGTACTTCTTCTGACAAATCAACTCAATGCATATTGGACTGCTATCATCAGTCTCATAAGTTTAAGTACTGGTTACAAAGCTAAATATGATAAAGCATCCCTTGCCCAAATGCTCCAGCCCATCACTTTCAGGATATAATGCCTCATGGGCTCTTGAATAAGCATACCTCGATTTGATGTATGGCTTACTACTGATTAGCTGTTCATTAGACCTGTAAAATGGGGATGATAATAGAAATGACAGTACATACCTCAATACATAACAATGTCTAATCTCATAAGGTGGTTATCAGTATTGAATGAAACACTGCATTGAAAGTGCTGAGCATTGTTCCTGAAAGATAGTTAGCGTTCAATAATTATTGAAGATAATAACGGTGATTGTTTTTAATTTTCATTAAAAGCCATACAACTTGAATCACAAGAAACCATACAACTTGAATGCTATCAAAACTTGCAGCCAGTCCAATGACACACCTATCTAATAGTTACATCCAACTGGGTGAATGAATTTGTTGGTCTTTCTTGGTAGAAGGGTTTTTTCCATTGTTAATCTTTAGAAAGAGGTCACTGTAATATTCCCCAATAGCACCTTAGTGATATCTAGGCAATATTTTATATGAAATATAGAATCATAGAATTGTGGCAGTGGACCTAGTCATTTTTCCTGTCCAGGAGTTCTTCACCTTCCTAATCCTATCTTGATTTCTGTAAAGGGAGTTGTCCTTTCCCCATTGTATGCAGTCTTGGTGGGAAGTAACCTCTGTTTCCTATGACAGCGTCATGGGGACCAGATAGCCCCTCTCCATGGCCCATTGCATGCAGTGGGTGTAATGTGATCTTGGCCAATGAGAGGCTCTCTTCCTGGACCTGAGTAAATGATGCAAGGACGTAGTCATGGTCCGAGGTTATTCTTTACCACTGTAGTGGTGACAGGCTTCCTAAATTCCTGCTGTATGTCATTCCATCTGTGAGCCCCGGATGTGATCCAAGGAAACCCCCCTTGCTTAAAATAGCCACAGTATATATTTGTTGCTTACAATCAAAAACTGAATTTTACAATTGTGCATTGGAAGAGCTCTTGGAAGTTCTATCTTGGGAAAAGATATAAACAAGGTGAGAGTGGTAACCTGGAAAACAAGATTTAGAAAACCTAACCATGTTAATGTACATCCCCCTCACTCTCCCAGAAAGACTGACAATGGATCTGGAGCACATAATTTTATCAACAGAGGGGAGTTCAGATATCAGCTAATGTGGACTGGACTCACACTAGAGAAGGGAAGTCACACTGAACAGAGAAAAGAAAAGCCAATTCTCAAAAAAAAAAAAGCGGCTTTTTATTATTTTTTTATTTTTTTAACATCTTTATTGGGGTATAATTGCTTTACAATGGTGTGTTAGTTTCTGCTTTATAACAGTGAATCAGCTATACATATACATATGTTCCCATATGTCTTCCCTCTTGCGTCTCCCTCCCTCCCACTCTCCCCATCCCACCCCTCCAGGCTGTCACAAAGCACCGAGCTAATATCCCTGTGCCTTGCGGCTGAAAAAGCGGCTTTTTAAATGCTAAGCAAAGGATATAGGATGTAATAAAGGATTTTTGAGTTTCCAAAGCCTGGCTTTTGGTTACCAAAATTAAAATCATTGTGTGTAACCAATAGAGTTGAAAAGAATGCATATAACATAAGAGCCAGTTTTTCTACCCTAAGTTGTTTTAAAAATTCAGGCTGAGGCAGGAGAACAAGAGCCTGAGAAGGGGGCAGTAGGGACTGGGGTTTGGTAATTTCTGAAGGAGTGAGTCATGTCATCTTCTCCTGATCGTCCCCATTCCAAAAGAGGTGTAGTAGGATCAGAGAGCAGATTTTATGTGCCCAGCCTCTGAGCGAGCCTATGGAGGCAGGAAACCTTCTTGTGATCCTCACACCCAAGGTGATTCACAGAGGAAAAGTAAACACAGGGAAGGGGGGCTGGATGTGCCTACCCCCTCAAGTTTTGATGATATTGGAGAGAGTCAGAAAGTTTCTCTGGTCCTCAGAAGGATGCAGAAGTGCCCCAGAGAGGGTTTTCTAGGATCCAAGAGGATGCAGTGTGTGTGGACCAGTGCCTCCGTGTCAGATGGGAACTTGCCTTCTCCACAGATACCAGTGGAGACAGATGCCAAAACACAAAGAAGGATGGAATTGAAATACATTTCAGTGGGCAGAGTAGACACATGAGGAACTTGGACCACAATCCTGGTGGTCCTCCAAACCCAACCTCATAAAGACATGATGTTATATGAGCCCACTGGCATGAGGATCATTTCAGCTGAAAAGAGAGGAATGAGGTGAACAGGGAAATTGCTAATTTGATTGAGTTTACTTGGCATTGAGAAGATTACATTTTCTGACACCACGGAGAATAGCAGCTCAAGAGATAATTTATTTTAAATTGTAAAAAAATAAGAAAAATTGGTTTTGGATGGTCAAATTACAGATCAAAAATATTGTACCTAATGTAACTAAGAGTATATCATTTACTTGGTTAAAACCCTTCAAATATCTGATAGAAATACTTTGTGCTTATCTGTCCAGAATCCATCACTTTTTGTTCTGCTAGGAGCACTTAAATTTTCATTTTGGAAAGCCCTCCAACCCCATTCTCTCCATACTGCTCCTGTGACGCTGACCCCGCCCTCTGACACTAGATTATCCTCCCTCATCCTTCTGGCTCTCATCTCTGGGCCTCACATGGCTGGAACCTTCTCATCAAATACGAAATTTTAAAGAGAGCTTTCTGACCGGTACCTGTTCCCCATCTCCGCACCTCAAATCTTCTAATTTCATCATTTATTTTGAAGTTTATTCACAGAAATTTTCAGCGTCTACCATAATCTTTTCTATTTAATTGTTACTTTTTCATTGTCTCCCCTCTCCAACTAGAACGTAAGCTCCATAAGGGCAGGTACCTTATCAATCTTGGGCAACTCATGGCACCTGAGCTTTGGCAGGCACATAATAAATCCTGCTGGAACAAGTCAATGAATTTCATTTTTCTATTCAGCAATTACATAGTGCTTACTACAGTGTCAGGCACTGTCCTGAAGGTTTTCTAATTACTAACAGTTTTAATTCTCATAACAATCCTGTGAGGTTAGAATTAGCATTATCTCCATTTGACTGATTATGACTGAGTTACACAGGGGTTAAGCCATATGCCCAAGTGGGAAAGCTAGATAAGATTCACACCTGGCCGCTGGCTCCTGACTCTTTTCTCTCATCCTCTGTGCCATGTTTCCTAAATGACTTATTGAATGATTTGATGAACAAGTTGCCTACTAAGAAACTGTTTATCTCTAGTGGGCTGAGAATGCCCACTTCTGATTTTAAAGAGCAGGGACTGACCATGAAATCTGTGGTTCAGCCCAGATATTAGTGCTTAGATGTACAGCCAATGGCTGCAGGAGCTTCCCTCTCACTTATTTCTACTGCACCACGCGTGCTTGGAAGAGCTGTTAATTGGCAGTGGTGGGTTATGAGTGCTCATAAAATATTTAACAGCTGCTTAATATTGTTATGTAACTTTGGTCAGTGGAAAAATATACCAGTTAGTTCACTCATGGGGAAAGATTGCTAGGGGTCTCCATGAGGAAAGACCTCAGAGGCATATTTTTGCCATTCTTTATAAAGCAGCCATGTCATTTTACAAAGTTTGATCAACCGTTTTATAGTTACTGCTGTTGAATTTTTGTAGTGTACTCCAAATCCTACCCCCCCATTTTCTTTAGTAATTTTACAATCTTTATGGTCTGACACTAGTAATCATCTGGAAATAAGATGAATCACAATAGAAAGGATGTTCTTCATTTAATCTTCAAAGCCATTTTTATGTTAGCCAACATTAAAAAGCTGTGGGTATATTCATTTCTTTCCATTGAGAACATTAATCTTCCCTTGTTACAGACAACTTTTTTTTTGTCCTTCTTTGGGTAAAACTTAATCTTACTGAACGAGTTGCAGCTGTTTGTACAAATTCCTATTTTTTTATACTGATAGGAAGCAGTCAGACATTTCAACTATTCCGTTTTGTTTAAAAGTAAGCTAACAGTTCAGTTCACTCTTAAGAAGGCACCGATGAAGGAATTGTACAGGAATGTGTTTGTGGCCAACCGAATGTTTGTGATTAAAAATACTTGTGAAAGCAACCCTGCTAGACTTGAGAAGAGTTATATAGTCCTGCAGCCTGGGAGAAATTCATTGAGGGAGAATCCACTAATGCTTGAAGTGGTAGCTTTTGACCTCTGGCACTGGTAAATACCAGCCAAATGATACACAGACTTCGCTTCTAAATGACTAGCTCTTACATAATTTCCTTTCCCTTCGCAATTCCATGAGTCTCCAGTTTTTAGAATTACAGAGATCTGACATAACAAGATACGTTTTGAAAGCAGGCTCCCTAATCACCCACCAGTCTCTCCTCTTATCTCTATTCCTACCCCAGAATTATATTGATTTTCTGGAAAATTGAAAAGTATTAGCAAAATCAGTATTTTGTACACTTTCTCTGTATCAGATTTCCCACTAGCAAATCACCTAACCTAACCTTATGAATTAGTGGCTAAAACCATATGCCTGAGGTTAAATGGATTAGTTAGCTAAGGGAAGTCTGTTAGAAAGTGGCCTCACCACTAAATAGCTGTCTGATTCAGGATGAGTAACAAAAACAAACATCAGTCAGTTTATTCATCTGTACAAAGGGGATATTGGCCACTTCATAAAATGTAGGAGCATTAAAGAAAACAATCTATTTTTAATACTGAATATCTAATAATTCAACAAAAAAACCCCAGTAGTTACAGTAAATAGTAAAAGCTTAGCTTATGATCAAACACGTGTTTGACTCCAGCTACCACCAGCTGGTAAGAGTTCGAATGAATTCAAATTAACTTAAGGAAAGAAATGATTGATTAATAATAATTTAAAATTATACTGGGGAGTCTTATAGAACCCCAGGACAGGAATGCCACTGGGTCTCAAGAAGAATTAGAAGAGGAATTTCACAACCAGCAGGGATTTGTCTCTCAACTATTCACATTTCTGAATATCCACTTGATCCTTCTCTCTTCCTTTCTGGTTTCTTGTTATCTTGACCATATGGTGGAAGTCATGCCCATTAACATATTCCAAGGCTTATAAGGTCAGCCATTCAAAAGGGAAAAGTTGCTTATGCCATATTCAGATTTCTGAGGAAAGGCTTCACTAGTCCACTTTGGCTCAGGAGCCCACTACTGATCTAGTAACTGAGGCCAGGTTGCTCCTTGCTACAATCACGTTGCTGGATGGGGTTAGTTCTAGGAACAATTTAGTTTCTAGGAAAGGAGTTTCACGTGTGGCCATGTCAATCACCAGCCTTCTCCAGCTGTCCAACTCTCTTCTTATGTTGGACCATGTGCACTTGAGAGGGAGAGCTTACCTTCCCCCTGAGTCATTTTTCTTCCCTTCCAGTTTTATTGAAATATAATTGACATACAGCACCATATGAGTTTAAGGGGTACAGTATAATGGTTTGATTTACGTACATCATGAGATGATTATCACAATAAGTTTAGTGAACATCCATCATCTCATATAGGTACAAAATTAAAGAAAAACTTTTTTTCCTTGTGGTAAAAACTCTTGGGATTTACTCTCTTAATTTTCAAATACGACATAAAGCAGGGTTAATTATCGTGTTGTACATTACATCCCTAGTTCTTATTTATCTTATAGCTGCAAGTTAGTATTGCTATCTTTTGACTGCCTTCATCCAATCCCCATTCCCCCATCCCTGCCTCTGGTAACCACTAATCTAATCTCTTTTTCTAATTGTTTGTTCGCTTATTTTTGACGTATAACTGACCCACAACCTATCTTAGTTCCTGTTGCACAACATAGTGATTCGCTATTTCTATACATTTCAAAATGATCACCACAATAAGTCTAGTTACACTCTGACACCATACAAAGATATTACATAATTACTGACTATATTCCTCACACTGTATTTCATACCCATGATTCATTTATCTGACAATTGGAAGTTTGTACCTTTTAATCTCCCTCACTTATTCTTTTTTATCCCCACATCCCCCTCTCTTCTGGCAACTACCTGTTTGCTATCTGTATCTAAAACTCTATTTCTATTTCTTTATGTTTGTTCATTTGTTTTGTTTTTTAGATTCATATAAATGAAATCATACAGTATCTGACTTTCTCTGTCTCACTTATTTCGCTTAGCATGATACCCTTTAGGTCCAACCATGTTGTTGCAAATAGCAATATTTCATTCTTTCTTGTGGCTGATATTCCATTGTTTGTATATACCACATCTTCTTTATCCGTGCATCTATTGATGAACACTTAGGTTGTTTCTGTACCTTGGCTGTTGTAAATAATGGTGCAATGAACATAGAGGTGCATAAATCTTTTCTAATTAGTGTTTCAATTCTCTTTGGTTAAATACCCAGAGTAGAATTGCTGGATCAGATGGTAGTTCTATTTTTAATTTTTGAGGGATCTCCATACTGTTGTCCATAGTTGCTGTACCAATTTACATTTCCAATAACAGTGCAGTAGGGTTCCCTTTACTCCACATCCTTTCCAACACTCGCCATTTCTTGTCTTTTTGATATGGTGTATTCTGATATGTGTGAGGTTTCTCCTTATGGTTTTGATTTGCATTTGCCTGATGATTAGTGTCATTGAGCATATTTTCATGCTCCTGTTGGCCATCTGTATATCTTCTATGGAAAAATGTCTATTCAGATCCTCTGCCCGTTTGTAATTAGGTTGTTTGTTTTTTTTGAGTTTTACGAGTTCTTTGTATATTTTGGATACTAACGCCTTATCAGATATATCATTTGCAAATAACTTCTCCCGATCAGTAGGTGGCCTTTTCATTTTGTTGATAGTTTAATTCACTATGCAAAAGTTTTTTAGTTTTTTGTAGTCCCATTTATTTATTTTTACTTTTGTTTCCTTTGTCTGAGAAGATATATCCAAAAAATAATTTACTAAGACTAGTGCCAAAGAGCTTACTGCCTATGTTTCCTTCTAGAAGTTTTATGGATCCAGGTCTTATATTTAAGTCTTTAATTTATTTTTAATTTATTTTTTTGCATGGTGTGAGAGAGTAATCCAGTTTGATTCTTTTGGATGTAGCTATCCCGTTTTCGCAACACCATTTATTAAAGAGGCTGTATTTTCCCCATTGTATATTCTTGTCTCCTTGTTGTAGATTAATTGCCCATATAAGTGTGGGTTCATTTCTGGGCTCACTATTCTTTTCCATTGATCTGTGTGTTTGTTCTTGTGCCAGTACCATACTGTTTTGACTACTGTAGCTTTGTAGGATAGTTTGAAATCAGAGCATGTGATACCTTCAGCTTTGATCTTCACTCACAAGATTGTTTTGGCCATTCAGAGTCTTTTGTGTTTCCATACAAAGTTTAAATTATTTGTTCTAGTTCCATAAAAAATGCAATTGGTATTTTGATAGAAATTGCATCGAATTTGGAGATTACCTTTGGTAGTAGGGCCATTTGAACAGTATTTCTTCTTTCAATCCTTGAACATGGTATATTTTTCCATCTGTTTGTGTCATCTTCAATTTCTTTCATCAGTATCTTATAGTTTTCCAAGTACAGGTCTTTTACCTCCTTTGTTAGGTTAACTCCTAGGTCTTTTTAAATTTTGATGTATTTGTAAATGGGATTGTTTTCTTAACTTTGCTTTCTGATAGTTTGTTGTTAGTGTATAGGAATGCAACAGATCTATATTTAATTTTGTATCCTGCAACTTTACAAATTTCATTGTTGAGTTCAGAGGGCACAGAGGGTCTTAAGGCAGCTGGACTGCTGGTGGGTTGAGCCTGGTCCCTGAACTAATAAGCTAGAAGGGGGATTCCAAAGTGGCAGTCACCAGCACCAGTGTCCTCATGGTAGAACAAGACTGCCAAAATGGCGACTGCCAGTGTCTATGTCCCCAGGATGAGCTCCAGTTGCCTCCTGCCTTTCTATGAGGTTCTCTAAGATCAGCAGGTGGTTCTGACCCAGGCTTCTTTCAAATTCCTGCTTCTGCCATGGGTCCTGGAATGTGTGAGATTTTGTGTGCACCCTGTAAGAGTGGAGTCTCTATTTCCCCCCTCGTGTGGGGCTCAGATCCCTTGCCCCTTGGTGAGAAACTTTGCAGTTGTAATTATCCTCCCATTTGTGGGTCACCCACTTAGGGGTATGGGTCTTGACTATACCTTGTCTCTACCCCCTCCTACCCATGTTGTTGTGGTTCCTTCTTTACACCTTTAGATGTAGAAGATCTTTTCTGCTTGTCTTCTGGGCTTTTATCATCAATATTTGCTCTACAAATACTTGTAATTTTGGTGTGCCTGTGGGAGGAGGTGGGCTCAGGGTACTCTCCCCTCCCTGCATCATTTCTTGGTGATCCTGGCTGCCAGTGTTGTTGATGTCATTCTACTCCCAGGCATGGAACCCTTCTGCAGTATTTCTTTTAGCAGTACAGCAACTGCCATAATGCAATTGTACAGGTTCTCAAAATACTTTCCTTATCCATGTGTCTTTATCTCTCCTCATCCCACTGGACTGTAGAATCTCAGTACTTGGAAGTGAACTTAGAAAACAGAAATCATATGCACACACGCACACGCAAACATTTTAAGGATGAGAAAACTGAAGCCCACAGAGGTAAAGTCCTTAGCCAATATCACATAGCAAATTAATAAATCAGGACCAGAAGCCAGGTCTCTGTATATGTAGACCAGTTGTTTTTCCTAAACAATGTTGGATATTTCTTGGTCACCAGTCATTATACATGATCCAATTATTTCTCCAGAAGGTGCAATTGTTTCTTGGTCTGGAGCGCTTTTCTCAACATTCAGCATAGCTGCCTTTCTCAACCTACTCTAATTACAACTTTGCTGATTTTATCCATCTTCAGAGAAAGCAGCTTCTGCACAGGATTGTGAACTTTAATTGCCTTTGCCTGTGGCCAACAAAGTACACCTGAAAGAGATTTAAACTATAGATTGTAATACTCATTTTTGTTATCCATTGTTCTTTCACACATTTCTTGTTATTAGTACATATATTAAGAAGTTAAGTATTCCATTAATGAGAGTTTTGAAAGATATTTACAGGTAAGGACAGAAAAAAATGTATAATAATGAAGAGTTTGGACATCATCCTGAGGCTTACTATGAATATGCCTGTTCCTTTGAGGTAATCTGCCTTTTCTGCCCATATCTAGAGGGAAAGGGATCACTGGTTCTTGAAAGAAATAATTGAACACTTGTTAGAGAGGGCCTGATGGAAAATTCTTTCATCTACTTTTTGGTGACTCTCCAAATAACCCTAAATATTATGTATTTGAAAAAAATAAGGATTACTCTATAATTACTGCCTAATGTCAAATATTTCTAAGACTATGTCATGATATACTGAGCTCCATGATTATTTGTGTATATTTTATATATTCTCCCTATTGATATAATATCTGTATGCTTTTCTTCCTCTCATATATAGTTTATATCTACTAGTTTTGGGTTCTCTGAATAGTATTCTAATCTTTTAAAAGTCACCCCTTCTCCACTCTAGTCCATATGGTTCTATAGATGATGTCTCCACTCTTAGATGCAAGAGGTGGCATATAACAAAGATATGGCCAATTAGATCACTGAGGTCACCTGGTCATGGTGGTGAGCTCAGGAATAAGCATGTGTCCCAACCAGAGGCTATGAGACTCCATTTTAAGACATTTATTGGAATCATTGGGTAGAATCTTGAGAAGGTAAATTGTAAGTTGAAGTTGGTGGCAACCATGAGGAAAAGAAAGTATTTGAGACTTGAGCCAACACAGAAAGAAGCAAAACTGAAAGATAGATAGAGTAAGTTGGAGTTCAGTTAATATTGTTTGAGCCTCTGGATAGCCATGCATAAAGTTTTATTTTTTTAACGTAAAACAGTTTCACTTATTTTTATCTGTCACTTGCAGTGGGAGAATCCTGACCAATTCTGTGTAAACACTTCTTTTATAAATCTGTATCTCATATACACACTCTCTGCTGTATCCATCCTGCTTTTAGAAAAGTGGGACTCATTGAAAAGTGTAATTGGAAACAGTGCGAGGCACCAAAGTGGAGAATGTCATGTTTTCCAAAATGAAGAGAAAACACTGATAATTAATAATAATGAGCTGGTACCAGAATTTGAATTTTTTTAAAAGTAAACTACAGTGATCAAGATGCGATTTAAGCACACCTTAATTAATGAAGGTGGAGAGAAAGAAATGCAATGTAGATGTGGGAGAGGAAAACCATCAGCACTTGGTAATAACAGACATTTACCCTCAGGTTTTTGTGCTTTTGGTGATAGGTAGATGATTCAGTGCGTTGGGAGACTAGGGAGTGGGGGCCATTATGAAAGAAAAGTTCACTGTTCTATCTCTGCTGAGTTTCCTTGACTTGGCACCGAGACAGCTAGTTTGAGAACTCTGGGAACTGGATCATAGGTAGATAAGTCCACGTGCATGTCCTGTGTGTAAAGAAGGTGGTTTAATGAGTGTAGGAGGAATTGGTTACATCACAGCTTATAGAGATAAAACACAAGGTCCAGGCTCGGGTGGTGGGAGCTCACAGAAATTGTGAGAACTGAATAGAACCTGCCATGGAAAATCTTAAAAGGCAGGAGAGGTAAACTGAAGAAGGATGTATATTTTTCTGTTTTACCCATATGATAAGGCCAAGGAAGCTTAGCTAAAAGTAATGTTCTAGCTCACAGCCTATGTTTTTTAAGAGGCTCCTTACGTTATTATATAAATTGAGAGAAAGAAATCAGAATTCTTGAATTTTACTTTAATGTGAATTTAGCCATCATATCAGTCAACTTTTTTCATAATTCCCTCCTAGTTTGGTTTGTTTGTATTAAAAAATAACGTGGCACTTGCAACAGCATGGATGGACCTTGAGGGCATTATGCTAAGTGAAATAAGTCAGATGGAGAGAGACAAATACTATATGGTCCACTTATGTGTGGAATCTAAAAGAAAATAAACAAAAAATATAACGTGGCAGATTAAAATCCTCAGATATGTGTTCGGTGCAAAATATGATACCAAATAAAACATGGCTGTTGTTTCTTTCTTATAAGATACCACATGGTGACTATAGTTAACAATACCATATTGTATTCTTGGCGTTTCTAAGAGAGTAGATCTTATATGTTGAAAGGAAGGAAGGAAGGAAGGAAGAAAGAAAGAAAGGGAGGGAGGGAGGGAGAGAAGAAGGAAAGTGGTAAAGATGTGAGGTGATGGTTATGTTAATTAGCTTGATTGTGGTGATAATTTCACAAAGCATACATATATCAAAACATCAAGTTGTACACCTTAAATTAATACCATTCTTATTTGTTCATTATACCTCAATAAAGCTTAAAAAATGCCATTTCTAAACAACTAGATTCATGGTGAAAAAAATCCTCCTTAAAACAATTAATGTTAATGTTAGTTTAATAATAACTGACAAAACTTTAATATGCTAGTGTCTATTTTTAAATACTTTTACTCTATAATAACTCTGTGCACATTTTACAAAATTGACAAAAGGCCCATAACAAAAAACAGAAATTTCTGATTTTCCAGTCCAAAAACCATTCCCCACAGGAAACAACAATTATTTTTTCAAATTATTTCCTTATTTACTCTAATTTTTAAAAATATTATACTATGCTATGTTTCCTTAATTTATTGATTTTATAAATTATCTGTTGATATTTTATGATGCTAGATGAGCATTTAGCCTTTCCAGAGTTATCACCCTTTTTTATTCAAATTGATAAATAGTATTTACATTATTATGATGATTATGTAAATATTGTTCAGTGCCATGTAGTGGCCTACTCTTTATTTTACATTTTCTTATTTTCCTTCAGTTATGATTTTTTTGTTTGTTTGTTTGCTTTTTTGTTTCACTTATATGGCTGATGGTTACAGTGATAGTCCCAATGAAGCATGCCTCTCCTTTCCATGCCCTTTGCAATGTGACTTGGTTATCTTTCTCATTAAAAAGCAGAGTTGGGCTTCCCTGGTGGCGCAGTGGTTTAGAGTCCGCCTGCCGATGCAGGGGACATGGGTTCGTGCCCCGGTCTGGGAAGATCCCACATGCCGCGGAGCGGCTGGGCCCGTGAGCCATGGCCGCTGAGCCTGCGCATCCGGAGCCTATGCTCCACAGCGGGAGAGGCCACAACAGTGAGAGGCCTGCGTACCGCAAAAAAAAAAAAACAACCCAAAAAACAAAAATAAAACCTCTTTAGTGATGCCCAGCCACTGATATCATTGTAAAGCTCCCCAGACTATGCTAATGTGATAGATGATCATGGTTAATAACCACTGATCTGGTATAGTAAGGTTATTTTCTAAATTATATTGTATGTATTTATTAACTTACTCTGTTTTTCTGGACTTCTCCTGGAATCTTCTACCTCCAATCTGCTCTCACCGTGTAGATTTACAGCCCATACTGGGATTTCATGCTGCTACTCTCTTCAGTCAGTTACACTGTTTCTTGTATGTCAGCATTTTACCTTAATTGGTTTACCAACTTTTGTGAAGTACATTATTCAATATCTTAGTAATAAAGTATGCATGAGAGATTAAAAAATATGTTTAATACATCACCTTAGCATAATTTAATTAACTAAACATATACAAATATTAATATTCTTACATAGAGTGCAAGAATCTATCATTTAAAACAAAGAATAAACATGGCATAACACTTAAAAGCAACCAGGACCTCATGCATGGGATTTTGTATGATTCAGGAAATAATTGCAGCAGTTATATTAATAAGATAACTCTAATAACATTTCCAATGATGCCCTCTTTACTTCACAGAGCCATGTGACAATTGGTTGTTTACTAATCCCTTTTCTTACAAAATCTAAAGATACAGATATTTAAGAATAAACATCTGTAAATTTTAGATGATAGGAATAAGCTCTTGTAAATCTGGACTTTTACAAGAGCACATCAACCAATAAGATGACACAGGACAACTGATGGATATGTTATAAACTAAGTGTTCTAATACTCAACGATTGCTAAGTAAAAAAGTACATTTAGGGCTTGCCTGGTGGCGCAGTGGTTGGGAGTCCACCTGCCGATGCAGGGGACGCGGGTTCGTGCCCCGGTCCGGGAAGATCCCACATGCTGCGGAGCGGCTGGGCCTGTGAGCCATGGCCGCTGAGCCTGCGCGTCCGGAGCCTGTGCTCCGCAACGGGAGAGGCCACGACAGTGAGAGGCCTGCGTACCAAAAAAAGAAAAAAAAAAAAAAAAAAGTACATTTATATAATATTTATGCTTAAACCCATTGGCTTTAAAACTTCTGTACCTACGTACCTAATTCAGAAGGACCAAAAAAGAAAAAAAAAAAAAGAGAGAGAGAAAGAAAAAGTACATACTTGCCTTTCTCTTCACTTCTAAAGGCAAACCTAGTTCTGTTCTTTCTCTAGGATGAGAGAGAAATATACAGGGACACAAATATCCAGAATGAAATCAGAAAATGTAATCTAGCCTTGGCTGTCTACCAGTCTGGAAATCCTTAAGAAATTTGCAACAGGACCAGTCTTGTGACTTGAAGCAAATAGGACCTGTTTTTGAGGTGGGAAGAGTAAAATTGCATTTGCCAAACTATTTCCCCCTGTGTTTGACATCCTATTAGGGTTCTCTACCATGCACTTCCAACAGCCCCCTTTAAAAGAATTCCCCGAAGTCTCATTTTATCCACAAATTCCGCCCTAACAATTCCTGCCCGTCTGCCCCCACTATTTTTAGACAACAGTCATAAAATGAGGAACAAAGTATAAATGACCAGAAGTGTTAAGCACCCTCTCTAAGACTAAAAATATGTTGCTAGTTGACGTTTTAAGGGTCATAGCTTCTCCTTGACCTGTAGCTTTTATGCAGGCTCCACAGTTTACCTAAGTCTATTTTGATCACTCAGACCATATAATCTTCTCATAGAAGAGCATTTCTCCCTTTTATACTTCTAAACTTTATTTTACATGCTCAGTAGTTTGACTCACTGCCTCTCATAAATTCCAGTACTTATTACTATCTTAAAAGTACTCTAGAGAACATTTGGATTAAAGAATCCAACTGTAAAATCATCTTTTATGATCCTGAAGATTTATATTTTGGTAAAGGCATGTATGTTATATATACACACATATATGCATACATATTATATTTGTGTGTGTGTGCATGTGTGTGTGTATGGAAGGGTTGCTAACATAACTTCAGTGACATCATTTTAGTGATTCACTAGTCTAGGTAGACCAATTTCCATGCAGATGGAAAAGACCAAAAAAACCCAAAAAAGTCATGAATGGAAGTGAATTGTCAGTGGTAGTAATAACAGAAGTGTCCTATTTCACTGTTCCATAATTTTTCTACTTTCTATAACCACCCAGAAGCAATAAAAGCACATTCGTTTGTACTATTTTAGAAACTTTATTGCTTTTCCCTCTTATACTTTTAACAAGAAATACAACATGATTAATTCAAACATATCCACGTAATTTAAAACACTAAAATTTAAAAAAATCTGTACTGTAATTTTGATCTCTGCCTCTCCAACCTTGTTCCTTCTTGTAGTATTCATCCTAGATTTATGTTTGAGAATCCAAATAGTCAAGGCTATAGGTTACCTAGGCCTAAACCCATCCACATATCCTGTTACTTTGGTTACTTCCATGATTGGTTTCCAGATGGACACCTCAATGAGAGGTAGCACGAGGCAATGGAATTTTTCTGCAAATGTTATGAAAGAGACTTCTCTTTCCCACTGACATGCAATCTGGGAGCATGTGAGGAGATGATTCAGTCCCCTTGCCCCCGCAATGGGAAAATCCTATAGCTTCTGTGGTCGTATTAATGAGCCTCAGAATAAAACAAAAACAGGGGCAGGAAGACTGATAGACGAAGAGAAACTGAGTCCTAATAACATTGGAACGCCAAATCCATCCATGTTGGCAGCCACCCTTCTCAATGTTTCTGATACTGATAAATGAACTTGAACTGGTAAAGTCTCTTTTACTGTTTTCTGTCACTTACAGTCTGAGGACATAATCCTTGGTTAGAGTAGGCAGTATGTTTTCTGAAGATACTGCTCCCAGGAAACTTCTCAGCAAAATGTTTCCATGGTCAAATACAGTTGGGCAATGCTAAATGTGATACTATATTTTTCTTCAGGAAAATGGTATTTTAACACCAGTCCCCTCATTAAAACCTGATTCACTTAAAATAAGAATCTTTCATATAGCCTATAAGATTCTGCATGAATTTACCCTTCACTTTTCCTTCTGCTTCTCCATGGGCCTCTTGTTTACTGTATCCTAGCCCCACTGGTCTTTTCTTCCTCTAGTATAGCAGACTCTCTCCTGCCTCAAGGCTTTGGCTTTGCTGTTCGTTCCGCCTGGAATGCCCCTTTTTATCTGGCTAATTTCTACCTCTTTTTGCTTCAGCTTAAATCTTACTTCTTCCCAGAGTCTTTTCCTAAATCCTTCCTTCAATTAATTAGTACCTCTTGTTCATTCTTACAGCATCCTATTCTTTCTCTTTATAGCACCATACAATTTAAATATTTATGCAACCTAAATATTTACGTCATTATTTGTTTAATCTCTCCCTTCCCATTACTTCGTAAACCCTGTGAGGATAGAAACCATATCTGATTTGTTGACATTTGTTTGAGCAAAATATGATACTGTTCCTGGCACACAGTAGGGACTGGATAAATATTTATTGCCTGAATGCTATCTAGAGCCATGAAACATCTTAACATATCATACAGAATTTCAATAAAGAATCCTGCTTAAGTTTGTTTAAACCAGAATTTCCCAAATTTATTTAAAAGCTAAACTTTCTGTGAGTGATTAACATGAATGAATATTCCTGGATACCCCTCTATAGCTCACATGTTAAGAAACACTTTTTACATTGTGTAGGTCCTTTATCATTTAAATACTCAAGACTAATAAAAGCCTAAACATATAGTTTTATGAGCATTGGATGGTTCTGAGCTTCAGAGGTTCAGATGAGACATAACAACAAGGATATTTGAGGACATTAACCCCGATCATTTTAGGGAGCATTCTATAACATGTATATGTTACCTTTTTCTATGCTGTTTTTCATGGGGGCCGGATTTTACAGTATTTATCTTAGAAAGCATCAGCATGGAGATCTGTATGATATTAGACTGTAAAGAATTAGTGTATACTCCCTTAGATAAAGAACACACTTAATCATTGTGCATTGAATTATATTGTTCTAGCTTTTATTTTTTAGGCATCCCTTACGTTAGATAATGACAGTCAAACACATTGTTATAAGGATTAAATACTACCCCAGGGTGTGTTCTAAAGTTCATATGAAAATAGGTTCAAATCTCAATAAGCGGTGATGACTTTAGCAGTGTCCCCGTTTACATTTGAAATGTATATTTTACCAATACGGAAAATTCCATACAAATGTCTTTTTAAAAAAAACCTCTCAAGAACATTTAAAGCTGGCACTTGCATTGCTTTCCCTACAGAATTTTGAGCTTAACTTTGTAACTGCACTCTGCCAAAAACAGATGAGACAAGTCCGGGAGTATTTCAAATGACCGCACGCATCAGCAATAAATCTTCAAGCTCAGGTCCCTCACTCCAGAGCAGGGGTTAGGAAAGCATTGAAAATGTCCATTATGCTGAGCAGGTGTAGGGTGAACTATATTATTTGCTCAACCAGCTGGAATCCTGCTCCAAATGCAGATACCTCTCGAAGGCCACCGGCTCCTCACTAACCACACGCATGCGTGACTTGCTCAGGGAAGGGTTGGGAAAATGTCATGGGCTGAACCTGACGCTCTCTTCTGCCCGTCTAGATCTACTTTCCCAACGTCACTGTAAGCCAATGGATTTCAAACCAAGACTTACCAAGAAATGTTACAGTTTTCCACTTATGTTTTGCCCAACACCATCTGTGATGGCTTTTTCAATGTGTTCAAATCCATTTTCAACAGATGTGAAATGTGAGAGGTTTTCTCTCCTTCTTGCACCCACTGGAACACAAAACACATCCATCACCCTTCTGGAACATGCACTTAGAAAATCTGGATGGCAAAAGAGAGCCCCTTTTCACTGCACTGGAGAGCAAGATAGTAGACAGAGGGTCTCTTCGATAAAACAGTGCACAGGTATCCCGCAAGAGACAGACCTTGGCTATGCCAAGATTTGTTTATCTTGTAGAGATATGGCACTGAGATCAGACCAGTACAAGTTTTTCTAATTGGCTTCTTTCAATTTCCCCAAACCTCCCTGGATTTGAAGCCTTTCTTGTTTCATCCAGAAGAAAAGAAAAATAGTGGGGACTGCATGGCAGGTATCCCCAGTCAAAGGAGAAAGAGAAGGAATAAGACTGTAGGAAGAGGGAGGAGGTGGTGTGTGAAGGTGGACCTAGAAGGCCAGTGGTGAAGCAGTGGGAGAGAGGAACCCTTAAAAGTAATGGGCTCCCAGGGAGCAGGAGAGGGAAAGACTGTGCACAGGGGAGCATGAAATGGGTAGGAAAACTCCTCCATATTGGCTGCCAGGTGAGACACTCCTGGGATCAGACTGTTCTGTGACAAGGATTGTTCAGTACCTTTCTATAGATGACTTGTGTCTGATTGACGAGCCAGCACTAATGCATTTTCAGTGATGATTGTACCATCCCTCTTGTCCAATGTTAAAGTCAGAGTAAGGAGGTTTTTGAAAAGGTTAAAAACAAACACCTCATGCAAACTGGCATACGCAGAAATAAATGTATTCAATTGTTGTTTGTAGAATATGCATATGTTTAAGATAAAATTCTAAATCACTCTACACAATATCAAACTTACATATACCAAGGTATATATAGAAATCCAGAAACATATAAGAAGCTCAATGCATGACAGAATTAAATAAAAAGTGGCTGAGATTCTATACACACACACACACACACACACACACACACACACACACATCGTTCCCTTTAATAGTGCTGATTTCACTGATTAAGCTTGTTAGTATTTTATATTTGTTCTGATGGTGTTTTGAGTTCCTAAGATAAATGTGATCATTGAAAACAGAGAGTTTTACTATTGGACTCTGATATTAAAGTGAGAACAAAGAATAAAACATTTATATTTCTGGAAGTTCAAGCCAAGTTTTTTAATATATATTAAAGACTCCACTTCTTTGCTTTTCTCTAGGGTCAGTGATGGTCTCACCGGTTGTGGCCAACATGTCTTGAGACATGAGTTGAATATCATTTTACGAGGCTTTAGCTGCAATACAATGAACGCGGTCGTTACGTTTATTTGAGAATACAGAACAGATTAAATAATATTTATAAAGCTTCACATTAAGTAAAAGTTGAAATAAAAATATGTCTAGAATAAGGCAGACTGAATTTCTTCTACAAAATCTTTATTCAGTTAATTTTAAAGTATATCAAAAGGGCCAAGGAGTAAATCACCAGAGAAAGTCTTAACAACATTGGGAAAAGGATAAGAAATACAAATAAGCACAAAACATTCTCAGATGAAGAAAACAAAGGAAAAAAGAAGACACAGACATCAAGAAATTCAACTTTCAAGACCTGAAAATACAATCGGCTAAAAAAAATACAAATAGAAAACAGGAAATTTAAAAAATGATAAAATAGTTTTTTAAATGTAGAAGAAACCACCAACAAATGGAAGAGGAGCTTAATTATATTTAAAGTACAGGAATGAAGGTTGAAGCCAGCTAGATAAATGATAAATGCTTCAATAGAGAAATTTTCAAAGAATAATACAAATCTTTGTATTTAAATGTAAAGCAAATTAAGAGAGATGCAGTAAAGAATGAGATAGAAAGTTATGGTAAAATAAGGGTATAAATATATTTATAAAACATCCAATTTATGCTGTTGGGCAGGCTCCAGCGTTAATTTATACACAGATCTTCAGCCTGGGATTCAGGTATGCTTGGGTATGAAGGGAGGGCTTATAGGATGGGTCCACCAGGAGACTATTTGTCTGATGGAAGAAAGAGGAACCTGGGAAAGATCTCATTCTAAAGAAGAAAAAGACAGGCATTTGAGATTATCGTGTTAACAACACATCAGTCATCTGAGGACCAGGTCTCTCTGAAAAGAGCACAGTGTCTCTTACTTCGCATCTGCCATATACGGAGTTCTCCCACCAACCCCCTGCAGCTGAAGTGCATCCTGCATTCACCTCCCTGCCCTCTGCCCCTTCCTCTCTATGTGACACAGCCTGCCAAGAAGAAGCGACACTAGGGGCCTGGAGATGAGGGAACCCTGGCATGGCATGAACATCAGAACTGTGCGGTGGGAATATTCAGCAAAGGTACATCCTCTCATGTGGCTTCGTAGATGGGTGAGGCCCGGAGGAGGCAGAGAACTTGGCAGAGAAAATGATACCTGCTACCCATAGAGGAAGTGACTTGTTTGTGGGGAACTCCCAGGGACAGTATAGAGACTTTGAAGGAGAAGCTGGATTTCCATGAAGTTTGTTGGTGGGACTAGAGTCAAAGAAAAAAATGTATGTCACAGAAATGTGTGTCACCAAATTGTAATTCCACCTTGGTCTGAAACTAAAATGGTCTATAGAACTGGGGCCATGCTTCAGATTATAAAAGGCATAGAATGTGCAATAACACAGTCAAAGTGCAGAGAAAAAGAAGTAATGGCATTTAGAATATATGCCAGTTAGTACAGCCAATAAACCCATCTTTTAAGAAAAAGGTCAAAATAAAGACAACTTCAGGTAAACAAAACTGAGAGATTTATTACACAAATATCTTCATGAAAGTAACTTCTAAAGGCTGTCCTTAAAGACAGAGATCTGAGACATGAGATGAATGGTGAGCTACGAAAATTTGAAGTATGTGGAAAAATATAATTTAATAGAAATGTATGAAATTTTAACAGTAGTGAATCCCATTGTGGGATTAAAAATTCAAGATTGAACTGAATGAAGCATTATCACTACCTTGAATGGATGACTGGAGTTAAGCGACTTTAAGATGCTTGTATTATTCAGAAGAATAAAGGTATGTATTTAGCTTTAGAATTTAATAGGTTACTTTAGTATTTTTAAATGTGTAGTGTTAAAACTTTAAAAATAATTTATATTAAAACTATAAACTGTAGAAAACTATAGGGAAATAGTTTATACCTCCCAAACTATCAGAGAAAATATTCAATAGTGGAAGGAAAAAATATCAATCTAAAAGGGCAAGAAAGAAAAAAAATTAAAGAAGTGGGCAAATAGAAAGTAGAATATAAGGTGTTAGAGGTTAATCCAAATATATCAGTAATTATATGTAAAAAAATGATTTCTTCTTGAAAATCAATGACTGTTAGAATGAATAATAAAATTTAATTTTGTATTATTTACAGGAAACAAAAGTTGCAATTTAAAAATGAAGAAACGTGCTATGTAAATATAATTCAAAACAAGTCTAGTTTAGCTATATTAATAACACAGAAAATGTATTTTAAGGCAAAAAGCAATATTAGTGATAAAGAGGATCATCACATGATAAATTTTTAATTCATAAGGATGATATAGCAATTCTAAACTTTAATGCACTTATGGTGAGATTTCAAAATATAAAGAGGAAGTATTGGTATATCTACATAAGAAATTGACAAATCAACTGTGAATATTGAACATTTTAATACTTCTCTCAGTATTGATTTACAAGCAGGTAAAAGATACCAATAAGACTATACAAATAACACAATTAACATGATTGAACACAATTAACAAGATTGATTTTATGGACATTTGCAGAAAACTGGACCCCATCATTGCAAATACATATTCTTTGCCAGCATAAAGTATGTATATATATATATATATATATATATATATATATATATAAATTTATAGTGTATAAGCCCATATAGCATCTCAAAACAAATTTCAAACAGCTTTATATACAGACCTTTATCTATCCAAGTTCAGTTTTAGAAATTAAAACCAAGAGAATACACCTTTAAAAAAATCAATATTAATGTGTCAAAGAAGGCATAGTACTCCAAATGTTTAAATACTCAAAACTGGTTATTAGTTCATAATAATAAAGGTGGCATGATTAGAGATGAAACAAAGACATAAAAGATAAGATAATATTACAAACAACTTTTAGGAAAAATATTGAATATTTAGCTGAAATAAATAAATTCCTAGATTTAAAAAACCAAAATTGTACCTGAGTAATCCTACAACAGTGTAATAATTTTGTTTAGTGGTTTAAATTTTTCTTCCAAATACCATTTCATAGCCTTGATATTTTGGTTCACATTACTACCAAGCAAACTCCAGAAACATGTCTTTTTTATTAACAGAGAGGGATCATCTCTTAGACACACAAAAATATTTTTTAAAAAGTATAATAATTAGAAAGGAATAAATAATACTATTATTTTTTGCATATTCTATGATTATATGCACACACAGAAAACCAAAATTATAAGTGAACAAACTATTATTAGAATTCACTAGAGATTTTAGCAAGGTTTGTATATAATTGATACACAAGAGTCCATAGTATTTCTGTTAGACAAGTGTTAGACAAGTGTTAGACAAGAAATTAAAAAATAATAATTTGCAATAGCAACTGAAAATATAAAGCACCTAAGAATAAATCTAGTAAATGATGTACAAGACTATCTTGGAGAAATTTATCAAACCGTTAAAATAAATATTTTAAGGAAGGTCTATATAATGGAAAGATACAGCACGATCGTGGAATAGAACACAATAGCTTAAAGACATCAATCTGAATTCTATTTAAATATATCTATAAATTGATGTAAAATCCAATTAGAATTCAGTAGGATTTTTTTGATGTTAAATTTATATGAAGATCAAAGAACCAAGAAGAGATAAACCATTCCTGAAGAGTTAGCTAGAGGGAGCCGACTTACTAGATATCAAAAAATTTTAAAGCTATAGCGAACAAGAATGTGATAGTGGAAGAGCACTGGACAAAATTTTCCAATGAAATCAAATACAGGGCTTGGAAATAACACAAAATCCATGGAAACAGAAGCAGGGCAGAGATGTATTGGAGATAAGTAGGGAAAGGAAGGACTACTACTCAGTAAATGGTATTGAAAAAAATATCTGTGTGGGGAAAAATGGAACCTCACAATATACACAAAAACAATTCCAAAGTGATTAAGGACTTAACTCTCAGAGACAAAACTTTTAGAAAAATATGTAGGAGAAATTTGATAAGCCTATAGTTAGGAAAGAATTTCGTAAACAAGACTCTAAATATGTAAATTACAAAGTACTTCTCCAAGTCTATAAGAAAAAGGCAACTCAAAAGAAAAACAAGCAAGGACATAAAGAGACATTTCACTGGAAACATAAGTGACCAATAAAAATGTGAAAAAGTACTCAACTTTGCTAATAATGAAATAACATTTCAAACTAAACTGACGTGCAAAAATGTTAAATGTTAGACCAAGTGTTGATACGATTATACACCAAAAGGAATTCTCATTCATTATAGGTGAATATATATAGGGTCAACTTCTTTGGAAGACAACTGAACCTCACCTAGTAATGCTGAACTGACTCTACAATAGCTATTTCACTCTTAAGGCATATACCTTAGAGAAACACTTATACATAATTACACAGAATTAAACAGAACATTGAATGTTCACAAGAGAACCATTCAGATTATTAAAAACACTACTGACAACCCAAAAGTCCATCAAGAGATGAAATAATTTTTAAAGTGGCAATCCAACAATAAAATGTTATACAGACAAGGAAAATGAATTAACCTCACAACCATGTGAATGAATCACAAAAATAAGTGATGAACACCTATTAGAATGGCCAAAATCCAGAACGTTGACGGCACTGAATGCTAGCAAGGATACAGGGTCACAGGAATTCTCATTCCTGTGGGAATGCAAATGGTAAAGCTACACTGGAAGACAGTTTGGCAGGCTTTTACAAAACTAAACATATTCTTGTCATACGATCCAGCAGTCACAGTCCTTGGTATTAATAGTTACCCAAAGGAGTTGAAAACTTACGTTCACACAAAAGCGCACACACAGATATTTATGTCCTTCAGGGTGTGAATGGATAAACTGTGGTATATCCTGAAAATAGAATATTATTCAGCACTAAAAGGAAATGAATTATCAAGCCATGAAAAGATATGGAAGAACCTTAAATCCATATTACTAAGTGAAAGAAGCCAATCAGAAAAGTCTCCATAGTGTATGATACCAGCTATATGACATTCTGGAAAAGGCAAAACTGTGGACACAGAGAAAAGATCAGTGGTTGCCAGAGGTGGGAGGAGGGAATCTAATCAGTGAACATTTAGAACAAACAAGGATACAAGGATGACTACCACAAAACTGAAAACGATGAACCCCTTAGCTACTCCTACATACATGGGAAAAACCAAACACTGCTTATACTGAAAGAAAATGTTTTAGACCACTCAGGTTTCGTTGATATTGCTGGAAAGGGGCTATCATTGGAAACCATTATTTTGTTTATGATCTGCAGTGCACTACAGGCTGCAGTGGCGTAAAGAAATGTAAGATAAATGTGTAAATGTAATTCAGTGAAGATAAATATTTTCCACATTGAGTTACAAAGCTATTCCAAGTTTTCTTAATCACTAGGTTCTTCATCTTTTAAAGAAAACCACACAAGGCAACCTGTATTTGCAAAAATGAAAGTCCGTATTGGTCGCTTTGAATTCTGCTGTTCTTGTACAGAGCTAAAATTAACCATGAGCTGAAATTATTAACACATTCTCCAAGAAGCTAACCTTCTTCTAGGAAGACTCTTAATCTCAGAAGAGTAAACCCGTCCTGTTTCTGCTACAACAGCTGTAAACTGTAGCTAGTACTTCCTGTCTTTCTCAAGAAAAGGGTGGTAATTAATTGCTGAGATACTTAAAGAATATATGGTTCTGTGGATTAAAGGACAAGCAAAGTATGGTTATATTTGGGCAGTTTTTCCTCTAATGAACTCTTCAGAATTTTTCGGTTGGTATCATTCCAAAAATTATAAATTAGGAAGAAATGTGTGCTCTCTCCCAAAGGGCAGTTGAACTTTGTTCAGAATGCTTAAGAAAACATCCGATGGGATGTTTGCTGATGGAGCTATGTCAACTCATCTTCAAGATTCCCCTTCTAGAATAGTACAGCCGTTCTGAGTCCAAATGCCGTGAATATTTTAGCATCACTGAAATCTCATATCCTAGTAGCCACGGTACAGTCCTAACCAGCTACTGCTGGAGGCCTGGACATGGTGTTTATTCAAGAGGAAACTGAAGGTTAAAGGATAATGTAAAATTGTAAGAGTTATGGTTAGGAACAGGAACTAAACAAGAGAGACATCAGCAAATGAGAAATGTGTGTGTGTGTGTGTGTGTGTGCGCGCGTGTGTGTGTGTGTGTGTGCGCGCGCGTGTGCTCAATTCTCTTCTATTAAGAATCATTTAAACATTGAACAGTTAATAAATAAAACTGTCTAAGAAGATCTTTCCAGACAAGACCTGAGCCATAGCATATTACGGTATTCGCTGGAAGAGATGAGGTTATTATTTGGCCCAGAGGTTCTGTCCCTTCTTTCTTGTGTCTCATCATCCCCCTCCAGGGTTGAAGCAGCAGGCATTTTTCTGACAGAGGGATTCAGAGACAGGAACAAAGGTCATGAATGTGTGACTCTACAAAGAGAGGAATTCAAAAGGAGATTACTTGGATATTTCTTCTGTGCTTTTGATCTCTTAATCAAATTATATGTAAAAAGTTACATGGCTCAGGCATTCTAAAAACAGCCTTGATTTATTTTTCTTCATTTAATTCCTTTCAGCAAATACTGTTGAGAGCCCATTTTGAGAGTCTTCAACTGCAGACCAACCACAATCACAGAATATCACCAGGTTTAAATATAAATCTGAAAAATTAAATATAAATCAGAAAAAATAAGATTCATTTATTTGTAAATAGTTATTGATCACCTACTACGTGCTCAGCACTGGGGGATATCGTCGTTACACACATAGAACTTACAATCTATACCCTCATCTAGCGTCACACAAATATGTATTTAGTAACTGTAAGTGCTATGCAAGAGAGCTATGGTAAAGTGTATGTAGCAGATAGATCTTGATCCAGACTGGGCATCAGGGAAGACTTTCAAAGGAAGTGATGCTTGAGCTTATATCAAGCATGAATAGATGTTATTTTGGCAAAGGATTGAAAATAAGGGATACATAAAGATAGCTCTGGGCATTTTCAAATTTTTCAAACTTCAAAAGCAGTGCAGACTTTATGTTTCTTAGGAGTTTTAAAATATGCTCACCAGAGTCATTTATCCTTACAAACCAAATTAAATGTGCTCTAGGCTGAGAAATACTGAGGGCAGAACCCCTCAGCAGTGACTGCTTCTGGTCTTAACATACCCCTGGGCAGGGTCAGCTGCCAGCTACATGGAGTGTTTGTGGAACTTTGTAAGACCCAGGTGCCCTTAAATAGCCTGACATCTTGTTGTCGTCCCATTCCACATTTCTAATAAAATTCCTGACATTAATTTCATTCCTTTGGATTACACAATGTCAATACAAGTAGGGCACCGTCTCTATAAAGACACATAGACTCGCCATGACTTCTCAAGACCCTGCGCGTGATCTGGCCCCTTGTCTCCCCCCACTGACCCCCAGCTCACACTCTTGTTTCCTCTCTCCCGTGCTCAGTACGGCCCAGTCAGACTAGCCTCTTACGTAATCTAAATCACCACGGTCTTGCCCACCTCAGAAAGTTCAAAGATTCTCTTCCCTCTCCCTGCTGTGCTCTTCATTTTCTTCTTTTTCAGGTTAATTACTACTTTTCATTTGAATCTCAATAAATATCTCAATCACATTTTCTCAAGAAAGCCTTCCCTGACTTTCTAGGCCAGGCTACTGCTTCACCATACACTGTGTTAACAACCTATGCTTCTGCTTCTTAATATTGATCACAGTTGAAGTTAATTAATAAACTGAATAATTAACTGGTTCTTTGATGCCTATCTTCCTTGATAGTAGACTAAGCTTCAGAGGTACAAGGTTATATATGTTTTCTTCCTGACTCTATTTGCATTAGGTAGAACATAGTAGATATACCATAACAATTCTTTTTTTTTTTTTTTTTTTGTGGTACGCGGGCCTCTCACTGTTGTGGCCTCTCCCATTGTGGAGCACAGGCTCCGGACATGCAGGCTTAGCGGCCATGGCTCATGGGCCCAGCCGCTCCACGCATGTGGGATCTTCCTGGACTGGGGCATGAACCCATGTCCCCTGCATCAGCAGGCGGACTCTCAACCACTGCGCCTCCAGGGAAGCCCAGCAATTCTTTTTTTAATTGGGGTATACTTGCTTTACAATGTTGTGTTAGTTTCTGCTGTACAACAAAGTGAATCAGCTATATGTATACATATATCCCCTCCCTCTTGGACCTCCCTCTCACTGCCCCGCATCCCACCCATCTAGGTCACCACAGAGCACCGAGCTGAGCTCCCTGTGCTACAGAGCTGTTTCCCACTAGGTATCTATTTTACACATAGTAGTGTATATATGTCAATCCCAATCTCCCAATTCATCCCAGCCCCCCTCCTCCACCAGTGTCTACACATCCATTCTCTATGTCTGCATCTCTATTCCTGCCCTGCAAATAGGTTCATCTGTACCATTTTTCTAGATTCCACATATATGCATTAATATATGATATTTGTTTTTCTCTTTCTGACTTACTTCACTCTGTATGGCAGACTCTAGGTCCAACCATGTCGCTACAAATGACCCAATTTCGTTCCTTTTTATGGCTGAATAATATTCCATTATATATATGTACCACATCTTCTTTATCCATTCATCTGTCAATGGACATTTAGGTTGCTTCCATGTCCTGGCTATTGTAAATTGTGCTGCAATGAACACTGGGGTGCATGTGCCTTTTTGAATTATGGTTTTCTCAGGGTATATGCCCAACAGTGGGATTGCTGGGTCATATGGTAGTTCTAATTTTAGTTTTTTAAGGAGCCTCCATACTGTTCTCCATACAGTACAAGAGAGTTCCCTTTTCTCCACACCCTCCCCAGAATTTATTATTCATAGATGTTTTTGATGATGTCCATTCTGACGGGTGTAAGGTGATACCTCACTGTAGTTTTGATCTGCCTTTCTGTAATAATTGGTAATGTTGAGCATCTTTTCATGTGCCTCTTGGCCATCAGTATGTCTTATTTGGAGAAATGTCCATTTAGGTCTTCTGCACATTTTTGGATTGGGTTGTTTGTTTTTCTTTGATATTGGGCTGTGTGAGTTGTTTGTATATTTTGGAGATTAATCCCTTGTCAGTTGCTTCATTTGTAAATATTGAATATTTTCTCCCATTCTGAGGGTTGTCTTTCCGTCTTGTTTATGGTTTTCTTTGCTGTGCAAAAGCTTTTAAGTTTAATTAGGTCCCACTTATTTGTTTTTATTTTTATTTTCATTACTCTAGGAGGTGGGTCAAAAAATATCTTGCTGTGATTTATGTCAAAGAGTGTTCTTCCTATGTTTTCCTCTAAGAGTTTTATAGTGTCTGGCCTTACATTTAGGTCTTTAATCCATTGTGAACTTATTTTTGTGTATGGTGTTAGGGAGTGTTCTAATTTCATTATGTTACATGTAGCTGTCCAGTTTTCCCAGCACCACTTATGGAAGAGCCTGTCTTTTCTCCATTGTATATTCTTGCCTTCTTTGTCATAGGTTAGGTGACCATACGTGTGTGGGTTTATCTTTGGGCTTTCTATCCTGTTGCATTGATCTATATTTCTGTTTTTGTGCCAGTACCATACTTCCTTGATTACTGTAGCTTTGTAGGATAGTCTGAGTCCGGGAGCCTGATTCCTCCAGCTCCACTTTTCTTTCTCAAGATTGCTTTGGTTATTTGGGGTCTTTTGTGTTTCCATGTAAATTGTAAAATTTTTTGTTCTAATTCTATGAAAAATGCCATTGGTAGTTTGATAGGGATTGCATTGAATCTGTAGATTGCTTTGGGTAGTATAGTCATTTTCACAATATTGATTCTTCCAATCCAAGAACATGGTATATCTCTCCATCTGTGTCATCTTTAATTTCTTTCATCAGTGTCTTACAGTTTTCTGAGTACAGGTCTTTTGCCTCCTTAGGTAGGTTTATTCCTAGGTATTTTATTCTTTTTGATGCAATAGTAAATGAGATTGTTTCCTTAATTCCTCTTTCTGATATTTCATTGTTAGTGTATAGGAATGCAAGAGATTTCTGAGCATTAATTTTGTATCCTGCAACTAAGGAAGAAAAGAAGGGAAGGATGGAGATAGGGAGAGAGAGAATAATACACATGTGGCCCATGAGGTTTGTCTCCCATCATCTTTCCTTTACCATTCCAGGTGGCTTGGGTAGGAGTGGTTCCACTCCAGGGCATGTGGTCCAAGCCTCTCCAAACCCCTAGTCACCATGATTCATCCAGCGATGGGCATGTGGATCAAAGAGATGGATCAATTAATGTTCTTTCCAATATTTCTTCTCCAATAACATGTAGAAGAGATGCTCTTATTTCTTTTTAAATCACAAGATGAAAGGAAAATGCACATGAAGAGATTTGAAGTCACTTTCACTTGCCAAGTGGAAGAAATCAGCAGCGGGAAAAAATCAGGCCAGAAATCAAAATTTAGCAAATTGAAATGTGGAGACAGAGAATGTGTGAAAACATCGTAAGAGCCAGTGAGGTAGACTTTATAACATCTTTAGGCTTCTCATCCAGCCACACGTGAAGACTTGGCTTCCTACTCACAGAGTTTTCAGTTACACAAATAAATCTACTTGATTTAAATTTAATTTAATTTAAGTTGGATTTCTGTTACTTTGGGGGAAAACCCCTGACAAATACAGGAGTGACGGGTCTGTTTAAAAACAGTCTAACCCTTCTCTCAATATAAATTAATACTTTGTTCTCACATCTTAAGTGCCTAAAGTGGTGCCCAGCATTTGACAGCAGCCCAATAAGTACTGTGACTGGCTGATGAAATAATGAATGACCTAATAGTAACTATGAATATTTTCAAAGGCACAGGCAGAAGAAAGGAGCTGAGGGAGTATAATTTCAACATGAGATACAGAGCTATTGCATGGCAAGTTTGATGTTTAACCTAAGCATTCACAACAGGTGGACTAGGAACCAGTTGTGGGCAAGTACTGGATTGAGATGTAGAAGACCTGGGCTTATGTCTCAGCTCTACTGTTTAGCCCCTACTGGACCTGGGGCAAGTTAATTAATTCTCAAATCCTCAGCTTCCTTATTTGCAAACTGCTTATCATAATTTATCATTAGGAGGATTGTAGAATTGTTGCTGAAAGGAAAACGTAAAAATCAATAAAATCAATGAGACTGTTAAAAAAAAAAAAAAAAAACCTTTGTAAATCCAACCAAGCAGTCCTTAGACACACACACACACACACACACACACACACACACACACACACACACACACACACACACACACCAGTAGAGTAGGTTATAATTTCAGAAGTAGGTTGCAGTTTCAGTTGAACACAAGGCCCCATGGGCAGTACTAAAATAAATGACCTAACATTCCCACTGTGATTCCAGAAGGGTCATCTGGAAGCTTTTTACTCCCAGGCCCCATGTTCTAGGTTCTGATTTCTGATTGAGAAGTAACTATGTTGTGGTCCTGAGTTTGTGGATTGTCTGAGATGGTAACTCTCCTTTATTTGGGTCTTTTAAACTCTAGGAACACTTAGAATTAAAAATCAAACTTAATCCTTAGTATTAAAAGGTGATGTTACATTCCAGTCTGCGTTTGCTATTTAAGGTATTTGTATGTTTGAGAGAATCTGACATATCAGTTTTGTAATTATTAATGAAGGTTATTAGGGAATTTAAGTTAGTCAAGAGTATTGGCATGACTAAGAGAATTTTATTTTACTGTTAAGTTTACTGTATCAAACTAATAAGAGCTTTGGCACTTATTATCTGTGTGACTTCTAGCAAGTTACTCAAGACTTCAGTACCTCAGTTTCCTGAACTGTAAAATGGAAATCAGAATAGTTAGCTACCTCATGGGACTGATGTGAGGATTAATTAAATGAATATCTGTAAAAAGCTTAGAACATTCTCTGGCATAGAGTAAACACTATATAAATGTTAGCCGTAAGGACTTAGAAAGTTTTTGCAAGTTAAGCTCATAAGTGTATGCTGTCATATATTTGAGTCACTTAAAATCAAATGGTTAAACGTATAAATGCAGATAAAATATTTAGAGGAATTTAAATTTTAAATGTAGCTGGTGGTTTAAGGTGATGTGGTGTGTTCAAATTGAGTTAATTGATTGGCATTTTGATTCAGGTGAAAGTGATTTTATTCTCATAGTATTAATCATAGATGTACAGAGAGATCAAGAGCTATAGGTTGAATTGAAAAGCTAAAAGAAAGCTAAGTTTAAAAAATTTTTCAAACTTAATAAATTGAGTATTCACTTAGATCCCAAGTAACTACAGAGGCTTTTTTTTTTTTTTTTTGCTCACCAAGAGTTGCTATTTCTGCCCCTAACCCCAAAAGAAAATTAACAAATAACAGTTTCTGTTAGTTAGTGTGAAGGTCAAATAGAATGCTGCCTTTTAACATTTCTCAAACCATCTCCCAATATGTTAGGAAACTATACTGTATGCTCGTCTTAAAGAATCAAGTGCTTGTTAGCATGTTGGTAAACATATTTAAATTTATTCATCCTAGTTTCTCAATCTTACTTTCCCATGAAACATTTTATTTGGGCACGTCTACTATCCATTTAAGACAGCATTTTGTGAACCTTAAGCCCTAGACCAACAGAAAGTTTATAAATCAACAATGTCAGTGGGTCTGAGATGGTAACTCTTCTCTCATCCAGAAGTGAAGAGGGCAGGTTCCTGAGAGCTGAAGACAGATCTAGGGGGTAGAGAGACAGATCTAGGTGAGTAGAGAGATCTACAGCTGAAGGAGAAAACCAAGGGGAGGGAAGAGCACTGAGGCACATTTTGTTTATGGACCTCATCTCTGGCCATGTCCCCCTGAATTTTCCTGTAAACATTCCCATGGACAGGATAACAGATTCATCCCTCTCCAGCCCTTCACCCCAATTTCTGTTGCTCCTGGGGAAAATATCTAAAATATTTTATTCATAGTTTTTTTTTTTAATTAATGGTTTTAATAATGTATAATTTCAGTGGTTGGTGTACAAAACTGGCAAAATCTTTTCCCTGAAGCTGTAAAATCTCTTCCTGGTGCGTGTGAGTCTGGCTCTGATGGTGGAATCTGAGGACGTCTTTCTTGGGCGTCCTCCATGCTTTTCCGATATTCATTCTTTAGTCCCCAGGACATTCATCTTTCGGAGTTCATTGGCTCCATCTGCACTTTGTTGAGGCCCCTCATGTGCATGCTGTTATACTGGGAAGGAATCTAAAGCTCTTTGCTCCTCGGATCCTAAATATGTCCAGGGAAGAGGGGGCATCTTCCCATTCACTTGAAGTCCTCAACCCATCTCCTTTCCAAATGTCTTCCACTTTAACTTTGCCAAACCTGGAAGCTGTCTCTTTTATCTTCCTGTGGAGGCTCCCCCCCTCCCCCAGTCAATCTTTACTATCTTTCATAAGGAGCCTCCATGATGCATAGCTGTGGGTATGCTATTTTTTGAAGCATTATACTTTACAGAACAATTTTGGCCATAGTCTGTGTTTGCCAAATAAAATTATGCCTCTTTTTTAGTTTGTGAGTATGTGTGTGTTCTTTGAAATTGCACTAACTGCTTGATGCTGATTTTGTATGGTTGAGGTTACCCAGGGGAAATTATGGCCAAAAAAAGGAGGACTGTCCATTCGAAGGATTTTTGATCTATGTCTCTCTTTTAAATGATTACTCATGATACTGTGAAAACAAAAATGAGGTATTGTTAGAAAATCTGAGAAATAAGAGGCAGTCAAAATATTCATTGGAGAACTACACTTCAGAAATTGAGAATGATGTCATAAAGAATCTGAACAAGATTTCTTGCTTTGAATGTTTATTTGGGGTCACATTAAAGGATTTGAGAGCAGTCAATGTATGTCTTTCAATTTATAGGCTTGAGGCATGTAAACAACAAAATAAAATATAAGCCCCCTTAAAAATAATTTTGGGCTGCAAGCAATCTAAGAGACAGATTTTTGTGCTAACATCTTCACCTAAATCACACATAGGCAAGGGGGGCAATATGAACCCCAATGGGGCAAAAGTTGGCTCTTGCAGGGTAAAAGAAAATCTTAGTTGTTACAGTGGTCTGTAGTTGTGTATAAACAGATAAAGTATATCTGTGGTATTGAAATTTCGTGGGAAGAAGAGGCAATTAGGAAAAAAAGTCTAAAAAGGCTCTTTGGCAGGGTAGTGGTAATGAAAATAAGGTAGAGAAACACTAATCTAAATTGAGCTTTGTGATGAATTGGTGAAATTATTGAAAGTTCATTTCTCCAACATTTATCAGTTCTTGTTCTGAAGTTTATGCTTCATAAACAGCTGTGAAACTTTTGGTGTTTCTTAGATGGCATGTGGGGAGAGGACTATATATGTAAAATTCAAAATGACATTTTCCAATGGTTCAGTTCACTGAACCAAATTTGACCTTTGTGTTGGCCTAAGAAAACCCTAAATGATGGACTACATTGCCACATGTCACCACTCATAATTTGCAGTACTCATAATTTGTAAGAACTCATAATTTTCATGCCTACTCAATCTTCAAGGTCCAAATCAAGCATCACCCTGGTTTTGAAAACTAAATAGAGTTTCAAGGTCCAGAGAGTAATTTTTCCTCCTTCTGAGTTGGCAGTATGGAGTACATATGTCAATTTTATACTAACTATATTGCATTATAATATTTGTTTCTCACTTTCTACATCGAGAGCTCCCGTGGGTGGACAGCAGTGCCTTATCCATCTCTATGTCCCTACACCCTGCATGCTAACCCGTAGATGCCCCGGTGATGGGCTGTGGTGTTGCAGCTCACCTGGAGTGTAACATGCAAAGATACCTGCAGTCCAGTGGAAGTGGCAAGAAGCCATGATCAAGGATTCCCTTTGGGGTTTTTTGCAGAACTTTTACAGGAAAGACCTCTCAATTAAACTGTTTCAGTGTCCAAACTGCAACAATCACAGCACGGTAACATTTACTGGCAAGTGGCATTGCTATTTTTTTCATGCTGTAAATGTTTAGATTCCAATTTGTTTTCTTCCTTATCCATCTCTGCCCCTCTTCCTTCCCCCTTATTTAGGATAATGGCACCACGATTAGACCAGTTGCTCAAACCAGAAACCTGAAAGTCAAACTTGCCTCGTCCCAATCCCCACATACATTAATCTCTTTTCTACCTACTTAATATTTCTTTAATCCTTCCTCAACTTTCACTGTGACAGAAATAGCTTCATAAAAGTATGCCCCGGGCTTCCCTGGTGGCGCAGTGGTTGAGACTCCGCCTGCCGATGCAGGGGACACGGGTTCGTGCCCCGGTCCGGGAAGATCCCACGTGCCGCAGAGCGGCTGGGCCCGTGAGCCATGGCTGCTGAGCCTGCGCGTCCGGAGCCTGTGCTCCGCAACGGGAGAGGCCACAGCGGTGAGAGGCCCGCGTACCACCAGGAAAAAAAAAAAAAAAAAGTATGCCCCTTCACTGGTTGAAGTATTAAGTTTGCTGTGCATGCAGGGACATTGTTTATTTCAAGCTATGCAGCAGGAAGGAGTGGTGGCCATTGTAGTGTTGCTGTGCAGTAACGTTTGGAAAGGAGTGGACCATGATTTCAGAATCAAACTGCAGCCATTTTCAGTGCACACAGGAAGGGAGAAGGCAGGATAAGAGCGCATATTAGCTACACTGCTTTTGTAGTAATAAAGGACTTTGTTATTTTAATTGAAGACCCAGTCATTGCTTGTCTAGTCCTAAGACTTCTCCATAAAACACTGCTGCCCTTCGTAATTCCATATGAGGAGGGAAAATAGAACTATTGTTTACTTAATTATAATACTATTAATACATGGTGATTATTAGTTTTTTATGAAAATACCAAAAAGTACAAAAAAGAAAATTAAAAAATCCAGAGTTAATGATGATAAAAATGTATGATGATGATAATGTATAACATTATATACACACATTATGTAATATGACGATGCTCATTATTATATAGTTACCTCTTTTTTTTTACATAATGTAGTTTCAAAGTGATCATACTTTCCAAAACTACTTTTTCCATTTTTAAACAATTATAAACATTTCCTAATATCCATATCTGTCACACTAGTTTTTAGTGGCTGCATGGTATCCTCAGCTATGAAATTTATTTTATTTTATTTTTCCTTATTAAGGTATAGTTGATTTACAATACTATGGAATCTATATGAACAAGTTTTCATTGTGCAGCGTAAAACTTTTCAATTTTTAAATTATACCTAACACTTTGAAGAACTATATGCATAAATCTTAACACACTGTTTGTTCTTCTTATAAATTCCAGGAAGCCAAACTGCTGAGTCATGAATTGTAGGCATTTTTAAGTCTTTGAATGGATACTGCTGAATTTCCCTTCAGAAGAGTTGCATCAATTCACAGGCAAAATATATTAAAGGCAGTGTTTTAAAACCACAGTGTGACCTACCTTCACAATATGGCACAGATGTGGGCGTCTAGGGCAAACCACAGCAGATTGAATGGCTTGGTACGTGACAATGAGGAAGGTTCTCTTCATGGAAATGTTTGAGGCAAAGTTACAGAGTAGCTAAGAGCAACACCTTGGATTTAGAGTGCAAACCACAAGTATTCACGCCTACCTTGCATGCTGGCTCCGGTTACATGCTCTTTTTAAAAAATTTTCCCAGCCAGGTTAGCACTGTCATTTTCAGGATCACATGTCAATCCTACAGGACAAAATCAGCAGAGGAGAGAAGGAAATACATAAAAATACACATAGAGAATATCCAACGAGTCTCTCAAATATTTAAGATTCTGAAAGGTAACTTTGCAAAGTATTCCTGTCTGTGTAGATGTTCTCTGCACCTACATGTCAAATAAATTTTAATCTGGCACTGTGGAAAGATCTGGGGATCTAATATTAATCTTGGCAGTCATTTTTCCCCCTCAGAAATTATGAACCAAGAAAGTATAGGCCTTGGACATTATAAAGCCATTTCTTCCCAGTGCTCAGAGCATTTCTGGTAAGTAACAAGCATAATCATTTGTTAATGTTAACTAGGGCCTTCATCTCCATGTAACAGTTTTATCCTGATAGAAACATGTTTTCCAATTGTTGACAATGAGAGACTATCCAAATGGGGAAAATGTCCAAAAGCAGAGACCTGACTTACTGGAGAGTTAAGGTCACCATCAACTTATGGCCCATGGGTCCTTGTGCCAAAGAGGGTATTCTGGTAGAAGGTGGGTAATTTGACACCACTGGACCTCAGTCTATAGAATCCATCAGCCCAGTCATCCTGCACAACTCAATTTATAGACAAAACCCATAAAATTTTGCAGTCAGGAAAGAAACCTTCAAAGAGTTTCATGTCTTCAAAGGATCAATTTTCACAATTAAGCCCCCAATGTAAGGCAGCAGAATATACTTAGGGGAATGTGGCCTGGTGACTATCTGTACAAAATAAGCAGCTCTCAACACAAAAAGGAATCGTCACGTGCACACTTCTGTTTGTATAAGCAGCCTTCTATTTTGCACTTGAGGCCATATACTGTGCAGACACAGCTCCTTAAAGCTTTCTGGAGCCACTGTGATTTCGCTGGTTGGTATTCACCTAATGTCAGCAATTACAGTCCAACTGCTGAGCTAGGGGCAAATTCAAGTTCTTTATTGTCTTAGAGCTAAATATGCGTATCTTAAAAAACAGAGTAATTTAAAAATGGATAGGTTTACAGTTACTCAAAAAATCCAGCCTCTGGAATAATGATTTTTCCTGATTTGATTCTTTTCAAGTCCACAAGTTACATCCAATCCTCAAATGACCTAAATCTATAAACAATTGTCCCTTTACACCCTGCTTCTGTAATACTAAGCTAAGAGCCCCGCTGTGAACACCTAGACAATGCTTAAAGAAAATTTGTTGGTTCAAAACTGTAATAAGAGAATAAACTGTAAAGAGCAGAAATCACCAAGAGTGGATAATTTCAAAGACAGCCATTGAGCAGAAGTGGCCTCCTTCGTGTATGTTGAACAGAGCCTTCCTAAGGCTACCCGGGCCACTGGATTTGTTTTCTCCCTTTATTTTGTCACATCGCTTTGCTTGTCAAAAATCGGGAATCTATTCTGTAAAGCATCTTCATAGTGCAGATAGCCCTGAGAATTTTCTTTCTTTAAAAACCTCCACAGTTTTTCTAGAACCACATAAGATAAAATCCATAAAAATGCATTTTAACCCTTGAGGCCCTTTATAAATAACCTCTACTATTGCCTAGCAAACCTAAGTTACTCATTAGCTTCTTTGTCATCATGTGAGAAGTCTGTGGCTTACACACAAAACTTTTTTTTAAGTTATCCAGATTTAAACAACTTTATTTCCCTGCTGGAAACTTGGCAACATATATGCCAAGTTTGCATACATAGGATGTACTCTTTAAAAAAATAATCTATGGAAATAATGACTGATTTAAAAGAATTAATATATCCATTGAAGCTTAGCTTAACAACACTGAAGCAGTGGTGGGTTAAGGGCGGGAGGATGGTGCAGGAATATTGTAAATCTTTTTTAAACAAAATGACTCTGCAATAACGGAGACAGCATATTTTCTTAGAAAACAGTTTTATTAAATAGTTTCTTGAAATTCTAGTGACAGATCTGACTGTTCACAAAGTAGATTAAAAAGTGATAAATGAGAAAAAGCAAAGATAATAGCTAACAGAACAGGGCACTAAAATTTATCATCAGCAATAAGTACAGCTCATGAATCAAGATGTTAATACTCTATATCGTAGAGAAAAAAAATAGTGTGACTTATCTGTTAATTTCTACACAAAGCAAGATAATTTCATGCATCTTCCCAAGTATATTTCTAATATACTTTTCTTCTAAGTAGCTAGAACAAATCATTTGATGAATGGTGGGAGCAATGGGGATTTTTTTTTCCCCTGGAGCAAAGTAAGGGTCCGAGGGGTAACATGAGAATACCAGCAAAGGAAATAAACTTGTTCTTTATTAATTCAGAAGACAGAAAAGGGCAGAAAGTATAGAAAGACAGATTTCAGATCAACATAATCTAAGAAAGAATACTAAACAGCTAGAGTTGGCTAACAATGAAATTGACTGCTTATGAAGCTGTATGTTTTCTGTCACAGGTGATATTCTATGGAGTTCTAGCAGAGTCTAGATGACCAGTCTAGATGACCATTTGGCAAAAAAGTTGTATGAAAGCATCTTGTATTTAACTTTCTGCATATTTATTGATTGCCTACTAAATACGAAGCATGCTGAATTATTAGTACCATGTGCTACTAGAAAGGCAAATCCATTTTGCATCACCACTTGTCACTGGTATATACCACATCCTACAGTACCGGGGAAAGTGGTCAAGCTCAGGCTTGACCTCCAATAACCCTAAAACTCTTGCCAGTGCTGGGAGTGTTGAGCTACCAATTCGATACAGAGCAGGTCAAGCCCTGCCTTTGGAGCCACAATGTGTTATATGTCAAGGAATTGGCAATTTAATAGGCTAACAGTCAATAATCCTCTCAAGACCATGCCCTGTGTCTGGACAGAGCTCTTGGCACCACTGGTGTTGTCTACCACTTCTTTCCCATTCATCCTTGGTGTCACCTGGTTAGAAACCTAAGACCACCGTGACCATATATTTTGCTTGGAACAGTTCTGAGTTATGCCTGTCGTCCCAATGTGATAATTAATAGAGCCCACTTTCACTTTCAAACCCATCCCAGTTTGAATAACAAATTATATTGTCACGTACCTGTGACCCGCTGTGTCCTGGAGTAACTACAGGTCGTCATCACTTTGCCTGGTATGATGTTAATGGAAACTCATGCATGTCAGAACTGTTTGCTGGCTTCGTACAGTGGAACCATACAAAACAATGAGCCCAGTTTGGAAAGCGCAGGTGTCATTCAGCACAGTGCCACGCAAAGTGAGGGCTGCCTGGACTTACTGTGCTTTCTGACAGACTACTTCTAAAGGAATCATATCTGGCCAATTGAGATTACAAGTCTCCTCTATCCCTTACTTTAGATGTTGCCCAAATATATGCCTACCAAGGAGACTTTTCCAATTCGGAAGCTAAATATTAGGTCTCACGCAACAACTGTTATTTTGCAATTGACCTAATATCAACAGCAACAACAAAAACCCCAGGAGCCTCTGGCCCTGGTCTTCTCTGGATTCTGTGTAGTTAACAATACAGTTTGGTTTACCTGTATTAGAGAATCCTGTGTCTACAAAAAACTGTCCTTCTAGGGTATACTCAAACTCCTCTGGGTACGCACCTAAGCCAATTCAAACTTCTTGATGCCCATAAGCCATTGTAATGTTGTGTCCCATTAGTCAATGAAGGGTTTACTCCGTGAATTCCTGCCCTGGGAAGGATTAGAGTTAGTGTGTAATATATTTGGATGATATTCTAATATACTGTTCAGACTTTGTTGCAGAAATTCTCAATCTACATACAGCTCAGACATCATCAATTTTCAGCTAACCCTAGGCAATATTTCCATCCAAGCAGTAGAGTTCCAGAGCATAGCTTGTCCTAGTCATTCATCAACATCTGCGTCTACCCACTTAGAACAGCAGACTGCTTAGGCTAATATGTCTGAAGTTTCTATGGTTTCAGCAAAACACCATATGTTCCAAGTTCCATTTCTCCACCTTTTATGTTCCATTAGTGAACTCATTTAATAGGGACCCCCAATAGAAACTTGGGTCTCTTAAGATGACCCAAGTACCAACTACATTACAAGAAGTTGGTCCCAAATATGGTAATGCAAGTTCTCAGAGGATCATTAATTTAATTCATCATGCTACGTTCACAGTTCAGTCATCCAGGGATGGAGTTTTGGAGCAGATCTGACTAATCCAGAAAACCTTTCTCTTATGGTGTGACATGGCAATCTTTTTGGATCAAGTAGATCTGGGTTTATGTACTTCAGTTTACTTTGTCTGAAGCCCCTTTGCCTAGAAGCAGTTTACTGAGAAATGTACCCAATGACCAAATCTCCTAAAACCCATTGTTTTTCTGAGCGTTTCATCATCTTCTTAGATGTCTTAATTTCTTCTGTCATTCTCACACAGGCTTTTCAAGATTTTTGAAAACTAACTTGCTTACGTTTATATCCAACCTAATTTTTTATAAATATTTATATTATTTACAGGATTTCAAAAATGAAAGCATTGTTTTGTCCCCTTGTAGGCATCCTTTCTTTTTTTTAACCTTTGGGAACTTAATCATACATTACCTAAATTAAGAAAGAGGATTTGCCCAATTTTTAAATACTTTATTTTACTTATCTTTTTATTGCTTTAATAAATCCTTAAATAATCACCAGAGACTTGTGGAGTTTCCGCCATCCACAGAAATCTACCCCCGAAACTTCCCCACAACAGATTAGCTGAACTTGGAATCACATAGTCTTTATCGGAACACAGTGGTATATCTATTCCAGTTGTGTATAACTGATTCATTTCCAAATTGAGCCAGTATCTGGTCTGATTAGTTGATACTTGCGTTATATTAAACTTCACTATACTTCTCTACTGAGAATATATCATTCTTAAAAATCTTAGCTTCCATGGCCACTGATTCATCCACAACACTATACACCATCACAAAATTGGATGTGAACTGGAAAAATGGCATGCCATGTAGGAAGATTAGAACACACAATCCAATGTACCAACAAGGTATTATAATCAACACAAACCATAGGTAGGTGGACAGGCATGGAATATCAGGAGAGACAACGATTTTTGGAAACTTCACGTTATAGAGCTAACAGCAAGAACTCAATTTATATGATACTTTTCATTTGTTACATGAATATCTTTGGAAATGATATAATAATCCTGTGAGGTAGATGCTTCTATTATCCCAGTTTTACTAATGAAGAAACTGAGATTCAGAGACGTTAAGGCATTTGCCTATAGATCTGTTTACTGGTGTTACTTTTCTCAGCTTTACTCAACACGCATGACTTCTAGTAATCACCATCACAGCATCTGCCATCCACTGCTTCTGCCACCCAACACACATTGCTCGAGCAGCTGCTTCCTTTTGCTCTTTAAAATGATTTTTCTAAACATCTTTGACTTGGCACCAGTAAGGTTTAGCTCTGACCATGTGCTGATCCTTTCTTCTGGAAAGTAGGATAACCTCTTAGCCCATCTTACATCTTTCACTCAGCTCTTAAGAATTTCTCTAACTCTTCACTGAAGTCTTTGACTCCTTCCATCTTGATTCCTGGCTTTTCTGAAAGATTTAAAGATCCAAGAACAAGACGGTTGAATAATTAAGGCTTTACTTTAATGAAATGAGCAAAGTGTATTTAAATATCTTAAGGGTACAAACAGAAACTGACCTCATGTTCTCTAATGAAGTGTGTTGGTATATGTGTGTATAAATATACACTTATATTTGTATGTGTGTCTATACAAATATAAATATATCTATTTTTAGGATAAGAAAACATTTTCAGAAAAATAAAATTTAAGGATCCATTGCTTTCCCATGTGTGGCTTGGGCCTCTGGGGAGAATAGCCGTCTCTTTCATTGTTATCCTGGTTTATAGACCGCCTTAGTTAAAGACACTTCTTTCTTTTGGAATTTATTAGTTCATGCGTGTAATCAGATGTCCCAGGGCACATTATAGAATACTATTTTTTCTTAAGAAAAAACTAGAAGCGACTAAAGTAGCACAGTGATGACAATAAACTGCAATCTAGAGTGATCCCCAGTCAATTTAAATAAAACTTCCTGTCCAACAAACTTTCCTCAGGCAAAGCCTTGTCTAAACAGAAGATTTGACCTTTCCTTCTTCCTGTCGACTTTCCACTCACTATGATAGAGTTTAAGACAATTAGACTGACATTATAAATTATGTCCTCTAAGTTGCAGTTACAGATAAAGCAAAAAAAAAAAAAAAAAAAAAAAAGCAAAACACACGTACCCGTAAGAGTTCTTTCTGAAGAGAATTGATGGGATATCTCTCTACCCCAATCTAGTGATAACAGTAGGTAAGGCCAGATTAAAGTGTACATAAAATGTGCAAACGTAATTGCCTCTATTTTATGGGTCAATGTGATTGAGCCTCAGCCACTCCCCTGCGGCACTACTGCAATAGCAAATGGTGAAAGTCAAGGTGAGACTCCTGTGGACATCTCTATGCCTGCATCTCGGGTGAGGTCTAGACAGCCAGTAGGAAATAAGAATCACTCAGTTTTCCGTCAGTTGTGTTTTCAGCACTACATAAAACTGATTTAACTGATTCTTGCTCAGAGAGTTGGCCAAGCCATTTAGCTGATTTACCATGGGCTTTTGATTCTAAAGTGAAGTTTGAAAATCATTATTTAAACATATTAGGAAAAAAGAGAAACAAATGTTTATAGAGTTTATTCTTGCTTGGGTAGTGGAGTAGGAACCACTGGCTGACCACGTGCACCCAGCTGAATGTTCGTAGGTACCAGAGAAGAAAAGTGGTGTAAAAAAAATGACAAAAATGTACCAAGAATGTTGAACACTAAGCATTTCACTTCATCAAAGTCTTTGAAAGCAAAAATATATTCTTGCTTTCTCAATCCGTTAAAAGAATTACAGATTTAAATAAATTAGGTACATTATTCACCAATAGTAATGTAATGACATCTATCAAGAGTAATGATCAACACCTTGTGAAGTATTTCCCAAGCATTCTGAAGAGTAGTCAAGTCCTGGCATATAAATATTTTGAAAACATGTTAGGAAAAATTTAGTATTTTTTAAAGGAAAGAGAAATGACACTTTGACATAAGCTCCCTGGCAATTCACATCCTTTTCCTTCTTTTTTTCTTTTTTCAAGCGGTGGATTATATTCTGTGACGTGAAATCTCTGTGGCCAAACCAGATTTTTTAATATTACTTATATGTGTGTCCATACAGAATTCTCACATCCTTTTAATCATTTGCTGGACAAATTAAGTATTGAGTACAAATTGATTTACATGAGCGTCATTACAAATTAATAACTTAAACGTTCCTTAGGTTACACACCCTTACCACATATATTTTCCTGAACATGTTACATTTATTATAGTACTTTCACATGTATCATTGTGATTTTAAAGATCAATGCAAGTCCTCCAATTTTCTCTATAACTTTCTATATTAATAATTATTATTATCACGTCCATGCAGCTTTTGTTGTTGTTGTTGTTAGCAATCTAATGTGACTTGGGCTCCTCATTGTTTGGGACTGGACAGGTCTAAATATCTGAATATGAATTCTTCCATCTTCAGTGCTCTTACCTTCCAAATCTCTCACCTACAGTTCCCTGTTGGAAGTTTTCTCCTTGTATGTTAAATACAATGCTTCTCTGACTTTTCTGCATAGCCAATCTCATGTAGAATTATAGGAGCTCTCGGGTTGGATTCACGCCGTCATCTGTCTCCTGCATGTGACTACCTCAACAGAGCTGACTCTGAGGCAGCTTTGCTAACATCCTGATGACTGAATTGTTCCAGAATTTTGTTTTTGGTAACCTCATCCTATTTATGTGAAATTGAGCTGAGAATATAGCTGATGCTGGTAAAATGCTTCAGGGATACTATCCACAAAGAATTTTCCACAGAGAGCCATGTAGCTCTTAAATCTTTTGGACTTGTTTTTTTTAACATCTTTATTGGAGTATAATTGCCTTACAGTGGTGTGTTAGTTTCTGCTTTATAACAAAGTGAATCAGTTATACATATACATGTGTCCCCATATCTCTTCCCTCTTGGACTTGGATTTTGATACATCCTTAAGTTACTAATTAAAGGAAGAGTCAAGCAGATATGTGAATGCCTCTTCAATGCATTTGATAAATAATCACTGAGTAAGGATATTACGCGTGGTACAAGGGGAGAAGAACACTTATTGGGTACTAAGTGCTTTACCTGAGTATGACTACTGTCACTACAATCCTGTAAATTAGTTGTCTCACTCATTCTTAGAGATGGGCGAACTGAGCCTGGAAAGGTTATATAATGGCCCTGGCACAGCTAGTAACAGTGGTGTCAAGATTCAATCTTAGAATTGTCTATTTTAAAATCAGTGCCTTTTCTATGCATAGTATTCTGAAGGTTAAAATACATAATGTCAGCCCTAATGGACTCTGAAAACATAGATAGTTAAATAACAGTCCAAGAACTAAACTATAGCACATTAAAAAGGCATAAGATATGCAAAAGTGTATCATGAGATTAAGTGCAAGAGATTGATATAATGTGATAATTGCTTGGGATTAGAGGTTAGCATAGTTTGAAATTATCAGAAAGGAGGTGGGAGTTGAATGGGACCTGGAAACAAAGGTGATTGGAAGGGTAACTGGAATGCAAGGTAATACGAATTGAGAAGAGGGACACAAGTTCTAATAAAGGTGTAATTGAGAAAAATGTTATAAAATCAACAATAAGTATTTCTCCTTTAAGAGACAGCAAACAAGACACACTAGCTGAAGAAATACGTAAAAAAAGAGTAATGTCAGATTCAGTTTCAAAGGTCATGATTTGTTTGGATATGTAAAGCTTTTAAGAGCTAATAATAGTTTGGGCACTACTCCTTTAAAATTAAAGTGGTGGTGGGGAACCATTGAAGATCTGTGAGTAAGAAAATGATGAGAACAAAATTGAAATTAGTCTGAACTAAGTGTGCAAGATATGACCGAGGGAAAAGAAAACTGGAAGAAGTAAGGGAAATTAGAAAGCTGGGTGATGCTATATATGGTTGTTATGGGTCTGGATATAATGGTAGTAGCAGGTAGTAAAAAAAAAGGCTTAGGGAGCCCATGAAATGCTTTAGACAAGCACTCACTTTGGTTAAGATACATGGTCCATTCTGAAGGGTGAAGTTAAAATAAGCATTTTTATTAGTCTATGTTTTACTTTTTAATTGACTGTTTCACATATATTAACTGTGTATTTCATTAACACACAATGCCATAATCCATTATGTTAACCATGAGCTAATTACAAACTGAAATGTATTTTTAAGGCTTTATTACCCTTTTTTATGTACTTTTAGCTGTCCTTGAAAAGGGTACTTTTTTTTTTAACTGATTTTTTTTTTTGGAAGGAGGACACTAGAATTAAATGACATGTATCAATATTAAATTTGATGAAAAAATACATAGTATCATCAGACTTTAAAAATAAAACTTAATGCACATATTATTCTTATTTTTCCATTGTCACAGTTATTTAATTTTCTAAAATATGATTCTATTTTTAAACTTCTAAAATGCCAACTAAATAATGTTGTAACAGAATTTGGGGGATGGAATAATAAGGGGTTCTTTGACTAGCAATGTTAAATTGTGGGTTCCCATTTATTTTACTACCACAAGAGAAAGAATATTGATTTTTGAATGTAGTAATGATTCTTATTATCAAGAGAACCTCTCCATATGTAACTCACTTTGTAAAGATATGTTCCTGAGTCTATTTTGTAAAATGTATTTCACGCTCTTATTTATGAGTTTCTTATCAGAGTGGCACTCACAACTTAAATAAGATTTGTAATTTAAACTTCTCTAATCTAAATGGGACTATGCAGACTTGAGGCTACATGATCAGAAACAGGCAAATGTTTGCTTCCTTAAAATTTCATCTAACAGTAATAAGATGTGTGTCAGTTATGAAACTTAGCCAAATTTCTGGGTAATGTTAAGTTTCAATTTCTGTAGAGCTACTTCATTAGATAAGCAGACTTCTTAGAAGCCAGACCTCCCAAACCAGCACTTCTAATAAAGAAAAAAGAGCTGTTAATAGTAATTCTCTCGCTGTTAGTGGTAGAATTTTCTGTTTATCTTAGTTTTGGTTTTTCTATTTTGAGGGGATCTTTTTCATGACCACCAGGGCCAGAAAATATTTCTGATATTGCAATGGAGATTAAAAAGGATTTTAAAGGTTAAGAAATAAGGAAGATCTTCTAATTTCCCTTCTCCAAAAGGTCTATCATCTTATATATAAGGCTGGGAGTTAAAAAAATATCCTTTCATTTATGAAATAAATATCATTTCATTTATTTTCTTGCCCATCATTATTCTGGATAAGAATAGCCAGTAATAATGTGATGGTGATGATGACGATCATGACGATGATGATGATGGTCTAATAACTAAACTTAAGAATTTATATAAATGTTTATATATGTGTATGTTTATATATGTGTGTGTGTGTGTATTCGCATATATATAAATTAAAAAGTAGGTATTGTCAGGGAGGTGAGGAGATGAATAATAGTGAAATAATCCACCAATAACAACACTTGAAGTGTTACATTTTGACTGAGGAGTGTGAGGGAGATTAACTCTGTATGTAAAGCAAGAGAAAAACCACTCACCAAGACATAATTTTATGTAAGTGATTTTAGTCCCTCCCATCAATAACTTCTAGAAAGCAGTTTCCTCCTGTCGTTTTTTATTAATCTTACCTACAGTTTCTGCAATTCTGATGCTTATCTTTATGACGCTCTGTTCTAAAATACAATCGTTTTTGGCCCAGATGTTACAGTTGATAAAATTAATTATACCCTATTATATTACACTCTAATATATACTGTTAGATGTGAGGGAAGTGCATTCTCAGAGATCCTGGTAAGGAAACTCCCATACATTCTTCCTTCTTCTCCACAAGCTTGATTCCATCAAACATACCCATGGATGTAGAGACAGCTGCCTGAACCTTTTTTTAAAAGCTGGTTCTGCTGAAGTTCCTACATCTCAACAGACATCTTACTCTCACACTAAAGAAGGGCTTGTGATTCTCCGTTCAAAAGTCAAATGCTCCTGGAAATACAGAACCCTGACTATTGGAATATCAAGATACCGAAACATAGAGACCCAAAAAAGCCTGGTGATCTGATAATAAAATTATATTTGACATTGAAAATATTCTTTTTCCAAATATTGCCTGAAGGGACACTACATATTTGGTATTCTCAAATTTAAATTTGCCACGTTGAGTATTCCTGAATGACCCCCACAGGTAGGTGGTATCTGTGTCTCTGTATCTTGGCTGAACCTGAACCCATTACAAAGGATGTATGGTCGCTGTGCAGAGTGAGCGAGTGAGCCTAGCAACTGTGAGCACACACGTCTTCATGAGGCTTTGTGTTTGCACACTGAAGTGAGTTATTCCTGAATCTGGACACTGGAGAAAGTCCCTATGGAAGAATAATTGTCCGTTCTACATGCAGTGATGGATAAGGCCAAGTTAGAGTGAGGAAATACACTGCAGAATCTTAACAGTCCTCCTTTGAAACACTTTGATCTTGACTCAATATTTACCAACAATATTCTTAAATCAAGAAGTCATTCAGGAATCCCTTAAATGCAGGATATTATATCAGAATATATTGGAGTTAGAAATCCATTTCACAACAATTTTAAATTAGGGTGCCAGGTGACAAGAAAAAATGATTATGACATTCGACATAGTCTGCCTTCTTATAATAGATTAATTAGCCTAAACTGTATCTCATAACCATTTCAGTTTTCAGTGTAAACCACAATTAAAACCCCTAAAGCTTAATCACAACAACAAAAAGCAAACAGTAAAGTCTCTCATTAGGAGCATCCCTTACATCTATTTCATGAAATGTAAATTTACCTGTATATAATATTGTGCTCTGAATTAATTGCTTCAAAGTTTTTCATTTATCTCACTTGCAGATATTACAATCCTTCAGTGGAGGAATTATGTCTTCATTTATTCAACAAACACGTGCATTTCTAATTTTCCCCGTGCCAAAATGAACTTCAAATGAGATGAAGTTCAGTAAGTAATGATTAGCTAGGTTTTCCTACATGACATTTTACTAGGCTCAGACAAAACTGTCAAGAATTGACAGGTGTCTTCAAGGCATGGTATCCCACTTAAAGAAATGCATGATCACTCTTAATAATACATTAACAAACCCAAGATAATGTATGTTTTCATTATTCTTCCATGCTAGGGCTATTGCTTCCACTCACCAAATGCAGCTAATTTTTGTAAACATATGTGTGAGTCATTCTCAGACTTAGTGAGGACAATTTCTTTTCTTCAGGTTTCTTTCTAAGCCTCACACATTTCATACAAAGTTGCCTCTCACAGAAGGAAATTCCACTATGTCGTACAGAGAAAAAAATAACAGTGCCGACTCTCAGTGGCAAACAGTAGAGCATTCAACCAAAAATGAATTGGCCAAAGCTTAAACAATTTGAACAACATAAAAAACAATAAGATTGTTTTATAGCCCAAAGAATAAAATACATATGCATGAGTCCATACTGATACAAATATATGATGAAACAAACAAACAAATGAACTGGGGAGCAGGGAGAGCTCTTTCTCACAGAGGAACTCTAATTAATAAATGTTGAATGAATGAGGGAAGCAGGAGATCACTGCTAGATCACAGTAAGAAGACCACAGTAATAACTTCTGCAAGCAAGATTCAGGGTTGAAGGCTAAATTAAACAGAAACAGGAAATCTGCATAGCCTCAAAGTACCTCCTTCAACATAATTATTGATTACGGTGGTAGTTTTAACATACGGCCACAAATTCTTTTTTTTTTTTAATAAATTTATTTATTTATTTTTGGCTGTGTTGGGTCTTCGTTGCTGCACGCGGGCTTTCTCTAGTTGCAGTGAGAGGGGGCTACTCTTCGCTGCGGTGCGTGGGCTTCTCATTGCAGTGGCTTCTCCTGTTGTGGAGCACAGGCTCTAGGAGCACGGGCCTCAGTAGTAGTGGCACGTGGGCTCAGTAGTTGTGGCTCGTGGGTTCTAGAGCACAGGCTCAGTAGTTGTGGCACACAGGCTTAAATGCTCCGCGACATTTGGGATCTCCCCAGCTCAGGGCTTGAACCTGTGTCCCCTGCATTGGCAGGCAGATTCTTAACCACTGCACCACCAGGGAAGGCCCAGCCACAAATTCTTTGATGCTCCTCTCTAGGAGGTGAAACTAATTCCCCCTTCCCTTGAGTGTGGTTTGGACTTAGTGATTGGATTTTAAAGAATAGAGTTTGTGAAGGGAGAATTAGTTACTTTACAGTAGCAAATCCTTGACCACCTTGACCAAATGATCAAGGTTAATATCACTCATAATTAAACATTGATAACATGAACCTTCCCAGATGATGATGAGAACACCTCTCTATGTTTTCTTCCCCCAAATCCATAACTACAGTCTAATCATGAGAAAACATGGACAGACCCAAACTTAGGGATATATTACAAAATATGTGACCAAAACTCTTCAAAATTATCAAGGTCATGAAAGAGAAGGCAAGACGGAGGGACTGTCACAGATGGGAGGAGAGTAAGGAGATGTGACAACTGACTGCAATGTGATATCCAGGCTTAGACATGGAACAGCAAGAAGACATTAGGGGAAAATGGGGAAATATGAATAAAATCTATAGTTTGGTAATTAGTATTGTACCAACGTTAATATCCTAGTTTGGGTTATCTTACCAGGCAAGATGTAAGATGTTAACCTTAAGGGAATAAGAACTCTCTGGACCATCTTTGCAACTCTTATTAAGACTAAAATTGTTTCAAAATAAAAAGGTTTTAAAAGCTGGAAGAAATCTTCAGTGAAAAATTGATTCAACCTCCTGCCTTCATTCATCTATTCATTCAATCAATTATTGATTCTTAGAATGCAAGAAATTTATGTGTTGTGTTCACCACCGTAACCCCAACATCCCAGTATAATGTGTGACGAGAGGATTTTTTTTTTTAATAATTGAACTGAAAGAAGATTTAATGATTTGGACTTATCTTTATATCTTAAAAGTAAAATAATGACCATAACAACAATAAAAACACGCCCCGGATATCAAGAGTGTTCTCATACTCTTTTTTTGAAAGCTACTAAATTCTCATAAGCCACTTCATATCTTCCTAGTTTGGGGGAGGTGAGGTGAATTTGCTGACAAGGAATCACACTGTACCTTGTTTCAAGATTCTTTACTCATGAGGCTAGATATCTCCTTCAGAAGATTTAAGGAAAAGCTACAATGGCCTGGGCGACAGACGATCAGTCCTACGGAAAGTGATCTGGAGCTCATTCCGGATCACCAAGAACTAGTTACATGATGTATTCTGTGACCTGGAGGTTTTTGAGTTAACACCCTGCAGGAAGTTGACAGGGCACAGGTTACACTCTGCTTTATCTTCAAACAGGTTTTAGGAGGAAGGAAAAATTGCAGGGAGATTACAAACACCTCTGGTGAGAATTCTTTCAATGTGAGAGAGTTTCACCCTGCTGTCAGAAAGCTTCATTCCTGACACTTTTCTCTATCTAAACAGAATCATCTTTGGAATGTAAAAATGACAGGATATGGCTTTTCAGTCACAGAAACGGTAACTATTGGTGAAGCAATTCAACCCCTGTAATCTGACACAACAAGAAAAAAAAAAAAATTCTGATCCACATTCGAAATGTGCTACTTTCGAACCAGTACATAAATAATAAGTCTGCTTAGCAACTGAATTGGCCAAAATAAATAATATTTTCTTTTCTGCTTCTTACCTCTCCATAATATATATAACTCTTGCTGAAAACCAAAGAGGACATACCATATGGATTTTTTGTGGGCTAATCTCATAAAATTACAAATAAAACTTTCACAGAATTGTAACATCTGCTTCAGCATTACCCTGGGGAAAAGTCATCTTCGCAGCATCACATGAGGACGTAGAGTTCAATGTCCAAGTTGCTTTCCACATTTGGCATTCACGTCTTTGAGAGGGCTTGCGGAACATCAGCGATACATTTGCCAGATGAGCAAAACAAGCCTCTGGAGAGAAAAAGGCTTTTGCTTTATGTTACTGATAGTATGATCGAAATTGAAGTACAGTGTTATTAATTTGTTCAGAAGAACCTATGTAGGATTTTTAAATACACGTTTTCTTAAGAAACAAATGGCACGACTGAATGTAGAATGGAATGTCCGAAGAGTTTGACCTTTGCTTTCAAACTGGAACTACTTAAAGGGTGTCAAGTTAGAAGTCCACTGATGCATTGGAAATGAGCCTGGTGCCTGCTATGCCTTTCTCTTACCTCCGTATCTACTTCCACAAGGACAGACCATACCTAAATATTTCTCAAAGGTAACCACGTATTTCCATTCCTACTCCTACCAGCCTGGGCCAGGCCATCACGCTTCCTCTTGTCTCCAGTCTTGCTTCGGTCTATCCAGTGGAGTGCTGGTAAACCAGCTTTCCAAAAAGAACAACAAAACCCAAAACCCTCACTTGTGGTGTTTGCCAATCTCCAACATGTAAATTTTCCTACCGTGTTCTACGTCAAACTACCCACAGTTTAACCACCAGTTAACAAAATTCCTGAATATTTAACAACTGGCATTCTTGTGCCCATGTGAGCAGGCTCAAGCCCACCACGGCCTCCATGCATTTTTCCATGCAGCCAGTCATCTGTGGTCTCCTTGCTTACAACCCTCAGTAGCTCCCATTTCCCTGAGCACTAGGGGGCAAACACCTCACTGAATTGACAAGGCCATCCATTGTCTGGCCCATGCCCATCTCTCCAATCTCATTGGATGCCCCTCTTTAATCATACACCAGCCATATTGATTTTTTTTTTTTTTTTTAGTTCCTTTAACTTATCTGCCGTGATATCTCTGGTCGTTGGGCCATCAAATATGGGTTCCTTGCTCTCTTCATCTTGATAATTCCTACTTATCCAGATATCAGTTTAAACATTTATTGTGCAGGAAAACTAACCAGGTAGGCATTTCTAACATATTCTCCTACAGCTTTTTCCTCACATTGGAAAACTCCTGCAAGTCCATCAGGGTTAGTTGTCTAATTATCTTTCTACTCTCAAAACCATAAGCTTTCTGAAGGCAGGAGCCATAGCTCTGAGACCAGGTCCCTTTATTCCCAAGGCCTAGAAAAAGCACCTAGTACCTAGTAGGTCCTCAAATACTTGTTAAACAATAAGTAAATGGGGATTTTCATCTCCCATAACCTGGCCTTAGGTAGAGGTGCATATTCATAAATAAAAGACATTCATAGTTGTATTCAGAGTTATAACTATTGCCATTTAGAGTCAAGTAATTCCAAAAAAGGAAAGTTCTCTGAATTCTTAAAAGAAAAATATGATTTAAAAAGTAATATATTCTGAAAGCTGAGGTCTTATGAAATCAAAAGGCATGTAGCTTATGGTGATGACTGAGAAATGCCACCCTTGAAGAAGCGTTCTGGGTATAAAACAGAAACACATTCTTTCCTACTCCAGGGCACACACTTCTGAATCTTGATTCAGAGCCTGGAACTCAAAGACAAATTTTTATAAACTTGTCAGAGGTGATATACACTAGATTCTTGCATTAAGGAAGAAGTCAGACTAGGTGATCTTCAAGTCTGCTCCCAATTCAAGGTTTCTAAAATTCCATAAAAATATGAGGGGGTGGGTAGTGGTAGAATTATATAGGTTTCTTCTGTGTCAACTTAGGGCTTTTTGTTCTGGTGCCCTGGCAGTGACCTCGGAAGTTATGAGAAAATATTGTTGCAGATAGGGATACATGTGCACTGAGCAGTGCCCAGAAAAAGGCATAGGGTAGCACTGGGAGAATAATTTCGCTGTACAAGGCATCGACCTCTTGTCTAATGTTGGTGTTGGAAAAAATTATATTCAGAGGTTCGATGGATTAAAGGTGTATGTACAAACAAAACGTAAAATGTTTAAGATATTGTGTCTGTGTATTATTAACCCATATAGATTCCTAAATGTGGTTTTCCACGTATATCAACCAAAAACATTAGAGCAGTTTATGAAGAATGCTTTGTAAACATTAAAATGTATTTTTGAAAACTTAATTAAAATTGAAACCCCAGGAATAACAAACAGCCCTTCATTCTTTCAGGATATCAGCACTGAATACCTTCTATTAGGAGCCTAAAATTAGCTCTGCAGGTGGTGATGGGCATGCCCATCTGCATATGACAGTCTGTGTCCTCAGAATACTCACAGTATAGTAGAAGAAACAGACATAGTGTAAATACTTGTAATTCTGAGTAATGAGTATTGTCATAAAGCTATGTATGAACTACTATTCAGGAGCACTGGGTAGATGCCATGTGTTCTCTTTTAATTAGTTCCTTAAAAGGCCACAAAATGTTTCCAAATAGATGTTGGGTTGTATTACACATTCCCCCCCTCACATTTTAACATACCTGAAACACTGTTACATTATATGTGCATATTGATTTTAAGTTGTAACCACATTTTCAAAAATGTTTAAAAGAGGAAAATACATTTGCATAGAAATAACGAGGTAATAAATTGAAGAAAACTGACAAGTGACAGCCAAATCCCTCTTAGGTAGATAATTAAGTCAATGGGGAAACATAATTGCAGGTACATTTGATGAGTGATATGGATAGGAAGGTACACCCTCCACCAGTGATTGGGTTCTGGCTGGGCAAAATTTGGGGTGGGATGTGGGAATGGGGATAGCACTATACAATTTAAGGAAATACTGAAAAGATTTGGAAGTTTCCAAGGCAAACCCAAGAGTGAGGGAAGCAAAAATGAAAGAAGGAGAGAATAGAGCAAAGTAGGGAAAAACTGTTTGGGAAATACTGTGAATCTCACCCTTTACATGAGAATCCAGGAAGTTTCGTCTTGAATTTTGAAAGAAGGAGGGCACCTTAATGAAATGTAGGATATAAACAGGACTGGGCTCACGGGTATGCAACCTGTGACGTCACCCCATGCTTCGTTTAGTGCTCTGCTGTTGCTGCCTTGCCATTCTCAACCTTTGCGAGTGTATTTTTGAAGTGAAATCCAATGGGACTATGGAACGTGTGTGAGCAGAGGAGATGTGCAATATGCATGTTGCCATTTCTTGCTGCCTCATTTGCATATAGGGAGGGATCTCAATGTCCTGTGAGCATAGAAATCCAGTGGTTCTACCACGTGTAGGACTTCGGCATGTCCTGTCTACTACTGAGCAAATAGGGACACTAACAGCTCCTAGAAGACTCGCTTTCAATTCAAACACAATTTTCAGAAAGTAGGCAATGGCACTCTAAGAAACAGAAATGTCCAAGAAATCCTATCACATACCTTATTGGTGTGGCTTCTCTGTATTAGCTGACCACTTTTTTTTTCTTTTCCAACATGATTTATTACAGGATATTGAATATAGTTCCCTGTATTATACAGTAGGAACTTGTTATTTATCCATTTTATATGTAATAGTTTGCATTTGCTAATCCCAAACTCCCAGTCCATCCCTCCCCCACCTTTACCCTCCCCCTTGGCAACCACGTGTCTGTTCTCTATGTCTCTGAGTCTGTTTCTGGTTTTTAGGTAAGTTCATTTGTGTCGTATTTTAGATTCCATATATAAGTGATATCATATGGTATTTGTCTTTCTCTTTCTGACTTACTTCACTTAGTATCATAATCTCTAGGTCCATCGATGTTGCTGCAAATGGCATTATTTCATTCTTTTTTATGGCTGAGTAATATTCCATCGCATATATGTATACGTCTTCTGTGTCTGTTCATCTGTCAGTGGAAACATTTAGATTGTTTCCATGTGTTGGCTATTGTGAATAGTGCTGCTATGAACATAGGGGTGCATGTATCTTTTTGAATTACAGTTTTGTCCGAATATATGCCCAGGAGTGGAATTGCTGGGCAACTCTATTTTTAGTTTTTAAAGGAAACTTCATACTGTTTTCCATAGTGGCTGCACCAATTTACATTCTCACCAATAGTGTAGGAGGGTTCCCTTTTCTCCACACTGTCTCCAGCATCTGGTTTTTGTAGACTTTTTAATGATGGTGATCCTGACCAGTGTGAGGTGGTACCTCATTGTAGTTTTGATTTGCATTTGTACAATGCTGTATCCCCATGATTTAGGCCAGTAACAAGCACTTCATGGGAACTCATTATCTGTTGAAGAGAGGATTAAACGAACACTGGACAATTTATTAACGTGCTGTAGGTGCTGGTGAGTCTCCAAGAAGACTGAGTTCTTGTGTTTTGTGACTTTGGGGAAACAAATTTTTAATCTTCTATACCACTGTAACCAGTCATTTTTCTCTATTATTTTTGTTGTTGTTAATTTTACTTTTTTTCCCCACCTCAATTGTACTGAATCCCTTGTCACTGGAGAGTGGTGAGGTGTGGAGCACCACACTGCAGATACTTCAGGGATTCTAGAGGAGCTGTCAGGGGCTTGTATCCAGCAGCTTAGTCAAGCACTTGCCCTGATTAACACCTTTGGGTATTCTCAGCATGTCTATGGTTTTGTCTTTGGTGATAATGTTGACTTTTCTTGGGGTTCTTAATCCAAGTGGCCTCTTCTGCTTCTGAGGTGCATTTGCATATGAGAATTAGTCACTTAGCTTCAATATTAATACTCTTCCTTTAATGCAAGAAAGTCTGATCTCACTCTATAAACTTTAGTCTAGCTATTAATACTAAGGACCTAAAAATTGGAAAATATAAAATATTTTTGTATATATCTTTTCCAACATAAAATTGTCTTTAGAAAATTATAAATGTGTAAAAGGGCTGATTGATATTTTTAATCTATTTAGTCAAAGTAACTTCTTCTGGAAGCCAAACTGTGTATTTTCAGAATTCTTCTAATTGCAAAACAACAGAAACCCATCTCAAACAGTGTAAGAATACAGTGAAGAAACATAAAGATGGCTTCCAGGATATCTGTTTTCAGGGATTCAATAATACTATAAGATTCTCTCTCTCTCTTTCCTTTTTTTCCTTCTTCAGCCAGTTCTTCTTATGGTACATGAGATAGCTCAAGACAAACCCTGACTCATATCGTGTCAATTTATTGAGACCAGTGGAAAGAGATAGCTTCACTATTATTTATGGTGAAAAGCTAGGGAAGAATTGTCCTGACTGAGATCCCATGCCCATTTCTTAACCAATCTCTTTGGCTAAAGGAAGAAATACTTTGATTGGGGTTTATGACCACCAGGACCACCCCTGTGATAGATGAATGGAGTGACTAGGGTTATCTCAACCACAGAACCATGGGAAAGAGTGCTTCTTATACTGGAAATGTCTGCCATACCACTCAATGTAAGCAATCATAAAGAATTCATTGGGCTATTATTTTCAATAACTATTTTAGGAAAGTTTTATGGTTTAGATCTCTAGAAAGAGAATGGCTTCCAGAAGCCAGGAGGCATAATTTGGCAGCAGAATGGGTACCCAGGGTGTGTTGATGACTGCTATTTACAACAGGCAATGCTCACTATGCTATGTGACCACGCCTGCCTTCTCTTTAACCTTCAAAACAACCCTTTGAGATATATGTTATTATTCCTCATTTGATGATTAAAAGAGTAAATTGACCTAGGTCACAAGCTTGGTCACCCAAGAATCAAAGCCCGGTTTTGAACCCAGATCTACTTCTGAAAACCATATGCTTTTCAACATATGGTAATGTTCTTACTTGGAGAATATTGGTGCTTTGACAAAGCAAGCAGAGGTTTTCATTTTGTTTTGCTTTCCCTCTTCCTTTCCTCCAAGAAAAAAAGACACGTCACCTTTTAGATAGGAACTTTGAGAAAGTGATCCGTTATCAGAATCTAGGAACTGGAGGTCATTAGCATTGAAAGCAGTAAGAAGCAGTAAGAAGGCCTTTGGTGAGGCACTTAAGATGGAAAATTTTCTTTTCCACTTATATCATAACATTAAAAGAATGGAGATTTGATGAGATTTTCTACTTCTATATGTAATCAGCAAGTTTATTATTTGTCATGAATTTTATATTAATTAGTTGGTATGGAAAGTCAGACTGTATTATTCATTAATATAACAACCATTTATTGAATTTTTACTATAAGGTAAGCATTAAAAAAAGAAACCTAAGGGCATAAAATATCTAATAAAACAGTCAAGATATAAACCAGTTTTAAAGCTAAAGTACAAAAGGAAAGACCAAAATTCAAGATCAACATTCAAAATTCAGCTAAATCAACAAAATCTCACAGGCCACCTCATGTGCTTTGATGGTTCTCATCCTCCTAAATCTAGAGAAAGAATGTGTTACAGCCAAGTTTAGCTCTTGTTCTTCCTCCTACAAAATTACAGTAGACTATGAACTTGTGGTTTTTGTCCAAGTGAAAACTTCCCACGATTATGTTCCTGACATTTTACTATATATAAAAAAAATCTAATTTTGCTGCAGAAAAACAGGATTTCAAAATTAAACCTGGGAGAGTGAATAGTACAAAATACACAATCTCTCAGTTATTTGCAGTGACCTTTAACGACACTTAGTCGGAGCCACCAAAGAGCAAAGTTCTTCATTTTTAGTTTTTTATTTAAAAAAGGATCTATGTGTAAAGATCCAAAAGCCCCAAAGGGAGCCTGACAGAGTTGTTCAATCCAGAATAGAAATCATCAGGATCCACAAATACTTATGCAGAGAAACCTGCATAGTTACTCAATTTCTACAGGAGTAAGTCCTAAATCTTAGGATGGCACACTGCGTTTCTTCTTTTATTTTTTCAGTTTTTTAAAAAAAATTTTATTGGAGTATAGTTGCTTTACAATGTTGTGTTTCTGCTGTAGAGACTGTCATACAGAGTGAAGTAAGTCAGAAAGAGAAAAACAAATATTGTATAATATTGCTTATATGTGGAATGTAGAAAAATGATACAGATGAACTTATCTGCAGAGCAGAAATAGAGACACAGAAGTATAGAACAAACATATGGATACCAAGAGGGGAAGGGAGGGTGGGATGAACTGGGAGATTGGGATTGACATGTAGGCTCGTTGAGTTTCCATGTTCAGGTTCCTACTTACCTTTACATCTTATGCAAGTAATAATTTCTCACTTTTTCAGAACCTAAAGGCCTTGCTATTTCTGAATGTCATGCTGCTTTTTGCGTCTGTGCCTTTACTTACACTTATCCTTTTGGGCAAAAGTCTTTTTTACACTTTTAGAACTAGCAAACTCTAATACATTCTTCAAAATTTAATTCAAACAAAATTCAGGGTACTGTTACCAATGGAAAAAACTTAACCCAAGTGCCTGTTTTCCCAAAGTGTTTTTAAAAATTTGTTTGCATACGTCTATTACAGCTCTTTTATTACATTAATATATACCCAATTAAATTACATTAAATTAAGTATATTTAACTATATTTTACTTAGGGTCATTAGATTGCAAGTTTCTCAAGAGCCCTGTTTTATTTATATTTATTCTCTCAAACCCTAAGAATGCCTTTTTATCACAGCAGGTGCCCAATTAATAGGTGGTTAATTAATTAATTACTTTCTTGAATATCTTAATCTAATATCACATACAAAACACTATTGTAGTCACTCAAGATAAAAGGAGACATAAATAATGCCTCTGACTTCAGGAAATTTGCAATCTGCTTGCAAATGCAAGGTGCAGAAAATAATATTAATAATGACAAAAATAATAGAAAGTATTTATATAACACATACTATATGCCAGAGGGGATTCTAAGTGTTTTATGTGTATTAATTCATTTAATCCTCATGATAGCCTCTCAGGTACTGTTAAACCTGTAGAAACTGTTACATCTTAACCACTATAGCTCTGCTTTTATTTCTTTTCTGTATTGAGGTTCCATGTAGAATTTTGTCCACTAGTAAAGTAAAGGTACTTTGAAAAACACTTATATGTGTAAGTAGATCAGATAAAAACAGAAAATAAAGTGGAATGTGCCTTCTGAGATCACATACCTCCCTCTTTCTCCTGTTCCCCATGTTAACACAGACATCCCCATAGCCACTGTCAAGCTCTGGTGTAGTTAAGCTAACCCTTCCCTGGACTAGTTAGGAGATGTTCCCAAACTGCCTTTATTGACTGTCTCTGTTCTGGACCTCTCATTCCGTCTCCCTGCCCTGGTCAACAGGATGCTCAAATTTGTACTTGATCGCTTCTATTTCTTTTCTACTAACCCTCATTTAACCTTGGATTTGACACTAAGCACATGCTTCCTAAATCAGTTCAGATAAAACTCCTGCTTTGGCCCCGGACATCACACTGGGGCCAGTCCAGATCACCAGTATTCAGCAGAGAATCAGACATCTGCAGGGCCTTGAGTGGACCTATGGCATTAGCTTTTCATAGAGGTCCCAGCTTCTCTTTTATAAAGATTCTTGTGAGTTTTTTAAATGAACTGGTAGAAGTTTAAAACACTGCTGGATGTTTGGGCTCCAGAGGCTTATCTGCCAGCACCATTGAAACTGATTTTTCTGACATGTCATCTCTTCCAAACTCATGGAAGAAACAAATACATAGTCACACACCTCTTCTATTTCATTATTCTTTTCCATTTTAGTATCTTAACTATAAGGCTCTATTTGCACATCGTATTGGTCTCAACTCCAGAAACCATGAAGCATGGGCTTTAAAATAGAGCCACATAAGTTAAAATACAGCCAGGAAGTAGAAAATCTAATCAACAAGATCTCGAGACCCTTAAATAAGGTTAAAAGACAAAGTGTCATCATAACATACCTATGCAGTTATCATAAGTAGCATCATATGTAGATTTTTTAATAACCCTTAACAATATTATATGCTTAAGGTAGACTTAAGAATGCAGATATTCTAATATTACTGAAATCAGGCTGTGTCTTGTGGAAACACATTTCCACTAGGCTTGAAAACTGAGCAAGAGACCCAAGTACCGCTAGATGGTAGAGGAGATGGGCTGAACACAAAATGTGTAGAAAGGAGAAAGCTGGGCAAGAGACAAGAGAAAAATCGAGTCAGTTTAGCGTAAGCATCACATTCTGTGCCGTCAAATCCAGTCGGCAGTCTGCTGTACTCTAAGGATAGCGAAAACCTTCTTGAGACAAGAATCGTGTGGTCTCTAAGGCCACAGGTAAGGTGTAAAAACCTCCGTAAGTAATCCCAACATAGGCTATCTCTGATATGCATTGGAGAAAGAACTATCAGTCACATATGTAGCTTTAAAAAAAAAAAGGTAAATTAGAGGAAATAATCTCAGAAAGATTCTATCTTCCCATACAGAGAACACAAAGAACAACATGCCTAATACCGATTCAATTCTTTTTAGGAAAAATTTGGGAGACTCTTAGTAGGGCTTGGAACTCAGGTGTCTAACTATACGTATCGTCTTACAGTTCTTTAAATATGTTTGTTTACTTTCTCCCTTTCTTCCTTCATCCCTTCATCCCTCTCTTTCACCCTCCCTCCTCTTCTACCTCCTTCAACAAATACTTATTAAATTCACATTCTGGGTTCGGAACTTTGATTGGCAGTTTATGTCTTTATGCACTATTTCCCCAAAAGTAACAGCCCAGCCCACACTCCTTGGTATATATGCTTATACTCAGTGGGTCTTGAAGTCATATAGCCTTGAGTTGAACTGAGTTGAATTGAATTGAATTGTGGAATTGAATTCAGCTGTGAATCCAACTTGGGAAAATTACTTAATCATTCACCTGCTATACCCTTCTCTGTAACCTGAGAATGATAGTTACATATCCATCTCCCAGGTGTGGGATAAATTTTAAATGAGAGAATCCATGTAAAAAATTTAATGTTATACATGACATATAGGAATTGCTCAATAGGTCTTAGCTATTATTATCATTATTGTTTTTAAGATTCATCATGGCCTCATTTTAAACCTCTATGAACTAGCCCCCAAGACTGAACTAACCTTCTTCCAGGGCCCCACAGCATTCTGTGTGTGGTCAACACAGAGATGTACCACTTAGATCTCCCCACAAAAAGGATTTTGCTTCCCAGCTTACAGGGAGTGTGGGCCATCAGACAGCCTTCAGCTGACAGCTTCAGGGTCTGCATCATCCACAGAGAACGACCTTCCCCAAGGTCATGCCCTTCCTAGGGCACCCCTACATCTGGCCACTGAGCAAAGTAAGAGATTTAAAGACCCAACCTGGCATGGAACAGTTCTGATGAGCTATTAATACTCGTTCCAGAATGTTTTGCTGTGTTGGCCAACACTTTGGCAGACTGACATCAGTTTGGTTTTTCCCCCTGCCCAATTCTGTTTCCTCCCCCATCCTTTCACAGGTGTTCACCCCTAATAACCATCTTGCACCCCGAAGTCCGTCTCAGCACCTGCTTTTCCAGAGCCTAACCTGAGACCACATAGTAGCTGTGTTCTATTAGTTTACTTCTCTAACTCCTTGATGGACTGTATGATCCTTGAGGACAGAGAATGTATTATTTAGTTTTGTATCCCCAGCACCTAGCTAGTGGTGATTATATAGGAAACACTCAATTAGGAGTTGTACATTGAATGAATGAAAAATAACCATGGAGTCAGCTTGAAAGGAAAACTATTCTAAATGTGTTCAGGAAAATTGAATCATCATAAAAATAATTATTCTGTTTCATGTTAACTTAAAATGCTTCCCATGAATGAGGTACACATTCTTAATAAACTGCATGTACAAAGGTAAAGGAAGCAAATTTTATCTGTGAACTCTACACTGCTCTGGATAGAATCCTCTTACCCGTTTAACAACTGCAGAAACATTTTTTTTCTTTCCAGTGCTTACTACATATACTTGGAGGAATGAAATAACGAACAATGTATGGACGACATCTGGTGGCTCCCAGATAATGTTACATCTACCTTGCCTGGAGTCTGAGCCACAGGGCTTGATGATCATATTAGCCTGAATCTTTCCTTACATTGAAATCCTCCCCAAGATTAACATGGTCTGCCAGTGCTGGGAGGATGGGAATTATTAAATTTACCAAAGATGCCAATTGTGATGACCATTAACAGCCCCATTCTTTAAATCTTTTGATTTATATTGTCTTCAGAATTAATAATCATTCATCCAATTAAATGTTCTTGGTCTGGGCCTCTTGCCAATTTTATGTCATAGGAGGTGATAAGACCCATTAGCTATAAGCCTTAAATTAACCAGCATCAGACCCAAGGGAAGTGTGTTGCCCAAATGACCCACCTCCCTTCTAATTCCAAACCTTCATGACTGATGCTGGAAAATATCTTTATTACATTCCTGTTTTTCTGGTCAACAAGACAGACTTAAATGCTACAATGAATAAAGCTTAAGATCTCATGATACTATTTCAACTTTTGTAAAGTTAGATTTAAAAAATGTACATTTTAAAAATCAAATGTTATATAAACTTATACAAACAGAAACCATCTAGAGGTAGGAAGAGTAGAATAAAAATCATAGAATATGTGCTGTTGATGATACTGTTACAATAACACATTCTGGTGACCAACACATTGACCTGACTAAAAACTACTCTGAGGAAAGGAAGAGCAAATTTTTATGATTTGTTAACGGGTAGCAGGGCTAAAGGTGAGATTATGTTGATTTGCATTATTTGGATAATTGACTGTATTTTTATCCTTGATTTTGCATGTATTCTTATAGCTTTTGTTGAAAAAATTTAAATAGCTTATGGACATGTGGCTCATACATCAGGGAAACTAGGAGAAGAATCAAATCAAAATTTCGGAAACATTTGCTAGATAGCTGCAGATTCTTTAGGAAACAAGAGAGACCCAGTAAAGCTAGAGTAATGTTTGGTGCACTTCACATAGATTTGAGCATATGCTACTTTGCAATGGGCTAAACTGTGGACTTTTCTTTGAACTACAAATCTTCAAAAATAAGAACTGATGAAAAGGGTCAGCAAAGTTAAATCACCATGGAAATCCAGGCAGTTTTACACTCTTCACTTTCAAAGTTGACAAGTGTCATTGGGTTGAGGTCAACATTGGTATTCCAATAAGAATGTAATCTGCATTCCTTATAAATAAAGCTTAACAAACATTTTTAGAATATTTTATTAATGAAAATTTCAACATAACCTCAATCTTTTGAATTTCCTTCTACTATCAATAAACATGAAGTCTTTTTCTCCAAAAATGATACCGCAAAAGATATCTTTATTGGTTTTCATCTCGGCACATGAATTGGCTAAATTAAAATTACCAGAATCGGGCTTCCCTGGTGGTGCAGTGGTTGAGAGTCCGCCTGCCGATGCAGGGGACACGGGTTCATGCCCTGGTCCGGAAAGATCCCACATGCCGTGGAGCAGCTAGGCCCCTGAGCCATGGCCACTGAGCCTGCGCGTCCGGAGCCTGTGCTCCGCGATGGGAGAGGCCACAACAGTGAGAGGCCCACGTACCACAAAAATAAATAAATAAATAAAAATAAAATAAAATAAAATTACCAGAATTGATTGAGCGTGGATCTAGAGAAAAGCCAGGAGATTTTCTGGATCAGGTTACCTCAAAGCTTATTTTATTCGACTTGATTTACAGTGACTTGTGTATAATCTCATGACTACAGAGGTGACTATTAAGAGTCTGATTAGTCAAGAGGCGATGGAACAGTTTTTGTGCTTATTGCCTACTTGAACCCATGCTAGAAGTTCAGGGACTAGTAAACTTGTCCAGATATGGGCATACATGTGTTGGTTTTTAATTCCCTTTTAATTTATCATTTATCATGCTTAACCTTATTAATGTTGAACTTTGAATTTTAAATCTTTTTCAGAAATTACCCTCATTGCTTCCCATTGTAAACATCTGTAGAACTGAAGTAGAATGAATTTGTATTTCATTCTTACATGCCAGAATTTTATCTTATTTAGAAAAATTTTAATAAACGCATAAAAGTGCAGTTTTAAATGTAGCTAATTGATGACCTCGTGAAAATCAAACCCTAATTCTAATTTTACCATCAAAATTCTGCAAAATCAGAACTGAAAAAGAAAATATATGGACATGATTATTTTTAAAAATAATACATACAAAAAAATCCCCACCTTGTTTCTATTTTTAATATATTGTCATTTTATAAAGTAGGTAAAAGAGATCCAGCACAGAAAATTAGCTAGGGAGAGTCATGCTCTAAAGAGGAGGAACAAGGGCCTAGGCAGAGCAATCTCGGAGAGTCAAGTGCCGAATGAGAAATGCACCATCGTCTGGGAAACTGTGACAATATCCACAGGGGACGGAATCCCCCTGTCAGCTGGGTCTCCCTTAAGGGTCTTTCTCTTCCACCTGTGAAACCACGTGATCTCAGACAGGTTCTTAAATATTTCTGTGCCTTTGTTTTCTGCTCTGTAAAATGGAGGTTAAAAGTCCCAGTGTCTTAGATTATTATATATGGCAGTTCTTATAAGGCATTTAACACTTTGGCCCATAATTGGCACATGAGACCTGGTAGCTATTATCATTGTGAAAAGGGTTTTGGCAGGTCAAATACTGAACAAAGTAAAAAATAAATAAATAATCAGAAAAGACCTTCAGATAATAATTGTGAGGTCGAACGAAATGAAATTTAAAGGGAGAGAGAGAGCTTTTACTTTGAAATTAGGGGGAAAATAATTTCTTCTTTTGCAGATTAAATGAACATATATATATCCTTACCCTAATGCTTGGCAAACAACATATAAACAAATGCTGTCTATCTTAATACTGTTGTTATTATTATAGAAAAACAGAAAACTAATAAAGATAAATGGAAAATAGGATGAAGGAAAGGTGTGGGGAGAGAAAAATAAGTACAGAATTAAATCATCTCAGATATCCTAAATTTGGTGCAGATTATATTGGTTTTGGAACTGGCTGAGTTTTCCAGACACTACCTGGGTTGATCTCAGGGAAATAGTGTAGGCCCAGGAAGGCAGTTAGGAATTGCACCAAATGCACGTGAGTGGTTAGCAGCAGACACAATGCCATATGTTCCCTAAAGCCCCATCTTTCTTTCCTCCTGACCACACAGCTAGATCCAATTTCCACCATGTCTGACAGTTAGGTGGGGCAAGGTGACTGAATTATGCCGAACGGGGTGTGGAAGTTTTATTGTACATCATGTACATTGTTTCAGCACTATCTCCTTTGAAAAGAGCAAACTATGCACCCTTTTCTTCTCTTTTCTCTTTCCTCATCTGCTAGCTGTACACAGAGGATTCAGGGGAGGACTCTGGGGCTCAAGGGGATGACAGGATCATCATTTGGAAAGGACTTGGGTCATACAATGACTGTGTGGATCCCAGTCATCCCATATTAAAACCTTCATTTCACTGTGTTATGAGCAAAAAAATAAGCTTTCATTGTGCCAAGAGACTGAGGTTTCATGAATATCAGTAAGCAACCCCTGATGAGAACAATGAATTAATCCCTGGGTTTGGCAGACTGTAGGTAATTGATAACTTTGAAATAAGTTTCTAAAGAATAGTGAGAATGAAAGCATGATTGCAATACATCCAAGAGCAAATATAGAGACACAATTGCTTGGGGAGTTTTGCTGTGAAAGCAGAAAAATTATATATTTATATAATATATATACACACATATAGACATACATATGTGTACAAAAATCAGTAGCCAATTGATACATATATGAAGGGCACAGTAGGTACAATAATAATTCCCCAAAGAAGTCTACATTCCAATCTCCAGAACCTGTGAATATAAGTAACATGACAAGGGGGAATTAAGGTTGCAGGTGGAACAAGCTTGCTAATCCGCTGACCTTAAAGTAGGAGATTGCCCAGGTGGGCCCAATGGAAACACACGAACTTTAAATAGGAGAAGAAGGAAGCAGAAGAATCAGAAGCAGAGAGCAGGCATTGTGAGGAGGGCTCAGTTGGCAGTTGCTGGCTTTGGAGGTGAAAGGGGGCCAGTAGCCAAGGAATGGGTCGGCCTGCAGGAGCTGGAAAGGCAAGGCGATAGATCCTCCCCGTGAACCTCCAGAAGGAACACATCCCTGCTGACATCTTGATTTTAGCCCACTGAGATGCCTTTTGGACTCTGACCCCCAAAATGGTAAGATAATAAATTTGTGTTGTTTTAAGTTTGTAGTAATTAGTTACAGTGGCACTAGAAATCTAATACAGGGGGGAAGCTCATTATAACAAGTCAACCAAAAATAACATGCTTAAGAATATACCTTATAAGGAATATGCTGCTCCTATATGAAGAAACTTACAACTGCAGATTACAAGAGAAAATCCAAACAATTGGAGAAACATAAAATGCTTCCAAATAGGAAGGCTAGGTACTGTAAAGGTATTCAATGTTCTCAGACTAAAATATAGTTTTAATGCAATTGCACTCATACCCTTCAAGGCCCTATGTATTGCTCAGGACTAATAAATCCAGCTTGAACTAGATTTTTTTAAGTGTTTTGGGAGAGTAAGTAAACTAGAAAACGTTGAAAATATGGTTGCTCTCTGCCTCTCTGCTCTTTTCAGGTTAATTTCATTACTTCCTACAGCTGACTGGTTTCTTTCTACTCTTGGAAGGGGGAGGGGCATGGCTTCCCTGAAACATAGTCATTAAGCTGATTGGTCTAGCCTGAGTCACAGAACTGTCCCTGAATGGTCTGTGTGGTAGGAGGAATGGGCATCATAATCATCCTAGTGTAGGACGCTTGCCGGTCCTGTGGCCGGAGAAGGTGGGTCTCTTACCAGAAGGAGAGACACAGACAAGAAGAATAGGTACTCAGCACAGTAACTCTACTTCTAGGAATCTACCATAGAAAAATAGAGATGCAGAAAAAATACTCATGGAAAATGTTTTTCATCATTGTTTCAATAACTTTTATAAATAATACAATCTAAATCTCCAACAGTAATGTGGTAAATTAAATTATGGTCTATCCACATGATGAAATACTTTGCAGTCATTAAAAGTATTTTCTATGAGTTTTAGGACTGATAGAATTCAAAATTCATAGGGAAAAACTCATAAAATATTAAGTTAACAAAAATGGAATAAAAAGTATGTACATTATGGCCCAATGTTGCAAAAAAAAAGCTATATTTATATCATTCACCAAATACTAACAATATGTATGTCTAGATGGTGAGATTACATTTTTCTTTAGCCTCTTCTGTGTTTTCTAATAGCCGAAAGTAAGTAATTTATACAGCTTATAAGTTGACCTGTAAAACTGCTTTTGTAAACTGTACAAATATGCAGCTAGGGTAGGCAGACACATCTCTTGCTACTAGTACCCAAGGCCCTAGTCCAGTGGTTCTCAAATTTGACCAGGCATCACAAGCACCTGGACAGCTTATTAGAACACAGATTGCTGGGCTCCATCCCCAGAATCTCTGATTCAATAGGTCTGTGGTGTGAACTTAGAATTTGCATCCCTAACAAATTCCTGTGTGATGTTGATGTTAATGGTCTGGGGAATCACAGTTTGAGAACCACTGCTCTCATCATGTCTGACTATGTGAAGTTCCTTGAACATCCTGTTTATAGGCACTTATGAGCCTTTGTCTAGCTTTTGCTTGTTCAAACACCAACCCCGCCACCACACCTTCTTGCCTGTCTAAATCCTCCCTATTCAAGAATCAGCTTCTGAGAGGTTAATTCCTTAACTTCTTAATCAGGATCAGGTGCTTTCTCATCTGCTCTCAAAGCAAATCTAGAGCTGACTTCTCTCAGCCTCCCCAAGGGTCTGCAACTCCCCAGTTGTAACCCCTAACATAGCATTGAGTGAATGAATGAACCTATTTTTTGATCTACAGTTATGTAAGGTTCTTGTTGCTGTTATTCAATCAGATTGTACAAATCAGTAAAACTGAGGCTCACAGATTAGTTTACCTTTTCAAGGTCAACAAGATGGTTAATGGCAGGGTCAAGTCTCAGCTCCAGGTTTCCTTGTTGCAAGTCCCATATTTTCTGTATTCTTCCTTGCTGTTCCCCAATCATAGAGGATGTAAGCTATGCATCTAGAACTTTTATTTTTCCACTATCCATTGCTATGAGATCAACTTGGTTTAAAAAGAATGGGTCTGAAGCCTGCATCTTCACAAAGAGCCACGAGTAGCAGGAAAGGAAGAGACAAAAGGGAAATTATTCTTGTTTTCTTTAAAAAAATACTTCTTTGCTTCTGTTAGCTAAATTAGGTGGGGCTTGTTTTTTTTTCCTGGTAACAGGTTTATTGAGAGATAATTTACCTATCACACAACTCATCCATTTAAGGTGTACAACTCAATGATTTTTCAGTAATTTGGAGTTTTGCAACCTTCATCACAATTAATTTTAGAACATTTTCATTATCCCCCAAAGAAACCCACTGCCTTTAGCTGTCACCCTCCAACCCCATCTCTCTAGCCCTAGGCAACCACTAGTAACTCTCTAGAGATTTGCCTGTTCTGGACATTTCAGGTAAACAGAGTCATGAAATATGTGGTGTTTTGTGACAGGCTTCTTTCACTTGGCATAAGGTGTTCAAGGGGCATCCATGTTGTAGCATGTATCAGTAATTCATCCCTTTTCCTTGTATAAGATACCATATTTTATCTGTTCATCAGGTGATGAACATTTGGGTTGTGTCCACATTTTGACTCTTATGAAAAATGCTGTTATGAATGTACAAATTTTTGTGGGGGCATATATTTTCATTTCTCTTGGGCATATAACTAAAGAGTACAATTGCTGGGTCATATGGTGACTCTAATCTTTTGAGGCACTGCAAGGCTGTTTTTCAAGGTGGTTGCATCATTTAAATTAGTGTTATTTATTTATTTCTGTTTGTGTTGGGTCCTCATTTCTTTGCGAGGGCCTTGTCTAGTTGTGGCAAGCGGGGGCCACTCTTCATCGCGGTGCACGGGCCCCTCACTGCTGCGGCCTCTCTTGTTGCGGAGCACAGGCTCCAGACGCGCAGGCTCAGTAGTTGTGGCGCACGGGCCCAGTTGCTCCGTGGCATGTGGGATCTTCCCAGACCGGGGCTCGAACCCGTGTCCCCTGCATTAGCAGGCAGATTCTCAACCACTGCGCCACCAGGGAAGCCCTAAATTAGTTTTTTTTTTTTTTTTAAAGTGAACTTGATCGAACATTTAATAAGTTTTATTTGGACTGTGCGAAACCAAAATTAACCAGATACTCACTTTTTGTTCAGTTGTGCGTTGTCAAATTAATACAACTGTGAGTCTCCTGGGTCTCTCTAGGGTAGGACTTCTAAATCATTCCTGCCTCCCTTCTTCTTCATCCTATTTCCTGTGGTCCATCCATCACCTATGGCTGATTTATCATTTCACTCCATGACTATCACTAGCCTGACCATTTCTTAAAGCCTGGATGAGGCCTAATTGAGCAGGTATAATAGTTCATATAAGAAATTGAAACTACTTTTATATGAGTAATTTCATACCAGAAATTGAAAAAGCCTTAGTGAAAATATGTGAGTTTACTCAACCAGCAGACAATGTTTGACCCTGATTTTCACTGGTAATCATTTGTAACCTCCTGATGCATTTCTGCTGAATTTATGAAAAGTATCACACCATTAGAATGTGATTCCCACTGAAAAAAATATTTATGTATTATCACATAAAGGTTGTTCTTTTATTCATGTTTCAATTAGGCTTTTAGGTCTCTTCTGAAAGAACAGAACTCTGGGATCTTGTATCCTACAGGAGTAACTCATCATTTCTTACCAGAACTGCTGGCCTTGGATATCATCTGCTGGTTTTATTTGGTTTGGCCAAGAATCTTGCCAAGGTTTCAATCTAGGCCTCTTGTTCTTTGTGAATTCTTGGCAATACTCATGTTCAGTGAGAAGAATGAATTCTCAAGTGGTGTTTTTTCAGACATGGTATGATTCTTTCACAACAAGGGCTTCGGTTTTAAAGACATGTTTCTTTAGGGCTTCTCTGGTGGCACAGTGGTTGAGAGTCCGCCTGCCGATGTAGGGGACACGGGTTTGTGCCCCGGTTCGGGAAGATCCCACGTGCCGCGGAGCGGCTGGGCCCGTGAGCCATGGCCGATGGGCTTGCGCTTCCGGAGCCTGTTGCTCCGCAACGGGAGAGGCCACAACAGTGACAGGCCCACGTACCGCAAAAAAAAAAAAAAAAAAAAAAAAAAGATGTGTTTCTTTAAAAGAAGCCTTGATAAACAAGAGTGGGAGTGAGGAAGAGGCTAACTGGACTTTGAAACTGGTGGCTCTGTGTTCTGGAGTGGGGGAGGGAAGGAGAAACATGGAAGTTTTCTGAACTATTCCAAGTTGTGCCCTTTGCCCTTTATCAGTATCCTTAATTTCTCTCCTTCCCTCCTCCCCCAAGACTTCCCACTAACATATCTTATCAGTTGTGAGTATATAGACAAAGCAATTTCCCAAATAAATGTATATTTATGAATGAAAGAATAGGAAATCTAATTTGCAAAATGCTTCAAGTTAGGAAAAAAGTGGGGAGGGCAGCTTATGAACATATTACACTGAGATTTAAGTTTAGAGTAAATCTAAAATAAGCCATTGAAATTATGATATTCAACTCGTGAGAAGTTGGTAATACTATTTAGGATTTTAATATTTCTCAAAGAAAATAAACATCCTATGTTTTAGATCACAGGCTTTAGATTCAGATACTTTGGTCTGAGTCCTGATTCTGCGGCCTCCTAGCTATGTGATTATGTAATTATATCTCCCTTATCTAGTTCCTTCTAAAATTGGCAAAATCGAAATAGCAATAAAACTTATATCTCCAAATAGGAATTTTGCAAGAATCAAACCTGGCTATATAGCCAAAGCTCTTTGCCTGGTACTTAGAAGATAGTACGTACTCAAATGATGCTAATTATAATCTTTATTATTTTATTTTATTTATTTATTTATTTATTTTTTGCGGTACGCGGGTCTCTCACTGTTGTGGTCTCTCCCGCTGTGGAGCACAGGCTCCAGACGCACAGGCTCAGCGGCCATGGCTCACGGGCCCAGCCACTCCGCGGCATGTGGGATCCTCCCGGACCGGGGCACGAACCAGTGTCCCCTACGTCGGCAGGCGGACTCTCAACCACTGTGCCACCGGGGAAGCCCCTATTGTATTTTTTATATCTTTATTGGAGTATAATTGCTTCACACTGCTGTGTTAGTTTCTGTTGTACAACAAAGTGAATCAGCCGCATGCATACATTTGTCCCCATATCCCCTTCCTCTTGAGCCTCCCTCCCACCCTTCCTATCCCACCCTTCTAGGTGGACACAAAGCACCGAGCTGATCTCCCTGTGCTATGCCGCTGCTTCCCACTGACTATCTATTTTACATCTGGTAGTATAAACATGTCAATGCTACTCTGACTTCGCCCCACTTCCCCCTCCCCCCACCCCATGAGTCCATTCTCTGTCTGCATCTTTATTCCTGCCCTGCCACTAGGTTCATCAGTACCACTTTTTTTTTTTTTTTAATTCCATGTATATGTGTTAGCATACAGTATTTGTTTTTCTCTTTCTGACTTACTTCACTCTGTATGACAGACTCTAGGTCCATCCACCTCACTACAAATAACTCAATTTCGTTTCTTTTTATGGTTGAGCAATATTCCATTGTATATATGTGCCACATCTTCTTTATCTATTCATATATCGATGGACATTTAGGTTGCTTCCATGTCTTGGCTATTGTAAATAGAGCTGCAATGAACATTGTGGTACATGGCTTTTTTGAATTATGGTTTTCTTAGGGTTTATGCCCAGTAGTGGGATTGCTGAGTCATATGGTAGTTCTATTTTTGGTTTTTTAAGGAACCTCCAGACTGTTCTCCATAGTGGCTGTATCAATTTACATTCCCATCAACAGTACAGGAGGGTTCCCTTTTCTCCACACCCTCTCCAGCATTTATTTTTTCTAGATTTTTTGATAATGGCCATTCTGACAGGTGTGAGGTGATATCTCATTGTAGTTTTTATCTGCATTTCTCTAATAACTAGTGATGTTGAGCATCTTTTCATTATTATTACCATTAAGAAGCTGAAAAACTCTTTGAAAGAAATGGCTTCTTTTGAAAGAGTCGTATCAAATACGAACTAATGAACTCTGAAATGTTCTCAATTGAAATAAAAAGTCATCAAGGAAAAATTTCAACGGATTTTTGCCTTCAAAACTATTTTGGTTAAAATAGTTTTCAGAGCAAGTTTTTGTACAGTCCTCTTTCAAAATGTTCATCTGCTTTTAAGCAGTAACTACTCCTGGGCTTTGTAGCTAAACTTTTATAGCTGGTTTCCTTCTTTCCAAGTCTCCTTCCTTCACTAACATATCAATCTTCAGATAGTTTCCTACAAATGGTCCCTTCCCTTTAAGCTGTTTCCCTTTCCTTCCTTTCAGAGACAGACATTCTTCCAAGAGCATCAATGGTGGCTAACTCTGACCAACACTACAATCCAATGCTGTCTTTCTTGCTTTTCACACCAATTTTTCTCTTTCACCAGTTCATTTTTTTCTATATCTACCTCTTTTTTTCCTTTTTTATTTTGAAAGTTTCAAACTTGCAGAAAAAGTTGCAGGAATACTATACAGTAATGAATACTCACATACTTTTCATTTAGATTCACCAATTGTTAATAATTTGCTACATTTTCCTAATTTCACTCTTTCTACACCCCTCCTCCATACACATACACATTTATGGTGTATGTATATTTTTTCAGAATCATTTGAGAGTTAAATGCAAATATTTTGACATTTCACTCTGACTACTTTGGCATGTATCTCCCGAGAACAATTACACTTGGGAAATTTAACATTGTGTAATTTTATTATCTAATACATAATCCATATTTCAACTTGCCCAATTGCCCAGTAATGTCCTTTGTAGCTCCCCACCCTGCTCAGTGTAGGATCTATCAAGGATCACACGTTGCATTTAGCTGTTATGTCCATTTATCTCTTAAGTGTGTTCACCAAGGATTCCTTCTTTCTTATTTTATACTCTCCCAATAACCTACTAAATTGATATACCCAGCCCTAATCTCCAGGAGTGGGTTATAGAAGTCTATTGAATGCTTCTTTTATTCCCTAAGTGAATGGAATATCTATCTATCTAGAGGAGAATATCTTTATCTATCTATGATTAGGTTAGAAAGATAGGGGTTAATTTCATTCATCTACTCTCCCTTTATCTCCACATCCAAGTATACACAAATCCTTAAATCTAGAATCCATCCACTTCAATGGTTCAATAGCAACATTTTGCAAACTTTGCAAAAGATATCTCTTTTCCATCATAAATCCCATGTTTTGAAACATTTTGATTCCCTAAATGCATTAATTCATAGTGCCTTTTAAATAAAATCTCAGCACAAAGCTAAATGTTTTTATCTTGTGCAAATATCTTTATAGGATTTTGAAAGTATTGCCAATAGTATTTAGACTTCTTCCAAGGTCACCGGAAAGGATACATGAACCCCCAAATTGATAACTATTATCTTACTAAATTACTTAACCTGCCACATAAATCCCTTTACACTCTGTCCCTTCATACTTCTGGCCTAGTTATCTACTGCACCCCCTTAACACGATACTCCAGCCGCTTTTACTGTTCCTCAGATTTTTCACACCTCTACTCTTCTACCCATTTTCCTATCCTGTTCCTAAAGGTCAGAATCGTCTTGTGTTCGTTTTTACCTATCAAGATATAGGTCAATGTCATGTTCTCTGTGAGATCTCCACTCTTCAGCATGATCAACTCTGGTCTTGAATAGTTTCTCAGTATTTTGAAGATACCTCTATCATAGATTTGATCACATTCTGTAATAATTACTCTTCTGTCTCCTTTAAGAGTCTGTAAGCTATTAAAGTACAGAGTCTGTACTTAATCATTATGTTCCCCAGTGGTCTGCCATGTTCAATAAATATATGGTGGAGGTACACAGGCAATTGACTGGACGGTGCCTTGGTAATAAAGTGTGGTTGACTTGTTCTCAAGCATTTTGGGGTCTTGAGCTTTGTTGAGGGTTATATCAAAGCTCAGAACCCACTCCCCACAAAGATAGTTACAAGCATAGCCACGTAAAATTCCTTACAGTGTTAGGTCAACAGGCTGGGTCTCAGATAATAACTTCTGCTGTGGTCTGTGATTTTTCTGTCAATAAAACTTAGCTGATCACAGGTTATGCCTATATGAGTGGCAAACCCATCTATTTGCAACGTCTACTATTTGGCTAGAAAATAACTTTCAATCTAGCAAAGCAATATCAAGTTAAGAACAAAAAAGGGGCGAATAATCAAATGATTACTATAGAATGTTAACTTTAAAACACCACTGGGGCCAACTAAATCTACTAGTTCCATCCTAATTTGCATGATCAAACCAAATACAGTAGAAAAATTATTCCCTTTTTGTATCAGTGGTCAGGCTTTCAAAGCAGTTAATGCCTGCTTCTTTGTCTTCAGAAAAGATTTAAATGTAAGCCTTTCCAACGTGGAGATAATCAGCCACCGATAAATCAGTTTCTCTAAATTACGTTATTCTATATCTATAATCAAAATCAATCTCCAGCTTCCAGTATAGTATGTTTTAAGAGTGCATCCAAAATATGTGGTCAAGAATAGTTTATAAAGTCAGTGGTGTAACATATTATCTTTTAAACTTGGTGGAATAAAGACATAAAGAGAAAAGATTGTTTAAATCTACAGACTTTCCAGACATCCACAATGCAAAGGACTTTAAAATAGGAATTTAAAGCAGATGAACGCAACACCATTTTAGATGTAGAGAACATGTTTAAATAGTAATAAAAACGTTTCTACTGAATTTTATCCTTAGTGATTTTTCAAAATTTAAAGGGGACTTGCCAGGTAAAAACATTTCTTGTCCATTGAAATATTAGCAGTTAACCAATGAGTACTTATATGGCTAAAATATATGGATATTTAAAAATCATACTTGTGCAATTATGCTCCTTTAAGAATTTAAAGTGTAAGACAGCTTTATTACATTCAACCTCATAACTTACCCACAAATTAGATAAACAATGGAGCTGCCCTTGACGTTTTTGGAGGAAAAAGATAAAGAGAAGGTGAAGGAAAACATTCAGACTAATATTTGTGGTCTTAATCCCACTAAAATTAATATAATTTTTGTTTGCAATTAAATGATACAAATGTTATAAGAAGTGCTATGTAGAAGGAACCAAGCTAAAGGATGGGGAGAGAGCTGGTGGGGAAGGAGAAACCAGACCTTCACCAACACTGTTGTTTTGATGATTTTTCTGAAAAATAGTGACATTGTAAGCCCCTAGAATGGGTTCTAACTTTTCTTCTCTTGGCACAGATTTCCAACGGGCATGTTATAAATGAGTCTGAACAATGCCTTTAATAACTATCAACTGAATGTGTCATTGCAACAAAGAAAGGCAGTGTTCTGGTTGGTTGGAATTCAATTGAGACTAAATTATGTAAAAGATAATAAAATATCTGCAGAATTTTTAACTGAATCAAATTATATCTGGCAAAATGAATAGATGAGGAAGCAGAAACAGGATTGATAGTAGTAATGTTTGAGTGTACTAGCAAATATAATTCTTATAGTGTTATTGAGTTGCTTCCATGAAATTATGGACATTTCCAATTTGGAGATAATTTAAGTATTGCAATTCTTTTAAAAACAAATTTTAGAAGCCTCTTCGTATATTTGAATCTATTTGGTGATTGTAATAGTACATTCTTCAAATGTTATTGCATTAACAAAATAATTTGAAACAACATCTGCCCACAGATGGTTCAAATATGTGGAGCTCTGATCAAGTAAACTGTTTTTTGCTCGATTTTGATAGCAACTGCCTCTACTAGATTGTAAAATTGCCTCTTCATATACCTTCTCTGAAATGGCTTTTTCTTTTATATTTATGTTAACTCTCATGGAGGTTAAATATATTTAAAGGTATGCTGTTTTCTATTAAATAACATACAACTTTCCACTAATCTGTCTCAATTAAAGAAGTTAAAATAAAAATATGAAAGGCCTATTCCTAACAGAATATAATACACCCTTCACTTATTTATTTGTAGTGGAAAACACTGAAAAGACAGGGAACATAAATTAGATGTAGGAGATAGATAAATGGATTGGGAGAATTTGTTCATTCAGCTACCACTATTAATAGGAAAAATGTGTAATTGATTATCCAAGCTGAGATACTTTTGAGAATGAAATGGAAATGCTATTAGTAATTATGTTGGGACTATAGGTATAAGTTGGGCTTTTCCAAAGCAAACTGGGTCATATGCTTACCCTAATTATTAAGCATCTGGTAACATACCAAGCATAGGGATATTTTTTAAGTAAAAGAAGAAGAAGAATTGCTCCCTTTGAGAATCTCGGAGTCTAGCATGTGAAAGGAATAAGTGAGTCCTGCAAAACTGATGCCTAGAATGCAGGAACACACTGCCTTGCCACCCAGTTGCCTTCAGTGATACCTTTTTCATCCCTTGTTCACGCTGAGATTAGCTTGGGGTCTGGGCATCCATTATCTCTATTTGGATATTTTTATGGTTTGACTCAGGTCCGAGTTATAGCTCTCTTAATGGCTCTCTTTGGTGCCCCGTCTCCACGTGGTAGCCCAGGTTCTGTACACTCAAGTAGGAGTACATGAACGCCTTCATTATCAGAACTACACATGCCCCAGAAATGCTTGTCTCAGCTTTGTTTGCTTACTCCCTGAGGATTTATGATGTAAGCGGCATTGACTTTGATTTTCTACATTGGCACTTCCAAGTAAACAGTAATTTTTTAATTGTTTATAATATGCTGAGCACTGTTTTTGTATCTCAGTTTCCTTATATATATATATATGGACCCATGCAACCTTCAAAACAACCCTATGACATTGATTCTATCCTTACCTTTAATCTATAGATGAGGAAGCTGAGTTTCAGAGAGGTTAATTAACTTGTCCCAGGTACCCAGTTGATAAGCATGGGACGAGGATTCAAATCCAGAAATCTTCTAAATTTCATGCTCATAACCACTTCATCTTACTGGATTTGACAGAATACCAGGCTCAACTTGGAACTGGCATCCATGAATTAATCCTTACCATCAACTCAACTGAAATATAAGAAGGATAAGTATTGTTAATCTCTTACACAGCTAAATTTGCTTCCTTTATACATGTTTATCTTCTCAAAAAGTATGTACGCTTAAAGATGAAGGAATCTGAAACTGCTTAGAGGGTACATTGTCCTTTCACAAGATAAATATATACTAATGTTATTGGACAAAGGCAGGGGTCTATATTTTAAGGGTTGGAGAAAAGTTCACTATTTAAGCTCCAAAACCCACAGGAAATCTACAACCCTTTATCCAACAGTGCAATCAGTTGTGTGGTCCAAGTATCCATCATTCCAAATATACCTCCCCAAAGAGCAAATGCAAATGATTGGTTCAATCAAAATCTCCAATCTGGAATATTCTTTAACATGCTGGTCATACAAAGATGCCTGGCTTGTTACTATATTTTGAGTATATTAAACTATGCTTCAATTCCTCAACTCTAAATAGATGCAATTACTAGAATAGTATTAGATATCACAGAGACATGAAAAGCGTTCTCATGGCCTGCTATCTATATGAAGTTGAACTGCATGCCATCAGAATATGCCAAGTACTCTGCGTAACTGTGTTTGTTGTTATTGCATCTTTGCTAACACTTAGAGTCCTTTCGCTTTTGACATGAATTGAAAAGCATTCTAAATTATCTGTTCATTCCTGTTGTCATAAATATAAACAAAAGATCTTAAGGTGACTCCACTAGTTTTTTAAGGATGGAATATAAGGCAGTAAACTTAAAATAAGAACTGAGTTCAATAGCTGTCTGTGCCTGTAAGTTAACAGACATTTTTGAGCAAAACACTTAATCACTTACGTCCTGGTTTCCTAAACTGTAAAATGGGTGATGATTTCAGACTCATTTAAAATATTAGTTCAAAATTAAGATGGCACAATGTGTCTAAATATACTTTATAACTTATAAAGCTCTATGTAAATATATACTCATATTAATATGAAATATGTGTAACTAGGTAGTGTGAACATACCCCCAGGTAAGACCTGAAAGTTGAATTTTCCACCTCTAATATTAGTATCTTTTTTTGTTACTGCATTTGAGTTCTTATAATTGAACATATTTGAATTCTGAGGTCGTGCTACACATTACTCTATCTGAACTAACCTGCAGTTCGTTAGGCTGTATGAGAAGCTGGTTGCTATCCGTATTTACATACTGTTAAATAATAAAAATAGTTACACCCCTTAGTTTGAGCTCTTGGTGTGCATTCTTTGGATACTAGAATCCTGTATTATAAAGAGTTATAGTAGTAACTTGGTTGTGTACCCAGGTGATGTTCCTTTGTTTAGATTACATCAAAATTCTTAGAATCACAGCAGTATTATATGAAATTACATGCGTTTTACTGGGACTATGTAGGGAATGTGATTTTTGTCATGATCATGTGATCCATGAGAAAATTAGTACTCTTAAAGTTGTCACAGTAAAATGAAGCTTAGTCACATGTCAGAGAGAGAGAGGAAAATTATTAAAATATCTAATTGAAAGAATAAGAGCAAAGAATAAAACTTTATTGAAACATTACTCCCTTTATAACTTTTAAAATTTTGAAATAAGTGAAAAAGAAAATCTGGAAGAGTAATGAAAGGAACCCCTATACCCAGACTTACCAAATTTTAACATTGGTTAATGTTAAATCCTGACACTTGATTATTCTGTCTCTCTGTATCTACATGCACACACAGACTATTTATATTTTCTGAACCGTTTGAAAGCATCCTGCATATATTAGACTATTTTAATCCTTAATGCTCAGTGTGAATTTCCTAAAAACAAGGACATACTCTTAGATAAATTTTCTGAATTTGATTGTGGTGGTTAATATTAATACGGTACTCTTACCTAACCTATAATCCACATTCCAACTTTGTGAATGGTATTATGTCCTTTATAATGTTTTTCCCTCCTTTCAATACAGGTTCTGGTCTGGAATCACATATTGTACCTAGCTGCCATATCTCTAAGTCTCTTTTTATCTAAAACATATTCCTTAGCTTTTAGCTTTCATGACATTAATTTTTTAATACAGAGCAGTCATTTTATACAGATGATATCCAGTTTCACTTTGTCTGATACTTCCTTGTGATTATAGTCTGTTTCCCCCTTGCGCCTAATCTTGCTCTTGTCTTGTGGGGAGACACTTTAAAAACAATGTAAACATCTTATTCCTCATCAGACAATCCACTACCCCTAAGATTTATCATCTGTTCATAATTATTAAGTTACTGCCTCAACCTAACTACTATGGCATTTGGTGGTTTTCAATCTCCACCACTCCCAGTTATGTATTTATGTATGTACATAGGTATGTATATATCTTTTGGATTTTCAAACTTGAAAATATTTTTAACAGCAAAGTTCATCCAGTTTACACTTATTGATTGCACTGCTATATATTTGCTCTCAACTGTATCATAATTTTATATAGTAATTACTATATTACATTTTACTTGCCGTTTTTCTTTCTCTATTGGACATGCCTTCTTTAATTTTATAAAATTTTCTCAGAATTTGCGAAGATTTGTATTTTTGTTTTAGTGCTTACCTTTGTATTTATAGTTTTATAAAGCCCCTAATATTTTTCTTTCTTTCTTACTTTCTTAAGCAGTCTTTTTAAATTGCATCCTTTGATTCCCACCTATCATGTTTTCAACAACAGCAGCCTATTCCACTTTTCCCTTTCTCTTTCTTTTTAGTTGCAGTCTTCTTACTCTATAAATGTCACATAACACAAATGTTCTTCCTTCCATCTTCCCACTTGTGTTTTTCTCTTGGCTTTATAATTAGATATATTGTTTGCTCACCATTTATAAATGTTTTATGCTCACCATCGGGTTATGTTGCTAAAGTTTCCCTAGTTATTACTAGGTTGGATGACACTTACTAGTAAATTCCTCAAGAGGGATATTTCTGAACAATATTCCCTGATTACTTACATGTTTAGAACTATTTTTCTATAGTTCTGATAATTGAAGGACAGTTTGGACACAACATTCTTGGTTCACAAATCTTGGTTTCCTTGATTTATTAAAAATACTGGTCTACTGTAACCTTGTTTTTTCATTTGCTTGAGAAGTCTGATATCAAGTTAATTTTAAAAAATCTTATAAGTTAGTTATCTGCATAGAGGCCCTGATAATATTTTTAATAGATACACAGTGGAAACTTTTGATTTATAGAATTTGTGTTTTCTCTTATATATCCAGAACGTTTTATTGGATTAGGAGTTTAAATATTCTGTTCCATGGATTTTTTTTCCCTAGAGACTCCAGTGATGTGTATATTGAACCCTCTTTGCTTGACTTCCTTTCAGCCACTTTCTCTTTGACCCTTTTTATTTCTTCCTTTATTTCATTCTCAGTTTCTTGGAAGTTATCATGCCTTTCTTCAGTATTCTTAAATTTTTACTTGAATCTATTCTCTCTTGTGCATCTTATAATTTATTATCTACTTTGAAATGATATGAGTTTTCCTTCTATTCTGAAATTGATCAACTCTGGTTGCGCTTACTCCCATTTTTAAGCTTTGCTTGACATATATTTGAGAAAGAAAATGGTAAAATATTTAACGTATATATCATGATTTGATATTCATATACATTGTGAAAGGATTTCTGTCATCTAGTCATACGTAACCTCACATATTTACATTTTTTCTACTCTTCACCAAACTTTTATTATACAATAGTGTTGTTAACTACAGGCACCACGTAATACATTAGATTCTCAGATCTTGTCATCTTACGGCTAAAAGCTTATACCCTTTTACCACCTCTCCCTCTTTCCCCCACCACCCAAACTCTGGCAACTACTTTTCAACTCAGTTTCTATGAGTTTGATTTTTCTTTTTGGATTCCACGTATAAGTGATACCATGCCGTATGTGTCTTTCTCTGTCGGGCTTATCTCACTCAGCATAACACCCCTCCAGGTCCATAAATGTTGTGGCAGATGGCAGGATTTCCTTTTCTCTCATGGCTGCACAATTTATTATTTGTATGTACCACATCTTCTTTATTCATTGATCTGTTGACAGATGCTTAGGTTTTTTTCAATCATGGCAATTGTGAATAATGCTGCAATAAATATGGGAGTGAAGATACCTCTTCAATATATTGTTTTCATTTCCTTTGGATATATTCCCAGAGTGGATCATATGGTAGTTCTGCTTTTAATTTTATGAGGAAACTCTATACTGCTTTCCATAGTGGTTGAACCAATTTACATTCCTACCAACAATGCACAAGGGTTCCATTCACTCCACATGCTCACCAACATTTGTTATATCTAGTGTTTTTGATGATAGCAATCCTAACAGGTGTGAGGTGATATCTCATTGTAGTTTTGATGGGCATTTCCCTGGTAATTAGTGATGTTGAGCATCTTTTCATGTACCTGTGGGTCATTTGGATGTCTCCTTTGGGAAAACGTCTATTCAGTTCCTCTGCCAATTTTTTATTCACATTTTTTTCTATTTGTTTTTATTGACTTGTATGAGTTCTTTACATATTTTGGATATTAACACTTTTTCTGATATGGTTTGCAAATACTTTCAATTTGTAGGTTGTCTTTAGCTTTGATCTGCTTTCTCAGGATTGCTTTGGCTATTTGGGGTCTTTTGTGATTACACACAAATTTTAAGATTGTTCTATTTCTGTGCAAAATGCCACGAAATTTTGATAAGTATTACACTGAACCTGTAGATTGTTTTGGGTAGTATGGACATTTTCACAATATTATTATTATTATTTTGTTTTTGGTACACGGGCCTCTCACTGCTGTGGCCTTTCCTGTTGCGGAGCACAGGCTCCTGACGCGCAGGCCCAGTGGCCGTGGCTCACGGGCCCAGCCGCTCCGCAGCACGTGGGATCTTCCTGGACCGGGGCACGAACCCACGTCCCCTGCATCGGCAGGTGGACTCCCAACCACTGCGCCACAGGGGAAGCCCCACAATATTATTTTTAATCCATGAGCATGGAATATCTTCCCATTTGTTTATGTCACCTTCCATTTCTTTTATCAATGTCTCATGATTTTCAGTGTACAGGACTTTTACCTTCTTGGTTAAATTCATTCCTAGGTATTTTAATCTTTTTAATGCAATTACAAATGGAAATGTTTCCTTAATTTCTCTTAGAAATTGTTAAAGTATGAAAATACAACTGATTTTGGTACATTGGGTTTTGTAACTTGCAAATCTACCAAATTCATTTATCTAACAATTTTTTGGTGGAATCTTTATGGTTTTCTATATATCATTTCATCTGTAAATGGATGGTTTTAGTTCTTTTTTTCTGGTATGGATATCTTTTCTTTCTTGTTTAATTGCAGTGGCTAGGACTTCTAGGACTATGTTGAATAAAAGTTTAGAGTGGGTACCCTTGCCTTGTTCTTGATAAGTTGAGAGTAGGTACCCTTGCCTTGCTCTTGATCTTAGAGAAAAAGCTTTCAGCTTTTCACCATTGAGCGTGATGTTAGCTGTAGGTTTGTCCTATATTGCCTTTATTATGTTGAGGAAGTTTTCCTCTCTACCCAGTTTTTTTGTTGAGAGGTTTTATTATGGATGGTGGTTGAATTTTGTCAAATGCTTTTTCTGTTAAGATGATCACATGATTTTTATCTTTCATTATGTTAATGTGATGCATCACATTGATTGATTTGTGACTGTTGAATCATCCTTGCATCCCTGGAAAAAATCCCACTTGATCATGGTGTATAACCCTTTCAATGTATTGTTGAATTTGTTTGATATTTTGTTGAATAATTCTGCATCTGTGTTTATCAGAGGTATTGACCTGTAATTTTTTTTTTCTTTTCTGTAGTGTCCTTGTCTGGTTTTAGTAACAGGGTAATGCTGGCCTCATAAATTGAGTTTGGAATTTTTCTTTCTCTTCACTTTTTTGAAGAGCTTGAGAGGTAGTGTTATTAATCATTTTTTAAATGTTTGGTAGAATTCACCTGTGAAGCCATCTGGTCCTCGATTTTTGTTTGAGATATTTTTGATTACTGATTCAATTTCCTTGCTAGTAATTGGTCTATTCAGATGTTCTATTTCTTCCTGAATCAGTCCTGGAAGGTTGTGTGTTTCTAAGAATTTATTCATTTCTTCTACTTTGTCTAATTTGTGGCATGCAATTGTTCATACCAGGCTTTTATGATACTTTGTTTGGTATCAGTTATAATGTCTCCTCTTTCATTCAAATTTTACTTCAGTCCTCTCTTTTTTCTTTCTCAGTAAGTCTAGCTAAAGTTTTATCTGTTTTATTTATATTTTCAAGAAACAGCTTTTCATTTCATTGCTCTTTTCTATTGTGTTTTTAGTCTTTATTTCCTTCTTTCACTCTGATCTTTATTTCCATTCTTCTAACTTTGGGCTTAGTTCCTTCTTTTCTAGTTCCTTAAAGTGTAAAGATGGGTTGTTTATTTGTGATATTTCTTCTTTTCTTAATGGAGGCATTTATTGCTATAATCTTCCCTCCTAGAATTCTTTAGTTGCATCCCATAAGTTTTATGTTCATTTTACTCAAGATAGTTTTTTATCTCTTTTGATTTCTTCTTTGACAGATTGGTTGTTCAGTAGCATGTTGTTTAATCTCCACATGTTTGTGCATTTTTCAATGTTCAGAAAAGATGCTTGATTATGACTTCAATCTTAAGATTTGTTTTGTGGTCTAACATATCTATTTAGAGAACTTTCCATGTGCACTTGAGAAGAATATATATTCTGCTGCTGTTGGATAGGATGTTCTGTAAATTTTTCAGTCCATGTGCCCTAATATGTTAAGTCCAATATTTCTAACTCATTTTCTAACTCATTTTCTAACTGATTTTCTAACTGATTTTCTAACTGATTTTCTAACTGATTTTCTAACTGATTTTCTAACTGATTTTCTAATGGATCAGATATTGATCCATTGTTGAAAGGAGGATATTGAGGTCCCCTACTATTCTTGTATTGCTGTCATTTTCTCCCTTCAGTCCTGTTAATATTTGCTTTTTATATTTAAGTGCACCTATGCTGGTGCATAAGTATTTACAGTTGTTATATCCTCTTGTTGGATTGACCCCTTTCATTATGTAATGATTTTCTCTGTCTCTTATGACAAACTTTGGTTTAAAGTCTATTTTGTCTGATAAGTATAGCTACCCCAGATTTCTTTTGCTTTCCATTTGCATGGAATTATCTTTGTCTATCCCTTCATTTGCAGTCTATGTGTGTCCTTAAAGCTGAAGTGAGTCTTGATAGACATCATATAGTTTCGTCTTATTTTTTTTTTAAATCCATTCAGCCACTCTTTTAATTGGAGAATTTAGTCCATTTACATTTAAAGTAATTATTGATAGTATTGACTTGCTATTGTCATTCTGTTCATTGTTTTCTGGCTCTTTTGTAATTCCTCTGTGCCTTTATTATGCTCTTTACTCTTTAATGATATTCTGTAGTAGTATACTTATAATCCTTTCCTTTATTATTTTTGTATCTACTCTAGGGTTTTTTGTATGTGGTTACTACAAGGCTATGTAAAACATCTTATATTTATAATAGTCTATTATAGATTATATAACAACGTAAGATCGAAAGCATGCTAATGCTTTACATTTTACTCTCCCCCTCCTTCAATTTATGCTTTAATGTCATAATTTACATCTTTTAGCATCTGTATCCATTAAAAAATTATTGTAGGTATTGTTATTTTAATACTTTAATACTTTAACCTTCATACTAGAATTATAAGTGATATCCCTATCACCATGACAAAACATTGAATTTCAGTGTATATTTACATTTATCTGTGAGATTTATAATTTCAAACTTTTTTTTTGTTACTAATTGGCATCCTTGTGTTTCAATTTGAAGGGGCACCTTAAAATTTCTTGTAAGGTTGGTCTAATAGTAGTGAACTTCTTCAGCTTTTGCTTTTCTGGAAAACTCTTCCTCTCCTTCAATTCTGAAGGACAAACTTTACTGGCTATTGTATTTTTGGTTGACAGCTTTTTTCTTTTTTCTTTCACTTTAGCTCTTGGAATATATCATGCCACTCCCTTATGGCCTGGAAAGTTTCTATTGAAAAATCTGTTGATAGTTTTATGGTGGTTCCCTTGTATGTAACAGGTTGCTTTTCCCTTGCTGCATTTAAGACTCTCTCCTTGTCTCTAACTTTTTACAGTTTAATTATAAGGTTTCTTAATGTCAGTCCCTTTAATTTCATCTTACTTGGAATTCTCTGGACTTCCAGGATTTAGATATCTGCTGTTCCTCAGGTTAGGATAGTTTTCAGCCATTATTTCTTTGAATAAGATTTTCCTCCCTTTCTCTCTCTCTTCTCCTTCTGGGACCCTATTAATGTAGATACTCGTTCATTTTGTGTTGTTCCATAAATCCTTTAAGCTCTCTTCACTCTTCTTTATTCTTTTTCTTTTTGTTCCTCTGATTAGATGAATTCTCTTTCCTTGTCTTTGAGTTTGCTGATTTCTTTCTTCTACTCAATCTAGTCAACTCTTGAAGCACTGTATTGAATTTTTTCAGTTCTGTTACTATATTCTTCAGATCTGTGATTTCCATTTGGTACTTTAGGTACTTTTAAAAATACTTTCTCTTTGTTGAAATTCTCACTTTCTTCCTCCATTGTTCTTTCTGAGAAGGAAGGAAAGAGACAAGAAAAGGCAGAAACACAAAAGGTGAGAAGGGAACAATGAAGAAAAAAATACCAATATTGAGAGTGACCTAGGGATATGTATATAAACAGTAGAAATACAATTTTTTAGCGTGTTTACTGGAGTATAATTGCTTTACAGTGTTGTTAGTTTCTGCTGTATAACAAAGTGAATCAGTTATATGCATACGTATATCCCCATATCCCCTCCCACTTGCATCTTTTCTCTTTCTGACGTACTTCACTCTGTATGACGGACTCTAGGTCCATCTACCTCACTACAAATAACTCAATTTTGTTTATTTTTATGGCTGAGTAATATTCCATTGTATATATGTGCCACATCTTCTTTATCCATTCATCTGTCAATGGACACAGGTTGATTCCCTGTCCTGGCTGTTGTAAATAGTGCTGCAATGAACATTGTGGTACATGAAACTTGTTGAATTATGGTTTTCTCAGGGTATATGCCCAGTAGTGGGACTGCTGCATCATATGGTACTTCTATTTTTAGTTTTTTAAGGAACTTCCATACTGTTCTCCACAGTGGCTGTACAAATTTACATTCCCACCAACAGTGCAAGAGGGTTCCCTTTTCTCCACACCCTCTCCAGCATTTATTGTTTGCAGATTTTTTGATGATGGCCATTCTGTCTGGTGTGAGGTGATACCTCATTGTAGTTTTGATTTGCATTTCTCTAATGATTAGTGATGTTGAGCATCCTTTCATGTGTTTTTTAGCAATCTGTATATCTTCTTTGGAGAAATGTCTATTTAGATCTTCTGCCCACTTTTGGATTGGGTTGTTTGTTTTTCTGATATTGAGCTGCTGAGCTGCTTGTATATTTTGGAGATTAATCCTTTGTCAGTTGCTTTGTTTGCAAATATTTTCTCCATTCTGCAGGTTGTCTTTTCATCTTCTTTATGGTTTCCTTTGCTGTGCAAAAGCTTTTAAGTGTCATTAGGTCCCATTTGGTTTTTTTTGTTTTTATTTCCATGTCTCTAGGAGGTGGGTCAAAAAGGGTCTTGCTGTGATTTATGCCATAGAGTGTTCTGCCTAGGTTTTCCTCTAAGAGTTTTATAGTGTCTGGCCTTACATTTAGGTCTTTAATCCATTTTGAGTTTATTTTTGTGTATGGTGTTAGGAAGTGTTCTAATTTCGTTCTTTTACGTATAGCTTTCCAGTTATCCCAGCACCACTTATTGAAGAAGCTGTCTTTTCTCCATTGTCTACTCTGGCCTCCTTTATCAAAGATAAGGTGACCATATGTGCATGGGTTTATCTCTCAGCTTTCTATCCTGTTCCATTGATTTATATTTCTGTTTTTGTGCCAGTCCCATACTATCTTGATTACTGTAGCTTTGTAGTATAGTCTGAAGTCAGGGAGCCTGATTCCTCCAGCCCTGTTTTTCTTTCTCAAGATTGTTTTGGCTATTCGGGGTCTTTTGTGTTTCCCTACAAATTGTGAATTTTTTTGTTCTAGTTCTGTGAAAAGTGCCATTGGTAGTTTGATAGGGATTGCATTGAATCTGTAGATTGCTTTGGGTAGTATAGTCATTTTCACAATGTTGATTCTTCCAATCCAAGAACATGGTATATCTCTCCGTCTGTTTGTATTATCTTTAATTTCTCTCATCAGTGTCTTATAGTTTTCTGCATATAGGTCTTTTGTCTCCTTAGGTTGGTTTATTCCTAGCTATTTTATTCTTTTTGTTGCGATGGTAAATGAGAGTGTTTCCTTAATTTCACTTTCAGATTTTTCATCATTAGTATATAGGAATGCAAGAGATTTCTGTGCATTAATTTCATATCCTGCTACTCTACCAAATTCATTGATTAGCTCTAGTAGTTTTCTGGTAGCATCTTTGGGATTCTCTATGTATAGTATCACGTCATCTGCAAACAGTGACAGCTTTACTTCTTTCCGATTTGGATTCCTTTTATTTCTTTTTCTTCGATGATTGCTGTGGCTATAACTTCCAAAACTATGTTGAATAATAGTGGAGAGAGTGGGCAACCTTGTCTTGTTCCTGATGTTAGTGGAAATGGTTTCAGTTTTTCACCATTGAGAATGATATTGGCTGTGGATTTGTCATATATGGCCTTTATTATGTTGAGGTAGGTTCCCTCTATGCCTACTTTCTGGAGGGTTTTTATCATAAATGGGTGTTGAATTTTGTCGAAAGATTTTTCTGCATCTATTGAGATGATCATATGGTTTTTCTCCTTCAATTTCTTAATATGGTGTATCACATTGATTGATTTGCATATATTGAAGAATTCTTGCATTCCTGGAATAAAACCCACTTGATCATGGTGTATGATTCTTTTAATGTGCTGTTGGATTCTGTTTGCTAGTATTTTGTTGAGGATTTTTGCATCTATGTTCATCAGTGATATTGGCCTTTAGTTTTCTTTTTTTGTGACATCTTTGTCTGGTGTTGGTATCAGGATGGTGGTGGCCTTGAAGAATGAATTTGGGGGTGTTCCTCCTTCTGCTGTATTTTGGAAGAGTTTGAGAAGGATAGGTGTAAACTCTTCTCTAAATGTTTGATAGAATTCACCTGTGAAGCCATCTGGTCCTGGGCTGTTGTTTTTTGGAAGATTTTTGATCACAGTTTCAGTTTCAGTGCTTGTGATTGGTTTGTTTATATTTTCTATTCCTGGTTCAGTCTCAGAAGGATGTGCTTTTCTAAGAATTTGTCCATTTCTTCCAGGTTGTCCTTGTTATTGGCACAGAGTTGCTTGTAGTAATCTCTCATGATCCTTTGTATTTCTGTAGTGTCAGTTGTTACTTCTCCTTTTTCATTTCTAATTCTGTTGATTTGAGTCTTCTCCCTTCTTTTCTTGATGAGTCTGGCTAATGGTTTATCAATTTTGTTTATCTTCTCAAAGAACCAGCTTTTAGTTTCATTGATCTTTGCTATCGTTACCTTCATTGCTTTTTCATTTATTTCTGATCTGATTTTTATGATTTCTTTCCTTCTGGTAACTTTGGGTTTTTTTGTTCTTCTTCTTTCTCTAATTGCTTGAGGTGTAAGGTTAAGTTGTTTATTTGAGATTTTTCTTGTTTCTTGATGTAGGATTGTATTGCTGTATACTTCCCTCTTAGAACTGTTTTGCTGCATCCCATAGGTTTTGGGTCGTGTTTTCGTTGTCATTTGTTTCTAGGTATTTTTTGATTTCCTCTTTGATTTCTTTGGTGATTGCTTGTTTATTTAGTAGCATATTGTTTAGCCTCCATGTGTTTGTATTTTTTACATTTTTATTTCTGTAATTGATATCTAGTCTCATAGCATTGTGGGTGGAAAAGATACTTGATACAATTTCAATTTTCTTAAATTTACCAAGGCTTGATTTGTGACCCAAGATATGGTCTATTCTGGAGAATGTTCCATGAGCACTTGAGAAGAAAGTGTATTCTGTTGTTTTTGGATGGAATGTCCTATAAATATCCATTAAGTCCATCTTGTTTAATGTATCATTTAAAGCTTGTGTTTCCTTATTTATTTTCATTTTGGATGATCTGTCCATTGGTGAAAATGGGGTGTTAAAGTCTCCTGCTATGATTGTGTTACTGTCGATTTCCCCTTTAATGGCTGTTAGCATTTGCCTTACGTACTGAGGTGCCCCTATGTTGGGTGCATAAATATTGACAGTTGTTATATCTTCTTCTTGGATTGATCCCCTGATCATTATGTAGTGTCCTTCTTGTCTGTTGTAATAGTCTTTATTTTGGAGTCTATTTTGATATGAGTATTGATACTGCAGCTTTCTTTTGATTTCCCTGGTCCCATGATCCCTTACTTATATCATCTGTATGCCAATGTCTCTTAAGTTTTATATCTCCAAACTGAACCAAATAGGCAATTAAACATATAAACTTGACATTCAAGAGGAGACGGCAATTTTATGTCTAAGAGTAGAGCCATTGAATACAGTCTTGTTGTACATTGCACAACACTAGGGGGGATATCATTCAAATAGATTATATTATGAATGTCTTATATAACTCATTTAAATTATCTAATTAACTATTTTGTATATAGTAGTGTGTATATGTTAATCCCAAACTCCTAATTTGTTCCTCCTCCCAGCAACGTTTCCCCTTTGGTAACCATAAATTTGTTTTCAAAGTCTGTGAGTCTGTTTCTGTTTTATAAATAAGTTCATTGGTATCTTGTTCTTAGATTCCACATATAAGTGATATCATATGGTATTTGTCTTTCTCTTACTTCACTTAGTATGAGAATCTCTAGGTCCGTTCATGTTGGTACAAATGGTATTATTTCATTCTTTTCTATGGCTGAGGAATATTCCATTCTATATATGTACCACATCTTCTTTATCCATTCCTCTGTCGATGGACATGTAGGTTGCTTCCATGCTTGGCTATTGTAAATAGTGCTTCAGTGAACATTGGGGTGCATGCATCTTTTCGAATTATGGTTTTCTCCAGATAATATATACACACTACTATATATAGGATAGATAATTAACAAGGACCTACTGTATAGCACAGGAAATGCTACTCAGTATTCTGTAATAATCTATATGGAAAAAGAATGGATATATGTATATGCATAACTGAATCCCTTTGCTGTACACCTGAAACTAACATGACATTGTAAATCAACTATACTCCAATATAAAATAAAAAATTTATTTTTACATGTTTTTATTTTTCATTTATCTCATTAATACAAACTCTGAAAAAAGCAGGTTTAATTAAATAAATTCTAAGGTTTCTCCTTATACAACTTTTGGTAGCTTTCTGTTACACATTTATGCTCTCCTGTTCATTTTAAGCAAAACTGAAGTTAGTTTCTTTAATACTCAAGCTATAAATGAGTCATATGTTTTAGAACTTGCTTATGTAACCTATTGTAAAAGTTTTAAAAATGCTTATAGAATTATTTCCTAATGAAGATAGTAAGCAAAATTTGGAAAACCATTCCTCAGTCACTCCTAAAAATCAAACACATACTGGGATCATATTAATATATTTAAAACTACATTTTGCTAACTGGAAGTGTAAGGAGTCAGTGAGCAACTTGAAGGCATATGGCAGATAAGAAAAAGACACTCCCCACTAAAGAGTAACTGTCATGAAACTAAAATGGTCTCAGATTCCCTGAAGCTGGTCTTGTAGGCAGCACATAGTTAATTGCACCTTATTTTTTTTATCCATACAGTGGCTGGATGGAAGCACGCTGTGCCTTTTGATGGTGATTTCAATTCATTTACACTTAGAGTAATTATTGATATGTAAGGGTTTATTAATGTCATCTTACTAGCCACTTTCTGGCTGCTTTATAGTTCCATTATTCCTTTTTTTCTCTTTCTGCCTATCTTTGTGAACTGGTGACTTTTTGTGGTGGTATGCTCTGATTTCCTTTTTATCGTTTGTGAATCTACTATAGGTTCAGCTTTGTGGTTACCATGAGGCTTACATAAAACATCTTTTAGATAAAACAGTCCATTATAAGCTGATAGCTATTTAACAGAATTATATATAAAAGCTCTACCCTTTTATTCCTCCCCTTTAATGTTTTTGATGTCACAGTTTACCTCTTTTATATATTTGTTAACAACCTATAGTAGCTATAATTATTTTTAATTTTCTTTAACCTTTATACTAAAATTAAGTCATTAACACACCATCATATTACAGAATTAGAGTTTTCTAATCTGACTGTATATTCACCCTTACCAGTGTTTTGTATATTTTCATATGCTTTCTTGTTACTAATTAGCATCTTTCATTTCAGCTTGAACTCCTTTCAGCATTTCTTCTAAGGAAGTCTATTGGTGATGAATTCCCTCAGCTTCTGTTTGTCTGAAAAAGTATATTTTCCCTTCACTTCTGAATCATAACTTTGCTAGATAGTTATCTTGCTGGCAACTTTTTTCTTTCAACACTTTGAATATATCATTCCACTCTCTCCTGGTCTGTAAAGTTTCTACTATGTAACTTGCTAATAGTCTAATTGGGGTTCCTTTGTAGGTTACAATCTTTTTTTTTTCTCTTGCTACTTTTCAGATTCTCTCTTTTTCTTTGATTTTTGACAGGTTAATATATCTTGGAGAAGTTTGTTTTGAATTGAGAAAATGGGGTGAACTGTTAGCTTTGTAAACTTGGATGTCCAAGTCTTTCCCCAGGTTTGAGATGTTCTCAATTATTATATCTTTAAAATTTCTAACCGCTTCTCCCTCTTTTCTCCTTCTGGATCTCCAATAATTGTGATATTTGATTTTTTAAATGGTGTTTCATAGATCATGTAGGCTTTCTTTACATTCTTTTTTCTTTGTTCTCCTCTGAGTTATTTCAAAGTTTCACTAACTCACTGATTCTATCTTCTGCTTGGTCTGTTCTGCTGGTGATGCTCTCTATTGAAAGCTTTTTTTTTCCCATTTCATTCATTGAATTCTTCTGCTCCAGAGTTTCTGCTTGGTTTTTATATGATTTCTACCTTTTTTGTTAAAATTTTCATTTTACTCATATATCTTTTGCCTGATTTTGTTGAATTGTCTTAATTGTTTTATACCTCATTGAGTTTCCTCAAAACAGCTATTTTGAAATATTTATTAGGTAAATTGCAGAATTATGTGTCTTTGGGTTCAGTTACTAGATGATTATTGTGATCTTTTGATTATGTCATGTTTCCTTCATTCTTGATGTTTCTTTGAGTTTTCCATTGCTGTTTTTTGTATTTGAAGTAGCAAATACATCCTCTAATTTCTACTAATTGCCATCAGGGAGGAGATACTTTTCATTGATCTTGCTTATATCTGGAGCTTTCTCCAACCTTGTATGGGTACACCTCCATGCTTCTTGCTGCCTCTTCTGGCAGAATTCTTTTTTTAAAAAATAAGGGCTTTTAAAATCTACTGACTTAACAACTTCCAAATATGCAATACAATATTAACTATAGTCACCATGCTGTACATTATATTCCATGACATTTATTTTTATAGCTGAAAGTTTGGTGTTTTGTTTTTCAGATTCCACACATAAGTGATACCATACAGTGTATGTCTTTCTCTGTCTGACTTATTTCACTTAGCATAATGACTGCAAGGTCCATCCATGTTGTCCCAAATGGCAGGATTTCCAGGATTTCCTTCTTTCTCATGGCTGAATAATATTCCTCTTTGTGTATGGATGTATGTATTTATGTGTGTGTATATATTATATGTATGTGTATATATTATATGTACGTGTATATATTATATGTACATATGTGTGTATATATTATATATGTATGTATATGTGTGTGTATATATATATATCACATCTTCTTCATTCATCTGCTGATGGACATTTAGGTTGTTTCCATCTTGGCTATTGTAAATAATGCTGCAATAAACATGGGAGTGCATATATCTTTTGAATTAGTGTTTTCATTTTCTTCAAATAAATACCCAGATGTGGAATTACTACATCATATGGTAGTTCTACTTTTAATTTTTTGAGGAACCTCCATATTTTCCATATTGGCTACATCAATTTACATTCCCAACAACAGTGCACAAGGGTTCACTTTCTCCATGTCCTTCCCAACACCTGTTATCTCTTGTCTTTTTGATGATAGCTGTTCTGACAGGTGTGAAGTGATATTTCATTGTGGTTTTGATTTGCATTTCCCCAATTATTGTTGTTGAGTATCTTTTCAAGTGCCAATTGGTCATGTGCATATCTTTGGGAAAATGTTTATTCTGACTCTCTGCCCATTTTTTAATAGGATATTTCTTTTTTGCTATTGAGTTGCATGAGTTCTTTATATATTTTCGATATTAACCTTTGTTGGATATATCATTTGCAAATATCTTGTCCCATTCAGTAGATGGCCTTTTCATTTTGTTGATGATTTTCTTTGCTGTGCAGAAGCTTTTTAGTTTGATGAGGTTACACTTACTTGTTTTTGCTTTTGTTGCCTTTGCTTTTGGAGTCAGATCCACAAAATCGTTGCCAAGACCAATGCCCAGGAGCTTACTGCCTATGTTTTCTTCTAGGAGTTTTATGGTTGCAGGTCTTACATTTAAGTCTTTAACCCATTTTGAATTAAATTTTATGTATGATGTAAGATAGTGGTCCACTTTCCTGTGCATGTGGCTGTTCGGTTTTCCCAACACCATTTTTTGAAGAGTCTTTTCTTTCCTCCCATTATATATTCTTATTTACTTTTTCATAAATTAATTGACTCTTTATATGTGGGTTTATTTCTGGGCTTTCTATTCTATTCCATTGATCTATGGCTCTTTTTATGACAATACCTTGCTGCTTTGATAACTATAGCTTTGTAATATAATTTGAAATCAGAAAGCACGATGCCTCCAGCTTTGTTCTTTGTTCCCAATATTGCTTTGACTATTTGGAGTCTTTGATGGTTTCATGAAAATTTTAGAATTGTGTGCTCTATTTCTGTTTAAAATGCATCAGAATTTTGATAGGGATTGCATTGAATCTGTAGACTGGTTTGGGTAGTATGGATATTTTAACAATATTCTTCCAATCCATGAGCACAAAATCTTTCCATTTATTTGTGTCTTCAATTCCCTTCATCAGTGTTTCAGAATTTTTGGTGTATGTGTCTGTCACCTCCTTGGTCAAATTTATTCCTAGATATTTTATTGTTTTAGATGCAATTGCAAATGGAATTGTTTTCTTAATTTCCATGTCTGATAGTTTGCTGTTAGTACATAGAAATGCAACTGATTTTTGTGTACTCATTTTTGTATCCTGCAACTTTAATGAATTTATTAGTTCTAACTTTTTTTGGTAGAGTCTTTTAGGATTTTCTATATATAGTATCATGTTATCTGAACATAGTGACAGTTTTACTTCTTTTCTAATTTGGATGCCTTTTATTTCTTTTTATTGCCTAATTGCTCTGGCTAAGACTTCCAGTAATATTTTGAATAAAAGTGTAGAGAGTGGGCAAGCTTTTCTTATTCCCGATCTTAGAGGCAAAGCTTTCAGCTTTTTACCATTGAGTATCATGCTATCTGTGGACTTGTCCTGCATGGCCTTTGGTATATTGAGGCATGTTACCTCTATACCTACTTTGTTGAGAGTTTTCAGTGTAAATGGGTATTGACTGTGGCAGAATTCTTAAGCTTGTATGTCTTTTCTCAGTCTTACAACTCATCAAGTCAGATGATGGAAATCTCTTTTGTGTTCCCAAAGGTGGTGCTACAGCTCAAATCTGTGGTGTCTCTCTTGCCTATAGATTCTGAACTGCTTTCCATGCTCATTCCCTGTCTACCAGAGCTTGCTCTCACTGCTGCCCCTGGAGCCTCACAAGGAGCCAGAGCTCACATAAGGGGATAGCCTCAGAGTGGAGAGGATGTGGGTTTGGCACTTGAAGCTTTGGGAGTACCCATGGGCCAGGTGGGGTGATTCTCAGGTGAGGTTTTTCCAGCAGCTCATAGGCAGGCTTCCCATCTGAAGTTTAGAATGTGGTCAGCAGGAACCACTTCCCTTTTATGCTCTCTGATATGTTATCTGCCTTTTCCCTAGTCTCCTCCCTCCTCCAGTCATGAAGGTTCTACCTCAATACTCTGAGGTTTCACAGGGGACAAATGGGTTTCTTCCATGGTGTCAGCACAGTTGGAGTAGCCAGGCCCTAGCTCACTGCTCTCCTTTTCCCCACAGGAAATGTTGCCACCAGCTTCTTTAGCCTATGCCGTGCTACTTAGGGGGAGGCACAGCACTGGCAAAGTTCTTTTTACCTTTTCTAAAACATCCAAACTTGTGTTTTTTTCTCCAGTGGAGTGCTGCATTTCTACCCTGGAAACATGGAGTTCTACAAAGGGTCTTTCATGTGTAGGTGTCTTCCCTGGTCAGCACTCTCCCGGTGTACCCCGAACACAGCCAAGAGAGGCTGAGGCCAGTTCATAGGCTCCTGTTGGTTCCATAGCCCATACCAAGTTCTATCTGCCTATTACTCAGTGCCCAGATGGGCAAGACTTTTCCCAGGTCCTTTGGTGTGTGGTGATAGATCCCACAACTCTAACAGAGGCACTTTTGTTCATGTATAAATGTTGAGTTTTAATTGTTAAAATGGGGCACAAAAACGAGGGACATCTTATGCCACCATGACACTAATGTCACTCTTTCAATCCAGCCAGACATCTTAAAAGACAACTTCTCATGTCTGCTTTTATTCCTTTATAGTTCATCCCCTCTAAATATTAGAGAACTTGGTTTCCAACATTATTTCTGCCAAATTGCTTGACTGATAGTCACTAATGACTTCATAATCATCTATTTGTAGGCATTCTCTCATCCCTTATCCTATTTTATATCTGCTTATTTGATATTTCCAGATATTCTCTTCTTTGTTTCTTCTTCCACACTATGCAGATATTCTCCAAAGATATATCTTTGACTTTTACTGCACTTGTTCCTTGGAAAATCATATTCAATAAATATAATAATCATTTCTAAATAAATAGCTCTTAAATCTCTGTGTCCAACCTGACTTCTTTATAAAGCTGTAATACTTAATATTTAACTACTTACTAGCTTTCTTTACCTGTTTGGTCTGAAGGCAACTCCAACTCATCATGTTCAAAATTTAAACCTCCTCAGCCTCTGTTTTGTCACTTTTCTCCTAATGACCCAAGTTTTAAATCTAAATGACATCTCTCTACCATTCTTTGATCCTCACACCTCATCAAACACTGAGTTGTTAATTGAGCTTCCCTATTTCTCTCAAATCAAGATTTCCCTCCTCTTCTCACATTCAACAGCTCCTTCTTCAATCTAGTTTACATGTGGCAGATTAATCTTCAAGCATAGCTCTAAGCGTTCACTTCCTATGCTAAAGCCTAAAATGGCTGTATACTACTCATAGAATAATGTTTGGACTCCAAGTTTGTTACTCATCAATGGTCTGGCTTCAAAAAATTTTATCATGCTATTTTCCATAATTGTTCTGTAACACAGAACTATTTGCTCCAAGTACATATCCTGCACTTCCTCTCTCAGTATATTGCAAAATATTGTTCACTCTGCCTAGAATTCCCTACGCCTGCCAGCTCCTCCATCCAAGCAAGTCTAGATTCTATTCATTCTTCAAGAGATTAGCTTAAATTCTATCTTTACTGTGAAATATTTCTTAGTCCTCCAGCTGGAAGTGAACTCTCTCTTTTATGAAGTCTTAGATAATTTTTACCTTTTTTCATCTACGGCATCAGTCACTTTTGGCTTTGTACTAGTATAATTTTAATGCAGTTTAACAAATACTTATGAAACACATGTACAGGGCACATTGGTAGATACTATGGATGCAAAATTGTATTAAACAGCGCTCAAATTCTCAAGCAGTCTCCATCTGGTAGGTTTATGAATATTTCTTGTCTTCCCTGCCAAATGAAAACAAAAAAGGCATTTTGGACAGAACAGTTACTTCCCAGAAGATGTTTAAAAAATCAGCTGAGGAAAAAATAATAGTAACAAGAACATTATGATCAGGAGAAACCAAAAAATGTTCTTACCTTCAAGTCATTATCACATAAAAATTCTCAGAATATTCTGTTACTTTATATGTCAATCTATACTAAATTTTACCAGTTGAACTTTTTTTCCTCTTCTTCCCTAGTGACTAAAGTAATTCTTTAATAAATGAAAAGAAAATTGCTATAATGAATGGCTTTGAAAGTTTCCATGTAAGAGTAATTTGGGGTATACTGCTAAATACGGACTTAGTAATAAAGTAGTGTTTTGTAAAAGATTGGTCACAACTGACTTGTCTAATGAGACATGATATTGATGTCAGTATTCTCCATAACGGTGGTTCTCAAATGTTATCATGCTTTAGAAACACCTGAAGACTTTATTACAGCACAGATCAGTGGGCACCACTCCCAGAATTTCCGATTCCAAACATCTGGAATGGGGCCCTAAGTTTGCATTTTGATCAAGTTCGCAGATGATGCTAATGCATTTGTTCCAAGAACCACACTCTGAGAATCACTGCTCTACAGAATGACTCTGCTCCATGAATATTTTGAAAATCTTCCTAAGAGCATCCAATTACTTTTCATTCCTCATGGGATTTTAGAGAAGAAAAAATTGCTCTATATCATAATCATCTCCTGGCTACTTTGAGAGAAGGAGCCAGGAGATGATCATGATATAGGTCTCTGCACAGTTAGTTACTACTGATCCAATTAATAAGCAATAGTTTTTGAAGGCTTATGTTATCACACCATTATGTAATAGCTAATCTCATTAATATAATAAATTTGAACAAATACATAATATTATCCCCACCTTACAGATATGTAAAAATGTCACACAACATTTAGAAGTAGAGCCAAGAGTCACACAGAGGTCTCCTGACACCAGATTATGAGGCTATATTCCCTCCTTACTGTTTCCTTTGAGATAATAACTTCGTAGAGACCACAGACGAATTATTCTGGTATGTATCACACAATTTAATTGAACAGAGATCATCAATTAATACATTTCTTGGAGATAATCTTCACTGCAATTTTTCAGAGACAAAATTATTTTGCCACTATGACTCCTTTCTTTAAGAAACAGTCTCCCTCTGGGAAAACTGGACAGGTACATGTAAAAGTATGAGATTAGATCACTCCCTAACACCATACACAAAAATAAGCTCAAAATGGATTAAAGACCTAAATGTAAGGCCAGAAACTATCAAACTCTTAGAAGAAAACATAGGAAGAACACTCTATGACATAAATCACAGCAAGATCCTTTCTGACCCACCTCCTAGAGTAATGGAAATAAAAACAAAAATAAACAAATGGGACCTAATGAAACTTCAAAGCTTTTGCACAGCAAAGGAAACCATAACCAAGACCAAAAGACAACCCTCAGAATGGGAGAAAACATTTGCAAATGAAGCAACTGACAAAGGATTAATCTCCAAAATTTACAAGCAGCTCATGCAGCTCAATAACAAAAAAACAAACAACCCCATCCAAAAATGGGCAGAAGACCTAAATAGACATTTCTCCAAAGAAGATATACAGAATGCCAACAAACACATGAAAGAATGCTCAACATCATTAATCATTAGAGAAATGCAAATCAAAACTACAATGAGATATCATCTCACACCAGTCAGAATGGCCATCATCAAAAAATCAAGAAACAATAAATGCTGGAGAGGGTGTGGAGAAAAGGGGACACTCTTGCACTGCTGGTGGGAATGTGAATTGGTTCAGCCACTGTGGAGAACAGTATGGAGGTTCCTTAAAAAACTACAAATAGAATTACCATATGACCCAGCAATCCCACTACTTGGCATATACCCTGAGAAAACCAAAATTCAAAGAGAGTCATGTACCAAAATGTTCATTGCAGCTCTATTTACAATAGCCAGGACATGGAAACAACCTAAGCGCCCATCATCGGATGAATGGATAAAGAAGATGTGGCACATATACACAATGGAATATTACTCAGCCTTAAAAAGAAATGAAATTGAGCTATTTGTAATGAGATGGATAGACCTAGAATCTGTCATACAGAGTGAAGTAAGTCAGAAAGACAAAGACAAATACCGTATGCTAACACATATATATGGAATTTAAGGGAAAAAAATGTCATGAAGAACCTAGGGGTAAGATAGGAATAAAGACGCAGACCTACTGGAGAACGGACTTAAGGATATGGGGAGGGGGAAGGGTGAGTTTTGACAGGGCGAGAGAGAGTCATGGACATATACACACTAACAAACGTAGTAAGGTAGATAGCTGGGGGGAAGCAGCCGCAAGGCACAGGGATATTAGCTCGGTGCTTTGTGACAGCCTGGAAGGGTGGGATGGGGAGAGTGGGAGGGAGGGAGACGCAAGAGGGAAGACATATGGGAACATATGTATATGTATAGCTGATTCACTTTGTTGTAAAGCAGAAACTAACACACCATTGTAAAGCAATTATACCCCAATAAAGATGTTTAAAAAAAAAAAAAAAAAAAAGGAAAAAAAAAAAAAAAAAAAAAAACAGTCTCCCTCCTGTTTTGCCAGTGTTCTATTTCACCATTAATAGATAGTGAGCTCCTGAAGGGGGCATGTGTTAGTCATTTTCATATTCTCAATGGTAAGCAAGCACATTTTCTGCTACACTGTAGGTACCTAAGAATCATTGATTGAGCTGAACTAAACTTGAGTTATCTCACATTTTATTTTCTAAATGCCAAGTCTTACCATGTAATATCAGCAATGATTAGGTTTAAACACTCTTAGCAAAATGTAAGCAATTTTCTGGAAAAGACTGAAAAAATACATGACTTTATAGGGCATGTATGTTTTTAATCACTTCTTAGATCTCAGTCAATAACACCATTTCCTGAAATAATATAACAAAATAAAAACAGATACTAGAGTAAATAAGGGTCTAACCCTCTTACAACAGTGCTTACTTTATGCCCTGATTCTGAGGAAAACTTATTAGTAAGCATTAAATAAGAGACTTTATATAAAAGTGTGATTTCCTCCCCCCATACCTGAAGAGCAATCACCATCTTATTCTAAGGGGCCAAAATGTCTATAATATTCAATATTGTGTATATTATTCAATATACTAAAGTGATTATATTTCTATAAATGAGGAATTAAAAAATTCCCTTCATGTCTCCTTTTCAAAGGGATGCCCACAGAAAGTAATAAATTTACCATCAGAAGTCACTGGGAAAACAAAGTTAAAATCTTGATTAAAACCCAGATGTTAAAATCTATGGACAAACTCCAAGGCAAAAAAAAATTGTATATACATATATAAAAATTTCAGGGGCATGGCTGCCAAAGGAATTCAATTTAAAAACTGGTGTTGACAGGAGACCAGCAGTGAAAAATCACAGGAGGCAAGAAAGCATATAATTAGATACTTGATCTGTGACATATTAAAGTTAAGATGATGTGAACAAAGTTATGGCACAGTTTGAAAGACCTACCATGAAACCGAGGGTAAAAACAAAAGGATCACACAGCCAAAGATCCAAAGCAGCTAATAAACCAAGACATACTCTTGAAGCAGAAATCTCCACTGGTGAGGGACTTGGGGTGTGGGGTCATCATGTCAAGAAGAACCACATCTGAACACAAATAACCGTTGCCGATTTACCTATACACACATACATACGTACATTATGAAAGATGTGGGTTTTTTCCTTTTTACCTCTTATTTAACATACCCAGAAGTCTGAAAAATTGTAAATCCACCAAACAAAAGCTGCCCTGTACTTGGAACCTGAAGACTTCTGTAGTCATAATGCCTGTATTAGCCAGGCATACTAAATATCAAACTCCAGGCTGGAGGCAAAAATCAATAACCTGAGCCGACACTAATCAAAGCACAGAAAAAATCATGGTGCTCTGTGTGTCTACACGACAGAGCCGGAGCTCAGGTGAATTACAAACAAGTCTGAAGCCAATATTTACACCAGTTCTTTGTCCCACAATATGTAATTCAAGGACGAATTTTAAAAAAACATTTTAAGAACATTCAGTTTTCAGCAAATCATTGAGTGGAATGTTGTCGTTCACGTAACTATTGATAGAACTACTGGGGTTTTAAAATGCTGTGCCTGAGTATTACTCAGCCATAAAAAGAAACAAAATTGAGTTATTTGTAGTGAAGTGGATGGACCTAGAGGCTGTCATACAGAGTGAAGTAAGTCAGAGAAAAACAAATACCATATGCTAACACATATACATGGAATCTAAAAAACAAACAAAAAAAATGGTTCTGAAGAACCTAGGGGCAGGACAGGAATAAAGACGCAGACATAGAGAATGGACTTGAGGACATGGGGAGGGGGAAGGGTAAGCTGGGAACATATATACACTACCAAATGTAAAATAGATAGCTAGTGGGAAGCAGCCGCATAGCACAGGGAGATCAGCTCTGTGCTTTGTGACCACCTAGATGGGTGGGATAGGGAGGGTGGGAGGGAGATGCAAGAGGGAGGAGATACGGGGACATATGTGTATGTGTAGCTGATTCACTTTGTTATAAAGCAGAAACTAACACACCATTGTAAAGCAATTATACTCCAATAAAGATGTTAAAAATAAATAAAATTCTGTGCCTAACCTGATTTTTACCCAGAACCTACTCCAAAACATAATGGTTCCCAGAATCCAGGTACAAGTCCAGTGTTTGTCAAAGAATTGGCTTTTAAAACGTATATCTATGGTCTAGATTTAATTTATATGTAAAATAAATTGTAAGGATGGGTGAAGAAGGAAGGAAATATTTCTGCCTCTTCATGTTTAGCTGCAACTTATACGACATTAAGTAATGTTTTAAATTATGTAATAAAAATTTTTAAAAGTATTATAAAAAGGAAATGGAGGGATTTGGAACAAATCAGACTTGAATTGTTAGATTTTTTTTTCTCAGTTATTAGCTGTGTGACCTTAGGCAAGTTTCTTACCTTCTCTAAGCTCCCCCTTCCTAACTTCTAAATAGGATGATAATATGAAATATAACAGGTGAGATAATAAAGTGTGTAATTCAACATCTAGCATGTAGTAAATGCCCAATAAATTGTGCTCAGAGTGGGATTTACCGTGCATCTTATAAAGTATGTTTCTGGTCACTTCATTTGTTTGGGATATCTTCTAAGACTGGAGGAAGCCGTAGCAATGTGTAGCTTTGTGTGTATGTCAACTTTTAATATATAAAAACAATTTTTAAAATTATCTCACTGTAAGCAAATTTAACTTTAATAACTAACTTTGTCTTTGTGATATTGTATATATCTTTTTTTCTTAGAAAGCTTCCTAAATTAAAATTTAAGTCCCACAAAATCCTCTATCAGCCTGTAATTGTGCCTGTAGTTATTACAGTCTTTACTAATAATGAGAATCAATTAGTAACACTAAAATTCAGTCTAATTTGATTGCCTTTCCTAGCTCAAATTGAGAAACATGAGCTCACAATTAAGGACGTATAACCAGTTCTGCTTTTAAAGTATTTACCATCAACAACAGATTCGTATTTAAGACACTGACTCAATGCCCACGGGAAGTTAGAAGCCAGGTGTTCTTCAAGTCTGTTGTTACAAGTAGGCACTTGTTTTATTGCATTGTCAAGTGTAGTTTTGAAAACGTCGGCACACTGTCAAAAACTGTATCTGGTGAAGAAAGGAGCCCATATCGTTTTAACCTTTTGAGATGGAGAACAGACACAACACTGGGAGGGAAGAGGCTGAGTTTAAATGATATTGGATCCAGCCCAAAATTATCAAGCCAGGTAGGATGTTTACAGAGGCCACCTGCCCAAAGCCATAACTTGAACATCGAAACTTCAAGAATTAACATAAGAATCCAGTTGCCTGTGTACACTTTATTCAAATATACAAGAGTGAGGTGAGGGAGAAAGAGAGGGAGAGTGTAAGTCAAAGCCCATGTATGGGAGAGAGAATTAATGTGGGGAAAGGTGCAGTTAATGTGGTGCAAGGTGCCTGCCTTTTGCTAGATGAGCCAATGCCTCAGAATGGCAGGTGGGAGGAGTGAATCTGTCCTCCCTTGATATTCAACCCCATGACCCTCTCATATTGAGGGCATCTTCTGCCCTAGTGTCTGGAAATCTAAAGCATACAACTTAATCCAGTGTCACATGAAGAAACAGCTATACTCCAGTCCTCAAGGAAAACCTGCCTGTGTGGGATTTATTGAATGAGAGCATGCCTGTGTACTGTCTGGTATGCTTGACTTAAGGGATTTTGAGGGATTTTCATTATAAACAATTTTGCTTTACACTCTTGTTTAAGAAACAAATCTTTAAGAAGTGATTCTACTATACCCCGAGATAGGATCACTTCCAATCAGTATTCTACAACAGAAATAGGAAGAAGTCAAGTATATGTAGCAAGTATAAATTATCAGGTCATAACAACCAAATATGCAAAAATAGCATGCCTCCATAGTTTTCCATAAATCAACCCAAACCCCATCCTACCTGATTTTAGTTAATTCTGATTAAAATTAGTTCATTCCAAATTTAAGTTAGCCACCCAAGGGGTTCCTCTTCCTGTCCTCCTCTCCCAGGTTCCTGGGTTCTTATATAACTTTGTGGCGATTGGTGAGTGGTGGTGGTAGGGATGGGGGAAGGTTGATTATTGTCATCATCTGGTCACTCATGGACAATTTCACCCTCCCTGGTCCCTGGCATCTCATCCTCCCAGGCTGGCATCCACTGAGATGCACTAGCCCACTGGCCATAGTCATTGTTCTGCAAAGTTTATGTTCCTCTCTCCATATAGAGAAGACTTTTCTAATCTTTTATCCTGTTTTCATCCACTTCTCTTCCACTCTTGAGGCCATGGGATATGTTAATACTTCCGCTGAACCTTTCTGGGGCCACAGGAAAATATCTTGTAGAGCTGTCTCAAGTCTGATCTGCCTATTCACATCATACCACCACTTCTACTTCACTGCTACTGCACCAAGTTGATGTGATATAAGGGCAATCTCAAATTTTTCTGGCTTCTTGAATTCCACCTTAGAAGCAAGCATAGTTCCTTCTTCCCACTCAGTAACAAACTTAAACGGAAGGTATAAAACGTTCTATCATCTGCCTCCACTTGAAACTAACCAGAGGGATAATAGCATAACCCACTTGTATCTCAGACACTTGCATCCAAGCTTCACTACGTGTACTTTTTTTCTTGACTATTAACTCCCTAAGTCCAACTCAAAGGATCTTTGTCAAGATTGAGAAAAATGTCCCAAGTTTTTTATCATGAACTTTATGCTCTGAACTCTTCAGTTTCTGCTTCTGAAAAAGATAAAAGCCCAACCCCTGCAATTCAAAAGTCATTATTACTATTACCTTGTCTTGTAGTTCAAAAATCTATTTCAAAATGCAAAGGCTAAGCATCATTCATTTCTTTTACTCTGCACTTCTGCGGTAACATCTCTACCATGAGGGTAATAAGCCCAGGATGACTTAGCGGATGACCTAGCTGCTAAGACAGGGAAAATATTTGATGATGTTCTGAGTGAGGAAACATACTGCTAATGTAATACAATATCACCTCAACAACAGTTCATCAAGAAAAATGCTACTTGAAAGAGAATGTCTTCTCAGATACATGCTGAGAGGGAATTCTGCCTAATGGAAGACATTTTTATAAGTTGCTTAATTGCATTTCTCCAGCAACCCTAGAGGAGACAGAACTTAGAACTATGATGGTAGCAGAGACCTCTGATGTGGCAAAGAAAACTGAATGAACCTTACTGGATGTTTTTTCTTAAAGTTGCTCAAATGTCAAAGTAATTGGAAGTCAGGGAATTCTTTACAGAATGATGTAAATTTTTGTTTTATGGAATTCACCTATTAAAAATATCTTGTTTTGAACCTATCTGTGTAAATTAAGATCATGTTTATGAGCAGGATCTCTCTCTTTTCCACCCTCCCTCCCCTCAAGTCTCTCAGTCTCTCCACAAATGTATAAAATACAAGTAGGCATAGATACACAAGTGCATAAGAAAGCAAATGACTAAAATAGATATGATCAGTTTTATCCCATTCATGTTGATTTGAAATTTCTTCATTCATTGTATCTCTATTTCGTAGTACTGTATTCCATAACAGTAGCAAACACCACAGATTTAAAAAAACAACAAATGCAAGTAACTTGAAATTGGGAAAATTATGTCTGTGGATTCTTTCCTAGAATCTGGAAAAGGCTGCTGTTAATTGTTTCTTGTTTTCTTGGTTTTCTTCTGGAATCTATTCAGCTAAGAAATACCAGTGGTTTACAGGATTACAGTTTGAGAACTACCATGAAACCATCTGATAATACTATATTAACTTCTTCCATCTTTCAAAGATTTGGAAACAACTGTTGTCTACATGTGTTGCAAACAGCTAAACGTCACAAGTGATTGTGAGACCCCAATATAGTTCATATGTTATTATAAGCAAAATTCTATAGGCTTTTGCAGATACAGTGCCACGGGGAAGTTTTTTGTGTGCGTGTGTGTGCTTTTAAATGCATGTTTATTTTGTTTGTTTGTATTGGTTTTAAGTGAAAGATTGCCAACAACTATGAAGGAAATAGGATTTAGAAAGGATTTCCATCATAAAAGAATGTCTCCCAGCAGCTCTTAGTACAGGCAATATATTTCTTGCCAAAACTCATTCAAAAAGTATTTCAGTCATTCTTGTTACTTGAGAGTATTTGAAAGGAGTTTCAAAGGAGAACTGTACTTCCTGCAACACCCCTTCTTTTTATCAATTTGAGCAATAGTAGATAGAAACAGAAGAGACAGTAAAATTACACTTGAGAGGATCCATGGAGTTCAGAAAGCAAGCATCTGTCCCTTACAAGCTGAGCTTTGAACAGTTGCAGGCAAACATTTGCTGCTCTCAACGAGTCCCAGATGTAGGATATAGGAGCAAACAATATGGGTCAGAGGCAGAAAGAGAATTAAGAAAAAAGAAGATGTAGAACAGACCAAGAATCAGATAGATACATTATTCTAAATAAGCCCAGTTAGGGGCTTCACCAGTAGCAAGAAAAGTGTTGATAATCAGTGGTTGTCCATAGGTAGAAGAGCCGTACGGAGTGGCACTTGTGCCATGGATTTGCAATCTGAAGCTTGGAAAAATGCAGGCAATCTGCAAGCAATAATTGTCTTAAACCTCTGTCAACTGTAAATTGAACATTTTAAAGAGTAGATTTTAAGTTTCAAACCTTTTGTTGATCTTATAAAATATCAGGTAAAAGAACCTGTTCAGACATTATTAAGGAAGGGCACGTAAATGAGAAGGATCCACAATAGACTGCAGTTACTATTGTGGATCACTGATAGATCTACAGAAATGGAACTGTAACGGGGAACACTTCTGTTGGAACAAGTCAACAAGCAGTCTCTTTAAATTGCCTCTGAACATAGCCTAAATGTATAAAAGCCAACAAGTACCTGCCTAAATGTTTACAAAATTATATCTTTGAATCTGAGGTATACAATTACTTTTTTTTTTTTTTTTTTTTCCTGCTGTACGCGGGCCTCTCACCGCTGTGGCCTCCCCCGCTGCGGAGCACAGCCTTCCGACGCGCAGGCCCAGTGGCCATGGCTCACGAGCCCAGCCGCTCCGCGGAATGTGGGATCCTCCCGGACCGGGGCACGAACCCGCGTCCCCTGCATCAGCAGGTGGACTCTCAACCACTGCGCCACCAGGGAAGCCCTACAATTACTATTTCTAAAATCAATAATGTTAGAACCTTCATGTGGTAGTGGGTTTTTTTTTCCTGAACTACTGTAATTAGATAGACTACATTAACTAAATGATGGCATCTTAAAACTGGGAAAACATGACAGTAGTTTGATAATATCATCAAAAATAGCCCTAAATTTCTCAAAGGACCTTCCCCCCCATTTTATTAAGATATAATTAATATAGAGAACTGTATAAATGTGAGGTGTAGAGCATAATGATTTGACTTACATATATTGTAAAGTATTATTAATTACCACAATAAGTTTAGTTAACATCCATCATCTCATACAGGTAATTAAAGAAGGAAAAATTTGTTCTTGTGGTTAAGAACCCTGTAGGATTTACTTTTGACAACTTTCAAATATACCATACAACTGTGTTAACTGAAGTTGTCGTGTTGTACATTACACCTCTAGTACTTATTTATCTTATAACTGGAAGTTTGTACCTTTTGACCACCTTCATCCAACTCCCTTCCCCCACCCCCAGCTCTGGAAACTGAAAATCTGATCTCTTTTTCTATGAGTTGTTTTTTTGGTTTTTCTGGTTTTCTTTTTTTATTTGATTCCACATATAAGTGAGATCGTGTAGTATTTGTCTTTCTCTCTCTGACTTTATGTCACTTAGCATAATGCCTTCAGTGTCTCTCCATGTTGTTGCAAATGGCAAAATTTTTTCCTCTTTTACTGCTGCATAATATTCTGTTGTATATATGTATCACATCTTCTTTATCCATTCATCCATTGATGGACACTTAGATTGTTTCCAAGTCTTAGCTATTGTAAATAATGCTGCAGTGAACATGGAGGTGCAGATATCTTTTTGAGTAAGTGTATTCATTTCCTTTGGATAAATACCCAGAAGTGTAATTGCTGGATCATACGGTAGTTTCAACATTTTGAGGAACCTCCATACTGTTCCCAACAGTGGCTGCACCAATTTACATTCCCATCAACAGTGCACAGGGGTTCCCTTTTCTCTACATCCTCCAGAACAGTTGTTATTTCTTGTCTTTTTGATAATATCCATTCTAACAGGTGTGAGGTGGTATCTCATTGTGGTTTTGATGTGTATTTCTCTGATTAGTGATGTTGATTACGCTTTATTTACCTGTTGACCATTCATATGCCTTCTTTGGAAGAATATTCCAGGTATTCTGTTCAGGTCCTTTGCCCATTTTTAAATTTTATATATACGTAATTTTGTTGTTGCTGTTACTGAGTTGTATGAATTCTTTACATATTTTGGATATTAACACCTTATCAGATACATCGTTTGCAAATGTTTTTTCCCATTCACTCACTACTTTGTCTTTCCATTTTGTTGATCTTTCTTTGTGTGTGAAGAAGCTTTTTAGTTTGATGTAGTTCCACTTTTTTTTAGTTTGTTGCTTGTGCTTTAGGTGTCAAGTCCAAAAATTCATTGCCAAGACTCATGTCAAGGAGTTTTTTTTCTGTGTTTTCTTTTAGGATTTTTAAGGTTTCTAGTTTTACATCTAAGTCTTTCATCCATTTTGAGTTAAAGATAGGGGTCTAGTTTTATTCTTTCATATGTAAATATCCAATTTTCCCAGCACAACTTATTGAAAAGATTCATTTCTCCATTGAGTATTGTAGGCTCCTTTCATCGAATATTAGTTGACTGTCTATGAATGGGTATTTTTTCTGGATTCTCAATTCTGTTCTATTGGTAAATATGTCTGTTTTATGTCAGTAACATACTACTTGGGTTACTATAGCTTTATAATATAGCTTGAAATCAGAAAGTATGATACTTCCTGCTTTGTGCTTCTTAAGATTTCTTTGACTATGGGGGTCTTTTGTGATTCCATAAAAATTTTATAATTGCTTTTTCTACTTCTGTAAAACATCTCTTTAAAATACCGATAGAGATTGCATTGTATCTATAGATGGTTTTTGGTAGTACTGATGTATTAATTCTAAGCCATGAACACAAATACCTTTCCATTTATTTGTGTCTTCTTCAATTTTTTTCATGAATGTCTTATAGTTTTCAGTATACGGATATTTCACCTTCTTGGTCAAATTTATTCCTAAGTATTATTTTTGTTTTGATGCCATTGTGAATGGAATCTTTTTTAAAATTTCTTTTCAGAATGTTTATTAGTGTATAAAAACACCACTGAGTTTTCTGTGCTAATTTTGTATTCTGCAACTTTATTGAATTCCTTGATTAGAATGATTTTTTTTTTGGCAAAGTCCTTATGATTTTCTACATATAAAATCATGTCATCTGCCAACAGAGACCATTTTACTTCTTCCTTTTCAATTCTGATGAGTTTTCTTTCTTGTTCTTGCCTGATTGCTCTGGCAAGGATTTCAGTACTATGTTGAATAAGAGTGGTAAGAGTGGGCACCCTTATCTTGTTCCTGATCCTGGAAGAAAAACTTTCAACCTTACATTATTGAGTATGATGTTAGCTGTGGGCTTGTCATATATGGCCTTTATTATGTTGAGGTATGTTCATTCTGTACCTAATTTGTTTAGAGGGTTTATCATGAACAGAGTTGAAATTTATCTAATGCTTTTTTGTGTGTCTATTGATGATCATATGATATTTTCTCTTCTATTAATGTGTGTATCACTTTTATTGATTGGAATATGATAACTATCCTTGTATACCAAGGGTGAATCCCACTTGATCATGGTGAATGATATTTTTAATGTGCTGCTGAATTCATTTTGCTAGTATTTTATTTTTTTTGTATCTATCTTCAGTATGGATATTGGTCTGTAATTTTTTCTTCTAGTGTCCTTTTCTGCCTTTCATACAAGGGTAGCTCTGGCTGCCTAAAATGAGTTTGGGTCATGGGCTTTTCCTCACTGGGAGATTTTTTATTACTGATTCAACCTCCTTGCTAGTAATTAGTCAGCTCAGATTTTTTATTTCCTCCTGATTCAGTCTTGGTAGGTTGTTTGTTTCAAAGAATCTTCCAAAAAAAACAAAGAATCTTCCATTTCTTCTAGGTTGTTTAGTTTGTGGATGTAAGTTGTTCACAGTACCTTGTTATGCTCCTGTATATTTCTGTGGTATCAAGTTGTAATGTCTCCTTTTCATTTACAGTCTTTTTAATTTGAGTCCTCTGTTTTTCCTTTGTTAGTCTTGCTAAAAGTTTATTAATTTGTTAATCTTTTTAAAGAACCAACTCATTTTTGTTTTTATTTTCTATTACTTTCCTGTTCTCTAGTTCATTTGTTTCTGCTCTAATCTGTATTATTTCCTTCCTTCTGCTCACTTTGGGCTCTGTTTGTTCTTTGTTTTCCAGTTCCTTGAAGTGTAGGGTTAGATTGTTTGAGATCTTTGTTTCTTAATGTAGGTGTTTATTGCTGTGACTTCTGTCTTAGAACTGCTTTTGCTTCATCCCATAGGTTTTTCCATACTGTTTTCCCATTTTCATTTGTCTCAAGATATTTTTAAATTTTCTCTGTAATTTCTTCTTTGATCCATTGATTGTTTAATTTTCATGTATTTGTGACTTTTCTGATTTTCCTCCAGTTACTGATTTCTAGTTTCAAATGATTGTGGTCAGAGAAGATATTTGGTAGGATTTCAGTCTTCTTGAATTTGCTAAGACTTGTTTTGTGGCCTAATATATGGTCTCTCCTAGAAAATGTTCTATGTGCACTTGAGAAAAAAAGTGTATTCTGATGTTGTCATATAGAAGGTTCTGTATATGTCTGTTAGGTCCATTTGTATAGTGTTGTTCAAATCTGATGTTTCCTTACTGATCCTCTGTCTCAGTGATCTGTTGTTGAGAGTGGCGTATTGACGTCCCCAACTATTTTTGTATTGCTGTTTATTTCTCAGTTTAGCTCTTTTATTGTTTGCTTTATGTATTTATGTACTCCAATGTTGCATGTGGAAATGTTTACAACTGTTATATTTTCTTAATGAATTGACCCCTTTATCACTATGAAGAGAGAGAAGATTGCTTGTTTTAGTGCTTTTAAAGTCTATTTTGTATGATAAGTAGAGCTACCTCTGCAATTTATTGTTGTTGTTTTTTGGTTACCATTTGCTTGAAATATCTTTTTCTTTTTTAATTTTATTTATTTTATTTATTTTAACCCCTTTATTGGAGTATAATTGCTTTACAATGGTGTATTAGTTTCTGCTTTATAACAAAGTGAATCAGTTATACATATACATATGTTCCTATATCTCTTCCCTCTTGAGTCTCCCTCCCTCCCACCCTCCCTATCCCACTCCTCTAGGTGGTCGCAAACCACCTAGCTGATCTCCCTGTGCTATGCGGCTGCTTCCCACTAGCTATCTAGTTTACGTTTGGTAGTGTATATATGTCCATGCCACTCTCTCACTTTGTCACAGCTTACCCTTTCCCCTCCCCATATCCTCAAGTCCATTCTCCAGTAGGTCTGTGTCTTTATTCCCGTCTTATCCCTAGGTTCTTCATGACATTTTTTTCCCTTAGATTCCATATATATGTATTAGCACATGGTATTTGTTTTTCTCCTCCTGACTTACTTCACTCTGTATGACAGACTCTGTGTCTATCCACCTCACTACAAATAACTCAATTTCGTTTCTTTTTATGGCTGAGTAATTTTCCATTGTATATGTGTCACATCTTCTTTATCCATTCATCAGTTGATGGACACTTAGGTTGCTTCCATGTCCTGGCTATTGTAAATAGAGCTGCAATGAACATTTTGGTACATGACTCTTTTTGAATTATGGTTTTCTCAGGGTATATGTCCAGTAGTGGGATTGCTGGGTTGTATGGTAGTTCTATTTGTCGTTTTTTAAGGAACCTCCATACTCTTCTCCATAGTGGCTGTACCAATTTACATTCCCACCAACAGTGCAAGGGTGTTCCCTTTTCTCCACACCCTCTCCAGCATTTATTGCTTGTAGATTTTTTGATGATGGCCATTCTGACTGGTGTGAGATGATATCTCATTGTAGTTTTTATTTGCATTTCTCTAATGATTAATGATGTTGAGCATTCTTTCATGTGTTTGTTGGCAATCTGTATATCTTCTTTGGAAAAATGTCTATTTAGGTCTTCTGCCCATTTTTGGATTGGGTTGTTTGTTTTTCTGTTATCGAGCTGCATGAGCTGCTTATAAGTTTTGGAGATTAAGCCTTGGTCAGTTGCTTCATTTGCAAAGATTTTCTCCCATTCTGAGGGTTGTCTTTTGGTCTTGTTTATGGTTTCCTTTGCTGTGCGAAAGCTTTTACATTTCATTATGTCCCATTTGTTTATTTTTTGTTTTTATTTCCATTTCTCTAGGAGGTGGGTCAAAAAGGATCTTGCTGTGACATATATCATAGAGCGTTCTGCCTATGTTTTCCTGTAAGAGTTTGATAGTGTCTGACCTTACATTTAGGTCTTTAATCCATTTTGAGTTTATTTTTGTGTATGGTGTTAGGGAGTGTTCTAATTTCATACTTTTACATGTACCTGTCCAGTTTTCCCAGCACCACTTATTGAAGAGGCTGTCCTTTCTCCACTGTACATTCCTGCCTCCTTTATCAAAGATAAGGTGACCATATGTGTATGGGTTTATCTCTGGGCTTTCTATCCTGTTCCATTGATCTATATTGAAATATCTTTTTCCATCGCTTCACTCTGTCTTCGTGTGTCTAAGGCTAAAGTGAGTTTTGTATTCAGCATATCACTGGATCTTTTTTTAAAAAATTCATTTAGCCATTCTATGTCTTTTGATTGGAGAATTTAATCCATTCACATTTAAAATAATTATTGATAGGTAACAGGACTTCCCTGGTGGTCCGGGGTTAAGACTTTGCCTTCCAATGCAGGGGGTGCAGGTTCAATCCCTTAGCTCTCAGGGAGCTAAGATCCCACATGCCTCGGGACCAAAAAAATAAAACAGAAGCAATTTTGTAACAAATTCAATAAAGACTTAAAAAATAATAAGATAATTATTGATAGGTAAGGACTTACTATTGCCACTTCATAAATTTCTGGCTATATCCATCGTTCCTTGCTTCTTATCCTGCTGTCTTTTTTGTGTGTCTTGATGTCTTTTGGTATCAGTTTGCTTTTACTTATTTATTATGTTCTTTTGTGTACTTACTACAGGTTTTTCCCTTGTGGTTACTATGAGGATTGCATAAAAATATTTTAAAATTATAACCCCCTATTTTAAACTGATAACAAGTTAACTTTGATATCATTCCTAAACTTTTCACTTTCACTTCTCTTCCCGCTCACTTTTTAGGTTATTGATTACCAGTTTTACATTGTGTATCCAATAAGAGATTATTGTAGTCATGGTTATTTTTACTATACTTGTTCCTTTAATTTTGAAACTAGCATTGTAAGTGAATTACATGCCACCATTACCATATTACTAACTTTGACTATATATTTACCATTACCATTGAGTTTTAAGCTACCTTCTTATGTTTTTATGAGGTTAATTTGTATCCTTTCACTTACACCTAAAGAACTCCCTTTAGCATGTCTTGTAAGACAGGCCTAGGGGTGATGAACTCACACAGCTTTTGTTTTTCTGGAAAGTATTTCTCTGTCCTTTATTTCTGAAGAACAGTTTTGCCAGGTATAGAATTCTGGTTGATAGGTTTATTTTCTTTCAATACTTTGAAGAGATCATTCCATTCTCTCCTGGCCTGAACTGTTTCTGTTGAGAAATCCACTGATAGTCTTATGGGGGTTCCCTTGTAGTAACTTATCTCTTCTTTCTTGATGCTTTTAAAATTATTTTTTTTTTGTCTTTGACTTTTAACAATTTAATATATCTTCTACACGCCTATTTGGGCTCAACCTATTTGGGGTCCTTTGGGCCTCGTTGATCTGGGTGTTTATTTCTCTCCCCAGGTTTGGGAAGTTTTCAGCCATTATTGCTTTAAATATACTTTCTGTCCCTTTCTCTTTTCTCCTTCTGGAATTTTCATAATGTGACTATTGTTTTGTTGTGTCCTATGAGTCCCATTGGCTTTGTTCACTCTTCTTCATTCTTTTTTTCTTTTTGCTCCTCTGATTGAATAATTTCAAATGTTCTAGCTCAAGGTCACTGATTCTTGCTTATAAGTGGTTGAGTCTGCTTTCCAAGCTTTGTATTAAGCTTCTCAGTTCATTCAATATATTTTTCAGCTCTAGGATTTTTTACTGATGGTTTCTACTTTGAACTTTTTTTGTTCATGCATTGCTTTTCTAATTTCCGTTGTCCATCTGTGTGTTCTTGTAGTTCGCTAAACATCAAGATTATTCTGAATTCTCTGACAGTTCTTAGATTTCCATTTCTTTAGGGTCAGTTACTGGAACTTTATTAGTTTTCTTTAGTGTTGTGTTTACTTAATTTTTCATGATTCTTAATTCCTTTTGTTGGTACTTGTACATTTGAGCAAGCAATCTCCTCTTCCATACTTTATAGGTTCACTTTCGCAGAGATAACTCCTCACCAGTCAATTCAGTTTGGGTTTCTGCTAATGACCTTATGCAGGTGGGGCTTGCTATCGGGGTCTATTTTGGGGCAAGTTCCCTATCAAGCTCTGAGGTGAGGAGGGGGATTTATGCTGCTGGTGGAGAATAGTTGGATAGGACTGATAGCTTGGTTTCCTGCCCAAGCAAGGCTGTAGGATGGATTTTGCAGTTCCCTGGGTCATCAGTTTAGGTTTTCTAAATATTGAGACTAGACACTATTCTCAGCAGTAGGCAAGGCTACAGATTAGTTTTCCTGTCCTGGCCTGGCAGAAGAATGGGCCCCAGGGCTCACACAGCTCATAGTTTGGAGACCCAAATCAGGAAAGATCATGTGCTGAATTCTCTGGCCTCAGATGAGGCCACTGATTTTGCTCGGCAGATGGAGGGAGCAATGACCTATGCTCGCTGTTCAAGTTCCACTGTACAGAGGGCTGCTGGATGGGCTCTACAGCTTTCTATGTACTGTAAATAGGTTCAGTGGTTGGGTAGGCTGAAGGCTGTGTTTAGCAATGGGCAGGACTACAAACTAGTTTCCCTGTCTGGGAAAAGCTGGAGAACTGGCTTCAAAGCCAAAAAGTCTCTCTGTGGTCCTGACCAAATTCTAGGGCTGGCAATACTCTTTAAGACCTGAATCAGACAAACCTTTACCCTGCCAAGTTTCCTGGTCATCCTGCTCCACTGTTTTGGCTCCACTGATGGGTGAAGATGTTGATTTTGACACTTACTTGGGCACTGCAGGTAGGAACTCAGTCTATAGAGATCTGAGTGCTGATTGTTGCAAGCCCCTACCCACTTCTCCATCACAATCAGATTTCCAGGGGTGAAGCCTCACAGATTGCCCTGCAATCCCATGGAATAAAACCAGAGTGGGAGTTTCCCTGGAGTGACCCACAATGCTGGGGAGGCAGGATGTCTACCCTGGGCTCTCATGTCCCTCTGGAGGAACCATAGGCTTAGGGGAGACTTCTTAGTGTGGTGCTATACCAGCCTGGAGGAGGGGCAATGTCATTAGTGTGGAGTTACTCCTTTTACACTTCTAATACAGTGTCTTGGTTGCTGTGGTACAAGGGGTGCTTCAGCCTCCCCCCTGTGTTCTAGAATTTGTTCAGGTTATCTTTTCTGTGAACAGTTGTTAGTTACTGTCCTTGTGAGAAGGAAGCAAAGTCAGGAATGAGTTATGTTGCCATATTGGTAATGTCACTCCTCTCTCAGGATCTTTGGACGTGAGGCTTATTCACCTAGCATTAAGTCACATTTACAAGCCGATGCCTCATAAAGAAGAGTGATTGATGTCCTATTGTGGAAAAAAGTCCATGAATGAGAGGTCAGACAACCTGGGGCTTATTTATGGCTCTGCGTTATTTGAATTTATTTGACTCCAGTCTTCTAGCAAGTTTTTATTAGATGTAGTTTATAGGTGTTCCAACTCTAATATTCTTGGGTTTTTCTTAGTAAACATCAAAATACCCACAATACAAGAGCAGTTGATATTTTCATGCAAATCTTTTATAAATCGAAAAATAAATGTACAGATTATCAGATTAAATTTTATTCAGCATAATCTTAATTCTAGGTATGTATTATTTTCATATTTAACTTTTAAAATTGGCCATCTGCTTATTATATAGAAGTTTTTCTTAAATATAATTTGTTATTGACTAGCTCTTTATTCAACCTGGTTTATTTTTTGGATATTACAGACTTGACCTGAGCATAAGCTACCACAAATACTTCATGAAAATTGGTGAAATTTACATTTATTTCTCGGTAAAAATAAAGTAGGCAAATAGTATCACCATAGATTCATCACGAAGTTGTCAAAGTCACTTTATATTTCAATCAAGAGTCTGTCCAAGAATAAACAGGGATCAGTATTAGAGTATATTCATTATACCTAAGAAAATACACAATATTTCCAGAGCACTTAGAAAATTTAATCCCCAAAGCTTGAAATTTACAAATATATCCTGATGTGCTCATCATAGACTGCACCATTAGTCTAGCTTTAATCCCTGAAAAATATTAAACACTTAAACACCACTTAGTGGAAAAAAATCATTAAAATGGAATTGAAGTTCACATTGTTATTTGGAGAGGCTTGTGTTTATCATGTCCTATAAAAGTTCCAAGAAGACTATAACAAAAATACAAATATTGGCATGGGGCACACCACTTCTTTGCCTGCTTTTAAACAGATGTCTGTGACGAAGTTAATTGACATGAAAGAGAACATTAATAATACCAAATTCTCAAAGAGCGTAAAACATAGATCTCTAGTGAAGTGATTTATCAGTTGACGAGCTTTCTCGCTTACCAATGACCATTTCAGAGAAAACAGCAACACTGGCACATCACTGACTGCACCATCTCCATAATATGTTTTCATTCCAAACACGAACAGTTGTATCTGGGAAATATTCATAACATGCCCAAGAAGTCTTTTTTTTTTAACAGATATTACAAATTTATGGGTCAGTTCCATAGCAGGGAAATGCTTAAAAGAATTATGAATAGATATTATATTTATAAAGAATTTAATAACATGTGGGGAGAGTTCCCTGGTGGCCTAGTGGTTAGGATTTGGTGCTTTCACTGCCATGGCCCAGGTTTAATCCCTGCTCGGGGAACTGACATCCCACAAGCCACGTGACGTAGCAAAAAAAAAATGGGGAAAATGTCATGATATCATGTCAGTGAAAAAGCATAATACAAAGCTGTATATATAGTGTAATGTCCACCGTATATAACATCTATAAATATGAATACTAAAAGTACTAAAGGGAAGTTTATTAAAAGGAAATGTACTAAAAGATCATTCACAGTTACTTCTTAGTGTGACCTCGATTAGGTTCTTAATACTTTGCTATACTTTTCAAAGTATCTTTAATATTCATAGAAAGGAAAGGTGGGTACGTATATAATACCAAATTTAAAAGTCTTTATCATGCTGAAAATTTCTAGCCATGATGATTAAAAGTAAAAGCAAAACCATTTAAAGGAGGAAAAAGAGTACTTCCATGCTCAATTTAGATAAATGAGACAGAATCAAATTCAAGTTGGAAAAATAAATTTTTTAATTCAACCTTTAGCTAACCAGAGAAAAGTCTCTTTACTCAAAATGCTTTTCTTCACTAATAATAATCAACAAAAGACAAGAGTCATTGTCTATGCTCAGAATTGGAGTTTCAGTTTTTTCCTTTTTCTGTGCCTCATGTATCTTCCTACAGATTCCTACAACTCAGTGTTTTTCATGTTATTGAAGCTTGTGTCATCCTGCTGAGAAGCATTTGAGGCTATGTTGTAACCAGGTTTATTATGAGACACCAAAACATTGTTGTTAGGTAGAGTCAGGCGCCTATGTTCACATCCTCCATTCAGCACTGAATGCTACCCAGTTTCTTAACTTTTCTCTCAGTTTCCTCACCTGTGGAATGGGCATTATAACCTCAGAGGGTTTTAAGATGACTAAAGTGATAATTCTCATAAAGCTGCTAATACCCCTCGCATTTCCCCAAACCTTAGTCTTCCCCATCTTATCTCATGCCAGTTCAGTCCTTTCATTGGCTTGGCCCAAGTCCTTGAAGTCATCCTAATCCCTCCTTTCTCCACACCCCACATTCAATCTGTCAGCAGATTCTGCTGTCTCTACCTTCAGAATAAATTCAGGCTCTGACCACTTCTCACCATCTCCACTGCCACCAACTTGGTGCCAGCCGTCATCTCGCTCCTGCACCAATGCAATGGTCTCCTAACTTTCACCCTTGCTCCCCACAATCTATTCTATGGAAATCACGCTGTAAGCCGCACCATGCCACGCCTTTCCCAAAACCCTTCAGTGGCTGTTCATCTTGCTCAGAGGAAAAAGTAAATTCTCAACCAAGACCTGGAAGGTCTAACAAAAGCTGGTCCATCATTATGCCTCTGACCTTAACCCCTACTGCTCTCCCCTGTGCCACTTGTCTCCAGAACAAAAGGCAAGGCTTGCTTTAGGACATCTGCACCTGCAGTTCCCTCTGCATGGCTCATTCCTCCCCTAGGCATTTATATGGTTTGCTCCCTTACCCTCTTCAAACCTTCATTCACATATAATCTTTTCAACAGGCTTTTCATATTCAAAATTGTAAATCCTCCCTTAGGACTCCCCATCCCATTTCCTGACTCTTTCTCTCTTCAACTTGTATCATTTTCTCATTTACTGTGTAAATTGTTTGCTTATGCTATTTAGAATATCACTCTATGAAGGCAAGAATTTGATATATAAATGGGGCTTTAACAATGCCTCATACCTAGTAGTTAAACTTTTATGAATGAGTGAATAAATGGATGAATGAATGAGTACATGCCCTGAGGACAGTGCCTAGAGATAGCAAGTACTCTGCATTTTAACTGTTCTCATGCTCTGTGAGAATATCATCGAATCGTGAAATCATAAAGTTAGAAAGAACTTAAACCATTTACTTAATCTACATTTTTGAAAGGTGATCATTTGATCTTTAAGTAATCTCTTTCTCAATAAGTCATTTGCTACCAAAGAGCACCCAGTTTCTTTTTTTCTATTTGTTCTTTATTCTATTTGTTAGCCAGTGACAGGCTGTAATGTCTCTCCTGGTAAGTTCTATTCATTGATGCTCTGGATATATTCTGCAGCTACTCTAAGTGTGCCCATCTTCTACACGAGGGAGCATTCTGAATATCTGAAAGTAGTTAGAATGTCCCATTTAAGTCTTTTTCTCATAAATATTGTAAGCTCGTACACATCTTTCATTACACCCAGAAGTGAGCACAGAGGTGGCTACACCAGTATATTTCCATTATTGCAAACCAACCATTAATATTTTATCCAGTGTCATCACACCATTAGCTTATGTCGAACTGGCTGTAGTTTAAGATGGCCAGACGATGTTTATAATTTGTGTATTTTTCCCGCAATTAGCTCCTTTGAAAGGAGTTCTCTCCCATTCCATTCTATACATTTCCCACAAATACAGAACAATCTTCATTGAGATCCTGTCCTCTTAAGTTTAGAAATTAAATAGTGAAGTATTACAGTGGTGATGCTATAAACTCTCAGGCTATGAAAGAAAAGTAATAAATTTTACCATCTATAATCAGAAACACTTGTTATATATTTAAAGCATCACACAGGTAACTTCCATAAATTATCTTTTTCCACCACACTGTCTTCTGCTAAAATTTTCAGAATTTGTGGTAAAAAGGATCCCATCTTCCGTGAAACATCTTCCCACACCCTCTCAGGAACTCTACACTCTAAACACACCTCATCGGTCTCACTGTGGTAAACCTGTCCTTCTGTCTACCACCAAAGCAGGATCTCAAGAACACATACAACTACAAAGAGACTCCTCACAAAGATTGTGTGATTAAATGATTCTCGAGATGTGAACTGAAAATGTTGAGTAGAAACCTTGATTTCATAAATTGCTTTCCTGTGCTATGATTTCTGTAACCTCATTGTTCAACTCCTTTGTTTATCATTAAAAACATGCTCATAGCATGATATCTAATAATACCAACAGTGGAATTAGATAGCTTTAGTAGGATGCATTTTGAACTCCTTACAAGACACATTATAAATGTATTTATGAGTTGAAGAATAAATAGATAAATTCAAGCAGTTAAAAAGTGTTTAATAGCAGAACAGCTTATTCCCTGTACTAAAATGCTTTTCATTTTATCATAACCCTCCCAAAGTCAGCTCTCAACATAGCTAAGGAGAAACAGACTTTATTCTACTCTGAAGATTCAATACACATGTTTAGGTACAAGACAAATTAGTAGCCCAGAACATGACAAAGCTTACACACCCAGAAGCAGAACCATGTATATTGCCATCAAAAGAGATTTGCTGAATAGATTTTATGCCTCTCACAGAGTTTATACCTAATTATCCAAACCCGATATGAGAGACATGCATACATGCATATGGCACAGCAGATAATGAAATGTTAATCAAAATATTTTTCATTTTCATTTAAAGGATTTTGGCTAAGAGAAGTTCCCTAGATTTAGCAAATAAATATAGGATGACCAGTTAAATATGAATTTCAGATAAACAATGAATAATTTTTTAGTTTACATGTTTCCAATAGTGCATAAGACATACACACACCAAAAAATTATTCATTATTTATCTGAAATTCAAATTTAAATGTGTGTTCTCTATTTTATCTGTCAGCCTTAGGCTAAGATCAAAGTGACATGACTGTGATTGGAGTCACATCAATGCAAAGGTGTGTAAATAAAGTTTTGGTCCAGGCAACAAAATACAAAATGGGCTGCATGCCAAAGCTAGGGGCCAGAGGGCAGAACTCACAAATTAAAAAATCACAAAAACTGGTTTCACTCTTCTTGGACCATTCAGTGAGATCAAGAATATAAAAAGGGAGCTTTCCTGGTGGCGCAGTGGTTGAGAGTCCGCCTGCTGATGCAGGGGACACGGGTTCGTGCCCCGGTCCAGGAAGATCCCACATGCCGCGGAGCGGCTGGGCCCGTGAGCCATGGCCGCTGAGCCTGTGCGTCCGGAGCCTGTGCTCTGCAACAGGAGAGGCCACAACAGTGAGAGGCCTGCGTACCGCAAAAAAAAAAAAAAAAAAAAGAATATAAAAAGGGGTCACAGCGTTCAGAGAAAGAGATATTGTGGGGGACTTTTCTATGGAAAAAGTTGGGCTTGAGCCCTACCTCCACTTCCCCAGGGGAAAGGAGAGGAGTTTGTTGCCCCTCATCTCAGTGCAAGTAAGGGGTTCAGCCAGAGCCCTTGGAGGGTCTAATTCTCTCCATAGTTGGGGGATTCCATGGACTAATAAAGTGGCCTATTTCAGGACAATAAAGAGAGGACAGGGCTAGGTTGGCAAAGGAATTATACTTCTACTAGTAAAAGTCAAGGAATGTTTGATTCCCATGGACCAAATTGTGGGCCTGTGGGGAAAGAGGTGATCTGGAGCACAAGAGAACTTGGGTGCAGCACCAAGTTGGAAGATCACTGCACACTAGGGCTGAGGGCAGAAGGAAGACATTACGCACGCCATGACAGCTGCCACTACAAAGGGCTACTCAGTGGTCTTTAAAGCACCCACAGGAGAAAGTATCAGCTACAACCACCTGCCAAGTTAGAGTGAGAAGCCAGCTCATGAAGATCTCAGTCCCTAGCCAGGAAAGAACTTCCCTTTTCTACTCCCCTTTCTTCCCTACTCCCTTTTCAACCATGGCATGGTCAAAAACTATAGTTTGATGAGTCCGAGTCCAGGAAAGTTAACCGATAAGTTTCTCTTTCTTCTCTCCAAATGCCCCAGCCTACCATCTACAGGTCTCAGCCTCTTACTCTGGATTAAAAATCAAAATGCTAATTAATATCTTGCACTGGATTATTTGAAAAATTTTGCACCGTGACTGTGTCATATCTCTTAAAGTAACGGCATACTGTAATAGTGAGCATAAACACTTTGAGGTCTGCTAAGTTTTAATCTGATAGAGAAAAGTTTTCTCCAACTAAGTAAATTATAAAGGAGCAGTGGGAGACAGAACTAAAACTGCTTAGATTATATCCAGTGATTCAGGTGGTTCATATGGTAATATTGGGACAGAGATGAAAATGCCCTTTCTGTGAGAACCAGGTCGGATGAAACAGCTTTCAGGATAACTCCATCTGTGTCTACCTGTCCACCATGTTGATTCACCAAGAAAAACACTACCAGCTACTGTACTGGCGGCTTTTGCCATGCTGCGCTTCTTTTGCTGGCCAAACATAGAGCTGGTGTCAATTTCAGAAGCCTATACACCATTTTATGCATTTAAAAGCATATCAATGAACACTTATTTTTACTCCTGATACTCAGCAACAATGTGAAGAGACTGTACATAAGAATATTTCTAAATTTGTCTGAGATTTTTCAGAACTAAAGGTTTTCCTTTGCGTCACTTTTCTCTCCAAAGACTTCATTTAGGTTTTTTCCCCCCTACTTTTTTTGTGCCAGTTTCACCCAACTCTTGAGGATTCCTAGATTCCTTTCTTCAAGAAAAGGAACAAATGCTCGACAGATTAACCTCCAAACACTGAGAACAAGAAAGACATATAAACGTATCTGGAATCAGTAACAAAATCTATTGCAATCATGTATAACACAAGAAAGTCCTGACACAGCCAAAACACGATGCTAGCCAAACACTGCACAATGCTGAAGGCAGCAGTCGAGTTTGAAAATAAAAATAGTAGGTAGTATCAGCATAGACAGAATGCACAAATTCCTGTAATATAATTATCTTACTGGGAATGCAAGAAAAAGCCAAAAGTAGTGACCTGATCTATCACATGCATCTATCTTCTACAATTTGCAAATGTCCAAAATGGATAGAAGCAGCTACCCTGTTATATTTTCTTTTATAATAAAAAGAATAATGTCACATTTGGGGGAAAAAAGGGCAAGAGGTACTTTTTAACAAAAGTAAAATTATATGTAATATCTTGTGAGTCCCTCAGTGTAATTCAGATTTATATATCTAAAAGTATTATTTTGGTTTTTCTAATTTTTCATCTTTTACTGAGATATAATTGACATACAACATTGTACTAGTTTTAGGTGTACAACAATGTTTTTTTGTTTGTTTTGTTGTTGTTGGGGGGTAGGAGTTTATTAATTATTTTTGCTGTGTTGGGTCTCCGTTTCTGTGCGAGGGCTTTCTCTAGTTGTGGTGAGCGGGGGCCACTCTTCATCACGGTGCGCGGGCCTCTCACTGTTGTGGCCTCTCCCACTGCAGAGCACAGGCTTCGGACACGCAGGCTCAGCGGCCATGGCTCACGGGCCTCATTGCTCCGCAGCATGTGGGATCCTCCCAGACCAGGGCTCGAACCTGTGTCCCCTGCATTAGCAGGCAGATTCTCAACCACTGCGCCACCAGGGAAGCCCCCCCAACATAATGTTTTGATATATGTACCTATTGCAAAAGGAGTACCACAATAAGTTTACTTAACATCCATCACCACACATAGTTACAATTTTTTTCTTTTGATGAAAAGTTTTAATATCTAATTTTCAAATACACAATAGAGTATTGTTAACTATGGTTGCCATGGCTGTACACTACATCCCCATGACTTATTTATTATATAACTGAAAGCTTGTACCTTTTGACTACCTACACCCATTTTGCCCACTTCCCATCCCCGACCCCTGGTAACCACAAATCTGTTCTCTGTATCTATGAGGGGTTTTTTCCCTTTGATTCCACATACAAGTGATGTCATACAGTATTTGTCTGACTTATTTCACTTAGCATAATGCCCTCAAGGTCCATCCACGTTGTTGCACATGGCAGGATTTTTTTCTTGTAAGTTTTAGGGCAATAACCAAGAGGTGGTATTTATTGTGCTTTTAAACATTTCTGAAAAGCTATGCACTAAGAGAGGCCAGTCCTTCAGAAGAAATTTTAAGAGAAAAAAAAAAAAAAAATACTGTTAGTGGGTTACAAATTAGAAGCCCTGGCTGCCATCTCGTAACTTGAATCCTAGTTTAAGTGACTACATACAAACGTGAGAGAACCTGAGAAAACCTGGCGCACTTACACCCACAACCACACTTACCTTTGCTCCTTTCAAAACTGTTTATGGTACAGAAGCATTCATGGCAATGACAAATTCCACCTCAGAGCCATAGTCTAGAAAGAGTGTCTAATTTAAGACATATTTGTCTGTAATTTCCCCTTACTTCCCACCCTACCCTTTCCCGGTACGAGGTTTTTCAGTGGAATAAGCAAGACTGGATGCAATATAACTGAAAATTCAAGTTAAATTCCAGCTTTCTTATGCAGGTTAATCACGACAAAGTTTTTGAGCCAACTGATTGCAAATAAACTAAGCTCTGCCACGTAACCATTTTGGTTCTATTATGAGCTTCTCTTGGAAAGCTACTCCTTTAACAGCTATAGTAGAACATTAAATCACACTTTTCAAGTGTTGGGACTTTCCTTTGGCCTTAATGGCAATGAGCTTAAGGGGCTCAGGCTCATTTATTACAATTCCCCTTTCTTTCTGATGGTTAAATTGACACTATTGTTATTGCATATAACTTATTTAATTTTTAAATTCAAAACATATTTATGAACAGACTTGAAAATTCAGAGAAATAGAAACAAAGGGAAAATCAGTTTTCCTACCAGCTACCTTCAATTACTTTTTCTAACAGTTACGGTCTTTTGTCTTCTAAGCCCTTGACAAAAATATGTGCGCTTAAAATAAAATTGTATATATGGCTTTATATCCTGTTCTTCTCAGCATTATTCCATTAGCATTTTCCATGTTCTTATATTATCTTTTTAAATATCTTAAGTGGTACATAATATTTTAATGAGTGAATGTACCGTGGTTTAATTTTTCCCTTGTTATTGGACATTCTGTTTCCAGTTTCTCACAATTATTAATGATGATCCTATGAACTTCTTTGAATGAAAGCTCCTTTTTATATTTAGGATTGTTTTATTATGGTAGATTCTCAGGGGTGGAATTGCTGTTCAGAGGACATCAGGTTTCTTAAGGCTCTTCGTACATATTGATAAATTGCTATCTAGAAAGGTCATACCAGTTAACTCTGCCACCAGCAATAATTGGAGCATTCCATCATATACTTAATGCTTTCATCCCAGGCTCATTAGCATCTTTGCTAACATGATAGGTAAAAAATTGAATATCATAACAGGTTTTAGTTCATCTAACAAAATTAGACATATATGCCCATAAAGACTTAGAAACCTTACAAGGCCCTTTAAGGAAATAGTCATCTTCCAAATCCTTCCCTGCCTCACAAACACCCAATAACCATTTCCTACTTCCCAAAGACAGAACATGTTCTAGCCACTGTCGTTGCCTTGTCTTTTGACTGTGTAACCACAAGTTTATGGGCCTGGAGCAACATGAAATATCTCCCTTTCTATTTTGACCGCTGATCTATCAAGTGAGGCAGTCCACCTTGGCATGACAATGAGAGGAAGGTGTCCTTACGTTGGTGTGCAATAACATGCCCCCCTCATAAGGTCAGGATGTTAAAAAATCTTTTGTCTTGATTCTCGTCCCATGACATTTCACTCAATCATCTATCCCCGGGCCACTCTCCCAGCCTTGTTCCAACAACCCAGTAACCCATAAGAACAATGATGGGGCCAATCGTCCTTGCTTAGCTCTGCTCGTGGACCTGATTTTTATCATCTTCAACAGTCCAGATGCATTCAGTTAGTTGAATTACTGCTGCCTTCTCTCAAGAAAACCTTGTAGGTATTGGTCCTCTCCATCGCTTACCTTTGTTCTTCCAGAGTGAAGTACTCAAATAGCACACATCACAATGAGGAAATGCCAAGGCTGGGGCGGGATGGGAATTCTGACCTCTATTATTCTCTGGTGTGACCTTACTGTCACTTTCTGATGTAACTTTGGGCAAGGTCCCTAATCTCCCTGTGGTTGAATTTTCTTGCCTGAAAAATGGGAATAATAATAGTATCTACCTCACAGGGCTATTGTAATGATTAAATGAGCTGGTATGTATGTGTAACACTTAGAAAATGAGTGTCTCCCACATAAAGCACCATATATTTGCAAGCTATAACTACAATTTCATTCCACTTAATTCCTGCCACCTGAAATGAATCCTAGTTTACAGTTTCTTGCTGTATATGTTTTGTATAACTTAACTCTGTATTACCTTCAAGGGTGGCATAGAACCTGGTTATTAACTTTCCTTCTAATGTAACACAGCGGTAAAAGAAGTTTTTTCTCATTGAGCCTGGTAGAGTGGTAAGGGTTTCGTGTGGTGGTCAGCTATTGCAGTCTAAGTACATGGGCTCTGAGACCATATAGATATGAGCTCAACTCCCAGTTCCAAGTTACTAGCCCACTGACTTTGACCCTGTCACTAGATCTCCCTGATTCTAGTTATTTTCATCCTTTCTCAGAGGTTACTCTAAGAGTTGAATAAAACAAAGAAGATAATATAACTGAAGTGATTCTAACATATATTACTTGTTAAATAGATGTTAGGTGTCTCTTTTCCATTTCCCTTCATCTTTAAAACATCACTCTTGAATCTTCACATTTATTTGTTTGACATATATATAAAATGTATTAAATGATAGCCATTAATCCAGGCACTGAGATAGAAGTTCTCACAGTCTGATAAGAGATTAAACAACTAATTATAGTGTAGTGTAAAATGTGCCTTAGAGTTCAACTAATTCTTAGTGAAAAAATGAACAAATGGTTAAGTGAAAAGCTTAACCTATATTGTGTAACTCTTTCTGGAGATTTCAACTTAAAGTTATCACTTATCCTATATTGGCAAAGACTAAAAATTCCAGTTCATGTGTATGTTAGCACAATATGCCTAATGTATGTCTGTGGCTAGAATAGAGAAGAGTAAGATCTGGGAGATAGAAAATGGAGTATGTAGACCTTGAAGAGTAGAATGACATCATGGTTTTTGTGCCTCAAAAACAAAGTGTTTCAAAGCAGGAAAATCTTCAGTAATTTGTTTTTTAATAAACACTCAGTTCCACATTGGCAGTGTATTCAAACAGTTCCATGAGAAAATGCCATTAGCACAAAATATAATATCTCATAAGACTTCTAAATATCCTTTGACCGTTTCCTTTTCCAAGTTTCCAATAAGAACTTAATTGTGAGATAAGGCAAAAGCACAAAATTTTTCCAATTTCAGAAAAATAAATAGACATCATTAAAGTTAAATCTAAAAATATATTCACCTATCATCATCCATCTTTACTTAGAAAACAATAGTTGCCTATCCAAACAGAGAATTTGATTGATCCTAGGTTCTCAAAACACACATGAATGGTTTTGGACAGATGTTTCATCAATGACAAATTGGCCTTGAGGGAAATACGACCACCTTGGAAAAAAGCCACATATCCAAATTCTTTTAGTTTCAGCAGCACTCGTTTGAAACTATTTTCTAATCTTAAATTTCTAAGTAAACTTCTGTAAAAATAAATATTAAAGAACTCTTTTTAAATCAGATTTAAATAAATCCTATAAAGGCTAAGGTTACGGTTTTAAGTGACCCACTAATCAACTCTCCAATTTTTATGGCAATAATATTATTGGCAAGAGTTTGCAAAGTGGTTGATGGCATCAACCACAGAGCTCTGTTTATAAACACATATTATCACATTAGGGGCACACTGTTTTGATTTTTAGAGCATTCCATTTAAGTTCCAACCTTGAACTGATCTGATTAATACTTTTTCTTCTAATCTGATCCACAATACTTAATGATTGTATTTCATTTATGACAACATTCAGTGGGAACAGAGAAAGTATTTCATTTAAAATTAAAGACTCTAAATATCTAAGATTAGGACTGTTAACACCAAAAGCTGTGAAATTATCTCTTAGACATTCTCCAGAAAGTAGTGTGGAGGAAAGATCTGTAGGAGCTTTATATAGTGTTTTCAAGAGGCAGCAAGACGAATGCAAGAATTTCATAGCGAGGTAAATCAATAATTACTGAGATGTTTCTCCTGAAGTAATGTTAAATGTGTTCTCGTATCATAGTATTAGACACTTACAAATACAAGCACATGCAAACACCACCACCACACATAATGAGGGCTCATTACACTATGAACTCGTTCTCAGTCTATCATCTTTTTTGGTGTTGCTTTATTATTTCTTTTTATTGTATATTTTACAGCTCCATTATTATTATCTTGAGATCTGTTTTAATGGCATGTTCAAGAAATCACTGGACGAAACCTTAAATGCAAAGGGCAAATGCAGAAAACAACAAAATATGTGTAAGATTCTCTTGACCTCATAAAAGTGGATGTATGGATATGTTTTCACATACAGACATAAACGCACATATGCGCACACACACACACACACACACACACACACACACACACACACACACACACATTGTTTTCTTGGGTCGACAGTTCATAATTCAAATACTAAGGAAGATCTAGCAATTCCTGGAGAGTCAGCCATTGTTTGACTTTAAAATTTGTATATTTAATACTTCTTATAGAATATTCTTATGGGGGAGAGGGGATGAGTTGTGATAACCAGGTTTCAGCCTCCCTACTACCATTACTGTTTCAGCAACCTCAGAGCATTGCAGAAATGACTCCCCTTACTAAATTCTGGCCCAGGCCACCCAAGTTCTCTCTCCACCTGCTGCAGGAGATCAGAATGCCTAAGACCTTATATCCAAGAACACTAAAAGAGTCAAAGCTAGCAAGATCCATAGACATAATCAAGTCCAGCACTTCTCACTATTTTCAAGAACAGTGACCCTGAACTTCCCTCCTCTTCACCAGGCTAACACCTGCTCATCCTTCACATCTTTCTCTGGCGTCTCCTCCTCCAGAAATCCTTCCCTGATTGGCAAGTGCTTTTCCTGTGAGTTCACTTTGAATTCTTTGTACATCTCTGTCCCTTCCTCAGGGAAATAATATTGAGTAGTCCAGATTTCAGCTGCTCCCTCATCCCCATAGTTGAATCACATTTCATCAAAAAAAAAAAAAAAATCACTGTGCAAATTGGTTTACATCACACACTCCACCATTAACAACTTAAAAATTCTGCTTGGGCATCTATCTTCTTCAAAGTCACCTTTTTTTTTTTTTTTTTTTACCAGTCTCCTGGTAGCACCCTTGCTGCCAGGATTCTTTAGTATCCCTTATGCAGAACAATTGCACTGTCAAGCATACCAGAAGCATTTCAGTGTTGAAGAAAACAAGACCACGGAAATAACAGTATCTGCCTTCTCCAGAGGCAATTTATCCAGTCTGGTGTTTCCTGATTTTGCTCTTTGAAATCTTTCCCTATCTGACGAAATAAAAGTAACATCAGGATGTTTCAGTTCTTTGCTCTGGAGCTCTACCAATGTGATTTAGCTACCCTTTATGTTTCTACTTTGTCTTCATCCTACGTTTCTCCAGCAAATGGTTTCTTCACTGATACTGTCTATATGACTTTTCTCTACCTCATGCTTGCTTGCTTACTTGTAGTTTCTTCTTCCCTCATAACTTCAGCCTCTACATTAGATAATCATGACCTCTCTGACTTTTCAATTTATGCTCCCAATACTGCCTACTTCAAATATTTAAACCAAAAAAGCAGATCTCCCAGGTCATCTTTTAAATCTGGTCCTATCATAGCTCATCGGACAATAGATTGTCCATTATGGATTGGACAAATGGATTGATTGCCCTTTGATTGATTGCCTCATATGGATTGACTGCCCTTTGTTCAAGGCCTAGCCCTGGTTGTCCAATCATGTGTCGTTTTGATTATCCCGTGGTACAAAGATGATCATCCAGACTCACTCCTTCTGCAGCCACTGCTGCTAGCTTAGTTGTCCTTAAATTGGGCCAGAGGGAAGCAACGATTATGACTGTTTTGAATTATGCCAATTGCAGTTCCTTCTTTCCGATTGCAGTAGGTAGGTGGTGCCCAACCCATATCCCCCTTTATGATCCAGTGCACCCTCCTCCCTGGTCCCATGAGTGTGGCTGTTAAAGGCTTCTAGCAGCCTGCCTTTGCCAGGAAACTGTCCTCAGCTGACAGGAGCTGCCTCACCCCACAGATTACTGCCTTTTCCCCGCTTGTTCACCTTCCTTATCCTGCTTTACTTTACTTCCACTCTTACAGATTTTTTCTGAAGAGCACTCCCTGAAAAACTCTGCATTTGAATTCTTGTCTCAGGCTCGGCATCTAAGGAACATAACCTCAAACTTGTTACGTAAATTAAGGTCCCTTTGTATTGGAAATAAATAACTCTGCCCACAACTTATGATAGTCATAACTTTGCATTTATGTCTTGAAATCCAGGATTCGGATTCTACTTTGATTTCAGACATGCTGTCATTTAAATGGAGATATAAAGCTGCATAATAAACCTGCTAAAATGATGTGCCTGAGGTTGTGGTGAAATGAAATGAAATGAACTATGACAGGCTTCAACTGTATTTGTATGGATCATGCTTTTTTTAAGAATCAGATTTCAAGGACTCAAATACCTTTTTATTATTCAGATATAATTGATATATAACATTAGTTTCAGGCATACAACATAATGATTCCATAGTTGTGTATATTGTGATATGATCACCACAATAAGTCTAGTTAACATTCCTCATCACACAGTTACAGATTTTTTTCTTGTGATGAGAACTAAAGATTTATTCTCTTATCAACTTTCAAATATATAATACAATTTTATTAACTATAGTCGCCACGCTGTACATTATATCCACAAATTAATTTTTATTATAAATGGAAGTTTGTGCCTTTTGACTGTCTTCATCTATTTCACCCACCACCCAAACTCCCCACCTCTGGCAACCAGCAACAATCTGTTCTCTGTATCTGAGGTTTGTTGTTTTGGTTTTTTTTTTGACTCCACAAATAAGTGAGAACGTATGGTATTTGTCTTTCTCTGACTTATTTCACCTGGCAGAATGCACTCAAGCTTCATCCATGATGTTGTAAATAGCAAGATTTCCTTCTTTTAATGGGTAAATAAGATTCCACTCAATTCCACATTTCCTTCATTTATTCATCCATTGATGGACACTTATATTGCTTCCATGTCTTGGCTATTGTAAATAATGTTGCGGTGAATATGGGTGTGCACATATCTTTTTGAGTTAGTATTTTTGATTCCTGTAGATAAAAACCCAGAAGTTAATTGTTGGATGACATGGTAGTTTAATTTTTTGAGGAACCACTATACTGTTTTACACAGTGGCTACACCAAATTAACATTCCCACCAAAAGTACACATCCACCTCCTTGGCAACACTTGTTATTTCTTGTCTTTTTCATAATAGGTATAAGGTGATGCCCATTGTGGTTTTGATTTGCATTTCCCTGTTTATAAGTAATGTTGAGCACTGTTTCATGTACCTGTTGGCCATTTGTATGTCTTCTTTGGAAAAATGTCTAGTCAGATCCTCTGCCCATTTTTTAATTGGATTGTTATTTTGCCATTGAGTTGTATGTGTTTTTATATATTTTGAACATTAATCCGTTATCAGATATATGGTTTGCAAGTATTTTCTCACATTCAGTTGGTTGCCTTCTCATTTTGTTGATGGTTTCCATTGCTGTGCAGAGGTTTTTAGTTGGATGTAGTCCCACTTGTTTTTGTTTTTATTTCTTTGCATTTGATGTCAAATCCATAAATCATTGCTAAGACCTATGTCAGGGAGCTTACCATCTATGTTTTCTTCTAGAAGTTTTATGGTTTCAGTTATAACATTCAAATATTTAATCCATTTTGAGTTAAATTTTGTGTGTGGTATAAGATAGTGGTCCACTGTCATTCCTTTGCATGTGTTCCAGATTTCCCAACACCAGTTACTGAAAACTGTCATTTGTCCATTGTGTAGTCTTGGCTCCTTTAAAGAAATTAATTGACCATATATACATCGGGTTATTTCTGGGCTCTCTTCTGTTCCATTAATCTAGCTCTCTGTTTTTATGCCTATACCATACCGTTTTCATGATTATAGCTCTTGTAATATAGTTTGAAATTAGGTACTCTGTTGCCTCCAATTTGTTCTTCTTTCTCAAGATTGCTTTCAATTTGTCTTCTGTGGTTCCATACAAATTTTAGGATTGTTTGTTCTATTTCTGTGAAAAATTCCATTGGAATTTTGATAGAGATTGCATTGAATCTGTAGATTATTTTGGGTAGTATGCACATTTAATAATATTAATTCTTCCAATCCATGAATAAGGAATATATTTCCATTTATTTGTGTCTTCTTCAGTTCCTTTCAGTAAGGTCATATAGTTTTCAGTATACAGGTCTTTCACCTCCTTGGTTAAATTTATTTTTGTTTCGATTATAAATGAGATTGTTTTCTTAATTTCTGATAATTTATTATTGGTGTATAGAAACACAACAGTTTTTATATTGATTTTGTATCCTGAAACTTTACTAAATTTATTAATTCCAACAGTTTTTTTGGGGGGAGTCTTTTGGATTTTTGATATATATAATAATACGTCATCTGCAACTAGTGAGTTTTATTTCTTCCTTTCCAATTTGGATTCCTTTTATACCTTTTCTTGCCTAATTGCTCTAAGACCTCCAATACTATGTTGAATAAAAATGGTGAGAGTGGGCATTCTTGTCTTGTCCCTGACCCTAAAGCTTTTAGCTTTATACCACTGAGTATGATGTTAGATGTGGGCTTGTCCCGTATGGCCTCTATTATGTTGAGGTATGTTCCCTCTATATCTACTTTGTTAGGAGTTATTATTATAAATCGATGTTGAATTTTGTCAAATGCTTTTTCTGCATCTATTGAGATGATCATATGGTTTTAATCCTTCGTTTTGTTAATGTAATATATCACATTGATTTATATGCAGATGTTGAACCATCCTTGTTTCCCTGGATAAAACCCATTTGATCATGATGTATGAGTCTTTTAATGTATTGTTGAATTTGGTTTGCTAATATTTTCTTGAAGATTTCTGCATCTATGTTCATCAGGGATATTGGACTGTAATTTTCTGGTAGTGTCCTTGTCTAATTTTGGCATCAGGGTAATGCCAGCCTCATAAAATGAGTTTTGAAGTACTCCCTCTTTTATTTTTTGGAATAGTTGGAGAGGATTGGTATTAATTTTTCTTTAAGTGTTTTATAGAATTGACTAGTGAAGCCATCTGTTCTTGGACTTTTTCTTTGTTAGAGGTTTTGATTACTGATTGAATCTCCTTACTAGTAATCAGTCTGTTCTATTTTTTTTTTTTTTCATGATTCAGTCTTGGTAGATTGTATGTTTCTAGGAATTTATCCAGTTCTTCTTGGTTGTCCAACTTGTTGATGTGTAATTGTTCACAGTAGTCTCTTGTGATCCTTTGTATTTATCTGGTGTAGTAAGGTCTCCTCTTTCATTTCTAATTTTACATATTTGAGTCCTCTCTCTTATTCTTGGTGCGTCTAGCTAAAGGTTTGTCAATTTTGCTTACTTTTTCAAAATACCAGCTCAGTTTCATCTTTTCTTTTGTCTTTTTAGTCTCTTTCATTTATTTCTGCTCAGATCTTTATTTCCTTCCTTCTAATAATTTTGTAATTTGTTGTTCTTTTTCTGATTCCTTGAAATGTAAAGTTAGGTTGTTTCATTTTTCTTAATCTTGATATGGACATTAATCACTATAAATTTTCCGCTTAGAAATGCTTTTGCTGCATCCCATAAGCTTTGGTGTGTTATTTTTTAAATTTCTCTTTTGATATTTTTTCATTGACCCATTTTACAGCATAACATATGATCTATCCTGTAGAATTCTTCATATGCACTTGAGAAGAATGTGTATGCTTTTGGAAAAAATGTTCTGTGTATGTCTGTTAAGTCCATCCAGTCTTAAACATGTTAAGGCCAATCTTTACTTATTGATTCTCTCTCTGGATGATCTATTCATTGATGAAAGTGAGGTATTAAAGTCCCCTACTATTATCATATTGCCATCTATTTCTCCCTTTAGGCTATTAATAGTTGGTTTATATATTTAGGTGCTTTTATATTGGATGCACAAATATTTACAAATGTTATATCTTCTTGTTGGATTGACCTCTTTATCACTATATAATGACCTTCTTTGTTTCTTATTACAGTCTTTGTCTTAGAGTCTATTGCTTGATATAAGTACAGGCATACCTCATTTTATTGCACTTCGCAGGTACTGTGGTGGTTTTTTTTTGTTGTTGTTGTTTAACAAATTGAAGGTTTTTGTCAACCCTGCATCAAGCAAGTCTATCTGTGCCATTTTTCCAACAGCATTTTCTCACTTCATGTCTCTGTCACATTTTGGTAATTCTCAAAATATTTCAAACTATTATTATATTTGTTATGGTGATCTGTGATCAGTGGTCTTTGATGTTACTGTTGCAAAAAGATTATGACTTGCTGAAGGTTCAGATGATTAGAATTTTTATCAATAAAGTATTTTAAAATTAAGGCATGTACATTATTTAAATATAAGGAGATATATATATATATATATATAGCAAATTTAACAGACCATGGTATAGTGGGAACATAACCTTTAATATGCACTGGGAAACAAAAAAAATTGTGACTCACTTTATTGAGATAGTCATTTTACTGTAGTAGTCTGGAATCAAACCCACAGTATCTCCAAGGTATGCTTATATAGCTACTTCAGATTTTTTAAGTTTCCATTTGCATGGAATATCTTTTTCATCCCTTCACTTTCAGTCTGTGTGTGGTGTGTCCTTTGATCTGAAACAAGTCTCTAGTAGGCAGCATATAGATGGGTCTTGTTGTTTCATCCATTTAGCCACTCTGTATCTTATAATTGAAGGATTTATTCCATTTACATTTAAAGTAATTATTGATAAGTATGTACTTATTGCCATTTTGTTAATTGATTTCTGGTTATTTTGGAATTTCTTTGCTCCTTTCTTCTTCTTTTGCTTGTTTTGTTTGTGATTTGATGTTCTATAGTGGTATGCTTAGATTTTTTTTTTTCTCTTGTGTATCTACTATAGGTTTTTGCATCGTGGTTACCATGAGGTTTACATAGAACAACTTATATCTATAACAATCTATTTTAAGTTGACAACAAATTTAATTTGAACATTTTTTAAAGCTCTGCATATTTAGTCTTCCCCCATAATTTGTTTTTGATGTCACAATTTCCATTTTTACCTTGTATATATATTAACAAATTATTGTGGTTTATGCTTATTTTTACTACTTTTGCCTTTTAACCTTCATACTAGCTTTATAAATAATTAACCCATCACCTTACAATATTAGACTATTCTGAATTACTACATATTTACCTTTACCAGTGAGATTAATACTTTCATATGTTTTCCTATTACCATCAGTGCCCTTTTACTTCAGCTTAAAGAGTTTCCTTTAACATTTCTTGTAAAGGACAGTCTAGTGGTGATGAACTCCTTCAGCTTTTGTTTGTCTGGAAAACTTTCCTTCAATTCAGAAGGAAAAGTTTGCTGGGTAAAGTATTCTTGGTTGGCAGCTTTTTTTTCTTTCAGTAGGTTGAATATATCATGCCAGTCCCTTCTAGCCTACAAAGTTTCTGCTGAAAATTTTGCTGCTAGTCCTATAAAGGTTCCCTTATATGTGACAAGTTGTTTTTCTCTTGTTGCTTTGATGATTCTCTCCTTGCCTTTAACTTTTTCCACTTTAATTATAATGTGTCTTGGTGTGGGTCTCTTTGGATTCATCTTTTTTGGAAACTTTTTTCCTTCCCCAGTTTTCAGCCATTGTTTCCTCAAAAAATTTTTCTGTCCCTTTCTTCTCTCTCTTATACTTTGGGATCCCTATAATATGAATGTTGGTCCACTTGATGTTGTCCCATAAGTCCCTTAAGCAAATTTCCCTTTTCTTAATCCATTTTTGTTGCTCTGATTATGTGATTTCCACTGCAGTATCTTCGAGTTCATTGATCCTTTCTTCTGCATCATCTACTTTGTAATTGAGCCCCTCTATTATATTTTCAGTTCAATCATTGTATTCTTCAGCTCTGTGACTTGACTTCTATTTAATATTTTCTTTTATTTTCTATCTCTCTGTAAAATTTATTTTATTTATTCAGTCTTCTGAGCTCAGTGAGCATCTTTACGACCATTATTTTGAACTCTGTCAGGTAAATCTCTTATCTCCATTTTATTAAGTTCTTTTACTGAGGTTCCATCTTTTTTTATTTGAACCATATTCCTCTGTTTCTTTATTTTCCTTGACCCTGTATGGGTTATGCATTTCTATGCATTAGATAAAATTGCCACCTCCCCCAGTCTTGAAGGAGTGGTCTCCTGTAGGAGATGAATTTTATCATTCAACTCTGCCCTAGCTCTTAGGTCTCTCAAATCTTTGTGATTGTCCAAGCAGCCTATTTTATTTTTAGTGGATCGCAGTATTTGCGGTATGCCCAAATCCTGTCAGTGTCCAAAGGGCAGCGTCTTAGTCAGCACCTAGATTCAGGCTGATTAGAAGCCAGGTCCTCAGGCAGCAACTTTTAAAATATAAAAATATACACCTTTCAAGGGAAGACTGGGATATGGACATTTCTGTCTCCTCTCTCTGTGCTGAGACCTGGGGTGATAGCCAGTTAAGAATTCCTTCTTACTTGGCCACCATAAACATTGAACCCATAAACATAAGCACGGCTGGCTACTAATGTCAGGCTTTCAAGGGATTATCCTCTGGGTGGCAGACACAAAAGCTGGGACACCAGACTTATACACAAGTTCCTTTCTTAAAGACACCAATGACCTGGGGTGGAGCAGAAGGGGAGTGCTAATATGGTGCCTGCCATCCTCCTCACTCTCTGAGGGGGTTATAGTCAGACCCTAGATGTGTGTCTGCTTAGAAGCCTACCCTTCAGGCCACACTATAAAGATAAGCTAGTAGGCCTCTTTCACAGAAAGACTGGACACCTTACTATATTGCTTCTCTGCTGTGCCCTGTGGGTGGTAGCTGGTTAAGATCTCTTTCTCCATTTGTTAGAGTCCTGTGGGACCCATAAGCCTAACCCCCACTAGTCACCAGAGCCAGATGATCTAGAGGTGTCTCCTGGGTGGCAGATGTTAAAATTGGGATGACAGATGAGTGTACAAGCTGCTTTCCAGGAGATAACAGCAACCTGACATGAGGCAGAAGGAGACCACAAAGATGGCATCTCTTGGCCTCTATTTTAGGAGAGTATTTAAGTAGGTCACTAGATGTTTGTTAAATTGGATGCTTGGTCCTCAGGCTGATGCTTTGAGATAAGCAAATAAGCCTCATTCACAGAAAGTCTGGGTGCTTTTCAGTTGGCTATCATCTCTGTGCTGGGCTTTGGGATGGATGAATCTATGCACGGGAGCCCTTTAAGAACTGTTTCTCAGTTCTCTATAGCCTTGTGGTTCTCTTGGACCCATGACCCATTGGTTTTCAAAGCTAGAAGTTTTGGGGCTCATCTCTCAGGTGCAGATCTTAAAAGTTAGGGTGCCTGATGTGGGGTTTAAAACCTTTGTTCATCAGGGAGAAGCTCAGGGTTTTGAGTATCCTCCTGATTGTGGATCACTGTACCAGGGATGTGGTTTATGGTAAGATTGTGGCTCAGCCTGTCCTACCCACTTCAATATGGGTTTGTTGGTTTTTTTTTCTCACTTCTTCAATTTATAGGAGTCACTCAGTTAGCTTTGGGGTTTTTAAAAATTTTTTATTTTATTTTGGACCACAGTTGATTTACAATGTTGTGTTAATTTCAGGTGTACAGCAAGTAGTTCAGTTTTATATATATATATATATATATATATATATATATATATATATTCTTTTTCAAATTCTTTTCCATTTTAGGTTATTACACAATTTGAGCAGAGTTCCCTATGCTATACAGTAGGTCCTTGTTTGTTATCTATTTTTTTGCAGGGGTGTGTATATTTTTATTAAATTGCCAATATCATTTTGAATATTTCTCAAATAAATTCTCATTACTGTTTTACATCATTATTTGTGAATTTCCTCCCCTTTCCCATCAATTCTTTACTTTTTATTTTAAAAAATGTTTTATTTTATATTGGAGTATAGTTGATTAACAATGTTGTGTTCGTTTCAGGCATACAGCAAAGTGATTCAGTTATACATATCCATGTATCTATTCTTTATCAAATTCTTTTCTCATTTAGGTTATTACAGAGTATTGAGCAGAGTTCCCTGTGCTATACAGTAGGTCCCTGTTGATAATCTATTTTAAATATAGCAGTGTGTACATGTCAATCCCAAACTCCCAATCTATCCCTCCCCGCCATCCTTGCCCTGGTAACCATAAGTTTGTTTTCTAAGTCTGTGAGTCTGTTTCTGTTTTGTAGATAAGTTCATTTGTATCGTTTTTTAAAGATTATGCATGTAAGCAATATCATATAATATTTTTCTTTCTCTGTCTGGCTTACTACACTTAGTATGATCATCTTCAGGTCCATCCATGTTGCTGCAAATAGCATTATTGCATTCTTTTTTATGGCTGAGTAATATTCCATTGTATATATGTACCACATCTTCTTTATCTGTTCATCAGTCAATGGACATTTAGATTGCTTCTGTGTCTTGACTATTGTAAACAGCACTGCAGTGAACATTGGGGTGGATGTATCCTTTTGAACCATGTTATTCTCTGAATATACGCCCAGTAGTGGGATTGCCGGATCATATGGTAGCTCTATTTTTAGTTCTTTAAGGAACCTCCATACTGTTCTCTAACTTACATTCCCACCAACATTGTGGGAGGGTTCCCTTTTCTCCACAGCCTCTCCAGCATTTATTGTTTGTAGGCTTTTTGATGATGGCCATTGTGACTGGTGTGAGGTGATATCTCATTGTAGCTTTGACTTGCATTTCCCTAATAATTAGTGATGTTGAGCATCTTTTCATGTGCCTCTTGGCCACCTGTATGTCTTCTTTGGAGGAATGTCTTTTTAGGTCTTCTGCCCATTTTTTGATTCGATTGTTTGGTTTTGTTTTTGTTTTTAATATTGATCTTCATGAGCTGTTTATAAATTTTGGAGATGAATCCCTTGTCAGTTGCATTGTTGCAAATATTTTCTCCCATTCTGTGGGTTGTCTTTTCACTTTGTTTATGTTTTCCTTTCCCGTGCAAAAGCTTTTGAGTTTAATTAGGTCCCATTTGTTTGTTTTTATTTCCATTACTCTAGGAGATGGAGTGAAAAAGATATTGCTGCTATTTATGTCGAAGAGTGCTCTGCCTATGTTTTCCTCTAGGTGTTTTATAGTATCCAGTCTTACATTTAGGTCTTTAAACAATTTTCAGTTTATTTTTGTGTATGGTGTCAAAGAATGTTCTAATTTCATTCTTTTACATGTAGCTGTCCCGTTTTCCCAGCACCACTTATTGAAGAGACTGTCTTTTCTCCACTGTATAGTTTTGTCTCATTTGTCATAGATTAATTGACCATAGGTGCATGGGTTTATTTCTGGGTTTTCTATCCTGTTCCACTGATCTATATTTTTGTTTTTGTGTCAGTACCAGCTTTGTAGGATAGTCTGAAGCCAGGGAGCCTGATTCCTCCAGATCCATTTTTCTTTCTCAAGATTGTTTTGGCTATTTGAGTTCTTTTGTGTCTTCATATGAACTTCAAAATTTTTTGTTCTAGTTCAGTGAAAAATGTCATTGGTAATTTTATAGCATTGAATTTGTAGATTGCCTTGGGTAGGATAGTCATTTTTGACAATATTGATTCTTCCAATCCAAGAACATGGTACATCTCTCAATCTGTTTGTATCATCTTCGATTTCTTTCATCAGCATCTGAAAGTTTTCTGGGTACAGGTCTTTTTCTTCCTCAGGTAGGTTTATCCCTAGGTATTTTATTCTTTTTGATGCAATGGTAAATGAGTTTTTGTTTTTCCCAGAGGAAATTGTTCCACATGTACCTATAGATTTGGTGTGTTCATGGGAGGAGGTGAGTTCAGTATCTTTCTATGTTACCATCTCAAACCAGAACTCTCAGGACTCAAATTCTTGAACTAACTAGACTAGCAGGAAAAAAAAAAAAATTGAAACATTTTTAGTTATCTAAGAAGAAATCAAAAATTAAAACAGGGCTTCCCTGGTGGCTCAGTGGTTGAGAGTCCGCCTGCCGATGCATGGGACACGGGTTCGTGCCCCGGTCCGGGAAGATCCCACATGCCACACAGCGGCTGGGCCCGTGAGCCATGGCCTCTGAGCCTGCGCGTCCGGAGCCTGTGCTCTGCAACGCGAGAGGCCACAGCAGCTAGAGGCCTGCGTACTGCAAAAAAAAAAAAAAAAAAAAAGAAAGAAAGAAACTGTAAAAATGAAAACATATTTGAAAGTGCTTTTGAAAAATAGAGCAGAATAGTTAACCTTAGGAACCTACCCCATCCCCCTGTCAGAAACAGTAGACAAGGAAGATAAATGGATTTAAAGTAACCAAAACAGAATTTTACATTATCCAGATTTTAAAAGTTGGTATTATATTTAGAATTTACTTCTTGAAAGCTAGTTTTCTCTTCAAAGAAGATTAACGATTTGTCTCTTTCACTGTGTTTTATACCTAAGCATCTTTTTTGATAAAGTTTTTTGGATGACTAGTTTACAGCTCAATTAAAAATAAAAGAAAAAAAATCTCACTTATGGGATAAATATCTCTTGTTATTCCTATAATAACTATTTCCAGCAATAGGTTGGTTAAGGAACACTTAGTTTCAAGCTTCATTTAAAGAAAAGAAAAGTGTATATGTTAATTTTCATTCTGTCATCAATTTGAAATTGGTCATTAACATCACTACTATTTCTGAAACCTCTAGAAAGGTTTTCTCTTTTAGATAAATAAAGAACCTTAGACTTTTTGTTGTTGCATGATGATCCAGTGTTAATTGACTTCTCTACAATTGGGTAGTTTGCTTTGAATTGGTTAAAGATTCTCTGTAATACTGAATTTCTTTTAGCTTAATCTGAAATATAAGAGATCTAGCTTTTCCCAAGAAGATACCTTCCATTCTCTTCCAGTCTTTCTATACCATAAGGATTATAGAGCTTACATTCTACATTTTGAGTCCCTCTACCTGGAGTCAGTCTTTAAGACAGATTCCCTCCACTTAAGAGCTCACTTATGCATTTTATAAAGGAAAACCCTTTGTCAAATATTGTCATCAATGAAGTATAAATACACATCCAGTAAGGCAACACACCAATCATCCAGATAAGTGAGATACTCACATGGTGTGCTCTAATGTTTACCTTATTATAGCTATTTGCCAAAAATTCTCCATCTCATTTCAATACAAAACAAAGAAAACTGTTTACCAAATACTCCTCTGTTGAATAAGAATAATTGGTTTACTGGCTGTCTATTCCATCTGCTTTCTAAAAGGTTTCTGTGTGGCAGAGACTGAAAAACTAAAAATTGCTTTTCAAACTCCCTTGCAGTGAGGGTTCTGGATACCAGGCAGGGTTTACAAATGAGATCCACTCATGATGGAAGTGAAGTAGAGGCCAGTGATTTGCTTTGGTGCTGTTTTCTGTGGGCAACCACAGCCAAAGGCTTTGGGTCTTTCTAAATTGGCGCTCTAGTGCCTGGTTGCTGCCACAGAGTTGCCCAGCAGCAGTTGTAAAGGTGCTGTGGTAGCCTTGTGATTCCTACCCCTTGATTGGGGCAGAAGGAACGGCCCCTCTGATTGGCAAGTTCCTCATTGTTACTGTGAGGGTCATTCCTGGAGGACCTGCCTAGAGTCTACTCCTTCCTTGTTTTGAATCCTTTTCTGATTCAAATAGCTAAAGCTTTGTTTCTTATAGCTGTATTGTGGCTGACAGTGTCTCAGAAAGAACAGTTTAGAAAAGTGTAGCTGAGGTGTATTTAAGTCAGAAAATTCCAATTATATGTTTGAAAGCATTTCCAAGAAACTCAGCCATTGACGTTTAAATTTTGTTGTAGCTTCCAGCACTTGGTGGATGGGTGATAACTGATCAATCATGCTTGATAGGAAGTGTAGCAAGATGCAAAGGGCAGAGCCTTTGAAGTCAGAGAGGAGTACACAGCCTAATGAGTTTCCAGTTAGAGCTATAGTTTCTAGAGAGGCCGGCAAAAGAAATGTCACAAAATTAAAGAAGAAACCTAATCCTTTGATAAAGATAAAAGTTCCATGGTCATCAATGACAGTTTAGTGTTCCATGCCTGGGAAGGTAACCCATGCTAAGCTAGACCAAGTGAATAGACTCTGAGGATAGGAAAGAGAGTACAGCCTCTGGAAGGCAACAGTCCTGAGGTCTTCCGTTAGTTTTGTTACTTATCAGCTGCATGATCAAGATTTCCCTTAGTCTCTAAGCTTTACTTTCCACAGCTGTAAAATGTGAATATGAACCTTGCTTATAGGGTTGTTTTATTAGAAATAAGGTATGCAGAGCACCTATAGCACCTGGCATGCAACAGGTATTCACAAGTGGTGATGAACTATTATTTCTTCAGCTTTTAATTTAGCAACGAGTCTAGTCTTATTCACAGAGAAGCAAAAATAATAAAATATGAAAATCGAAACAGAAGAAAGCCAAAAAGATAAATAGCAAGATATAGAGCCAGAAGGGCTAATGATGTCTCATAGGCCCTGAGACACAGGGAAAAAGGAAACATTCTCCTACAGTGAGAAGAAAGGAAATAAAGTAGTCTGGAGCCACAAAGAATCTAGGACAGAGCCCTCCTGCTGCATTAGCGCTGGGTGACTATAAAAACATGAGGTCTGCTCTCAGTGGTAGAGGTATGCATAGTGGATTCTATTATAATTCTGTTTTCACTCAAAACTTGCCCCAAATTTTCTTTTGAGGTGAAACTCTCCAGTATTTTCTATAGCTCAAATTGATTATTTGAAGTAACATCAAAAGAAAGTAAAGATCCTTGTTACTTCAATGCAAGGAGATGGGAGAAGAGACACAAAATTATAAGATGCCTCTTGTGTAAAGTTAACCATGTTAATTGAAATTCAGCATGAGCGATTCTTTGCTCCTTTAAAGCACAGAATATGGATAATACTGACTAAAACACATGTAAGGTGAACTCCATATTCTCTGCTTATTTGTGCCAGCATGGCTTAATGTCTACAGCCTACATGCATGGCTTCTACAGTCAACTCAGCAGAAAAATAACTGGCTCATTCAGTTAAATCAATCAAACTATTGGTCAGTTTAGTTAAACAAAAGCACGACCATTGTTTTACCGTGCAAATCAAACTCTTGTGTAGAGACAGATCTACAATCTTCTGGGTAATTTAATTTTCATTATTTTAAAAATCATGTTGAAATAGCATAATGTATGCATAATTATTATAAACTCTTTGAGTGTGGATTCAGCTATACTTTTAGAAATGACTAACCATGTTTCATGTAGTTCAGTCTCCACCTGGCATCATTTTTCTCAAGTTCAGTCTTCATCTGGTACCATTTTTCTGTAGGAAAGTTTCCCTTGGTCAGTCAGAAGTAGGCAGGAAAAGAACAACTGTCTTGAGTTTGGCTCAGAAATATGACGTTCCCTGGGGAGGCCATGAGCCCCAGACACTTCAGGAGACATCAGCAAGTTATACAGGTGATACGGATACAACTTGGAGGTCCAGCTTAATTCAGAATGTGGTCCCATGCAGGTGTTTGAACAGATTAGGAATCTGGGAATGAGGCACTAATACAGAACCATAATGGCATTCAGTACCTACCTGGTTACTGGCACTCTTGAGATCAGCAATCTCACTGAGACAACAGGGAGGGGCTGTGACATCTTTACTCTTGGAGGCCAACCTCATGCAGAACCATGTGTTGCTTACTGACATCAAGTTCAAGTCCTCAGAAGGATTTCCTGCCAGTGACTTCAACTTTTCCCAGGTAGAAACATGAGTCCTCTCCCTTTCACGAGCTAAGGTTTCTTTCCAGCATGTTGGCAGCTCCAGTCCATGGTTTTCCCCAAGCCACTCCCTGATGCATAGACCCTGGTGCTATGGAGCACATTAGTAAGACTCTCACAGAATCTGGTGTAGCCATTTTATGCAAGAATCTCTTACCATTTTCTTCCCAGGGCTTCTACCCTGGCCTCTTCCCAGGGTACTTGTGGCCAACAAATCTTATATGCAATTCACACTATCCCCTCGATCAATCTGCGCAATAAGACGGTTGGCCTACAGACTATCCTGGTGGTAGTACAATCACGTGCTGTCTGTGGTAGAGACTCCATGCCTGCAGACAGGTCTGCTGCGGCCATTGCTTCCCCAATTCGTTAGGGGAAGATGGCAAAATGCTAGCATGATGATGTTCCTTTTCTGGTCCTTCCCTCCCTCCACCTATTCTCTTTTCAGTGCCCTTATCACTTTTATCGTTTAACTCTCCAATCCATCTGGAAACCCATTTTGCATCTTAATATTCTATTAGCACTTTAAAATCAGTTGCTTTCATCTGATTCTACCCTGCTTGACATTTTTTACTTACACTTTGGTTCTATTAAACATTAAATAGTTTGTGGAGTACATATATTATACCATTGAAGTTGTAATTTGATTTGAGACTAAAGAGCATAATAACCATCACAGCAATATTACATATTTGGCCCTTACTGCATCTGGATGCTGTGTTAAGTACTTTACATGTACAATGATGGTACAGAATAATAATTTAAAAGCAGCAATATAATATCAGTCAACACAGATTTAAATCCTCATTTGGCACTTTACTAGCATTGTAATCTAGGCAAATCAATGTTTCAAAGGCCTTCAATTTTTTCAAGTATAAAATGGAAATCTTGCTAGTACCTACTCCAGGGCTATTCTGAGAATGAACTGAGATATCGCATGTAAAACTCTTAGTGAATGTTTGGTACTTAGCGTATTAGCTGTTACTGATACTAGCATTTTTTTCCATTTAATGAGATTGATCACTATAACCCCATTATATAGGTAAGGGAAATTAAAGTCCAGAGAAGCTAGGTAATTTGCCCAAGATCACGCAACTGGCAACTGCCTGAAAAGGTACGTATGCCCAGATCTGACTGCGGAACCTGGGCTCTGACACAGCACACTGGTAGTTCTTGCCTCATGTTCTTTAAAACTACAGATGTCCCCAGGTATGCCCATGGGGCTGCAGCTGCTCATAGGTGGCTTTTTATTATTTCCAGTTTCACAGATAACTTTAATAACAGCTAAACAATGTACACTGCTTCCCACATACAGATGAGTCTCAAAGCCTTTCTCATGGTGCTGTGATCAGGATAAAATGAGGAGTATATGAAACTCACTTATAAGATTATAACAACTGTCATGTGTCAAGAGCTATTATTTCCCTAATTGATAAAAGAAAGGATAAATGATTCTTAAGGGTAGAATTTCAAAGGAAATTCTTGGTTGTTGGGCAAAAAACCTTGCACCTGACAAAAGGAAAGCTCATAGAAGACCCCTGAGTGGGTAAAGCAGTTTTTTGTGAGCTATGTTCTAACTCTGAAAGAAAATTTGGAAATTTTTTAGGCAAAAATATTAAAGAAAGAAAACGAAACACACACACAAAACAAGAACAACAACAACCCAAAAGCTCTTGTTCTTTGGGGCAGAACAAGAATTTGAATCTCTGGGGTGAGTCATGCTATGAGGCCAACTGATCTTTCCATCAGGAACTGGCAGTTTCTTGGACTCTGCTCTCTCCTCACATCCAGCATCATCAATCACTGTACCTCTTTCAATCCAGTCCATCTTTCTTCTGTCCTTTTCCACTGCTTCTACTCTAAATCTCATTAACTTCTTTCCTAGAATATTTAAATATGCTCCTGATCCCATCATTTCTACACGCAGACCACAGCCCAGCTTAAAATTGTTTTTCTAGCTGAACGTCAAATTTCCTTACTTTGCCAGTCAAGGATATCCATAATCTGTCTCCAGCACTAATTTTCCAGGTCTTTCTTCCACCCCCCCCCAGTCATGTATTATTCTCCCTGCTGTGTCTTTGTATTATTACATTCAGTTGATCTTCTCTGCTACCTTTCCACATGTTCAAGCTTTGTCCTACTTTCAACGTGAACTTCCAAGACCATTTCCTCCATAATTGTCCTGGTTCCTTCAAGTAAATGTGATCTTGCCATCCCGTGAACTCATGTCACGTGTTATTTATACATTTCTACAAATTGTGGCATTGTGGGGAGGAAAAATTTTTCCTCTACCCAACTTAGATTCTCCAGCGTGGGACCTGGTAAATTAGACTGGCCAGAAAAAGATTAACAGGAGAAAAACAAACATGTTTATTAATATTTGTATCATGAATGTACACATGGGAGCACCAAATGAGTAACTCAGAGGGGTGATTAGAACTTTGGTTTATCTCAAGCTAAACGGAGGTAAAGGAGTTTGCAGCTTCTGAGCAAGGGAGGCAGTTAAGGGAATGTGACCAGGGAAAGCATGGTAAACAAGAATTGCTTATTGAGGTTTGTTATGCATATTTAAGAAGTGCTTTCTCCATCGATAATGATGCCAAAAACATGGCCTCTGTGCACTGGTGCCGAATTGAATCTTGGAGATAGAGTTTTGGGTGAAGTAGAAAAGAATAGCTTTATTGCTTTGCCAGACAAAGGGGGACACAGTGGGCTCATGCTCCTCAAAACTATGTGTCCCAACCTGGGAGGATTTGATGAGGAGCTTTATAGCAATGATTCCAGAGCAGGGTTGCTGATAAGATTAGGGTGTGTGCAGGGCCAGCACTCCTTTAGTCTGGTAATCTCTTGATGAGTTTCTCTGGTTCATTTTAATCTGGCCTCAGGTGGTCTTCTCTGGAATAAAGAACCTGACATCTTCCATTTGTTGGGGGTTTTAGTTCTGTAAATAGCTCAAAGATATTGTTACGTTTATCCCTTAAGATGGAACCAAAACCCTGCCCCAAGGCTGCACTATTGTTTCTTGGTGCTCCTCCCTTGTCTCTGCATCCGCTCCTGATTAGCAACTGTTCAAATTGGCTCTTTGGAACTCAGGGAAGGTCATGGAGGCTAGAGTCTATTCCCTACAAACAAGAAACAGGAGACACAGAAAGGCTTCTGTGCCCAGGAGACAACAGGGTCCTGCTCAGTTTCACTCTCCCTTTTTCTTTGATACTCCTCAATCTTGAGGAGAACAGATGTTGGAAAAGAAAATGAATAATCATTTTGGATAGAGATGTTAATCATAAACTTGGCAGAGGAACTCAGTTTTAGGGAGACTTGGTTTTAATCCCCACTTAGATTTTATCTTTCCCCAAACCTTTCAGGGACAGAGCAATGATTACTCTGGCTACTTCCTGCTGAAATGGGGTGTAGTCTGCCTAAATTTGGGGGAACGGATACTGAATTAGAAATATTTGAGGTCCAAGTCCTAGATCTGAGTTTTGTATGATTAAGATCTCAATTTCTTTGCCTGCCATTTTGGCACAACAGACCCAGCTAGAGGTAGGAGGAGTGACAACTGGAACTTTAGTAGACAAAAATACGTCTCATTCTCTTAGGAATTCAGGAAAATAAGTCTGAAACCCAGTCTGGAACTGGTTTGGGGAGACTTGTTATGGCCAGTTATTTCCACACCATTCCCTGTAAGGGGGCAAACCCACCAAGGCAATCCTGAAGACCCAGAAATAGGAAGCTGACCACATATCCAGCAGTTAGAATTACCGAAAGAATCAGCGTATGAACCTATAGTTTTGTGGGGAAAGGTAAAAGGTATAAGAAAGGATAAAACAACAGAACTTTCATTTCGCTTGCCAGAACAAATACTTAAGGTTTCCCAAAAGGTGAGATGTTCACTTCTTGGGAATCTGCTCACTGGCTATAGGCAGGCTTGGCTGGTCAGTCTCTGATAATCTTTTTACTCTAGTGTGATGTACGCATGGTTTTACTCCATACAATTTGAGAGGCATGAGTAGTAAGAAGAATGTCATAGGGTCCCTTCCATTTCTCTTCAAGCTGCTGCTCAGGTCCTTGCTCTTTCCACATTTCCAGCAGCACCCAGTATTCTGCTTTGAAGGGATGCAAGGGAGCTTCCAGGTGAGGGGGAGACCTCTGGGACACAAACTCAGGAGTAGCAGTTAACAGTTGGTCAATCTGTTGTACATACTGTTTAATTTTTACCTCCTGCATGAGAAACGTTTCTCTTTCTTTACTCTTAGGAGCTAAGAATTGTCTCCCATATATAATTTTGTAAGGGCTCAATCCCAGCCTGCTTCTAGGGGCCAACTGTATATGGAGGAGAGCAATTGGCAAGACCTTGTCCCATTTTAGATGAGTTTCCTCCATAGCTTGGTGAGAGTTTTCTTCAGGGTGTGATTCATCTTCTCGGCCTTTCCTGTAGATTGGGGTCTCCATGACGAATGAAGTTTCCATTTTATACCTAAAGCTTTATTTACTGTTTGTGTTATTTCTGTGACAAAAGCAGATCTGTTGTCACTCTGAATGGTAGAGGGAAGGCCGTACCTAGGAATAATGTCCTTAAGAAGGGCTTGTGTCACTTCTGATGCTTTTTCCATTCTGGCTGGGAAGGCCTCTACTCAACCTTGATCCACGTATAATCCTCATAAATCTTTAGGCAAAGTCTCCTTGAAGAGGGTGGGGGAATTTTTAAATCCTTGTGGCAGCACCATCCAGCAGTACTGACTTGTTGTTTTGGAATTGGAGTCTTGCCATTCAAAGGCAAATAGCAACTGCAATTTCTTTTCTACTGGAATACAGAAAAGGGCATCCTTCAAATCTAATACAGTGAAGTAATCATAATCTCCAGGTATGGTTCTTAAGTAAGGTATATGGGTTTGGAACTGTAGGATGAATGTCCTAAATTATTTCACTTGTGGCTCACACATCCTGAACGAATAAGTATTCATTGGTATGAGGTTTCTTGACCGGAAGAATAGGAGTATTATAAGGAGACCTGCAGGGTCTACTTAGTCCATACTTTAGAAATCCGTTTAAAACCGGCTGGATTCCTTGTACGGCCTCTTTCTTAAGTGGGTATTGTTATTTTCCTTGGATATGAGGCTCCCATTTTTACAGTGATAGAGACTGGGGAGGCAAATCTGGCCTGTCTGCGTGCCCCATCAGCGCAGACAGCCTTACTCACTTTTTCTGTGATCTTCTCCAGAATCAGAATGGTTGCCTTTTACTGATATTGGAGAGGGAGGCATCTCTACGAAGAGAGATTTCCTTTAAAAATGTAAATTTCCTTTATAAAAGGAAAACTTGTACTTGTTTCTAGAGCTTTTCCTGCTTGTTCTCAGTGTACTTTAGTTCAAAATAATCCATATGCCAGAGAGGTATTTGGGGGTGATGTACCCTGGTACCCTTCAGCATGCATCATTCATTACCTTATATCTGAAAACATTGGATCTTGTCTCATAGTATTACTATATTTGGATTGTCCTAACACAGATTAAACTTGGGAACATTTCCCTTTCTGCCTCAGCAAGAAAGATGCTTTAAAAGGGGAAAAAATGAGGTCCAGCTCTTTTAAAAGAGCCTGGGTGGGTGGCTGAGGTGGGGTGCACTCTGCAATCACCGAGTCATCATTCCTACCCTCAGGAGAGAAAAGCACTTGGAAACACTAGAAGTTGCTTTACTTAAGGAAGATTGGTGTGACTGGGTGGCCCCACTGTCCTTGGAAAGAAAACAGAACAAAGCCTTTTATGTCTCTTAGTTTAAACTAAGAGCAGCCCCAGGATTGGGGGAGTTGGCAGACGCTCATCCCAATCGTGACCCACCCTCTGAAGCTGTTGAAGAGCAACAGAATATGCCACTCCAAAACGTACCTCTTCGGCATAAGGCTTATTTTTAGCCCATTATATTTGAGGAAGAGCAGACACGGGAATCTCTGAAAACAGAATAGAAATTGCGCTTTTGTAAGGGACATTTACATTTATAAAGGCAATCTCCATTTGTAAGGGTGTCTGCCTCTCCGTCCCAGGAAGAGGAAGGAGGGGGACTTTCAATCTCCAGAAATTCTTATCAGTGGAGAAGACAACTTAAATCTGCATAGCAACCCTTACTCTCGTTACCAAGCTTTTCCTGGTAACCTCCCGTAACTGGCCTCCCCTTCAAAATGTCTTTCTTTTGTCTTGCTGGAGATGGTATTTAAGATGGCAGCTTTGGCCATTTCTGGTAGTTTTACTCAGTTTTTCTGGGTATCTCCCATGTATACAGGAGGTATACATGTTGACGAAATAAAATTCCTATTTTATGGCAGGATGAAAACATTTTAAATATAAATTATTTCTTTGCCAATTTGGGCTTCATGTGCCTCTGCATTAACCAGACCTGCTTAGGAGATAACATTCCTTGCTTCTTAATCACATCAAGGGTTACAGCTCCTTAGGAGATAACCTTCCTTCTTAATCTTTTAATGGGCCAGGATGACACATGACCCACTATGTGCTTCTTTGTACATGTAGATCTGGATTGTGTAAAGTGTCAATACATCATCTGAAATATAACCCTTTGTCTCAAAAAATGTATACAACTGCTTTGACCTCTAATGGGCAAAACAGTCCTCAGAGCTTTCTGAAATACTGTTTTCTAGGTTATAATCCTCAGGTTGTCTCATATAAAATTTTCCATTTCTTTCTTGATTAACTATTAATTTTTCCATCAAGAATGTTACTAAACTTCTGTTGGTTTTTCTCCAGTTAATCTGTCTTTTATTATGGGGGCAGGGTCTCAGTCAGGAACCTAGACGGGTGGAAGAAAAATTATTTTTCTTCCCTTACCCTGTCCTGTGGCCTGTGAAGTATAAGAATGGTTTTAAAGAGGCATCATCCCAGTGCACCTGTCAGTGCCCTTAACAGAGCACCCTGCTTAGCCCCTGGGCTCACAAGTCCCTGGTGACCCTGCCCAGGAGCTTCAGGAGAGAATGGATCTTAGCATACCTCGGGATCTTAGGGTCTGCACGCTAGATTGCTGATTCATAAGGGCAGCACTGGGAGGCTGGTTCTGAGCGTTTAACCCCACAGGACCTCCGGGAAGGGAGTTATTTTGGATTTGCTGCTACTCCTAATAGGTAAGGAGAACACTGTCAAACCCATTTTCCCCATGATGGATTGGAACCCAACAGTAACAACCCTGAAATGTTGAGGCAAGGGCCACCCCAGTTACAATAATAAAACTGCTTGAGTAGATGGTTTCTGTCTTGTTCAGAGAGGCCGGTAGCACCTTGTACACCAGGTGTTAATACTTACTGAACAAAAGTTATACAGTTAGATTTTGGTAATTGATGTTTTACTGTCTTTGATATGCAATTCATCTTGAATTTTTTGATAATATAGAGTATAGATGACAACCTTTACATAATAAGACATCAAGTTCTTTGGATGACTCTAAAACTTTATTTATATACATTGGATTAAAAATGTTTGAACATATATATATAAAGAAGCATGCTAGATATAGAATAAGAGTGATGAAAAGCCGCAGCCCCTGTGCCTAAGAAACTGAAAAAATATATTTAGAGAGAGCTTTACCAAATTCATGTATGTAACTTCTATTCATTCAGAAAAAAAAAAGCATCTTGCTGTCTAGTCAACACCTGGGTAAATACTGGCTAACACAGTCCAGCCCTTGACGTAGCCATCGAACAAGAAAAAATTTACTATATAACTATAAATTCTGATGAGCCCCATGAAGAAAACAAGTAAGGTAGAAATTAACAAACAAGGTAGAAATTCACTCACTCAGTTAGATTGGTGAGGGAAGATCTTCATGAAAAAGTGAGGTTTTAGCTGAGACCTGAAGGTCAAGATGTAGTCATTTATGAAGATGTAATCATTTATGAGAAAGTTGGTCCAGACAGAGGGACCAGTGTGTTGAAGCCTCTAAGGTAACACATACCTTTTAGATAGGTCAGACAAGATATTATTAGAGCATGAAATATTACAGTGATAGTAGTAGCAGGACAGATGAAGAGAAGTCAATTGATTTGAAATATGTTTCGAGATAAATCTTGCATAATTCAGCGGTGGGATAATTAGAAGGAACTGGAAAGAGGATAATCAAAATGACCAATACTTACCACTTGAGCAGCTGAGTGGTACCATTTACTGAATGAGTAGCTTAAGTAAGAACAAATTGAGATTGGGGTGAGGACCAAAGAGCTCCTTTGTGACATAACTTGATCACATTAAATACTTGATCACATTAAATGCTCAATCTTTTTCAATACTAAAGCAAAAAAATTAAATATTACATTCAAAGACTTTGAATGTTTTCTTTTCAGCAGGTATCTACTGCAATGAGCTGAAAATACAACAATGGATATAAATACAAAAAGTTCCTGCTCTCCTGGAACTTACAATCAGGTGAGAAAGACAGACACTCAGCATGCAAACAGATGTGATGAAGGTCATGTGGGCATATGCGGTGGTGAATGGATCTTAGCAAGCCTAGAACGACTGGGGAAGTCCTTTCTGGGGAACTGATATTTAAAACCAGGTTGTGAAAGATAAGTAGGCATTTGCTGGGTGAAGAGCTGAAAGCTCAGGAGACTGTCCAAGAAGAGGGAACAGCCCAGGTCTATTGGTATAGGTTCTCTGGTATATTTGTCAAAGTGGACAATATTTGTTAATTCAGAGGAAGAATGTACAGGAGTAAATGGGGAGTTCAGGTTTGATGGCTGATTGATGGAGAAAGAGGTACCGAGACACCGAATACAGGAAAAAAAGCAAGAAATTGCTAGTCATAGCTGGGTAAGGAAAGGAGTTGAAGTACATTTGAGCCTGATGGGACATTAATTTTTACTGAAAACCTTTGTGTAAGAATTAGGTAGCCTTTTCTATTCCTGTCATCAGGCTAATGTTTTATACTTAATCCCTCTCTACCTCTGAAAGCATAACAATGCACTTTAATTCTTTACAAAATTGCTGTCAATAGGGCATTTGGGTTATTCTTCTTAGGGTACACATTTTGTTTCTTTTCACCCAGAGTTGATATCTCCTTGGGGGGGAAAAATGGAGCAGGTTTTATGAGAACTAAAGTATGTCACAAAACAAGTACTACACCTTTCCCCAAAAAAACTTCTAAAGAAATTTTGAACTCAGAACATTTCTGATTTTCTTTTTCTGTCCATAACACTGGGCATGCATTAGAGTAAGAAAAAGATTGCAAAAGGCAAAGGCATTCTTTCACTTAAAAGCACAATTTATGGGAAAGAAAGAAAAGCACAATTTATGGGAAAGAAAGATTAAAATATTTATTGTTTTTGATGGGAAGTCAACATGATTAATAATCATGTTTTTACCACTGTGACACTGGATTATCAAAATAGTTAGTTGTACAATTTCAGAAATCGCTGTTTTTAATGTATTTTTATGACACGTAAATGGCCCCAGATCTAACGGAACATACAATTATATGGAAGCTGACTTATATTAGCACAGCTAAATGCAGCTGATAGAGGCGATGCATAGAAATCTTGAGCCCAGTGCTTCCTTCTCTTTGAAACCATCCTTTCTTCCTCGGAAGACCTGCTTCCTTTCTGAACTCAGTCCTTCAACGCAGCAGTTGTAATTGATTCTAATTACTGTTCACACGCCTGACCCCTTCACTAAACTGAGTGACTCAAAGGCAGGGAATGTTTATTATTTATCTAACCACAGGATTTTAGATGCTCAAAAATATATTTCTGCAGGAATAAATATGAGTGAAGCTATTATGACATACTGTTATTGAGGTTATCAAAGATTGGGCCTTTGTCTTAAGAACATGCATAAAACTTTAAAGGGGATGTTCATTTAGAAAGACACCCCCCCACCCGGCCCGGCAACTAAGCCAACACCCAAAAACCCCTCTTGGCCACTTTGACACCTAGTTCTTATAAATGTTTCCCTTCCTTCCATGTATTCGCTCTCATAATCTAGTGAGTGTAAGAAACACAGCCATGTTTAAACATCTGGGATTCATCAGGCTGGTTCTCTTAATCAAAGTTAGGAAATCAGCTCCAGATGTTGCCTAACTAAAGTTACATAAGCATTGTTCATATTTTTAAGTACAATCAGAGTTAAGTTCCCATTTCTTGAAAGTAGCTTAATTTGTATAGGTAGGAGTTAGACTCTGCTCTATTTTGTAAAAATTAACTCTCAACTTAAATACAGAGATAAGGCTGATAGATCTCTCTAGAAGTGAATGAGTATCAATGAGAATTCAAGATATATATTTTGAAATCGTACATTTAACCATATTAGCTCAACGATGCCATGAGAAGGAAAGAAAAAATAATACTGTCCAAGTGCCCACTATGTGCTTGTGTAGGGGAGGGAAAGTAATTTTCCCTCTGCCCTTCTAGGTTTTCGGCTGAGACACCCCTGTAATGAAAGACAGATTAATAGGAGAAAAATAGAAGTTTAATAACACGTATACCTGGGAGAGACCCATGGAAATCTGAGTATACATGGAAGATATACCTAGGAAATACCCAGAAACACTGAGTAACTCCCCAAAATGGCCTAAGTCACCACCTTAAATACCATCTCCAGTTAAAGACAAAAGAAGATGTTGGGAGTAGGGCAAAGAAGCCAGTTATGTGGTTACCAGGCAAAGCACAGTAAACAAGGGTATGGTTATCATGTGAATTTAAGTTGTTACCTTCTCCATTGACCAGAATTTCTAGAGATTTAGTCATTCTTCTCTTCCTGGTACAGAGGAAGAGACTTCCCTTATAAAAGAAGGTTTACCTTATTAATGTGAATGTCTCTTACAAAAGCATAACTTCTACTGGTTTTCAGAGCTTCTCCTGTGTCTGCTGTTTCTTAAAAGTAACCAGCTCAAGAAAATCCATATGCCAAAGAGGCATATTTCAGGGTGGCATATTCTGTTCACCTCCAGCCCAGCTGCTGAAATTTCTCCAAGGAATTTCATAGTACAGAAGTTGAGTTGAAAGACTTCTCCATATCTATCTCATCGAACCAGTATTAGTCTTGAAATAGGTCAGTTCAGTTAAACAGTTGTGTCTCATTTCAGGAGGCAGTCTTACAGGTGGGCTCCCAAAGTTAGACCTATAGGGTGCAAGCAATTAGGTATTGGTTAATAAAGATGTCCTGAGGTTCCTGCACCTGCAGGTTTACCCAACTGGTAAGAAAACTTTGTCCTTTTAGCAGATGAAAGAAAATTAAGTTTTACATACGTATAATATTGATATTAAAGCTTATTTTAAAAATCCTTATAACAATTCAATTTTATCCAGCTTAACAACACAAGATTCTCTCTTCAATATCCATTTAGATTGTTATTTATTCTCATCTTTTCCATTCTGAAGTAGCTGGTTGTTCTTGAAGACAAAATTCTTTCATTTCCCTTAACAAAAATGCATCTCCATATCTCATACTTTGTTACCCAATAACATACCCTACTTTCCTTGCATACAAAGATGGAATGGTTTCTCCTACTATTGCTAGTAGTTTTAGTTACATTAGAACTCTTAACCTGTAGAAACCTTAATTTCTAGTGAAAACTCAGAAGTAAGCAATTGTGAACAGTGTTCTTTAGATTGGTAAATTTATGAATACATTTCATAATTTCTAGAAGTATATGCCTTTTTTATAGTACAGTTTTTCAATGTGGCATGAGACATGTTTACTAATAGACCCAAACATTTTTGGTTTATCTACTTTTTTTTATTACAGAGGTACTAATGTTAAATTTTCTTATTTAGAAATGATGTAGATTTCAATGAATTTGTATCCTTTAGTTTAGCAAAATGTTAAGTTTCAAGTTACTAAAAAGATTTTGGAAGCTTTAAAAGATTTTGAAGGAGACATATCTTATAAAAGATTTTAAAGGAGACATATCTTATAAAACCTCATCATTGTTGAAAAGTTTATTTAAAAACTTCTAGTCTACCTTCAACTATTTCATTTGTTATTAATAATCATATTTTGATTCTTTATGAAAGTTTCATAATTTTCTCTTGCTGACAATTTTTGTAACAGATATAACATGAGCTTAGCTGAGTAGTAAACCCAGGTAGAATAAAAGTTGCACCTCTGCATTGTATTTAATGCTAATAATACTGAAGACGTTTCTGTTTTAATTAAACCAACACACTTCAACTAGCTTTCACTTACCAAATATTATTCCAGATCACATATACTTGAAAAACATTAGTTTCTGTATTTCTGTGAGTTTTGGAATACCCAATCCATACAGCGTTTTCCTTCAAGCCAACCAAATAGAGTTCTTACAAATTTTGACAGTACCATCTAGAGATAGAAAAATAACACATCTACAGCATACATATGTAGACACACATGATCATATAGAGAGATACAAAGAGAAACAGTATAGCTTTCATTCTAAAATTTTAGCCATCAGTCAGGTACACAACTCACTAATTTATTTTAAAACAAAAACAATTGGATCCAAATTGTGTTTCCGGCAGATGGAATAAGTTTACCTGCTCAGATGGCTGAAGCTTTTTTACTAATATTTGTGGAGAAGGCACTTAAGATTTCTTATCTGCCCAATTTCTAAATAGCTTTTTTTTTCCCCTCTAGATGAGAATGATTTACCTAAAGTTTGCATTTCAAAGAAATGGCTGTCAGCTCCTACAGAAGACAAGGTAGGCACAGAGAAAGTGTACACGTTTTCTCCAAGACAGAGTTTTTGGGATACTATTAGAGGTCTAGGGAAATTACTATTTAAAAATGTTTCCTTTTTGTCAAGTGCAGGACGATTCTGTTTCCAGTGTCCTAATCTTTTACAATATCTGCAGGCATCTGGAGATCAATAGGGAAGATTTGGGGATTGGTAAGGATGGGTGGACTTTGAATTGCTCCTAGAGCTACATTTCTGGTTTTGTAAAGATTTTAAAGACAAAGACAATTGTTTTTAATTCCTCAAGGAATTGGGTTGTGGTCTGAATTATATCAAGGTCTGCCCATCCAAATACATTATCTTCAATTTCCTTCTTTTATATCAACAAGATTTCCAACCAAGATGGAAATCAAAAGAATCCTATGTTTTGGAACTTCAGGGTTTAATGTGGTATGCTTTTGTAAAGTCTGTATAAATGCTTACCTTTTTTTCTGCGTGTTCAATGCAACCTCAACCAGTTCACCTTAGGATGAAAAGCTCTGCTATTGCTTCTGTCAGCTTCTTAACATCAACCTCCAGCTGAGCCATTTCCTGATCATGTGTAAGAGGGCCTGGGAGAAATTCTGTTCATCTGTTACCTCTGTAAGAGGTGTTTTCCCCAGGGGGCCATCTGGCTTTTCTGTTAACTGCAGTAATATAATAATGAAAGAACACCCCTTAGCAGCCAATCAAGGTCCCCTGTAAGTAGAAATGTGAATGTCCACTGATCTTTTCAACTCTTCTATAAACTTGGTAGGATCTCTTGAAACTGGAAGTAAGAAAAAGGGTTTTTTTTCTAATTTTGTCTTGTTAATTTTGTCTTGTTAAGGAAATCCCTAAGGCTAGATGCCATACTCTTTTGTGTCTTCTTTTCAATGTTATCTTTCCATAGGTATCGATAAGACAGTTGTTTACAACTTTTTTCAAATATAGAAGTTTTTCCAGTTCAAAAGATCCCTCATCTGGCCATTGGCAAGTAGAATCCTCAATAGTGACTCAAACCAATAAGCCTTTTACTGACTTAACTATGGACGCGAAAGGCATTGCAAAAGATAGTGCAGAAGATAAAGCCCCCATAATCCAAAATGGTCACTCCCAGAGTTGGCCTAAGAAAGCAAAGAGACCTTCACTGTCTCAGGTACTAAGAAAGGCGGGAGGGAAAACGGCGTCTTTGGTCTCCCAGAACATGAAATGCCTCTACTTATAGACCTGCTAATCTGTGACACTGGGCATGTACAATTGGAAAGGGACTTTTCAGTACTAATGAGACAATAAAGGCTGAGATGACAAAGGCCCTTTATGGACCAGGACCCCTTAAGACAAATTCCCTGTGAGCCAGCTCTAGTGGACAAAGAGAATGCAGCTTGTCAGTTCATGTCATGGACCCTCAGACTGTTTTAGCTGGCAGAGAGAATATCCTCATTGGCCACTAAGCCAAGCTCTCAAAACGTAAAATAAGACAAAAGGAAAATTTCATCTTGCCCATGGTTCTCCTCCTTATAACAAAGGACACAAAAGACAGAGACAAAACGATGACCATTTCTGGGAGGAAAGAGAAAACAAGAGCAATAACAAAAATCTTTACCAGTTGCTATATGCAAGAAACTAGTTCGCACAAATATTTTTTCCTGCTAATCTAAATTTAGAAAGGAAGGGACAAGAGAAGGGACAAGAAATTTTTACCTTCTCCTTTAAACTGGGCATAGAGAGATTTGGGAGAGCTGACTTTGGTAAGAATTTTTACTTTTTGCCAGCTTCTACCAGTCTTCCAGGATCCCATCTGCGGGCTCTGGAGTGAGTATGGTGTCTCAGTAGGTCCCATGATGGGTCACCAAACTGGTGGGGAGGAAAAATAATTTTCCCTCTACACTTCTAGGTTCTTGGTTGAGACCCCCTGTACTAAAAGACAGATTAACAGGAGAAAAACAGAAGTTTAATAACATGGAAAACTGAGTAACTCCCCAAAATGGTCCAAACCACACCTTTACATACCAGCTCGAGAGAAAGGAAGATGTTGGGAAAGGAAGGAATAAGCCAGTTATGGAAGGGTATCAAGCAAAGCCAAGTAAACAGGGGTATAGTTGCCTTTTCCATTGAATAAGAGTGTCTAGAGATTTAGTGATCCTTCTCTGCCTGGTATAGAAAGGGAGACACACTTATAAATGGACATTTCCCTTATAAATGTGCATGTTGCTTATAAAACGGACAACTTCTACTCAATTTTCAGAGCTTCTCCTGTGTCTTAAAAATAACCACGTCAAGATAATTTTTATGTCAAAGAGAACTATTTGGGGGTGGCATATTCTGCTCTCCTCACTGGAAATTGTCATACGTAATTCCACATGTACTATTTTGTTGGCCTTAATTCTTGTAATAACTGTGTGAAATAGAAATTATCTCCATTATACAAATGAGGAAATACAGGTACATAGAAGTTAATTACCTCATTGAAAATCACATGCATAGTGTCTAAACTGAGATTAGAGTGAGATTACTCTGACCCCAAATTTAGTACTCTTTTCCATGTGTTGTCTTTCTCTGTAATCTTAGACAATACGGGCCAGAAGGATAAAATTGAAAAATATTTTAAAAGTATATCTACAACCTTCTTGGAAACTATTTTCCCAAGGAAGATCGTAAGTGTGAAACCTATGTCTGCTTTTCATATATAATTTAGTATTTTGTTCATATTTTAGTAAAATAATCAGTTTAATGATTTGATAACATAATTGGATTTTTATGAAGCTCAAAAAAGTCTGGAATACAGGGAAAATAAAGTGAATCAATTTAATCCCACTGCTAGGAGCTCTATAATAAGCACTCTCTCTAATCCAGAAATGCTGTAGGGCTCTAGAAGAAGCCTATTTGCTATCAAATAAAGGCCATGCACTGACTTTTGATGTTAGCAGAAGGATAGGATAGATGTTCCAAATGGTCCTCCTATGGCAATGCAGGTTGATCCTGCATAACTACAACATACTTGTTTTTTAAATTAGAGTTGAGCACAAAAGCAAACAAACATAGAAAATCTCCAAAGGTTAAGATAAGGAAGAGAAAAGATATGTGGAGGAAGAATAAAAAGAACAGGGAGCTAAACCCTGAATAGTGCCAGGAAACAAATACAAAACTCAAGCTTCCCCAATTCTAACAGCAGTCCTGGGCTCAGGAGACAGCGAAGCCATTCTCTGCAAGGTAGGGATGCTGAATATTAAGGCAGGATGCTCCATAGGAACTCAAGTGGTTGTAGGTATACATACCTTTGGCTCAGTGAAGCAAATGCAAATCTTCTGTGGAAGAAAGCCACCCTGCATTAGACCTTCAGAATTCTCAAAGTTGTGTAATGAAAATAAAACTTACAGTTTTAAAAAAAAATCACTTAACAATAAACAGAATAGGCTGCATGAGTGAGTCATGAGAAACAACAAAGAATAAAACTGTCAAAACCTGGAGATATTAAAATCGGCTGATATAAAATGATGTTATAAAAGTCTACAAAATTTAAGAAACACAGTAAAAATCAGTAAGAAACAAGTTATTAAAAATGACCAAGCAGATTGTAATTAAGAATCAAATAGCTTTCTAAATAAAAAATATTTATTGAAATTAAAAGCTCAACTGCTATATTAAATCACATATTAGACACAGCTAAAGAGACAATGAACTAGAAGCAAGAACTAAAGAATTTGCAGTTGAGAGATGAGGGTATGAAAATATAAAAGAAAGGTTAAGAATCACTGAAGACAGAATAAACACAAGAAGGTCAAACTCCATTTAATTGTAGTCCTTGAGAAAATAATACAGAGAGGCAATAGTGGAATAATTGAAAATCGGGCTGAGAATTGCTGAGTCTTATGAACATGAGAGCCTTATGAGAATTATGATAGACAGAACCATAATAATCACAGGAAAATCTATATGTAAAACTTCAGAACACCCACAATAAAGGAAGTATCTGAAAGTCACCCAGAGGAAAAAAACAGAACTATAATAAAGAAAATGTAGTCTAACAAACAGTATACTTCTGAACAGCTTCAATGGAAGTCAAAAGTCCTTAGAGCAATATCTTCAAAATATTGGGAGACATAATTATGAACGAATTGTGTTACAAAAATTCTTTTTCAAGGTCATTATTTTAATAAAGACATCTACAAAAAGAAAAACTGAGTTTACCACCAACAAACATTTACTAACGTACATTCTAAAAGATGTACTTAAATAAGGAAAGAAAGATTATAGCTATAAGTTATGAAATGGAAGAAGAAATGTTGATCAAAGAAATTGTTAAACATGTAAATTAATCTAAAAAATGTAAAAATAATAAACGGATAACTTCTTTGTTAAATGATGAGCAACTTCTTTTTGTTAAAAAAAAGACAATAAAAATACTATTGATAGATCTACACAGTCCAATACAGTATCTATTAGCCACAAATTACTATTTAAACTTAATAAAATTGAGTTAAAAATTCAGTTGCTCACTCATACTGGCTACATTTCTGGTGCTTAGTAGCCATATGTACTGGAGGTGCTCTATATAGTTTGTAAGACAAGAGTTACAACAAATATGGAAAAAAACTAAAATGTCACTATTAACAAATGATATGATTGTCTCCATGGAAACCCAAAGAATATACCAACAAAATATTAGAATACTTATCAAAGTGCCTGAATATAATATTTAAAAATTAATGTGTTAATATACACCAGCTACAAATTTAAAGCATAACTTAAAATATATATTATTAATAGTATATTTTAAAAGATGATTTGCAAAAAGCTAAGGAACAAAGACTTAATTTTATTGAAAGCTATTTTTAGAACACAGAAATATAAAAAGAAATATACCATGTTCATAGATGAGAGGAGGGGATAACTCAATAATAAAAAAAGTTCTTAAATTTCACTACATATTTAATCAAAATGTAACAGGAATTTTGAGGAAATGAGTTAATTCTAAAAGCAAAGTCCCAATAACAGGTAAAGCATAACTGAAGAAGAATAAGGTGGGAAAAATTGTGCTGCCAGATACCAAGCTTTATTATAAAGCTATGCCAATGAATAAAATGTGATATTTATTCAGGGAGAGACCAATTGGCCATTGGTATAGAATATTCAATAGATTAGAAAGGCCCCAAACGGCTTACTAGTACTTGGTAATGGCAAAGGTGATATCACTGGAGAAAGGAGCTATGTTAAAAAATAAAAATTTTGGGCTTCCCTGGTGGCGCAGTGGTTGAGAGCCCGCCTGCCGATGCAGGGGACACGGGTTCGTGCCCCGGTCCGGGAGGATCCCGCATGCCGCGGAGCGGCTGGGCCCGTGAGCCATGGACGCTGAGCCTGCGGGTCGGGAGCCTGTGCTCCGCAACGGGACAGGCCACAACAGTGAGAGGCCCGCATACCTCAAAAAAAAAAAAAAAAAAAAAAAAAAAAAAAAAAAATTTTTTTGTTTATATAGTACATATATATAAATTACAGGTTGACTAAAAAGTTTCCCTTTGGAATTATTTAAACTTTCAGAAGAAAATTTAGAAGATAATTTTTATGATCACAGAATAGGGTAAATGTCAACCTTAAATGAAAAAATATTGCTAAACTCAATTATATTAATAGAATATTAATAGAAAAACTTGTTTAGCAAAAGCCACCATAAAGAAAAGAGTCCAAACCACAAATTATTTGCAGCATATAGATTCAACAAAGGATCAGTATACGTTAAGTATAGTTATGCTTATGAAGCAACATGAAAAAGAACTACCCTTCTCCCATAAGCAAAACAAAACACACACACACACACACACACACACACACACACAAACCAAAAACCTCATAAGTGACCAAACAGGCATTTCAAATGAGAGAAAATACTAATGATTCAGCCTCATTAGTAATCAGAGAAGTGCAAATTAATGTCACAATGAAATACATTTTATTTCTATTAAAAAAATTGAATTCTGATATCAATTGCTGGCAAGGAAGCAGAGTGATAAAAAAATATTATAAACAGCTTTAGGGGACATATAATTGAAACATCTAATTTGAAAAACAATCATTTTGTAAATCTAAACATGAACGTACCTATAACTGAGAAATTTTACTCCCAGAAACAAAAACCTAGAGAATTGCACATGAGTCCCAGAAGATAAGATTAAGAATTGTATAAAGGACAATAATAATGAAAACAATAAAAAAATCAGGTAACGGAAGCATTGACCAAAAAGAAACTGTATACATTGATTATGGCATACTCACTTATAATAGAATGTTATATAGCTGTGAAAATGAGTGAACTATACCTATTGGAACACAATAGATGAATCGTAGAAACAATGTTGAGTGCAAAACACCAAGTTGAAGAAAATTACATATTATGAAATTATATAAAGCATATACATGCATAATTATGTAATTACCTAAGTTACATGCTATAAAGTTTACAATGAGCTTCTAATTTTACTTAGGGATTGCTACATATGTGAAGATTTTATTTAAGAGGGAAAGGGACGCGGGTTGGAGACAAGATGGGGAAGTAGAAGGACTTGAGCTCAACTCCTCTCACGAGAACACCAAAATCACAACTACCTGCTGAACCACCATCGACAAAAAAGACTGGAACCTACCAAAAAAGATATTCTACATCCAAAGACAAAAAAGCACCCACAACAAGATGATAGGAGGGGTGCATCTGTGATAAAATAAAATCCCATACATGCCAGGTGGATGACCCACACACTGAAGAATAATTATATTGCAGAGGTTCCTCACAGGAGTGAGAGTTCTGAGCCCCACGTCAGAATCCCCAGCCTGGGGGTCTGATATCAGGAGGAGGAGCCCACAGAGCATGTGGCTTTGAAGGCCAGTGGGGCTTGATCGCAAGAACTCCAAGGACTGGGGAAAGTAGAAACACCACTCTTGGAGGGTGCACACAAGGCCTCATGTGCAGCAGGTCCCAGGGAAAAAGCAGTGACTTCATAGGAGCCTGGGCCAGACCTAACTGCCGGCCTTGGAGGGTCAACTGGGAAGGTGGGGGGTGGCTGTGGTTCTCCCTTTGAACATAAAAGCTGGTAGCGAACATATCTGGAAATACTCATCTGAAGGCTGACATCTTGCTTGGGACATTAGCACCAAGACCTGGACCCACCCAACAGCTTATAGGCTCCAGTGCTGGGATGCCTCAGACCAAACAATCAACAGGGCAGGAACACAGCCCACCCATCAGCAGACAGGCTTCCTAAAATCGTCCTTAGCCCACAACCGGCCTCTAAACACACCTGCTGACACGGCTCTGCCCACCAGAGGGACAAGACCCAGCTCCACCCACCAGTGGGCAGGCACCAGTCCCTCCCACCAGGAGGCCTGCACAAGTCTCTAGACCAGCTTCACCCACCAAGGGGTAGACATCAGAAACACGAGGAACCACACCATTGCACCCTATGAAATGGAAACTGTAATCACAGAAAGTTAGACAAAATGAGATGGCAAAAAAATATAGTCCAGATGAAGGAACAAGATAAAACCTCAAAGAACAACTAAGTGAAGTGGAGAGAGGCAATCTATGCAAAACAAAATTCAGAGCAATGACAGTAAAGATGATCCAAGATCTCAGAAAGACAAGGCACAGATTGAGAAGATACAAGAAATGTTTAACAAAGACCTAGAAAAAGTAAACATACAAAGAGAGATGCACAATACAATAACTGAACTGAAAAATACACTAGAAACAATCAAGAGCAGCATAAATGAGGCAGAAGAATGGGTAAGTGAGCTAGAAGACAGAATGGTAAAAATCACTGCCACAGAATAGAATACAGAAATAAGAATGAAAAGAATGGGGGACAGTTTAAGAGACCTCTGGGACAACATTAAATGCACCAACATTTGCATTATAAGGGTCCCAGAAGCAGAGAGCGAGAAAGGACCTGAGAAAAGATTTGAAGAGAGAATAGTTGAAAACTTCCCTAACATGGGAAAGGAAACAGTCACCCAAGTCCAGGAAGTGCAGAAAGTCCCAGACAGAATAACCCCCAAGGAGGAACATGCTGAGACGCATAATAATCAAACTGACAAAAAGTAAAGACAAAGAAAAAAATATTAAAAGCAACAAGGGAAAAGCAACAAATAACATACGACGGAACTCCCATAAGGTGATCAGCTGATTCCTAGGCAGAAACTCTACAGGCCAGAAGGGAATGGCATGATATATTTAAAGTGATGAAAGGGAAGAACCTACAACCAAGAATACTCTATCCAGGAAGCTCTCATTCATATCTGACAGAAAAATCAAAAGCTTTACAGGCAAGTGAAAGCTAAGAGGATTCAGCACCACAAGATGAGCTTTGCAACAAATGGTAAAGGAACTTCTCTAGGCAGAAAAGAAAAGGCCACAACTAGAAACAATAAAATTACAAATGGAAAAGCTCATCAGTAAAGGCAAACATACAGTAAAGGTAGGAAATCATCCACATACAAATATGATATCAAAACCAGCAACTGTCAGGAGAGAACAAATGCAGGATATTGGATGTGAATTTGAAATTAAAAGACCAGCAACTTAGAATAATCTTGTCTATATACAGGCTGCTATATCAAAACCTCATGGTAACTGCAAACCGAAAATCTACAATAGATACACAAAAAAGGAAAAAGAATCAAAATACAACACCAAAGATAGTCATAAAATCACAAGAGAAAAAAAGAAGATGGGAATAAAAAAGACCTACAAAAACAAATCCAAAACAATTAACAGAATGGCAATAAGAACATACATATTGATAATTACCTTAAATGTAAATGGATAAAATGCTCCAACCAAAAGACACAGACTGGCTGAATGGATACAAAAACAAGACCTGTATATATGCTGCCTACAAGAGACCCACTTCAGATCTAGGGACACATAGAGATTGAAAGTGAGGGGATAGAAAAAGATATTCCACACAAATGGAAAAAAGCTGGAATAGCAATACTCATATCAGACAAAATAAACTTTAAAGACTGTTATAAGAGACAAAGAAGGATACTACATAATGATCAAGGGAATCAATCCAAGAAGAAGATATAACAATTGTAAATATATATGCACCTCAATATATAAGGCAACTACTAACAGCCATAAAAGGAGAAATCGACAGGAACATAATAATAGTGGGGAACTTTAACATCCCACTTTCTCCATACAGAAAATCAAGAGGAAAACACAGGCCTTAAATGACAAAACAGACCAGATGGATATAATTTGTATTTATAGAGCATTCCATCCAGAAGCAGCAGAATACACAGCTGTCTCAAGTGCATATGGAACGTTCTCCAGGATTGATCACATGCTGGGCCACAAAGTGAGCCTTGGTAAATTTAAGAAAATCAAATCATATCAAGCATCTTTTCTGACCACACCACCACAGGATTAGAAATCAATTACAGGAAAAAATACTGTAAAAAACACAAACATGTGGAGGCTAAACAATATGCTACTAAACAACCAATGGATCACTGAAGAAATCAAAGAGGAAATCAAAAAATACCTAGAGAGAAACGAAAAAAAAAAATGAAAGCACAATGATCCAAAACCTATGGGACGCCGCAAAAGCAGTTCCAAGATGGAAGTTTATAGCAATACAGTATTACCTCAGGAAACAAGAAAAGTCTCAAACAACCTAGCCTTACCCGTAAAGCAACTAGAGAAAGAAGAACAAACAAAACCCAAAGTTAGTAGAAGGAAAGTAATCATAAGGTTCAGAGCAGAGATAAATGAAATAGAGATGAAGAAAACAATAGAAAAGATCAATGAAACTAAAAGCTGGTTCTTTGAAAATATAAATAAAATTGGGAAAGCTTTAGCCAGACCATCAAGAACAAAAGAGGGCTCAAGTCAATAAATTAGAAATGAAAAAAGGCTGTTACAACGTACACCATAGAAATATATGTTTCTATGCCTATAAAATGGACAACCTAGAAGAAATGGACAAATTCTTGGGAAGGTACAATCTCCCAAGACTGAACCAGGAAGAAACAGAAAAAATAAACAAACCAATCAGAAGCACTGAAACTGAAACTGTGATTTAAAAACTCCCAGCAAACAAAAGTTCAGGACCAGATGGTTTCACAGGCAAATTCTATCAAACATTAGAGAAGAGTTAACACCTATAACATTTCTGAAACTATTCCAAAAAATCGCAGAGGAAGGAACACTGCCAAACTCATTCTATGAGGTCACCATCACCCCGATACCAAAATCAGACATAGATACCACAAAAAAAGAAAATTACAGGCCAGTTATCACTGATGAACACACAAAAATCCTCAACAAAATACTAGCAAACCAAATTAACAATGCATTAAAAGGATCATACAGCATGATCAATTATCCCAGGGATAATTATCGCCATTATCCCAGGGATGTAAGAAGTTTTCAAGATCCACAAATCAATCAGTGTGATACACCACATCAACAAATTGAAAAATAAAAACCATATGTTCATCTCAATAGATGCAGGAAAAGCTTTTGACAAAATTCAACAATTTATGCTAAAAACTCTCCAGAAAGTGGGCATAGAGGGAACATACTACAACGTAATAAAGGCCATATACCACAAACCTACACCTAACATTATACTCAACAGTGAAAAGCTGAAAGCATTTCCTCCAAGATCAGGAGCAAGATAAGGATGTCCACTCTCTCCACTTTTATTCAACATAGTTTTGGAAGTCCTAGCCACAGCAATCAGAGAAGAAAAAAATAAAGGGAATCCAAACTGGAAAAGAAGTAAAACTGTCACTGTTTACAGATGATATACTATACATAGAAAATCCTAAAGATGCTACCAGAAAACTACTAGAGCTCATCAATGAATTCAGTAAAGTTGTAGGATACAAAATGAATACACAGAAATCTGCATTTCTATACACTAACAATTAAAGATCAGAAAGATAAATTAAAGAAACAATCCAATTCACCATCACATCAAAAAGAATAAAATACCTAGGAATAAACCTACCTAAGGGGGCAAAAGACATGTACTCTGAAACTATAAGATGCTGTTGAAAGCAACAGAAGATGACACAAACAAATGGAAAGATATACCATGTTCCCGGATTTGAAGAATCAATACTGTCAAAATGACTATACTACCCAAGGCAATCTACAGATTCAATGCAATCCCTATCAAACTACCACTGGCATTTTTCACAGAACTAGGACAAAAAAATCTTAAAATTTGTATAGAGACACAAAAGACCCTGAATAGCAAAAGCAATCTTGAGAAAGAAAAAGGGAGCTGGAGGAAGGGAGCTGGAGGAATCAGGCTCCCTGACTTCAGACTATACTACAAAGCCACCGTCATCAAAACAGTATGGTATTGGCACAAAAACAGAAATATAGATCAATGGAAAAGGATGAAAAGCCCAGAAGTAAACCCATGCAATTATAGTCAACTAATCTACGACAAAGGAGGCAAGACTGTACAATGGAGGAAAGACAGTCTCTTCAATAAATGGTGCTAGGAAAACTGGAGAGCTAAATGTAAAAAATGAAATTAGAACATTCTTTAACACTATACGCAAACTCAAAATGGATTAAAGACCTACACGTAAGGCTGGATACTATAAAACTCCTAGAGGAAGGCATAGGCAGAACACTCTTAGACATAAATTGCAGCAATATCTTTTCTGAACTGTCTCCTATGGTAATGGAAATAAAAACAAAAATAAATGGACCTAATTAGACTCAAAACCTTCTGTACAGCAAAGGAAACCATAAACAAAATGAAAAGACAACCCAAAGAATGGGAGAAAATATTTGCAAATGATGCAACAAGGGATTAATCTCCAAAATTTACAAAGAGCACATGCAGCTCAATATCAAAAAAAAACCAAACAACCCAATAAAAAAAATGGCCAGAAGACCTAAACAGACATTTCTCCAAAGAAGACATACAGATGACCAAAAAGCACATGAAAAGATTGTCAACATCACTAAGTATTAGAGAAATGCAAATCAAAACTATAATGAGGTATCACCTCATACCAGTCAGAATGGTTATCATCAAAATTCTCCAAACAGTAAATGTTGGAGAGGGTGTGGAGAAAAGGGAACCCTCCTACACTGTTGATGGGAATGTAAATTGCTATAGCCACTATGGAGAACAGTATGGAAGTTCCTTAAAAAACTAAAAATAGAGCTACCGTATGATCCCACAATCCCACTCCTGGGCATATATCCAGAGAAAACCATAATTAGAAAAGATACATGCACCCCAATGTTCATTGCAGCACTATTTACCATAGCCAAGACATGGAAGCAACCTAAATGTCCATCAACAGATGAATAGATAAAGAAGATGTGGTACACATATACAATGGAATATTACTCAGCCATAAAAAAGAATGAAATAATGCCATTTACAGCAACATGGTTGGAACTAGAGATTATCATACTAAATGAAGTAAGTCAGAGAAAGACAAATATCGTATGATATCACTTATATGTGGAACCTAAAAAAAAAAGAAGATACAAATGAACTTATTTACAAAATAGAAACAGACTCACAGACTTCAAAAACAAACTTATGGTTACCAAAGGTGAAAGGTGGTGGTGGGGGGGAAGGGATGAATTAGGAGGTTGGGTAACATATACACACTGCTATACATAAAATACATAACCAGCAAGGACCTACTGTATAGCACAGGGAACTCTACTCGATATTTTGTAATAATCTAAATGGGGAAAGAATCTGAAAAAGCATATATGTGTGTGTGTGTGTGTGTGTGTGTGTGTGTGTGTGTGTGTGTGTGTGTAACTGAATCACTTTGCTGTAGACCTGAAACTAACACAACATTGTAAATCAACTATACTCCAGTATAAAATTTAAAAAAAAACCCCCAGAACTTGAAATAATAATTACCACTATATAGGTTTTAGGTCACAATTCTAATAAAATGATCATATTTACAAAATAAAAAATGCATAGGGAATAATATATTAGTTATCTGGAATGGTAGTAGAAGAATGGAATTTTGGAGGAATACACACATAACTCACTGATGTCAATAACATTCTAGTTTTTAATCTAAACAGTGAGTTCACCATGTTGGTATTATTACACTTCATAAAGTCACATCAATTATTTATATGTATTGAATATTACATGACATTTTAATCAGAGCTTTTGTGTACTGTTTGATGTACTGCATAATTGGCTTGCTAAAAATGGTAAGAAGGGTACATTAATTGAATTACCTTATGCATGAGTGAACGTAAAATGCGTGAATTTGGAGCCAGATAGGTCTGGATTGGAATTTTTGTTTTGATGATTGCTAGATTGAGCTGTATAATCTTGAGTGAGATACTTAAGATCTCTGAATATCGGTCTCTTTCAACAATATTTATCACGGGACCGATATGTGCTAAGTACTGTTCAGGACACTAGAGGTATAGTGGTAAACAAAACAGGCAGCACGTCCAGGTGCTACAGAAGTATATGTAGAAGAGGTTACACAGAAGCCTGGAATGGCTTACCACCAATAAGGTGAAATTCTTGGTGTAAGACCCATGTCAGTGCCCTCTGAGATGAATTTCTGTGGAAATTATTTCACAGACCTTTTTTAAATTGGCTGTTCTTCCAACACTCCTGGGAATATATGAAATGTAGACCAGGATATTTTATATACTAATATGAACATAAGTAGTTTGTATAAGAAGCTGGCAATCTGCCTTTTTGTCAGTCTATCAGATTCCTCATGGTGTGAGGCTAGGTCAACTAGGGTACAAGGGACTGATTCTGTAGAGAAGGCTTTATTATAACTTTATCATATGCTAATAATCCCTGACTCTCTTGCTGTGTGCTCTTCCCATTTATACTCTCACTCCCTAGTGTCACCAGAAAGAGAATTCATTTCTCCCATCTTGCTTTTGCAGACATCAGAATCAGAGTTCACCCCCTTCCTATCTGCCTATCTCACTTTCTCTGTGGGTCTCATTTTCCTATTATTGTCATGCTCCCACTGAGCTCTTAGATATTCAAGCAGTCCTGGGGCTACCATCACTGATGCTGGTTTATCAATAACCATCTATCCTGAAGTAATACTCGCTCCAAAGGGCCACATGGCCAGTTTGAGAGCAGAAAAGCTTTCTATCCTCATGTAAGAAGAACCTAAGAGAAAAATAAAGTGAAAATCTGATAACAGTATGGTTACTATAAAAATAGGATTTGCATGTGTGATATTTATAAGAATGTAATAAAAAACCCTCATATTTAGCAGAAAGGTAGCTTATGGGTCACACAAAGAACCGTCCTGAAACCAACAGTAAATTCTCACATTCATTTGAAATACAGATATAAAAGGACTGGGAGTTTGGCGTTAGCAGATGTAAACTATTATATATAGGATGGATAAACAACAAGGTCCTACTTTATAGCACAGGGAACTATATTTAATATCCTGTCATAAACCATAATGGAAAAGAATACAGAAAAAAGGAATGTCTGTATGTGTATAACGGAGTCACTGCTATACAGCAGAGATTGGCACATTGTAAATCAACTATACTTTAATAAAAAATTAAAAAAAGAAACAAAGACAATGATCATTAAATTCTCAGCATCTGAAAAGCAGGGGAAAAAAGAGCAACAAAAAATAAGTCAAAGACATTTGTACAAGTCATAACTGGGAAATTTCCTACAACTGTGAGCAAAACAACAAAATGAGACTTGAATATGTATTCAGTTAGTTACTGATGGAAAAGTGTGGGCAAAAAAGCAAGAGATGAGATCACAATCATTTAATTTCCTAAGAAAAGGACATAAGAGAATACATAGTAGAGCTCTTTCAACCCAAAACTCTGGTGGTGACATTGACCTTCCTGAAAGGGCATTCCTCACTCCCAGACACCCCAAAGGGAAATGAACCACAGGGAATGAATCTGTAATCAGGCCACAGGGGAGATTTTAAATATTAAAATTTGCTTTTCAATTGTCTGTTTGCTTTTGCCTCTGGCAATATCTGTATCTAAAACAAGGAGTCTTGCCCCATTCACTATCAAAACAAAATACATAAGCAAAAAACCCCCACCACTCTGAGTCTAGCTCATTCCATTTTTCCTAAGTAGTTAATGATTTCCAATGCATGGGATTAGGAGATCTTAGAACTATTGGGCTACTAGCTCTACCTTCTTTGAGATACCTCTACAAAGCAGATCACTGAACATTCATCTACCTTAACTGGTGCCTTAGATTTCTTTCTCCTATTGGAGTAACTGGGGTTCCGAGCACAAGCAAGAGTCGAAATTCTGGAAAGCAGAGGCTCCAGACACCATACACAGCTCTATCAAGAAACTGAGATGATTTTGAAACTGAGATGGATTGTAGCCTATATGAAATTTATTTTATGAACTACTTATTCTAGCACTAAATAATATCTTCATGCAAATTACGCTTTGCTCTAACCTCTGCATTCTTTATTCTCTGCATAATGAAAACAAATCCCTGAAAATATTCGTTTAATTGGTATAGTACTTCATTCCTTTTGCTGTTTTCACATGTCCCAATGGTGCCTTGTATAGACACACTAAAACTTTATCTGCAAAGTATAATTTTCCATTGCGATGAATGAGAGACTATTTACATCTGGGTAGTAAGTGGCTGCAGTAGCACTGGAAAACAAAAGTCAGATCACAAATCCCCTTCTCAAAGGCAAATACAGATCAGTTTCTACTTTTGATCCAGGCAGAAAGCCAAACCTAGAATAAGAGAAGCCATATGTATGTCTGAGAGAAAGTTGCCTACATAAGTAGGGATTTCCCCCAAATAATGAAGTTAACTTTATGATGGCTTTTGGAGGATGATGAAAATGTAATGGTCAGACTACAAAACTTTAAAAATGTTTTCCAAATACTTGGAGGTAATTTTTTAAAAAGAAGAAACAGCATGATAAAAGGGCCACAGCCTTCGTCAAGACTGATTAATACAAAAAGGGCAGCTATGGTATTTAAAGGTTCACCAGTTTCCCTACACTCAAATGCAGATGAAACTTGTTCCCAGATATTTATATCCATGTCCAAAAGAAGAAATATCTCTGACTAAATAGGAGAAAGTCTGTAAAACTGCCCACCCTCATGCCCTTTCTGATTTTCATTTATGCTTAAAGATCATAAAAACAAGTGAGTAATTCTAGAATTACTATCAGAAACCCTCTTTTAGATACATCAGGTCAGTTCAAGAAGATTGATCCTAACATCCCCAGTCTGGGAAGAGTCTAAAGGTCTTCTAAACAAGTGGTTCTCAACTGAGAGCAATTTGGTCCCTAAGGAACATCTGGCATGTCTGGAGACATTTTTGATGGTCACAGTTGGAGTGGGGGGGGAAGTGCTACTGGCATCTAATAAGTAGAGGCCTGGAGTGCTGCAAAACATCATACATTGCACAGGACAGGCCTTGACAAGAAAGAATTAGGGCCCAAAATATTAAGTGCAGAGAATAAGAAACACTGTTTTTAGATCAGTGTCCCCTGGATCAGCCCAATCTGTGAGGAAGAACGATCTTACTGATTTCTGACCTTGGAGGTCCTCATTGTAAGCAGACGTTTAGAGCCATGTTCCCCCTGGTTTTGGATGTATTCAACTGGTGGCGTTTCTGTCCCTATTTCTAAGCTGTGTGGTCTTTCTTGTAAGCAACTATTTGGAGACCATTGCCCTACTCCTTCCTTGTAGCAGACCTGTCAGATCCTGACCTGTTGTGGCCTAAAAAGAAAGGCACAAAAGGGAGGCTAGAACTATATTAGCTGATTTATTTGGCTTTTCTCAGCCCACGTAGAATATTCTAAATTAAGAGAAATAACATTTGGAATTTACTTCCACCTCGAGGCCAAGAAGTATGTTTGACTATGACTATAAACAAAAATAAATTTGAAGAATAGTTTGGATATTTAAATTCCACTTCATAGTATGCAATTATATGTATGAATTCCCAAACTGATTTATTTAATCAAGGAAATGATTACATAGCATATAACAAAACCCAAAAATATGTCTATATTTTCCTCTATTTGAAAACATTTAAATATGTATTTTTTTAAAATAGTGCAAAGTGGCCAATGTTTTTTTCTTGAGAAGAAAAAAAAATATTCTGGGAGAATGTACTGCATTAATTTTGGTGTTAAAGTAATGGTGAAAATAACATCTGTGTATGTTTTTTTGTCTGTCTGTAACTATCTTGCTTAACAAAATAGTAGATTGGAAACTTTTTGTTGGTTCGCCAATTATTCATTTGAAGTTTGGTCCATGAAACTCCAAATTCTGGAATCACTGTTCTAGTCCAGCCATCAACAAACACTTCACAACCAAATAATCAGAGTCTTTGCTTAAGCAATTCTAATGGTGAGGAATGTCATATTTGGCCAGTCCTACTGGAAAGTTCTTTATGGTGAGGTGAAACATAATGTTTGTAATCATCTCCTTGCAATTTCTTGGCTATTGTTCTACCCTTCAGGCCCCAGAAAACTATATCCAAATCCTACTTCTATAAGACAGCAAAAGGCAATGATGAGGAAGAGTTCATGCCCATCTTGAACTCTGTCTTCTCTGAGCCAGGCACATGACACAACTCAAGAGTTCCTCTCATCATTCTGGTCCTTGTCCTCTAAACAGCTTCCCGTTTCTATAAAACTGACCAGCATAAGCTTTGACTGAAGCAAAGTTGAATAGTACTACCATTTTTCTGTTTCTGACATTTCACTCATACCATTCAGCTTTAGGACAAATTAGGTTTGTTGGCAAGTTTTAGTAGTACTGATACACGAAATTATAGTCAAATCAAATCAGAGATTTAAATAAATTCTTCTTTTAACCCACATGCCCCCTACTGTGTATATATCCAATTATTGTGGTTTCTATTTGATTTAAGGTTAGGATTTTTAAAAATTTATCTCTCCTATTTTTATCTTGTCATTGTCAGCACATTATTCCACCCTGCTGAGATTTTAAAAAATATTTTTATTATAAACTATTTCAAACATATGAAAAATTAGACTAGTGTAATGAAAACCCATGTGCCCAAACTCAGATATAATAAATATTAACATTATTCCATATTTTCTTTTGGTTATTATATTTTTTAGAAAACCAAACATTAAATATAGTTACAGCCCATCTGATGGCTCTGAAAATCCCGTCCCCTTCCCTCTCTCCTCAGTAAAACCACTATCCTGAAGGTGCTATGTATTCTTCTCAACACAGATTTATATACCTAATCCTATATAGAGAGATAGCTATAGACCATATGTATAGATAAAATTTAAATATATGTTATCATAGAATATAAATCACTCTCTAACTTGGTTTTTTAAATTCAACTCTTGCTTCTGGTACTTATCCTTGTTGAAACATGAAGTACCAGCTCTCTCGTTTTCAACTGTCCATTTATCCAGTCTCTTATTTTTTTCTATTTCAAACAATGCTAGTGTGAGCATCCCTAAACACATCACCTTCTGTCTCTGTATAATAGCTGCTCTAGGACAGACATCCAGAAGTAAAATTTCTGAGTTGCAGTTATGTATCATCACTGTTAATAGATATTTTCAAATTGCTTTTTAAATCAATAGTACTAATTTATGTTTCCACTAATAGTGACTGAGAGTTTGTGTTACTCCACATCCTTGGCAATACTTGACATCATGGATTCAATTGTGTCCTCCTCCAAAATTCATTTAAAAAATCATGTTGAAAATTTATGTTGCAGTCTTAACCACCAGTGCCTCAAATGTGACCTTATTTGGAAATAGGCTCATTGCAGATGAATCTAATTAAGATAAGATCATATTAGAGTAGGCTAGGCTCCTAATCCAATGACTGATGTCCTTATGAAAAGAGGAAATTTGGATACAGAGACATACATACAGGGAGAAAGCCATGTAAAGATAAAGGCAGACAGAGATTGGGGTGATGTAACAGATACCGAGGAACACCGAAGATTGCTAGAGAACCACCAGAAGCTAGGAGAACCACCAGAAGCTAGGAGAACCAATTCTCCCTCATAGCTCCCTGAAAGAGCCAAACCTACCAACTTGATCTGAGACTTCTAGGCTGCAGAACTATGAACAATAAATTTCTATTGTCCAAACCATGCAGTTGTGATACTTTGTTACAACCAATACACTTGCTATCGCATGACTTTTTAAATGTAATAGATATAAAACAGAATCTTATTTTAATTTTCCTTCACTAATGATACTGAGCATATATATATTGCTAATTTGGATTCCCTCTTCAGAAAATTACCTTTTTAATCTCCTTTGTCTACTTTTTAACTGACTTTCAATTTTGATGATATTTTTACACAAATATTTTAAATTATTCAACAATACTTTTATGAAACAGGTTGTTGGTGTCATAGTTAAAAATCTTTCCTATTCAGAGGCTTTAATATCTTCTATAATTTCTTCTAACAATTTAAAGTTTTGATTTTTACAATTTGTTCTTTAATCTACCTGAACTTGGATTTTATATATGAAATAAGATAGCAATTTATTGTTTTTTACATTTAGATCATCAATTTCCCAAGAACCATTTATAATTCTCAGTTCTTTTTCATTAATTTGTATTAACACTTCTGTCATAGTACGTATTCTTACGTATATATGACCTTGTTTCTGGGCTCTCTATTCTATTTGTCTGTTCATCTAATTCTATTCTAATACTGTGCTATCTTAACTATTATAGCCATGTAGAAAGTTTTCACTGATGTTAAAGAAAAATTATACTATCATTTTCTTCTCAATTTCTAATTTCATTGCATTGTCATTAGAAAACATAACTAGCATCATATTGAATATACAGTAGAATATTAAAATGGGTCTCTTTCTATCTATTTTAAAAGAGTCCCCGAGGCCAAGAACAAAATGAAGTACCTATTCTGAAGTGAAGGAGTAAATACCTTTGAAACAGTTGTGAAGTAGCTGGTAACACTCAGCCCAAAACCACATCAAGGACAATTATCTTCAGGTTAAAAAGGTAAGGAGAGAAAACTTGCATGGTAAAAATTTTAGAATAGCAATTTTTTCCTCTCCCCGAATAGGTTAAAAAAAAAAAAGAGATGTCCCTTTATGCCTAATGAGGAATTTTAAGGAGCACTGGAGAGCTTGATGCCAGTCTTCTGGAGCTCGAAGAGCGATGCTGCAGAAGGAAGGGAACATTTACCACTAGAGGCAGAAGCTAAGTGTGGAGGGAAGAGGTAATAAGCAGCCAGCCAACGAGTCACTGCCTATACCAGAGAGTCATAGCCAAGTGAGGAACCCCTTGGAACTATTCTCAAGAGAAACGTTCAACTTTGAGCATCCACTGACCATCAACACGGATGTGGAAAATAGGCATAGGAGGCTTTGAAAAGTTCGCACCTATTCCTGGGTATCTAGAAGGCTGCACATATGTTGAGGGTCGTGCGCATGCTCAGGGCTGTCTACGTGCTCCAGAAAGACCTGAGAAAGCCCTCTGCAGTTACCTCTGGCTGACCTTGACTTCAAGGAAGTAAAGGGTAAGGCAGAGTTGTGAAGCGCCTGGCTGACTGTGGAAAGCTTGTATGAACATGCACACACAGACCCTTGGCAAAGACTGGGAGACTTATTGGTCCCAGGCATTTAAGGAAATCATTGTCCAATCATAATCTGAGCTTCAACTGAGTAGAGACTTCAGTGATTCCACACAACAAAGATCACAGAATTTACAGAAGTAGTTCAGGAACATCACTAAGCAAACAAACACCAACAATGACAAAAAATAGTAACAACAAAATCTGAGGGAGCAGAAGATTAGATTTTCAAAGTTGCCACATTATGCAAAATGTCCAGTTTTCAACAAAAAATAACTATGGGACATGGAACAAACAAGGAAGTGTTGGTCCATACACAGAAAAACCATCAGTCAATAGAAACTGTTCCTGAAGACACACAGTTGTTGTACTTAATAGACAAGATTTAATCAACTATTTTAAATATGTTTAAAATACATATGTTTAAAATAAGAACTAAAGGAATTCATGCCTCAAGAACTAAAGGAAAGTATGAGAACAACTTCTCACCAGGTAGAGATTATCAATAGAGACAGAATAAAGAGAAATTCTGGAGCTGAAAAGTACAATATTTGAAATGAAAATTTCACCATAGGGACTCAAAAGGAGATTTGAGCTGGAAGAAAAAAGAATCAATGAACTTGAAGATAGCTCAAGAATAGAACTGAGGAACAGAGGGAAGAAAATGAATACAGCCTCAGAGACCTGTGGGATGCATTCAAGTGTTCCAACATACAAATAATAAAAGGAAAGAGAGAGAAGGGCAAAAGAATATTTGAAGAAATAATGGCTGAACACCCCCTGATTTATGAGAAACATAAATTTACACATCCAAGAAGCTCAACAAACTTCCGGTAGGAGAAACTCAAATACAGTCACACCTAGACACATCATGATCAAACTGTTGAAAACCAAAGATAAAGAAGGATTCTTGACACTGAGTAATTATTGAGAAAACTGACATTTTTGCTTTGAATTTTTTCCAAAAGTACTAAACATTGAAAATTCAAATATTCTACAAAAGGCATTATATACAAATGTCAAAGTATTATGAATGTATTAATAATAGGAAACATTCTGTGTCTCACCCAGTCTGATTTTGGACACCCTACAAATACTGATGGAATCTACCTCACGTGACCTTGAAAATAAATAGAATCATCTGGAATAGAATCACGTTGATTGCGGAATCCTTTTATCCTCTGTGACAAACGATTCCTACCCAGACCGGTCTTAGTCACAGTGCCAATACTCAGTCATAGATGTCTTCAGAGTATGCATATCCTAGAGTACAAACAAGTCCCAGTCTTACAAACAACCCTCCGCCCTACTGCCAGTGATACAATGAACTTTAAAGGGCCCATAGCAAAAAGGACACAGAGGAGGAGCCAGATACACTGAGAAAAAAATTACAACATAATTTTACAGTTGGTTCTACCCACTAGAAACAGCCACAGAAAAAGTGATAAATTATAAAGAAGAGAAAATCAGCCCATCCATAAGCCCCGCCCCCACCATAAAAACCCTCCTGTCATATATTTAGTTAAAAATTAAGCAAAAAAATATTCTCCTTTACAGGTCCCTTTATAGGTCTTCAATGTCATGTTTCCTTTGTTTTTCTGAACAAATACCATGGATCCCCCTCTATTCAAATATATATTTGACTTTCTTGCGAATATATTGTATTAGAACTCTCTTTTCAAATAGCATCTTTATCTTTTGTTAACTTTTCATAAGGACTACCTTCCGCAACCTTGATGAGCATCAGGACATTTTATCTTTAGCTATCTGAGTGTCAAGAGACTCTCCACCCTTGCTCCAAAGGCAGAGCTTGCAGAGAGTTTGGGCTATAGTCAGATATAGTAGCAAGCCTGTAATTCTGAGTTGTTAAGAAGGATTCGGGGGTTATTATCTCTCATTATTCTATTGGCTAGCATATATCAGCTGGGTGTTTTTTCTGTTCCACTTGGCATTGTCTGGGATCACTTATTTGGGGCTAGAGTTTCCAAGTTGACCTTATTCGCATGTTTGGTATCTTATGCAAGCTGGGCCTCTCTATCTGGAAGGTCAGACTTTTTTAGCTGGTGCCTTAGGCTGTAAGAGAGTGAGTGCAGAAGCTTCCAAGACTCTTAAGGGCTAAGCCTAAATTGGTATAACATTTCTTCTGTTATATGCTATTAATCAAAGGAAGTTATAGTTCAGTTCATTCCAGGAATATAAGGTTGGCTCAGTATATGAACATTAATCAATATAATACACCATATTAACAGAATAAAGGATTAAAAACACATTATCATCTCAATAGATGTAGAAAAAGCATTTGACAAAATCCAACACCCTTTATTATAAAAACACTCAATAAACTAGGAATAGAAGGGAACTTCCTCAACCAGGTAAAGGACATCTATGAAAAATTCACTGCTAACTTCATACTTAGAGATACCGAAAGTCTTTCTCCTAAAATTTTCTCCTAAAATTAGGAACAAGACAAGGATGTCTGTTCTTGTTACACCTATTCAACACTGTGCTGGAGGCTATAGCAAGAGCAGTTAGACAAGAAGAAAAAATAAAAGGCATCCAGATTGGCAGAAATTCTTGAAATTCAACAACAAAAGGACAAATAACCCAATGAAAATATGGGCAAAGAAATATTTCTCCAAAGAAGATATACAAAAAACTATTAGGGAGAAGCAAGTCAAAACCACAATGAGATACCACTTCCCACCTACTAGGATGACCGTTATAAAAAAGACGAACAAATAAGTGAAGGTGAAGGTGTGCAAACTCTCACGTATTGCTGATGAGAATGAAAAAAATGCAGCTGCTTTCAAAAACAGTTTGACAATTCTTCAAGAAGTTCAACATAGTTAACTTATAACTCTGCAATTCTGCTCCTAGGTATATAGCTAAGAAAGATGAAAGCATATATCCTTACAAAAACTTGTATCCAGATGTTTATAGTAGCCAAATATTTCATTAAAGCCAAAATGTAGAAACAACCCAAATGTTCAACTGATGAATAAACAAAATATGGTATATCCATACAATGGAATATTATTCAGCTCTAAAAAGAATGAAGTACTGATACATGTTACAACACGGAAGAACCTGGAAGATACTATGCTACGTGAAAGAAGCCAGACATGAAAAACAACATATTGTATGATTTCATTTATATGAAATGTTTAGAATGGGCAAACCCATAGAGGTGGAGAAAGCAGCTTGGTGGTTGCCAGGGGCTGGGGGTACAGGGCAATGAGTAACTGCTTAATGGGTACAGAGTTTCCTTTGGGGGTGATTAAGATGTTTTAGAACTAGATTGAAGTAGTAGTTTCACAGATATATAGATATACTAAAAACCACCCAACTGTACACTTTAAAAGTGATTTTTATGAAATGTGAATAATATCTCATAAAAAAATGACAATGTAAGTTGCCACATAAAAAGGAGGGAGTAATGTGATTCCCTCAATAAAGACAAAAATTTTTTGAAAAACTTCCAAATTAGAAAAAAAAATCACAAACTAGGATGGAAGGAGACCACCTTAACTTGTTAAAGTTTATATTCACACCCACACACAGAAAACCCAACTATGATAAACAGAACATTTACAGGAAAACTTAAAAGTTACTCCATTTTAAAGAGCAAGGATGTCCACCGACAACAGTGTCATTTAACATAGTACCAGAACTCCTGGCCAATACTATAAAGTATTATAATAATAGCAGCAACAACAATGATGAGGAGGAGGAACTAAGGTGTAACACAAGATATAAAAATGTTGTTTGCAGATAATCTCATCATCTACCTAGACAAACCAACTAAATTAAAAAAACAGGAAGAGTAAGAGAGTTCAGCGAGGTTGACAGAGACAAATTCAATACACAAAAACCAATGATATTCTCTATAACAGCAAAAACAAACTATGAAATACAGTACATATATATCTTTCCAATAGCAACAAAAACTTAAGGTACCTAGAGGCATTTTCTTTATCAAGAATACACAAGGGCTTCCCTGGTGGCACAGTGGTTGAGAGTCTGCCTGCCGATGCATGGGACATGGGTTCGTGCCCCAGTCTGGGAAGATCCCACATGCCGTGGAGTGGCTGGGCCCATGAGCCATGGCCGCTGAGCCTGCGCTCCACAATGGGAGAGCCCACACCAGTGAGCAGTGAGAGGCCCGCGTACCGGAAAAAAAAAAAAAAAAAAAAAGAAGACACAAAACTTCACTGAAGTATGTAGATAATTACCTGAATAAATGGAGTATATTCTGTTCTATGGATAAGTCCACTTAGCATTATAAAAATATCAGTTCTCCACAATTTCATCTATAAACTCAACTGAATCCAAAAAAAAAATCCATGTGGAATATTTAAAGAAAAAGCCAAAAATATTCTAAAATTTACATGAACAAATACAAGTTTGCAAATAACTAAGTTGACCTACATTAAAAAAAAGCAAAGATGAACACTTGCTTTTCCAGTTATTATATAATAACCAGTAAATAGACAAATGGACAGATGGATCAAAAGAGAAAGCTTGGAGACAGACCCATGAACATATAGGAACTTAACACATGGTAAAGATGGCATCATACATTAATGTACTAAACGGAAGGAACAGATAATTTATTAGATGGTTTGGGGAAAGTTGGTTCACTATACAGAGAAAAATTCAAATAAGTTCATTTGTTAATATAATTTGCAAAGATGGAATCATGGTTTATAAAATACCTATATGTAAAAGTTAAATTATACAACTAATTATCGATGACGTGAGAAACTATCTTTGTGACAGTGGAGTGGAAATGAACTTTTTAAACAATCTTAAAGCATGGAATATCAGACAAAAATTTTTTAATTGCTTAACCTGATTATATCAAAATAATGGCTATTGATTAGGGAACATGATGGCAAAATTAACAATGTCTGAAATCAATCAGAGACTCTTTCAGATGAGAAGTCAGTGAACTTTTTCCATAAAGGGATAGCTAGTAAATATTTTAGGCTTTGTGAGTCATATAATCTCTGTTGGAACTAAACTCTAAACTCCGTCATTGTAGCATAAAGCCAGCAACATACAGTACGTAAATGAATGAGCATGGCTACGTTCAATACAACTTTATTTATGGACACTAAAATTTAATTTTATATAATTTTCATGTGTCACAAAGTATTATTCTTCTCTTCATTTTTTACCCTATCATTTAAAAATGTAAACTTCATTCTTAGCCTGTTGGCTGTATGAAAATAGATAGCAAGTCAGTTTTGGGCCAGAGACCAAGATTTGCTGACCCTTGGTCTAGACTGTAAACGAAGCTTTGCAAATGAACAAGACAAAAGAAGAATAGCAATTCCAAAAAGGCAAAAGGTAAAAGCAAGCAAAATATAAAAAGTGAAATTTAAAAGACCTCAACCTTTAAATATACACTCAGACTAACTAATAATCAGAAAAATAAAATGAGATATCATTTTATACCCTTCAGACTGTCAAAAATTAGAAAGCTGGATAAGGCCAAATGTTGGCTGGAATTAGAGACATAGGGATCTTCATGCCTTGCTGGTGGAAGTGCAGACTGTGTAATGCTTCTGAGAAATCTGTTAAATTAAGTATATTGATATCCTTCCATCTGGGTATCCTTCTCTTGCCTCTATAAGAAGTAAGTCTGTAAGGTCTGTAAGGGGAAATATATAAGGAAATTTATGCAGATTTATTGCAGGGAGTTGAACATGATCTGGGTGCCCATTGTTGATAGAATAAATGGATAAACATGGTAGATACATACATACTACTAATGAGAACCAAGCCAATTTTGAACAACAAAATTGATAGTCATATAAGCACAGTATTTTGTGAAAAAGTGAGAAACAGGTGAAGATGTAATTTATGTTACCATTTATGAAAATTAAAAAATAACAATGTACATAAAACAATTCATGTTTCACAGGCATATATACAAACCAAAGGACACCTGCCAAACTAGTTAGAATTGAGCTTGGGATGGGGGAGGGGAACAGGTAGAATAGAAAATGAGGATTAAAAGGAATAAATATATAAATCAAACAAAGAGAGTACGGCCTTACAGGACCATCAGTGATCCTGCACTGTGTATTGAGGTGTGTGACTCACTCAGTCCTTTGCCTCTGAGGTTGATAGACATACACAAACAAATAAAAAGCACAAATTACTGAAAACATTATAGTGGGGGATATAACAGATAACTTTCAATCTTTAACAGATGAAGCACACAAACAAGAAGAGGAAGAAATAAAAGGTTTTTGCGTAAATAAATAAAGTTAAATAAAAAGATATAACTAACTTCCTATCCTACAAAGGAAAGAAAGACTTTCATATTTTGTCAAGGGACATTTGCTAAAATCAATCATCTTTTCAACCTTAAATAAAACCTTAAAATCTATAATTCTCCATAATGTAAAAAAGTTAAACATTAAAACACAATAAAACAAAGCAAATCCCAACCATGGGAACTAAAACTTAATTTTCTAACCATAAGTACAAAGAGAAAATCTAAAACAACAGCAGTGACAATTTATACAATAATAAAAATGATACTACCATATCAAAAGGTATAGAATGACAAAGGTATAGTAAAAGTAACTTTATATCCCAAATTAACTACTAAAAAGAAATGAAACAAAAAAAGACTTACACCTAACTACCTATAAAAAGAATAAAATTTGTCATTAAGAATTGAAGGAGAGTTTTCCAGACAAGCAAAAGCTAAAGGAGTTCATCACCACTAGACCAGCCTTACAAAGCATGTTAAAGGGACTTTTTAAAGCTGAAATGAAAGGTGCTTGGTAAAGAGTAACAGGGAGAAAATACAAATCTCACTGGTAAAGGTAAATATATAGTAAAATTCAGAATAATCTAATGTTGTAAAGTAGTACATTAATCATTTATAAGTCTAGTATGAAGGTTAAAAGACAAAAGTAGTATATATAACTATAACTACAATGATTAATGATATACTATATAAAATGATGTAAATTAAGACATTAAAAACATAAAATGTGTGTGGGGGTACATATATAGAGCTTTGGGATGCATTCCAACTTAAGTTGTTATTAACTTAAAATAGGCTCTTATAAGTTGTTTTACATGAGCCCCATGTTAACCACAAGGCAAAAATCTACAGTAGATACACAAAGAAAGGAAGCTAAGCATAGCACTACAGAACATCGCCATCAAAAGGAATACAGCAAGAGAAGAAAGGACAGAGAAACTACAAAACAGCCAGAAAGCAATTAACAAAATGGCAATAAGTATATACCTACAGTATGGAGGTTCCTTAAAAAACTACAAATAGAATTACCATATGACCCAGCAATCCCACTACTTGGCATATACCCTGAGAAAACCAAAATTCAAAGAGAGTCATGTACCAAAATGTTCATTGCAGCTCTATTTACAATAGCCAGGACATGGAAACAACCTAAGCGCCCATCATCGGATGAATGGATAAAGAAGATGTGGCACATATACACAATGGAATATTACTCAGCCTTAAAAAGAAATGAAATTGAGCTATTTGTAATGAGATGGATAGACCTAGAATCTGTCATACAGAGTGAAGTAAGTCAGAAAGAAAAAGACAAAATACCGTATGCTAACACATATATATGGAATTTAAGGGAAAAAAATGTCATGAAGAACCTAGGGGTAAGACAGGAATAAAGACGCAGACCTACTGGAGAACGGACTTGAGGATATGGGGAGGGGGAAGGGTGAGTTTTGACAGGGCGAGAGAGAGTCATGGACATATACACACTAACAAACGTAGTAAGGTAGATAGCTGGGGGGAAGCAGCCGCAAGGCACAGGGATATTAGCTCGGTGCTTTGTGACAGCCTGGAAGGGTGGGATGGGGAGAGTGGGAGGGAGGGAGACGCAAGAGGGAAGACATATGGGAACATATGTATATGTATAGCTGATTCACTTTGTTGTAAATCAGAAACTAACACACCATTGTAAAGCAATTATACCCCAATAAAGATGTTTAAAAAAAAATAATAATTACTAAATGTGAATGAACTAAATTTTCAAATCAAAGGACATAGAGTAGCTAAATGGATAAAAATCAAGACCCATCTTTATGTCACCTACAGAAGACATATTTCAGATATAGGGACACACAGACTGAAAATAAAGGTATGAAAAAAGATATTCCATGCAAATAGAAACCAACAGAAATCTGGGGCAGCATACTGGTATTAGACAAAATAGACTTTAAGACAAAGACTTTAAAAAGATACAAGGAAGGTCATTACATGATAATAAAGGGCTCAATTCAAGAAGAGGATATAACATTTATAAATATCTATGCACCCAACATAAGAGCATCTAAGTATATAAAGCAACTATTAACAGACCTAAATGGAAAAATAGATAGTACAATAATAGTAAGGGACTTTAATACCCCACTTTCACCAATGGATAGATGATCCTGTTAGAAAAGCAATGAGGAAACATTGGCCTTAAACAACATGTTAGATCTAATGGACTTAACAGATATTTTCAGAACATTCCATACAAAAGCAACAGAATACACATTTTTCTCAAGGGCACATGGAACTTTCTCCAGGAGAGATCATAAGTTAGGCCACAACACAAGTCTTAATAAATTTAAGAAGACTGAAATCCTATCAAGCATCTTTTCTGACCTTATTGGTATGAAATTAGAAGTCAATTACAAGAATAGAAGTGGTACCAAATGTAAAATAGCTAGCTAGTGGGAAGCAGCCGCATAGCACAGGGAGATCAGCTCAGTGCTTTGTGTCCACCTAGAGGGATGGGATAGGGAGGGTGGGAGGGAGATGCAAGAGGGAGGAGATATAGGGATATAGGTATATGTATAGCTGATTCACTTTGTTATACAGCAGAAACTAACACACCATTGTAAAGCAATTATACTCCAATAAAGATGTTAAAAAATTTTTTTAAAAGAATAAAAGTGGAGTATTTACAAATATGTGGAAATTAAACAACATCCTCCTGAGTAGAAGGTCAAAGAAGAAATCAAAAGAGAAATTTTTAAAATCTTGAGACAAATGAAAATATAAAAGCAACATACCAAAACTTATGGGATGCAGCAGAGCCATTCTAAGATGAAAGTTCCTAGTGACAAATGCCTAGACCAAGAAATAAGAAAAATCTCAAATAAACAACTTAACTTTATACTTCAAGGAACTAGAAAAAGAACAATTGAAGCCCAAAGGTAGTACAGGCACAGCTCATTTTACTGAGCTTCACTTTATTGAACTTCATGGATATTGCATTTTTTACAAATTAAAGGTTTGTGGCAATGTTGCACTAAACAAATCTATCTGTGCCATTTTTCCAAAAGCATTTGTTCACTTTGTGTCTCTGTGTCAGATTTTGGTAATTCTCACAATATTTTAAACCCCCACCAGCAAAAGATTATAACCTGCTGAAGGCTCAGCTGATGTGTAGCATTTTTTAGCAATAAAGTATTTTTTAATTAAGATATATACTTTGTTTTTTAAGACATAATTCTATTGCACACTTAATAGACTAAGATAGAGTGTAAACATAACTTCCATATGCCCTGGGAAACCCCAAAATCCATGTGACTCACTTTATTGTGATATTCTCTTTATTGCAGTGATCTGGAACCAAAGTCACAAAATCTCCTGAGGTATGCCTGTAGAAGAAAGGAAATAACAAAGTTCAGAAAGGAAATATATGAAATAATAGAGACTAGAAAAAAAAGCAGTGCTATTAGCTGATTTTTTGAAAAGTTAAACAAAATTGAAAAAACTTCAGCTAAACTCCCCAAGGAAAAAAGAAAGGACTCAAATAAATAAAATCAGAAATGAAATAGGAGATGTTGCAACTGATACAAAGGATCATAAAAGACTACTATGAACAACTGTATACCAACAAATTGGACAAAGTAGAAGAAATGGATAAATTCCTAGAAACACACAATCCACTGACTGAAGCATGTAGAAATAGAAAATCTGAACACATTTATTACTACTAAGGAGACTGAATCAGTAATAAAAAGCACCCAACAAACAAAAGTCCAGGAGCAGATGGCTTTACTGGTGAATTCTACCAAACATTTAAAGAAGAATTATTACCAGCCTTTCTCAACAGAAGAGGAGGGAACCCTTTGAAACTCATTTTACAAAGCCAATGTTACCCTGATACCAAAACCAGACAAGGATGCCACAAGAAAATTACAGACCAATATCCCTGATGAACATAGATGCAAAACTCCTCAACAAAGTATTAACAAACTGAATTGAACAACATGTTAAAAGCATCCTACACCATGGTCAAGTGGGATTTATTCAAAGGATACAAGGATGGTTCAACATCTGCAAATCAGTTAATGCGATATACCACTTTAACAAATGAAGGATAAAAATCATATGCTTGTCTAATAGATGCAGAAAAAGTATTTGACAAAATTCAACATCCATTTATAATAATAGCTCTCAACTAAGTGGGTATAGAGGTAGCACACCTCAACATAATAAAGCCGTATACAACAAGCCCACAGCTAACATACTCCATGGTGAAAAGCTGAAAGCTTTTCCTCTAAGATCAGGAATGAGACAGGGATGCCCACTCTTGCCACTTATTCAACATAGTATTGGGGACTCCCCTGGTGGTGCAGTGGTTAAGAATCCATCTGCCAATGCAGGGGACACAGGTTCGAGCCCTGACCTGGGAAGATCCCACATGCCATGGAGCAACTAAGCCCGTGCACCACAACTACTGAGCCTGTGCTCTAGAGCCCACAAGCTACAACTACCGAGGCTGCGTGCCACAACTACTGAAGCCCGTGCACCTAGAGCCCGTGCTCTGCAACAAGAGAAGCCACCGCAATGAGAAGCCCATGCACCGTGAAGAGTAGTCGCCACTTGCTGCAACTAGAGAAAGCCCACGCAAAACAACAAAGACCCAAGACGGCCAAATATAAATAAATTCATAAAAAAAAACAAAAAAATAGTACTGGAAGTCCTAGACAGAGCAATTAGATAAATAAATAAGTGAAATAAAAGGTATCCCAATTGAAAATGAAGAAGTAAAACTGTCACTATTTGCAGATGATATATAAAAATCCTAAAGACTCTACCAAAAACACTATATTAGAATAAATGAATTCAGTAAAGTTGCTGGATACAAAAACCTGTTGTACTTCTCTATACTAATAACAAACTATGAAAAAGAGAAATTAAGAAAACAATCCCATTTACAATTGCATCCAAAGAACCCCCAAAATACCTAGGAAGAAATGTAACCAAGATGGTGACAGACCTATACACAGAAAACTTTAAGACCTTGATGAAAGAAATTGAAGAAGAGAAACAAAAAGATATTTCATGCTAATGGATTAGAAGAATTAATACTGTTAAAACCTTCATATTGCTCAATTAATCTACAGATTCAATGCAATTCCCATCAAAACTCCAATGACATTTTCACAAAAATAGAACAAACCAACCTAAAATTTGTATGGAACCACAAAGACCCTGATTAGCAAAAACAATCTTGAGAAAGAAGAACAAAGCTGGGGGCATCACACGTCCTGATTTCAAACTATATTACAGAGCTATAGTAATCAAAACAGTATGGTATTGCCTTTATACAGACACATAGATCAACGGAACTGAATAGAGAGCCCAGAAATAAACTCACATATATATATATATATATATATATATAACGAATTAATTTATGACAAAATAACCAAGAATATACAATGGTAAAATGACAGTCTCTTCAATAAATGTTGTTGGGAAACTGGACAGTCACACACAAAAGAATGAAACTAGACCATTATCTTACACCACACACAAAAACTAGCTCAAAATGGATTAAAGACTTGAACAAAGACCTGAAACCATAAAACTAGAAGAAAACATAGGTGATGAGCTATTTGACTTTGGTTTTGGCAACAACTTTTTGCATTTGACACCCAAAGCAAAGGCAACAAAAGCAAACAACAACAACAAGTGGGGCTACATCAAATTAAAAAGCTTCTACACAGCAAAATAAACCATGAACTAAGTGAAAAGGCAACCACCTAAAGGGAGAAAAATATTTGCAAATCATATATTTGATAACAGGTTAATATCCAAAATGTATTTTTAAAAACTCATTCAACTCAATAGTAAAACAAAACAACAAAACACTAGAAAATGATTTAAAAATGGGCAGAGGATATAATTAAGACATTTCTCCAAAGAAGATATACAGAAGGCCAACAGGTACATGAAAAGGTATTCAACATTGTTAATCATTAGAGAAATGCAAATCAAAACCACAATGAGTTAGTATCTTGTACCTGTTAGAATGGCTATTATTGAAAAGATGAGAAATAACAAGTGTTGGCAAGGATGCAGAGAAAGGGGAACACTTGTGCACTGTTGGTGGGAATGTAAATTGGTGTAGCTACTATGGAAAACAGTATGGACTTTCCTCAAAAATTGAAAATAGAATTACCATATGATCCACTTCTGAATACTTAACTGAAAGGAACAGATATACTAACTGGAAAAGATATCTGTTCCTCCATGTTCATTGCAGCATTATTTACAATAGCCAATCATGGAAGTAACCTAAGTGTCCAATGATAGATGAATGGATAAGGAGGTTGTGTATGTATATACAATGGAATATTATCCAGCTATAGAAAAGAAGGAAATCTTGCTATTTGTGACAACATGGATGGACTTTGAGGGCATTGTGTTAAGTGAAATAAGTGAGAAAAAATACAAATACCATATGATCTCACTTATATGTGGAATCTAAAAAACAAACAAATAAAATTGGAACTCACAGATACAGAGAAAAGATTGGTGGTGCCAGAGGTTGGGAGGGTGGACAAAATGGGAGGTGGCCAAAGCATACAAACTTCAGTTATAAAATAAATAAGTCATGAGTATGTAATGTACAGTATGATGACTATAGTTAATAATAATGTATATATGAAAGTTGCTAAGAGTAGATCTTAAAAGTTTTCATCACAAGGAAAAAATTATAACTATGATGATGCATGTTATCTGGACTTATTGTGTTGATCATTTTGCAATATATAGAAATATAGACCATTTTGTTGTACTGAAATTAATACATTGTTATATGTGAATTATATCTCAATGAAAAAAGTCTTAAAATAAATAATAATGAAGAATGCATAGAATTCAGAAAGAAAAAAGTATAAGGATAAAAACAAATCTATTAAGTAACAGAAGTAGTAAATATATATAAATATTTATTTATAGAATTTTAGATATATAGAAACATATCTAGAAACAAATTTCTATTCAATTAAGGAGAAAGAAAACATGATTAAAATTAGAAATTATAGCGAGAATAGAAAAACTGATTTGCTAATATAAATTACTAAAATTGACCCAAATGTGAAAGCCAAAAGAACTTGAAAGAAAAATGACTTCATAGTCATCTCATGAAACACTGAAAAAGACAATTGATAAAAATCTCACACTTACTGGTGCTTAATAAATACAACAGTTAAAATAAATTTCCATTCAAATAGGAATTAGTAAGGATTCCTATTCTGATCCTTATTTCCTTTTTTAATGTTCTAGTGAATTACAATAAGAAATCAGAAAACATAGATGTAACAAAAAATAAAAGTGAGAAAAGCTACTTTTATTTCAACAGTTCTCTACTTAGAAACTCAAGAGAATTGGCTGAAAGTTTACTAGAATTGAAATATTACTTGAGTAAAGAATCTGAATAAAAATGTAACATTCACAAGTGAATAATCATTCTTCTAATTTAATGGGAGGAAAATAAGAAAATAAAGGTAACTATAAATGACCTCAATAAGAAACATATTAGGTGTATACAAAATTACAAAATTTTGCTAAAGAATAAAAATTCACATTAAATGATAATGCTAATTACTATAAAGATGATATTTTTTTGTAATACATTTTTAGGTTACACTCAGAGATAAAAATATATTGAAATTTATCTGCAGTAACAAACATCTAGTTAATATGTGTTTTACAAACAAACAAAAATATTAAAGGGATGTGCCTTGTATAAAATTCAAATTTATTATGGAGTTACAATAATTAAAGTAATATAAACTTAACCTCAAAATCAATCAACGGAAGAATCACTGCACAATAAAATAGAATTGGGTCGTCATTCTATTTGAGTGGAGTTGGAAAAACTTGACTTGTAGAAAATTAGATCACACTGCACCCCCAAATAAATTTCATATTAAAGTCTAAGTATTAAAAGAAAGTGAACTAGGATAAAACATAGGAGAACATTTTTGCATTGGTTTTGCTACCTGGGCAGAGCCAGGATAAGCGGAATAAAGAAGAAACTTTCCTAGGGTCTCTGGGGTAATATCCAGAAATTGAGCTTGGTTTAGATATGGAGAACTTTCCCACTCATTTCACCATAAATGTGGACTTCTTACCACCTGCACCTGTATATATCAGTTTCCACGTGAATATCTCGTGTCTTCTTCCAATAACTCATTTCACAAACTTTCCCAGAATACAATGGCCCTGGATATCTACTATGGTGATAGAAAGAATCTCTAGCTAGCCCTTTGGGATTAAGCAAAGGAACTTGCAACAGGACATCAGGGAGAAAACACACCTAATTTTATGAGAAGTTTATTGTTTATGAAATTTTCATAAACAATCTGGCATTTGAGAAACAGGACCTTAAAAGGTAAAATTTGAATATATTGATATGAGAGAAGGATAGCCCATGATGAATAGCAACGGAAAAAAGCAAAGAATTGGGAAAGTTTGGGAACATAGGAGAGGACATGAAGTAATAGAATGGGCAACAAGATTAGTAAATATTAGTTTACTAGGTCTGCCATAGTAAAGCACTCCTTACTGAGTAACAGAAATTTATTCTCACTGTTTTGGAGGCCAGAAATCTGTGATCAAGTAGATCAAGCAGGGCCATGCTCCCTTTCCAGGCAGTAAGGAAAAATCTGTTTCAGGCCTTTCTCCTAGCCTCTGGAGATTTGATTGCCTACGTAAAGACCCTATCTCCAAATAAGGTCACATTCTGAGACATTGGGAGTTAAGATTCCAGTATGCCTTTTTTGAGCGGTAGCAGAGGAGACACAATCAACACATTACAATAAGCAACAGATCAGGAAGGACTTTATTTAATGGGCTAATGGAGTAAAGTACTGCTTAACAATACCTTAGGTAACGACCTAAGTTAAATGATTTTAGTCCAAGGAAGAAGCAAAAATGAGAGGAAGGGAAATGAATCTAGTTATCAAAAGCAAAAAAGTTAAATGTAGTTAATAACGTCAGAATAATTTAAGATATGACAATTTACATATGCTTTGTTATTTCTTCTAGAAATTAGTAATGTGTAATTCAGGTCATGGAAGAACTACACCCAAACACAGATTTTAGCAAAAAGAATACTGGAGCTACCAAGAAAAGTTGAACCAACAGCCTACAAAAATGGACAATAACAAAGAAATTTGCTGGAGGATATATAATCCCAGGAACTTTGCATGCCCCAACAATGAACAGCAGATGGTACTAAGTCCAAAGAATATTGGTAAATAAAATTGCCAACGGTTTCAATCAGATGAAAAACTGGAATGTTAACTCCAAATCCTATGTAAACCAGTTTCCAGAGAGAAATTTTTTTCTTTTTAAGTGAAAACATATTTGCATTTTGATTGCACATTTCTTCCAAGGCTTTCAAAGCATTTCTATGCATAAGTTTTTCTGCTTTATGAGTAATCCAGGGCAATTCACTTTTAAGCTTGTATTGTGTTATTGTTTTCATTATAAATGTTGAATGCGTATTTCAGGTACATTGCAGTTTCTGGGGTTGGGGGAGCAGTAACTACCACTGAAAACAGTGTCTCTATATGCACATGAATATAAAATATGAATACAGTCTAAGCTATATAAATATGAACAAACTAGGAAATAATAGACATATAAGCATATCACCATAAAAAAATATCCAGTTCTATACTACTTAATCTTTTTTTTTTTTTTTTTTTTTTTTTTTTGCGGTATGTGGGCCTCTCACTGTTGTGGCCTCTCCCGTTGCGGAGCACAGGCTCCGGACGCTCAGGCTCAGTGGCCATGGCTCACGGGCCCAGCCGCTCCGCAGCATGTGGGATTTTCCCAGACCAGGGCACGAACCCACGTCCCCTGCATCAGCAGGCGGACTCTCAACCACTGCGCCACCAGGGAAGCCCTACTTAAATCCTTTTGCAGTATGTAAAGGGTTGGTACAAATCTATGAATTATAGTAATTATGCAAAAATATAACTCATAGAAAACCATTTATATTAACACCACAGTAAAATCGTCTCTAACATGGGTTATGTTTTAAAATAAGTGCATGAGGAGAAAACTGCATGTTGTAAAAATTCTGCTTAATAGCCCATTAAATAACCATAAACTACACTATGTGATTTTGTGCATTCTGTCTCTACAACATGGGATTGAATTGGTTTTGTTTTTGGCTTTTGGTTTTTTGGTGGACACCAAATAAAGTAACTAACATATAAAGTTCATTCTGTAATAGGTGATTATAGATGATTTTCTTATACTGAGCACATGTAGCTGAATTTAGATAAGTAAAATGTGAATATGACAGTTCCACTTTCATGATTGGAATTTACTGCATTTTTACTCAAATCAATAAACTATCTTTAGACTCCAAAGTAAAAGCAACAAAAGCCAAAAATAAACAAGTGGGACTACACCAAACTAAAAAGCTTCTGCACAGCAAAGGAAATCATCAACAAAATGGAAAGATAACTTATCAAATGGGAGAAAATATTTGCAAATCATATATCTGATAAGGGTTTAATACCCAAAATATATAAAGAACTCATACAACTCAACAGAAAAACAAACAACCCAATTTAAAAATGAGCAGAGGAACTGAATAGACATATAAGAGGACATATAGATGGCTAACAGATACATGAAAAGGTATTCAACATCACTGTTTATCAGGGAAATGCCAATCAAAACCACAATGAAATACCATCTCATGATCGTTAGAATAACTACTATCAAAATGACAAGAAATAACAAGTGTTGACGAGGATATAGAGAAAATAGAACCCTTGTTCACTGTTGGTGGGAATGTAAACTGGTGCAATCATTACGGAAAACAGTATGTAAGTTCCTAAAAAAATTAAAACTAGAATTACCCTTGATCCAGCAATTCTACTTCTGTGTATTTATCTCAAAAAAATTAAAACACTAACTTGAAAAGATATCTACACCCCATGTTCATTGCAGCATTATTTACAATTGCCAACACACAGAAGAAGCAGCCAATGGATAAATGGATAAAGAAGTTGTGGTGTGTGTGGGGGGCTGTGTGGAATGGAATACACACAATAGAATATTACACAGCCATAAAAAAAGAAGGAAATCTTGCCATTTGCAACACCATGGATGCAACTTCAGGGCATTTTGCTAAGTGAAGTAGGATGGAAAAAGACAAACACCACATGATTTCACTTATATATGGAATCTAAAAATCAAACCAAAAAACAAACAAAAAAAATGGAGCTCATAGATACGGAGAACACAGATTGGTTGTTGTCAGAGGTGGGAGGTGGGTGAAATGGGAGAAGGTGTTCAAAAGCCACAGACTTCCAGTTATAAAATAAGTCCTGGGGATGTAATGTCCAACATGGTAATTATAATTAACAGTGCTGTATTGTACATTTGAAAGTTGTTAAGAGCACAGATCTTAAAAGTTCTCATCACAAGGGAAAAAAAAATATCTGTATGTGTGGTGATGGATGTTAACTATACTTACTGTGGTGATCATTTCACAATATCTACAAATATTGAATCATGTTGTATACCTGAAACTAATACATTGTTATATGTCAATTACTTCTCAATGAAAAAAAATTGTAATAAAAGAAAACTCTTTAAACCCTGACTGACCTATCCCTTCTCTCTCATTTGCTCTCCCACTTATTTTCATTGTCTCTTGGTCTCTCATTAATTCCAACTCTTTATTTTTCTATCTCTTGGATGCCACAGGTCCTATAAGGCTAATAATTCCTATGGGCCATAATGAGAAGAAAGCAGTATTTGAAGCTGTCTCAGGCTTACCCAGACTCTACCAGTTATTAGTTATGAGGTCTTAGGTCACTAGACCTCCCTGATCAATACCATAAAGTCAGAGTCAGTGCCTAATTCATATGGTTTGGGAAGACTAAAGATATAGACCTTATAAACAGACAAACAAGTAAGTATTATAAATGTATAACATAAATGGTGAAACTAAGGCTTAGAGAAATTAAGCCCAACATTATAATGATACGAAATTGTGATTGCCTTTTATGACTTCAAAGCCAGAGTTCTTCATTGTTCTATATCCATAATAAAAAAAGCCATAAATACAACAGTATCTTCCTCAAGCTTTTACTACTATATTCAGAACTAAACACATTTATCTAACAACTGAGAGATCCAAGCTCTTTTCTTTTCTGCTTCCTGCCATCTATTTGTGAAGATTCTATGCCTACATTATCACATTCTGCAAATTCCCCCAGTTACTTCAATGGGATGTGGGTCATAGAAAATATGTATGAGAAAGCTAAAATATACCATATGGTGAACGGAGATAAAAATTCAACTTAAATGCAGCACATAGAAGAAATGAGCCATTTGCTCCACATATATCTCATACAACTGTTAAGACAATGTTTATAAATCACCTTAGTGTCCCTTCTAAAGGGGCTTCATATTAATTATTGTGTTATCTTAAATATTCTATTGGTTTCACAAAATATAGTAAAAGAAAGCCCCCCAAATCAGAACAAACCTTAAGCACTGTTCTCAGTAACATTACATACAGATAAAATAAATGCATGCCAAAATTATCTTAGATAGAAAAACAACAAAAGTTCTGAATTAAGTAAAAAGGAATAAAAGTTTAAGTGTGCCATTTCCTTTTCATTCCAACTAGCTTACTTTTGCTTATAATAATAGGTTAGGATATATACAGAATTTTCCTAGATGCTTTCTGAATTTAGCAATTTCACTCTTTGGCCCTGGTAAATACATAGCAAGGAAGCATGCCATTATGAAAAATATTGAGATTCTAGATGACTGAATTAGTAACAATGGATGTCCCGTTTGTTAACAGCCTTCAGGATTTGTCCTTATTCCAGATAGCACAAATGCCAAACATTAAGGATAATCACTAAAATACATATTCATGGATTTTTTTTCCAATCAAAAAATGAATATGAATGTTCTTCAGGAAAAATTTCATGTTAAAAAATATAACAAGAGCAGTAAAATCCTCCATAATTTCCCCTGAGTAACCTCTATTTCATCTTAAACAACGAAAAGTACTATGATAAAAAACAACTAAGCAAAAAACTGACTTAATTTGTTTCTAAGTAGCTCACAACTCTCAAATCTTAGAAACATCTGCTTTGGAAAATATTTGTTTAGATTATCAGTTAAAATGGCAGTACACATTCTTTACCCATTCAACAAATGGTGATTCTTCATTTAACTACTATTCATTCAAAATATACAGATTAAAGACCTACTAAATTTAAGGCACTCTTCTAGGTCATGGGAATGAACCAAACAAATGTAAATTTGTGTCCTCATAGAAATTACATTCTAGTTAAGACTAGAATGGGGGGCAAATAATAAACAGCAACAAAAATGTTTTTTCATATGGTACTATTTTAAAAAGTGATAATTGCTTTGAAGGAAAAATAAAGCAGAGAAGGGAACAAGAGACTGCCGAGGAGTAAACAGTGTTGTGATTTTAAAGAGGCTGGTCAGAGAAGGCTCCACTGATAGTATTTGAGCAGAGCTGCAGGAGATGAAGAATAGAGCCATGCCTATGTCTGGGAAATCCGGTTTCAGACATTTCTCACATGTTCTTAGTCCCTGTCCCATCAAAGAAAAAAATCAAAAGACATTTTAGCAATAATTATTGATTTTCACTGTTGCAGTTTAGAGTTAAAATCACTGCTTTACTGTTTTTTGGTCAATGAGTATCTCATTGCCCTGTTAAAGTATATACAATAAGGCTTAACTTCACCTGTTCATTCTCTGCCCATCCTGAATCAATTTATTTACCAATCATTTTATCCCTTATGGAAATTCAACAGAACATGGGATGCAATCATAAACATTTCAGCTTTATTGAAATTATAGCTAAAATGTTAGATTCTCATACTTTTAGACTGTGAGAAGAATCTCAGGGTGTGTGTGTGGTGATATATGGCAATTGGCACTCAGTACCATGTCGAAGGGACAAGAGAAAATAGGGGGGACTATATTGAGCTGAAGAGGACATGTTCCATCAAGTGTTGGAAACCACTCACGATTTTTTAAAGAAAAAATACACACACAAATAGACACTTTAACTTATGTATGAGCTATTCTCATTTTTGAATAATGGCAAATTTAAATTAAAAAAAAATAATCATCAAAAAAGCTACAAACAATAAATGCTGGAGAGGGTGTGGAGAAAAGGGAATCCTCTTACACTGTTGGTGGGAATGTAAACTGATATAGCCACTGTGGAGAACAGTATGGAGGTTCCTTAAAAAACTCAAAATAGGGCTTCCCTGGTGGCGCAGTGGTTGAGAGTCCGCCTGCCGATGCAGGGGACACGGGTTCGTGCCCCGGTCTGGGAAGATCCCACATGCCGTGGAGCGGCTGGGCCCGCGAGCCATGGCCGCTGAGCCTGAGTGTCCGGAGCCTGTGCCCCGCAACGGGAGAGGCCACAACATTGAGAGGCCCGCGTACCGCAAAAAAAAAACAAACTCAAAATAGAATGACCATATGACCCAGCAATCTCACTGCTGGGCATATACCCAGAGAAAACCATAATTCAAAAAGCTCCATGAATCCTAATGTTCATTGCAGCACTATTTACAATAGCCAGGACATGGAAGCAACCTAAATGTCCATCAACAAGGGAATGGATAAAGATGTGGTACAATATATACAATGGAATATTAGCCATAAAAAGGAACAAAACTGTGTCATTTGCAGAGATGTGGATGGACCTAGAGACTGTCATACAGAGTGAAGTAAGTCAGAAAGAGAAAAACAAATATCGTATAATAATGCATATATGTGGAATCTAGAAAAATGGTACAGATGATCTTAGCTGCAAAGCAGAAATAGGGACACAGATGTGGAGAACAAATGTATGGTTACCAAGGGGGACGGAGGGGTGGGATGAATTGGGAGATTGGGATTGACATATATACACTACTATGTATAAAATAGATAACTAATGAGAAGCTACTGTATAGCACAGGAAACTGTACTCGGTGCTCTGTGGTGACTTAAATGGGAAGTAAATCAAAAAGAGAGGGGATATATATACGTATGGCTGATTCACTTTGCTGTACAGCACAGCAATGTAAAGCAACTATACTCCAATTAAAAAAAATAAACTAAAAAGAAAAATTAATCACCATATGTTGGTCATAATAGGCCAGATTTAGCGCTCATGTTTCCACTTGAGAACCTCTAGTATGGATTTGGAATGTGTGTCATGAGTAAAAACACATCATCCTTGAAACATGTGTCATGAGTAAAAACACATCTTCCTTGACTCCCAGTGTCTTGACCTCCACCTAGCCAGACCATATAACGACTCTTTGTATTTTACGGAGATAGATCTGGGTAAAGATGAGCTGAATGTGGAGAATTTCAAAGAACCCCAGACAAACTTGTGGGATCAGAAACTAAAAATGGTATATTTCTTACATTCTAGATAGAGAATGATATCAAGACCATCATTCACCAAACAAAGGGTGAGGGCAAACTCTATAAAATCTTAAAGTCATAGGACTAAGCCTGTATTATCTCACTGTCCCCACTCATGGACAGGTTTGCTAGAATCAGTCATGAATAGACACATTGTGGACACAGTCCCTCCTGGAAAGGGACCGAGATTCCAGCCACCTCACGCATTTATAAAGGAGTTAGACAAGAGCTGAGATCACCATTTTATCTGGTCTTACTGGCAAGCGAAACATTCTATTCTCTGACACCAGTTGCCTGCAGAGGTTGCATATGAGAGACGTGTTGAGGAACCGCTGCTAGCTTGTGAGTAAGATTATCTGGAAGACATGCGGGTTTGTCTCAGGTGACACCCCGTTTCCAGCGGCTTATTAAATTTACATCCTCCCATCAAGGGGATGTACAATATTTTTGTCAACTTTTTTTGACAAGTTTTCACTCTGGGCTACTTCCTGGGACAGTTCTAAGAAGCAGTATGGGGCTATCTATCCATATATAAATTGCAGAGGGAGAAGAAGTTACACATCCTTTAACTCCTCACCCTTCCTGGGGTCATCAGGCCTTCAGCCTTGAGGACGGGCCAGATTGTCTGTCTTTTTTTTTTTGGCCACGCCATGCGGCGTGAGGAACCTTAGTTCCCCGACCAGGGATCGAACTCACACCCCCTGCAGTGGAAGTGCGGAGCCTTAACCGCTGGACTGCCAGGGAAGTCCCAATTGTTTGTCTTTTTTTCTGGAGCTATGAACTCTCCAAGAATTGGGTCATTATCATTTCACACCAAAGGTAACCCCAGAAGCAGAGAAGCATGTCTTCAAAGCAAAGATGAGGTTAGAGCTGCTCTTGTAATCAGTGACTACAGGTGCCATCTAATGGAAAAGAGCATCCAAATTTATGTCCATCTAATTGCATTCAATCAAGGTCTAGGTAATGCCAGTTTGTTTCCATAGGGGATCTCCTTATGAGTATGCCCTTATAATCTGATCTTAATGACCCCCTACCTGACCATACAACTTGGTCATCATCAATGGCTCATGAGTATGTAAAAACAACACAGTTTAGCTTTCAGCCCATTGGGAAAGAACAGGAAATAGTGGGAGCTCAGGAATATTTGGTCAGCTGAATAGGATGCAAGTATTCTAGGTAGGTAGCAGGGAAACAGAGCAGCATCTACCAGTGCCCACCATGAGTACTTTTAAGTTTTATTCAACTTAAATTGCTTCTTGTCCTTTCCCCTCTTAGCTTTTTCCCACTCCTCTACTTCATTTCTTTTTTTTACCTCTTCATTTATCTTTCTTTCTTTCTTTTTTCTCCTGCTGATACGTAAGACTTACCATCCTTGAACTGGGTATCAGAGAACCTAGACTCTTAGGTTCTAGCTCTGTCAAAAATTGGGTGGCCTTGGGAAAGTCTCTTGAGCTCACCATACCTTGATGTTTTTATCTGTATGGTTGTAGGGTGGATAAAGTGGGGAGGAGGGCAATTAGTGGGGGGGTTTGAAATGTATTATAGGGATGCTATGGAGTATAACTGAACCACATGGGTTTAAATCCAAATTCCTCTACCTACAACGGGTGTGATTCTGGAAAACTCACATAATCTGGCTAACTCTCAGTCTCCCAGTTACAAGGGGGAAAAATGATAATACTTAAGCTGTCAGGATAATTATTATGATTGTATACATAGGGCATTTAATGCAACACCTGTCACGTACTAAGTTTCCAATAAATGATAGCCAGTATTTTCATTTTTTACTAGCCATATAAATATATATTATTAATTTGTCTGACCATCCTGATTTTATTCATAACTAGAATTATTAATTATATTGTTGTTGGTTCCTTGACTAGCTTTGGGAAAAATCACATAATGCCAGAGTATCATTTTTCTTTCACTTTCAAGTTACCACTTTTCCTCGTCACCATACAACCAGTGTCTCCTTCCTTTCCCAATAAGAATGTTCTCTTTAAAATTAGCTTTCTCTTATTATCTCTTTATCTCATTAGCTTTCTGCTCCTTTAGAAATCTCAGCAACTTGCAAGAATATACACTCTCAAGATCTATTCGATATGTAATTTTCACCTACAAGTCCATCTAATAAATACTTAGTAAGCTCCTGTAGTATCAGTAGCGTGGCAGAGTAGACTAAATAAAGCAATAGAAAATCATTTTTTGTCTGTGTAGGCTGCAGGTGACCAACTAAAGAAAAGTAGCCATGAAGAGAGGAAGGAGAAAGAAGAAACATTAAGCACAGGGTCAAGTACAACATATACAGAGAAGTCAGGAAAAATGTAGACAAATGAAAGTTGTGGTCGGCAGAATAATGGTTCCACAAAGATATCTCCATTCCCGTTCTCTGAACCTGTGATTCTGTTTGTTACCATAAAAAAAAAAAAAAAAGCTTTGCAGATATGATTAAGGATCTTGAGATGGGGTGATTATTCTGTGTGTTGCAGGTGGATCCAACGTAATCACAAAGGTCCTTATAAGTGAAAGAGGGAGGCAAGACAGTGAGTGTCAAAGTGATGCAGCATGAAAGGGACTCAACAAGCTATTTCTGTCTTTGAAGATGAAAGGGGGCAATGAACTAAGGAATGTGGGCAGCCTCTAAACATCGGAAATGGCAAGGAAACTGATTCTCCCCTAGAGCCTCCAGAAGGAATACAGCCGTGCAAATACCTTGATTTTAGCCCAGTGAGACCCATTTCAGACTTCTGACCTACAGAACTGCAAGGTAATAAATTTTTGACCTACAGAACTGCAAGGTCATAAATTTTTGTTGTTTTAAGCAACGAAGTTTGTTGTAATTTGTTACAGCAGCCATAGAAACTACTATTGAAAAGGTATTCAGTAATTACAGTGACAGTTAGATGGCAGCCAATTCAACAAGAAAAATCATCATAGATGTTACAGTGGCCAGCTTTAGTGTATTTGCTGTTCACCAACCCCAGCCCAGAATGTTGGGCTCCCGGTAGCAACTATGCTTCTATTATTTTACTACTATCCCTCTTTATGGGAACAAGAAATGAACACTTGACCAAAGATGGGCCAATCAGGATCCATTTTCTAGAAATAAGAGATATCTCTCTTTGCAACTAGCATTATCGCATATGAACTTGAGCACCATTATTTCTTCCCACTATGTTGCTGATAACAAAGCCAGCCAGCCTGTCTGCAGAGAAAGAGAGAAAAAAATTCATACACACACACACACGTGTGTGTGTGTGTGTGTGTGTGTGTGTGTGTGTAAATAGAATAGAATGAGACTATTCCCTAGGCTCTCTATCACCTTCTTCCTGGCTCAAGCTACCCTAAGGCCAAGCTGCCTTCATGCCTTTCACCTCCATGGAAGCGCTGTCATCATAAAGCGTTGCATAAGCCAACTTTAGGTGTTTTTTTTTTTTAGTTAGAAAGCAAAGTGTCCTAAATAATGCAGGTAAACGAAAACAGGATGAGATGAATTGAGACTTGTATCTAAAAACTACAAGCTAGTGAGCTATAATCAACTCACTGTGTAAGAAAGGATTGGTGACCCAAATGAAAAAAGTATGTGACGATGTGTTATTTTTACATTTTTAAATAGTTTACAAAGATAAAAATAAAATTTACAAAGGTGAAATGCCAGATAAAAATGCAGAACTTACAAAACTGGAGTCAAAACCTTGTCCATGACTCTTTGAACACCATGGCCAGATGAAGAACATCAAGGAGGCCAGAGTGGAAAGGAGATTTGACGTGAGGAGATCATCGTGTGAAGAGGAGTTTTGGAGACCGCCACATAGCGCTGCAAGACCTATTCCCTAAGGTGGAGGACTTGCAGAGGTGGCCCCTCACCTCAAGCTCTGGTGGGGAGGGATTCCTGTTAGGCTCTGCAGAGAGCTTAATCTGTGACCCCTGAAGTTGGAAGCATAGTGAACCAGGGTGTTGGTGGGGATAGAAGATGGAGGAATGTTTGGCAGTAGGCTGGAGAATGTTCTATTTGGAGAGAAAACTAGAAGATGGAAGAAGTTAGAGATGGAAGCAAGTTCCTAGAGGCTGCAGAAAGAGACTCAAGTCACTAGTCAAAGTAGACAATCAGTCTGCTGGGTCAAAGGAAACAGCAGGTAAGTGGTCTCCCACTTGGGATTCTCAAAAGAGCCAAAGAAAGGAACCACAGAGAAAGAGGAGGCTTTAACCATGCCAAGTTCAGAGGACACAAAGCCATCCAGACAACATCTGGGTCCTGTTAGCTCTCCTCTCTTCCCATGCCTTGTCACTGATGGGGTAAAGAACATCCCGTGGAGGATAGAATAAGAAAGACTGTAGATATCATTACACCCTGGGTCTTAGCTGGGAGAAGGTGAGAAGACATGTCTTTGAATAAAGACTCAAGTGTTAATAGCTTGGACAACATGCTTTTAGCTTTTTAAAATGTGATTGGTTTCTGACATAAGTTGACTCCAGGACGGTCTATTATTTCAATAGCTCTGTTGAGTAGCTGAGGAAAGTTTTCCCTCTACTGAATAAAGTCAAAAGGGGCATTGAGAGACAAAGCTTTGATCCCATCCCATGAGTAATGCATTCAATTTATCAGTAACACATACCGATTACAGATAGGTAATCTTCATTATAAATGTTGTGGTTTTGACATTTTAAGACATCTGCAAACAATTGGACATGCTTAATTCAAATGCTAGAGTAAATTTAATCATAACCATACATTTAGCATGTAATGAGTTCTCAAAAAGAAATAGATGGTTCTAAGTCTTCATAGAGACAGTGTAACGGATACAAGTGATGCATCAGCCCATAACCCTGGGACTCAACTCTAAGCTCACCTCCAGGTGGAGGGGAGGAGTTCCCTGCAGGCTGACAGCTTCCCTTCTCACAATGATACTGTACTATCTAGTGATATAGAAATAATAATCAGAAAAATGTAAACAGAATTATATAAAAAGATAAAAATGTTTCCCTCTGGGGAACAGGACAGTGGATAGGGAAGAGAAAGGCCAGTAACTACCACTTTACTTATGGAGTCTTGTCTCCTTTTTAAAAAATTCTTTAAAGTGTGTAAGTACACATACTTCCCCCAAAGAACCGTGTGCATGATATGTTATTAAGTTACAACTACAAGGTGCAGAAAAATATTATGTATGTATCCAATTACAATAGAACTAAATGCACACATACACATGGAATTTTACATTCCATAAAAATTTTGGAACTTCTCTTAAAATAAGCTAGTCTCTCTTTTTTTTACAGTTTGATCAACCATTACAGCCCAGAGAAGGTGACAGGACAGATGTCATCTCGGGAAAGAGAAAGAAGTTTCTTCCAAGCCTAGAAGATTACGGAAAGAGGAAAAGATTTAGAGGTAAGGAGGGGTCAAGACCTCCTCCCCACTTTAAGCCAAAATCTTAGGTTGGGGCTGGAGGCATATTTGATAGGTTGAGGGGAAAACAAAGTGGAAAGGCTTTGGCCTTGTTTCCCATCTTGGCCTGTGGAAGCCGACCCACAGGGAGCGGCCATCCGACAGTATATACAATGGAATGGTTCAACGGAGGAGAACCACAGCCTGGGTTTAATCCAGCCACGGGCTTTAGCAGCAGAGCCAGCAGGTTAAGCAGTGATCTCATGGACAACAGTTACCATGAAGCAGAGCCCAACAAGGACCTGAAAATAACTCTGGGACTTTGATGGTGATCTGAAACCTTCCCTCATCCCCACCACCTTGGACCACCCCAAGGGCTAAGTAGTCAATTTGGGAAGGAGAAGGGTGAAGGACAGAATCTGAAAAACTGAGTATTTACTCAAGAAGGGCTCTGGTACATAAAAAAGAGACATAACAACCATCGGAATTTCACAAAATACACCCTGCGAAGCTAAAACAAAAAAACCCCAAAAGAACAGATCATATATTGTAACTGTCAGAAATGAGCTCAGACGTGAACCTGATACATCATGAAATCACGATGGGGGTTGCGAAACACAAATTTTTCCTCTGAGACTGTAAAATGTACTCAGGTTTTTGTTTGCATTCAATTGGGAACAAAGAGAACAGAGTGCCACCTCATGGCAAGACCTCCCACCTGCTCCTTCCTCAGACCCGCCAGCCCTCCTCCCTCCAACAGTCTAGGTCATCCCGTTTCCGTGTCAGCATTAGATCATGCTTGCATATCAGGGCCCACCAGTGTGAAACCCATTAATCAAAAGTACATAAGGTTTACATTGGGCTAATTAACTTCAAAACAAACATAAATCTTGAGAGCATGTTCTACATAACAGCAGGAGTGTGTGGAATGAGCCAATGTTACCACCGTCCACTTCAAACAGCCTTGCCCTCTCTGATAGAAGATGACCAGGTTTTACTTTAAAAGTGCTATTTTATACTTAATAGCAAAACAAAGACCTGAAAACTAAAATATGCAATAAGTCAACTTAGCCACTTCCACAATGCAGAGCTTTATTTGTACAGTCATGTTTCGTACTGTTTTTCCTACTAAATTGAAAGAATTGAAGATTGTTTCAGCACCACAGACAAAACCCAGGTTAAGACGATAAAGCCTATTCCTGCCCTCATTAGAGGTGCCATTGCAGAAGGGCATATAAGCTATAATAAGCCTTGAGTGATTTTCCAGCAGGTTGGGAAATTGGACAAAGAAGCAGCTTTTCTGGCAAGAGAAGCCACCTCTGCAGCATGACATATTAACAAGAGCATGGGCTTTGCAGACAAACAGATCTTAGTCTTATTTTTAGATTCTGTCTCTTCCTTGGTAAAATAAGATTAATAATGTTAAATGACTTAGATTCTTAGATGCAAGCAACAGACACTGACTCTAGCTGATTTTAGCCAAAAACAGAAACAAAACCCATAAGACTTTAGTTAAAGGCTATTATAATGTGGTTCACAGGATCTCAGGGAAGACCAGAGAACCATGCTCAGAGGCTGACCACCTCCACAGTAGCCACCACTGGCAGACACCTCAGCTTACCTCTAGGATGCCATGCCACATCAGGAAAATGGATTTCCCCTTCTATCCCCGCTGCTTCCACCAGTCGCAAGTACAGATTTTTTTCTTATGGGCTCTGCTTCATCAGGACCTGCTCTTCCCATTCAAAGCCTGGGGTCAAAGTGCCCACGCCTTAGCTATGAGGAGGCTGAGAAAATGAAGTGGAGGATAGCCCTGCCCATCAGTCAACTACAGATACTTCTTTTGAAGACTTGAAATAAGGCTGAAATTAGGGACTTCCCTGGTGGCTCAGTGGTTAAGAATCCTGCCAATGCAGGGGACACGGGTTCGAGCCCTGGTCCGGGAAGATCCCATATGCTGCAGAGCAACTAAGCCTGTGCACTACAACTACTGAGCCTGCGCTCTAGAGCCCACGAGCCACAACTACTGAGCCTGCATGCCACAGCTACTGAAGCCCACGCACCTAGAGCTCATGCTCCGAAACAAGTGAAGCCACTGCAATGAGAAGCCCGTGCACCACAACGAAGAGTAGCCCCCACTTGCCGCAACTAGAGAAAGCCCGCGTACAGCAACGAAGACCCAACGCAGCCAAAAATAAAATAATTATTTTAAAAAGGCTGAAATTATATAAACAGGTATAAATTTCATCAAAGAAGATACTTTGACCCCCAACTCAAGGCTGGAATGTAATAGCTGTTCAATAAGAGTTATTAGAGGAATGAATTTTTAAAAGCAATGGATAGACGAACAATATGGGTGAAGACTCAGGCCGTGTGGCACAGCCAAGTAATAGCCAAGTAATGCATGTCCTTTCTTCTCCCAGTCTTACAACACTCACCTCTCTGGAGACTATATTATACAAATTCTTTATATTTGGCAATTGGAGAATACGTTTTCTGATTTATGGATTAGTATGTTTAAATGGTAAATACACATTATGTAAATTATCGATTTTAAAATAATTAGAATGTAATACATGTAATTATTGCCAAGTTTTGAATTCAATGAACCCTCTTTTTTTTTCAGATTTAGAAGGCTCGACAGTATTACCCACTGACATTGTTATATATTTAACTAATATTCTGATAATGAAAGTAAAACCACATAATAAAGACTTCTTAATTTTAGATGGTCTACTAAAACAACTTTTAAACATATTCTTTTTTTTCAGTACTTACGATGAAGCATTAACAAATGTTTATTGATCTTTTATGTTTTAACATAGTAATTCATTTTCAATAGAAAGCAATGCTCTTTTCAAACATGCAAAGTCTGGATAGTTTTTAGGACAGTTTTTAATTATCCTCATTTGTTAGCCTTCATTTGTGCTATGAAATGTTCATGTCCTTTACAAATGATGCTCTTTACCAACAAGTAGTATCATGGACCAAATTTTCACTCTACTCAATCATCAGAATTCAATAACTTTATTATAAAGATGTTACCATTTCTAGGCAAGGCACTGAAAAAGTGGAGGGGAAAGTAATTTACCATAGTAATTCTGAATAATCTTATCTTTCTACCTCTGAAATTTGGTGGGTTTACAAAATAAATACAAAAGTAATTCAAGATGTTCTGAACCATGGTAAATCAGAATTAAGCAGACCATGTAGCAAAGCTATTTACACAACATTGCATTTTTGGCCACCTGGATCATCTTTAAACTAGACAAACAAAATGATGAAACACACAGGCAGAAGGACCCAATCCACATGCAGCAAAGCCAACTCTCACCTCAACTCTACCTGTGGCCTCATGGCTCGAAATGACATTAAACCAAAGTTTTCAAGAAAAAACTTCTTGTCCCACACCCTCCCCAAAAATCCCTTATTTAAAAAAAGTATTACACACTTTTTTTTTTTTGTGGTACGCGGGCCTCTCACTGCTGTGGCCTCTCCTGTTGCGGAGCACAGGCTCCGGACACGCAGGCTCAGCGGCCGTGGCTCACGGGCCCAGCCGCTCCGCAGCACGCGGGATCCTCCCGGACCGGGGCACGAACCAGCGTCCCCTGCATCGGCAGGCGGACTCCCAACCACTGCACCACCAGGGAAGCCCCACACTTTTTAAAAATATTCCTTTAATATAAATTAAAGGAAAAGGCAAATAAAATCAGAATGAAAACCATCGTAATCCTACATAAGTAAATACTGTTAACATTTCGGTGTATTTACCTCTAATTATATGTGTGTGTATATGTGTGTATGCGTGTTTAGATGTATGTTTGGATATACACTAAAATAGAATTATACAGCATAACTTAATTTCCTCACCTAACAATATTTCTAGCCTCACAATATTCCATTGCATGGATCTACAAATTATTTACCCAACGCTCTTCTTGAGTATTCAGGTTAGACCTAATTCTTTCAATAGAAACAGAACTATGTTGTACGTACTATAATAAAGAGTCTGACTTTATTCTTGCTGTTGGACGCTGACTGCTTTCAAATCCCATCCCCCCTCTCCTCCCTCTTGCCCCATATCTGGGCAAGCCCATAAGAAAAGCTCTGGCACAAGTGGAGGAATTCAAACCACACAAACCCATCATCCCAGCCCCAACCCCCAACCACAATAAAAACCAAAGCCACTTGCCCCTCTTTGGTTTAAGCCATTCTGAACGATCCCACTATCTGAGTAATAAAGCTTATCTTATCCTCTTGGTGCATGGATGACAACACCCTTCTCAACATGTGAACCACATTTGAGTGAGGTTGATCCCGCCTGCCACGAGGCCACCACAATACAACTGGTGCTGTAAAGATGACCCTCTAGGGATTAGATGACCGCCACCTGGGGGTCTTTGTTCTCTTGCATTTGGTTTGCTTACTGGATCATCTGCCTGTGGTAAACATGCACGCTGAGCAGCTGTCTGCCAACTAGCACGAGCTTTGAGTTCTGCTGCTGCCCCCTGGCAAGCTGGCATTTTGAGCTGTCCTGCACGCTGTTGCATTTGTAGAGTCCTACCAAGCCTGGTATAGATATAACCTACCTAAGTCACAAGTTTCAATAACTGACATTAGGGGCAAGAATATGGGAATGAGGGCTTCCCTGGTGGCGCAGTGGTTGAGAGTCCGCCTGCCGATGCAGGGGACACGGGTTCGTGCCCCGGTCCGGGAAGATCCCACATGCCGCGGAGCGGCTGGGCCCGTGAGCCATGGCCGCTGAGCCTGCACGTCCGGAGCCTGTGATCCGCTACGGGAGAGGCCACGGCGGTGAGAGGCCCGCGTACCGCAAAAAAAAATTCTTGTTAAGAATATGGGAATGGGGCTCCCCTTAAAGTGGGCCTGGGTTGTGTGTCTTGGCCAAGACTATCTGAGTGACTCAGATTGAATCAGATGTCTCAATTCCAGCATAACCTGTAACTGATGGTAGGCTTATTCATGCTGTTACTTACAAATTGTTTCATTCTAAATGCTGTCCTCCAACAAAACAGACGCTAGAATCTATTCAGATTGCTATATGACAGGCACTCTCACTGGCGTCCAGAGACTTTGCCACTTTTGAGGCTTTGGCAACCTCCTCTCATGCTGCCTAGAGTTTCTAGATTATCCAAGATGGCCATAGTTGCCCATATGCTTCTGGTACAAGAAACTGCCCTCCTCAGCCCCATACTACACTCCATTACAGCAGCAAATGCTGTCCACATACTGAACCCTTCTGGAGATGGAGGCTCTCACAAGCCCTGAGCCTGTGACTCCCCATGCCCAACTGACCGTTCTGCCTTGGGTCACGTGGGCAGAATGCTGAAGGCTCGGTATAGCCACAGATAATTCCTTATTCAAATGGAAACAGTACTTACAGATAGAGCCAAACCCGGACCATCTCTTACATTCCACCTATAGGAGGAAGTGGCTTCCCCACTGTCATTCCCTTGGCAGGAGCAACGGCACCACAGGTGGTCATCCCTCTTCAGACCCACTAGCCACTTGGGAAGCCCACAGGAATCAAGTGAGTGATCAAGAAGGGAAGTTCATCCACCTTATGGATGGCACAGGTGATGGGGCTCCCTGGAGAGCTGCTATCTATCCCCTAACTTGGACATCCCTGATCAAAGATGGTGCCAAGGGTCAGCATGACTGACCTATTTGAGGCAGTTGTCTTAGTACTGGAGGATGACCTAGACAATAATCAGCCCTCTCTGAACATTTTTTACAGACTCTTGCATCATTGACAATATCCGACTGTATGTTCTAATCAATGGCAATAGCAATTCCTTATTCATGGTTGCTCCCATTGGGACAAAAACCTCTGGGAATTTCTTGCCTCACAGACACCCAAAACATAGGTCAAGGTCACACATGTCTCAACACATACTAAAGCCATAAAACACCTCACCAAGACACTCCTTATTCCCTTCAGAGTTCCCGACATTCAGCTCCAAGAGAACAGAGATTTTTGTCTTTGTTTTGTGCACGTTAGGTTTTATTTTTTCCACTGCTGAATGCCCAGTACCTAGAACACTGCCTGGTCCATAGAGGTAGTCAAAAAATTGTTGAATGAATAAATGGAGAGGGGGAAGATGGCGGAAGAGTAAAGACGCGGAGATCACCTTCTTCCCCACAGATACACCAGAAATACATCTACACGTGGAACAACCCCTACAGAACACCTACTGAACGCTGGCAGAAGACCTCAGACCTCCCAAAAGGCAAGAAACCCCCCACGTACCTGGGTAGGGAAAAAGAAAAAAGAATAAACAGAGACAAAAGGATAGGGATGGGACCTGCACCAGTGGGAGGGAGCTGTGAAGGAGGAAAGGTCGCCACACACTCGGAAGCCCCTTCGCAGGTGGAGACTGCGGGTGGCGGAGGGGGAAAGCTTCAGAGCCGCGGAGAAGAGCACAGCAACAGGCGTGCAGGGGGCAAAGCAGAGAGATTCCCGCACAGAGGACTGGGGCTGACCGGCACTCACCAGCCCGAGAGGCTTGTCTGCTCACCGCCGGGGCGGGCGGGGGCTGCGAGCTGAGGCTCGGGCTTCAGTTGGAGCTCCAGGAGAAGACTGGGGTTGGCGGCGTGAACACAACCTGCAGGGGGTTAGTGCGCCACGGCTGGCCGGGAGGGAGTCCGGGGAAAAGTCTGGACCTGCCGAAGAGGCAAGAGACTTTTTCTTCCCTCTTTGTTTCCTGGTGCGCGAGGAGAGGAGATTAAGAGCGCTGCTTAAAGGAGCTCCAGAGACGGGCGCAAGCCGCGGCCATCAGCGCAGACCCCAGAGACCGGCATGAGACGCTAAGGCTGCTGCTGCCACCACCAAGAAGCCTGTGTGCAAGCACAGGTCACTATCCACACCAACCTCCTGGGAGCCTGTGCAGCCCGCCACTGCCAGGGTCCCGGGATCCAGGGACACCTTCCCCGGGAGAACGCACGGCACGCCTCAGGCTGGTGCAACGTCACGCCGGCCTCTGCCGCCGCAGGCTCGCCCCGCATCCGCACCCCTCCCGACCCCCGGCCTGAGTGAGCCAGAGCCCCCGAAATCAGCGGCTCCTTTAACCCCGTCCTGTCTGAGCGAAGAACAGACGCCCTCCGGCAACCTACACGCAGAGGCGGGGCCAAATCCAAAGCTGAGCCCCCGGGAGCTGTGCGAACAAAGAGAAAGGGAAATCTCGCCCAGCAGCCTCAGAAGCAGCGGATTAAAGCTCCAGAATCAACTTGATGTACCCTGCATCTGTGGAATACCTGAATAGACCACAAATCATCCCTAATTGAGGAGGTGGACTTTGAGAGCAAGATTTATTATATTTTCCCCTTTTCCTCTTTTTGTGAGTGTCTATGTGTATGCTTCTGTGTGAGATTTTGTCTGTATAGCTTTGCTTTCACCATTTGTCCTAGGATTCTATCCATCCGTTTTTTTTGTTTTTACTTAAAAATTTTTTTCTTAATAATTATTTTTTATTTTAATAATTTTATTTTATTTTACCTTACTTTCTTTTCTTTTCTTTTATCCTCTTTCTTTCTTTCTACTTTTTCTCCCTCTTATTCTGAGCCATGTGGATGAAAGGCTTTTGCTGCTGCAGCCAGGAGTCAGTGTAGTGCCTCTGAGTTGGGAGAGCCAACTTCAGGACACTGGTCCACAAGAGACCTCCCAGCTCCACGTAATATCAAACGGCGAAAATCTCCCAGAGATCTCCATTTCAACACCAGCACCCAGCTTCACTCAACGACCAGCAAGCTGCAGTGCTGGACACCCTATGCCAAACAACTAGCAAGATAGGAACACAACCCCACCCATTAGCAGAGAGGCAGCGTAAAATCATAGTAAGTCCAGAGACACCCCAAAACACACCACTAGACGTGGACCTGCCCACCAGAAAGACAAGATCCAGCCTCATCCACCAGAACACAGGCACTAGTCCCCTCCACCAGGAAGCCTAAACAACACACTGAACCAACTTTAGCCACTGGGGACACACACCAAAAACAACAGGAACTACGAACCTGCAGCCTGCAAAAAGGAGACCCCAAACACAGTAAGATAAGCAAAATGAGAAGACAGAAAAACACACAGCAGATGAAGGAGCAAGATAAAAACCCACCAGACCTAACAAATGAAGAGGAAATAGGCAGTCTACCTGAAAAAGAATTCAGAATAATGATAGTAAAGATGATCCAAAATCTTGAAATGGAATAGAGAAAATACAAGAAACATTTAACAAGGACCTAGAAGAACTAAAGATGAAACAAGCAACGATGAACAACACAATAAATGAAATTAAAAATACTCTAGAAGGGATCAATAGTAGAATAACTGAGGCAGAAGAACGGATAAGTGACCTAGAAGATAAAAGTGTAAGTAACTACTGCAGAGCAGAATAAAGAAAAAAGAATGAAAAGAACTGAGGACAGTCTCAGAGACCTCTGGGACAACATGAAACACACCAACATTTGAATTATAGGGGTTCCAGAAGAAGAGAAAAAGGGACTGAGAAAATATTTGAAGAGATTATAGTTGAAAACTTCCCTAATATGGGAAAGGAAATAGTTAATCAAGTCCAGGAAGCACAGAGTCCCATACAGGATAATTCCAAGGAGAAACACGCCAAGACACATATTGATCAAACTGTCAAAAATTAAATACAAAGAAAACATATTAAAAGCAGCAAGGGAAAGACAACAAGTAACACACAAGGGAATCCCCATAAAGTTAACAGCTGATCTGTCAGCAGAAGCTCTGCAAGCCAGAAGGGAATGGCAGGATATATTTAAAGTGATGAAGGAGAAAAACCTACAACCAAGATTACTCTACCCAGCAAGGATCTCATTCAGATTTGATGGAGAAATTAAAACCTTTACAGACTAGCAAAAGCTGAGAGAGTTCAGCACCACCAAACCAGCTTTACAACAAATGCTAAAGGATCTTCTCTAGGCAAGAAACACAAGACAAGGAAAAGACCTATAATAACAAACCCAAAACAAATAAGAAAATGGGAATAGGAACATACATATCGATAATTACCTTAAATGTAAATGGATTAAATGCTCCCACCAAAAGACACAGACTGGCTGAATGGATACAGAAACAAGACCCATATATATGCTGTCTACAAGAGACCCACTTCAGACCTAGAGACACATACAGACTAAAAGTAAGGGGATGGAAAAAGATATTCCATGCAAATGGAAACCAAAAGAAAGCTGGAGTAGCAATTCTCATATCAGACAAAATAGACTTTAAAATAAAGACTATTAGAAGAGACAAAGAAGGACACTAAATAATGATCAAGGGATCCATCCAAGAAGAAGATATAACAACTGTAAATATTTATGCACCCAACATAGGAGCACCTCAATACATAAGGCAAATACTAACAGACATAAAAGGGGAAATTGACAGTAACACATTCATAGTAGCGGAATTTAACACCCCACTTTCACCAATGGACAGGTCATCCAAGATGAAAATCAATAAGGAAACACAAGCTTTAAATGATACATTAAACAAGATGGACTTAATTGATTTTATAGGACATTCCATCCTAAAACAAGAGAATACACATTTTTCTCAAATGCTCATGGAACATTCTCCAGGATAGATCATATCTTGGGTCACAAATCAAGCCTTGGTAAATTTAAGAAAATTGAAATTGTATCAGGTATATTTTCTGACCACAAAGCTATGAGACTAGATACGAATTACAGGAAAAGATCTGTAAAATACAGAAACACATGGAGGCTAAACAATACACTACTTAATAACGAAGTGATCACTGAAGAAATCAAAGAGGAAATAAAAAAAATACCTAGAAAAAAATGACAATAGAGACACAACGACCCAAAACCTATGGGATGCAGCAAAAGCAGTTCTAAGAGGGAAGTTTATAGCAATACAATCCTATGTCAAGAAACAAGAAAAATCTCAAATAAACAACCTAACCTTACACCTCAAGCAATTAGAGGAAGAAGAACAAAAAAACCTGAAAGTTAGCAGAAAGAAAGAAATCATAAAGATCAGATCAGAAATAAATGAAAAAGAAATGAAGGAAACTATAGCAAAGATCAATAAAACTAAAAGCTGGTTCTTTGAGAAGATAAACAAAGTTGATAAACCATTAGCCAGACTCATCAAGAAAAAAAGGGAGAAGACTCAAATCAATAGAATTAGAAATCAAAAAGGAGAAGTAACAACTGACACTGCAGAAACACAAAGGATTATGAGAGATTACTACAAGCAACTGTATGCCAATAAAATGGACAACCTGGAATAAATGGACAAGTTCTTAGAAAAGCACAACCTGCCAAGACTGAATCAGGAAGAACTAGAAAATATGAACAGACCAATCACAAGCACTGATATTGAAACTGTGATTAAAAATCTTCCAACAAACAAAAGCTCAGGACCAGATGGCTTCACAGGCGACTCAAACATTGAGAGAAGAGCTAACACCTATCCTTCTCAAACTCTTCCAAAATATAGCAGAGGGAGGAACACGCTGAAACTCATTCTACGAGGCCACCATCACCCTGATACCAAAATCAGACAAGGATGTCACAAAGAAAGAAAACTACAGGCCAATATCACTGATGAACACAGATGCGAAAATCCTCAATAAACTACTAGCAAGCAGAATCCAACAGCACATTAGAAGGATCATACACCATGATCAAGTGGGGTTTATTCCAGGAATGCAAGGATTCTTCAATATACGCAAATCAATCAACGTGATACACCATATTAACAAACTGAAGGAGAAAAACCATATGGTCACCTCAATAGATGCAGAGAAAGCTTTCGTCAAAATTCAACACCAATTTATGATAAAAACCCTCCAGAAAGTAGGCATAGAGGGAAATTTCCTCAACATAAAAAAGGCCATATATGACAAACCCACAGCCAACATTATCCTCAATGGCGAAAAACTGAAACCATTTCCTCTAAGATCAGGAACAAGACAAGGTTGCCCACTCTCACCACTCTTATTCAACATAGTTTTGGAAGTTTTAGCCACAGCAATCAGAGAAGAAAAGGAAATAAAAGGAATCCAAATTGGAAAAGAAGAAGTAAAGCTGCCACTGTTTGCAGATGACATGATACTATACACAGAGAATCCTAAAGATGCTACCAGAAAACTACTAGAGCTAATCAATGAATTTGGTAAAGTAGCAGGATACAAAATTAATGCACAGAAATCTCAGGCATTCCTATACACTAATGATGAAAAAATCTGAAAGTGAAATCAAGAAAACACTCCTGTTTACCACTGGAACCAAAAGAATAAAATATCTAGGAATAAACTTACCTAAGGAGACAAAAGACCTGTATGCAGAAAAATTATAAGACACTGATGAAAGAAATTAAAGATGATACAAATAGATGGAGAGATATACCGTGTTCTTGGATTGGAAGAATCAACATTGTGAAAATGACCCAAAGCAATCTACAGATTCAATGCAATCCCTATCAAACTACCATGGGCATTTTTCACAGAACTAGAAGAAAACATTTCAGAATTTGTATGGAAACACAAAAGACCCCGAATAGCCAAAGCAATCTTGAGAATGAAAAACGGAGCTGGAGGAATCAGGCTCCCTGACTTCAGAATATACTACAAAGCTACAGTAATCAAGACAGTATGGTACTGGCACAAAAACAGAAAGATACATCAATGTAACAGCATAGAAAGCCCAGAGACAAACCCACGCACATATGGTCACCTTATCTTTGATAAAGGAGGCAGGAATGTACAGTGGAGAAAGGACAGCCTCTTCAATAAGTGGTGCTGGGAAAACTGGACAGGTACATGTAAAAGTAGGAGATTAAATCACTCCCTAACACCATACACAAAAATAAGCTCAAAATGGATGGAAATGAATGGAAATGAATGCTGGTGGGAATGTGAATTGGTACAGCCACTATGGAGAACAGTATAGAAGTTCCTTAAAAAACTACAAATAGAACTACCAAATGACCCAGCAATCCCACTCCTGGGCATATACCATGAGAAAACCATAATTCAAAAAGAGTCGTGTATCAAAATGTTCATTGCAGCTCTATTTACAATAGCCAGGAGATGGAAACAACCTAAGTGTCCATCATCCGATGAATGGATAAAGAAGATGTGGCACATATATACAATAGAATATTACTCAGCCATAAAAAGAAACGAAATTGAGCTATTTGTAATGAGGTGGATAGACCTAGAGTCTGTCATACAGAGTGAAGTAAGTCAGAAAGAGAAAGATAAATACCGTATGCTAACACATATATATGGTATCTAAGAAAAAAAACATGTCATGAAGAACCTAGGGGTAAGACAGGAATAAAGACACAGACCTACTAGAGAATGGACCTGAGGATATGGGGAGGGGGAAGGGTAAGCTGTGACAAAGCGAGAGAGAGGCATGGACATATATACACTACCAAACGTAAAATAGATAGCTAGTGGGAAGCAGCCGCATAGCACAGGGAGATCAGCTCGGTGCTTTATGACCACCTAGAGGGATGGGATAGGGAGGGTGGGAGGGAGATGCAAGAGGGAGTGGATATGGGGCTATATGTATACATATAGCTGATTCACTTTGTTATACAGCAGAAACTAACACACCATTGTAAAGCAATTATACTCCAAAAAGATGTAAAAATAAATAATAAATGAATATCCAAAATCTTTGACATTGTATATTTTTTGTATCCCAGAGACTCTATGCCATCCCCAATACACAGCTGAGTGCTCTTTTTTCAATGTTAGTTTCAGTGACAAGAGAGATTTAAGGAAATATTTGAGTAATTTAATTAAAAATCCTCATTTGGCTTAAATTATTTGTCTCTATCAGATAAAATCTTTTTTGGCTCATTTCTTCAGAAATTACAAATTTAGTCTTGGCTCTAGAGGACTAGAGTCAGGAAAATTGTAGGAAAAAAAAAAACCAAAATTGATGCCTTTCCTAAATCTTCCCTAAGAAAATTTGAGTTTTCTAGTCATTTCCTGAGAAGACAATTTCTTTTACACTTTCATAGATCTGAGGATAGAGTAATTGTTTTATTTTAGAGAAAGTCTAATAATTATAGCACTTCAATCCTTGAGACTAAGTTTTTACTGCTCTATTCAACTTCTGAGATACTTACTTCAGTATTCTGCTAAATCTACCTTCTAAAAGAATTCAGTCCCTACAGACGTGAAAAAAGAGTGCTATGAAAATATAAACTATTTGTATAATACTTCAAATCTGTACTTATATTCCTAGGTCTAAAGTAGAATACAATCTACATGAACAAATGAAGCAGGAGCTATAATCAACCAATACTCATACGCTGATCTGAATAAATTGAGTTCTCCCTGGGCCAAATCAATAGATGAATATTACAGACCACATGCAGCTCAGAGAGTTTATGTCTATCAAGGGTCTCCCTCCCTGTCAACCTGTCATAGAATGGATTGAATAGACTACTCCAGAATCTACTCATGTGGGAAATTTGAGAGTGAAAAAAAATATTCTCTAGACTTAAAAAAAGTTGATTGAAAGCAAAATGTGAATTTGAATCACATTAACTTAATTCTCTGCGTTCACCAGCCAACAGATCAAATGAAGTATATTCCATGCCTCCTTCTCTGATTTTAGGTCACTGTTTTCTACACACGTAGAAATTATACATGGCTCAGTAAATTGTATAGATTTGTTTTAAAAACAAGAAGGTTATTGTTTCATTTTGGCAGTAAGACTGAATATCGGGTGAAATACTAATCTCAATCCCAAAGACCAAACGGATAAATGTGAAGGGAATTTTACAGAATCAAACTGAGCCCTCAAAGATACTTGTCAAGTATGCTAAGTCCACAAAGTTGTTTGTGCCTTCCCCCAAATACAAACTTTTGTCCACATTCCACTAGTGCTATCTCATTGTTTTGCTTAATTGTTGGGGGTGGGTGGGGAGAGGAATGGACAAAACAGAAAAGAGCTGGGAAGCCAACCCTTCGTACCACGAAAAGGAAGGTTTCAGTTCAAGCCTGTGACCCAGAGAGAGCAACTTAGTGTCTTTTCCTGGAAGCAGGATTGATCAGTGGTGACTGGGAAGAGCTTCACTGGGAGAGTTCTGCTAAGGGTCCAGGCATCTTGGCCATTTATTTACATATGCTCTAAGTTGTGGGGAGACTGTGGAGTCAGACAGACATGGGTTTGAACCCTGGTCCTGCCAGCTACTAGCTATTTTTTAACCTTGCTGCGTCATCTGTAAATGAGGATAATGTTCCCTACGTCAAAGTATCTTTGTGAACATTAAATTAAATAATATTCATAAAATGATTTACACCTAATAAGCACTCAAGAAATGATAGCCATTACTTTAGAATGATAAAGATACACACACACACACACACACACACACATTTTGTTCCAAAAAGGACAATAGGACATTTTAAAAACTGCTTGTTTAACAGTAATATAAATTTATAAAAACAAAAGTAAAAAAAAAATTGGGATAAGGGCAAACTATAGTAAGATAATAAGAGGAAGACAGGTATGACATAAGTTCTCAAAATATGTACAAAAGATTTTAATTTCACTAAATTTGGGCCAGAAATTTTACTTTAAATCTTGCCGGTAGGATGAAGAGGAAACCTGATCATTTTAAAGATTCTCAGGGCCCTAAAAGTAAAAATTATTTGTTCAGATGAAGCAAAACTGTTTTTTTGTTTTTGTTTTTTTTTTTTACTTAGCATGATAAACATTCATCTCATCAACAAAACAATGAGCTTCACACAAGTTTGTTTCTTAAAATACCCTCCAAAATCATCCAGTGCCACCGTGCTAATACATTTGTAGTATGGAGAGTGATATATACCAAAATATACATCACTCTTTTCAAGGAAAAAATTTGCTCATATTCTAAAGAAGAATGTAGAGAGACAAATATAAACATGTCACTGTGGTGGTCTGAAATAAATCTTCACAAATTCTTTGCTTCTCTTCCCCTTCTTTGACTCCCTTCTCCTTGAGGGGAAGATGGACTTAGTGATTCATTTCTAATAAATAGAATACAATGAAAGCAGTGGTGTACAATTTCAGGGACTAGGTCATAAAAAGGCAGGCTTTTATCTTGTTTTTCTTTTTCTTGTATTACTCGTTCTGAAGGAAGCCAGCTAGCTTGTCTTGAGCTGCCCTATGTAGAGGTTCATGTGGCAAGAAACTGAGGTCTCCAACCAACAACCAGTGATAAACTGAAGCTTCCTATCAACACATGATAGAGCTTAGAAGTAAATCCTCCAGCTCCAGACAAGCTTTCAGATGACTGCAGCCCAGGCCGACATCTTGACTGCAATGTCATGAGAGATGCTGACACAAAACCACTCCGTTGGGCTGTTGTTCTCAAATTCCTGACCCACAGAAACTGAGATAATGAATGTTTGTTGTTTTAAGCTGGTAAGTTTTGGGGTGATTTATTTTACCAAAATAGATAAGCATTGCAACTGCCTTGGGAGGGAAAGACTAGAAGATTGAAGCTATTAGTAATTAATAAAGAAATATACTAATACTGGTTTCCCAAAAATAAAAGAAATATTTTTATTTTGAGTCTCTTTCAGTAGGATAAGAACTGCTTGTCTACAAGATTTTGCAAGCTTCTGCTTGTGGAAAAATACAGATATGCACAATTTAATGAGTCTAATTCAAAACATTTTGAGTTTCTTTTCCAGGTCAAAGTGGTTTTTTATTTTCCATTTCCAGCTTTTTTTGAGAGCCCCTTACAATAACTACAAATATTAGAAGATGATTGGATTCAAAGTCTTGGTAGTAAATGTAATTATCTTTTAAATAATATACAACAGTCATATAAAGGGAATGATTTATGTGTAGCCATAAATCTGTTACAAAAGTAGAGAAGTTAAGTGGTCAAAAAATATCATTCATTGGCTCATCCTCTTAAAACAAAACATTTATTGACTCCTACTGTGTCTTAGGCACTGGGCTAGATACTCCTGGTACAGACATAAAGCCTGAAACTCAAGTCAGCTGATTTTTACAGAATTCTATGAAGGCCTAACTGAATAGCTCCCTTGACCATGAAGTCATCTCCAATGATCAAAGGAGATAATTTCCCTCTTTTGGACTCCTATAGCATTTTGTTTGCCTGACTGCATACCATGTGATACATATGACCTTCATCACATTATTATGGCATTTGTCTTATTGCCCCCAACTGAATTATAGATTTCTTGAGCCCAGGGAGAATATTTCCTACATGCTTAAATCTTTCACACTGTCTTACTTAATGTTTAAGACAGAATAGGAGCTCAGTATTTGTAAAGTTTAATAACTAATGCTACATTAGCACTATATAGATCTAAATTTATAGTTAATAGAGATGCAAGACAGGACTTCCCTGGTGGTGCAGTGGTTAAGAATCTGCCTGCCGATGCAGGGAACACGGGTTCGATCTCTGGTCCGGGAAGATCCCACATGCCACGGAGCATCTAAACCTGTGTGCCACAACTACTCAGCCTGCGCTCTACAGCCTGTGAGCCACAGCCACTGAGCCCGTGCACACCATAACTACTGAAGCCCACGCACCCTAGAGCCCACATGCCGCAACTACTGAGCCTGTGTGCTGCAACTACTGAAGCCTGTGTGCCTAGAGCCCGTGCTCTGCAACAGAAGAAGCCACCGCAATGAGAAGCCCGTGCACCGCAACAGAGAGTAGCCTCCGCTCACCACAACTAGAGAAAGCTCTAAGACCCAAAGTAGCCAAAAAAAAAAAAAAACACACACACACAAAAAACAGAGAGAGAGAGAGAGAGAGGAAGAGAGATGGAAGACAGAGAGAAGGAGAATGTGAGTATATCCTTGTGTCTTTTCATGTCTCTTCATCTCCCTTCTGAGTAACATGGAGTTACAAGTGGAAAGGAATAAAGAAAACTACTTCAGAAAGGACTATTTTGATTTAGCACAGATGAACAAATTTTAGCCAAACTCAGAAGGTATAGAGTAGTTAATACCTCTGGATTTGCCTCACAGTTATACCTACTAATCTCCTTTGACTGAAGATTCCCTGAAACATGGAATCTTATCCTAAGGGTCTGATAGCATTAAGTTATTCTCTAACTTGAAAAAGTGGCATCCCAGGCTGATTCTCCTGACTTAAAACCTGTTCACTATTCTTTGGTGTCTCGTCATTTATTCTGGGTTCCCGAGTCAACATCCAAAAGATCTGCCCAGATTCATATAATTGGACTTCTGACTTCAAGTTCCACTTCTAGAAATCTCACCTGGGATTCCAATTTCTTGGCCACACTCCCCAATCTCTGAGGTTGTCTTCGCATTTTCACAACATTCACTGACACTGAAGGTTTGGTTCTCTTCTTGAATGCTCTATGAAAAGCTGTGTTTTATTTGCCTGTGCTCAATCCTAGTCCTGCCGTCTCTATGACCCTGGTACTGCCCATAAGTGAACAGGAATGTCCACTGTTCCCTAAACTCACAGGTGAACAGGACATTTAAATATCCACCATTCCCTAAACAACTAACAGAGTTAACACAGCAAATGCCAGACTGAATAAATTTTAGTTTATTACCCTCTTGCACACTTGACAGAAGTTGCGAGTTTTGATAAAACGATTTCAGTAAAAATACAGATGAATCAGAAGTTACTTTTCAATTTTGCCTATGCAACTTTATCATGTACTATAGGCATACCTCAGAGATATTGTGGGTTCAGTTCCAGACCACCACAATAAAGCCAATACCATAATAAGGTGTTCCACGTGAATTTTTTGTTTCCCAGTGCATGTAAAAGTTATGTTTACAATATATGGTGGTCTATGAAGTGTGCAATAGCGTTATGCCTGAGAAAAACAATGTACATACGTTAATTAGAAGTACTTCATGGTTAGAAAATGTTAACCATCATCTGACAACGCAGGGTTGCAACAAACCTTCAGTTTGTAAAAAACACAGTAAATGCGAAGCATGGTAAAACAAGGTATGATTATAAATGGTTCCACCACTCCAAAATTTAACATCTCTTCATAGGCTGTATCTTCTACACAAAAGACCTGTCCTACTTCAGTGTAACTGTCATTCTCTTTCAAATACTATCTTCCTAGTAGCCCTCTGACCACTCCCTGAAGTGTGGGGCTCTGGGTGGGGGGGCAGAGAAATGGTTATGGCATGAGGCAGGGATTGTATAATAACAAGGAAAGGCTGGGCTGGGACCAGGAGTTTAGCTGCACACAGTGTTGACTAAAGTTATCTGAGCCAGATAACCAGAGACCAAGCTTGGAGAGGTCAGAGAGAGTCCCAACCCCCAAAGGGTGATTTTCTGTCCAATCCCTACACAGTCCTCTATGGAGCTTTCTAAAATGCAGATGTCTAGTCCCTAATCTTAGCTATTCAGATTCTGTAACTCTGTAGAAGATGCTAGAAAAGGTTACAGGAGTCTGATCCAAAAATAATGTATTCCCAGTATTAACTCTCATCATTATCACTGCACTATACGTTGTATGTCCACTATAGGCCAGGAACTATGCTAAGTGTTTTACCTACATTTATTTCTTACTGAAACCATTTTATATACAAGAAAAATGAAAGCTCGCCCATGACAACCAAAGGTCAAAGTCGGGATTCAAGTCATGGGCCTCCAAACTCCAAAACCTTTCACAATCCCTACTCTATACTGCTTTTCAGTGTCCCTGCCTCTTGCTGCTGTTGCCATAAATACAATCTACTCTTTCTGACTTTTCTTAGTTCAGGCTTCTATAAAAGAGTACCATAAACTGGGGGACTTATAAAAAAAAAAACCCTGAACTTTATTCCCCATAATTCTGGAGTGTGGGAAGCCTAAGATCAAGGTGTTGGCAGACTTACTGTCTGGTGAGAACCCACCTCCTGGTTCATAGACAGCCCTCTTCTTGCTGTGTCTTCACATGGGGAAAGGATGCAGGTGCTCTCTGGGGTCTCTTTTATATGAGCACTAATCCCATCATGAGGGTTCCACCTTCGTGACCTAATCACCTCCCAAAGGCTTCACCTCCAAATGCAATCATATGGGGAATTACGTTTCAAAATATGAATTTTGTGGTGTGGGGGTGGGGGACACAAAACTCAATCTATAGGCGGGTCATTAGAGTCCAACAATTCACCAGAGGGCTCAACTCAACCATCTCTCCAAATGTAGTTGGCCTACACCTACTAAGACAGGACATAAAGGACATTATGCTGAAAGGCTCTGCAACTCTTTCCCGATGTCATTCTGCAGTTGGGAAACGGGTCCTGCATGAAAACTTACCCCAGTGCCCCCTTCCCGGTAGGTTGCTGACGTTTCTTCACGTTCCTCATACTATCCTAACAGCAGTCACACAAAACAGCAGGACAAAATGTTCTAAAGCTCAAAGTAGCTAGGTTTGTTGATGTTGTTGTTACCACGTCTGTATGTTTATGTACGTGTGATGAAGACTTGTGTCTTTTCCAACCTAAATTTATAAAATCACGACAAACCGCAACAAAGAAAGGAAATTGGAAGTAGAATTTTCTATCATCTCCTTCAGAGTTCTGCAGCCTGGATTAGGATATGTGTTTGTTTAAATTAGAAATCTGTATCTAAGCAGTAGCTCGGAAAAGGGGCTGCTTCTAGTGTGGCTATTTTCAGATTTCAAGGACCCTGACATACGTGTAACAGCCTGAGCAGAGAAGAATGCATCACCAGCACTGCCCCGACCCACCGACGTACATCATATGAATTGGAAGGCGATCGGGACTTTTTCTCCTACCACTAATGGGATAAATGCATGTGCTGAATTTCCAGGAGGGACGAAAGAATGCATAGCATGAGAAATGTCTGAACACTTCTGCCCCAGATTTATGCCGTCCTGTATATTCATCGGCTTCTGAAATGAGCGTGTCAAGACAAACCAGCCAATCTTTCTTGGAAACTGCAGCAGCAGCCCAAACACCATAAGTTCACGGTAGTCCAAGCTGTTCAACCTGACCATGACACAAGGCCCTGACCTCTGCCAGGCTCTCTTGCGTGGGTGATCGGATTTTCTTCATCTGTTAAATCAGAAAACTCTCCTCCATAGGGACAGGATGATGGATTAATGATCTACTATCTGCCAAAGGAGCATCAGTTTCTTTGGGGGAAATATCCAAAACCTTTATGAATAGCAGTGGACAGAAATGTGCCCACCTGCTGCTTTCTTTTTTGGCCAGTTGGCAACTACTGAAAGTTTAAGGGCATCAGAAAACACTGCCCCAAAGCCTCAGTATTCCAAAAATGTGCAATCGTGGCACAGAGTATTTCATTTGGTCTTCGGTGTGAATACAAATTCTCTCTCTTCTCTTATCCTCTTAGTAAAATCTTGTGCAGGGTGAACCCTTGGTCTTTAGAAATTGGACACCCCTGAATGCTTCCAAGCCACAAACAGTAATTTAGGAAGTGTTTTTAGAAACACACAAAGAGGCCAATGCCCCCAATAGCAATGAAACTCTTTAATAGATTGAGGGTGTCTATTAAACTTCTCATTAGATTCCCACGGGCATAGAATGCTCCAGAAGAATAAGTTGAAGACAGGGGTATGTCCCATGACCACTGGATGACCTTCCCTGCTTTCCAGTTCTGATGCTCTGCTCTATTAGCAAGACACACAGTGTGAAAGGATCCTGGCATTTAAACAGAGGCTGTTTGAACACTCCTTACATGTGACCCCGGAGCTGGAGACTCTGTGAGACACACGTCCTCACTCAATTCACGTTTAAATCTGGGCCTCATTTCTTTTTCTTAAATAGACTGCTTTTTTTAAAGCAGTTTCAGGTTCACAGAAAAATTGTGCAGAAAGTACAGGGATTTCCCACATACCTTCTGCCCCCACGTGGACACAGCCTCTTCCGCTATCAACATCCTGCACCAACATGGTACATGTGTTACAAGCAATAAACCTGCACTGGCCCATCATTACTACCCAAAGTCTATAGATTCATTGTGGTTCAATCCTGGTGTTGCTCCGTCGATGGGTTTTGACAGAGGCATAATGACATATATCTACCATTTATTGCATCACACAGAATGCTTTCACTGCCCTAAAAATCTTCTGTGTTCCATTTATTCACCCCTCTTCACCCCCAACCCTGATAACCACTAATCTTTTTACTGTCTGCATAGTTTTGCCTTTTGAGAAATGTCATACAGTTGGAATCATTCTATACGAAAGCTTTTATCAGATTGGCCTCTCGTGCTTAGTAATATTCACTTTAGGTTCTTCTATGTCTTTTCAGGACTTGATAGCAAATCTCTTTAGTGTGGAGCGATACTCCATTGTCTGGATATACCACACTTTATTTGTCCATTCACTTACCAAGGGAATCTTGGTCTGCTTCCAAGTTTCGGAAATTATGTAGAAAGCTGCTATAAACATTTGTGGCAGGTTTTCGTGTGAATGTAAGTTTTCAACTCATTTAGGTAAATACAAAGGAATATAATTGCTAGATCACATGGTAAGAGTATGTTTTGCAAGAAACCTCTAAACTACCCAGAGGAGGATTGCGCTGGAGCTCCAAATTTCTCCTGTTCCTGGCACCACCATCTTCACGGGATGCCTCTGAATAGAGCTAGCCTTCAGGCTGGGAAACCTGGGTCTCCTTTCTTACCTCCTGGATCTCTGGGCAGGGCTCCTGGAAAAAGATGCGGGCACTGAGCAGTACGCACTAATCAGGTGGTCAAAAATCCTATCCAGAAACCTTCTCACGTCTGTTTCACGTGAGAAAGAAACGGCATCCCAATTACAGTTTAGTCTGTGTAATTTTATGGGCAGCAGTTTTTCCCAAACAAAAGCCAACCTTGAGGATTACAAAGGCTTTTCAGTGATTTGCATGTTGGGCTGTCAGGTTGCTCATCCTTAGTGGTTGGTCATCTTCCCTCATGCTTTTTAGGATGTTCTCAGTTTGAGAAATACCTCATTGTCATTAGCTAGGCTGAGGGGTCTGGAGCAGGAAAACGTCTCTAAAGATTCAAACTTCTACTTGTTCAAGAATTCTTAACTGAATGGATGAAGGGACAAACAGAGTCACTCACCACTGCCATCCACAGCACACTCCCCTCTTATGCACCCTGGGAGGCCCTGCTGAGACTGTCTGTCTCACAAACAACAACAAAATGATAAATCATTGTCACTCATACCTACTCAGGATTCTCTTAAAGACATCCTTGCCAGAAAATGTCAACATGTTAATTCCACAGTCCAAAGAAATACAGGCGTAAACCTGGGAACATATACAGTAATGAAACCCTAGATCATAACATCCACATCATAATTGGGTGTCCCCTGATTAGCAACTTATAAAACAGGATCTAACTATGAAAGTTGGGATTAGTAAATTTTAAATTCTTTGGCTGGCTTTGATTAGGAAAATGTAAGGTATGCTTATATTTGAGGAAAATGATCTTGAGGAGAACTGTCTTGTTGATATAAGTTAAAAAAAAAAAAAAGAAAAAGCCCTGTGTTGAACTGCACTTCTGAATAAGATGCAGAAGACAAGGTTAGAGTACACGGTAGTTGTCGGGGGCCTAACAGCAAACATTTGGCACAATCATACTAGGTATTGAGGAGGGTTCAGTGATGCAGCCTATGCATAGCTCTGAGCAGAGGACAGCCAGTAGCCTAGGGCAATAGTGGGAGGCACGACCACACCCAGATCAGAAGGGACGAGGGGAAAGGCGGTTACTGGAACCCAAAGACTTGTGTATAAAGGGGCTGCTGGACAGCCTTGACTTCCAGGGACGAACACAGTCAACCTGCAGCAATAGGACAGGGAGGGAGCTAGGGGAATAAGTATCCCAACCCACCCTCCCAACCTCCAGTAGCCTGCCTGTGCCTCTCCCTGGTAGAACCTAAAAGGGAGACAGAACAAGGGTAGCCTATGACGTAGAGATTAGCCAGAAGGAGGAACTACCTTAGTTAAGTTTAAACCTACGCAAGCTCTGTTTCTCGTTAGCATGATTAAAGCTCTTCTCTTTAATATCCAGCTATTTAACTAACTTTCTGGTTTAATCACAATGGAATGTGACGCTTAACAATATAGTTTTTGGTGACCACAAACTTTGTGCAACATTTGTTATAGGAAATCATACTTATTCACTTAAATAAAAAATGTTTGGGCTTCCCTGGTGGCGCAGTGGTTGAGAGTCCGCCTGCTGATGCAGGGGACATGGGTTCGTGCCCCAGTCCAGGAAGATCCCACATGCCGCGGAGCGGCTGGGCCCATGAGCCATGGCCGCTGGGCCTGCGCATCCGGAGCCTGTGCTCTGCAACGGGAGAGGCCACAGCAGTGAGAGGCCCGTGCACCGCAAAAAAAAAAAAAAAAAGTTTGTTATCAGAAGATAAATTTACACACTTACATTATGAATGTGCTCACCAACATCAACCTTATAATCCATCCAGCCCCCTGTAAATGAACTCATCTTTCTTGTGTTCATGAACGCATTATATGGATTTTCTTTTAAGCAGACAGCATATTGGCTAGCTTCCTCTTGTAGTTATAGAAAGAAAAGTAATCTCACCTCTGACATATTCATCTAAATATATCATGAAGTTACTAAGCTTTTTTATACAAGATAATTCTTTTATGTTCTGTTTGGAGAACTTCTCTGTCCTTTGAGTTTTACATAAGTCATGGTTATACTTCTTGGACCTTGAAACATAGAGAAAAATTCTGAATTATCAAGGTTTTATACAGTAAATTGCCTTTACTTAAAAATCACCCAAATAAAGATGACTCTAGACCTCTGCAGGATACCCAAAGCCATTACCTGGAATTAGGCAAATAACAAGACAATCTTTATGTATGCAAATATCTGTCTCTTCAACGCTAATCTGCCTATAGGAAATGTCAGTGAAAGGGTGGGGTACAGATCCGAAGTGTTCAGAGTGTCCTCTTTTCTTCTTATGCTTAAGCCTAGTGGCATACATTAGCCCTGTGATAGCAGGACTATGGAAAATTGACTTAGTAACACTCCGTCATATGTACTCACCTAGGACAATAATGTAGGAATATATTCATGTTTATTTGTCTTGGACACTTAGTCACAACAAAGCAAACACATTTGTAGTGGAATCAAACATCCTTTTTATGCTTCTATTTTTTTAAAATGCAAACTCTCTGCAGGTTTCTTTGTATACTTATGTACGACCAAATTAAAAAAAAAAATTTATTCTCTGCCTATGTAGTATGGCTCAGCAAGTAGTTGTGGGTCAGTTCTAGAACCTTTTCTCTAAGATCCCACTCTATGCTTATTGAGCCAATTTTCCAAGGTCTCCTTCTCAATTCAAGCCCTGTAGTCCTAAGATCTTAGAAGGCATTTGGTGGTGGTGGTGTTTTAACAACACATTTGCTCAAAGACAGACGTTACTGAATCCTTATTTTTCTTCCTCCAACCTCACCTGACCTGATCTTGTACAACCTGCCCCAACCCTTCCTAGGCAGCCAATGTTAAACCCTAGTATGCATCCTTCCACCCCTTTCCTCATGATCATAGAATTACACATCCACACTCACAAACACAAGTATCTAGGCTTGAGGGACTAAATTACACAACTCATTTTCACATTATAGTCTCTACATCTACCATTTCACACTCACACATGGAAATCTCACCAAGAAAGTGAATAAAGATCTATGCATTTTTTGATTTCTTCTTTGATTTCTTCAGTGGTCTCTTGGTTATTTAGTAGCACACTGTTTAGCCTCCACGTATTTGTTTTACATTTTTTTTCCCTGTAATTGATTTCCAATCTCATAGCATTGTGGTCAGAAAAGATGTTTGATATGATTTCAATTCTCTTAAATTTTCTGAGGCTTGATTTGTAACCCAAGATGTGATCTATCTTAGAGAATGTTCCTGGGGCACTTGAGAAGAAAATGTATTCTGCCACTTTCGGGTGGAATGTTCTATAAGTATCAATTAAATCTATCTGGTCTATTGTATCATTTAAAGTCCCCTACTATTATTGTGTTACTGTCGATTTCTCCTTTCATGGTTGTTAGCATTTGACTTATGTATTGAGGTGCTCCTATGTTAGGTGCATAAACATTTATACTTGTTATATCTTCTTGGATTGATCCCTTGATCATTATGTAGTGTCCCTCCTTACCTCTTGTAACATTCTTTATTTTAAAGTCTATTTTATCTGATATGAGTATTGCTTCTCCAGCTTTCTTCTGATTTCCATTTGCATGGAATATCTTTTTCTATCCCTTCACTTTCAGTCTGTATGTGTCTCTAGGTCTGAAGTGGGTCTCTTGTAGACGGCATATATATGGGTCTTGTTTTTGTATCCATTCAGCCAGTCTGTGTCTTTTGGTTGGGGCGCTTAGTCTATTTACATTCAAGGTTATGATCGATATGTATGTTCCTATTACCATTTTCTCAATTGTTTTGGGTTTGTTTTTGTGGGTCTTTTTCTTCTCTTGTGTTTCCTGCCCAGAGAAGTTTCTTTAGCATTTGTTGTAAAGCTGGTTTGGTGGTGCTGAATTCTCTTAGCTTTTGCTCGTCTGAAAAGCTTTTGATTTCTCCACTGAATCTGAATGAGATCCTTGATGGGTAGAGTAATCTTGGTTGTTGGTTTTTCTCTTTCACCACTTTAAGTATATCCTGCCACTCCCTTCTGGCCTGCAGAGTTCCTGCTGAAAAATCAGCTGATAACCATATAGGGATTCCATTGTATGTTATTTTTTGTTTTTGCCTTGCTGCTTTTAATATTTTTTCTTTGAATTTAATTCTTGTTAGTTTGATTAATATGTGTCTTGGTGTGTTTTTCCTAGGGTTTATCCTGTATGGGACTCTCTGTGCTTCCTGGAATTGGGTGACTATTTCCTTTCCCACGTTAGGGAAGTTTTCGACTATAATCTCTTCAAATATTTTCTCAGACACTTTCTTCTTCTCTTCTTCTTCTGGGACCCCAATAATTCAAATGTTGGTGCATTTAGTGTTGTCCCAGGGGTCTCTGAGATTGTCTTCAATTTTTTTCATTCTTTTTTCTTTATTCAAAAACACGATGACCCAAAACCTATGGGTTGCAGCAAAAGCAGTTCTAAGAGGGAACTTTATAGTAATTCAACCTCACCTCAAGAAACAAGAAAAATCTCAAATAAATAATCTAACCCTACACTTAAAACAGCTAGAGAAAGAAGAACAAAGAAAACCCAAAGTCAGTAGGAAGAAAGAAATCATAAAGATCAGAGCAGAAATAAATGAAATAGAAACAAAGAAAACCACAGCAAAGATCAATAATACTAAAAGCTGGTTCTTCAAGAAGATAAACAAAATTGATAAACCATTAGCCAGACTCATCGAGAAATGAGGACACTAATCAATAAAATTAGAAATGAAAAAGGAGAAATCACAACTGACACCACAGAAATGCAAAGGATTATAAGAGACTACTACAAACAACTATATCCCAATAAAATGGACAACCATGAAGAAGTGGACAAACTCTTGGAAACGTACAATTTTCCAAGACTGAACCAGGAAGAATTAGAAAATATAAACAGACCCATCACAAGTAATGAAATTGAAACCATAATTAAAAATCTTCCAACAAACAAAAGTCCAGAACCAGATGGCTTCACAGGTGAATTCTATCAAACATTTAGAGAAGAGCTAACAATGATCCTTCTCAAACTGTTTCAAAAATTTTCAGAGGGAAAAACACTCCCAAATTTATTCTATGAAGCCACCATCACCCTGATACCAAAATCAGAAAAAGATATCACAAAAAAAGAAAATTATAGACCAATATCACTGATGAACATAGACACAAAAATCTTGAACAAAATACTAGCAAACAGAATCCAACAGCACATTAAAAGGATCATAAATCACGATCAAGTGGGATTTATCTCAGGGATGCAAGGATTCTTCAATACACGCAAATAAATCAATGTGATACACATTAACAAATTAAAGGGGAAAAATATATGATCATCTATAGATACAGAAAAAGCTTTTGACAAAATTCAACGCCCATTTATGATAAAAACTCACCAGAAAATGGGCAGAGAGGGAAACTACCTCAACATAATAAAGGTCATATATGACAAACCCACAACAAACATCACACTCAATGGTGAAAAACTGAAAGCATTTCCACTGAGATCAGGAACAAGACAAGGATGTCCACTCTCGCCACTCCTTTTCAACATAGTTTTGGAAGTTCTAGCCATAGCAATCAGAGAAGAAAAAGAAATAAAAGGAATAAAAATTGGAAAAGAAGAAGTAAAACTGTCACTGTTTGCGGATAACATGACACTATTCATAGAAAATCCTAAAGATGTCACCAGAAAACTACTAGAACTAATCAATGAATTTGGTAAAGTTGCAGGATACAAAATTAATGCACAGAAATCTCTGGCATTCCTATACACCAACAATGAAAAGATCAGAAAGAGAAATTAAGGAAACAGTCCCATTCACCACTGGAACAAAAAGAATAAAATACCTAGGAATAAACCTGCCTAAGGAGGCGAAAGACTTGTACTCACAAAACTATAAAGCACTGATGAAAGAAATCAAAGATGACATAAACAGATGGAGAAATATACCAAGTTCTTGGATTGGAAGAATCAATATTGTGAAAATGACTATACTAGACAAAGCAATCTACAGATTCAATGCATTCCCTATCAAACTACCAGTGGCGTTCTTCACAGAATTAGAACAAAAAATTTTACAATTCATATGGAAACACAAAAGATCCCGAATAGCCAAAGCAATCTTGAGGAAGAAAAATGGAGCTGGAGGAATCAGGCTCCCCAACTTCAAACTATACCACAAAGCTACAGTAATCAAGACAGTATGGTACTGACACAAAAACAGAAATATAGATCAATGGTACAGGACAGAATGCCCAAAGATAAACTCACGCACATATTGTCACCTAATTTACAACAAAGGAGGCAAGAACATACAATGGAGAAAATAGAGCCTCTTCAATAAGTGATGCTGGGAAAACTGGACAGCTACATGTAAAATAATGAAACTAGAACACTACCTAACACCATCCACAAAAATAAACCCCAAATGGATTAAAGACTTAAATGTAAGACCAGACACTATAAAACTCTTAGAAGCAAACACAGGAAAAACACTCTTTGACATAAACCACAGCAAGATCTTTTTTGACCCACCTCCTAGAGTAATGGAAATAAAAACAAAAATAAACAAACGAGACTTAATTAAACTTACAAGCTTTTGCACAGCAAAGGAAACCATAAACAAGATGAAAAGACAACCCTCAGAATGGAAGAAAATATTTACAAATGAGACAATGGACAAAGGATTAATCTCCAAAATATACAAAGAGCTCATGGAGCTCAATATCAAAAAAACAAACAATCCAATTAAAAAATGGGAAGGGGCTTCCCTGGTGGTGCAGTGGTTGAGAGTCCACCTGCCGATGCAGGGGACATGGGTTTGTGCCCCAGTCTGGGAAGATCCCACATGCCACGGAGCGGCTAGGCCCGTGAGCCACGGCCGCTGAGCCTGCACGTCCGGAGCCTGTGTTCCACAACCAGAGAGGCCACAACAGGGAGAGGCCCGTGTACCCTCGCACAACACCCCCCCCAAAAAAAAATGGGCAGAAGACCTAAATAGACATTTCACCAAGGAAGACATACAGATGGCCAAGAGGCACATGAAAAGATGCTCAACATCACTAATTATTAGAGAAATGCAAATCAAAACTACAATGAGGTATCACCTCAAGCCAGTCAGAATGGCCATTATCAAAAAAATCTAGAAACAATAAATGCTGGAAAGAGTGTGGTGAAAAGGGAGCCCTCCTACACTGTTGGTGGGAATGTAAATTGATACAGCCACTATGGAGAACACTATGGAGGTTCCTTAAAAAACTAAAAATAGAACTACCATATGACCCAGTAATCCCACTACTGGGCATATACCCTGAGAAAACTGTAATTCAAAAAGAGACATGTACCACAATGTTCATTGCAGCTCTATTTACAATAGGACATGGAACCAACCTAAATGTCCATCGACAGATGAATGGATAAAGAAGATGTGGCACACATATACAATGGAATATTACTCAGCCATAAAAAGAAATGAAATTGAGTTATTTGTAGTGAGGTGGATGGACCCAGAGTCTATCATACAGAGTGAAGTCAGAAAGAGAAAAATACCATATGCTAATGCATATATATGGATTCTAAAAAAAGAAAAATGGTACTGATGAACCTAGTTGCAGGGCAGGAATAAAGACATAGATATAGAGAATGGACTTGAGGACACAGGGTGGGAGGGGGAAGCTGGGGCGAAGTGAGAGTAGTATCGACATATATACATTACCAAATGTAAAATAGATAGCTAGTGGGAAGCAGCAGCATAGCACAGGGAGATCAGCTCAGTGCTTTGCGATGACCTAGAGGGGTTGGATAGGGAGGATGGGAGGGAGGCTCAAGAGGGAGGGGATATGGGGGCATATGTATGCATATGGCTGATTCGCTTTGGTGTACAACAGAAACTAACACAGTATTGTGAAGCAATTGTACTCCAATGAAGATCTATTAAAAAAAAAAAGATCTAACTCATTTTTTGGTCACACATATATATTTGATGCTTTAATGCTAAATTTAACCTCATCTAATATCACCACTCTCATTTTTGTTGGCCTTTGGTCTCTCCTGTCTGTCCTCTATTTCCACACTTTATCATTTCAAGTGTGTTTCATTAAATTGAATGTAACTGTTTTCTTTTTTAAAAAATCCAACCTCTCAGTGTTTATCTTTTAATAAGAGAATTTGCCAAGTCATATTGAATGTGACAATTTACATACTTTACTCCTTACATCTTTGTTTGCTCATTTATTTTTACTTTGTTTTTGCTTGCTTATTCTTTCTTCATGCTTTTGCTGTTTTGCTGGTTATTCCCTCTTTCCCCTGTACTGAATTTGAAAATCTGTACTTTTCCAGGCTGCCAGTATTTACCTTTATTCCAACACTCATAATCAAACTCTTATTTATCTCTTTTATACGAAACCAAAATAATAACTATTTCTCCCAAATGAGATGAGCTTTTTCTCCACTGTTTTCTTTCCCTTCCCCAACAAGACCACTATAAAGGCTTTTCTTTCTCCACTGCTTGGTGGTGAGTTCTGTAGAATGCCTCCCCATTCTTTATTCCACTCCATCAACACCTAAATTCTAAGTTTTTAGGCAAATATTTGGTAAACTGCAGCTTCCCTTTCCATATGTCCCTTCTGCTTTAACAATTTGTATTTACCACTTAAATTTTACATTTCTTGTTACATTATCATTATTCACTTACATACATTTAATAAAATGTACATATATTTATGTCCACTTACACACATTTTAAAGTTTATTGCTTGCCATTCTTTCTTCTCTTTATATTCACCATGTTGAGAATTCCTCTGATTCAGGGTTTTTTACAAGTATCTTTCCCATTTGGGGTGTGTGCTTGACACGTTCTCTGAATCCTCACATATCCACAAATCTTTCCTATGCCTTAGCGAATGAATTACATCAACATTCTCAGCCTGAAGCCCTTTCCTCCCAGTAGCCTATAGCAGTTAGTCCACCATCCTCTTGCTTCCAGAATTCCAGTATCATTTTGCTTTCATTGTAAATAGTCTATTTTTTTTTCAACCAGGACACTTGCAAGATTTTCTCTTTGTATCTTCCACCTTATCAAACATTTTCTTGGACTATTCTTCACACTTTCTAGCCTTTTTCTATTGTCTTTTACATTTTCCTGAATTCTTCCAATGACTTAGTTAAAACCTTGCTAAACTAAAAAATTTTCAATTTTGAATTGTTTTACTTAACCCTACCCTCTTTCAGCTGTTACCACATTCTCTCTATTCTCTCCTCCCTACACTTCTTAAATGAGAGATATGCAATGAATTTTTGCACATTCATTCACTCTCCAGTATGTGTTTGGTGCATTCTGTGTGTCACGAGCATTTTTAGGTGCTGGGAATATAATAATGCATTTTAAAAAGACAAAAATACTTGCCCTTATTGAACTTGTTTTCATTGTCTCATTTTTCATTCATTCTTCTACCCACAGAAATCTGCTTTCCCCCTTCTCCCCCACCCCCCTGTCCCCACCCTATCCAAGGCTGCTCTAGCAAAGATCAGGAATGAACTGTAAGAGCCAGACCTATGTCTACCTCAGTAATCTGTGACATTTGACACTTTTCTCAATATCTTCTTGATTGTGACAATGCGACTATATCTGTCAGGATGACTTTCATTGCAAATAAAGAAGAACTAAACTAAAATTGGCCTAAACAACAATTTACAAGGTAATATGACCCAAATTTTCAGTTACAGCAGGTTTTAGAGCTGATTTGATTAGGCAGTTCATCAAGAACCTGGTTTCTTTCCTTGTATTCTGCTTCTCTGGTGTCAGTTTCATCCTATGCTGTAATAGTTCCAGTCTTCATATTAATAGGCCACACCTCTCAGAAGGAGGAGCTTACCTTTCAGGAGATCTTTTCCCCCCAAAACCTCTAGCAAATTTCCCATCATGTCTAATTAAATTTAATTGGGTCTCTGCCCCTTCCTAAAGTAATCCTTCTTACCCTAGAAATGTTCCGATTGTCTTAGGCTTGGGGTATTTGAACCCATCATTGTGGCAGTGGTATAGGATTACTCTGAATAGCTGTATAAACCAGGCCTCATCCCTAGAGCTGGGTTTGACTCAGCTTTTGAGGACACATATATATCAGCAGCATAATAGAAAGATGTGTGGATACCCGAACAAAAATCTGGTACTGTTAGGAAGGGGAAAGAGGCGGTATTATTGCTCAGCTGACCACAGACAAAGGCCAGTCAGCTTCCCCCTAGATTGTGAATTAAATTTTGTGGCTTTCTAGAATTTCACGTACAGCAATTTTGGTTATTTTCATCTGCTACTTCATGGCTTTAACTACCAACTCTATGATAGGCACTCTCAAGTTTATGTCTGAAGTCTCAGCTTCTTTCCTGGAATCTAAATTTTTATTTCTAGCTACAGGATAACTATCTTGGCTCATTAGTATTTCAAACTTAACCTGTCCGATACCTGCATAGACATCACAGTAATCCAAAATAGAAATCTCACAATAATCTTTCACAATCATCACTTTTGCTTGTTAATACTTTCTCCAAAATTGGGGAGCTTCTTGCTATCTGCACCAAATATTCGGATCTTCTTTACCAATGTGCACCTTGCTTAGGTGAATATTACAGTCACTTAACACACATGAGAGCTTTGTCAAGGAGAAATTTAACGTTTCAACTTTGCTCCTGACTACATCTTTTGTCGGAAAACTCTATTCACTTTTATAATATCAAGTCAACGTGGTAATCCAGCTTAGTAGCATGGAAAGGTTAATGTCGTTACCCTTTGTTCTTAGGCCTTCCTTGGAGTCTTGACCGGAACTAAGTAATTGAAAATACCTTACTTTTTCATGTTTTTGTAGCACTGTCTGTTCTGCCTGCCTGGAATTTTCTTTTCTCCTTGGGCTCCTGCATGAAGTCTTCTCTGACTCACCCCCAAAGCTCTGACAGAGTTACGGACTCTGTCTCTCCAAATCTCTTACACAGACTTAATCCTCTAGTATATAAATTATCTACTATTGTCAAAACAGGCTGCATCATAATTATTCAGTTTTATGAGTATCTCCATAGCAGATAGCAATGTCCTTGCTAGGTATGTAAAGATGCAATAAATGTGTGTAAGAATGGAATGAGGGAAGAAGGAATGTGCTATAGTAATAAACAATAATCTATACAGTGACCTTATTTTCTTCAATTTTTAGTAGATAGATTTTATATGAACAGAAGAGAATAATTTGAGGATGAAAACAAGGATCAGAATTTAAATTCTTCTATTAATTACAATATGTACTAGAGCCCCTGGCCCAGCAAATTCTCTTTTCTCTCCAGGTCCAACATCAATAATGTACAAATGTGGATAATTCTAATCAGCCAAAATTTTTTGGCTGGCTTTGGAACATTATGGGATATGCAGTTCAGTGAAAATGTTATGACTCAAATGAAGCATGTTACATTGGAAATGTGTATAAGGTTTCACATGCTGCAGTACAGATCTACATAGGCACTAAATGAGAAGCAAAAATCAAAACAGAATAGCAGATATCTTTCCTGCCCTATTTAACAAACACGACTTTTTCTCGTTTCTTGGAGATGGAGCTCTTGTTTCACTTCTTTACCGCCTATCAATCAGCTGGAGAAGACACCTGCAATTGTAGTCCCTCCATAAAGACATAAGTCCTGGCAGCAACAGCCAACACTCATCTAAAAGCTCCATCCTAAATTACCTTTGTCAGACTGTATAGAAAGTAAAAGGCACACTTCAGTCTCATTTGATTATATCAGAGAATGTACCAGCTAACCAAAGAATGGAAAGTCCTTTCCATTTACATGCTCCATTAACTGCACTTCACCGGGAAAATAAATCTCAGTGCAATTCTTTACTTCTGCTCCTCTAATTGCTACTTACAAATTCTTTTCTCGAAATCATGCTATCTCTCATAAATCAAGAAGCCAAAGCATTTGCAGCTGAGTCCCTGGCTCTAATTTAACATGATATGCCACTATTAATGCCAAAGGCAAATAATGTACTAAGTTACCATGGGAACCAGGGCATGAAAAGATGAAAGCCCTCCCAGACACAAGATGGGGGGGACTTCTGTGGAGACCTCTGCCCCACCAACACTAGGGGCCATGTCATTTTGGCAAAACTCCTCAGACCCAGCCCATTCCCACTCCCAGAGATGTGTGCATCTATCCTTCCTCCCTCGAAACTTAACATGTAATTGGTCCATACCTCCAAAGAAGAAAAATTACGGGACAATCACTCACATTACAAACAGACTCTTCACTGTACACTCACTTTCAGAAGCATAAGACTAAATATTAAAAGACCAACTTGCAAAAGAGATCAACTGAAAGGTATTACTACCATTAAAATAGTATATTTCATTTTACATAAGCACTCCCTCATCTCAAAGTCCTGTAAATTGTATAGTATCCTTTTATCTTCCAATTCTTATGTATACATAGAAGATAGATACTTTCAAGGTTGAATAAGGAGTGTACATTGTTAAAAAGCAATTAGAAATAAAAACCAAATATCTCTATAGTTATAAATCAATGGGAATAAATTATCCCATTTTCCAAAACATTAATTCACACAGTGCTTCAGTGATAAGGCTTGTTTCTAATGATGTAAAACTACTTCAGCACACGCATTCGTGTCTGTGCCCCCTACACACAAGAAAAGAGCTTCCATACAACATTTTCTTTGTTAGCCTCCTCACTTGTATCTTATTTGCTCTGCTTTAGCCTCATGCAAACAGAAATTTTCAATTATAAGGAAAGAAATCATTGAATTTCCACCATAAGGAAAACATTTCTCTAGAGAAAGAGACAATGAGAATGCAAGGCATGGTACTAACATGATGATCTATAATTTCACTGGAGAAAAGTCAACTCACTTGAATGATGGTATTGAATGATGTCATTCATTTATTTTCCTACAAAGTTTTCTCCATTTTATTCAGAAACTGATTTAAAGAACTGAGCTGAAGTAAGCAACCATATTCTCTTTTGTTCCAGTTCTATAAAACTTAAAGCTGAAATTGGTGCACAAATGCAATGCTGGTTACCAGAGTAGACAAATCTTTACCACACATGTTCATTTCATTGGGATTCGAATTACTGCTAACAGCCTTAGGTTCACTAAATTCAAAACATATTTTATGGAATATTTTGGCCCTCCAAATTTTAAAGCCATGTGTGCTTTATTGAAAATTTTAATTCAGAAGAGTTTGATTCCATTTGAAATCACTAAGATTTAAGTGAACTTCTTGATGATGACCAGTAAGGTCAGATAAACCTACAGTATAATATTGAGTTTGATGATTGGCAGTTAATGAGAGGCCAGAGTTAGAATTAGTGTTCTGTTGCAGGAGTGGAAGCAGTTGTTGACATATATCAAGAAGCTAACCATGAAACTTTGGAGGGTCAGAGTGGATCAGAGGATACAGATGTATTGCAAAGAGGCTTCAAACAATTTGGCACACCTATCTTGCCTTTTTAGTAGGCTAAATACATAATGCCTCTCACATACATCTTTTCTAGTTGTGTGTGTATACACACCATTATATTAATAAAATACAAATGTATTGAATAGGGTAGTTTTTTCAAATTCTTTTAAGTAAGTCACTTTTTTACACAACTGTTCAAGCATTAGGTGATCCATGAAGAGAGCAAATGATATTACAATAGAATTACTACTACTACTACTACTAAAATTTATCGAACACTTTCCATGTGCCAAACACCTGGCTAAAGATCACCCCAAAATCATCCCATTTGATCCTTAAAACAACTCTATGAGGTAAACACATGCCATACCTTATACCTTTGCCAAGGTCACATATACACTTTCTATTTATCCTTTGTAAAGCCTTTTAGAAAAGAATGTAAGAGAGTAGGCTTTACTAAGAGACTTTTGTCTCAGTTTCATCACCTCAAAGAGTAGTCATCCTAGACAATACAGGAAGAAGGAAATGCTATCTATTTGTGCCAGGGTCAAGATCAGATAGTCTGGAAGTGTGTATACTTGACAGATAGCCATATAGTTTAGGTTCTGTACACTATACCAAGCTCAATCTAGCTAAACAAAAAAATACAAGAGATAAGACTCTTGTTTGCAGCAATGTTATATATCGTATTACCATTCAAAACTGCTCCTCTGTGGGAGGATTATATATCCCCATTCTGTTGACAATAGGTTTAGCCATGTGACTTGCTTTGCACAATGAAATGTGAACAGAATGTGACACATATCACTTCTTAGCAGAAGCTTTCAGATCCAGCACATGAATCATGTTTCTAGTTTTCCCTCTATTATGAGCCCAGCAATGCCCCGATAGGAACTTCTCCATCAGCCTAGGTTCAGGATTGAAGACAACAGATGGCAAAGCCCCAGCCAGCCCATGGTGAACATGTACATGTGAATGAGAAATCTACTTTTATGGTTTAAAGCCCCTACATTTGGGAGGTCATTTGTTACTGCACATTAACTTTGTCTACCCCTACAGATACAAACAATGTAAGACAGTGATTAAGAGGATGAGATCAGCAAACTGCCTGGCCTCAAGTCACAATCCCATCACTATTATTCATGCTATTGAAATTCAGTTCCAAAAATCTGACCTTTGAATAAGCCAAAGTGAATGTATAACAAGTTAAATTTGGTCCCTTGAATACTCTCACTGACTAATATGGAAAAAAACAAGTGGGATAATTTACAATTGGTTTACATTAAGCAAAACAGATTACAAAGCTCATACATCTTAAAGGTTTTTAAAAAGATTTTCCAAAATATAACCATGTTTTAAATTTCAAACAATAAGTGATTTTGGTGCCCTAATTCCTTCCAATAACACTTATCTAGTATTTGTTCAATATTTGAATTGTATATCTATCTTTCTCCCTTTCCATTATTGAAATAATATAACATTAAGACTTCTCTATTTCTGATCTTCTTTATACTTTGGAGTCCCATACTCAAACCAATGGTATGTGGTTTTCTAATGTCATTTTGGCATAGTTGATAATTCATTCCCTATCACTGTTTATCATACTTATAAATTTTGGTAAGGAAAAAATAGAACATTTGTTAAGGTAATTACACCTTACATGCTTTCAAAATGATCTGGAGCTGCTTACAGAAATATAGATACTGAAGCAGAGCCAAAAAGGCAAATGAGGGCAAAGGAGAATAAAGGCAGGCCTGTTAGATGGATTTGATACATAAAATGGAATCCAACAGGAGCCTACATGCTTATTAAAAAGCTTTGCGAATTCAACTTTGAGATTCCTAGTGCCCAAAGAGAGAAACATAATCACTTAGATACATAATGACCCCAAAATCTTAAAAAGTAGTGACTCAAGAGAAATACAACTTTTCATGTCATGGAAATCTGTCAGACATCTCCTCTGCAGGTCAACATTAAAAAGAAAATGTGAGAAAGCATCCTTAACAATGTCCTTATCAATCCCTACAAAGAAACAGTGAAAATGTAAGAAATTTCCCACTCTGCATTCTATTAAGACTTGAATTTCATCCTTATGACTTAAGGAAATAACCAATCCAAGATGTTCTTCCAAGTTAAGTTATCTATTTACACTAAACATATGTAGCCATTTAGTCTATGTCAAGTTCTTTTTTTTTTTTTTTTTTTTTTTTTTTTTTTTTTTTTTTGCGGTATATGGGCCTCTCACTGTTGTGGCCTCTCCCGTTGCGGAGCACAGGCTCCAGACGCGCAGGCTCAGCGGCCATGGCTCACGGGCCCAGCCGCTCCGCGGCATGTGGGATCTTCCCGGATCGGGATACGAACCCGTGTCCCCTGCATCGGCAGGCGGACTCTCAACCACTGCGCCACCAGGGAAGCCCTATGTCAAGTTCTTTATGTATAATATTCTATGTGGCATTTTTGAACAAAGTTAAAGGCTGAAATATTGGTCATTGTTTTAGATACTCTGTGGGGTGTGCGCAACAATTTACTTAGACCAAAATGTTGGAAAAACATTCTGGTTTATCTGCAAAAGAATTCTGAGCAAACAAGATTAAATTCTTTTCAATTCAAGATCTCATTCTTTTATTCAATTCAATTCAAGCTCATATTCCTCTAGTCAATCCAACAGTCTCTACATCCCTTGCCATCAACTTTTTCTCCACTGTCATCTCCAATTCCACAGTTATTTTTTTATTTTTATTTTCTGAAACCATTCTTATTCTTTCTATAGCTACCATCACTGGCTGGGTACCCCACTTAAGGTGATGACCACATAAAACTATCCAATGACTATAACTCATTACAGATGTCCTCTATTTTTGTTCATATAGAAACTATACAATAATATTGCCATTGGCACTCCTTTAGAGTGTCTTGGTCTCTATGGAATTTTCTGACCTTGCTTATCTTCCTACATAGATGTCAATTATTTTCAGAGTAAAGTTATGCCTTGTGGAAGAACATCAACAAAGCAGTCTAGAAAAAGGGGGAAAGGACAATCAGCAAAATGAATGGATTTGAGTACCTCTTTGAAATCTCAGACTCAAATTTGGGAAAGGGGTTTTTAGAAGCCATCTAATGAACTGACGTAAAAAATCTTCACTTAGATTTATAATTGGTTCTGCTCTTCATTTCTAAATATATAAGGATTTGTAAAATACTTCATTTTGTAAATTTAATATTGAGACATGTGGTTCATATTCTTAATGGTTTGTTTGCCCCAGAGAAAGTTAATCTCCTGTACATCCATTTCCTCATCTTTAAAATATAGATTATAATAAGGCCTATCTCATGGGGTTGTTGTTGTGAGGGTTACATGGGTTAAAATTCCTGGAACACTCAGAGCCATGCTTGGCACATTGAACACTATAAAGTGGCTGCCATGATTATTATTCTTTTAAAAATTAATTTTTAAATGTTTTCAAAATGTTACTGTTCCCTCTATTTTTCCTCATTAACTATTCAATAGCATAAAATGATAGAAATGGGCACCATGAAAATTGAAACATATTTAAAATTTTTTAGATGAGTGCCAAATTCTACCTCATTAGGAAGAAATGAAGCTACAAGTTGTCCTTTCCTTGAACACACTGTTTTAATCAGCAGACACCATGACATTTCAATCAGTGATAATTCAAGAAAGATTTGTTTTTGCTAACATCTCTTCACGAATTAGTGCTTTTTGTTAAAGGCCTAAATAAAGCCAACTCCAGTTTTAGATTTGCTTTAATTCAAAGACCCTCACTCTCTATTCAGCTTGTCCCTAAAGGCCCTGTTCACCCATCCTTAGACTGGCAGAAGGTTACAATGAAGAGAGCACTGGTCTGGAAATCAAAAACTTATCCTGGACTGGCTGTGTCACTTGCTGGTTCTTTATATTTAAACAACACATTTTGCCTTATTTGAACTTAGTCTCCTACAGGAGCTGAATGGAGACGATCCCTTATAATTATAAAGTTCTATAATTCTCAGAAGCTTTTCATGTTATCTACATATGTTGGACAATGTGACATTAACTCCTCCAGAGTTATACATCTATACAGACTTGTACAGAAAATAAATTCTCCCCATCTAGATCATTCATATAGTACCCAGATTTTTGTGCTTCCTAGAAAGAACAGAAAATAGATCATATTTAAAGCTATTTAGTACTTAAATAATTAGAATATCCTTAACAGCATTGAAACTCTCACCCCTTTCTTTCCACAGAGATAACGCATAGATTTGACTGTTCTTTTTGTTTGCAATGTTGTCCAGTTTCTGGCTGCTGCTTCCTGTTAGCTGGTCACAAATACAAGCAAGACAGTCATTGCCAACATTTGCTTCTCAAAATAGAACTTCCCAAATATAGCTTCTTCGCTCTCTTGTATACAAACATGTGGCTGTCTTCTGGAATTCTCACTTGTAAAACCAAATGCCAAGAAGCCATTGGCTTGAGTTTACTCCCAAGAGCCCTAGTATCTAAGAGGTACGACCAATCATTGTATTCGCAACTAGAACCATATACTGCACATTCTTGGACATACCACTGGTGTCACAAAAGGCAGGAGTCCTGTGGTCATCTCTCCTTTGCTGACTTGTCTGTTTTCTTTCCCGTCCCCCAGAAAGAAAACAGACAAGTCAGCAAAGGAGAGATGACCACAGGACTTCCAGGGGTAGGGACTGGCTGAGGCAGAAGACAAAGCAGAATCTCATGAAATGTCCTGGAGCCAGGCCCACAGAGAAAGAGAGTCTAGGCTAAGAAAGTAGAGTTTGAGTAGTAGGCAGACAGAAGAACAGAGGGCTTAATCAACAGGCACCATTGAGAGGCAGAGACCCGAGGCAGCAATGTTGTAGGAACAGCACCAGGAGGGAAAGTAGAGTCTGAGATTCCTCGTCGGAACCATAACTGGGATTAGAGGTCGGAAGTATCAGGAATGTCCCACCCTCCCACCTACCCACCCAACAGTAGAGGCAAAAGTAAACTCTCCTTGGAGGAAAGTTTCCTAAAATAGGCCCACGGGTCTCGCACAGATTGAAAGCATGCATGAACTTACAAATAAAGTCCACACAGAAAAACAAGCCACAATGTGTGAGAATCAGCAGACAAGAAACAAAGTTTAAATGGAAAGAACTGTAGATATTGTAACTGTTTGACATAACAGAAAATAGCTATGTATGAAATTTATAAAAGAAAAATGTGACTACAAAGATAAATATACAGTAAAACTATGAGAAATAAATAGATAGAATTGAAGAGGTTGTAATTTACAGGTATAAAAAATATAATTGAAATTATATATGTTAGATTAAAAAGCTCAATCAATGTCAATAAATAGATGAGGGAACGAATAATAGGTTAAAGGAAACACAGAAGTCAGGGAATGCAGCTGCAGGTTCCACCCTCTAATTATACTTTGGTCTTTCTGGTGACTAGCACCCACCCTGAAGCTATCCAAGGGCCACTGGACATCTTATTAACATACAAAAGACACTCATTAATCTGGAGACTAAGGGCTTTAGGAATTCTATGCCAGGAGCCAGGGACAAAGACCAAATAATTTATTTTTTTATTTTGTAACGTTTTCTTTTAAGCTAATGTTCTCTTTTAGTGGATTTATATTTATGTGATTATGTTTCACACCTTGAAAGTAGGACCTTCAGTCTTTTGACACTTAACAACCAAGAGTATAATTTTTTCATGGCATTGACTGAATTAATAAAAATGAATCTTTTATTTGGTATTGATAAACTTAATTTGTATATTGGGACCTACAAAATGGAGGCAGACCCAGTCGCCCAGCCCACATCACAAATCTAAACTTAAGTCATCCTGCACTTATGGAAATGCCTCACTAACAAGGAAGGTGAACACCAGTCAGAATCTTCCAACTCAGCTTTAGCTAGCTTACCCCACCCCAGAAAATAGAACTAGCTAGCCTTTAAGGAGATCACCCAAGCTCATTGCCAATCATGCCCTGTACCATACTGCTGCCCCTAACAGTCTCTGCAATTTACTCTTGCCCAAAATCCCTTGGGAGGAGTGCTCTACTGCTTAGGAGGCACTGCACTCCCCCAATCCACGAATTATTTTCCTCCTAATAAAGGACATCAAACTCGTTACTAAATTGTTTCGGGTTTGTCATTTCACAGTACACTTAGCATAAACTGGGATAGAGTTTGTTTTTCCAGAAAGTTTTTTTTGAAGATATTTGCTCCTTATTTATATGATGAAAAGAAGGGAAGCATTGTTCAAAGTACTCTTGAGAAGTTTCTCTACAAAGAGATAAAGCCCTTTAATTCTCAATGTTTCTGATGTTTTAAATAATTTAGATAAAATATTTACTATTTTAAAGAATTTCCCTATACATTTACAACCTACAGTAGGAGTTTTTAATGTTTTAACAAAAAATTTTAAAACATTCTAACTGCAATAATTGACATATAATATTGTATTCATTTTGGGTTTGCAACATAATGATTTGAGATATGTATATGTTGCAAAATGACTGCCACCATGTTTAGTTAACATCCATCACCACAAATTTGTAGTCACAAATTTTGAGTATGTGTGTGTGATGCAAACTCTTAATTAAGATCTACTTTTTCAGTAACTTTTGAATATACAATACAATATTGTTACCTATAGTCATCATGCTGTATATTATATCCCTAGAACTGATAGCTTGAAGTTTACACCTACTGATGACATTCACCCATCTTACCCACCCCCTGAAAGTTATTTTTTAATGCAATTAAACTTGAGTGAAAGAGTCACAAAATCTCATAAGCGACCTGTGGTACGAAGAAAAATGGACTCCAAAATGTCTATCGCCTAATTCACAGAACTGGTGAATGTTACTTTACACAGCAAAAGGGGCTTTTTAGATATGACTAAAGTTATGGACTTTGACATGAGGACATTACTCTGGATTATCAAGGTGGGCTTAATCTAATCACATAAACTATTAAAAGTAAAAAATCTTGGGGCTTCCCTGGTGGCGCAGTGGTTGAGAGTCCGCCTGCCGATACAGGGGACACGGGTTCGTGCCCTGGTCCGGGAAGATCCCACATGCCACGGAGCGGCTGGGCCTGTGAGCCATGGCCGCTGAGCCTGCGAGTCCGGAGACTGTGCTCCACAACGGGAGAGGCCACAACAGTGAGAGGCCCGCGTACCACAAAAAAAAAAAAAAAAAAAAAAAAAAAAGTAAAAAATCTTTCCCAACTGTGGTCAGAGAGATGTGATGACAGATAAAGAAGCAGAAGAAAGAAGGCACAAAAAGACAGCCACCTGTCATTGCCAGCTTTGAAGACAAAAGAGCCTACACGTCAAGGAATGAGGCTGGCATCTAGAAACTCAGAATGACCACCAGCCAACATCCAACAAAGAAACAGGGACCTCAGTCCTTCAACTGCCAGGAAATAAATTCTGAGTTGAATGAGCAAGGAAACAAGATTCTTGACTAGAGTCTCCATAAATGAGTACAGCCTTGTCAAAATTTTGATTTTAGCCCAATGATACCTGAATCAGATTTGTGACCTTCAGAAATAAAAGATAATAAATTTGTGTGTTTAAACCACTAAGTTTGTGGTAGTTTGTAATGGCAGTAAGAGAAAACTAATACTTCCTGCACTGTTGGTGGGAATGTAAATTGATACAGCCACTATAGAGAACACTATGGAGGTTTCTTAAAAAACTAAAAACAGAACTACCATATGACCCAGCAATCCCACTACTGGGCATATACCCTGACAAAACTGTAATTCAAAAAGAGTTATGTACCACAATGTTCACTGCAGCATTATTTACAATAGCCAGGACATGGAAGCAACCTAAATGTCCATCAACAGATGAATGGATAAAGAAGATGTGGCACATATATACAATAGAATATTACTCAGCCAGAAAAAGGAATGAAATTGAGTTATTTGTAATGAGGTGGATGGACCTAGAGTCTGTCATACAGAGTGAAGTCAGAAAAAGAAAAATCAATACTGTATGCTAACACATATTTATGGGATCTAAAAAAAATGGTACTGATGAACCTAGTGGCAGGGCTGGAATAAAGACGCAGACATAGAGGATGGACTTGAGGACATGGGGGGTGGGGGGAAGATCGGACAAAGTGAGAAAGTAACATTGACATATATACACTACCAAATGTAAAATGGATGGCTAGTGGGAAGCTGCTGCATAGCACAGGGAGATCAGCTTCGTGCTTTGTGGCGACCTAGAGGGGTGGGATAGGGAGGGTAGGAGGGAGGCTCAAGAGGTAGGGGATATGGGGATATATGTATACACATAGCTAATTCACTTTGTTGTACAGCAGAAACTAACATAACATTGTAAAGCAAGTATACCCCAATAAAGATGTAAAAAAAAAAAAAAAGAAAACTAATTCAGGACCACAGTGAAAAGAGAAGTAACTTTCTCAAAGTCATAGAACTTTTAGGGATAACACTGGGGCTAGGACATTGTTTTCATACTTTGGCCGCACAGCAGTATATGGGATCTTAGTTCCCCAACCAGGGGTTGAACCCGCACCCCCTGCAGTGAAAGTGCAGACTCCTAACCACTGGACCACCAGAGAAGTCCCCTATTAATTTATTATTTTTAAAATTTAAATATACCTTTATTTTCCTGGTAATAAATTTGAACTGCTTCCTAGTGGACATTTAGCAAATTAACAGGTGTTCTGAAAGATACAGATAATGATGGTTTTAAATTAATATCAATTAGTTTTCAAGGAAAAGAATCATAAGAACTTTTATTTTGGCTTAGATGAAAAGAATTTCCATTTTTTTAAAGTTTTAAATCACACATATCACATAAGAAATGTTCATTTTATTGGCTACAGACAGCTGTAGGCCTCAATCAAAAGGTTATTTGCTTTGCAACAAAAAGAATAAAATACCTAGCAATAAATTTAACCAAGAAGGTGAAAGTCCTGTGCGCTAAAAACTGTAAGACATTTTTGAAAGAACTTGAAGAGGACACAAAGAAAAGATATTTTATTCTCATGGATTGGAAGAAGAAACATTGTTTAAATGTCCCTATTACCTACAAAAATCTACATATTTGATACAATTCCCATCAAAATCCCTACGATATTTTTCAAAATATAGAAGAAAAAAATCCTAAAATTTATATGGAACTACAAAAACCCCAAATAGCCAAAGTAATCCTAAAAATTACAAAGCCATAATAATAAAACAGCATGATACTGGCAGAACAGACATACAGATCAATGGAACAGAATTAAGAGCCCAGAAATAAACCCATACATATATGAATAATTAATTTACAATAAGGAACAAAAAACATATATTGGAGAAAGGATAATCTCTTCAATAAAAGTCACACGCAAAAAGATAAAACTAGACCACCATCTCACAACATACACAAAAATCAAATCAAAATGGATTAAAGACTTGATTGTAAGACCTGAAACCATAAATTCCTAGAAGAAAACCTGGGCATCATTGACATTAACCTTAGCAATATCCTTCTGAATATGTTTCTTCAAGCAAGGGAAACAAAACAAAAATAGACAAATGGGACATCAAACTAAAAAGCTTCTGAACAGCAAGGGAAACCAGCAATGAAATGAAAAGACAACCTACCAAATGGGAGAAGAGATTTGCAAATCATATATCCAATAAGGGATTAATATCCAAAATATATAAAGAACTTAAAAAACTCAACAACAACCACCAAAAAAAAAAACAAACCCCAAACAACCCAACAAAAAAATGCGCAGAGGACATGAACAGACTTGTTTACAAACAAGACATACAGATGGCCAACGGGCACATGAAAAGATGTTCAACATCACTAATCATTAGGGAAATGCAAATCAAAACCACAATGAGGTATCACGCCAATTAGAATGGCTATTTTTAAGTAGGCAAGAAATAACAAGTGTTGGAGAGGACATGGAGAAAAGGGAACACTCATACCCTGTTGATGGGAATGTAAATTCGTGTAGCCACTAAGGAAAACAGTATAGAGATTCCTCAAAAAATTAAGAATAGATCCAGCTAGCCTACTTTTGGGTATTTATCCAAAATGAAAACACTAATTCAAGAAGATATATGCATCCCTATGTTCATTGCATTATTTGCAAGGTATGGAAACAGCCTAAGTACACATCAATAGATGGATGGATAAAGAAGATGTGGTGTGTATATGTGTATGTGTGAATATATACATGGATGGACGACCTTGAGGGCATTATACTAAGTGAAGTAAGTCAGATCACGAAAGACAAATACTGTATAATTTCACTCATGTGGAAAGTAAATAAATAGCAAAAAAAACCCAAACAAACACATAGACACAGAGAATAGAGTAGTGGTCACCAGCGGGGAAGGAGGAGGGCGGCTGGAGCAAGCAATATGGGCAAAGTGAGTCAACTCTAGGGTAACGGTTAGAAACTAACCTTTTGGTGGTAAGCATGCTGTAGTGCATGCAGCAAAATCAAAATATGATGCTGTATACATGAAACTTATATGACATTATAATCCTGTGTTACCTAAATAATATTTTTGAAAAAGCTTTTTGCTGCAGTTAGTACTCTGAGAGCAGCAGGTCAGGTTCCCTTGAGAGTTCAGACTGAAACTCTACATAAAGTATTACTTTATTAGTTTAATAAAATAACATATTTTAAAATATTATAAATAGAAGAAGTCAAGAAAATAAAGAAAACTTTTTTAAAAACCAAGAGATTGTAGAATTTTAAAGTAAGCCATATAGGACTTATTAAAAGTTGGAAAGCCAGCAACCTGGAAGCCAGGAAGTGAACTTGGACTTGGAAGTAAACTCTTCATTGTGTAACCTTGGGGAAAAATTCCTCTGAGACCCAATATTCTCATCAGTAAACTAGTAGGGGACCAAATATGTTCCTGTCTGCATGCCATATTATGTTAAGAACAAAATAATACAATAGAGATGAAAGTCATGTCTAAAGAGATTACAGAAAATACTCTGAACTAAAAGCCAGAAGATCTTAGTGTTACTTCCCAATCTGCCATGTGACATTGTCTAATATCATTCCTCAAAACTTTAGTTCTACCATCTGCAAAATAGAAATAGTATAACATTCTCTTCCACCATCACAGGATGCCATGGTTGAAAAGCATTTTCAAATAAGAAAGCTATATGTACCTGAGACTTTTTTGGTACATGAAAGGATAACCCACTTTCAAGAAGCCATGTCCAAAGAAATCAAAATACTTTCTGAGTAAATGATGTGATAATGTGTTGTGGATGGAATTGTTCTCTCAGGTATATAAATAATTTTGTGATTCCTAGATGACTATGTGAAGCCACAAGTTTGGATTAATTCACAAAGGAGCTTAAACATTAAAAGAAATAATACTCTTTGAAAGAGAACCATTAAGTATACGCATCAGACTAACAGAGGAGAGACCTAAAGTCAAGTCAAAAAGAAAGGTATAGCACGGAAACTTTCTGGAAGTCAAGAGGTAAACAGTAACAATGTTGAGACACTGAAGAGGCTTCATGAAGAGTGGACTCTGTGCCCTATGGGCTTTCAGATATACTTGAAAGGGTCATAAAATATCCTAGTAATAAGAACTATCACACAGCTGGCTCACTCATTGCTTTGGATGTAATTTGGGATTTATTACACTTCATTATATTCAGAAACATAAAAGTAGAAGACTTTTTTTTGGTATTTGCTATCTGATGGAAAAATTTTGCCTTACAAAGATAATTAGAAGACTAATATTTATGTTTACAACACAATTCCACCAAATTAATCATACATGCTTAGATAGGCCAGGTACCTCCTCCTTTTTGATAAAAAATTTAAAAGAATGGAGGGTGTATTCTGTTCAGCCGGTCAGAATCCAGAAATTCTCATAATTGCTTATTACTTGTACTTCCCACTATTGAGACCAAAAATGTTGACCTGCTATTGAGAATTTTCCAGAAACCATCCTGGAGGCTATTATACTGTTTCTGGACAAACTGTGATTACTTATCCCTCTCTCCTTGCAGTTATTTACAAACATCAAGCTTTCCATTCGGATTAAATTTTTAATTTCTCAACTAGTAGAGCACCTCTTGGCAAATCCATCATATGAAATTCTTATGTCTTTGTAAAATATAGGGTTTTGAATACAATCACTCGATCACCAAATAGAAACAAAAGAGTAAAATATTATTTTAATTTTTAAAAGAATACTAGTTAAGAAATACAACCATAATAATAATTGAATCGTAAAGATGAACAATAAAAATAAATTATTATAATATATTCATTCATACAGTGAGTTGAAATGACTCCTTAGAATCCCTGCCATTCATTCCTTATCTTTGGAATTTCTGAGACCTGGATTTAAATCTGCTCTCTGATGCTTATTAATTATAGGAACTTAATCTACTTACCCTTCTCAATTTACAATGCACTTGGTTAGAATATCTACTTAATATGACTGTAGTGAAAATTAAAGATAATATATACAAAGCTCTTACCATAATTCTTGTTACCTAATAAAGCATCAATAAAAGGAAGATTTTTGTTTGTTTTCTTGGTCCATAACCACAAGAAATAGAGGAAACTCATTCTACTTTCACAAATTAAAGATCTTGAGAGTTAGATTCTAGTGCTCACTTCAGCAAAGTCATGGTACTAATCAAAGCAACATTTTATAACTTTATAGAACTTTATCATTTATAACACTTTATAAATATCTCATCTGATACAAATCCATAGCAATAGCCAATTCATACCCTTTTTGAGATAAGACAATTGGGATTCAAAGAAATTAAGTGACTTTTTAATAATAACTGTTAGTGTAGTAGATATATTTTGGTTGCTGAGGATTTTTCTTCATCCTGGAAAATGTCTTGCCCTCCACTTCATTCATAAGGCTCCTGTGAGAACTTCCAAGTCTTAAGTAAATCCATACTCCTGACAACAGCCGATTGGTCCAAGAGTAGGGACAAGACTCAAGTGGAGTCAATAATAGCAGACCACATTCACAGTGGCCACAAGTGATTGGTCCAAGGAGGACCTCTGACGCAATCTGGGCCAAAGGGTCTCTTCTCAAGATTCTTTGGACTTAAGCCAAGAAAGTTTCTCTCTGATGACAGGGCTTTGATATGTTTAACTCCAGAGCTGCTGGCATCTGTGACTTCAGTAGAATGGGGAATGTTATTCTGAGCCAGAGAAAATGAAGTTTTCTTATACAAAATTTGGTGCTCTTTTCACCAGACGGACTACTAATAGTCACCACTGTTCTCTGAATACCCCCTTTTGCCATTTTTATTCATTTGATTTTGGAGCCTCAGCAGGTAAAAGCTATAAAGGGTGGTGTACAAATTAATTCACACACTATTAAGTATATAAGAAGGAAATGTATATACAAAGGAAATGACAAAACAAGGAGGGACAGACCCATGTCCTAAAGTTGTTTCAATTCATCCAGTACACATTCTAGTACAGCTGGTGAATACTGAATTTACTAAACTTGCTCTGTTCCATATAACCCCAGCTCACTCCACATGGTTTTTTTGTTTGCTTTTGGCTTCTTAAAATGCCCAACCTCCAGTCCACAGCCTTGACATCTCTTCATCTAGTTAACTGTTGTTACTCAGGTCTCAGTGTAGAGATAATTTATTCCAGGAAACCTTCTCTAGTCTCCAAGTTTGGGCTCTATGCACCTCCTCCATGCTCCATGAGCACCTGTATTAAATCCACGATAACTCCTATCCCATTACCTGATAAAAGTTCACCATACAATCCCAAGAGAGCAATAACCATCCTGCTCAGTACTATATCTTCAGTATCTGGGATTGTGTTTAACATATAGCCAACACTCAGATTTTTATGATAATCTTTGTGAATAAACTTCTTTGGGGATTTTTATAAAATTCATATCATTCCCCACCTCCAAACATATCATTGGTAAGGTATCTTACTTACTAATGAAAACATTTGAGTTACTCAGTTGTGTTGGGAAGGACATTAGATTGAAAACAACTCAGTTGTAAAATGCCTGAAGTCCTCTTCTGAAGTCACATAAAAAAATATTAAAGGCAAATTTAGATGGGCAGTGAAATGAGAATTGCCTTCAAAGCATGTTCAGATAATTTTATTTATATGATAATAGAGAATGAGAATTAATATCTATAGTCCACCAAAGGACAATAAGAATGCCAAACACTATACCCTGGGAAAGCAATTTGCAACAGGTCAAAACTGAAAATTGTAAAACGGTTCTCATATAAATGGCTATTGACTCTTAAATTTTGGCAATAACATTGTAAACTATGTATCATCAAAACCAAAATGATTTTCCTTATGTGAGTGGACATAACTATGTATCCACATCTCTCTCAGAATATATTAGAAATGACAGTGATATAATAAAAAAAAAAAACTCAGTTAAAAAAAAAAACCTCAGTTAAAGAAATATATATACTATTCAGATTTCACCAGCAATATAAATGGTATGAAGCAAATGAACCTCTCACTGGGTGACATCAATCTGACATAAACAATAGCACCAGGAGAGAAACATACCCAAATACACTTTGGTCACAAGGACTTAGGTTGAAGAGAGGTAGAATGGAAGCCCAGTGTTTTAGTTTTTATCAACTGTTTGATTCAATGTTTTCTTCCTATTGCTGATCTTGGCCCTTATGAATACTCTATGTTTTTCTTGGATTTTTAGAAATAGCACATCTCAAATCACAGGGCAATGTGCATTCTAGGCCAGGAAAATGGCAAAGCCTAGTAATGTGGTATGCCTAAGATTTTACTTGGCACATGTGTCTAATAAATACTTGTTGAATAAATGAATGAATAAACAAATCTGTTCGCTGCTTCGCTATACACTTTGAATTTAATTCTTTATTTTTGAATATGCCTTTTCCTTTTTTAATTGATTGTTAACAACATCAAAAACAAAAAATCTTGGGCAAGTATGAGAGCAAAGCAGTACTACTCATAACCAGAATTGGCAACTTCTCAAAAGTCTTGAGTTTAACACCCACCCCTCCCAAAGTATGCTCAATATGTTTGTCATTAAAAAACTTTGGGTTTGTTTGCAGAAGAGCATTAGTCAAATCCAATGTTTTCTTTGGATCAAGTATTTGAATATGAATCTATTCATCACTCTTAGCATGAGAAGAGACCAATGGATACATTTCCCCAGAAAAGACCAATAAAAAATAAAAAAGGGACAAATAAATTATATAAGCACCAACTATGGTGCCATAAAGTCAGAAGAAGACATAATAATCATTTTATCATCAAACCAATGTGTTTAATAAACTAAATAAAATGGACAATTTCCTACAAATATGTACTTAGTGTAACTACCTCAAGAAGAAAAAGAAAACATAAACAGTCCTAAATCATTAAAGAAATTATATTAGTAGTTGAAAATCTACCCAGGTAATCAAAAGTATCTCAGACTGTATTACAGATGAATTCTACTGAACAATAAAGGAAAAGATTGTTACAAACTTCACAAGCTCTACCAAAGAAAAAAGAAATACCATGTTTTATCTTTTTTTAGGATAGTATAACCTTCTTACCAATATCACAGTATAAAAAGGAAACTTCAGCAAAACTCACTTATGAACAGAATTGAAACAAAAAGGGGTAATGCAAGTCGGATTTGTTCCATGAATGAAAGAATATTTTAACAATAGAAGATGTTATGCAACACATAAACAGATTAAACAACATTCAGATAACCATATAGGCAAGAAAAGAATTCAGTAAAATTCTATACCAGTTAATATAAAACTTTTATAAAAGCAGGAAGAGAATTTCTTTACCCAATAAAGAGGATCTACATAAAAACTAAAATAAAATCATAGTTAATAATGAATCATTAAAAGCACCCCCTTTAAAATCAAGAGTGGATTGTTTCTGTCATCACCACTTGTCATCCACTTAGCCCTGGAGATACAAGCCATCACAGTAAGATGGGGAAAATGAGGTTTAAGTGGATAAACATTGATAAGAAAGAAACTAAACAATTATTATTCAATAATTTATAATTATTCATATAGATATCATAAGAGAAAACACAGGCAATGTGTGAGAATTACTAAGAAAATACATCAAGATTGATGGACATAGGTAGATTATTTTTAATGATGCTTATTCCTATATACTAGCAACAAGAGAAAATGAGATTTAAAAAAAAGCATCTTAGATAATTTTAAAAAACACAACGGGTAAAAATAAACATAAGGGAAAAGCTTTGTGCATGTTCCAGAAGAAGCACAAGGCTCTGGCACTAGCTCCCTGGCTCTAGTCTGCACCTGCCAAGACAGCAGCCGTAGGCACCCCAGAAAAAGCTTCAGCCCATGCTTGTTTCAGCTCCAGCACTCCCACCAAAACTACCAGCTACATGTAGACTGCTTAGGGACACTCCTATACAAGGACATGCCTTCAAGACTGGGATAGTCTAATTTCATAGAGACAGAGAAATTCAAACAAAATGAGACTACAGAAGAGTATGTTCCAAATGAAAGAACAAGATGACCCTAATGGAATGGAGATAAGTAATTTACTTGGTAAAGAGTTCAAAGAAATGGTCATAAAAATACTCATGAGACTCAGGAAAAGAATAAAGGAACACAGTGAGAACTTCAACAAAGAATTAGAAAGTATAAAAAAGACCAATCAGAGCTGAACAATACAATAACTGAAATGAAAAATACTCTAGAGGGAATCAAAGCAGATTAGGTGATACAGAAGAACACATAAGTGACCTGGAAAAGAGAATAGTGGAAATCACCCAATCAGAATAGCAAAAAGAAAAAAAAATTAATGAGGATAATTTAAGGGACCTCTGGAACAACATCAAATGTACTACTATTCACATTACAGGGGGTTCCAGAAGGATAAAAGAAAGAGAAAGAGGCAGAAAGTTTATTTGAGGAACTAATGGCTGAAAACCTAACCTGGGGAAACTAACACATGTCCAAGTCCAGGAAACACAGAGTCCCAAATAAGAGGAACCCAAAGAGAACCATGCCAAGACATATCATAATTAAAGTGGCAAAAATTAAAGATAAAGAATTTTAAAGGCAGCAAGAGAAATAGAGTCACATAAAAGAGAACACCTTTGAGGCTATCAGCTGATTTTCAGCAGAAACTTTGCAGGCTATAAGGTAGTGGCATAATATATATAAAGGGCTGAAATAAAAAACCTACAATCAAGGATCCTCTACCCAGCAAGGTTATTATTCAGAATTGAAGGAAAGATAAAGAGTTTCTCAGACAAGCAAAAACTAAAAGAGTTCATCACCACTAAGCATGACTTAAAAAAGAAAAATACTAAAAGGTCTTCTTTAGGTGAAAAAGAAAAGGACACAACAAAAAATAAGAAAATAAATTTTAAAATCTCACTGGTAAAAACAAATATATAGTAAAGGTAGTTAGTGGTCAACCACTGATAAAGCTAGCATAAAGGTTAAAAGACAAAAGTCATAAAATAAACTATAACTATGATAAATAGTTAAGGGATACACATAAAGATGTAAAATATGACATCAAACAATAAAACATGGGGGAAGAGGGAGTAAAAAATGTAGAGCTTTTAGAATGGGATTGAACTTGAATGACTATCAGTTTAAAACAAATAGGGATAACACAGGTTGATAAACATGAACCTCAAAGTAACCCCAAACCAAAAACCAACAATAGATACACAAAAAATAAGAAAGAAAACCAAGCATACACTAAAGGAAATCATCAAACCACAAAGAATGAGACTAAAAGAAGAAGAAACAGAAAAGGACTACAAAAACAATCAGACAACAAGTAACAAAATGGTGATGAGTACATACCTATCAATAACAACTTTAAATATAAATGGAATAAATGCTCCAACTAAAAGACAGAGGGTAACTGGATAAATAAAAACAAGACCCACCTATATGCTGCCTGCAAGAGACTCACGTCAGAGCTAAAAACACACATAGACTGAAAGTGAAGGGATGGGAAAAGATATTTCATGAAAATGGAAATAAAAAGAAAGCTGCAGTAGCAATCCTCATATGAGATAAAATAGACTTTAAACAAAATCTATAACAAAAAACAAAAAAGGGCATTACATAATGATAAAGGGGTCAATCCAAGAAGATGCTATAACATTTTGTAAATATATATGCACCTAACATAGAAGCAACTAAATACATAAAGCAAATAGTAACAAATATAAAGGGAAAAATGGATAGTGATATAATAATAGTACCCCACTTATATCAATGTATAGATCATCCAGACAGAAGATCAATAAGGAAACAGTGATCTTAAATGGCACATTAGACCAGATGAAATTGATCAATATCTACATTCCAACCCAAAAGAGAAGAATACACATTCTTTTCAAGTGCACATGGAACATTCTCCAGGATTATATCACGTACTAGTCTACAAAAATAAGTCTCAATAAATTTAAGAAAACGGAAATCATATCAAGCATCAACAACATTGATATGAAATTAGAAATCAATTACAAGAATGAAACTGGAAAAAAACAAACATGTGGAGACTAAACAGCATGTTACTAAAAAAAAAAAATCAATGGGCCAATGAAGAAATCAAAGAGGAAATTTAAAAATATCTTGAGATAAATGAAAATAGAAGCACAACTTTCTAAAATCTATCAAATTCAGCAAAAGGAGTTCTAAGAGGGAAGTTTATAGTGATAGAGGCCTACCTCAAAAAGCAAAACAAAAAAAAGTCTCAAATAAACAACCTAACTTTACAACTAAATGAATTAGAAAAACAAAAGCCAAGGTAGTAGAAGGAAAGAAATAATAAAGATCAGAGCAGAAACCAAAATATAATAGAGACCAAAAAGAAAAATGCCAAAGATCAATGAAACTAAGAGCCAGTTTTTTTTGGAAAAGATAAATAAAATTAATAAGCCTCTACCCTGACTCATCAAGAAAAAAAGATAGAGGGCCCAAATAAATAAAATTAAATGTTAAAGAAGAAAAGTTACAATTGATATCACAGAAATAAAATCATAAGAGAACACCATAAACAATTAGAAGCCAACACACAGGACAACCTAGAAGAAATGGATAAATTCCTAGAAAAACACAATCTTCCAAGACTGAATCAGGAAAAAATAGAAAATCTGAACAGATTGATTACTAGTAATGAAATTGAATCAGTAATCAAACTCCAACAAAAAAGGTCCAGAACCAGATGGCTTCACAAGGGAATTCTGACACATATTTAAAGAAGAGGAAATACCTATTCCTCTGAAACTGTTTCAAAAAATTGTAGAGGAGCGAACACTTCCAAGCTCATTTTATGAGGCCAGCACTACCTAAATTCTAAAACCAGACAAAGAAGCTACAAAAGTGAAAAATTACAGGTCAATAACCCTGACGAACACAGATGCAAAAATACTCAGCAAAATTAGCAAACCAAATTTGACAATACATTAAAAAGATTATACATCATGATCAAGTGGGATTTATTCCAGGGATACAAGGATGGTTCAATATCCACAAAACAATCAACAATCAACGTGATACACCACATTAATAAACCAAAGGAGAAAAATCACATGATCATTTCAATAGATACAGAAAAAGTCTTTAACAAAATTCAGCATTCACTCATGATAACAACACTCAACAAAGTTGGTATAGAGGGAATATACCTCAACATAATAAAGACCATATATGAGAAACCTACAGATAACAACATATTCAATGGAGAAATGCTGAAAGCGTTTCCTCTAAGATCTGGAACACGACAAGGATGCCCTCTCTCACCACGTCTATTTAATATAGTATTAGAAGTCCTAACCACAGCAATCAGACAAGAGAAAGAAATAAAAGGCACCCAAACTAGAAGTAAAAGTGTTGCTATTTGCAGATAGCATACTAAATCTAGAAAACTCTGAAGTCTCCACCAAAAAACTATTAGAACTAATAAATGAATTCAGTAGAGCTGCAGGAGGTAAAATTAATATACAGAATCTGTTGCATTTCATACACTAGTAATAAATTATCAGAAGGTGAAATTAACAATCCCATTAACAATCACATCAAAAAGAATAAAATACCTAGGAATAAGTTTAACCAGATGTAAGACTTGTACTCTGAAGACACAAATAAATGGAAAGATATCCCATGCTTGCTCATAGATTGGAAGAATTAATATTGTTAAAATGTCCATACTACCACAATGCAATTCCTATCAAAATACCCGTGGCATTTTTCACAGACCTAGAATAAATGATTCTGACATTTGTTTGGAACCACAGAAGACCCCAAACAGACAAAGCAATCTTGAGATAAAAAAGAATAGAGCTGTAGGTATCATGCTCACTGATTTCAAATTATACTACAAAGTTAATGGTAGTCAAAACTGGCACATGAACAGGCACAAAGATCAATGAAACAGAATAGAGAGCCCAGAAATAAATGCACTCACATATGGGCAATTAATCTATGATAAAGTAGGCAAGAATATACTACAGGGAAAAGAATCTCTTCAACAAGTGGTGTTGAGAAAACTGGACAGCTACACATTAAAGAATGAAACAAGACCATTTTTTCATACTATATAAAAAAATGAATTCAAAATGGATTTAAATGTAAGACTTAAAACCATAAAACTCATAGAAGAAAACATAGGCACTACACTCTTTGATACCAGTCTTAGCAACATTTTGTCTGGATCTGTTTCTCAGTCAAGTGAAACAAAAGCAAAGATACAAATGGGACAAGATTAAAGAGCTTTTCCACAATGAATAAAACTATCAGCAAAATGAAAAGGCAACTTACTGAACCAGAGAAGGTAGTTGCAAATGATGTGTTTGATAAGGATTAGCATCCAAAATACATAAAGTACTCGTACAACTCAATATCAAAACAACAACAAACAATTCAATTTATAAAATGGGCAGAGGACCTGAATAGACATTTTTCCAGAGAAGACATACAGATGGCCACAGACACAGGAAAAAATGCTCAACATCACTAATCATCAGGGAAATGCAAATCAAAACCACAGTGGGGTATCACCTCACACCTGTCCGAATGGCTACTGTAAAAAAGACAAGAAATAAGTTGGCGAGGATGTGGAGAAAAGGGAACACTTGTGCACCATTGGTCGGCATGTAAATTGGTGCAGCCATTATGGAAAACAGTATGAAATTTCCTCAAAAAATTAAAACTAGAACTACCCTATGATCCAACAATTCCACTCCTAGGTATTTATCTGAAGGAAAAAAACCCACTAATTTGAAAAGATATATGCAGTCCTATTTTCATTGCAGCATTATTTTTTTTTGGTATGGAAAATATTTTAATATTTTTCTCAGGTTCTCCACATTTAAATATATAAGGCTTTTTAAAAAAAATCTTTAGGCTTTATTCTATTTTTTAGCTGTAATTATTTTTTTTCCATTTTATTTCGAGCTTTATCAAAAAACAGCAGCCAGAACTTCCCTGGTGGCTCAGTGGTTAAGAATCTGCCTGCCAATGCAGGAGACAAGGGTTTGATCACTGGTCCGGGAAGATCCCACATGCCGCGGAGCCACTAAGCCCATGCGCCACAACTACTGAGCCTGTGCTCTAGAGCCCATGAGCCACAACTACTGAGCCTGCACACCACAACTACTGAGCCCACATGCCACAACTGCTGAGCCCACGTGCTGCAACTACTGAAGCCTGTATGCTCTAGGGCCCACATGTTGCAACTACTGAAGCCTGTGCACCTACAGCCTGTGCTCCGTAACAAGAAAAGCCACCACGATGAGAAACCCGTGCACCACAACGAAGAGTAGGCCCCACTCGCCACAACTAGAGAAAGCCCGCATGTGGCAACGAAGACCCAACGCAACCAAAAAATAGATAAATAAAATAAAATAGTAGCCGAAAATAGAATGAGTAAAGGAGTAGAAACAATAACTAATTTCACTAAAGCAAAGTCAGGTTAAGATCTATTTGAAAAAAAAAATGTGAAGAAAGCTGGAAGAGATTACACTATTGAAAAGTCCTGGGAGAGCCAGAGCTGCTGTTCCTTCAGAGAATGTGAGTGATGTTGAAAGATTAATAACGTTTGGATAACATTAATTAATTAGAGTGATGTTATAAACTCCAGTACTCCAGTTGCCATAACAACCTGCTATATGTTGGTTTTCTTTTTTTTTTTTTCCTTTTTTAATTGGGGTATAGCTGCTTTACAATGTTGTTAGTTTCTGCTGTACAACGAAGTGAATCAGCTAAATATATACAAATATCCTCTCTTTTTGGATTCATTGCAGCATTATTTACAATAGCCAAGGTATGGAAATAACCTAGATGTCCACTGATGGATGAAGGGATAAAGAAGATGTGGATATATATACAAAGGAATATTTCTCAGCCATTAAAAAATAATGAAATCTTGTCATTTGTGACCTCATGAATGGACCAAAAGGGTGTTATGCTAACTGAAATGAGCCAGACAAAGACAAATATTGCCTGATTTTACTTATATGTGCAATCTAAAAAGCAAAACAAATGAACAAACATAACAAAACAGAAAGAGTTACAGATACATAGATCAGGGCTTCCCTGGTGGCACAGTGGTTGAGAGTCCACCTGCCGACACAGGGGACATGGGTTCGTGCCCTGGTCCGGGAAGATCCCACATGCCGCGGAGCGGCTAGGCCCATGAGCTATGGCCGCTGAGCCTGCATGTCTGGAGCCTGTGCTCCACAACGGGAGAGGCCACAACAGTGAGAGGCTCGCGTACCGCAAAAAAAAAAAAAAAAAAAAAGAAATTGAGGAGGACATAAACAGATGGAAAGATATATTGTGTTTGCGGATTGGAAAAATTAACATTGTTAAAGTGACCATACTACCCAAGGAAATCTACAGATACAATGCAATCCCTATCAAAATACCAATGACATTTTTCACAGACCTAGAACAAATAATTCTCAAATTTTTTATGGATACACAAAAGGCCCTGAATAGCCAAACAATCTTGACAAAAAAGAACAAAGCTGGAGATATCATGCTCCTTGATGTCAAACTATACTGCAAAGCTACAGTGATCAAAATGGTATGGTATGGGCACAGAAATAGACACATAGATCAATGAAACAGAATAGAGAGCCCAGAAATGAAATCAGCCTTATATGGGTAATTACTCTATAGCAAAGTAGGCATGAATATACAATGAGGAAAGAATGCTTCTTCGATAAATGGTGTTGGGAAAATTGGACAGTAACACTCAAAAGAATCATACTATAAGACATTTTTAAATACCTATATAAGTGGAAGTTTCTACTGAAATGCAGTGTTTCTTCAACTTGACTGGGGCTGCATACTGGAACCACTCGGGGAGTTTTAAAGAGTACTGACACCTGGGCCCCACTCCCTGAAATTATGATCTAATTGGTCCAGCATGCACAAGGGGATTTGGAAGTTTGCAAATCTCCCCAAGTTATTCTAATGTGCAGGCAAGTTTGATTTCTAATGATTTAGTGGAAGCTGTGGTGCCCACTCAGATCCCCACTGTAGGATAGAAGCAGCCATTCTCCCAGCTGCTGGGCGTATTGGCAACTGATAGTTCTCAGATGACTCCTCTCTCTGGGACTTTCCCACAGATACTTTAGCTGAGGACAGCAGGACTGAAGCCCCCTGTATACCACTTCACAGTCACTTCTCTCAATTCCTTGCTCCAAAGATAACCACGAACTTGGATTAGGTGTTTTGTATTACATCTCTTTTTCCTTTTGCCACATATGTCTGTATCCCTAATGATACACAATAGGAGTTATATCATACTGAATATATTCTTCTTGCTTTATTTTTGTTTGTAAGAGTTATTCGTATTAATAACTGTAATTCTAATTATCTTTAAAGCTGCATAGATTTCCATTGTAATGCTTATACTATAATTTTTCTGATTCCTTGTATTTAGGTGATTCCATTTTTTCTTAAATAGGTCATTAGAGGATTTGGAGTTGCCCAAAACAATTTACAATTTCTTTAAATATACCAGAAGTTCCAGGTGGGATACAAAGTCTTTGAATATGTCACTATAAAAAGGGAGAAAGAAGAATGAGAAAAAGCACAAGAAGTGATTGAGATAAAAGCTAAGTGGGATCCATGTCTCTGAAGCCCATCCAGGGGACCATTTTCTTACCTATATTTCTATCAAAACTTCATCTTCATTTTCTCTTTATCACAACTAACCTAAAACATTAAAAAAAAAAAAATCTCACCCCTCTTCTCCCAAGGCAGCTCTAAAATGACATGTGAGGCAAACTGCATCCTACTATGGACAACTTCTTTTCCTCCTTACCCTATGTTGTCATATTTTCTCTTGCCTGTACATGGGATTGCAATCCTACAACATCAGCAGAAGAAAACATGGTACTCATAGATCATAGCCTACATTTTGTAAATGGTGAGAGCCTGTTTTATAGTCAGACAACCTGGGATGAAATGATAATGTGTGAGGGAATTACTTCACATCCCCAAGTTTCAATTTCCTCATTTGTAAAATGGGAATACAATTTAAAATTAAATACTTCAAGGGTTATATGTAGGAAAATTGAGATATGCATGTAAAGTCCTTGGATGCACACCTGGCCCACAGTAAGTACTCAGTAAATGCTAGCTTTTTAAAAGATTGGTCTATATTCCTTATAAGATCGTACATCAACTAGAGCCACAGAATATTACCAAGTTGTGATTACTGCCATAAACTGACAACTCTAGTGGAGTAATCTTCTTGGATTCAGGGTATGCTGAATTCTGATGTATGAATTTCTTTATCATCCCCCAGTTGGTCCAAAAGTCATTCACATGTGATGTGAATGTGATGCACATTCACAAAAGTGAACTTAAGGTAACCACTCATGAATTAGATTCATATACATTTTGTATATTACCTGATACACAATGGGTTTTGATCATGTATATTTCAATTGCTTCCACAAGTTATATATTCCTAAATTTATTGTAACACCTTTGAAAAAAGTAATAAAAATCTATTGTGTAGTTTATGTCTTATAGGGCTGATAACTCTAGGGTCCATATTTTCATAGGTGGCTTCAAGGAAAGTGAGACTTCCCTGGACTTGCAGGCAAAATTTGACATCTATGTGTATTCTTTTGAAGAGCATTTTGTTAACTTTCATCATATTTCAAAAAATGTCTGTTACACAAAGTTGAGCAAGTCGTGGTTTACTGAAACCAAGCAATGAGTGATAAGCAATGATCTAGTGTTTCCCTTCTGTGTTGGTCCTGGTGGCCTGTGATTTATAAGGTCATTGCATGTACATAGCATCAATCTATCACCTAGTTCACCTTATGACAGTACATTTCTCCTCTTGTCAGTCACTCTCACTATAGATACACTGTGAAACCACCTCTATACTGTTGTAGATACAGTGAACTTTCATCCTAGTTTGTCTGGGACAGTCTTATTTTACACCTGTCCCCCAGTGTAATTATTCATGAGACGACTTTCACTCCCAAAACTGTCCCAGTTTGAATGATATGATTACCATAAACTCAACTCAAGAATGGCTGAGGACAAGGATCTGGACCTTTGATGAAGCATTTTCATCTGTTAAAAAAGACAAAAACAAAAGAAACTGAAATCAACTTCCAAACAAACGTAGCTAGTCTTGTCAGCAGCCGAGAGAGATAAGCTGCAACCAAGCTCACCAATCTTCAATAAGTCCTTGCCCCAAACAGGGGCTACAGGCCCACATATCAGATGTTAACTGAGGAGGCAGAATGGGGCTAGGTGGTTGGAAAGAAGCCATTCTCTACACTGCAGATTGTAGGAGAAAGAAGCAGTTCTATGACAGCATGATGAAGGGTCACTTGCCCCAGCACTGCCCTTTCACTGGCAAACTACCTGACCTCTGAACTGATATAGCTACTTTTAGAACTCAAGATTCTCAGAATTCTTTGTAACTTGTCCAGATCCCAAAACTAACTTAATAATTCCCAGAAAGAAAACATGCTGTGAAAATTCCTAAAGTAATACCAGTAGTCAGTCTTAGTTGTGCACTTTATTTATTTTTTTAAATAAATTTATTTATTTTTGGCTGTGTTGGGTCTTTGTTGCTGCGTGCGGGCTTTCTCTAGTTGTGGCGAGCGGGGGGCTACTCTTCGTTTCAGTGCACGGGCTTCTCACTGCGGTGGCTTCTTTTGTTGCAGAGCATGGGCTCTAGGTGCAAGGGCTTCAGTAGTTGTGGCGCTTGGGCTTAGTTGCTCCGTGGCATGTGGGATCTTCCTGGACCAGGGCTCAAACCCATGTCGCCTGCATTGGCAGGCAGATTCTTAACCACTGCACCACCAGGGAAGTCCCTAGTTGTGCACTTTAAATGAAAAAAAATAATCTACTCTATTTTTCATGCTACAACATTTCACGACAGTAAGAATGTGTGAATATGAGAATGAAAGCACAATGGATATTGACAGATGGTCAAAACTAAAATATTATCAAGTGAAAGTTGAACATAACATTGTTTTGAAAATTATTTTGACTGAGGCCACAAAAATGAATTAATTTCTACCCTAGTGGTATGGAACTCTTTGTGATATGAAACTCTTCAAAAACAAAAGAACATCCCAAGTTTCAAATCTATTACCCACAAAAACAATTCACAAAGTAATAAAGTGGTGGTAAATATGAATAAGAAGAAAATAAAGACAAAATTTTATAACCAAATCTAAAATTAGGTAAAATATTATATGCTAAGTGGGGAGATTCCGTATCATGAAAATCTCAGAAAAAATTTTTTCTTTTAGAAAATAGCTAGAGCTGTAAGTAAATTGAATTATGTGAACATCTGATGTCAGTGAAGGTTAGGTAAATATCACTGGAATCCACCTGGCTTAAGGAGTAAAATTCCTCTTTTGAAAGTATTTTATTAAAGGAAGAAAAACATTTAATTTTATAATCTCCAAGGAGAAAAATCCTAATGAATAAGTACCTATCCTACAAAAATCAAACAGACTCTGTATTCTAACAGAAGTACTGATGGTCTCACTGAATATACATATGCTGCTGAGATTTCCCCTACAGCTTGAAGTGAGTGAAAGTTCACCCATAAGTGGCCCCCAGGGACATGCTCCTTGTTCAAAAATTCAATCTCACTATGTGAAGTAAAACCCAGTTGTATGTCAACCTTGAAGGGATGGGTGTTTTTTTATTTGGCATAAGAATGTGATATGTAGAACATGAGCTGGGAACAAAGTTTAACCTAGTTCCCACCCAAAGCCTAAATCCAAATGAATCTCTCTTGGGTTTTATCTGCCTGGTACAATAGAAGCTCTGTCAAGTTAGAAGAAAGCTGTGATGTGATGGGCTATGTAGACTCCTCCCCACAGCAGTGGAGTCAGTGCCAAAAACCTGGAAATTTAATAGGATGAAACCATATCCTGTCTGGACTTCCCATCCTCATTTATACCCAACCATTCCTTGTTTGGCCATCTGAAGCTATTCCAAAAGACATATTATTCTATCAACAAAATGTAGGCAATGTTATTGACAAATGCCATCTACAAATTTACTAGCTTGTGTTCCTTCCATTTGCTTCCATCCCATTAGACAACCCTGCTTCCTATTATGTTAACATGGGCCAATGTCTCTGACGAGTATGGCGGGTTTAGAGAGGAATATCTTACTTGGGCATCTTGCCCACCACTGAGCTGGCCTTAGCTTGTCATTTTAAGTCCCTGGAAAACCAAAGCAAGGAGTGCTTCTGATACAACCTCAGGTTCATGTCTAGTCTCTAGTTGTTCACAAAGAAGATAGCATTTTTATATATCCACAGCTGAAGCTTTCATTAGTGACTTGGTCTGACCACAGCATGGCACCTCATGGAAACTAGAAATATCTGATTTCCTTTTTTCTCCAAGTATCTTCTCTTTTACATCCTGTAAAACCTAGGCAATGTTAAGAACCCAGTGACTGCATGGGGAATATACCTTCCTCCAATTTCAGGGGTTATAAATTAGCATCTGAATATTTCAAGCTATTTAGGAACATTAAACAATGCAGTTCTAAAACACATTTAATAAAAATGTAGTAACAGCATCAATGAACAATTGTTTATAATAAAAGTAGGTACTTATTCACATCAAGTACCTAGTAATTCAAGATACAGTTGGTCCTTGAACAACATGGGGGTTAAGGGCATCAACCCCAAGCACAGTGGAAAATCCAAGTATAGCTATTACTAATAGGCTGCTGTTGACCAGAAGCCCTACCAATAACAAATAGTTGATTAACACACATTTTGTATGTTATATGTACCATATACTGTATTCTTACAATAAAGTAAGCTAAAGAAAACAAAATGTTTTTAAGAAAATTGTAAGGAAGAGAAATTTATAGTACTGTACTGCATTCATTGATACCATAACTTTATGTCTGTTTACAACATGAATTATCTGTTAGTACCTACATCAATGTTATCTTATATGACACAAAACACTGCAGATGTTATATGTATTACTAACACTAGACATCCAAAAATGAAAAGATAACATGACAAAGAAATTCATATTTATGGGCTTCCCTGGTGGCGCAGTGGTTGAGAGTCCACCTGCCGATGCAGGGGACACGGGTTTGTGCCCCGGTCCGGGAGGATCCCACATGCTGCGGAGCGGCTGGGCCCGTGAGCCATGGTCACTGAGCCTGCGCGTCCGGAGCCTGTGCTCCGCAACGGGAGAGACCACAACAGTGAGAGGCCTGCGTACCGCAAAAAAGAAACACTAAAAAAAGAAATTCATATTTATTTACAGGTAAAACAGTTCATGCATTGATGAGGAAGCAGGAGTAATATGACTGCTTCACAGTAGCCTAGCCTATATGCTAATGAAAAAATGGCTATAAAATTTTTATGGCATACACTATTACAGTCACATTCATAATACGGTAGTGGAAACATTGTTATATTAAAAAAAAATTTACCTGTGATGATAGCTCAATACACATTTTCTCCAATTACTAGAGAGAGGCATACTCTACAGTAACGTAATTCTTTGAAAGCCAAGTTATAAAACAGTAAGAAAACCAGCACATTATTAAGTTTATATTAAATATCACTCACCTTATGCCTGTGTAAGAATAGGCTAGTATTTGCATACATTTTATACATTCATGACATACTTTTTCTTAATTTTTTTGCTATTTTTAAGCTACACAGTTAGCTGCAAGTTTTTTCAAATTGTCCAGATCTCCAAAATTTTTTCCAATATATTTACTGAAACAAATCCATGTATAAGTGGACCCATGTAATTCAAACCTGTGTTGTTCAAGATATCTATATGTTGGGACTTCCCCTGTGGTCCAGTGGTTAAGATTCCACACTCCCAATGCAGGGTCCCAGGTTCCATCCCTGGTGAAGGAACTGGATCCCACATGCCAAAACTACAAGTCCACATGCCACAACTAAAAGAGCCTACATGCCGCAACTAAAGATCCCTCATGCCGCAACTAAGACCCGGCCCATCCAATAAATAAATAAGTAAATAAATATTTTTTTAAAAAAGATATCTATATATCTCTATAAGTAGGTACCAAGTATAAATGTTTGTATAGCTACATCTCTTCTTATTTGAAATTTGCCTACTCAGATTTGCCAGGTCCCCATGTAAATTGAGAAGAACTTTGTTACGTTGTAGATAGTTTCCCTTCTACAATGTGGTGGCTAGTTTTATGTGTCAATTTGAATGGGCCACAGAGTACCCAGCTATTTGCTCAAACATTATTTTGGGCGTGTCTGTGAGGGTGTTTTGGATGATATTAACACTTGAATTGGTAGACTGAGTAAAGAAGATTGAACTCTCTGATGTGGTCCTCATCCAATCAGTTGAACTTCAGTTGAAGGCTTGAATAGACCAAAAATGCTGACCCTCCCTAGAGTTAAAAGGGAACTCGTCTGCCTGATTGCCTTAGAGCTGGAATTTCTATATTTTCCCGCTTTCAAACTCAAACTGAAGCATCAAGTCTTCTTTGTTCTCAAGCCTGCCAGCTTTTAGACCAGTACTTATACCATGAGCTCTCCTGGTTCTCAGGCCTTTACACACAAACTGGAACTAGACAATTGGCTCTCCCAGGTCGCCAGCTTGCCGACTGCATACCTTAGTATTTCTCAGCCTTCCTAACAACAGGAGCCCATTCCTTACTTTATATATATATATATATATATATATATATATATATATATATATATATATATATATATACACTTTATAAAGGTCAATTCTTTATTATATATGTGTGTGTGTGTGTATATATATCTCTTGTTGGTTCTGTTTCTCTGGAGAACCCTAATAAAAATATGGAAAACCACAAAAATAATTACAAACCCACCAAATAGTTACAAAACTTAGACTTTGGAATTCAAATATAATCAAATGAATAGATATATTCTTCAGTACCTAGTGAGCCCAAAACTGTTGTTGTAGACACAGAAGGAAAACAATCTTAGAGTCTAGTGAAGGAAAAAAGACTTAGAGTTCAGCTATGGAAAGAGAAACACTATCTAGCTAAGAAAATAAGACTTACATGAAAAAACCAAGGCAAAATAACATGAAAAAATATAATCAAGTGTTAGATGGTGAAAAAAAGAAAAAAGATTTTCTTTAATGTAAGAAATGGCCTTGGACTGGACAAAGGTGTCACTGGCATAAAAAATTCATTTATTTCACATCTGCATTTAGCATTTCCTGCTTTATCCATATTATTTCATGTGCTCCTGAAATTTGGAAAACTCAGTCATCTACACTATATTAACTGTTAAGAAAATGAAAAGTCAAGCCACAGACCGGGAGAAAATAGACACAATACATATAAAATGTCAAAGGATTTGTATCCAGAATATGTAAAGACTTCCTATGAATCAATAATATCAAGAGAGATAATTGGATTTTTTAAATAGGTTAAATATTTGAACAAACTTTTCACAAGAGAAGATTCACAAGTGAGCAACATCATCAGCCATTGAGAAAATGCAAACTAAAACCACAATGAGGGACTTCCCTCGTGGTGCAGTGGTTAAGAATCTGCCTGCCAATGCAGGGGACATGGGTTCGATCCCTGGTCCGGGAAGATCCCACATGCTGCGGAGCAACTAAGCCCATATGCCACAACTTTTGAGCCTGTGCTCTAGAGCCCACAAGCCACAATGACTGAGCCCATGCACCACAACTACTGAAGCCTGCACACTCTAGGGCCCGTGTGCTGCAACTACTGAGCCTGCATGTTGCAACTACTGAAGCCCACACGCCTAGAGCCCATGCTCCACAACGAGAAGCCACCGCAACTAGAGAAAGCCCGCATGCAGCAACCAAGACCCAACGCAACCAAAAATAAATAAATAACCCCCCAACACACACAAAAAAAACCACAATGAGATACCACTACACACCCACTTGAATGGTTAAATTTTAAAAGGTTGACATTGCTTAACATTAGCAAGGATATAGAGCTATTGGAAATCTCATACATTAATGGCAGGAATAAAAATGGTGCCAGCACTTCGAAAAGAGTTTGACAGCTTCTTATAAATATACAACTTATGTGTGACCCAACAAGATATCTCCTCCAAGGTATCAATAAAAGAAATGAAAATATATGTCCACATGAAGCCTTGTCTTAAATGCCCATAGCAGCTTTATATGCAATAGTGAAAAAATGGAAACAACACAAATGTCAACAAGTAAACAAAGATGCAAACTATAGCATATTCATACAATGAAGCAGTACACAGTGATGAAAAGGAATGAACTGCTGAGATGTACAACTACAAAGATGAGTCAGAAAAAGTTTATGCCGAGCAAAAGATGGCAGGCGCAAAGAAAGACATATTGTATAATTTCACTTTTATGAAACTCTAGGAAGATAAATCTAAATTATAGATATAGAAAGAAGATCAGCAGTTAGCTGAGACTAGTGGTAATAAGTGGAGCTTGGGATAGAATGTAAAGAAAGTTTTGGAGGTGATGAAAATGTCCTGTGTTTTGGTTGTGATGGTGGTAACATGGAATATACGTTTGTCTAAACTCATCAAACTCTGAAATTAAGGTGGGTACATTTTACTGTGTATAAATTATACCTCAATTCAGTTAATTTAAAAATCCAAAGTAAATCAAAGTAGTATAGTCTAAAGTTCTTCCCCCAAATACCCACATGAAGGAGTTTCTCATCTCCTTTGAGTCTTTGTTCAAATGTCATTTTCTCAGCAAGGACTTTCCTAACCACTCCATTTAAAATTTCAACCCTTCTTTCCAAGTTCTGATCCCTTAAACTACTCTATTTCCTATAATGCTTAATATCAGCTAATATAGTATATAATTTACTTATATCATATGTTTATCATTTATTCTCCAATGAGAATGTAAGTTTAAGATACTTTATTTTTGTTTCTTGTTTTGTTCACTAATGCATCCCAAATTCTTATATGCCTTACACACAGTACATGGTCAATAAATCTTTGTTAAACAAATGAATGAAATTCCAAAGAAAAAAAATTTTTTCAGAGTAAGCTAATCTTAACAAACCACTAGATAAAAAGTATTGAGATAATATAGAAAAATATGATTTTCCCTAAAGTATTACATCTAGGCAGTCTTTCTCAAATATGCTCTCAGTGTTACTGATGGCCTTTGGGCAACAACTGATACATAATCTTGGTATTGTTGTAGATAGAGGAGAAGGGCTGAGAAAAGTATAAAGACTGAATAAATATAAAGATCATGGTGCCACATTCAGTGACACAACAAAGGAAGTTACACAGTGCATCTTGGTAAAATGTCACTTTAATCATATTTACTCTTAGGAATGCTTTAGAAGTTAATTTACTCTACGGACCATTGAGAGGGATTTATTTAGTTAAGTGTCAAAGGAACTTTAATATATTTACAATAATCCAATTATTTAACTTGTCTAGATCAGTTTTCTCATCTGTAAAATGAAGGGGGTTTAAGACCACTGAATTTTGATAAAACTTCTTAGAGTCTAAATGGTATTTTACGAGTAGAGTTGGACTTAGGTAATTAATGAAAAAATTTTCAAGCTATGTCATCAAAATGTCAGAACACTAGAGAGAAGATCCGAAGTCCACCTGTTCCTCTTACTTCCCCAAGGCTAAACTGTTCTACTCTTCCTTTGATTCTATGGGTTATCACAGTATTTCTTAAATAACCCTAGTTTCCTAACCAGAGTAATCCTCTGTTGCTTGCAAGCAAGAGTCCTAACTAATAAAGAGGTTAGTCCTCGGAAGTTCCAAACACTAAAATGTGAAAATAACTGCATGGAGATTGAATGACAAACAGTGAGGTTTTCTTACATTAAAGGCTGGGAAAGTTTCAATTCTTGCTACGCTAAACAGAAAAGTTGTTTGATTAAGCAACCATCTGTTGTATTTTGAGACCCAGATAATATGACTAAAGATAAGAATTCCAGGCTGCTGGATAGGAAATGTCAGGATGGTGGAGTGTTTTAGCTACTTCTTTCAGATTTTGATAAAATATTTCAAGAGAAGGAGGCACAAGGCCTAAGGTATTCCAGCTAAAGGGGGCCAGAAGCAGGGTTATAAAGTTTTGCCAAGAGAGGGCCAGTAATTCGATTGTCAATGTCAGACAGTGTAATCGTGTAATTTGTTTCCTTTGTGTTTTGGCTAGGAATAAATAAAAAGGGGGAGCAGAGTAATTGAGGAAGCTGTCAATAAAATGATCATAGAATTTTACATGGTATAAAAAGAAAAAAATGAAAAGAAAGAAAAATTTTATCAGACAATAAGGAGATTTGTGTAATCCAAATAGTGAATAAATTAGTCTATGTAGGGGCTGAAAAATCCCATCCTTCCCATTCAGCCAATTAAATTTTGGAAACAAGATTAGAAATAAGATTGAAGTTGAAAATGGGTTAGAGCTAAAGTTACCAGATTGTTAAATTAAACCGTAGCTGTAATTATGAACGTTCAGTTCTCTTTTGACAAAGCAAGCAGAGCTCCACCATTAAGAGTAAGATCAGCTTACTGACATGAAATATTTTAGAAAAAAATCCTTCTGGAAGGCACAAACCCAGAACAGATCCTAGGTCCTGTTCCTCAAGTCTTTGGCCAATAACTCAAATCTATGATTGCATCACAATCACCAATGTTGAGCAAGTAATGTCCACTTGTATAAGACATTACATTTTCCCCCTATGTAGTTAGGTGAGTTTGAAACTACAAGAAGTTGTGAAAGCAAAGACAGAAATAATAAGTAAAGCAAATCCATATAATTAATTTGGTATAACATTTATAAATAAGTTCTGCAATCATCAATTTTTTTAGGTTTTTAAATGTTTAATTTGATATTTTAGAGAAATTTATGTATTTATTTTGATAAACAGTGTATTTTATGTAACAGGCACTCTTTTGAGTATTTTAGAAATATTAACCTATTTAAAACACACAGCCAGCCTACGAGAGGTACTGTTATCAGTGCATTTTATAGTTAAAGAAAATGAGGCACAGAGGATTAATTTGCTCAAAGTTATCCAGGTAGTAAGTGGTAAAGCTGGGATTTGAACCTAAGATAGTCAAGTTCCAGAGTTCATACTATATATTATCTACTATGTGATGTGGACTCTCTATTGATTTATTAGGCATGTTGCCTTACTTGAAATTTTTAAATTGATATTAGAGATGTGATTTTACTTTGAAAGGTATAAAAGACAGATTGATCGATTTGTACACAGTATTTTTAATATTAAATGTTATATGATTTATTAACTTTATAAGTTTACACAATATTTGTTTAGAAATAGTAATGAAAGATTTAGGAATATTCTGCTTGCTAGACGTGTAAGTCTGAATCTTTATAGTGTTCAGAAAATTAGGTACACTAATTTTTTTAAATATTTAAAATAACATTGTAGATAAGATTATTTATACAGAGGAATTTAATCTGTTAAATTTATGAGTTAATGAATGTAAATCAAACAAGTAAATGTGTGACTGCTGCCATCACATAGATTTAAGTAAAAGAAAATTTGTAAGTTGTCCATAGGGCTTAAGAAAAGCCAGGTTTCAATTTTATATTTTCAGTAATTTCAGTATTAGTTAAAATCCTAATAAACGTAAAGAGTCCTTTATGTACACAAATGTTTCCTCATGTATTAAAACTTTCCATTGACATAGCTGTAAAGATGGGCTTTACCACAAAAGTTCATGTAAAATCATTTCTGTGGACTCCTGTAATTTTTACTGTATTTTCTAAGTATTTTCTGTAATTGTTTAACAATATACTAATAAAAAACTAGTACATTTAAATTATAATTCATTTCAATTATAAATCCTAATTCATATTAATATATATCCTCCCATCTCAATCCAAGTAAAGTTTAGGATACTATTAATATAGAAGAGTTTAGCTAATTATAGTATAAAAGTTCAGATTTTTGCATGGATTAAACATGCCGTGCTGTTAGAACTCTGTGGAGGCATGCTTTATTATCTCCTACTTCATGTAATCATACCTTTAACTTTCTTTGGTGGTCTTTTAAAAAACTTCACAACCTTCAATTGTTTAAGTAGTTATCTTTCTACCAATCACATCACTATTTCATCGTGAAAACCACACAAGAAAATTGTCTCTAATTAAACCTGTGCAGTTAAGCTAAGGTCTAAGGGGATAGTCAGGGTCCAGGTTGTTGTTAAGAAACTTTTTTTTCCAAACAAACACATACGCATAATGTACCCGATGATGCTATGCAGGGTGAACACAAATATTAACGCTTTTAATCCACGTAACAATCTTATGTAGCCATAGTACTATGTATAGTATAGTACTATGTATAGTACTATGTACAGTATAGTACTATGTATAGTACTATGTATAGTACTATGTATAGTATAGTACTATGTATAGTACTATGTATAGTACTATGTATAGTATAGTACTATGTATAGTACTATGTATAGTATAGTACTATAGTATAGTACTATGGCCCCCATTTTACAGATGAGGAAGGTGAAATACAGACAGCATAAATAAACTGCATCTGATCACACAGTTAGTAAGTAGGGGAGCTGAGATTTGAACCCAGGGAGTCTGACTCTGGGATTCAGATTCACAAAGCCCAGATACAAATGCTACAATTCAACAACACTTTCAGCGTTTACTACTGGGTTTCAGGGTCTTCTAAAGAGAAAGCCAAAAGACTTAAAGCAGTTGTATTGTCAGAATAACACCAAATCTTAAAGCAGGGCTGTTGCTGCTCTATCTTTATAGCAATGTCTTGGTTAATAAGTTGTTTTATCTGCCTGTAGAAATATACTCTACAAATCCCCACTCACAAGGGGCCATAAAAGAAATTGTTGATTCTTTCCAGTCCAAGACCACCTCTAGGAATATCCCTGTAGTCAGACAAAGCTGGCATTATTGATTGACTTATTGCAACAAGGGAAAATACATACCACAGAGAACCATGGGGAGAGTTCCATAAGAGGGTTTAAGAAATCATCCGTAACAGGATGTTGGCTTGTGTTAGGTGATTTGAGAGAAGGTTCATAGAAGCAGAGATTTCTTTGTTCTCTCCACGAAGTGGGAGTAAATCTATGATTGGGCGTCTGAAAATGTTCTATTGTGAACTAGTGTTGCAACCACAGCACAAATAAGCTGAAAGAAGCTGTTGCTGACGTTTGGTATAGTAGCAAAGAAGGATATACACAATCATCTGAAAAGGCTACTAAAATACATCTCCCTTTCCAACTACAAATCTGTCTGAGGCTGGATTTTGCTCATATGCTTCAGTCAGAACAATATATTACAAAAGACTGATTGCAGAACATAAGAACCTACCTGTATTCTATTAGAGACTTGAAAAAACATAAAACAATGACACTCCTTTCACTTATTTTTTCTTTTGAAAGATACAGTTTTCTTTTTATAAAAAAATGTTATTTGTAATGATATAATGGGTTTGTCATTATATCAGAAAAGTTAATAACTTAAATTTTTCTCAGCTTCAATTTCTAATGTGGTAGATATGATCATTCAACCTATGTCAACAAACGCTCTTTGGGGTTCTCAATCATCTTTAAGTGTGTTAAGGGATCCTGAGAACAAACAGTTTGAGAATCGCTGATCCGGTCAAAAGGAACAAAACGTGCAAAATTTTAGAGGCTAGAAGAGATGTAACGTCATTGCGAGAACTGAAAGAAATTCAGTTTAGTTTAACTGTTGAATAGAAGGAGGGAAGTTCTGTAAGAGAAAGTGAGAGAGGTTGGCAAGTATTGAAGGAATGAAGAAAAACACCTGTCAATATGGCACAAACTCATCAGGGACCTTAGCATCTCGTGGTTCACCATGAAGGTCCATCACATTTAATAGCTCAGCACCCATTGGTTATGAAGCAATGTCACTGTGAGATCTGCATTTCTGTCACATCATCATCAACATTGTGAAGAACTGCGTTGCCCTCTCCCCACCTCAATTCTTCGAAAGCACACAAAAATTAAGATTTTTTCCAAACAGAGGGTCTTGGTAAAGGGCAAGAGATTGATGAGGCAGAGATATTTACTGTCTGCTTATCAACTATCAATGAGCTAACTTCATGAGAGTATGTTGCATGAAAATAAACATGAAAAGTAATGATTTTAACTACCTAGAGTATTATAAGCTAAGCTGTTGACTACTTGAGGTCTCACCTCGACATTTTGATTTTGCCATCAACTTGGGCAGGAACTGAGATTCTCTCTAAATAAATTGTGAAGAGACCAACTTAAATCTCAGTGCCTCTCTAGAAGGAAGTGGTAGACAGGCTCCTAAATTTGAGTTTGCTTTCCATATGGGAATGTGAACATATTTCATTGTACTGTAGAAAATAGCCTTGTAGTTTTCCTGTAGTACAACCTAGATAAATTAGAGCAATGAATTTTAGTCATACTCCATTTTTATCCAAGAACAGTGAATTTGTTGCAATTGCTGTTTTTATATTAAGGGATATGGCATTGAACCTGATAAGAAACCAAGATCTACGAGGCTAAAATAGCTTACATGACAAATCAGCATGACCTTGCCTATGGAAAAGAAATCACCACAGGGGAAAATGTTGAAGATAAAAGTTAACATCTGAAGAATTCTAACAACTTACCTAATACAAGATCTCAAAATGTTTTTACCTTTACGTCCTTGAATTATTCTTATTACTTCTAACGGGAAAGATACACAATGCAAACACGCATTAAGATTAGTACAAATGAGATTAACTGACAGTTATCTGACAAACAATTGCCACATTCTTGTTTACAAACCACTGATTTAAAACATGTAGAAACTGAGCTCATCTTACTGATGCCCTTTCCCTGTTACTTCAGTTTTCAGAACTGTTACCACTTTAACCAAAGCTAACCCCCTAGCCTCTGTGATAATTCTCATTAATCTTCTTGGGAGAAAGAAAATAACTCCTTTTTAAAAATCCACAACACTAATATAAGCCATACGTCTCAAAGATAATGAACTCATTAGGAAAATGAATTGTGGCAGTGATTTTCAAACATGCTCCACATTAAAATCACCTAGGAGCTTTAAAAAAAAAAAAAAAACTATGTCTGAGTTCTACCCAAAATTGTGATTAATTGTCCCGGGTAGGTAGGTGCTTAAGTATCAGTTCTTTTAAAGCAATAGTTCTCTAACCATGTAATGTCAAGCCCAACTCCATAACAATTGGTCAGACTCTCTGGGATTGGCACCCAATGACAGTTGTGTTTAAGAGCTCATCAGTGTTTCTTAATAGCAGCCTAGGTTAACTTCTGGGAGAATTTCTTCTACAAAATTGGTGAGAGATCCCAAACTCACCTTTAGCAGAAGGACCTATAAATAGGTCAGCTCCCTGGCCTTATGTTTGCAGAACATGCTGTGTTCTGCAGGTCAACATGAAGCTGTATTGTGGTCAACTATACAGAAGAGAGTGGGGCTGTCCCATCTAAGGGACTGGACAAATTATAAGCCCATAAGATTTAAAAAATCCAGTGCTAACAAATGTTATGATTTACTTAAACATTACCATTTTGGAAAGAACTCACAAAGAAGATAGAAAATCCTTAAGGGAAGAGCAGGAGTTTCTGTTACATGAAAACTAATTATACAAAAATAGTAATTCAAGAGATAAATAAGATAATTATAAGAGGAATGCAGTTGAAGAATAGCAGGGGGAAAAAAAATCTTAATCAGAGGACTTATGGCTGCCTGACAGGATCGGATAAATTCTCTTAACCTCTAATTCCTCATCTGTACAAGGGGTTAATACCTACTCCAAGCAGCTATGGGAGAATTCCATGTAAACTCACAAAGCTTTACTCCCATGCTACCCAAAGTGTGGTCCTAGGATAAGTAACATCAGCATTACCTGGGAACTCATTAAAAGGGCAGAATCTCAGGCCCACTGGAAACATAACTGAATCAGATTCTGTATTGAGCAAGATTCTCAGACGGTATGCAGACACATTCAAGTTTTAGAAACTCTTCTCTGTATACCAGCATTATTGTTATTACTAAAGTAGTCATTGTGGGATGACTTCAACATCAAGTCTTCTAATACTGATTCATATACACAAACAAAGTAAATTTACACTGAACTTTTCTATTGCACAGATTTTTCTGAAGCAGTGAGCACCTGTGAAGTGCTAAGTTATCTGCAAACACATGCTACAGAAAGGGAAATAAGATGTTGGTTAAAGGGTACAAAGTTTCAGTTATGCAAGATAAATAAGTGCTGGAGATCTAGTGTACAGCATGGGGACCTTAGTTAACAATACTGAATTGTATACTTAAAATTTGCTGAAAGAGTAGACTTGAGAGTTATCACAAAGGAAGGAAGGAAGGAAGGAAGGGAGGTAGGGAGGGAGGTAGGGAGGGAGGGAGGGAGGGAGGGAGGGAGGGAGGGAGGGAGGGAGAGAGGGAGGGAGGGAAGGAGGAAGGAAGGAAGGAAGGAAGGAAGGAAATAATTATGTGAGGTGATGAGTATGTTAATTAGCTTGGTGGTGGTAATCATTTCACAATGTATACGTATATCAAAGCATCAAGTTGTACACCTTAAATATACACGATATATATTGGTCAATTATACCTCAGTAAAGCTGAAAAAATAATTTAAAAGAATAGACCATCTTTTCTAAGGCTAATTGAAAAAAGAGACCAGGAAATGGAGCTGCATTGTGAGCATCAACTTTAAAGACAAGAACTTCATCAGGAAAAGAACAGATAAGGGATTTTGAAGCTCCACAGAAAAAAGAAATCAGAATTTTTAACCCTTAGCCATATCACATTTCTTTCTTACACAGCATTCTCTTCTAAGATTTATTTTTCAGCCAATTACATGAACTACAGTTGTAACCCTATATTTTGGTAGGCAGAGTATCTCTTCAGATTAGAACAGAAGTTTCCTCAGACTAGAAGTTGGGTGTTTTTTTTGAGATTTGATATGAAAGATGAAATTTCTGCATATGTTATGTGACCATCCATTGTTTCTCTGAATAGAAGGAGATAAATACACACATCCACACACACACACACACCTCCATTTTCATGAACCAGATGCCAATTCCATATGTATCTGAAAATAAACAAACTATTATTTTTTACTAAAATAGGTATATAGAATGGCCATATGGCCGCTCGCACAATCCTCAACATAAAAAGAGGACCTGACAGGAAAGAAATGTTAAAAGAAAAATACATGTAGTGGGTTAGTAGCATATTACTGGAAACTAAATATTCTGTGAACATGTTCAAGATCAACTTTATGCATGAACATTTGGCCCGTCCCAAATAAAATGATAAACACTCTTATTAAAGCCTGACTGATCACAAATCTGGATGGGAATTTACAATCTGCTTTGCCTGTAGACAAGCTTTACTTGATTTGACCAGCCCATGAAAGAAGGAAATCCAATTAGACACAGATGGAGGAAAACAGAAACTCACTCTCAGCAGGTTTTTAATTCAAATACAGCCAACTTCATTATGTATAAACATTTGAAGTTCAGGAGGGAAATAGAAAAACATAAAGGTAAAGACTGAGGAATAAGCTTTTGTCTAGGGCTTTGGATTTAGATCTCTAAGAGTTTTAAAATTTTAACCCTTTCTCACCAGTAACTCATAGGAATATCTTTTCAGGCTAGCACTTAAGTGTTTTGCTCCCAGGTTGACACTAGACATATTCTCCAGTTATTCAATACAGCATTCTATTTTTGTCATCGGGTCGAGTTTCTAAATTACTGTTCAAATTTATTATGTACTTAATTGATTTTTTGACTGTTTTTTTACCAGGTACTGAAAGAGGTATGATACATCCTCGCTAGATGATGATGGATTTTTCCAGTTCTCTTTTTACTTTAATTTTTGTTTTATAATATTTTGTAGCCATATTTTCAGTTCATAATTCTTATTTCTCCCAAGTGAATCAAACATTATTTCATTATGAAGAGAATCCATAAAATATAAAATAAGTTTTTTAAATCATCTTTACAGTCTTTTTTTTTTTAAAACCTTGAAGTCTATTTTGCCTGCTCGTAATTCAGACACTTTGGAATTTCCTTTTCTTCTGGTTAGTATATAATGATATTTTTCCATTTCTTTTTCTTTCAAATTTTTAGTATCTTTTTGTTTCAGCTGATTCACCTATAAATATCACAAAGTTGGATTCTTAAAATCTAGTCTTACAATTACTGTATTGTAACTGGGGTGTATGTTTTATTTGTATTTATTTTGATTACTGATAAATTTTGATATATTTCTACCATCTTATTTGTACTTTATCATTGTACTGATTGTCTATTTCTTCTTTTTTCTCCTATCTTGCCTTATTTGATCAATTGGAAGAAGAATTTTTCTCAATCCATTACTCCCTCTATTAATTTATATAACATGCTTTTATGCTTATTGTTTTTTTAATAAATTTATTTATTTTATTTTTTTATTTTTGTCTGCATTGGCTCTTCGTTGCTGTGCTCAGGCTTTCTCTATTTGCGGCGAGCGGGGGCTACTCTTTGTTGTGGTGTGCGGGCTTCTCATTGAGGTGGCTTCTCTTGTTGCAGAGCACGGGCTCTAGGCACACAGGCTTCAGTAGTTGTAGCACTTGGGCTCATTAGTTGCGGCTTGCATGGTGCAGAGCGCAGGCTCAGCAGCTGTGGCGCACAGGCCCAGCTGCTCCGCGGCATGTGGGATCTTCCCAGACCAGGGCTCGAACCTGTGTCCCCTGCATTGCCAGGCAGACTCAACCACTGCACCACCAGGGAAGCCTAACACTTATTCTTTTAATAAGTTCCATGCATAACTAAATCCAGACCAATTCTAATTCCAGACCAGCTCTTTACTCTCTTCCCCCAAAACATAAGAATCTTAGGACACATTAATTCTGATATCCCCTGCTAACTCATATGCTATTGCTTTCCAGTGTCTTAGTTCTATCTTGTATTATTAATTCCACTATTACACATTGCATGATATATGTTAGGCTATATTTCACTCACATTATATGATATAAGACTATATCTCACTATCCTTTTCTCTTAACCTCTCAGTTTTACATTTTTCTCTCTGTCTATGCAGTCCAAAAAACTTGAATTATACTCTTACAGATATTTTATCACAACAAATATTTGTTCAGAGCTTTCTCACACAATTATTAACATCTTTGGTCACCATTTATTTTCACCTCTGAGAGCCTCCCTACAGTAAGATGTTTCTTCTGCCTTAAAGAATATTCTTTAGAATATCTTCTAGTGTGGATATAATGGTGATAAATGTTCTCAGTTACTGCTGTCTGAAAATGACTTTATTATACCAGTATTCTTGAAAGATATTTCCACCAGATATATAGTTTTAGGCTGACAGTTATTTTCTTCAGCACTTGGAAGGTATTTACTTGTTTTCTGGTTACTGTTATTAAATAGTCAGTCAGCCATCAAATTGCTCTTTCTTTCTAGTAATCATTTTTTTCTTTCTCTGCTTATTTTCCACATCTTACTTTGGCTTTTAGTATTCTACAGTTCACTCTGACTCATCCAAATTAGAATTCCTTCTTATTTAGCTTGTTAATTTTGTGTCTTATCTTTGTCTTTCTTTAATTGAAGGGTCTTTCGCAAATTCTGGAAAATTCTTATCATTTATCCCTCAAATATTGTTTCTTTTCTAGTCTCTCTTATTTCTTCTTCTAGGATTCTAAATAGGTATATGTTAGACGTATTTCACTATCGTTTATGTGTGTGTCTTATCCTTTCTTAAACATTTTCTATGTCTTTTTTTATATGGTCTCAAAAGATTCAATTATACTCTTCTCTTACAGATTACTCATTAAATTTAGAGTGGTTTATGCTTGACATATTTTTTGAAACAAACAGATTCCACGAATCCAGGTAGCAAACCTGTGTGAGGATTAACTTGTACAAATCATCAAGGAGATATGCTCTCCTTTCAAGCAATGCCAAAGGTACGTCCTCTTCTGTGTGGCAGAGCTATTAGTCATTTTCCATTGCATTGAAGTGTGAGTCTTTGAGGTTCCAGTTTTAGCAGAGTCTTCTATTATATTCTTTACATAGAGAAGGTCCTAGATTTTATTTCCCATACATCAAGCCTTATGAACTTTGAAAACTGGGTTTCAATTCTCTTCTTCCTTTGCTTTCCTCTTTTTAATTAAAATATTGAATTCCTTCTTTCATCATCAAAAAGCCATGAGGTAGTCCTAAATGAGATGGTGTCTTAGGGAAGCACTCTCCTGCAGGAGGGGATGAACAGTCAGCAGGAGGAGAACATTGGATATATACAGGGAGATGGAGCCCATGGGAACTAGCTTTCTCATCAGAGGAGGAAGTACAAATAGCAAAAACGGGAAAAGCTAGAATAAACCCTGTATTGTTGGATGGGAACTTGAGATAACCATGTAAACTCATGGTTTTAAATGTACACTGAGTTAAATGTAAATGTATGTTTCCTGCGAATATGTATATGTGCATATACACATATGTTTCTTAACTTTTCCACTGATAGAGCTTGGGAAGAGTGACACTTCATTAGCATCATGCACAAGTCCCACTTAGATCTTGGTTTCTGAATACTGTTCTCCACTAAATGGAATCAGGGTGTTTGGAAAAAATAGGTGAATCCGGGGCTAGAGCACATGAATAGAAAGATGACCTTAGAATCTCTTGTACCAAAGAGTAATGAAGTATGCAAATAATGAAGGCATGGAAAAACAACACAAATGCCAACTTGAAGTCACTCACATTGGCTGAATCTGGGAAAATTAATGTATCAAAACATATAGTGGAAAGAGGGAGGAACCAAGATGGTGGAGTAGAAGGACGTGCTCTCAATCCCTCTTGTGAGAACACCAGAATCACAACTAGCTGCTGGACAGTCATCGACAGGAAGACACTACAACTCACCAAAGAAGATACCCCACATCCAAAAGACAAAGGAGAAGCCACAATGAGACGGGAGGAGGGGCGCAATCACAGTAAAATCAAATCCCATAACTGCTGAGTGGGTGACTCACACACTGGAGAACATTTATACCACAGAAGTCCACCCACTGGAGTGAAGGTTCTGAGCCCCATGTCTGGCTTCCCGACCTGGGGGTCCGGCAACAGGAGGAGGAATTCCTAGAGAATCAGACTTTGAAGCCCAGTGGGATTTGATTGCAGGACTTCGACAGGACTGGGGGAAACAGAGACTCCACTCTTGGAGGCCACACACAAAGTGGTGTGCATATCAGGACCCAGGGGAAGGAGCAGTGACCCCAGGGGAGACTGAACCAGACCTATCTGCTAGGGTTGGAGGGTCTCCTGCAGAGGCGGGGGTGGCTGTGGCTTACCGTGGGGACAAGGACACTGACAGTAGAAGTTCTGGGAAGTACTCCTTGGCGTGAGCCCTCCCAGAGTCTGTCATTAGCTCCAACAAAGAGCCCAGATAGGCTCCAGTGTTGGGTTGCCTCAGGCCAAACAACCAACAGGGAGGGAACCCAGCCCCACCCATCAGCAGTCAAGCAGATTAAAGTTTTACTGAGCTCTGCCCATCAGAGCAACAGTCAGCTCTACCCACCACCAGTCCCTCCCATCAGGAAACTTACACAAGCCTCTTAGATAGCCTCATCCACGAGAGGGCAGACAGCAGAAGCAAGAAGAACTACAGTCCTGCAGCCTGTGGATCAAAAACCACATTCACAGAAAGATAGACAAGATGAAAAGGCAGAGGGCTATGTATCAAATGAAGGAACAAGATAAAACCCCAGAAAAACAACTAAATGAAGTGCAGATAGGCAACCTTCCAGAAAAAGAATTCAGAATAATGACAGTGAAGATGATACAGGACCTCGGAAAAAGAATGGAGGCAAAGATCAAGAAGATGCAAGAAATGTTTAACAAAGACATAGAAGAATTAAAGAACAAACAAACAGAGATGAACAATACAATAACTGAAGTGAAAACTACACTAGAAGGAATCAATAGCAGAATAACTGAGGCAGAAGAACGGATAAGTGACCTGGAAGACAGAATGGTGGAATTCACTGCTGCAGAGCAAAGAAAAGAGAATGAAAAGAAATGAAGACAGCCTGAGACCTCTGGGACAACATTAAATGCAACAACATTTGCATTATAGGGGTCCCAGAAGGAGAAGAGAAAGAGAAAGGACCTGAGAAAATATTTGAAAAGGTTATAGTCAAAAACTTCCATAACATGGGAAAGGAAATAGCCACCCAAGTCCTAGAAGCACAGAGAGTCCCATACAGGATAAACCCAAGGAGAAACACACCAAGATACATAGTAATGAAATTGGCAAAAATTAAAGGCAAAGAAAAATTATTGAAAGAAGCAAAGGAAAAACAACAAATAACATACAAGGGAACTCCCATAAGGTTAACAGCTGATTTCTCCGCAGAAACTCTACACGCCAGAAGGGAGTGGTATGATATACTTAAAGTGATGAAGGAGAAGAACCTACAACCAAGATTATTCTAGCCAGCAAGGATCTCATTTACATTCGATGGAGAAAACAAAAGCTTTACAGACAAGCAAAAGCTAAGAGAATTCAGCACCACCAAACCAGCACTACAACAAATGCTAAAGAAACTTCTCTAACTGCGAAACACAAGAAAAGGACCTACAAAAACAAACCCAAAACAATTAAGAAAATGGTCATAGGAACATACATATCAATAATTACCTTAAACGTGAATGGATTAAATGCTTCAACCAAAATACACTTTCTTCTCAAGTGCACACGGAAAATTCTCCAGAATAGATCACATCTTGGGTCACAAATCAAGCCTCAGTAAATTCAAGAAAATTGAAATCACATCAAGCATCTTTTGTGACCACAACGCTATGAGATTAGAAATCAATTACAGGGGGAAAAAAAACATAAAAAACACAATCACATGGAGGCTAAACAATATGTTACTGAACAACCAAGAGATCACTGAAGAAATCAAAGAGGAAATCAAAAAATACCTAGAGACAAATGACAATGAAAACACGATGATCCAAAACCTATGGGATGCGGCAAAAGCACTTCTAAGAGGGAAGTTTATAGCTATACAATCCTATCACAAGAAACAAGAAAAATCTCAAATAAATCTAACCTTACACCTAAAGGAACTAGAGAAAGAAGAACAAACAAAACGCAAAGTTAGCAGAAGCAGAAGGAAAGAAATCATAAAGATCAGAGCAGAAATAAATGAAATAGAAACGAAGAAAACAATAGCAAAGATCAATAAAACTAAAAGCTGGTTCTTTGAGAAGATAAACAAAATTGATAAACCATTAGCCAGACTCCTCAGGAAAAAGAGGGAAAGGACTCAAATCAATAAAATTAGAAATGGGAAAGGAGAAGTTACAACAGACACCACAGAAATACAAAGCATCCTAAGAGACTACTACAAGCAACTCTATGCCAATAAAAAGGACAACCTGGAATAAGTGGACAAATTCTTAGAAAGGTATAACCTTCCAATACTGAACCAGGAAGAAATAGAAAATATGAACAGACCGATCACAAGTAATGAAATTGAAACTGTGATTAAAAATCTTCCAACAAACAAAAGTCCAGGACCAGATGGCTACACAGGTGAATTCTATCAAACATTTAGAGAAGAGCTAACACCCATTCTTCTCAAACTCTTCCAAAGAATTGCAGAGAAAAGAGCACTCCCAAACTCATTCTATGAGGCCACCATCACCCTGATACCAAAACCAGACAAAGATACTACGAAATAAGAAAATTACAGACCCATATCACTCATGAATATAGATGCAAAAATCTTGAACAAAATACTAGCAAACAGAATCCAACAACAAATCAAAAGGATCATACACCATGATCAAGTGGGATTTATCCCAGGGATGCAAGTATTCTTCAATATATGCAAATCAATCAATGTGATACACCATATTAACAAACTGAAGAAGAAAAACCATATGATCATCTCAATAGATGCAGAAAAAGCTTTTGACAAAATTCAACACCCATTTACAATAAAAACTCTCCAGAAAGTGGGCATAGAGGGAACCTACCTCAACATAATAAAGGCCATATACGACAAACCCACAGCAAACATCATTCTCAATGGTGAAAAACTGAAAGCATTTCCTTGAAGATCAGGAATGAGACAAGGGTGTCCACTCTCACCACTATTATTCAACATAGTTTTGGAAGTCCTAGTCATGGCAACCAGAGAAGAAAAAGAAATAAAAGGAATACAGATTGGAAAAGAAGAAGTAAAAATGTCACTCTTTGCAGATGACATGATACTATATATAGAGAATCCTAAAAATGCCACCTGAAAACTACTAGAGCTAATGAATGAATTTGGTATAGTTGCAGGAAACAAAATTAATGTACAGAAATCTCTTGCATTCCTATACATTAATGATGAAAAATCTGAAAGAGAAATTAAGGAAATACTCCCATTTACCATTGCAACAAAAAGAGTAAAATATCTAGGAGTAAACCTACCTAAGGAGACAAAAGACCTGTATGCAGAAAACTATAAGACACTGATGAAAGAAGTTAAAGGTGATACCAACAGATGGAGAGATATACCATGTTCTTGGATTGGAAGAATCAATATTGTGAAAATGACTATACTACCCAAAGAAATCTACAGATTCAATGCAATCTCTATCAAATTACCAATGGCATTTTTTACGGAACTAGAACAAATCATCTTAAAATTTGTATGGAGACACAAAAGACCCTGAATAGCCAAAGCAGTCTTGAGGGAAAAAAACAGTGCTGGAGGAATCAGACACTCTGACTTTAGACTATATGACAAAGCTACACTAATCAAGACAATATGGTACTGGCACAAAAAACAGAAACATAGATCAATGGAACAAGATAGAAAGCCCAGAGATAAACCCATGCACCTATGGTCAACTAATCTATGACAAAGGAGGCAAAGATATACAATGGAGAAAAGACAGTCTCTTCAGTAAGTGGTGCTGGGAAAACTGGACCGCTACATGTAAAAGAATGAAATTAGAACACTCCCTAACACCATACACAAAAATAAACTGAAAATGGATTCGAGACTTAAATGTAAGACCGGACACTATAAAACTCTTAGAGGAAAACATAGGTAGAACACTCTTTGACATAAACCACAGCAAGATCTTTTTTGATCCACCTGCTAGAGTAATGGAAATAAAAACAAATATAAACAAATGGGACCTAATGAAACTTCAAAGGTTTTGCACAGCAAAGGAAACCATAAACAACACGAAAAGACAGCCCTCAGAATGGGAGAAAATATTTGCAAACGAATCAACAGACAAAGGATTAATCTCCAAAATATATAAACAGCTCATGCAGCTCAATATTAAACAAACAAACAACACAATCCAAAAATGGGCAGAAGACCTAAATAGACATTTCTCCAAAGAAGACATACAGATGGCCAAGAAGCACATGAAAAGCTGCTCAACATCCCTAATTATTAGAGAAATGCAAATCAAAACTACAATGAGGTATCACCTCACACCAGTCAGAATGGGCATTATCAGAAAATCTACAAACAACAAATGCTGGAGAGGGTGTGGAGAAAAGGGAACCCTCTTGCACTGTTCGTGGGAATGTAAATTGATACAGCCACTATGGAGAACAGTATGGAGGTTCTTTAAAAAACTAAAAATAGGGCTTCCCTGGTGGCGCAGTTGTTGAGAGTCTGCCTGCTAATGCAGGGGACACGGGCTCGAGCCCTGATCTGGGAGGATCACACATGCCATGGAGCAACTAGGCCCGTGTGCCACAACTACTGAGCCTGCGCGTCTGGAGCCTGTGCTCTGCAACAAGAGAGGCCGCGACAGTGAGAGGCTTGCGCACCGCGATGAAGAGTGGTCCCCACTTGCCACAACTAGAAGAAAGCCCTCGCACAGAAACGAAGACCCAACACAGCCAAAAATAAATAAATAAAACAAATGAAAATTTAAAAAACTAAAAATAGAATTACCATATGATCCAGGAATCCCACTACTGGGCATATACCCAGAGAAAACCATAATTCAAAAAGACGCATGCACCCCAATGTTCACTGCAGCACTATTTACAATAGCCAGGTCATGGAAGCAACCTAAATGCCCATTGACAGACAAATGGATAAAGAAGATGTGGTACATATATGCAGTGGAATATTACTCAGCCATAAAAGGGACAAAATTGGGTCATTTGTTGAGATGTGGATGGATCTAGAGACTGTCATACAGAGTGAAGTAAGTCAGAAAGAGAAAAATAAATATTGTGTATTAACACATGTATGTGAAACCTAGAAAAATGGTACAGATGAATCCGTTTGCAGGGCAGAAGTTGAGACACAGATGTAGAGAACAAACCTATGGACACCAAGGGGGGAAAGCCATGGGGGGGATGGGGGTGTGTGTGATGAATTGGGCGATTGGAATTGACATGTATACACTGATGTGTATAAAACTGATGACTATTAAGAACCTGCTGTGTAAAAAAATAAATAATATAAAATTCAAAAATTCAAAAAAAAAAAGAAACAAAAAAAAAAAACAAAAACCAAATAGTGATAGTAATGGATTATATCCTACTTTTTATATAGGAACCCAAAGTCTACACTAATATAAATAAATAAGTAGAAGCCATCCAATAAATACTGAAGGAATGCTATATTAGAAAAATCACCATTTGACAACCATACTAGTAATGATTAATTCAATCAAGAAACATTAACGGATGCTAAAATTAGTAGGTGAAAGTTAAGAAACAAGATTTTGCATAGTCCCTAGGTATCTCCTCACAAAATAATTATTTAAAAGGGAGGAATATTGGGGGTAAATTTACAGTGGAGACACCTGGCAGGCAACATCTAAATAAAGTGGTCAAATTTAACACAATCAATTAAGGGATGAATGGACATCATGTGCCACCCAGTAGGATTCAATGATATTTGGGGGGAAAAAAGGTATAATCTAGGACTGATGGTAAAGAAACACGAGACTAACCCAAATTGAGGGGAATTCTACAAAATGACTGGTCTAGAATCTGCAAACCATCAATGTGGTGAAAGTCAAACACTGAGGTACTGTTCCAGGTTGAAGGGGAAAGACATGACAACAGGTGTAATGCATAATCCAGGATTGGATCCTTTGCTCTTAAACAAACATTACTGGGACAATTAGCAAAACTTGAATGGAGTCTCTGAGAAAATGATAAATAGGAGTTCTCTGTGTTATTCTTGCACCTTTTTTGTAGTTTTAAATTATGTTGAAATAAAATAATAAAAACCAAACAACCAGAAGTCTAGGGTCACTTAGGGTGTAGCAGATATCCTCAGGGCAAACCTTCGCTTCCCAGTATTCCTGCTTTCACTTAGGTTTTGGCCTGTATGGATTTGTTTTCTTGTCAGCTCAGTGATGCATTTGAAAAGATATATTTTATCTAACATTTTCAGTTGTCTTCAGTAGAAGAAATATTTAGAGTATACTTTAATACAGTTGACTCTTGAACAACATGAGGGGAAGGGGTGCTGACCCTCTGCACAGTAGAAAATGGCATATAACTTTCTGTCAGCCCTCCATATCAGCAGTTTTGCATCTGTGGATTCAACCGACTGCAGACCGTGTAGTACTTATTGAAAGAAATCTGCATATAAATGGACCGGTGCACTTCAAACCTGCGTTGTTCAAGGGTTAACTGTATATTTTTGTTCTACTTTCTTCATTCTTTCTTTACGAAATATCAATGTGTGTGTATCTCCTTTGACGTTCTGGAACACTCTCTGTATTCCTTTTTTTTTTTGACTCAATGTTTTTTGGGGTTTTTAAAAATTTATTTGTTCAGTTTCCTAGGACCTGTTTTTCATACCCCTAATTCCATATTCAGCAACATCTAGTCTTCAGTTTTCTTTTTGCTAACCCATCTATGTTTTTCACTTCTGATGTGGTTTTGTTTATTTCTCATGGTTCTTTAATGAGTGCTTCCAACAATATTTTTATTATGTTCTATTGTCTTATTTCCACTTTGAGCATATATTTCAGGGTAGCCACTATGGAACTTTATAAAGACTCTCTATCCTAATTTTTGTCTGCTTAATGGTAAAATATTTCTCATCTGAACCAATTTTCAGTCCTTTATTTGTCATATTCCTGTTAATATTTTTTCTTACACTATATTGAGAGGTCCCATTCTAGTTACTTTCTTGTTATTACTAGATTTTTAGTGCCAGCTAAGTTGTTGAAAGAATGCGGACAGCCTTGAAGAATGAAATATAGACATACCTTGGGGGTATTGTGGGTTCAGTTCCAGACCACCACAATAAAGCAAATATCACGTATGCCTGTAGTCAGTAAGTAGCTCCAATTTCAGCTAGTTGTCTCTGTACACTTACTTCCTCATCAGGTGTCTGCCAGCTGAGCAAGTTTCCACTCCAGGAGAATAGAAATTTTTCCTCACTACAATGACACAATTTATCCCATAAGCCACTATGCAGTGATTTAGCCTACTTCTCTGTCGGAGATAAGAAAAATCTATGGCTACAAGACTAATTACGAGCAGTAGTTTACTGACATAGCAAAAGAAACAAAAGAGGTAGTAAAGATGGCACGTCGCTGCATTTGCTCCTTTATCACTGCCCGCGGACACACTGTCGTGTCACAATGGGATATTCATGCGGTACAAGGGACACACAAACACATCTGGACTACACAAGCTCAAAGGACAGCAGGAAGGCCAGAGCGCTTGGAAAGTACTGAGCCTATATGAGATGAGGTCAGAGGAGTAGGTTGTGGCCAGTTCACATAGTACCACAGGCCACGACAAGGAGTCTGCCTTAAATTCTAAATAAAATAGTAAACTGTTGGCAAGCTTTAAGTAGGGAAGTAAACCATGCTTTGGAGGTCAGAGAGGGCTGCTTGGGGGAAATAACTGTCATTTGAATGACAGTGGAGAGAAAGAGCTTGGCTCTTTCTAGAAGCTGCAGGATGCCTGAGACAAAGAGCAAGGCATGAAATTGTGAGAGAAGGGATGGAGAGGTGAAGGCAGTCAGGGCACTGGAAACCTTTTAAACCATACTCAGACTTTGGTACTTACCCTGAGGGCAACAGGGTGTCAGGGTAGGCTATATAAGCAGGGAAACCAAAAGGTACCTATTTCCCTCCTACTCGTACTTCATTGTCATGAACCAGTCACAGACCTCGCACAGCGGCAAGGGCTGTGGAGTAAGGTTCCTGCACACCCAGGGGGGGAAGAGGAGGGAGTCAGTGAGCATTAGCCATATTTACGACAGGCGGGGACCAATTATATACAGATTACATATTCTATCCCAAGTATCCACATTCATTCCTCTTCAGTGGAAAAGACACAGAGACAAAAGTTTTTTTAAAAATGATCTATTAAAGTTGTGGTCTTTGTATATATTTGTCTGCTGCTATAGGATGTAGCTGTAGACAAATATACATTGTCATCAGATCTGTATGTTACATTTGGGATGATTGATCTTTATTACGGGCTCTGCCCCAAGCGCCTGAACAGCTGAAACTAAGGAACATAAAAAGTCCAGTACGGCTGCCAACTTGAAGAGATTTGCCAAAGACAATGTTAAGACACCACTGACGGAAAACCCTGGTTTCAAATCTTATCTCCAAACAGAAAGCATCTACAAGTGTAGATGCTTCAAACTGCTGTGATGGGCTCAAGCTGCTTCTCCCTGTGCAGTGTGTGTATGTGTGTGTGTGTGTGTGTGTGTGTGTGTGTATGTGTGTGTTTGTGCGTGTGTTCCTCGAAGGGAACAGAATGGGGATTGATTTTTAATGATGATGTGATTTCCCTAGTAACTGTAAAAGCTAGCTAGTTTTTGATATTACAGGGAAAGCCCAAACCATAGCTGATATGAACTCTGTAGACACTGCTTGAACGACGTTACTTTCGCTACTGTTTAGGTGAAGAAACATGGCATGTGCTTTGGTTTGAACAGAAGCCTGATTAACCCCAGGTTCCGCCACTACTGGCTGTGTGGTCTTGGGCAATAAACTCAAACTTTGTGAGCCTCAGCTTATTCATCTAGAGTCTGATCAAAATAATGTGTATTTTACTATGTTGTCTTAAGGATTAACTATTTAAGACCTATAAATCACATAATACCACACTTGCCATGTGGTGAGGGCTCAATTAACAGGAGCTCTTACAACCTCATTTTTTAGTTCTCTGTGCTCAGTTGTAGTTTTTGGATAAAACTATTTGAATTTTTTAAATTTAATGTCACAAATTCAAAATGACTTTGTTCTTACTTTAAATGCACGAAAGAATCATTATAAACTGAAGAATTTTTATAAAGTTCATTTTAATGAACAAATTTGATTTAAGAAAAAACATGAATTCTTTTATGGTCAGATCTTTTTCATAAAGTTCTGACAAGTCAAATCAAATGTTTGCCACGTTTCCCCACCTGCCAAGAACTACAGATGTCCTGGGCATCTGGTGCAGGGATACCCACAATCATGCCCACAGGCTGAAGGGCTTTAAAATCCTAATGTGTGGATTCAGAACTCACTGTGCTTGGTGGCTCAACAAGGTCCTCAAACATACAGCCCTCAGGCTTCGCTCTGTAAACTGATGATCCCCTTAGGTATCCCTACAAATTCAGCACTGGGTGTACTGAAGGCCTTTAAATGCAGACAGTGTGTTCTGCAGAGTCCCCAGGAGACCTGATCCATACCAGGGTTCATGTGGTAGAACGGGTTACAAAGAAAGAGGTACCGAATTAAGTAGCGCCTGCACAAGTGTGCTTAAACAGTAGTTAAGTAAAACAAACCAAAATAAACATAAAAGACATGTCATGTTGAAAAGCACTGCATCAGCATCTATTCAGCGTCACCAGGTTGCTGACATTAGGAAAGAAAGAAGAAAAGGACAATGAAAGCAACTCACACTCTGAAAGCAAGCTTCAGAAAACAGTAAGACTAAAGTAGGTGAAATAACACAATCTTTGAAACAGTGACATTGAGCTAGTGAAGAGATCACTAACCAGTATACTTCTAAAGTCCCTTCTTTCATTCTATTGCTAGTATTTCTGCATATGTGCAGGTAGAAGGCAAAAAGCCCAACTTCTAAAAACAAGCTGAGGATAAGTATTAACTTCTGCTCTGTTTCCTTCTATATTTGCAAAGATCAAGATTTAGCCTCTCTTGCAAGTTGATCGTAGAAACGTGTAAAAGAGGTAGTTGGAAAGGAAAGCACATGAGTAGGAGAAATAGATACACACTTTACCAAGAGCTGGGCTGTAGTCCTACTTTGGTCCCTGATAGAATGTGACTTCACTAAATTTCAAATCTTGTGGCTTCATTTCCTAATACGTACCAAGAGAAGGGTTGACTGGTTGACCTCTTAGTAAATGACCATACATCCGAGAACAGACCCAGTTTGCACCTGTTCTGGAGTTCTTATGGCATCTCCTCTCACACTGAAACATTCCCTGGTTTGGTTGATAAATAATGCTCTCCACCCTACCTCTTGTATTTTTGAGCTCTAAAATTCTATTAATACTTCCATTCATTTATTCTTCTACATTGAGAGCATTTATATTCAGCAATGCTCTCACCAGAAAAATAATAGCTGGTGCATATTCACCTATCTTGGTAAGCATGTTAGCATAACTGTTCCTTGCACATAGGTCTTTTCAGCTGGACTTCTGCTGTAAGTCCAAGATGTCATCTGCCTTGTACAATCAAATTCTGAAAAACCTAATTCACTTGAACTTTTCAATGAGGTAAACAAATGCTAATTATTCATTTTCCTATTAGTGAGTCACATCATTTTACACCCAGTGGCCTTCATAGATTAATAAATTATAATGATTAAATTCTTTTTTTTGTTTGTTTTTTTTTTGTGGTACGCGGGCCTCTCACTGTTGTGGCCTCTCCCGTTGCGGAGCACAGGCTCTGGACGCGCAGGCTCAGCGGCCATGGCTCACGGGCCTAGCTGCTCCGTGGCATGTGGGATCTTCCCGGACTGGGGCACGAACCCATGTCCCCTGCGTCGGCAGGCAGACTCCCAACCACTGCACCACCCGGGAAGCCCATGATTAAATTCTTAATTCTTAGGCTATGTCACACTTCCAGTTTCCAACTGGTTAACGTACTCGTTATATTTTTAGATGCCAAAAGCCACTGAAAATATATGTCTATTATGCCATTTTCTGTGGAAGTAAGATTTTAAGAACATTTCAATTTCAAAAAAAAAATACTTCGACCATAAATATATTTAAATAACTAAAAATTTTTTCTTCCCAAGTTAAGGAATATAATGATTAGTAACATATGTTGTAATATGTCAACCAAATTGTATAAATTTTCTGTCTGGAATTTTTTTAAAAAGCTAAATCTCAAACTTACCAATTAAACTAAAAAATATTATTTTAGCACTGCATAAGCCAAACAAATCTATTTCTTGGCTATATTATCCATAATGGATGATCCTTCCTGGAAATAGTTCCTTATTTCCTTCTCCACTTCTTGGCAGCCGTGCTTGTCTTCTGGGACACTCCTCCCTCTGCCTGAGCCTCCAACACCCTTCCAAGACCGGCCAACTCCATCTCGGGCTTGCCTTTCTCCCTCCTGTACCCTTTAACTGGAGCTGCTGATAATTTACAAATGTGTTAACTGCTTTAAGCAAAGCTGTGTTTTAAACATTAGCACAACTGTGTCGGGGGACATCTACAGGCTGTCTTCTTCCATAAAAAGAAGAACTAAGATGAATTACTTGATTAATCAAGGCCACTTCACTGCCATACCTTGCACTCTCATCTTTTCTCCACCAATTAATCTTCACATTTGACCCCATTCCAAAAGAAGACTCAAACATAAATCTTAATTTATCATCCAAGTAAATCTACAAACTAATCTGTATTTATTACTATTATAATAATTTCTTGTAGTGATTATAAACTCTCTCCAACCCATACATGTCTCAAAGTATTTTAGATGATTAATTTTGTACTTTAAACTACGGAATATTAACAGAACTTGACAAGTTATATTTCATATGCAAAGATAAAAATGTTTTGGAAAGTCTAATAGTCTAATAATAAATAACAGAGGAGAACCAAAAATTAAAACAGATGCTTTCAGATACGATTAAAAAATAAATAGGAAATGAGTATTTAAATAATCAACGCTTGCATACATAAATTATTCAGCCATAAAAAAGAATAAAGTATGATACATGCCACAACATGAATGATCCTTGAAAATATGCCCGTGAAGAAGCCTGTCAAGTAAAAGGCCACTACTTATAATTTCATTTATATTAAATTTCCAGAATAGGCAAATCTATAGAAGTAAAAAGTAGATTAATGCTTGCCAGAGGCTGGGGGGAGGGGGAAATGGGGAGTGACTACGAATGGGCACGGGATTTCTTACTGGAGTAATGAAAGTGTTCTAAAATCAGATGGTGGTGATGATTATACAACTCTGTGAATATACTAAAAACTACTGAACTGTACTTTTAAAGGGTGAATTCATGGTATCTCAATTATATCTCAATAAAGCTGCTCTTTTTTCAAAAGCCAATAAATAAATAAATAATCAAGGCTTAAAATAATTATACCCAACATTTACCAAATACTTTCTCTGTACCAGGTCCAGATCTATGCACCTCCTGATGCATTATTACCGTAATCACCCTTCAGGTTAACTGTTTTACAGATGAGGAAATGAAATCAAAGAGAACGGGAATAGCTTTTCAAAGTTCTCACAGCAAGCAGGTAGCAGAGATGGGATTCAAACCCAGGGCCGACTCCATAGTCCTTGATTTTAAATAATTAAGCACTTCTTTATAGATTCATGGTTTTTAACTCATTCATGGTTTCAAATACCCACTTAAAAATAATATTGTCTAACTCCTAGTTCAAAATTCTAAAATAAGTTTACAGAAAATATAATCTACCTACAGATATAATTAAAACAGACAAAAAGCCCCCCAAAACTCCCTAGTTGTTATACAAAAGAGAAATAAAAACAAAGCAAATTACAGTAAAATAATATATAATTCAATATACAAAAACTCACATTAGAAGAAATAATGACCTCAACAGCCAAAAATGCAGACCAACACAGGTGTGTTGCATTTTTTTTTTTTTTTTTTTTTGCGGTATGTGGGCCTTTCACTGTCGGTGGCCTCTCCCATCGCGGATCACAGGCTCCGGATGCGCAGGCCCAACGGCCATGGCTCACAGGCCCAGCTGCTCCGCGGCATGTGGGATCTTCCCGGACCGGGGCACGAACCCGTGTCCCCTGCATCAGCAGGCGGACTCTCAACCACTGCGCCACCAGGGAAGCCTGGTGTGTTGCATTTTTGACTCAAGTACATCAAGCAGTGTTGTCATCAGTGATGAGATGTTCCACAATGATGAATAACTCTCAGAAAAGTTCCAAATAAAACAAAGGAAGACTCTATGTACACAATGGTTGCATTCTGTCAAATTCAGTTGTTGTTAAAACCGCATAAAAATACCATTTGTTTATATGTAAAAAGATCATTTGGTTCTTCCTTCAGAAAATTATAAATAGGTTGTTTACACTTATGAATGTCTGGTGGGACTTCTGAAAGTCAGCAGTACAAAAAGCAATTACTTGTGGCTCAGGACTCTTCTGAACATTATTAGACATCCAACCTGGTGATTCTCCACTCACTAAATGCCAGCAGGGCCTTTCAATCACTGGGACCACCATAAAACAGCCCCCACGGATTTCCAAAACATCGCTTAGCAGCAGGACTGCCCCTAATGAGTACCCCTGCTATAGAAGAGAGTAGACTATACACTTAGAGCAGAGGAAGCACCACCTCTAGGAGAGGAAAAGAAAGCCCAAATCCAAATATAGATGGAAAAGTCTACTTTAGAATGCATAATCTAAGGCAAAATGATTTTGAACTTTAGATGAATACTGAAAAACAGGCCGGCTGGGGTCTCTGGCGTTTAGTTTGGACACTTTTCTCTCCCTTCTCATCAGCATAAGACATCCCACCTGGCGTAACTGAGAACGTGCCTCTGGTCTGCCTCCTTTTCCAAAAAAATAGCTTTGGAATGGGCTAAGTCTACTCTGTGAAGGGAAGTTTATTTGCTCTTTTTCTTCTCTTTCTGCCAAACTCCATCACCTTCCTTCCTCTAGCATCCCTGTCTTCATCATTCTTCTCTTATTCTTAGCAAGTACACCCACAAAGCAGAATGGGGCTGAAATGAGCCCCAGGAACAAATATTTTTGTGATAAAAGATTAGTTGAGGGCTTCCCTGGTGGCGCCGTGGTTGAGAGTCCGTCTGCCAATGCAGGGAACATGGGTTCGAGCTCTGGTCCAGGAAGATCCCACATGCCGTGGAGCAACTAAGCCCGTGCACCACAACCACCGAGCCTGCGCTCAAGAGCCCACGAGCCACAACTACTGAAGCACGCAGGCTTAGAGCCCATGTTCCACAACAGGAGAAGCCACCACAGTGAGAAGCCCACACGCTGCAATGAAAAGTAGCCCCTGCTCGCCACAATTACAGAAAGCCCGCACGCAGCAACGAAGACCCAACGCAGCCAAAAATAAAATAAATAAATTTATTTTTTAAAAAAAAGAGAACTTGATAGAGTCAGGGAACGGCAAATAACTCAATGCTACTAGAGACAGGACAGAATTGACAAGTACTGTGGCTAGACATGTTAGAAAAGGCTAGATCATGCAGGTCATATTTGTCATGCTGAGAAGACTGGATTTTACCCTGAGTGTCATGGGATCCCACAATAAGGCTTTTGTTATGAGAACTGGTTTTTGCAAAGACCATTCTGGCCCTTTGTGGAGAATAGATTAGAGAAGGGCCATAGTGGAAGCAGAAAGACCAGTAACAAGGATCTTGCATTGTTACAGGCTAGAGATAAGGGTAGTTGAGACTAAAGAAGTGCCAATGGGGATGGGGAGAAGTGTCCAGTTTTGAAAGTTATAATGGACATAGGAGTGGATAGGACTAGATGATTGTCTAAACGGGAGGGGTGAGGAGTGCACACACAAACACATGTCTGTCGGCTCAATGGAGGATGGTGCTATTGACCGAGATGGAGACAACAGGTTGGGTGTAACAAGAACGCAGAGGGTGGATTTTGAGGCAAAATACCCAATTGCAGCTCTGTTACTAAGATACCTAATTTTATCAAAGGACAACTTTTCTGTTTAGAGCTGCTGAATTTTGTAATGATGGAACCAAAGAGGACTTCGGTTATCAGACGTTTAACTTCCTCATTTTAAAAATAAAGGAACTGAGCACAGACTAGGAAAGAAAGCAACTTAATCCAAAATTTACAACGAATTAATTAATTGAGGCAGAATGTCTAATGAAGAAAAAGACTCAGAATCAAATCTCTATTCTGCTGCTTATCCACTGCATGATCTTTTCAAGCGTCTTTTCCTGTCTGCCTCCACCCCTTAGTGTTGTTGCAAAAGAGATCACAGGTGCAAAATGCAGCACAGTGCTGGGTACAGAGCAAGTTCTAGAAATGTTTTCTTTGTTTCTCATCCCAAAGAACTTGGTCATTCCCTAGATGAAAGGACAAAAGGATGATTTTCCTAAACTTAAGTGTTCACTTGTCCTCTCCCTGGGCACTGGAATTGGTCAGAATAAGATTTGAAAACAGATTCTGATGCTCTACTGGACAAGGTAACTAAATGTCTTAAATTGATTTCCTTTTCTGTAAATGTGGTGATGCCATCTGCCCTACAGGATTTCCCAAAGATTAAGTGAGTGAACGCATAAACACACTTAAAATATCAATAGTACCGGTCGCATAGTAGATGCTCAGTAAATCGTTCCAAGTAGGCATATATAGTTGAAATTTTAAGCTAGCAGTTTAGAAAGGAGATCAGGATGACAGATCTAAATTGAATTCTCTAAATAGACATGACAACTGATAGGAGATTAAAATTGGGGTGGGATGCTGAAAAAGGGAAAATCTACTAAGTCTTAAGGAGAACATATATTTATGAAAGACGGGGTGTGGTTGGTCAAAGAAGGGAAATAAAGCCAAGGATTACAGGGTAAAAACTATTAACAGAGTTTAGAGGGGAAGTAGGGATTAGTCAAGTGGTAAACACAGCACAGAAGTAAGTAATGAGAGGAGCGGAGAAAAGACTATGAAGTGTGCAAGCTGGATGGGAGAAGAGGGGGACATTTAAGAGATCAGTTTCAAAGTGCTTTCAAACTGTACAAAGTCAGTAAATATGTACTGCTCTTCAAATATTAATTTCACAGGTGTATATATGTGATTGGGTGGGGTTTTGTGTTTTGTTTATTGGTTTTGGAGTGTGCGTGCTACTTAGTTTCAGAGTCAGAGGAAATGGTTCTTCTCTGCAGCATGTTGATGTTGCCACAACTGTTTTGTTTGTTTGGTTGTTTTGGTTTTTTTCAACTAGGGGAGAATAACCTAGAATTATAGGAGAGCCCCATTGTAGGAGTTCACACCGTTTTTCATTTCTATGTACCTGATCTATCCTGGCCAATCCTTTTACTCTCAATAATTTTTGTTATTTTAGTTTTGTCCTTTGGAAACAACATATTTATTTTGGGTTTTTTCTCTCTTTTTAAAAAAAATATAAAACTGTAATCTATCTATATTAAATTATAGACAAATTTGTTATTTACATGTATGTATTTTAATACACCCCTTGTTGACGGTTTGTCCTATAACTACCTGTCCTATAACTTACCTTGTTTCTGTCTTTTCTTTGTGCACTATTGCTATATTTTCTCTACTTTTATCAATTAAAAGTTATCCTAAGTGTTTTCAAAACTCAAAATGTGCTTGAACTCGCTGTTTTCAATGATCAATATTAAGAATGCAAGAGAATCTCTTGACTTTCCCCTGTAAATAAGAAAATTAGCATGTTTGGCTTTCCTTAATTCTCTCTCAGCTACTCAGTTTTTTTATATATAAAATATGAGTTTTTAAGGCATGAATTATTTTTATTTTGTATATTCTCTTTGGGCATATTTTTATATTTGTACTTTTTAAATTTATATTTACAGCAAGAATTTAAACTTATCTATGTGTCACTGGTAGCAGTGTTTATAATCAATTTTTCTTTCTTTTTTCCCTTAGCCACACAACTTGTGGGATCTTAGTTCCCCAACCAGGGATTGAACCTGGTTCAATGTGAAAGAGCTGAATCCAAACCACTGGACTACCAGGGAATTCCCTAAAATCAATCTTTTTATGACCCAATTTGTCCTTTTTTCAGTTTGTTATTAATTTATGTCTTGTTCTAATGTATATTTAATTTTTAAAAAAGATGAGTGATACAATTTTTGATTTTATGAGAATTTCTTTCCTTTATTTAATATGTTTCATATTCCATATACTCATATTTTCACATTTCCTATATACCTTGGGAAAGGAAGGGGAAGCTGGGAGTGACACCAGCACCATGGCAGCAAGAGTCATTCCTCTTTTCTCTCCCCTTTGATTAACAGCTAATTAGACATCCATAATGGAACAAAAGTGCCGCTGCACATTATACCAGGATACCCGGAAGGTTTCTACCCACACATGCTTCCGAAAATGGGCAGACAGGACCTCAGTAGGGGCTATGAGGATGACTTGACGAGCCTGCCCTGCCTTCACTCACCTTGATCACAGAAAGGAAATCTGGAGGGTACAAAACTGGGTGGATACCCGTGGCCACCTGTGAGAAAGTTTGTGGAGGTCCAGCCTTTCTGAGGGGAGAATCTGGCATACCATAGGAGCAGGACAGAGATGAGTTTGGATGCAGAAAAGAGGAAGGAATTTGCCAAGACGGGAACCCCTCTCCAGGGCAACACTGCAAGTGGCTGGGCTTTTGGCTGTGTCAGTGGGGACCCTTCCCATGGAGGAGGTAAAAAGCAAAAGTGGTGAGTGAATTCCAGGCTGTCCCAGGTGTGCAGGTTGCAGCTGGAGAAACCTGTTTCTCTCTACCAACACCCAGATTTCTGAGGATGAAACTCTGTGCCTGGGGAAGGGACAGGAAAGGGAAGGAGGCAGATAACATAAAAGGACTTTGAAGGAGTGTGTTTCCTGCTGTCTGCTTCAGGACTTCAGCAGGAGGTCAGCCTGTGGGCCTCTGGGAGTGACACACTTGAGGAGTTCATCCCTGGGCTCACTCGTGGGTACCCCAAAAGTCGCAGGTGCTAAGCTCACACCTCCCCTTACTCTGCTGCCAGCTCCACATTCCCAAGTGCATCCCAGACAGCCAGCTCCAGTAGGAGAAACCACAGACTTGAGCTATCATGCCACCTTCTGGAATATAAAAGAAAGGTTTCTAGTAGACAGTTCGTCGAATTTTAAGAACCAAAGAACCGAAGTTCAATTAAGGATGGGTCTGTTGCTTCAAATGCAAAAACAAACGTGCATACCTTCAAACAGTATGAAAAATCAAGGAAATGTGGTATCATAAAAAGAAAATGATAATTCACCAGCAACCAAACTCAAAGGCATGGAATATTGCAGTCTAACTTATGAAGAATTCAAAATAGCTGTTATGAAGAAATTCATTGAGCTACAAGAAAACTCAGAAAGACAATTCAATGAACTCAGGAATAAAATTAATGAAGAGAAGGAGTTCTTTACCCAAAGACAGAAATTATAAAAAAAGAACCAAACAGAAATCCTGAAGCTGAAGATTTCAATAAATGAAATAAAGAATGCAATAGAGAGCATCAATAACAGGGAAGAACAGATGGGAGAGAGAATAAGTGACTTGAAGGATAGGAATATAGAAATATTTCAATTAGAAGAGGAGAGAGAACTGAGTTTTTTAAGTGAAAAAACCCTAGGAAAGTTATTGGATTTGATTAGAAAGGCAAATATAACTGATGTATCGGAAGGAAAAGAGAGGTGAAGGGGGCAGGGAGTTTATTTAAAGAAATAATAGCTGAGAACATCTCAAACCTGGGGAAGAACTTGGACATATAAGTCCACCCTGTTGTCTCAATGCAAAAAGACCTTCACCAAGACACATAATGAAACTATCAAAAATCAGTGACAAAGACAGGATCTTAAAGGCAGCAAGAGGAAAAAAGAAAGTAACTCCAAAGAATCCCCAATTAGGCTAACAATAGATTTCTCAGCAGAAGCTCTACAGATTAGGAGAGAGTGTTATGATATATTCAAAGTGTTGAAAGGTAAAAACTGCCAGCCAAGCATACTTTATCCAGCAAAGTTATCCTTCAGATATGAAGGAGATGGAAAGGCTTTCCCAGACAAACAAAAGCTGAGGGAGTTCACCACCAATATACCTACCTGACTTGCAAGAATGCTGAAAAAGTTCTTCAAGCAGAAATGAAAAGATGTTCATCAGAGTCATATGAAAGTATATTACACTCTGGTAAAGGTAAAAAGTTGACAGAATTAGAAAACTATAATTCTATTATTGATAGAATGATGTGTTAACTACTTAACTATAGTATAAAAGTTTAAGGAAATGAGCATTAAAAATAACTATAGCTACTATAGTTTATGAACAAATATACAACATAAAAAGAGGTAAATTGTGACATCAAGAAGATAAAAGGGGAGGAATAAAAGAATAGAGCCTTTATAGGCAAATGAAAATAAATTTGCTATTGGCATAAAATGGACTGTTTTATCTATGAGATGTCTTATGCAAGCTTCAGTGATAACCACAAAGCAAAAATCTACAATAAATTCATGAAACATAAAAAAGGGAGGGACTTCCCTGGTGGTCCAGTGGTTGAGACTCTGCACTTCCAATGCATGGGGCACAGGTTCGATCCTTGGTCAGGGAACTAAGATCCTATGTGCCGCATGGCGCAGCCAGGAAAATATTAAAAAAAAAAAAAAAGGGAGACAGAGCATATACCACAATGGAAAACCACTAATTTACAAAAGTAAGCAGAAACAGACAGAAAAAGAAACAAGGGATATACAAAACAACCAGAAGGCAAACAATAAGATGGCATTAGTAAGTCCTTACATATCAATAATCACTCTAAACATAAATGGATTGAATTCACCAATCAAAAAGGCACAGAGTGGCTGGCTGGATTTAAAAAACAAGACCCAACTAGATGGTGCCTATAGAAGACTCATTTCAGCCCTACGGACATAGGCTCAAAGAGAAGAGATGGAAAAAGAAATTCCAGACAAGTGGAAACCAAAAGAAAGCAGGGGTAGCCATACTTATATCAGACAAAATAGACTTTAAGCCAAAAACAGTAACAAAAGACAAAGAAGACAATTATATAATGGTGAAGGGGTTAATACATTATTATATAATGATAAAGGGTTAAGATACAACAATTATAAATATATATGCACACTTCAGCAGGCTCCTAAATATATTAAGCAAAAACTAATAGATTTGAAGGGAGAAATAGATAACAATACAGTAATAGTAGGGAACTTCAGTACCCCACTAGCAGCAATAGATATGTCATCCAGACCAAAAAAAAAAAAAAAAAAAATATATATATATATCAATAAAAGAAATGTTGGACTTGAACCATACTTTAAACCAAATGGATTAACAGTTATATATATAGAACATTCCAACCAATAGCAGCAGAATACATATTCTTCTCAAGTGCATACAGAATATTCTCTAGGATGGATCATATCATAAGCCACAAAATAAGTCTTAGCAAATTTAAGATTTAAATTATACCAACTATCTTCTCTGATCACAGTAGTATGAAACTAGGAAGCTGTAAGATCTACAAATATGTAGAAGTTGAACAAGACATTTTTGGAAAACCAATGGGTCAAAGAAGAAATCAAAAGAAAAGTAAAACATTATCTCAAAATAAAAAAAAAATGGAAACACAATGTATCAAATCCAATAAAATGTTACAAAAGCATTCAGAGAGAAAATTTATAACAATAAATGCACATATTAGAAAATTAGAAAGGCTCAAATAAACAACCTAATTTTATACCTCAAGGAACAAAAAAAAAAGAAAAAAATTAAATCCATATTTAGCAGAAGGAAGGAAATAATAAAGATCAGAAGAGAAATAAAATATATGAGACCAGAAAAATGATAGGAAAAAACCCAATATAACTAAGAGCTGTTTTTTCAAAAAGAAAACAAATTTTACAAATTTTTGGCTACCATAAGAAAAAAAGAGAGAAGACTCAAAATTAGAAATGGAAAAGGACACATTAGTCTCCCAAGACAACAGAAATAAAAACAAAAATAACCAAATGGGACCTAATCAAACTTACAAGCTTTTGCACAGCAAAGGAAACCATAAACAAAACAAAAAGACAATCCACTGAAAAGACAATCCAGCAAATGATGGGACCGACAAGGGCTTAATTTCCAAAATATACAAATAGCTCATACAATGCAACAGCAACAAAATGCAAACAACCCAATCAAAAACTGGGCAGAAGACCTAAATAGACATTTCTCCAAAGAAGACGTACAGATGGCCAATAGGCACATGAAAAGATGCTCAACATCATTAATTATTAGAGGAATGCAAATCAAAATTACAGCAAGGTACCACTTCACACTTATCATTAAAAGGTCTACAAATAACAAATGCTGGAGAGGGTGTGGAGAAAAGGGAACCCTCCTACACTGTTGGTGGGAATGTAAGTTGGTGTAGCCACTATGGCAAACGTATGAAGGTTCCTTAGAAAACTAAAAATAGAATTACCATATGACCAGCAATCCCACTCATAGGCATACATCTATAGAAAACCATGGTTTGAAAGGATGCATGCACCCCTATGTTCATAGCAGCACTATTCACAATAGCCAAGACATAGAAACAATGTAAATGTCCAATGACAGACGAATGGATAAAGAAAACATGGTACATATAAACAATGGAATAACACTCAGCTATTAAAAAAAAAAGAATGAAATAATGTCATTTGCAGCCACATGGATGCAACTAGAGATTATCAAAGTAAGTGAAGTAAGTCAGAAAGAGGAAGACAAATACCATATGATATAACTTACATGTGGAATCTAAAATATGGCACAAATGAGCCTATCTACAAAATAGAAACAGACTCATAGACATAGAGAACAGACTTGTGGTTGCCGAGGGGGAGGGAATGTGGGGGAGGGATGGACTGAGAGTTTGGGGTTAGTATATGCAAACTATTACATGTAGAATGGATAGACAACAAGGTCCTACTGTGTAGCACAGGGAACTAAATATATTCACTATCGTGGGATAAACCATAATGGAAAAGAATATAAAAAAGAATGTATGTATGTGTATAACTGGGTTACTTTATATATACATTCATAAGAGAATGCTATGAACAATTACATGCCAACATATTAGACATCCTAGAAGACATGAGTAAATTTCTGGAAACATACAACCTACATGACATAAGCAGGAAGAAACAGAAAACCCGAACAGACCAACAATGAGTAGAGATTGAATCAGTAATCACAACTCTCCCAAGAGAGGACAAGATGGCTTATCTGGCAAATTATACCAAACGTTTAAATAAGAATTAATGCCAATCCTTCTCAAACTCTTCCAAATAATTGAACAGGAGAAACACCTCCAAACTCATTCCCTGAGACCAGCATTACCCTGATACCAAAGACAGATAAGGACACTACAGAAAAGACCAACATACCTGATGAATACAGATGCAAAAATTCTCAACAAAATATTAGCAAACTGAATTGAAGACTACATTAAAAGGATTATATCCCATGGCCAAGTTGGGCTTTATCCCTGAGATGCAAGGGTGGTTCAACATATGCAAATCAATAAATATAATACATCACATTAATAGAATGAAAGATAAAGATAACATGATCATTTTAATAGATGCAGAAAAAGCATTTGAAAAAATAAAACATCCTTTCATGATGAAAACCCTCAACAGATTGGGTATAGAAAGAACATACCTCAACATAATAAAGGCCATATACAGCAAACATACAGCCCATATTATACTCTTCCAGGAATAAAACAAGGATGCCAGTGGCCACTCCCACCACTAGTGAGAAGTACTGAAGTTCTAGCTAGAAAAATTAAGCAAGGCAATGAAATAAAAGGCATTCAAATCAGAAAGGAAGAAGTAAAATTGTCATTATTTGCAGATGATATGATTTTGTATATAGAAAATCCTAAAGATTCAACCAAAAACTGCTGGAACTAATTTAAAAATTCAGTAAATTTGCAGGATATAAAATCAACATACAGAAATCAGTTGCATTTATATACGCTAGTTATAAAATATGGAAAAGAAATAAAGAAAACTATCTCATTAACAACATCAAAAACAATAAAATACCTAGCAATAAATTTAACCAAGGAGGTAAAAGATCTGTACAGTAAAAACTATAAGAATTTGTTGAAAGAAATTGAAGAAGGCACAAACAAATGGAAAAACATCTCATGTTAATAGATTGGAAGAATATTAAAACAACCATACTACCCAAAGCCATCTATAGATTCAATGTAATCTTCATCAAAATAATAATAGCATTTTTTAAAGATGTAGGAAAAAAATCCTAAAATCCTCAAATAGCCAAAGCAATCCTGAGAAAGAAGAACAAAGCCGGAGGCATCACTCTTCCTGATTTTAAACTACACAACAAAGCTATAGTAATAAAAACAGTATGGTACTGGCGTAAGAATAGGCACATAGATCAAAGGAACAGAAAGGAGACCCCAGAAGCACACAGTCACATAATATTCAACAAGGGAGCCAAGAATACCAGTGGGGAAAGGATAGTCTCTTCTATAAATGATCTCAGGAAAATTGGATAAACACATGCAGAACAGTGGAATTGGACCCCTATCTTACACCACTCACAAAAATTAACTAGAAATGGATCAAAGACTCAAACATGAGATAGGATACCATAAAAGTTCTAGAAGAAAACCTAGGGAAGAAGTTCCTCAACATTGGTCTCAGCAATGATTTTGAATATGACACCAAAAGTGAAAACAACAAAAGCAAAATCAACAAATGGCAAAGAAGCAGTTAACAAAATGAAAAGGCAGCCTACAGAATGGGAGAAAAATTTTGCAAACCATATATTGGATAAGGGGTTAACATCCAAATATATAAGTAACTCATAGAACATGACAAAAAATTTGTTTCAAAAATGGGCCAAGGAACTAAATAGACATTTTTTCCAAAGAAGACATCCGAAGAACCAACAGGTACATGAAAAGATGCTCAACATCACTAATCAGGGAAATACAAATCAAAATCACAATGAATTATCACCTCACACCTGTCAGAATGGGTATCATTAGGAAGACATAAAGATAACAAGTGTTGGTGGGGATGCTGAGAAAAGAGAAAACTTGTGCACTGTTGATGGGAATATAAATTGGTTCTTCAGCCTCTATGGGACACAACATGGAGCTTCCTCAAAAAATTAAAAATAGATCTATTGTATGATCCAGCAATTCCACTTCTGGTTATACAGCCAAAGGAAATGAAAACAGGATATGGAGGAGATATATGCACTTCCATGTTTATTGAAACATTATTTACTATAGCTAAGGTATGGAAACAACCTAAGTGTCCATCAACAGATGAATGGATAAAGAAGTTATGATATATTTATACAATGGAATATTATTCCACTATGATAAAGAAGGACATCATGCCATTTGTAACAACATGGATGGACCTTGAGCACATTATGCTAAGTGAGATAAGTCAGACAGAGAAAGACAAGTACTATATGATATTACTTGTATGTGGAATCTATAAAAGCCAAACTCATAAAAACAGAAAGTAAAATGGTGGTTACCAGGGAATGGGCACGGGGATAGGACAGATGCTGTTTAAGGGTACAAACTTGAAACACGTAGTAAATAAGTCCTAGAGATCTGATGCACAATGTAGTGCAAGAGATTAGAATTTAGAATTCAATTATCCCAACCTCTAAAAAGAAATAACTATATAACATGATAGAGGTGCTAATTATTGCTACAATGGCAATTATATTACAACCTAAAATTACCAAATTAACATGTTTTATACCTTTAATTTAAACAATGTTATATGTCAAATAAATTTCAACTGATTTTTTTTATTTTAAAAAAGAAAGAAAAAGAGAAAAATTGGATCACAATTTCTTCCCAGGAGTGGATGTAAGTGTTGTGCCCTTAGAGTCTAACACTAATATAAAGAATTGTAAAAACAGTTTCATGGGCTTCCCTGGTGGTGCAGTGGTTGAGAGTCTGCCCGCTGATACAGGGGGACACGGGTTCGTGTCCCGGTCCAGGAAGATCCCACATGCCGCGGAGCGGCTGGGCCCGTGAGCCATGGCCGCTGAGCCTGCGCGCCCGGAGCCTGTGCTCCACAACGGGAGAGGCCACAACAGTGAGAGGCCGGCGTGCCGCAAAAACAAACAAACAAAAAAAAAACAGTTTCATTTCAATTTATTTGTAATTACCCTAGTTTGTTTCTGTTTTGTTTATTTCCATCTGGACACTTAAATAGATTGCTCTCTAGCTCTAAAATTTGAAAACAATTCATCAGGATCTGTCTCAGGGTTGTTTCCTTTTCATCAATTTTGCCTGATATTTGATTGAGACAACTTTATTTATAACTGGTGTTTCTTAAGTCAGTAAAGCTTTACGCTTTTATATATTTGTTCCTTATTACTCTTCATTTTTTTCTGACCAGGAACATTTTTTTCTAATAGAATTTCTTGAATATTGATTACGCCCTTCACTGCTTCTATTGCAGCTGTAAATCAAACTTCATCATTTTTAGGTTTTGTGCAGGATTTTCTTATTTTTACCTGCATAGAAGTCACTCCTTTTTCATATTTCTTGTCAAATGTATATTACACTACTATGCTAGTCACCTACATATACTTGTGTTCCTCATATATTTTTATAGAATACTTTTCCTGTATTCTACTGAAAACCCAAAGCAGATGGTTTATAAAATTTAAATTTGTGTGTTTTACATAATTTTTAGAAGTCTGATTTTTCTCTACGACTTGAGAAAAATAGTGTCATTCTTTAGATCGTAGAATCTTTTCCTAAGTCCAATGTTCCCTTTCACCAGATTCCTCATCTTTCAGCGAGGAGAGCTCTGTTCAGGTTGAGGGTTTCCCACAAAAACAGCCTGAGAACCCAGATTTGGTGCTCTGGTTGATGTGCACGGACTCTAATCAAACTCCTAATGTCTGAACGTTCGTTCTTTTAGAGTTAACATGCTGAATTAACTGTAGCTTGCTGGAGCATATCAGATCATTTGAAAGCCAATGAAGCCCATAAAATACCCCTCTCACCTTTGCCCCAGGAGGTATTCACCAGCACTAGGCACCTAGATAATCTGAGTACAGATTCTAGAGACCAATTGCCTATGTCCAAATCCTGGCTCCACAATTTAGGAGTTTTGTTATCCAGGTACCTTTGGAAAACACCTTCCAAGACTACGGTGGGAGAAGTATTTCATAAGCTTTGATTTTTTTCATCTCTGAACTAGAGATGATGAGTTTTTCCCCCATAGGGTTGTCGTAAGGCTAAAACGAGTTACCATATGTAAAGTGCTTCAAATAATGCCTGGCACACAGTTACCGTTACATAGCATGTGTGCTGTTTCTCAGAAATGTTAGCTTTCAAAGGGATTGTGTAAGATTGGCAAGCTCAGCATTTACATGGATCTATGTGGTATCAAGTAGGAGCTGAAACCACCAGAGCAACCAGGAGTATAAAGACGCTGGCCTAGTGAGCAGAAAACCTCTGTACCTACAGACAGCCCACTCTATACTGGCTGCCCAGAACCGATTCCTCTTTGGGTGTGCTCCCCCAACACCAAGTTCTAACAATTTTGTCAATCCCAGGATGTATAGTCATGCCCATTAAAATCCTTGTGTGGAAAATGTGTCCATAATGATGTAAGTATTCTCATCACCTGGCTGGCAAATGCACAACAATGAAGAAGAGAAAGGACAGCTGTGTTTTGGGAATGAGACATCTGGAAAGATCAAGGAGTGCACCGAAGAGGCCGATGACACAGGAGATGGAGAGACGAAGGGGAAGGGGAAAGACTTTCAATGAAATGATTATTACAGAGAACAATACCCGTGACGTTTCAAAATGACACAATAAAGAGAAAACAGGTTGCAAGAGGAAAAATGCTAAGGAGGCAATGATTCCACAAAGGACCTTGAAGGATAGGGTGTGGGCGCTGCCTCACCGCTCACACAAAGGGCACCTTTTGTGCACCAGACACTTGGGAGTTCAAAGCGCCACCAGATATAATCAAGGGTGAATGTAGAGAAAGGGACTGTGCCCTGTGCATACAAAAAGATTCTGTAAGGGAATAAAAATAAGAGTGGTAACAGATTTGTGATGAGGCAGAAGGACAAAGAAGGAAGAGAGAAAAAGGATTATGCCTAGATTTATTTGGCCACAAACAGCCCACTCCATTGTGCTCATGTTACATGATTTTATATGGTAAAAATAACAAGGGTGATGCATCCCTTGACCATATGCAAAGCAGCCTTTTGTTTCTTTGCCTGATCTTCTTCCCTCCTTGTTCCTTTATTATCAACAGTCTTCTTTTTTGTTTCCAACCTAAGCCTCATACATTTTAAGAAAACTAAACAGACTACTTGAATAAAATAGAATTTGATCCATGGATACTGAAGAGTTTAAGAAAATATGGTAGAATTTTTTTTTTTTTTTTTTTTTTTTTAAACATCTTTATTGGGGTATAATTGCTTTACAATGGTGTGTTAGTTTCTGCTTTATAACAAAGTGAATCATCTATACATATACATATGTTCCCATATGTCTTCCCTCTTGCGTCTCCCTCCCTCCCACTCTCCCCATCCCACCCTTCCAGGCTGTCACAAAGCACCGAGCTAATATCCCTGTGCCTTGCGGCTGCTTCCCCCCAGCTATCTACCTTACTACGTTTGTTAGTGTGTATATGTCCATGACTCTCTCTCGCCCTGTCAAAACTCACCCCTCCCCCTCCCCATACCCTCAAGTCCGTTCTCCAGTAGGTCTGCGTCTTTATTCCTATCTTACCCCTAGGTTCTTCATGACATTTTTTCCCCTTAAATTCCATATATATGTGTTAGCATACGGTATTTGTCTTTTTCTTTCTGACTTACTTCACTCTGTATGACAGACTCTAGGTCTATCCATCTCATTACAAATAGCTCAATTTCATTTCTTTTTAAGGCTGAGTAATATTCCATTGTGTATATGTGCCACATCTTCTTTATCCATTCATCCGATGATGGGCGCTTAGGTTGTTTCCATGTCCTGGCTATTGTAAATAGAGCTGCAATGAACATTTTGGTACATGACTCTTTTTGAATTTTGGTTTTCTCAGGGTATATGCCCAGTAGTGGGATTGCTGGGTCATATGGTAATTCTATCTGTAGTTTTTTAAGGAACCTCCATACTGTTCTCCACAGTGGCTGAACCAATTCACATTCCCACCAGCAGTGCAAGAGTGTCCCCTTTTCTCCACACCCTCTCCAGCATTTATTGTTTCTAGATTTTTTGATGATGGCCATTCTGACTGGTGTGAGATGATATCTCATTGTAGTTTTGATTTGCATTTCTCTAATGATTAATGATGTTGAGCATTCTTTCATGTGTTTGTTGGCATTCTGTATATCTTCTTTGGAGAAATGTCTATTTAGGTCTTCTGCCCATTTTTGGATGGGGTTGTTTGTTTTTTTGTTATTGAGCTGCATGAGCTGCTTGTAAATTTTGGAGATTAATCCTTTGTCAGTTGCTTCATTTGCAAATGTTTTCTCCCATTCTGAGGGTTGTCTTTTGGTCTTGGTTATGGTTTCCTTTGCTGTGCAAAAGCTTTGAAGTTTCATTAGGTCCCATTTGTTTATTTTTGTTTTTATTTCCATTACTCTAGGAGGTGGGTCAGAAAGGATCTTGCTGTGATTTATGTCATAGAGTGTTCTTCCTATGTTTTCTTCTAAGAGTTTGATAGTTTCTGGCCTTACATTTAGGTCTTTAATCCATTTTGAGCTTATTTTTGTGTATGGTGTTAGGGAGTGATCTAATCTCATACTTTTACATGTACCTGTCCAGTTTTCCCAGCACCATTTATTGAAGAGGCTGTCCTTTCTCCACTGTACATTCCTGCCTCCTTTATCAAAGATAAGGTGTCCATATGTGCGTGGGTTTATCTCTGGGCTTTCTATCCTGTTCCACTGATCTATCTTTCTGTTTTTGTGCCAGTACCATACTGTCTTGATTACTGTTGCTTTGTAATATAGTCTGAAGTCAGGCAGCCTTATTCCTCCAGCTCCTTTTTTCGTTCTCAAGATTGCTTTGGCTATTCGGGGTCTTTTGTGTTTCCATACAAATTGCGAAATTTTTTGTTCTAGTTCTGTGAAAAATGCCAGTGGTAGTTTGATAGGGATTGCATTGAATCTGTAGATTGCTTTGGGTAGTAGAGTCATTTTCACAATGTTGATTCTTCCCATCCAAGAACATGGTATATCTCTCCATCTATTTGTATCATCTTTAATTTCTTTCATCAGTGTCTTATAATTTTCTGCATACAGGTCTTTCGTCTCCTTAGGTAGGTTTATTCCTAGATATTTTATTCTTTTTGTTGCAATGGTAAATGGGAGTGTTTTCTTGATTTCACTTTCAGATTTTTCATCATTAGTATATAGGAATGCCAGAGATTTCTGTGCATTAATTTTGTATCCTGCTACTTTACCAAATTCATTGATTAGCTCTAGTAGTTTTCTGGTAGCATCTTTAGGATTCTCTATGTATAGTATCATGTCATCTGCAAACAGTGACAGCTTTACTTCTTCTTTTCCGATTTGGATTCCTTTTATTTCCTTTTCTTCTCTGATTGCTGTGGCTAAAACTTCCAAAACTATGTTGAATAAGAGTGGTGAGAGTGGGCAACCTTGTCTTGTTCCTGATCTTAGTGGAAATGGTTTCAGTTTTTCACCATTGAGGATGATGTTTGCTGTGGGCTTGTCATATATGGCTTTTATTATGTTTAGGAAAGTTCCCTCTATGCCTACTTTCTGGAGGGTTTTTATCATAAATGGGTGTTGAATTTTGTCGAAAGCTTTCTCTGCATCTATTGAGATGATCATATGGTTTTTCTCCTTCAATTTGTTAATATGGTTTATCACATTGATAGATTTGCGTATATTGAAGAATCCTTGCATTCCTGGAATAAACCCCACTTGATCATGGTGTATGAGCCTTTTAATGTGCTGTTGGATTCTGTTTGCTAGTATTTTGTTGAGGATTTTTGCATCTATGTTCATCAGTGATATTGGCCTGTAGTTTTCTTTCTTTGTGACATCCTTGTCTGGTTTTGGTATCAAGGTGATGGTGGCTTCGTAGAAGGAATTTGGGAGTGTTCCTCCCTCTGCTATATTTTGGAAGAGTTTGAGAAGGATAGGTGTTAGCTCTTCTCTAAACGTTTGATAGAATTCACCTGTGAAGCCATCTGGTCCTGGGCTTTTGTTTGTTGGAAGGTTTTTAATCACAGTTTCAATTTCAGTGCTTGTGATTGGTCTGTTCATATTTTCTATTTCTTCCTGATTCAGTCTTGGCAGGTTGTGCATTTCTAAGAATTTGTCCATTTCTTCCAGATTGTCCATTTTATTGGCATAGAGTTGCTTGTAGTAATCTCTCATGATTCTTTTTATTTCTGCAGTGTCAGTTGTTACTTCTCCTTTTTCATTTCTAATTCTATTGATTTGAGTCTTCTCCCTTTTTTTCTTGATGAGTCTGGCTAGTGGTTTATCTATTTTGTTTATCTTCTCAAAGAACCAGCTTTTAGTTTTATTGATCTTTGTTATTGTTTCCTTCATTTCTTTTTCATTTATTTCTGATCTGATTTTTATGATTTCTTTCCTTCTGCTAGCTTTGGGGTTTTTTTGTTCTTCTTTCTCTAATTGCTTGAGGTGCAAGGTTAGGTTGTTTATTCGAGATGTTTCCTGCTTCTTAAGGTGGGCTTGTATTGCTATAAACTTCCCCCTTAGAACTGCTTTTGCTGCATCCCATAGGTTTTGGGTCGTTGTGTCTCCATTGTCATTTGTTTCTAGGTATTTTTTAATTTCCTCTTTGATTTCTTCAGTGATCACTTCATTATTAAGTAGTGTATTGTTTAGCCTCCATGTGTTTGTATTTTTTAAAGATCTTTTCCTGTAATTGATATCTAGTCTCATGGCGTTGTGGTCAGAAAAGATACTTGATACAATTTCAGTTTTCTTAAATTTACCAAGGCTTGATTTGTGACCCAAGATATGATCTATCCTGGAGAATGTTCCATGAGCACTTGAGAAAAATGTGTATTCTGTTGTTTTTGGATGGAGTGTCCTATAAATATCAATTAAGTCCATCTTGTTTAATGTATCATTTAAAGCTTGTGTTTCCTTATTTATTTTCATTTTGGATGATCTGTCCATGGGTGAAAGTGGGGTGTTAAAGTCCCCTACTATGAATGTGTTACTGTTGATCTCCCCTTTTATGGTTGTTAGTATTTGCCTTATGTATTGAGGTGCTCCTATGTTGGGTGCATAAATATTTACAATTGTTATATCTTCTTCTTGGATCGATCCCTTGATCATTATGTAGTGTCCTTCTTTGTCCCTTTTAATAGTCCTTATTTTAAAGCCTATTTTGTCTGATATGAGAATTGCTACTCCAGCTTTCTTTTGGTTTCCATTTGCATGGAATATCTTTTTCCATCCCCTTACTTTCAGTCTGTATGTGTCTCTAGTTCTGAAGTGGGTCTCTTGTAGACAGCATATATAAGGGTCTTGTTTTTGTATCCATTCAGCCAATCTGTGTCTTTTGGTGGGAGCATTTAGTCCATTTACATTTAAGGTAATTATCGATATGTATGTTCCTATTTCCATTTTATATATTGTTTTGGGTTCGCTACTATAGGTCATTTCCTTCTCTTGTGTTTCGTGTCTAGAGAAGTTCCTTTAGCATTTGTTGTAAAGCTGGTTTGGTGGTGCTGAACTCTCTCAGCTTTTGCTTGTCTGTAAAGGTTTTAATTTCTCCATCAAATGTGAATGAGATCCTTGCTGGGTAGAGTAGTCTTGGTTGCAGGCTATTCTCCTTCAGCACTTTCAGTATGTCCTGCCACTCCCTTCTGGCTTGTAGGGTTTCTGCTGAGAGATCAGCTGTTAACCTTATGGGGATTCCCTTGTGTGTTATTTGTTGTTTTTCCCTTGCTGCTTTTAATATGCTTTCTTTGTATTTAAATTTTGACAGTTTGATTAATATGTGTCTTGGCGTGTTTCTCCTTGTATTTATCCTGTATGGGACCCTCTGTGCTTCCTGGACTTGATTAACTATTTCCTTTCCCATATTAGGGAAGTTTTCAACTATAATCTCTTCAAATATTTTCTCAGTCCCTTTCTTTCTTTCTTCTTCTTCTGGAACCCCTATAATTCGAATGTTGGTGCGTTTCATGTTGTCCCAGAGGTCTCTGAGACTGTCCTCAGTTCTTTTCATTCTTTTTTCTTTATTCTGCTCTGCAGTAGTTATTTCCACTACTTTATCTTCCAGGTCACTTATCCGTTCTTCTGCCTCAGTTATTCTGCTATTGATCCTATCTAGAGTGATTTTAATTTCATTTATTGCATTGTTCATCGTTGCTTGTTTCATCTTTAGTTCTTGTAGGTCCTTGTTAACTGTTTCTTGCATTTTGTCCATTCTACTTCCAAGATTTCGGATCATCCTTACTATCATTATTCTGAATTCTTTTTCAGGTAGATTGCCTATTTCCTCTTCATTTGTTAGGTCTGGTGGGTTTTTATCTTGCTCCTTCATCTGCTGTGTGTTTTTCTGTCTTCTCATTTTGCTTATCTTACTGTGTTTGGGGTCTCCTTTTTGCAGGCTGCACTTTCGTAGTTCCCGTTGTTTTTGATGTCTGTCTCCAGTGGCTAAGGTTGTTTCAGCGGGTTGTGTAGGCTTCCTGGTGGAGGGGACTAGTGCCTGTGTTGTGCTGGATGAGGCTGGATCTTGTCTCTCTAGTGGGCAGGTTCACGTCTGGTGGTGTGTTTTGGGGTGTCTGTGGCCTTATTATGATTTTAGGCAGCCTCTCTGCTAATGGGTGGGGTTGTGTTCCTGTTTTGCTAGTTGTTTGGCATAGGTTGTCCAGCACTGTGGCTTGCTGGTCGTTGAGTGAAGCTGGGTGCTGGTGTTAAGATGGAGGTCTCTGGGATATTTCCACCGTTTAATATTATGTGGAGCTGGGAGGTCTCTTGTTGACCAGTGTCCTGAAGTTGGCTCTCCTACCTCAGAGGCAGAGCCCTGACTCCTGGCTGGAGCACCAAGAGCCTTTCATCCACACAGCTCAGAATAAAAGGGAGAAAAAGTAGGGAGAATTAGTAGAAGTATGAGTAAAGAAAGAAGGAAAGGAGGAAAGGAAGGAAGGAAGAAAGAAGCAAAGAAGGAAAGAAAGGAGGGAGGGAGGGAGGGAGGGAGGAAGGAAGGAAGGAGGGAAAGAAGGAAAAAAGACAGAAAGAAAGATGATACAGTAAAAATAAAATAAAGTATAATATAGTTATTGAATTAAAAAATATTTAGAAAAAAAAAAGGGACGGATAGAACCTTAGGACAAATGTTGGAAGCAAAGCTATACAGAGAAAATCTTACACAGAAGCATACACATACACCTTCACAAAAAGAGGTAAAGGGGGAAAAATCATAAATCCTGCTCCCTGAGACCACCTCCTCAATTTGGGGTGATTCGTTGTCTAAAGGAGGGAAGGAAGGAAGGAAAGAAAGAAAGAACGAAGGTAAAGTATAATAAAGTTATCACAATTAAACTTAATTATTAAGAAAATGAATTTTTAAAAAAAAGTCATGGACGGATAGAGCCCTAGGACAAATGGTGGAAGCAAGAGTATACAGACAGGATCTCACACAGAAGCATACACGTACACATTCACAAAAAGAGGAAAAGGGAAAAAAATCATAGATCTCGCTCCTAAATTCCACCTCTTCAATTTGGGATCATTCCTTGTCTATTCAGGTATTCCACAGATGCAGGGTATATCAAGTTGATTGTGGAGCTTTAATCCGCTGCTTCTGTGGCTGCTGGGAGAGATTTCCCTTTCTCTTCTTTGTTCTCACAGCTCACAGGAGCTCAGCTTTGGATTTGGCCCTGCCTCTGCGTGTAGGTCGCTGGAGGGCGTCTGTTTTTTCGCTCAGACAGGACGGGGTTAAAGGAGCCGCTGATTCGGGGCCTCCGGCTCACTCAGGCCGGGGGTTGGGGGATGGGGGTAGGAGGGGCACTACGTGCGGGGCGGGCCTGCGGCTGCAGAGGCAGCGTGACGTTGCGGCAGAGGCCGGCGTGATGTTGCACCAGCCTGAGACCCGCCGTGCGTACTCCCGGGGAAGTTGTCCCTGGATCCCGGGAACCTGGCAGTGGCGGGCTGCACAGGCTCCGCGGAAGAGGGGTGTGGAGAGTGACCTGTGCTCGCACACAGGCCCCTTGGTGGCGGCAGCAGCAGCCTTAGCGTCTCCCGCCCGTCTCTGGGGTCCGCGGTTTTAGCCGCGGCTCGCGCCCGTCTCTGGGGTTTGCGCTTTCAGCCGCGGCTCGCGCCCGTCTTGGGGGCTCGCGCCCTCAGCCGCGGCTCGCGCCCGTCTCTGGGGTTCGCGCTTTTAGCCGCGGCTCGCGCCCGTCTCTGGAGTTCCTTTAAGCAGCGCTCTTAAACCCCTCTCCTCGCGCACCAGGAAACAAAGAGGGAAGAAAAAGTCTCTTGCCTCTTCGGCCGGTGCAGGCTTTTCCCCGAACTCCCTCCCGGCTAGTCGTGGTGCACTAACCCCTTCAGGCTATGTTCAAGCCGCCAACCCCAGTCCTCTCCCTGAGCTCCGTCCAAAACCAAAACCCGAGCCTCAGCTCGCAGCCCCGCCCGCCCCGGCGGGTGAGCAGACAAGCCACTCGGGCTGGTGAGTGCCGGTCAGCACCGATCGTCTGTGCAGGAATCTCCCCGCTTTGCCCTCCGCACCCGTCGCTGTGCACTACTCCGCGGTCCCGTAACTCCCCCCTCTGCCTCCCGCAGTCTCCGCCCGCGGAGGGGCTTCCTAGTGTGTGGAAACTTTTCCTCCTTCACAGCTCCCTCCCACTGGTGCAGGTGCCGTCCTTATTCTTTTGTCTCTGTTTTTTCTTTTGCCCTACCCAGTTACGTGGGGAGTTTCTTGCCTTTTGGGAGGTCTGAGGTCTTCTGCCAGCCTTCAGTAGGAGTTCTGTAGGAGTTGTTCCACGTGTGGATGTATTTCTGGTGTATCCGTGGGGAGGAAGGCGATCTCCGCGTCTTACTCTTCCGCCATCTTCAAGGTCCCTCCCTGAACTTGATCCCTTTCTTCATTGCCCCATATCCTCTTCAATGGTGCACCATCTACAGCCTGAGGCTTGTCTGCTCACCCGCCAGGGCGGGCGGGGCTGGGAACTGAGCTATGGTAGAATTTTTATGTTTCTCCACTCTAACCAGATCAAGTACAGGACAAATAGTTTTTCTTGTAATTTTGTTTGAAATTGCTTCCATAATTGGAACATTTCTGGTGAAAACTCCTTTCCATCTTAATCATCTGAATAATTGTCTCAATTCACGTCCCTTTTAAAAACTGCAGTGTTTCCTCCTTGATTCAATAAATGGCCTTGCTCTTACGAGAAGGCATGGTTTAGATAGAATCCGTTGCAATTCTCACTGTGTCCACAAGATGGCAGGAGGGGATTTAGACTAAGTTTAAGAGTGCTAGTGAAAGACTTTTCATAGATCTTTTTTCCTGATTCAGATCACCTGTTATTCAATCGATTAACAAATCTTTTTTCTTTTTCCCCCAAATTTACTGAGGTATAATTGAAACATTAAAAGTTTTATATAAGGTGTACAATATGATGATTTGATATATGTACGTAGTGAAATGATTACCACCACCAAGCTGATCAACACATTCATCACTTCACATAGTTACCTTTCTTTTTGTGGTGAGAACACTCAGATCCACCTCCTTAGAAATTTCAAGTAAATAATATTGTTAACTATAGTCTGGGGACCTAATGTGCAGCAGTAACCATGCTGTACATTAGACCCCCAGAATTTATTCATTTTATAACTGAAAGTCTATTCCATTTGACCATCTCCCCATTTTCCCCATCCTCCAGTTGGCAACCACCATTCTACTCTCTGCTTCTATGAGTTTGACTTTTCAATAAATCTTCTTTGAATACATATTATGTGCCAAGGATTATACTAGATTTGGGGTGGTGGGGAATACCATCCAGTTTTAAAGATTACCTTTATTTACCATATGACTTAGAAAAAAACACCAGGTATTTTGTTTTCTGGAGAAAAGGCAAGAACTTTTGGACAGTACATTAATATAATTATATGCTGCACAGGAAGCCACAACTAAAATGTATGCAAGAAAAGTAGCACATAAAGCAATAATCAAGATAGCAGACTGGGTGTGTCTGAGAATCTTTAAAAATCCTACCAGGATTACCACAAAAAATCTGAAGATTGACTCCAAAATTCCAAACTTTTTGTTTCTAAAAGTATTTCCTTTGGAATTTAATTTGCTTACAATAATAAAATTGTAAAATATTTTTTTCCCAGAGACCAGTTAACTGAGTAGAAATTGAATTATCAGTGCTAAGAAATAAACCTTCACTATATTATGAAAGTCAATAAACAGAGCTATATTTTAAAATAAAGGGAACTTGAGAGGTCAAGAGATGCCAGGAAAAATGTTCCCTTTCCAGATCTTGAAATTTAAATCTGATAAATTTTCTTTCTACTATACTGATATTAGGCAATCTTAATTTAAGCAAAATTAGAATCACTGTAAAATGACATATAGTCTAGTTTATTTTAGATATTCATATTTTTATTTTCTTAGTGTTCCCTACAATTTAACATAATTATTAAAAGTAAAATCATAAAAGGTAAATTTAAAAATTAGTATTCAGTATTAGAGAATACTAAAATTACATGGCTACAAAATGCCAGATGGTGTCATGGATTTAATCCTGGAACAGAAAAAAAAAGGGCATTAGTGGAAAAAACTGGTGATATCTGAATAAAGTCTGTAGTTTAGTTAGTAGCATAGTATCAATGTTAATGTATTGGTTTTGACAAATGAACCAAGGATATATGACATGGTATTAGCGCATGGGTGATGCTATACAGGAATGCTCCATATTTGCAACTTTTCTGTGAATCTAAAATCATCCCGCCAAAAATGTTTTAAAAAACTTATTAGCACACTAACAAACGTAAGGTAGACAGCTAGTGGGAAGCAGCCGCATGGCACAGGGATATCGGCTCGGTGCTTTGTGACCGCCTGGAGGGGTGGGATAGGGAGGGTGGGAGGGAGGGAGACGCAAGAGGGAAGAGATATGGGAACATATGTATATGTATAACTGATTCACTTTGTTATAAAGCAGAAACTAACACAGCATTGTAAAGCAATTATACCCCAATAAAGATGTTAAAAAAAAAAACTTATTAGTCTAGTTAACAAGCACTATTGGTCATCCACCATACACCAGGTAATGAGCTAGATGCTGGTGAGTTCACAGTCTAGAAGCGATATTAATATTAATGTTAAATCATAATCACAAAATATCTTTACCAGTGTATTTTACCAGCAAGTACATTCTTCCTTTTATTTGGAAGAATTAAAAATCACAGAGAAATTAATATGGGTAAAAGAGGAAGGAGAAATAGTGTTGTAAGAGTTCAAATAGAGAAACAAAAGGGATCATTGCAGAAGCAAGGAATAAGTGGGTGGATGGAGTGCACAGCCTGGTGTGCTGGTGGACATCCTCTCCATCATTGTTTCCTTTAAGACTTGTTCCTGATTAAAATATGCATTTTTTAAATAGCTGCAAAACAAATATGACTTAAATAGTGCAATTCCCATGGATAATTTCATGTGCTATCTTGTTTTATGTCCTACCATTTTGGCTTGTGTGAGGCATGTTTTACCCCATCCTCCTAATAGCATGTTTTATAGGTAGTGGGGGGTAGGGAGAGGAAATAGAAGAAAACAAGCAAATAAAAACCTAAGTTGTGGAAGAGATGGAGAAAATAGAAGAAAAATATAAGGTAGGAAAACAAAAAAAAGGAAAGTCATCTGGCTTCACCCAAAAACTCACTTCCCAAATAATCAAGTTAAAATGCTGGTATAAGCTGAGTCAACCCTCTTCACGCTTCAGCTGTCACCATTAACTATCAACAGATCGCCCAGGGGATTAACTTTACACAGAAAGGATTTAATAGCTTTCTGGGAAGGTGGGCTCGCAAATTCCAAGAAAGTTACGTTTTCATCCTTCTTTTACCAGTCAAGGATAATTTGGCCTCCTCTTAACTCTTTTCAAAAACTGAACAGTTTTTTCTTAATATACCACAATCGATCAACAGTGATGTGTACGGTATTTAGTACCAGAGGACACGGGATATGATACAGATGAAGTTTATGATCTTAACATTTAAGTTGACTAGCCATCTAGAATTTCACAATAAATAACTGTTTTACTGGAAATCATTTCTCATGTCATAAACTCAAGGTTCATGAAGTGGACGACATGCACAGAAAGGTAACGACAATGATCAAAGGAGAGAGAAGGCTAAAAGTTCTGGAACACGTAGTTCTATAAGGGTGAGGCTGGACTGTAACAGAAAAATGAATAATACAGTCACTAACATGGATTAGCAGACGCATTCACCTAATTCTATAATGTTAACATACCCTTCAAATCTGAGTGAGGTGGAGTTAGGAAACATGGAAGTATTGCTTCTTTCAGCTGGGTAACTTAGGAGGTGACAGCAGTTAGAAATTTGTAGAGATTAATTCAAAACTGGTTTGAGAAAAAGAATTTTAGCTAAAATATCCAAAGTGATCACCTCTGTGTGTGTCCAGCATTCCTTTTCTAGGAATTGATCTCTCCACAGCCTGGGTAGTTGCTGCAGGAGCTGTCAGGTTACAACAGGTCACCTGCCCGCTAGCAAATGAGTTTCCTTCCTTGGAAATTTGGACCTGAATCAAGAGAACTGAGACAGTCTTTCCTCGTGTCTACACTGTAACACATAAAGCATGGGAGTTGTTGCTGGATGACTGTGTTCCATCATGTAAGTAAGAGCAAACAATAAACCTATACAGAGTGAGGAACAGAGAGAGAAAAGTCAGTCTTGACAGGGGTTCAGATCCCTGAATCCTGCCTCTCCTGAAGCCCAGAAGCATTCTGTCTTTGGGTTCCACGCTACACTGAGTGTCCTTATAAAGAAATTTCTGGCCGAAATTCATTTTAGTTGGTCTCTGGTCTTTTCAACCAAAATAATTCCACCTAACACAAATGCTCTAAACTATTCTCTTTTTCTCTCTCTCCGATCTTTCCCTTTCTCTTATATCTTCAATTTCTGCGTGTAACCAATACGTATAGCAGAGAAAACAATTAAAAACAGTCATCTCCTTGCTAATCAGTAACTGGAGAGCTTAAACTACAGCTACAGTTAGGTGGATTTCAAGCAGGAGAGGGGGGATAGTGTCACCTGATGATGCAAACAACAGCTAACAAAAATAATGATTTTTAGTGAAGAGTCCAAGTCTGAAGTAGCACTCAGCCTAAAGGGTTTTCTCTTCTTGCCAAATACAACAGAGGTGCCCACAACCTCTTCCAACGCTACACTGCTATCCGGAGAGGTGTCATCGTGCAGTGGAGGCATTTAGAAAGAGCCAAGTCTGAGGATTCAATATTTGTACACACCTTATCGTGATACATAGGAAAGAAAATATGCGTCATAAAGAGAGAGTTGTTGAAAGCCATAAACTTAAATGTGGCAGTTAGTATGTCACCTCAGGCTCTAGAAGGAAAAAAAAAAAAGAGTGGCATGATTGGTCTAGGACAAGGAACAGTCCATGAATCAGCTGATGATACAGAAGTGGTCTTATTGGTACCTAATCTATTCGACAGCATCACTGAACACCTAGCAAGTTTGAATCAGGATCAGCATTTTCAGATCTCTGTCACAGGATTTCACCAGTTTCCTGCGTCATTAAGAACAGCATTACCTTGTACTGACACCTCTCATTTCTAGGGGAAGCAGAGATCCCAGCAAATGTGGCTGCTTGGACTCGATGATCTAAAATTTTCCTTCCAGCTCAACACATGTCTGCGCTTTTTATATTCCTAAATGTGAAAGTACTTTGTGGGAGACTCCATTAAAAAGCTATTAGCAATGACAGTGGAGGAAGAAGAAAAGTGGTGACAAGGTAGAGGAAATCAGTGACTATAAAAAGCCATTTATCTCATCAAAAAACGGATTTTTCTTGTTAAAATGTTTGATGTATTTAGAACATGTCAGACTCTAAAATATCTCGATGGAGTGGGTATCATAATTTATGAAGCTAGACATCACACCCAACTGACTCAGTGTATTCTCATTGCACATTCACGTGTATTAAGAAATGAATCAAAAACATTGCATTGGCCAAAAAGTTCGCTCAGGTTTTTCCATAACAGCTTATGGAAAACCCAAATGAACTTTTTGCCCAATGCGATATTTCCACATGTGTGAATGTGTGAATGGTTTTTATTTTCATACTTTTTCTACTTTGATATAGCAATACAGACCTGTAGCCTTCACTTACAGTAAAATCTCAGTCCTAATTTAGAGTGGATTAGAGTTATTTGGGAATAATAAAATCAACTTTTCTTGAGAAGTTGCTATGCACCACGCATTTTTCTAAGTGCTTTATGTATATATAATTCTCATGCTATCCCTATGTGCCAAGTACTACGCTTACCAAAACTCTTTTACAGATGAGCAAAGAGAGGAACAGAGAGATCTAACTTGCCCAAGGACCCACATCTAGGAAGTCCCAGGATTGGTCATTTGAACCCAGACGTTCTGAATTCAGAGCTGCACTCATAAATAAGCTGTTGCCCAGATCCTGGGAGGCCAGCATGGATAGGATTTTATGCTTAGGGGCTTGGTACTGGCTCCATAAGACCATCAGAGACAACAAAGCTGGAAACAACCTTCAGTGCCCCAACTCAGGTGGGAAATGCTGTACAAAATTGAAATGGGCTGTTCGGAGAAAAGGCAATGGATTTTTGTTTACTTGGCAGACAAACAGCATTGGATAAAGGACCAAGTACAAGTTTAAAGCCAATGCCACTCTACTTATTTTATGTTGTAGTAGGAAATGACAGGTACCAAAAAGGAAACATCTGATTGTTCTCTACGTTGCCCATGTGAAATTCAAAACTATTATTAGGCTACCAAGACCCACCAGGGTAAGCCCGCTTAGATCATTTAGAGACTGCCCCAGTCGCTCACTCATGTGACAGTTAGTAGAGCAATACAAATGTCCTAATGGGACTTGATGTCTGTTTAATACTGCCTGCTGAATTTTAAGTATTTAATAATTTGGGGGTGAATTTCTTATTTTATCATTTAGTATTGGAAATTCTATGGAAGTTACTGGTGGAGAGTTAAGGTAGATTTTAGATGCAAGCCCAGCGTATAAAAAGTTATAAAAGTGTGGCAGCTTCACTGAAGGGGCTCGGAGTTCTGGAGCATCCCCCCCTCCACTAGTACATCTCCCTCCTGCCCCTGAGGGAGTGCATAAAGGTCTTTATGAAACCCCTAGGCCTCCAGACTAGAGTTTGTAAACCACTGGCTGTTACCAAGTGGAAAACAAATGGGCAGTATTCCTGAGCTCTGGAGGTGATATGATATGTTCTGAGGATCAAGAATGAAGTCAGGTTTTGATGACTCTGCCAGAGTTAGCCAGTAAAGTCCATTTCCCTGAAGGTCTTCATGGGAACGGTAGGGATGGGAGAAGGGAACACCCATGTCTTTTCCTAAAAGTCAGAAATGCCCAAGCCCATGTGATGGGCCAAACATAAGCCCCTTTAATTTAGGGTTTGAGGAATATCTTCACGTCATTCTAAGGAAAGAAAGAGTCAAGCAGAGAAGATTCTGTGAAGGTTATTAGCACATATAGGGAAGGGAAAGGGTGGAAGGATGGATGCCCAGGGGCAGAATGACAGTTTGACAAAAATGGTTCCAAATAACTCTAAGGACAAAGAGTGGTACCTGAATTAAATTTGAAGATGACTGCCTAAAGGTGAGAAGGCTGAGGAATGCTGCTAGATGCTGGAAGGATCATCACCAATACAGATTTTAAACACTCAGGGAGCATATTGAAGGGAATAAAGCAAACTTTATGATGGATTAGGAATGGAAACCATTAAGAACATCTTAAAGTTCACAAGATTTTCAGCAAGTGACGGCAGGATGAGCATTGTACGGATGGAAAACCTGGATACAGGTGGTGTTGATGTTGGCGTTCATCCCACTCGAGGAGCCTCACAATCCTGGTGTTAAACTTCATCTCGTTATGGACTTTTGCTCTGGCTGATAAGATACTTTTTAGGTCATATTTATTTTACCCTAAAATTTCACCATTTCTTCTAGCCATTTATAAAATCTACTTGGTGGGTCTCAGCCAGCATTGTTTAATGAAACAGGATTAAAAAATCAAATGCATTTTATACAGTAAGGGTTAGAATTATTTTGTGTGATTTTTGTTTTCATTAAATATATGTGTTTGTTTATGTATACGCATTTATTATGTGTGTATGAATGTATGTGTTCTAAGTCACAACATAAAGTATTTTTTTTTCCTTACTCTTGGGTCATATTCAAGAAAAACTTTAAAGGTCACTAAATTAGATAACCTGGTAGTGGTGATGCTGTTGAAAAAAAGGCACTCTCTTACACTTCAACAGAGAAAGCGAAAAGGTACAACTGTTATAGAGGGCAATTTGGTAATAAGTTCCAAGAGCATCAGAATTATTCAGATCTTTTGATCTTGTAATTCTGCCACTCAGAATTTAGCCTAAAGAAGTATTTGATCAAATACTTAGCTACATATAATTTCCCACAGCATCATGAATAATAATGAAAACCTAGAAACAATCAAGGGATCAAAGGATAGAGTGATGCTTTATACAAATTTTGTGGCAGGTATACATCACACACCAAATGTTGCTAGTTGTTATTTATCAATACAGAAAGATATTCATGATAAGATTACATTACAGTTCAAATGGCGTCACCTAATTTTTAAGTTTTTTTCTTAAATGTGTGTCCATTGAGGGTGTGGAGAAAGGGGAACCCTCTTGCACTGTTGGTGGGAATGTAAATTGATACAGCCACTGTGGAGAACAGTATGGAGGTTCCTTAAAAAACTACAAATAGAACTACCATATGACCCAGCAATCCCACTACTGGGCATATACCCTGAAAAAACCATAATTCAAAAAGAGACGTGTACCAAAATGTTCATTGCAGCTCTATTTACAATAGCCTGGAGATGGAAACAACCTAAGTGTCCATCATCGGATGAATTGATAAAGAAGATGTGGCACATATATACAATGGAAGATTACTCAGCCGTGAAAAGAAACGAAATTGAGCTATTTGTAATGAGGTGGATAGACCTAGAGTCTGTCATGCAGAGTGAAGTAAGTCAGAAAGAGAGAGACAAATACCGTATGCTAACACATATATATGGAATTTAAGAAAAAGAAATGTCATGAAGAACCTAGGGGCAAGACAGGAATAAAGACACAGACCTACTAGAGAATGGACTTGAGGATATGGGGAGGGGGAAGGGTAAGCTGTGACAAAGCGAGAGAGAGGCATGGACATATATACACTACCAAACGTAAGGTAGATAGCTAGTGGGAAGCAGCTGCATAGCACAAGGAGATCAGCTCGGTGCTTTGTGACCAACTGGAGGGGTGGGATAAGGGAGGGTGGGAGGGAGGGAGACGCAAGAGGGAAGAGATATGGGAACATATGTATATACATAACTGATTCATTTTGTTGTAAAGCAGAAACTAACACACCATTGTAAAGCAATTATACTCTAATAAAGATGTTAAAAAAAATTTTTAAAAAAAAGTGTGTCCATAAAACAAGCCCGTCATTGGTGGCCCAGGGCAGAAAGGAGTCCTGCCCCATTGGAATCTGTCCCCACAGCAGCACAGCCGTTGTTGTCAGAGGTACCTCAGTGGCTCCTTCTCTCCTTTCCACAACCAAAGCCATTCCTGCTCCTCTGAAATAGATGGGGCTCCCCCACTTAAAGAAGGAGGAATGGGTGCCCCCCACCAGGCAGGCCAGCTTTGAGCAAAACCTGGGGCGAGGCATCGTAACTTTCTCACACCATCTCTTTCCCATCCCCAGGCAGGAGACCCTGGGTGTGGCTGCCCGGGCTGGGAAGAACACACATTGGATTACAGGGTTGAAACAGAAATCAGAACGTGTTCTTATAGAAATAACGTAAGGGAGCACCCATAACAGGCAGAGGTATACTAGTTAAGTTGGTAGACTTTCCACAAGGAATCATAAGCGGAAAGAAGCAAGATGCAGAAAGTGAGTGTAATGTGATCTCAGTTCTGTAAACAATTACTATGAACGTATGTATGTACATATACATATGTCAACATATGATTATATAAGCACAGAGAAAATAAATTTAATTATATGGACTTTACCTGATGAAGAGGCTAATAAAAGGAGATGGGATGGGGGAAGGGACAAAAAGGAAAATCAAGTAAAATTACACTGAAAATTGAAAAAAAAATGTGTCCATAGAAAAATTTCTGAAAAGGCATTTATACAAAAATTGTAAAATCAGTAACTCTGTGGGAAGTGGGGAGGCATTATGAATGTTTCATTTTTTTCCTTTTCTATTATTTCACTGTCTTTTTTCTAAAATGAATATAGATTTTTATTTTAGAAACATTGACACTTATTTCAATCCTGTCCAATTGGGAATACTATGACTTCCAGAGCCTGTATCCAAAGATGAACCTCTGGTATTCAGCCCACACAATTCCTTATGAGTATCTTGAGTCCTATAGGGACAGCCTAAAGTGTGAAGCAAGAAATGGGAATAGCATATAAAGCAGACAAGAAGAAATTAACCCAGCTGGAATAGAAGATGCCTTTTAAGAATATATTTTAAGATTAAATTGATAAAGGGAAGTCAATAGGATATCAGGCCTTACATGTAGGATATGCAATATGGACTTGATCTTTGTAAAGTATCGAGTCATTTCACATGAGGGCACTGTCACGTTTTCCTATCAGTACATCATAGCGTCTACTTGGTCTAACTTTAACACCCCATGGAAACTAACTCTGAAGGGCAGGAGGTCCACACTGCAACGGGATGGTGTTAGTATATGGAATGGAAGTGAAAGTGATGCAGGAAAGTTCTTCATTGAACTCTTTTCTCAAAAAACAGCAGACATTCTTTTCTAGCTACTGTAGCAAGTACTTCACTTTTTATAACAAGCTAAGGAAAACTGCTATACAGCTATAAAAGTCAGCTTGAGTTCTAAGATTAATATTCTACTTGGAGCTCCATTTCTTACAGGACAAGATCTCTGCAGTTTCATTCTTAGCAATGTTCCAAGCATCGTGTTTGGAAAGCACCATGCCTTAATGAAATAAGACCTAAATAGGCTCAAAGGGAAATAAAAGTCTCTACTTAATACTGTAAAAGATAAGAGTACAAATGTAAGCCTTGGTCTAGAACTTGGCAAACTTTTTCTGCAAAGAGTCAGATAATAAATATTTCAGGCTTTGCCAGCCCAATGTTCTGTTGCAACAGTAACGGTAGACAATATATAAACAACATGGGAGTAGTTATATTGCAGTAAAACTTTCTTTTCAAACATTGATAACATGCCCAACTTTTCCCACAGGCTACAGTTTGCTAATCGCTAACTTAGACGATATAAAATAAACTTCACCAAAACACAAATTAATCTACATTCAGAAATTTACCAAAAAGTAATAATTAAATAAGCAGACATTATTTGATCATTTAAATAGTCTACTATTCAAATATTTATTGGTCAATTAAATATTCTAGATTTTATGCAAAAATTATTAATTTATACTAGATTTAGTGTGTTCTCCTAGAGCGTTTTTGTATTTTACAAATCCAACAATATAGAGGTGAAGATCAGATCTCCTCTTTAGATTTTAAATTTATTAAATATGGAAGTTATTGTAACTCTATTGGAATCTACGTGCTTTTTAAGTACATACTTGAATATGAAAATATTTAGGCTTCTTCTCTGTAACTAGCTCTATAGCCCCATTTCTGCTGATGGTAGAAAACGGGTCAACTCTGGATCAGTTCTGGGTCCAGCCCGAGTACTTCGTGCAGGCCTACAGCAGTCTTGTTATAGTTCCAAATTCCCTCACATGCTTTTGGCTTTTCTCCTTCACCCAGTTGCTGAGTTGCGTCTACAGTCCTAATATTAGGGAGGCTCCAGTAACAGCCGATGAATCTTTGTCCCACTTCTCCCTGGAGCCTGAGTGATTGTGGGTTCCTCCCATGAACGATGATGCCCCTAGCATCCTGTGTAACTGACTCTACGTATTTCCTCCTCCCTGACTTTTGGGATCTATTCAGATTTTGATCAAGGGTCCCTGATAACGTGGGGGTAAACTATCAATACAGTATTTGCCCTCACACTTCATCCTGCTTCTAGCCATGGCCACCAGGTGGCAGGCCTGGGAACACTTCCAATTCTTCACTCGCTCAGGGCCCCAGGGAACTCAAGGACCCTTCCAGTTCTCTGGAGCCCTGAGAAACTCAGGTGGGAGATGAGGGACAGGGCAGTCACTGTCCCTCTGATGCTCAGATACTGTATGTGTCCATTTCAGCTCCCCAACTCAGCCACCGTGAGCTTGGTGCTGTGGGGAGAAGAGGCACCCTGCTAAGATCTCAAACAGGGAAGAGGTTCCAGTGCACTTGCTTTCAGATCCTCAAATCCCACGGCAGTAGGGTTGGGGTGGGGGGTTTGAGGAGGTGAGGCAGGGCATCACACCCGCACGAAGTGCTACCTAACACATTCGATTTCCATATGTAGTTCTTTATATCTGGTAGGGAGGACCCTGAGTTTTACACATAAACCTAAGATTTTGAGGCCCTTTATTTTTCTTGTTTTTTTTTTTTAATTTTTGGATGTATTGGGTCTTCGTTGCTGCGTGCGCACGGGCTTTCTGTAGTCGTGGCGAGTGGGGGCTACTCTTCGTTGCAGTGCGCGGGCTTCTCACTGTAGTGGCTTCTCTTGTGGAGCACAGGCTCTAGGCGCGTGGGCTCAGTAGTTGTGGCTCACAGGCTCTAGAACGCAGGCTCAGTAGTTGCGGTGTGCAGGCTTAGTTGCTCCGCAGCCTGTGGGATCTACCCGGACCAGGGCTCGAACCCATGTCCCCTGCATTGGCAGGTGGATTCTTAACCACTGCGCCACCAGGGAAGTCCAGAGGTCCTTTATTTTTAAATTGGTCTTTCTTTGTCAACTCCCCCTTGGTGTCTGGGGTGGGTGATGAGGGGATTCAGAAACAAAACATGACCTCAGGCGTGGAGGCCAAGATCTCCTTTATTGTAAGGAGATTCCAGTCTCTAGTTATAAGCAGCCCAGAGCCCATGGTTGAAAGCTAGTGGGAATATAACACTTGGCTGGAAAAAGGAAGCAGGAGATAAACATTGAAAATGCTCTCTTTGGGACTGTTATGTCTTAAAGCATTTTCAGGAGGAGGCAGGAATGTTATTCAGACACATGGACTAGTGATTTGAGGATAAGGTGACTGGGAAGAGGAGGAATAACAGGAAACTGGTTCTGAAAGGCCACCTAAAGCAGTACTGAATAGTGCAGTCACTATGCTGTTCGTCATACCTAAGTGCGGTTCGAATCCTCAGTTCCCTCTATTTGCTGTCATGGATGGACTTCCCAACCCACTCCACTTGTACAATGGATCATTATAATCCCAGCTCTTTGGAGGTTCTTCTCTCTCCTGCATCATTCGTCTCCAGTCTTCTTGAGGTCATTCTTAGCAGCGGTACTGTCTGATGTCTTTAAAAAGATAACAACTCCCTCCAGCTATCAGCCCTTTGCTCTGCTCCCATGTGTGGCAACATTTCTCAAGATCTGTCTGTACTCACTGTCTATTCCTCACTTCCCATTCTTAGGAAGGAACTGGCTATGTTTTAATCCCTTCTCAATAAGCATTCGTTCTAGATCACCCCATAGAAACCTCACCCACGTAAGAATCTGCTGGTTATTTCTCAAACCTCATCTTCTAAAGCCTCTTGGCAGCATCCGGCACAGCTGATGATTCTCTTCTTCTCCAAATGCTTCCTTCAGTTGGCCTCCAGAATATTATATTCTTTAAATATGCCTCCTATCTCACTGGCCCATCTTTCTCAGCTGCCTTTGTTGCGTCCGCCTCCTCTGCTCTCTTCTCTACCCTTACTTTCCCTAATCAGTGTACTCAATTCTTGCTTTAAATTATCTTAATATCATTTTTAAGCTGATGATTCCTGAATCTTTATCTCTATTCCTGACATCTCCTCCGAAATCCAGGAAGCCTACTCTACATGTCTACTCAGATATGTAATAAGCACTTCAAATGTAATTGTTCTGAATAGAACTTAAAATCCTCCCTTAGTCTTAAGACAAAAAAAGCAAAGAGATATTGAACTGTAGCTCACAGTTTATTTTTCACAGTGATATGCATTAGCAATTCTGAAACTATTTTGTATATAGTGCAGGATTGAGCAAATGGGTCAACATATTGAGAATAATAGGAACCAGGTTTCTCACTGGCTGGTTGTTTGGAGAAGAAATTACAAATACGGAAATGGAGAAGTTAAAAGTCTTAGTATAAACTTGGGGTATTTGACATAGATCAATAGATGACAGACAGATAGAGTAAATGAATAGAGGAACACACACCCACATACACACAGCTCTTCCTGCTGAGAAGACATAGAAGCACTGACATCCCAGGAACAATAGATCTTGATTTCAAAATGCCATTCCTCACAAAAAGGAATCAGGATTTCTTGGAAACCAAGGAGCAAGGAAAGTAGAAGGTAAGCCTGGAGCATCTTCCTGTGCTAGAACGTAAGGAATTGTTCAAAGAATAATGGAGACATGTCGAAAGGACACAACTAGCATGAAGAAACTCTCACCGGCTAAACTTGGGAAGTTTGAGCATCAAAATAATTAGTAATGGTAATATATAAAAATAATCCTTTGAATAAAACAAATATCCATGAGATAAAACTAATATAAATACATTGATAAATGCAGGGGAAAGTAAAGCTTTACCTTAAAGTGTAATGACAACTAATAAATGTGAAAACAATGATAGAGTTTGGGGGGCATGGAAATCACCATTTTGCAGCCATCTTTGTTAAGACTTGATTTAGCAGAGAATCATCAGTGGATGATAAAACTAGCGGTTGAGTGTTTGAGGAGGAAGAGGGTATTTACAGGATATTAATCTCCAAGTAACTGTCTGTACATTAATGGCAAAGTGAAATACAGTAACTGTACAGTGGAGAGAGGTGGTGGACATTACCTTAACAAAGTAATCAAAGCTAATGTCACCAATAATAGGACAATACTCCATTATATGTTTCTTGATATGACGCAGTGAGGACATAACATTTGTAGTATTCCTGCTGAAAAGGCTTGCTGATCTAATCATAAGGAAACCTGAGATAAACCCAAATTAAAGGACATACTAGAAATTATTTTGCCTCTCCTCTTAAAAAATATCAAGGTCGTGCTTCCCTGGTGGCGCAGTGGTTGAGAGTCTGCCTGCCGATGCAGGGGACACGGGTTCGTGCCCCGGTCCGGGAAGATCCCACATGCCGCGGAGCGGCTGGGCCCGTGAGCCATGGCCGCTGAGCCTGCGCGTCCGGAGCCTGTGCTCCGCAACGGGAGAGGCCACAGCAGTGAGAGGCCCGAAAAGAAAAAAAAAATCAAAGTCTAGAAAGACAAAAATGAGGAACTGTTTCAGGTTAAAGGATACTGAAGATATAGGGAAACTAAAAGTAATGCATAATACTGGGCTGGAAAGAAAAAGAAAGACAATATTGGAAAATTGTCTTTGAATATAAATTAGATGAGAAATAACATTCAACAGTAAATATACTGATTTGGATCATTTTACTGTACTTATGTAAGTGAATTTCTTGTTCTAGGAAATGCACTCTGAAATATTTAGGGATAAAGGGTGATTTGCAACTTTTTTAGATGATTCGTAAAGAGAAATGGAATGTTAAAGCAAGAGAGCTAGAATGTAAAATAAGTGGTGAATCTGAATATGAAGTAGAGTGTATACTATTTTCACAACTTTTCTAAAAGATTGAAATTGCATTAAAATTAAAAGCAATGTTTATATCTATGTTGTTTTAGAAGAATCAGGGACTTCCCTGGTGGCGCAGTGGTTGAGAATCCGCCTGCCAATGCAGGGGACACGGGTCCGAGCCCTGGTCTGGGAAGATCCCACTTGCCGCGGAGCAACTGGGCCCGTGAGCCACAACTGCTGAGCCTGCGCGTCTGGAGCCTGTGCTCCGCAACAAGAGAGGCCGCGACAGTGAGAGGCCCGTGCGCCGCGATGAAGAGTGGCCCCCGCTCGCCGCAACTAGAGAAAGCCCTCGCACAGAAACGAAGACCCAACACAGCCAAAAATAAATAATAAATAAATAAATTAGAAGAATCAGGAGTGGCAGAAAGGTCATAAATAATGTCAGAAGCTAATATCAAGTTCAACAAGAAAAGAAACAACAAGAAACATAAGTGAGGATATGCTGAGAAGAAGGAGTTCAGAATTTTACCACAAAAAGCTGTTTCCAAGGGTTATGATGTCTAAATCATGGCCTCACTAATAACGGCTGTGAAAAGGGAAGATCAAGATCCTGGCATTGTGACAGTTAAGGCATGAAGAGGCCAGTCATCAATACAATGTTCGGAGTCTACAAAGATGACAAGAGTGATTCAGAGAAGTCTTTGTCTACAACTAAGTGTTGAAGTCATCAGATAAGATGGAATCAGTAGATAACAGCAACGAGGTTGGGGAGAAGGTGGCATTAAGTGAATAACATTGGGAGTCCAAAGAAAGGCATTAACAAGGGTTTGTGGGGAGCAGTGAGGGAGAAGCAGATAAATGGAAGCTTAACGTGTAATGACCTTTCCAGGATCAATGAGGGAAGGTAGGAAAAAAGCCCTCTGTTTGAGAGGGTGGCCAGAAAAGCAGTATCATCAGGGAAAACCATGTTTCACTTAAATAAAAGGAACTGAGAGCATTCCAAGGAAATGTCAAAACTGCGGGGTTGTCTCTTCAACAAATGGTGCTGAGAAAACTGATTATCCACATTCAAAAAAATAAGTTGGATCCTTACCTTACAAACTATACAAATACAAAATCAACTCAAATGGACCAAAGACCCAAATGAGAATTAAAAACTATTAGAAGAAAATACAGTGGAAAATCTTCATGATGTTGGATTTGTTAATGATTTCTAAAATACAACACCCAAAGCATAAGCAATGAAAGAAAAAATACATAAATTGGTTTTCAACAAAATTGAGAACTTATACATCAAAGGACACATTAAGAAAGTAAAAAGTCAAGGCACAGAATGGGGGAAAATATTTGCAAACCATATATCTGATAAGGTCTAGTATTTAGAATATAGAAAGAACCCTTACAACAAAAAAAAGACAATTTTAAATGGTCAAAGGACTTGAATAGACATTCCTCCAAAGAAGATATACAAACAGCCAACAAGCACATGGAAAGATGCTGAGCATCGTTAGTCATTAGGGAAATGCAAATCAAAACAATGAGATAGGGACTTCCCTGGTGGCGCAGTCGTTAAGAATCCGTCTGCCAATGCAGGGGACACGGGTTTGAGCCCTCTTCCAGGAAGATCCCACATGCCGCAGACCAACTAAGCCCGTGCACCACAACTACTGAGCCTGCGTTCTAGAGCCCACAAGCCACAACTACTGAGCCCATGTGCCACAACTACTGAGCCCGTGTGCCACAACTGCTGAAGTCTGTGCTCCTAGAGCCCATGCTCTGCTACAAGAGAAGCCACCACGATGAGAAGCCTGCGCACAGCAATGAAGAGTAGCCCCTGCTTACCACAACTAGAGGGTCCGCCTGCAGCAATGAAGACCCAACACAGCCAAAAATTAAAAACAACAACAACAAAAAAAAAAAACACGAGATACCACTTCATACCCACTAGGATGGCCATAATAAAAAATGGAAAATAACTGTTGGTGAGGATGTAGAGAAACTGGAGCCCTCATACATTGCTGGTCGAAATGTAAAATGGTACAACCACCGTGGAAAACAGTTTGGTGGCTCCTCAATAATTTAAACCTTGAACTACTACATGACTCAGCAATTTCACTCCTAGGTGTGCATGTATGTGTGTGTGTATATAAACAAAAGAAAATTTGTATGCAAATGTTCACAGCAGATCTATTCACGATAGCCAAAAGGTGGAAATAACCCAAATGTCCACAATGGATGAATGGATAAACAAAATGAGAGAAATCCATACAATGGGATATTATTGAGCTATAAAAAGGAATGAAATATCAATACTTGCTACAACATGGATAAATCTTGAAAAAATTATGCAAAGTGAAAGAGACCAGAGACCTAAGACCACTTATTCTATGATTCTATTTGTATAAAATATCCGGAATAGATAAATCCATAAAGACAGAAAGCAGGTCAGCAGATGCCAAGGGTGGGGGAACATGGAAGTGACCACTTAATGGGTACAGGTTTCTTTTCGCAGCGGTAAAAATGTTCTAGAACAAGATAGTAACGACAGTTGCACGATACTATGAATGTACTTAATGCACTGAATTTTACATTTTAAATTGGTTAAAAAAGTTTTATGTTGTATATATTTTACCACAATAAAAAAAAATGCAGGTTATTTTAGAGAACCTGGTAGAAGTAGCTAGACAGGTGTGAAATTCTATCAAGCATCTGCAGGATCAGGAACAAGCAGGTGGGAGTAGTTGCATGAAGACACCAAAAAGAAACTTTGGAACCAAATTTTGAAAATCTTTGAACATCATGTAAAAGAGTTTGGACATTACTCTAGAATCAATAAAGAACCACCGAAGAGTTTTAAGCAACCTGGTAAATCGATCTGAAGAAGTTCTAAAGTTACTGTAACATTCTTTGAAATGGAGGCCTGAAATGACATCTAAACATGTATCAGAAATTCTCTTTTATTGACAGTTTCATTAAATAGACTTGATTAAAATGTCTCCCTCTCTGTCCCCAGAAGCCAAGGTGCTAAAGTCCTTTCCTAGTATATAATTTTTCCAATCTCCTTCTTAAACTGTAAGCCAAAAGTACCCAGACTGCTGGCCATCCCTAACAAGGTTTTAATAGGTCTCTTAGGATGCTTTTTACATAAGGATACGAATGCCTCCCTCAACAATTAGTGGACTGAAGGCCTAGGCTATTTTAACAAAAATATTTCCCCTGCTCCCAGGCAGTCCTGAAGCTTCCTCCCAGCTGTGGGATGACCTACGCCTAAGCACAAAAGCCAGGGCTGCTGACATTTCATGGCAGGAAGTCAACTCTGCAGCCTGCAAGTCTGGCATGTAAGGCGTATAGATCTATCTTTAATCAAAACCACAGACCGTTGGCACCTTGGGCACTCCAAGAATGCAGACAAGAATTCTCTGTGATCCAGCCCTGGCCCAAAGCTCCCATGAACACCTGACATTGAGAGACTTGGTAAAATCCAATCTTAACCCTTCACTCTTCGAGCTGAGTTAAATACTATCCTATCTGAGATAGATGAGTTCATAAATCTCACACAGAGGACTCATGACCATAGTTCTCCAATTATGTGCCTTTCCTGGATTTTAAGGTATTATAGCTTCAGATTCAAGTGTTCAACTAAAAAATATTTTTTTTTATTTTTAAAATCAACCACACATTCACCAGGGTTCATTCAAGACCCTTCATGAATTGCCCAGTCTCTCTAACCTTCTAGACTCATCTCCCACTGTTTCCCCACAGAACCCTAACTTTTGTCCACTTATCTCATTAGTTGTGTGTCTTCTGATGTGTCAGTTGCTGAGGATTCTAGGCTGGGTAAGACACAGTTTCTGCCTTCATGGTATTATATCAGCTCAACAGAAAGACAGACACTGGGCTGTCATAGGAACAAGGCATTTGCCAAGAATGTCTCTCCAGTACTGTTTTAGTATCTGTCAAATTTTTTTGCCAAAGATCTTAGGAGCTTTATGAAATTAGTGACGCCTCCCCATTCTAGGCAGGACTTGACTCTGCACGGTTTTAATCACAATGAGATGGAAGCTTAGGACAATTAGACCAGCCAAGAAAGCTTTACTGTCCCTTTTTGTCGGACAAAATGTGGTGCCTAGCAGCACCCAGGAAGCACCAGCTCTTCCCCTGCTCTGAGCAGGGTGTGTGTCTCCCCACCTGAGTGATCCAGGATTCCTAGGGGCATGTGTACAAACCCACAGCCAAACCTCACTTTACCAAGCGATGGCTGCAAAAGGTGAGGGGGTGTTACGTCCTTCTGGCGCGACTTGGGCCTCAAACTGTGCTATCGAATCACAACTCTTTTACTTCTTTTGAGACATAAAGGGGCAAATCTCTTTCTAACCTGTTATAGCATCATTAAACAACATGCAGAACTGTGGACAACTTTATCTCAGAAATGTTTACGAGATCCACATGCTTTCTCCCCTTGTGTGATAGGTAGAATGTATTTTATAGTGACTTGTTTAAGAATAATAAACAATGAGCACAGTTTGTTAATCCTGTTTGTTTCCCATAAAGAGAGAAAACAATCATTATACGGTAAGCGTCAGGGATTTTGAGGCCATTGGTGGATGGTTACTTGACTGGGCTAAGGGATGCCCAGATAGCTGGTAAAATGTCTCTCTCCCTCTCTCTCCCGCCCCCTCTCTCTTGGAGCTGGGGCATCCATTTTTTCCTGTCTTCAGACATCAGAGTTCCTGGTTCTTGGGTCTTTGAACTCCTGGGCTTACACCAGCACCCCTACCACTCCAGGTTCTCAGGCTTCAGGCTCAGACTGGTAGTTACACCACGGGGCTCCCCTAGTTCTCAGGCCTTTAGACTCGGACTGAATTATACCACTGGCTTTTCTGGGTCTCCAGCTTGCAGATAGCAGATTGTGGGATTCAGCCTCCATGATTGTGAGTCAATTCCTATAACAAACCTCCTCATATAGATCTGTAGATATGGATATAGATCCTATTGATCGTGCTTTTCTGGAGAACACTAATATACCCTTTAAAGGGGAAATTGACTGAGAAGCTCCCACAGCAAATATCTAGCCAGTACTGAGCATATGGTAAGTTTGTGATGTCACACTAATTTTAGTAGTAAGTGTGCTTCCATAGGAACCAGATTCTCCTTGAATTTCCAAATAGCACTTTTTTAGTGCCTATTAGGTCAATTTACGTACAGGAATTCTATTACACAATTAGTGACTAAATTTTCATTAATCTCCCCACCCTCTGCACTTTGCAAGCTAACACCCATTTTTTTTTTTTTTTCCCATAGGAACAAAAAGTTTGCTTTATTCAAGAGGTCAGCAACCTGGGGGTATGTGTCCAAAAACCAACCCTGAAGATTCTGCTTGACCATGAACGTTTTTAAAGCGAGACCAAACTAACACCAATTTCTGATGCATCTGAGTGAGTCATGAGGCATACCGTTTCTTGTCTGTTATTTCTACTATTTCTACCCTATGAATCAACCATTCCATACTGCTGGAATGGAATTTAAACAGAGGCAGTGATCACTGTGAACTTTGTATGTAGAAAAAAATTATTGTGGGGCACCTGGGAACCATGTCTGAGTGTTCATTTTGGACTGCATCAGTGTGAAACATCACTATTCCAAGGCTATTAGAGTCTTGGTGCATCCCAAGTGGACCAACATGGAAATCTTTCTCTTCTCCCTGCTCTCCTGGCTGTACGGCAGCCCAAGATCCTCCACAAAGCTCAGAGAGTCAATTCATTGTCCGCTCTGCAGACCCAACTCTCTCCAAGGCCAGTTCAAGGTCTAGATTTAGATGGAGGTAGTAGGAATTTTGCCTTAATTTCCAACCAAGGAGCCCTCGGCCTTGGAATGATTAGTTCTTGATTTAAAAATAATTTGTTTTCCCTGAATCAGTTTTATATCTATTAGCACTTAGAGGAGAGGACAGGTAATTATTTGGTATCCTAGAATGCCAACAGGCTTAAAATGGGCCATTTCTAAACCAGCTCAGTTTCACTTTCTGGGATAGTTTGACCCCAGGGCAAAGGAGACGAGAGACTGAACACTGAACTCTCCAGTTCTAACTCCTCCTCTCCCTAAATACACACAAATGCTGCAGTTGAAAAGGCAGATCCAATACAGTCTAGAATATCCAACACATCTTATGGGTCATCTGGTCTCTATTTCTCTCCCAAATAACAAGAGCAAGATTCTGTTAAAGAAAAAATACCAGAAGAAATATGGGAGGAGAGAAGATTAATAGCCATATAAAGTAGGAAGTAAATTTAACCTCAGCAAAAATAAAAATTCTAACAATGAAAATCCTCAGCAAACGAAGGAAATCCATCACTGGAAACATGATACGGAAGGTAGATGGTCATGGCAGGGGGCTCTAGAGAGGATATACAATTTGACTGAGAAATTAAAGATTCTCTGAAATCCAAGTACATTATACAGAAGTCACCTGGCTGCTTGCTGTCCAGCCAAAGTACAACCTAGCATCATGGCTTTCCTTCCCACATAGCAGGAGAAGCCACCAGGGGTCAGTGAAAGCTAGAAAATAAAATCAAGTTTGGGTGTTTTAAAAAAAAATAACTTGCCTAAATTTACACTAGGAGATAACATTCTGGACATGTTTTAATAGTAATACTGAAAAGTAATGATAATAAAGGGAATATCAAATACAGAACCTCACAAAAATTATCAGAAAAGTTTGTTAATGAACACCATAATAAATGAACTCCCAATAGAGAATGTCTATCTTAGTTAACCAATGCCACACTGGGAGAGGAAGAAACAGTGCTTCCTATTGATCAGATACACAGCAAATAGCAAAATTACTTTAATAAACTTGGCCATCAGACGCATTCCACCTGGGATCACCACAAGCATCACGGGAAATGGGCAGCTGTTGGAGGATCACAGCTTTTGATTAAATCCAAGGAATTTTAACTGGCTTTTCCACTCTCCCCACGCAAATAACCTCGCTCAGATTCTTACTGGAAATTTTAGAGAAGGTTCTGCCTATTTAGGGAATGGCCTCTGCCACAAAGAAACAAGTGAAAATCATCAGCTCCCGCTCACCTCAATGGGCCCTGAAAATTGCCATGCTTAGAACAGACTGGCACCTCCCAGAAAATTTCATATTTTTCTACCTCAAGGTCAATGGGTTCTTATGGGGGCCTCACATGGACTTTCAAATTAGCCATATGCTTGAGAATTAGCTACCCCTCTTTGCCTCAAAAGCAAAGAAGAAATAAAAACCAATATTCTTATACCACTTTATGCTTATAAGACAACATTTTCCCTTGTGTTTGATATTAACAGCAATCCTGTGTTGTGGGTAAAATAATTCCATGCCCATTTTATAGATGAGGAGATGGAGGCTAAACAATTAACCCAAGTTTGCACATTGGGTTAACTTCTCAGCATCGAGTTCCCCACTTGTAAATTTTTCTGACTCAGCTCTAAGAGAAAATAAAAATAAAGAGCCATATGCTCTTAAAAATGTTTTCCCTTTCCATAGAAAATCACCATATAAAGGTAGAATAAAGAGACAAATACAGTTAATCCAGCAGAAAAAAAATTAAAACATTCAATACTGCAACTAAAGAAATTTTTGTCAAAACCTAGTTAAAGATACTCAACTTGTCACGAGACTATACCACTGTAAACAAAATAGAAGTTATATATTTATCATCTATCAAAACACACATTTTTTTAATCCATGTCTTTGGCAGGAACAGAGTGGGTTGTGAGCCAACTTCACTTAATGTTTGCTTATAAGGCTTAATTTTATATTTTGAAATTTTAATGTGAAGAAACTAGGAGACGTGGAAAAGTACAAGTTATGGGGATTTGAGAAGAAGCCTTAATAATATAATCCATTTACCCTCCTGAGTTCTGAACTAAGCAAGATAAACAGAAGTCGGGCAAATGAGACGACAGACGTCAGCTTCACATGAGCTGTTGGGGAATGGGACTCAGGTGGGAAGCAGCAGTGGTCCCTAATAATGCACCCTGAACAGATTTACCCAGAAGCCGGACCCAAGGCAAAGATTTGACCCCCAGTAGTATACCTGGGCGTTAATCCAAGCAGAAGAGTGAGGGGAATGAGACAGGGAAGGAAAGAAAGCCAGCAAGGAGCATGTCCTAAAGTCAGTTACCAATATACAAGTGTATAACTGAATCACTTCGCTGTACAGCAGACACTAACACAACATTGTAAAGCAACTGTATGCCAATAAATATATATATATTTTAAGTATCAGTCAATCAATCAATAAATAAAGTCAGTTCCCACCGTGGGCAGCCTGTTCTCAATCCAGCTGGGGGACTCTGGGAGAAAGCAGAGAACACACCTCTGAGAGTTGTCTCACCCCAGTGTCTCTGAAACTAGCTCTTTATTCATCAACTCCCACTCCATCCTTGCTGGAGACTGGCCTCTAAGGACATCAACTCTAGGGCACTTCCAGCTTGTCCTGTGCATGGGCCAAGCATGTTCCTGTGGCCAGGAACACACGCTAAGAAAGCGCAGGCATTGGTAATAAGCAACCTTCTGCCTGTAGAGGTGAAGGCTGGGAGGAGAGAGATGGGGCACCCACAGTACTTGCTGTACCCATCGAGTCACAGAGAGCACAGGCCAACCTCACCGTGTGACCAAGAGCAGACCAGACGCTAGGCTCTCCTGAGCCAAGAAAGAGAAAGGGATTGAGTCGTGTGTGCTCAGCTCCTCAACCAAAGTCACATCAGCTAAGTCACTCTTCTGCCAAGAGAAACAAGTGAGGGAGCAAGAGGGGCCAGGAGTGAATGTTGACGGAGCTATAGGGAAAAAGGGCCCCCATAAGGACAGTTGGGGTGATGTTTACAGCAGGTAAGAAGGGTCTAGAAACATTACCTAGAATGCCTTCACTCATCTTTTTACCTCTTGTTACCAAAAGGAAATCTCGAGCAAGCCACTTTTCCCGGTTTGACTTAGGTTTCACTGAATTATTAGCATATTTCTACATAAAGACTAGAAAGTATAATTTGGGTACTATAGATCCAAAGCAAATACCTTTAACAGAGTCGACTGGCATAAAAATTACTTTCAGATGTTTTATATATATTATATATATATATATATATATATATATATATATATATATATATATCCTCTAAGGGAGAATTCAAAATCATAACCCAATGGTTGGGTAGTAAAAATCTGTCTAGGGCTTCCCTGGTGGCGCAGTGGTTGAGAGTCCGCCTGCCGATGCAGGGGACACGGGTTCGTGCCCCGGTCCGGGAAGATCCCACATGCCGTGGAGTGGCTGGGCCCGTGAGCCATGGCCGCTGGGTCTGTGCGTCCGGAGCCTGTGCTCCGCAACGAGAGAGGCCATAACAGTGAGAGGCCTGCATACCGCAAAAAAAAAAAAAAAAAAAATCAGTCTACTTTAAAATATTTTTATAACTCCCAGATACCAATTAAATTGACTTAAAGAGGTGAGAAGTAAATAGGCAGAAATAAACACTACAAACAGCAAAACAGCCAAGAATATAACTTGTCAGAAAAAAAGCTTGTATAGGGTTATACCATACTTATGCTAGGACTTAAATACTTCTGGATGTGGCAGACCAACACACCACCTAATTTATTTTATTAGAAAAGGGAAGCCTTTCTGACATGAAAAATATATGGCAGCCCAGTGTATGTATGTGTCTATGCATATATACACGTATGTATATATACATACACACATAGGCTGTGCGTGTTCATGTATATGTGTCTATATCACTGACTTACTGGATGGAGATTAAGTAACGGCCTTTGGCAAGTTTCAGCTCTGTAGGAAGTGGAGACAATCAATACAGATCTCTAAAGTTTCCATGACAGAAGTGTGTGCTATGAGAAACAATGGACTACCTTTAGGGCCAAAAACCATGTATTTATTCAGTCCTCATTCATTTATTCATTCCACAGCAACTGAGTGCCTACTTGGCAGACAGAAGATTAGGAAAGAGCAGAAAAGAGGTTGTATATGTTATCTATTGCTGCGTAACAAGTTAACCCAAATGTAGTATCTTAAAACAACAAAAATGTATTATCTCACAGCGTCAGGAATCTGAGGGAGGCTTAGCTGGGGGCATCTGGCTCAGGGTCTCTCAGGAGGCTGCAGGCAAGGTATCAGTTGGGGCTGCAGTCATCTGAAGTCTTAGCTGGGCTGGTGGATCTACTTCCCAGGTCACTCATGGGACTGTTGCCCACAGCCCTCGGTTACTCACCCCATGGTCTTCTCCAAACGACTGCACACAATATGGCAGCTGACCTCCCTAGAAGCACATGCTCTAAGAGAAAGAGAGCCACCAAGAAGGAAGCCGCCTGGCAATCTCTTTTGAGACAAGTGTATTTGGAGCCTTGAGTCACCATGTAAGAAGTGCTGCTACCTTAAAACTACCATGATGGAGACAGCACATGGAAAGAGCACAAAGACGCAGAGAAAGATGCCCGAGGAGCCCCAGCTGTGGGAGCCCTCGGCCCAGGCCGCAGACCTGTGAGTCTGGAGGCCTTAGAGACCACCCAGACCCAGCCACAGAGGGACTGCAATCCCATGAGAGATGCCAAGGGGGAACCCCCCTAGCTGAGCCTAGTCAACTCAGCATTATCAGAGATAATAAGAGATTGTTCTAACAAACCACTATTGGAGGGTGGTTTGTCACACAATAACAGATAACCTGAAACAGATCTTACGAAGAACACAATCTCCTTCAACTTTAGCCAGAAAAAGGATTAAAAGTCATCATAGATTTGCCTAAAAAGACTGTTGTGTTTTAGAAGGGTTTTGGCAACCCTGGAAGCCAGTGATTTCATTCTCCCAGTTTCCCCTCCCCCCTTCATTCTAAGGCCTCCTGCAGCACGTTTTCTAACGCAGAAGCTCAGCTCTGTCAAACCTTCTTCATTACAAAACAAGTGAAACACCACTTTCTAACCCCTCGGTTTGGAGATTCTAGTGGTCCTCGCTTTCAGAAGCGGCTATTTCGAGAGAGAAAACTACCAAATGACTGACGAAATGCTATTTTACTGGAAGACAGCAGCATCAAAAGGTCACTTTCAACACAGCATTAATATAAATGTTGTGTCTTAAAGCACGTGTAAAACCTTCCTGGGCGGCCCCTTTTAATCACCACACCAGGAGGTGTTTTACTTATTGAAGGACAACAAATGCAGGCAACTCTCAGTGAGGCATTTGCTTCCCAGATCTGACTTACAGGATGCTACCTGTGCAGGCAGGGAAGCAGCCGCAGGAATAACAATCACAGCATCTGCCAATGAGATCAACCACCCCCCTCCCCCTCTTCCCAGGACACTAGCCGAAGCGGGAAGGCAATGGGGGTGGGCGGTAGCCAGCAAGCAGAGTACAGGGGCTGGGCAGGGCAGGGGGATAGGTGAGGTGAAAGCAAGTGAAACACCCGAGCTCTAACTCATCAACTATTTCTCCCTAAGTCCGTGGCAGCTCTCCTACATGGGAGTTAGAGTTGCCACGTATGCTAAATATGAACTAAGTGGCCTGGTCCTCCTTTCTACAGGTACAGAAAGTCAAAACAGCTTTGCTGTCAGATCATGGCCTGAATATTTGATTGGCTCCATAGATCTCAGAGGCCTTTGCTGCAGGTTTTTGATATTTACTTACTGGCCTTTAACTCTGGGCCAGCTCTGCTCTCTATTACAAGTGCAACACAGAAATGTGGTCATGAAGTACTTTGTTGGATTCAGTCACTCTGCAGGTCAACTCCTGGTTCCTCATGCCAACCCAGAGAGCTTACGTGGCACTGTCATTACTTCCTGAGAGAAGCATTACAGTTAGCTCATTATTTAGGTTACTATGATATGGGAATGCCTAACAGGAGTGTGTTGGATAGAAGGTATGTGTTCAACAAATGCAGTTCATTTGTTGACGATGACACTAATTGGCAAGCCTGATTAAGCCCTAACCTCTGCAGCGATGGTTCAAGTCTAGCAGCACATTTGCATCGCCTAAAGGGCTTTTAAAAATGCTGATGCCAAGCCTGCCCCAGAACAGTTATATCAAAATGACTAGAAGTGGGAACGTGGCGTTGGTATTTTTAAGAGCTCCCTCACGGTTCGCACGTGCAGCTAAGTGAACTTCTGCTTTATATTATTTTCATAGTCAATTAATCCTTATTGGTTTCAGAATCAATGTTTTTGAATGCCTTCTCATACTGTAGGGCTGACCACCCTTACTGTTCACCTTCAACTGTTGCTACAGGTAGTCCTGCAAATGGCCCTAAATCCTTCTTAAAAGGAAATTTACCAGTTAAGAAAAAATGGAAGACTATTAGAAAAAGGAGAGCTCTTAGAAAAATTGTCTGTTGCTTGAAAGTAGAAATTCTGTACTCAATTTTCCTGAGTCTAGTCACTCTCCCTAAAAATTTAGCAATTGTTTCTAAGTATCTCATGTAACCCAAACAAATCTGGGTGCCCTCTAGACCAGAATTGGCCTAGTGTTGTATCCATAAACCAGCACAAATATATCTCCAAAAGGCCTTGACAAAGGGTGTAAGTCTTTACTTATATTTCTTGAAAAGTGAGAGAGAAGAAATTATATAGCATGAAACATAGCAAACTAAGATTAAAAACACCATCTTCCCCAAATCCCACATCACAGCATAGCGAATGTCTCTAATATCTCCTCCCTGCTCTCTCAGAAACACCCTTTCAAAAACTCGGCCTACTCAGGATTTTCCATTTCTCTCTCCTTCTTCAAATCCACTCTTTCCTCCCACAAATAGCTTTCTGTCTCTATAATATTTCTGTCATTGTTACCTTTTATGTTTTATGCCCAGTATCCATAATTTCTTATTCTAGTAATAAAAGCACTTTTTCTCAGGAAATCGCCCCCTTCCTTGAAAGTGTTTCAAATGTAGCTGAGCAAACCTGTCTCCAAGGCTGAGTGCGAGAGCTGGCCATCACCTGTAATCCGCAGTGACCTGTCTGTTCAGGGTGAGCACAGGTCAGCCAGCCCAGTTAGAGGCAACGGGACAACTTCAAGACGGCTTATGCTGTTAGACAAAGACTTTCTCTTTCTTCTGAGGATACCAGCCTTAGAAATACATCTCTAATTGCCCTAAGTGACCACAGAAGCCTGAGAATGAAACCAACAACAAGGACATAGAACGCAGGGGTGGAAAATAGGTGCACCTGGGTGTGACAGCATTGCTCAAGTAGGCTAATCCCAAACCTATTAAGCTTTTGATGGAATCCAGCTGTGCTTCAAGAACAACTATCCTGTTTCACAAATGAAAGAGAAACTATTTTAAAGTATAGTGAGTTAGGTTTCTGTCACTTGACACTGAAAGTTATATGCAATACAGAAACCGGTGCTTGGAAATAGGGAATAGTATTACAAATAAGAGTCCATAATGGGGAATTGGCCAAGCTGTGTTAGGTTAGATGGCAGTTAGGAGACCTCTGGCCTAACTAAGCTAAGAAGCTGGAAATGTTTGTTACGAGGTGATTTACCTGTTGCACCTGGGGATATAGAGAACATGTCGAAGAAGGCTGGAATATTAAGGAATTTTGCAGAAAAACTCTAGAATGTAGGGATATATCCGTTACTCCTTGCCGCCTTCACTAAGCTCCAGCAAGAAAAAAATTTCTTTTACAAACAACTCCTGTGCACATTTGCCCTTCTAGAAACAGAGGGAAAATAAAACCTTGCTAAGAAAGACCCTTTCTACGTACAAGTAATTTGGAGAAGCTTTCAATTCTGTTTGTATTTTACTTGCAGGGTTAGAGATACTAAGCCCCAGGATAACGTTGGAATTGAAGATAAATGTGGGAGCAGATTAGACAGCAAGAGGAATCAACAGCCTTCTCCCTCAGGCTTCTTAAAACCTGTGAACTTCCTATTTTAAAAGGAGACAATCTACCCCAAGGAAAAGAGCCAGTCATTGGACTTCGGGTTAGGGACAAGGGAATGATAAGATGGGACTTCTGCCCTATCTTGAGACAGAGGCCAAACTGGAGGGTATTAAGCTGATCGCTGGTCAGATGGACAGAACTCACTCTAATTTCAATTCAGGGGCACTGACTTGACAAGATAACTAGCTTTGTTTTTACTAAAATTGAGTGGCTGCAAACAGAGCCCAAACCTACTAAGCTTTTAAGGGAATTGTGTTTTCAGAGAATCCTCGGTCTATTGAACAAAGTTCACACATATAGTTTTCTGCAGCTTTTCTTTTTTCAGTTAGCAATGTCTCAGGGAGAGTTTCATATCAGTGTCTACGAGCTTAATAACCCTCTCTAACTTCTACAAATTTCCTTGTATAAAGGTTTTATCATTTATTTAGCAAATCCACTATTGCTGACCACGACCTCTACCCAATTTAGAGACAGAATAAAGAATACTGCACTGAATATCCTTGACTGTACTTATGAAAAGAGGTTTTTTTTAAAAAAACAAACAAACAAACAAACACTCAAACCTGGTACTATGGGAAGGGTTGCCATGTCCTAGCCAACAACTTCTGGGAACTCAAACAAGCATTTGTTCAAAAAATGAACTGAAAGCTATCTTTATTACCCATGAGTTTTGTGTTTCATTCCCAGATCCGAGAGACGCAGAAATATCCGCCATAACACTTCATCCAAAGAAAGACCCCAGCTATGAGGAGCGCAGTAACCCAAGGGCTGTGAATTTAAGACCTGACCTTTTGTAACGCTCCAGCGTCCCACCAGCACAGTCTCCACACTCCAATTCTCTTTTTCTTCCCGGCTGGTTTTGTCAAACCTCCATGGTTTCCTAGTATGCCAGCAGCGTGTTTGTTTTTCATTTTCTTGCGGCTTTTAAAGCCGCAGATGTGGGTGGGTGGCAGGAACTCAGTACTTCGCTTCCTTAGCAATAAGTACCGCCATCAACTGCACACATATGGCTCCTATTAAAGTAAATGCAAGGCACGTGTCTAATCTGGAGGACAAAATTGGCAAAACTGAAACAGCTGTAGCTATTGACCCTCTGTTTTGAATGGGTACTATAGGAGGTGAATAGTTCAGTCCCTTTTTCTAACCTGCTTATATGACTTCTTCCTTGCAAAGTGGTCATTTCTTTCTACCTCTGTTCACATACCCTAGGATTTTCCCCAGACTTCTCTAGGTTCAGTATTTCTTTCTTTCTCATTATAAAAGAAAGAAAAAAAGCCATTTGGCATAGTCTGTAAACACCAATGATAAAGAACAACTCCCAGTGCCTGCAGAAACTGGGTGACCAGGTATTGGTATATTTTAGAAGTAAATCAAATTGGGAATCTAACTGGGACAGTGGTTGAACATAAGATTCCTTTTGCCCCCATGTGTCTGTGATTCATGAATCAACGCAGTGAACATATTTTGAGCATCTCAGGGTGCCAGTTACTGGTAGAATCTGGACACACACAAAACAAAGACAATTTATATTTCTAAGGATTTCACATTCTAGAGAGGACAGACCAGAAAACTGCCTCTCACAAGAATCCATGAACAACGAAAGGGCAGAGAAACTGTGCTATTTGTTGTTGTGTTGTCAGTATTCAACAAATATCTGTTGTATGAATAAAATAATTGCAATGTATGTGATGAAACCAACTAGAGACAGTAGAAACACAGATCTGAAAGTTAAAAGAATGGTCCAAACTTGGTTGGAAAATTATGAATCATCGCCGTAGAGATGTTAGAAGAAAATGTAAAAGTGGGTGAGACTGACCAGGAAGAATATAGGAAGTGTGGCCAGCTTCGGAGTGACTGACCTCTAAGTGACAGATGAAGGGCAAGGAACCACCAAGACACAATCAAAGATGTGGGATGAATATCTATGAAGTGTAATGTCCTAGAAGTCAAGAGAGAGTGTCTTAGTTCGTTCAGGCTGCTATAACAAAGATACCATAAACTGGGTGGCTTACTTCCTGTTAGCATCTAAAGGCATCTGTACACCAACATGAATGAAAGGAAAAGTTCTCCAAGATTAGGCTTCAAGGTGGCAGAGCTGAGGGAAGGATGCCTGAATACCATCGTCATGATTGGCCAAATGAAACAGCTGGTCGCTTTAGACGGGCTCAAAGCTTGTGATCTCTACTATTAAATATGAAGAGGGGACTGCACCCAAACCTCTGCACCTGGAAGCAATTGGCCTCCCAGTCTTAGCCGAACTTCTAAGGATGAGGAACCAAAGGCCTTCATCTCATGGTGCAAAATGACTCCTGCATCACTGGTATGCTATCATTTCCCACACAACCACCAAGTGAGCTGGATAGACTCCCCGTTTCCTCCACCCTTGGGAGAATTTGCTGGAAGAAACAGACATCCAACTGATTTACAATTCTGGACAGCCTTTCCTGTGTACGTGAAAAACTATTTCTCACAGGGTTTTTCTCAGCTGTTGCCTTTTCCTGACGCAAGTGTCAAATGCTCTGGCAGGTGAATTCTACACCCCTGTGGTGGCCTTGGGTGTTGGCACTTGTAAACCAGTATATTTCTGTCATCACTTGCATGCCAAAGCTCAAAAGACAGCTACGTGTGTACTGAAGGAGAATGCAATTAAGAAATGTTTTAGCACACAACCTCAGCATTTCCTTTGGAGAATAAGGGGGAAAGCTGGATAGCAAAGGGGGTTCCAGCCAGGGGAATGGAATCTCTAGAACTAGATACATGAATCTAAGAAGCTTAAAGAGAAAGCAAGGCAGAAGGGAATGATAAAAGATCAGACCCCATCCCACGCCTCATTTGGCTCAAACCTTTGTCTGAGGTAAAGCCCAGAAACTGCTTCCTTTGATTTCTGCCCGACAAAGGTGAAATTTATTTCCAATGCACTTAATATTGTATAGACATAGCAGGAACCGAGTGGAATCAAAGGATCGAAATGCATATGTACCAAGGGTCATCCTACTCTTAGCTTGGTTACCTGTCAGTTGAAACATCCAACACTTTACTGGAAGATAATTAGGTGCCTTCCCTACTTTACCAAATAAAAGAGAGTAGGAAAACCAATCACTGGGTTGAAGCAACACTTTATACATTGAAAAGAATGTGAAATATGAGAGCCAGAAATTATCTTAGAATTAAAATTTCCACACTCCTCTTTTTGAGTAAGGAAACTGAAGCTCAAATAAAGTGAGTTCACCAAAGCCAGCCAGCTGGTTAGTGACAACAGAGACTCTGATGTAGTTATTTAGCAAAAAAAAAAGTCATTTTTCCAGGCATGGTGCTGGGTACAAATGGGTGCAAAGGGGAAATAAACAAACTACACTTATCACACCAAGAATCACATACGTGTTACAGTGGATAAATGCAGGAGTAAGGAGATCATTCAGGTACAATGTGCAGAGTGAAAACAGGAGACACAAAAGCCCGTCTCCTCATGAGCCACCCAAGGTTCTTTCCACAAGGCCCACTCCAGTCAATACCTTCAAAGGAAAAACTTAATGTCATCTCCACAGCATCACATTGTAAAATCTTGTGATTTAAGACAGTTTTATGTGAATGTAAAATGTCATGTTTATTACCAAAATGCATTCAAATCTCACACTTGTACTGTTTACTATAAAGCAGATTGGGGTACATAGCTCAAATATCCCAGACTTCAGCACCCAGGAGGTCACATTTCCCTTTTATACATAAATCACAACAGTTGGAACCCCTCATCCTTTTGACATGCATTATTTTCCAGGTTGTCTTAGTCCATTCAAGTTCAGGATGTTCTAAGAGGATACCATAGACTGGGTGGCATATAAACAACAGAAATTTATTTCTCACAGGTCTGGAGGCTGGAAATCCAAAATCAAGGCACCTGCCTGATTTGGTGTCTGGTGAGAGCCCTCTTCCTGGTTCATAGATGGATATTTTTTCACTGTGTCCTCACATGGTACGAGGGGGCGAGAAGCTCTCTAGGGCTTCTATTATAAGGGCACTAATCCCATTCACGAGGGCACTGCTCCTGTGACCTAATCACCTCCCAAGGCCCCATCTCCTAAGAGTATCATCATGTGGGTTAGGATTTCAACATGAATTTCGGGGGAGGTATATAAACCTTCTGCCTACAGCATAGGTTTTCCTCTTTTACCGGTTTCTGAACATCTCAGTATCTTGTGTGTTCTCTAAATCCTCCTGTCACCAGTCATCTGATTCTAGATTCTGTAAGGTGCTTCTTCTCACCCCAGGAGAGCCATTCCCAAGTATAGCAGAAGCCTTTCCCTTTCACAGCCAAGAAGAAACAGGCTACTTTTGAAAAAATAATGATAATAAAATTATTCTAAAAGTAATTCAAGGGGACTGCACAGTCCCCAGCCCCTTCCAGGTCCCTTATAAAGCAAGTTTATAACACGTCCTCTACCCCAGGCCACTTACTCAGCCCCAAGGGTTTATCCTATGCCTAGTGGCTGTTCATGCTCCAGGTACCTCCACATCTCCAGGTCTAGGCCAAAGGGAACCCAGTCTCAGAGAGAGAAAGAAAAGTGTTTCCCTCACCCTGTTCTAAGGCTCATTTAGGAATGACTTCTTTCCAGAATGATCGACAGTTGAAATGTCCATTTCCTTCGGAGGCAAACCCACTCCTACTACAAGGTTGCAGTTGAGCTGTTCACAGGACAGTTCTATGATGACTGATAGCATATTTCCCAAAGCCCATGTGCTTTAGCCCGTCCCCAGTTTGTAGGACATCAGTAGCTCAATGGAAATTCAGTGATGCCAAAGTTAGTATTATTCTGTGTTGGACAGAATAATGCCTCCCAAAGATGTCCACATCCTAATCCCTGGAACCTGTGAATATGTATGTTACCTTACATGGTAGAAAGGACTCTGAAGATGTGATGAAGTTGAGGGCCTTGAGATGAGGAAACTATCCTGGATTATATGTGTGGGCCCAATGTCATCACAATGGTCCTTAAAACTAGAGGAAATTTCCTGGCTGGGATCAGACATAGATATGACTACAGAAGACTGGTCAGAAAGATGCAACATTACTGGCTTTGCAGTGGAGAAGGGGGGCCACAAGCAAAGGAAAGTGGGCAGTCTAGAGAAGACAGAAGAAGCAAGGAAATGGATATTCCCCTAGAGCCTCGAGAAGGAACACAGATCTGCCAACATCTTGATTTTAGCCCAGTGAGATCCGTGTCACAATTCTGACCTACAGTCTGTAAGATAATAAATGTGTGCTGTTTTAAGCCACTAAGTGGTAATTTGTTATGGCAGCCCTGGAAAAGTAATTCCTTATTCCTTTTCAGTCTCTCCTCATTAAGGATACAAAAGACATGGAGACACAGTCTCACCTAGGAATACACTAGCAATATGTATTATACTTGTTACCCTTGTTATGCCAGTTTACCTTGGATGTGGTGTGGGGAATTTTGATAAGCAGCGGTTCTGTACTAACTTTAGTCATTCTTGGACTCAAGAAAATGATCTAAAACAATAAATAAAGTTGACGTCAATTGGAAGAAATTTTAAATCAATTAGAAATAAATTCTCCAACCCAAGGTGTCTCAATTTGGCACTACTGACATCCAGGGCCAGGTCATTCTTTGCTGTGGGAGGTTGTCCTGTGCATTGTAGGATGTTTAGCAGCATCCTCTACCCACTAGATGCCAGGAGCCTCCAATTGTGACAACCAAAAATTTCTCCAGACATGGCCAAGTGTCCCCTTGAGACAAAATAATCTGTGAGTTCAGAACCATTGTTCTATCCCAAAGGTATTTTGAGGGGAAATAAACGAAGCTATCGTCCAAGGATAACTTTGCTATTTCAGGATAGGAAAATGTTCAGTTGAGAATATACACTGGTAGGATATGTGTCAATCCCACAGGCCTTTACATTCTCAATGCACAGAACACACAGTGTCGGGGATACAAATATCTATTTCGAAGTGATTTAGGTATTAGGACCTTCTTGGATAAATTCACTGTACTCTCCTCCACTTTTAATACAAGTTCTTTTTCCATGAGTCAATCATTTTTCCTGGCACACTGACTTGGAATGGCATTAAACAGAGGTTCAGTGGCATAGCGTGACTTCTTAGGAGATCAGACACCAACACAACCAATTGCAGGTGGCTTTGGGTTACAGGGCACAGGCCAGTGGGCGGGGGGGGGGGGGGGGATGTCGCCATACCGCCACTCCCTGAGAGGGACAGGGGCTTCAAACAGAGCTACATTAACTTGGGCTAAAGTTATTAAATGGGATCTGTTCTCAGAAAAAAAAAAAAATTCCACTGAAGTAGATGTCACACCTACAACCAATCCCATATTTTTATTCCATGCTTGAGATTTAGCTACATTAACCTTAAGTGCTGGCACCTCAGGCTGCCACATGCACAAGAAATCAAAGGTTATCTATTCTTCTCAAATATGGTAATGATCTAAAAATAGGGAAGTGATTTAGGAACTAAACAAAGCAACTGAGGTGGTTGTTTATAACCTGTGAATAAGGCAGTGTATGAATTCAGGAGACAACATTTGAAAATGAAGAATTCAGCTAGAGCAAAACTTAATCCATCATCACAATCACATTAACCAAATTAATAAATGAATGGAACAGAGAGTCCAAGGTTCTATTCCATAGCAAAATAACCAAGAATTTGGGTGACTCTTTTTTTGAGGTGTTTTTTTTTTTTAAATCACTTAGCAAAATGCCCTTGATATCCATCAGAGTTTGTGTATCAGTAATTCACTCCATGGTATGGATGACAGATAAACCACAGTTTGTTTAACCTTTCACCTACTGAGGGATATTTTTGTTGTTTCCAGGTTTACAAATAAAGCTGCTATTAGTAATCACCTACAGGTTTTTGTGCTGACATAAGTTTTCATTACGAGCATAATTGCTGAATTGTATGGTGAGTTTATGTTTAGTTTTTTAAGAAACTGACAACCTATCTTCTAGAGTAATTGTACCATCTTACTTCCTCAACTAGTAATATATGAGAGATTCAGTTTCTCCACACCCCCTGCAGCATTTGGTATTGTCGCTATTTTTTTTTTTTGCATAAACCCATTTATTTAATTTTTTTTAACATCTTTACTGGAGTATAATTGCTTTACAATGGCGTGTTAGTTTCTGCTTTATAACAAAGTGAATCAGCTATACATATACATACATCCCCATATCCCTTCCCTCTTGCGTCTCCCTCCCACCCTCCCTATCCCAACCCTCTCGGTGGTCACAGAGCACCGAGCTGGTCTCCCTGTGCTATGCGGCTGCTTCCCACTAGCTATCTGTTTTACATTTGGTAGTGTATATATGTCCATGCCACTCTCTCACTTCGTCCCAGCTTACCCTTCCCCCTCCCCGTGTCCTCAAGTCCATTCTCTACATCTGCGTCTTTATTCCTAGGTTCTTCGTGACTTTTTTTTTTCCAGACCATCAATAAGGTCAGCTGGGTCTTTTTTGTGGGATAGAGACTTTTTAAATTGGGATTTTCTTTAAAGTACATTTATGATGTCCAGTTGCCAGATGTGGTGATAGTCTATGGAAACAGTATTTGGGAATGGAAAAATAAGTTAAAAGTGATAGATAAATGGGTTCTTTTTAGCAGGGTTCTACTTTAGATGATTTTTTATAAATATACTCCCATAATAAATATTACACAATTAGGGGAAAAATCCCCATTCCTCCTTCAAAATAATTAATTCCTATTTTCCTCTTAGATTCAAGGTGATGTCTCAATTACATTACAGATAAAGGCATTACGGCCACAACTTATAGCTCTCTTTAAATATTTCAAGGTCTGTTACCTTAGCGGGGATTAAGTCCCTATGTGTTTCTCCAGAACGAGGGCCCATGGACAGACGCTTTAGGAAATCAGGTTTCAGAACAAAATACAGAAAGAAACCTCTTGCTGTTGTTGTTTAAGGAGAATGGCTTAGCCACAGACTGAGCTCTACTGTACATCAGCTCTTCCAGCAGGGGCTGCATCATCACTGATTTAAAATGATTTAAAGGAGAGGCTAGCCTAGCAGCCCTTAGAACAGCCTCTTCACACTGCCGGGGTCTACACTCCAGCATCTGAAGGTGGCCATCATGTAAGGCTCCCCAGGTGGTGGGTTCTAAGATGTCAGATGACTCTTCCAGCCCCATAGGGACCTAGCACAGCCCCCCAAACCCTGCCACCCAGGAGCATCAGTGACAGGAGGCTTGGCCTATTTTCTGTGTTGGAGCCACTGTTCATGACGGAGCACGAGCTCTGTCAATAGTGCAGGTTACGAGAGAACGCAAATGGCCCACCCTCTGCTCTTCTCTGCCCTTACTCCCCTCGCCATCAGCAAAATGGTTTGTAACCCAGTGAAGAACCCATCCCTAATTAGTCAGGTCCCCTTTTGATGTTTTCAAGCCTGCTCAAAATGTTGGCTCAAACCTACCCCTTGAGTATATTTATAAACCAAAATCATGCATTCAATAAATATGTATCAAGGACCTGCGTGTATCAGGCACTGTAACAGGCGCCGGGATTAAAGGGGTGAGCAAGATAGGGGTGGGTCCTGCATTTCAAGGTGTTAACAAATACGGAAAATATGCAAATAAACAAGCACTAGCATAAATGAAGTATAATTTGGGAAAACGTAGGGCAGTAAAGGAGCACGTAGCGGCAGCCTCTCACCTATCGGGGTGACAAGGGGCCTGCCAGAGCCAGGGGCCTTCAAGCTGAGACCCGAGGAAGGAGAGGGAATTGGACCTGGAAAAGAAGGAGTGTTCCAAACAGAGAACAAAGCACGAAGGCCGGAAGTCAGGGTAGCTATACACTTCTGAGGAAGTGGTAGAAGCTGCCCATGGCTGGGTTATAGGGGATCCCGAGCAAGGAGTCTGGAGAGGAGGGCCAAGGTCCTTCTGCTCCTTGGTGACTGTGTGGTGTAGCCACGTCAACTCAGTTACACTGGGACCAGGGAAAGCCCCACCCCCAAGCACAATAAAACAACGCACCCAATACCAATGCGCGTCTCTTCCTGGGGCAAAGCTCTGTCCCTGCCCAGACATCCCCAGGCGCTGACTTGCTCTGAACGCTTCCTGCATACAGTCTAGAGGTGACACCGTGATAGAGTCAGTGACAGTCCCTCTGCCCTGTTTCTCTGCAGTTCCCACCAAAGTTTGCTAGGACGCTGCCACCCTCTCCCAGAAGGCACCTGTCAACAAGAGAAACATTAGACACCATAGGCTCCAGGTCTACCGACAGCCCCCTGATTCTGGTACTGCCCTCCTGGATCATTCCCAATAGACAGACGTGAGCAGGGACCTCAGTAGGACATACCCATCTGTCAGCATTGTTCTCAGGGCACAGCCTCATCTGGAGAGGGAGGGAGAGCAGGTACTAGTGAGAGAACATGTCCCTTCCATACTGGAAGGGTTTTATCCTGCTTTTCCCCCTGGGGTTGACTGGAAAGGCCATTCTGGAATGACAGATACTGATTCCAGTCTTTCTCCGCCACACCCCACCCCTAGGTTGCATGATATGGCGTGGGGCTGGGGGGAGATTATGTGGAGGCAACTTTAAGCTGTGCAGTCTCTCCATCTGTAAGGAGGGTCCCTGCCCACACCTCTGCATCACCCAGCTCACTAATGGGCAAAGAGAAAGCTTTCTGTGATTCCCACGCTTAACCACTACCGCTGGTTCAGTGTCTCATGAATGTATGTGGATCTTCAGGGCCCACCTCTCCCCTGTTTCTCAGAGGAGGCAGCCTTCCTGGGCCTCGGCATACAAAGGCCCCAGGGAATGCCCCAAGTTCTGAGTAAAAGTGATCAACTTGGTTGCCAAAAGTTCTTGGTAGGCACGGAGTGGCCATCCAGTGTTGGCCACAGACCAACCTAGGAAAAGAGGCTGCAGTTTTATGCAGTCAAAAGTATGATGAGTTTCGCAGAATCTGAACACTAACTGATTGATCATGATACGAAGGAACACTTGTTTATTTTTTAGGTGTGATCATGGTATTATGGATGTATTAATGAGAGAGAGATCTTTTAGAAAGAGAGGCCCAGGTGCAACATTTATTAGTAAAATTGTGTGCTGTCTAGGGTTTATTTCAACATAATCTGACAATGGAAGGAGAGTGGGTACATAGATGAGACAAGCTTGGCCATTAACTTATGATTGTTGAACCTGTGATGGAGACTCAGAGTACACAGAAGTGATTACACTATATTTTCTACTTTTGTCTGTGTTTGAAATTTTCCCTACTGTGGAGTTTTAAAGCGTATCCTTAGTAAATATGCAAACTACTAGAAAGGTTTAAGATAACTGAAATCCTTTAAAAAGGCTTTAATAAATGGCATTGCACTAGATGAATAAAGGCAGAGCAAGGTCTCCAAGGTCCATGTTGAAGTCAGCAAACCTAAGATTGCTTTTGAAAGACCTTCTGCCGCGGATTATACGTAAGTGAAAACTTGGGCTCAGAAAATTAAGATTAGATCACATACAAAGAAGGGGAAATCAGTGCAGAGATCTTAAGTAGTATATAGTCTCTCTTGGCGATAATACTATTAGATTTACCAGGTAATCAAGACTGAACAACAAAAAAACCACATTTATTAATTTTCGGAAAAGTTTTGGATCCAGTTCTGCCAGAGGGAAGAGGTCCAGTTCCAAGGAACCTCCAGGCCTCCCAATTTGGTTTCTGAGTAAACGAGTGAGAACGTGAAACCTCTCAGAGTCATTCTTTCTATTCCACTGATGGCAGGTCTGGTCCCCTAAATGGACACAAGTTTTATTATCAGAGGGATTGGAAATACCCAGGTGTAAGTCTATGGTGTAGAGATACAGCAAGATTCAGGAAGTGAATCCGAACCCTCAGGCTGGGCTCACTCTCAAAATGTAAGAGAAGCGAGGAGAATACAGTGAACAGGTCATTTCATCCTAAGTTAGAATTTAGATGTCTGTCACAATCCAAATTCCTAGTGCTGAGTTCAATAAAAACTGTGCCAAGGGCTTCCCTGGCGGCGCAGTGGTTGGGAGTCCGCCTGCCGATGCAGGGGACGCGGGTTCGTGCCCCGGTCCGGGAGGATCCCGCATGCCGCGGAGCGGCTGGGCCTGTGGGCCATGGCCGCTGGGCCTGCGCGTCCGGAGCCTGTGCTCCGCGGCGGGAGAGGCCACAGTAGTGGGAGGTCCGCGTATCGCAAAAAAAAAAAACTGTGCCAAGGTTTTCATGTCACACTTCAACTGCCACTGAGGGGCAGAATTAGCAGACAGACAGATAGTGACCACTTAAGCAAGTGGTCACTTGCCCCGCCACTTTCGAGTAAGATTAGAGTCTAACAGTGAACTATTGAGTGTCCCCTGGGGCACTAAGCACTTCACCAACATCATCGAATATAAACCTCTCAGCTATAACCTCCCCATTTTACAGATAAGGAAACCAAGGCTCAGAAAGTTACCTGATGTCCTACCACTAGTAAGTTGCTAAGCTTGGGTTTAAATCCAGATCTCTCTGACTACAGAACCCAATGTCCTTCACCACGACGCAAGCCCATTTTATTAAATACCGCAGAGACTAATAAAATATATCAGAGAGTATTTTCTCGCTGGCCTTGACCAAGTAAACACATACTCTTTTGCTGATTCATTGGGCAAGTTGTCTAGCTATGTCCTTTATCCTTCACTGCAGTTAACCTCTAGTGCTGTGAAATCCCTTTCCTTCCAGAAGCTCATCAGGGCTCCAGTCTGGGCTATGACAGCGTCGCTTGTACATTTAAAAGTAGTCACTTGCTTTTCACACACACAGGCACACTCAAACACACATTGATTTTGGTGGATTTGAAAGTTAGAAACTAAGGAAAACATCCCTGAGAAGGATGCCTGTGATCATCAAAAATAACTTCTGATTGGAATTCAGAAGAGCCCCATCTAAGGCAAAGTTGACTTGTTAACTTGCCAGAGAAACTGTGTATTTCCTGCCCAAGGAGGAATTTACTCTAGACCAGCAGGTATGTGGGCAAGATGGCTGCATAAGACTTGAGAAGGAGGTAGAAAAGGAGGAATTCCCTTCGAATAGGGTCTTTCTATATTTCTGTAAGAGGGAAGGCGAATCTTCCCCCTACAAGTTCAAGCTTATTAGCTCTGTGCCACCAACCTCATATGTGACCACCAAAATTTATTGTATAAGTTTTAAGCGAATGCAGTTACAATGTCCTTCTTAACCCTGAAGGACAAGTTCTTTGGCAGGAAAACTGAATATAATCCTTCCTTTTGAGGGGTATAAATATTTATCGCCCCAACACTACTAGTACAACAAATCTGTGGCTAATACACTCTCAATGCAAAGATTTACCACAGTACCTGGCCCATTACAGTCATTACTTAAACAGCATCTTCTCCACGACGTAACTTTTGTGCTAGCTGACCAAAAGTATTTGAAGGTAAAATAAGGCATCTTGTTTCCTTGTTTGTAACACTCACATGGGTAGGCTACGTTAAATCCAATTCAAGAACTCCTTGCTTGAGTTTCATATTATATATTTCAAGAAGCTGCCACCTATTAGGTTTAGTGTTCTGTAGTACTTTGTGCTGGGATTTCTCATGAGTGGTAGTGAAGTGGCTTGTCTATGCTAGGCCATAAGACATTCTTAGGTGTAGTAAATGCCTTCATTTAATTAAATATGTGCAAAGGACAAATAACGGCTCTTCCTCACAGACATCTCACAGTGCTCTGAAGTCAGTGGCACAAATGGTCAATAATTTATCTAATTAATTAAAGTAATTGCAATTTAAGGGGTCAAAATTTATGCTTTTCTTAAATTAAAACAGTCACGGTTTTTCCTATAATGTCACTCTCACTGGTTTATATTTTGTTTAATTGTGGATTTTGATTGATTTTAAATGAGAAAATTCCAGTCCAGTGTAGCTTAATAAAAAAGGGAATTTATTAGTTAACATAACTGAAGAGTCTTAGGGGAGTAACATCTACGGGTATGGCTTGACCAAGGTGCTAAAACAGTGTTATCTGGACTCTAACTCTCTCCATCTTCTGATTTGCTTTCCTTTATGTTGATGGCATTTTCATGTAGGCTCTCCCTATGTAGCAAAACAGCTTATCTTATAACTTAGCAACACCAATAGAAAGGAAACCTTTCCTTCCCAATAATTCCAGAAAAACTCTGGGATTGAGTCTCACTATAGTAATAAGGTTACTTGTCCATTCCTACCTCCAGTGGGGATAAAACACACTGGTTTGTTAGATCAGTCACTCACCAGGACGGGAGGTACAGGACAGGTGGTGGGTTTTTAGTCTCACTCAACTACATAGGCAAAGAATAAGATGATTTCTCAAAGAAAAATTGGGATGCTGTTTCCAGAAAAAAGAAAAATGAGAGCCAAGCAGACAAAACCAAAAGTAGTCAACTCCATATAGCAAGGTGGAGCTTTAGCAAAAGCACTTGTCAAACATACCTAACAGATGATCCTATCTTACCCTTTACTCTCCTGAATGACAACAGTGATGACTATGTGGTGGTATTTGTGGATTATAATTTCATAAATTCTAACAATTTGCTTTCTCATTTTCTTGATAGATACATTTTGAATACGAAAGAGACCAAGGAAAAATGCAAAAAGAGTAAGTAGTATCTCCATATCCATACTGACTCTGATACCATTATGGTAAACTTTGCTTAAATTTACATCCAGATTTTTTTAAGTGCCATCTCTCATGTGTGTGAAAGCAGATAAAAGTTTGAGAGCTGCTCCGAGACCTCTGAAGAATGAGCCTTCGGGTATAACCCAACTCTGCAGAAGGAGAGCCTCTAGCTCATTAAAGATTTTTCTGGCTGCTTAGTTTATGTTATTTGGGTTTACTTTGGAATTTGTTCTTAGATTTTCAACCTATACTAGCATATAATGCAGGAATTGCCAAGGATGTTATTGATATCCACAATATAATTTGCAGAACAATCCATGCCTTAAAATGAAGGTAGAAATGAATGACTTTCATGGCTTTATACATTTAGTTTTTTAGTGTCCTAACATGATACTATCTCGTTTAACATTGTCATAGAACAAGGTATTCTATATAAGAAGATTTCCTAGATAATTGTTTTAATTATGTGTTACTTTGATATATTTTTCGAAAGTGCATTATTGTATGCAGTAGCTTAGTTAGCATACATATCTGGGTCATAGATAAAAACATCAACTAAATTAATACGTCAAAAATCAGCGACAGTCTCAAGGCTTATAACTTACTGGGGTTTGTATGGGTGTTTAGCCAATATGTTAGATGACTTCAAACTCACATGCAGTTGGAGTTGTGTCTGCTGTGTCCTCCTGTGGCTTCACAGTGCTGTAAGTATATCTTCCTCATTGCCATTTCCAACCTGTGGCAGAAGAGAAAATGGTAAGTGAGCTTGTTAGAACTTGTCTAAAATAAGACTACATAGATCATTTAAGGAGCTCTGCAATGAATAAGGTACGACAGTTGCAGTGCATAAACTATTTTATGTTCATCGACCACTACACTCAGAAGTCTAAGACAGCAGGGCCCCATCTGCATTCTTAGAACCTACCAGAGTAGATGATATATAATTGGCACCCAATAAATATATGCTGAATGGCTAAATGAATTTACAGTCTGGCACTTATTTAACTGCTCTGAAACTTTTAAATTTCTTGGCTTTGTAGGTTTAAATATGTGGATTCTGCATAAACTGTTACTGACAGTCCTTGTGAGGTGAGGAAACGTGCAAAACCACTTAGCTTAGTGCTTGATACATAACAGGTGCTCAATAATGTAAGTTGAATCAGCATTTTCCTCCATTATGATGCTGTCTTTGTTTGCTTATTTTTTTAATTGATTTTCATTTGTTACAGAATTTTCAGAGAGGTTGCATGGTATAATGGGAAAACCACTTCATCAAGACTGAAAATACCAAGTTCAAGTTCTGGCTTTTTCAAGTATTATTTAATTCTGGCAGTGGGCAGTTAACATAATTTCTCAGAACCTCAGTTTATTTGAGGGAAAATAGAAATAACTATCCAACTGCAAACAGTGTATTGAATCCCAGTCAGAGTTAAGGTCCATAAGATCCAAAAATGATCTATCGCTTTTCTACTTCATACAGGTTCTTATGAAATTCAAATTAGATAATATAAGAATCTTTTGTAAACTATGAATCAATATCCAACAATTAAATGCTATTTGGATTATTTTTCCATGAAGCTTAAGGTCTTTTTTTTGTCACTGAAAGCCATTCAAGTTCTTTGGTTTCTTTTTCTTTCACTGTACCCTTCAGAGACAAATCAAAACAAGGACTGCTTTGGGTTTTTTCAGTTTGTTTCTATTTGCAGTTGATTTTTCCAAAGCCCAAGTTCTACTCTGCTTTTGGATTTGTTTTGTGGGATTGAGTTACATATTTCATAGATGTTTTGGGAGTGCTGGGGATGAATGTTTGCTTACAGGATCTTAGGGAAAGGTTTACAGGATTTCAATAAGTGGATTTGATTGATCTAGAGATTTTATTTCCTGTATTGATCTAAGCAGGAGTCAAGGAATGAAGGATGGATAGGGCAGATAAGTAGTCTCTTTGAAGCCAGCCCCTTTGCAATACTGGGTAGAGATTCAGGGTATGCTAGGTTGCCAAGTCTAGCAAATAAAATAGAGGTCCAGTTAAATTAGATTTTCAGATAAACAATAAATGAAGCTTTAGCATAGTATTGCCAAATGTTGTATCTTGTATTTTATCTGGCAATTATAGGTGAGACAACGCCTAGAAGGTTCTAAGAAGACTCCTTATTTACTTTAAAGGGTCTATAAGGAGTCAACAAAACAGCAACCTTCAGATCTTTACTCTGTTAAAAATTGAGATACATTTGCCACCTGGAAAAGGGTTCTGTAAGGGTGACAAGAGTCGTCTGAAAGGTTCTCTTTTATGGTCTCTCATGTAGGTGCAATTCCATGGCTGCTGGGGCTGGAGTGGTCTAATCGTGCCAGTGAGCTGCAGACCCAAGAGACCTCACAGAACCGACAACTGACCGGGAGCTCACCTGACAGATACTGAATAAAGTGTCTACATATGGCAAATCCACATGGCTTGGGCATCTCCCAACATGGTGGCTGTGGTCCTAGAGAACATTCCAAGAATGAGTCCAGTGGCCCCCATACCCACAGCTTCCGCATCTGCAAGACTCAACTAACCACAGATCAAAAGTTGGAAAAAAAAACTCCAGAATGTTTCAAAAAGCAGAACTTCAATTTGCCATGCACTGGCAACTATTTTTTTTAATTAATTAACTTTATTTATTTATTTTTGGCTGCGTGTGGGCTTTCTCTAGCTGCAGCGAGCAGGGGCTACTCTTTGTTGCAGTGCGCGGGCTTCTCATTGTGGTGGCTTCTCTTGTTGCGGAGCACGGGCTCTAGGCACACAGGTTTCAGGAGTTGCAGCATGCAGGCTCTAGAGCACAGGCTCAGTAGTTGTGGCACACGGGCTTAGTTGCTCCACTGCATGTGAGATCTTCCCGGAGCAGGGCTCGAACCTGTGTCCCCTCTGCATTGGCAGGCAGATTCTCAACCACTGTGCCACCAGGGAAGCCCACTGGCCACTATTAACACACCATTTACATTATATTTACAACTATTTACATAGCATTTACACTGTTCTAGATATTATAAGTAACATAGAGATGGTTTAAATATATGGAAAGATTACATAGGTTATATGCAAATACTATACCATTTTACACAAGGCACTTGAGCATCCATGGAGTTTGGTATCCTTGGGGGTCCTGGAAACAATCCCCTTTGGATACCAAGGGACAATTATATTCCAAGAGCTAAATCCTTTGCTTTTGCTTTCAAACTAAGCAAACTCAGTGAATTTGTTGATACCACCAATATGCATGCTTTAGAGATGATTAATATTGTTATGGCACTTGTTACATGGCTTCTGCTCTCGAGGACACATTTACTTCAATCAGTAAGAATAAAAAGATGCAGGGCTTCCCTGGTGGCACAGTGGTTGAGAGTCCGCCTGCCGATGCAGGGGACACGGGTTCGTGCCCCGGTCCGGGAAGATCCCACATGCCGCGGAGCGGCTGGGCCCGTGAGCCATGGCCGCTGAACCTGTGTGTCCGGAGCCTGTGCTCCGGGACGGAAGAGGCCACAACAGTGAGAGGCCCGCGCACCACAAAAAAAAAGAAAGAAAGAAAGAAAGAAAGATGCAAGAGAGGTCAAATAGTGCATGTGAAGTGAGGATTGAACAAAGGGCAGAAGGACAGGTGGAGGCAAGTTATAAAGACACAAGTGGTGGCAGGGAACTAGCTATCTTAGGTGGATCAGGGTAGTAGGTAAAATGGAAGAGTTACGAATTACACTGGACTGATATACGGATTATCTAGGATAATTCTGAGAGCTGTTTAATTAAGAAATAAGTTGACTCTTAGGGGAGAAAAACTAAGAACGTGGAATCCAATTAAAAAATCTGCCCCAATATTTTTATACATTAGACCCTATAAGGGACTAAAACATAGTAGGTTAATGGTTTAATCCTTTTTTAAAAAGTAAAATTTTTGTTTGACTTTACACCTGTTTTTCATTTAAGTCTATGGCCAGTTGCTTTAATAAAAGGTTACTTTCCCTTAAACGCACTTAAAAATGTTAATTGAACCAAAAGAACTCACCTCTAACACGGATCTTGGCTTATATTTTGAATTATATGATAACATCCACTGCACTGCTGTTTCCTTTTCATATTTCATGAATGTCCCAAGTATAAGCTGAGAGCCCCAAAGGCATTCAGGAGCCTAAGTGAGTATAAATCCCACTCTATCAACGTTTCTAATCTCAAGTCCTTGACATGCCTAGGCATGTGCAGAAAATGTTTGATTGAGGCTCAGTACGATTGTAGGTGAGCCCCAGAGGTTGCTGTTGGTTAAATAAATAGTAGGTCTGTTAGAAGGTCACCTTTCCCAGCCATAACATAGCTGCCTGCTGAGGAAAACAGTTGGTGGCTGGAAAAGTAGCGAATAAGAACATGTCCTGCCTGTTGCTATGAGATGTGTTAAAGCATATGTAGAGTCCCCGTTTCTTTTCTCCCTTTCCTGTCTCAGCAAGAGTATTTTAGCAGCTCCATTAAGCTATTCAGATTTCCAAATATCAGACTCCCTGGAGTAGCTTTCCAGGTTGAAACTTTACAGAACAGAGGTGGGTAAATTGACATTTTCAGAGTTTGAGATGAAGATGCAATGAAACACACTGCAACATAAATAAGAGAAGACATATCACGATTCTTTTTAAAAGGTCACTTCAACCGCTGAAACTTCACAGCATCAAAATGACTTACTAAACTTTATGGATGGGTAACACTCACACGCTTGAACCACTTGGACAGCCTGAGCACTGAATTAAACCTGGGTCTTGAAAGTCCCACTACGTGCCAGGTGTTAATCCCCTGGTTGCTGGACTGGGGGTGTCTAGAGGTCCCTGGGTCAGAGGTGAGGTGGGAAAGCATGACTGCTGTTCACGAGTATTTCAACATTCTAGCAACCGTACTAGCTGTGTCTGCGTACACCCACATCATATTTTTCCTGTTTTATGCTGCTCCAAATTGTTCATTAGGAGATACAACAGAAAACATGGTATGATCCAGATTTTGAACCTTTGCTGTGGTTCTTAGGCAACTGTGTGATTAATCTCATTGTCTCAGTTTTCTTGTGGAAAATAGTTTTTCTAACCTTAGTCATCACGAAAACACAGATCGTGAAAGCTTTCTGCAGGGAAATCTGTCATCAAAAAGCTCTTTATTACTCTCTAGCATTGTCTGTCTTTGAAATATTCTTAAAGAATTTTCGCCCTGTAACTTTCCTAACACGGTCATTAAAATTGCAAACATACTGTCTTAGCTAGATGACTATCACCGTCACCATCACTGGTGCACTGTGTTGACATTATTTAGATATTTTCAGCGCCTAATGATGTTCTAAAGAGAAGTTTATGTTCACTTCTTTCCACTGTCCTTAAGTCAAATAATTTTAATCGGGTTAAAAATATACTCTCCTCATGTTTTTTACCACAATAAAAAAAATATAATTATGATGTTGGCATCTTAGGGTTAGAGTATATTACAAATCCAGGGACTTCTACTACTAGGACATAAATAGATATTTATATGTATTCAGATACCTGTATACTAATTGAGACATGACTTGTAAACATCAAGACTGGCATATTAAAATGATTAACATGTATATATAAAATATATATGTATATCCTCTACAATATTATCGTGAGTATCCGAGGACACATACAGTTTTCACAACTCAGCCACTTCCTCAGCAGCTGACTTGAGAATAGCACGTTTGCATTGGCCACAAGACCCAAACCCTTAGTTGATAAAGGAATGAAAAGTCAAACATGTACTGAGGGAGACAGACCTGTTTCTTTATCTCATCCGTTAGCAGCCTGAAAATGTTTCTGAGGGAAGAAAAGGTTGTGGGAATCTGGTTGCACGTGGTAGAGGATGATTTATGAAAGTTCAGTTTTACTGCGACCCCATTTGTGGTATTCGCCAAGAACCAGATGTGAGTGTCTTTGGTAAAGTAGAACAGAAAAGCAGCCCTGAACACGTACTGATCTTCAAAACAAAAGAGCAATATGATGGGTGGCTGCCAGATACAAGTCTCCTGAAAGGGCATTGTAATTAAAAATACCTGAATAGTTTTTAAATACAATATACACGGCCATTCCAATAAGAAGGTAACACAGGCACTGACAAAGAATGACAAGGATTCTCAGAAAGCAAGTGCTTGGAAATTACATTGCACGTGAAGTTTCACGTAGGGGCTTTAACAAATTGTGTCAGAAGAAAGGGTATAATTCATCTCCCATTCTAATTTTATTGTCATGACAGGAGGCACGCTGCCACTCAAAGGCTCAGAGACCTGCTATCGCATTGCTTATACCCGCAAGAGACGGTGTATAATCGGAAGTAACATTTTGCAAGTCCCAAAACAAAGTTTCAGTCAAAGGGGAAAACTGGACAGTTTACTGACTGGCAGGTTAGGAAGGGCAGACACAGAAGAGAGAAGCAAGGGTTGAGATTTGCACTGGGAAATGTCCGTTTATGTAGCCCATCTTCTACCTGAACCTGTCTTGATCCACATAGCAAATAGCTCATGCTGTTTTGATTATCTGAGCTTGAATCAAGATGCCAGACTTCAATTCTAGCAGCGTGTATTTCCTCCACAACGTGGACAGATCATTTCCCCCACAGCTTCACTTACCTGGCTGTAAAATGAAGATAAGGCACACGTTTTTCCACTTTGAGTTATAACCAGGAGGTGCTTGGATAGATTCTCTTAGGTGAATAAACCTAACACAAGAAGCAACATAGACTCCAGCAGCATTTACCTATATCATCACTGAAGCAAATTCAAAAGACACGCTAGGGATGTCCTGGAAGCTCATATACACAAGATACAACATAATTCCTTGACCATCATGCGCTTTGTCCATCCTGCTTCAGCCCCATTAAAAAGCAGTTTTCAAAAAGTACGGAATTATAACCACATTTCAGTTATATACTATAATAATACAATTTTTTAGCACTTACCATGTTTTACCAAGCTCGGTTTTAAGCACTTTGCACATATTACTCATTAATCTGCCCAGTAACCCCGTGTCTAATACTGTTTTTATCACCTTTTTATATTTAGGCAAACAGAGTGGATAAATTGTCTTAGATGTACTGGTTTTCTACTGCCGTGTAACAAAATGCCACGAAGTGAACAGCTTAAAACAGCGCACATTTATTCCCTTATAGTTTCTGTTGGTCAAGAGTCCAGGCCTGAATTAACAGTCCCTTGCTCAGCATCTTGCAAGGCTGCAATCAAGGTGTCAGCTGGGCTGCGTCATCCCCAGGCTCAGCAGGGGAAGAATCTACATCCAAGGTCATTTAGGTGGTTAGTAGGAATCATCTCCTTGCACCTGTATGATGGAGGGTGTCCCTTTTATCTGGCTTCTGGTCCTGGAGGCTACCTGCCCCACCCACACTCAAGGGAGGGGATTAGGCAAAGGCATGAACAACAGGAGGGAGGAACTACTGGGGGGTCACCCCAGGGTCTGTCTGCCAGTACTTCTCAAACTTCAGTATACATACAAATCATCTGGTGATCTTGTTAAATGCAGATTCTCGTTTAGTAAGTCTGGGAGGGGCCTGAGCATCTGCATTTCCAACAAGCTCCCAGGTGATGCTGATGCTACTGACAGTCTGGGGACCACCAAGACCCTGTAAAGCTGAGGTAGGAACGAGCAGTTTGAGCTCCTGGCCCTATGCTCTTAACCACTTCACTATACCTGTTAAATCTCCCAGGACTGGACATAAGGTTGTTGGCAACAATGGGTCTGCTTTTATTTTTGCTGTGCATTTATTCTTGGAATCCTAAGGTGTTCCATGTAGTTGACATCTGATTACCTCTTTTGGCATATATGTGGTTTACAGAACAAAGCTTTACCACGGGCAAGCTAACCTTTAAATCAAAGCTTCAGACACCTGCTAGTTGGCCCTAGTGTCCTCCATCCCCTTCCTCAGCCAGGTGACAGTCTGCCCTGGCTAAGGGTGACACCCCTGGGGAGGGGATTTTGCCTGTTCCCTTTTTAGCTTGCTGAGGAGTGTTGGATAAGCGCTCCCCTAGGTTCTCAACCATCACCTCCCCTCTCTAAATGAGAGAAGTTTCTTCTTGACTTGTTTTATAAATTGGGCCTCCATGGATATTTTTACTTGACCAAGTGTTTCACCAGAAAAAATTTTCCTTTTAAAGAAAAGGAAAGATAGTACAGGTTTTGAACACTCCTTGGTGTTTTAAGAGAATAAATATTTACTTGGAAGAAAAGACTTACAAGAATTTAAAACATCTTACTTAACTAACCACAAATAATTCTCCCTGGACTTTGTGGTGGGGGAACCATTCTCACCAAAAGCATAAAAATGGTTGAATTCAAGTTTCTTTTTTGGTAATCTCTCCCAGACAGGAAGCTGTTATCTATCTTCTTTTAAAAATGATGCTTAGACCCTTACAACTTAAATTTAGCTCTCAGGCAGCCTCTCCTTCCTCCCTGTGGGGTACAAGGGGTGTTAAATGACAGACCATTAAACAAGATACCTCCCCACACAGCTGCCTTTGCCTCTTTGAGTAAGCTCTAATCTCTATCTAAAAAACAAAAAAAGAAATCTGAAGATAAGCCTGTCAGAGGGTTCTGAAATTAACATAGCTCAGACCTCCGGTCAGTGTCCTAAAACTTAAAATAGTGAATTTCCAGCTGTCTGCCAGCTAGCTGCAAGGCTTTCAAAGTAAAGCCCCTGTTCCGAGGTTGGAGCAAGTCTGCAGTGCTTACCTTGGCGCTGGGAAAATTAAGGCAGAAGGAAATAAAGGAGAGATAAAGGCCTCCTTGTAAAACTACACATTGAAGAGCTGACGTCCTCCCAGTGCCTAGTGTCACAGCTGCTAACTGCAGAGAAATCATCTCTTCCCATTATTTACTGAGCTGGGCTAACAGCTTTACATTCCATGCCCCATTTCTCCTTATAATAATCCTGTCAAGAGCACATTTGCACTTCCTATTTGCATAGAGAACTCAGGCAGAGAGAAGCTAGGTAACATGCCGAAAGGTCACACAGCTAGCTGGCAATGGGGCTTAATTTGATCCAAAGTCAGCCTATATAATACAAACAGAGAAGCCTAAAAGCACAATAGGATGCCAAAGGAAAGCAAAACACTGCAAGAAGACTGTGGTGGGTTGAATGGTGGCCCCCCAAAAGATACGTCCACAGCCTAACCCCTGGAATCTGTGAATATGATATTATTTGGAAAAGGGGTCTTTGCAGATGTAATTAATTTGAGGAACTTGAGATCATACTGGCTTATCTGGGTGGGCCCTCAATCCAATGACACGTGTCCTCATACAAGAGAAAGGCAGAGGGCAATTTGACACAGAAAGAAGAGAAAAAGACACGGACACAGAGGAGAGAACCATGTAAAGACAGAGGCAGAGACTAGAGTGGCGCAGCCACCAGCCGAGGAAGCCTGGAGCCACCAGGAGCTGGGAGAGGGAAGGAAGCGTTCTCCCCTGGAGCCTTCACAGGGAGCACAGCCAGGCCACCATCTTTTTTTTTTTTTTTTTTTTTTTTGCGGCACGCGGGCCTCCCACTGCTGCGGCCCCTCCCACCGCGAGCACAGGCTCCTGACGCGCAGGCTCAGCGCCCACAGCCCACGCCCCAGCTGCTCCGCGGCATGCGGGATCCTCCGTGACCGGGCCACGAACCCGCATCCCCTGCATGGGCAGGCAGACTCCCAACCACTGCGCCACCAGGGAAGCCCCAGGCCACCATCTTGATTTCTGAACACTAGAACCGTGAAAGAATAAATTTCTGTTTTAAACCACTAAGTTTGTGGCAATTTGTGACAGCAGTCCTAGCAAAATAATACAGACTTAGACAAAACAAATCCTTAGGTTAACAACTTGTCAAGGCCCCTGTAATTATCATGCGCACCTGAATCCCTGACTAGGGTGCAAACCCTGAGACACCACCTCGTGCGTCCTGGCACCTCTTAACAACCATGATACTTAGCTCAATGAACGTTTGTTGACTTGGGCCACGGAAATAATTGAAGGTCTGGCGAGCAGAACCTGTAGAGACAGCAAGCCTGGAATCATCTGACAGCAGGCAGAGGAGGCTGTGATCAGTCAGTCCCTTCCAAAGGGCAGATCAGACTGGAATCGCCTGTGTGGCTCTTCCACAGGACTGAGAAGAAGGACCAGGAACCCTGCCCTCATTTGGGGGGATACAGAGGAGGCCCCATGCAATTCAGAGCAACCAAATGTTTTCAGTCCTCATCAGATCAAAACACAGTCATGGAAATGGAGACAGATTCCTGTAAATTCTGAACTGGAGAACATAACAACTGGAGAAAATAAGAATAAATCTGAGGCCCTTCTATCATTCACTCTTTTGTCGTTTTATTTTTTTTTTTTTTTTTTTTTTTTTTTTTGCGGTACGCGGGCCTCTCACTGCTGTGGCTTCTCCCGTTGCGGAGCAACAGGCTCCAGGCGCGCAGGCTCAGCGGCCATGGCTCACGGGCGCAGCCACTCCGCGGCATGTGGGATCTTCGCGTACCGAGGCTTGAACCCGTGTCCCCTGCATCAGCAGGCGGACTCCCAACCACTGCGCCACCAGGGAAGCCCTGTCGTTTTATTTTTAATTTACCTTTAAAATAGATTCATTATTAAGGTATACAATGGAATTCAGGAACATCTCCCTCCCCCATCACCCATTCATTCACTGACCAAACATTTGTTGAGTGCCTACCATGTGTGCTCCTCTCATGTTTTCCAAGAATACATTCAAATTCTTTGAGAAAAATACCAGATTTCTCTCTTCTGGTCCCACTCTTCTACCTCTAATATCTTTTCTCTAGTCTTTTTTGTCCTTGATTGCTGTCTTGCCATCTCTCCCAAGAATTATTATATCTGCTTTGCGTGCTCCCTTCGACTTCACAGAGGTCATGTTTTCTGTCTTTACAGTTTTGGCTGAAGGTTCACATTTTTCACCTGTTCTGTGGTAGCTTTTTTCTGGTGAGTGGTCTTTGTTGGTAAGTTTATTGCTCTTTTCCACATATTTTTCTTAAAGTGTCTTTGGGTTGCTACTGTACCATTTTAAAACTTTTTTTACATCACTAAATGAGTTGAATTTTTCTGGACTAGGCATTTAAGAAAGTTCCTGTAAAGAAAGAGGATGGACCAGAGAAGCTTCCAGGTGTTTCAATCCAAAGAACTTTCTATAGCCACCTTAGAGATCTGACTGCTTCCTGCAAATATGATGCAGCCATTTAATTCTTTGTGTACCCTTACTGCTTCTGCCTCTTTAAATCAACTGCTTTTCAAATTATGGTTTTCTCAGGGTATATGCCCAGTAGAGGGATTGCTTGGTCATATGGTAGTTCTATTTTTAGTGTTTTAAGGAGCCTCCAGACTGTTCTCCATAGTGGCTGTATCAATTTACATTCCCACCAACAGTGCAAGAGGGTTTCCTTTTCTCCACACCCCCTCCAGCACTTATTGTTTGTAGATTTTTTGATGATGGTCATTCTGACGGGTGTGAGGTGATACCTCATTGTAGTTTTGCTTTGCATTTCTCTAACGATTAGTGATGTTGAGCAACCTTTCATGTGTTTGTTGGCAATCTGCATATCTTCTTTGGAGAAATGTCTATTTATGTCTTCTGGATTGGGTCGTTTGGATAGAGAAGATGTGGCACATATATACACTGGAATACTACTCAGCCATAAAAAGAAACGAAATTGAGCTATTTGTAGTGAGGTGGATGGACCTAGAGTCTGTCATACAGAGTGAAGTCAGAAAGAGAAAAACAAATACCGTATGCTAACACATATATATGGAATCTAAAACAAAAAAAATGGTTCTGATGAACCTAGGGGCAGGATAGGAATAAAGACGCAGACATAGAGAATGGACTTGAAGACACGGGGAGGGGGAAGGGGGAGCTGGGACGAAGTGAGAGAGTAGCACTGACATATATATACTACCAGACGTAAGGTAGATAGCTAGTGGGAAGCAGCCGCATAGCACAGGGAGATCAGTTCGGTCCTTTGTGACCACCTAGAGGGGTGGGATAGGGAGGGTGGGAGGGAGAAGCAAGAGGGAGGGGGTATGGGGATATATGTATACATAAAGTTGATCCACTTTGTTGTACAGCAGAAACTAACACAAGTAAAGCAAGTATACTTCAATGAAGATGCTAAAAAGAAAAACGAAACTGCTTTTCAAAGTCGAAGTTTAGGAGGATTTTGATTGCCAGACCTGACACCAGATTTCTACACTCACTACAGCAAACATGCCATGCAGCTTTTTTACTACACGGTGAATTGCTTCCTTTCAGAAAATGTATTTTTACAAAATCCTTCTGCAACCCACCCCTGCAGGCCTTCTCAGTATCCCTCTTGACTTTCTGCTACATAGATTCTAACCAACCTCAGCTAGTTTTAGCAATTATTACACATATGTCAGAGTCTGTAGATTACCTGTGTCCTACTTAACAGAAGATAGAGTCCGAGAGGTTTTTTTTAAAAAAATTGTACCTGTTGCTTTTAGATAATTTCCAGGAAAAGACGGGAAACATCTGGTGTACAAAGCCATGTTCAATGGGCTATTTCAGCATTTTTTTCTCAAAATGACAGCCCTGCACTGAAAGGAATACTTCTAGCACAACTAAGGTTTCAGGACTGGGAATAAATTGTAACTCTGTGTGACATTCATGCCGGCCTATGGTAAGTTGCATGAGGATAATTAGGATTGGCTATTCCTTCTTGGTTTTCCAAACTTTATCTTTCTGTCAGGACTTTCTTTCCCTCAACATATACACATATTTACACACACACACACACACACACACACGGAAGGGGATGTATACAAGATGCTATAGAATGTTTAAATAAGTTAGAAGTAAAAATCTCCCCTGGGTTTGGCAGTGAGGAAGTCATCTGTGCCTTGACTAAATTGAGTTTGTGGGCAGAGACCAGAATTGTGGGTTGAATGGGTTGAGAAGTGAACAGGAGGTCACAAATTAAGAAGTGAAGACTACTTTTTTTTTTGCGGTACGCGGGCCTCTCCCGCTGTGGAGCACAGGCTCCGGACGTGCAGGCTCAGCGGCCGTGGCTCACGGGCCCAGCTGCTCCGCGGCACATGGGATCCTCCCAGACCGGGGCACGAACCCGTGTCCCCTGCATCGGCAGGCGGACCCCCAACCACTGCACCACCAGGGAAGCCCCGTGAAGACTACTTTTTAAACATACCTTTTTTCCAGCTTTATTGAGATATAATTGACATGCAACAATGTGTAAGTTTAAGGTGTATAATCTGTTGATGTGATACTTATACATTGTAAAATTATTACCACTATAGAGTTAGCTAACACCTCCATCGGGTCACATAAAGACACTTGGCATTAAGGAAAGGAAAGTTTTACAGGATCAGATAGAAAGTCAGGGCTAAGAAACCCTATATTTAGATCTTCTTAAGAAGCTGTTTTCGAGAGTGGTGTCACAAGCTTCCGAAGCCCATCCTTCAAGGTGGGGCGCAAAGCAAGGAGGAGGAAAGGAATTTGTGTCCGACCACAGTCATTAGCAGCCCTGACTCTGGAGTCAAAGTGTCTGACTTTGATCCCAGTGTTAACTCTTGTTGGCTCTGTGACTTGGCATGACTTAGCCTCCATGATCCAAAATGATGCCCTAAACTACATAAGAGCCCAGACCTTACTCCTGAGCTCCAATCCCCATCTACTAGATAACTTACCCTGGAGGTCTTACAGGTATCTCCAGGTTAGTATGTCCAAAACTTAGTATTTGTCCAATCCCCAAGCTTAGCACTCCCTTCGTACTTTTATTCTTCGTGAATGAAATCACCATCTACCTATCAACCCAAGACAAAAAGCCTGTTCGTCCCAAACGCCTTCATTTCTTTCACACCGAATATCTCATTGTGACCAACTCCTATCAATTCCACCTCTTAATTCCACTGTAGTGCTTATTACCTCCTTTCTGACTTTACCACTACCATCTTAGAGTAGGTTTTCATCATCTCTTACCTAGATTTCTGCGCTCCTCCGCCCAGCGCCCTCGCACCTGGCCTGGAACTGTAAATCCCTAGTCCAGATTCATGAATCCGATTCCTGGGGGCGAGGCCGACGGGGGGCGGGGAGAACTGGGGGAAAGCAGGAGCAGCCGCCCATTGGCTAGAATTTGGCGCGGTCAGCAGGGCCCACTACATTTCTCGGTTTGGGAGGAGGGTGGGAGAGGCACTTAGGTTCCCCGACCCCCCGCTGTCATCATAGTAACGAAACTTAGTGGGTGAGGCCGTCTCTCCACTCGCCCACCTCCAGCGGTGGGAACAATTTTGGTCTAGTTGGTGAACTAGTAGGGGAAAGAATTGACTGGAATTTCTGCTTTAGAAGAGCCTTTATAAAGGGGGTGGGAAAGAGACCAGAGAGCCAATAGAGACCCCCAAACATCCTGCCCTCGGCGGGGGTTGCCTCTGGATAAAAGAAAACAAAAATTATCTCAGCCTCTACTCTTACCCACTCACCATCCTTGAGTCCATTCTCCATACTACTGACAAAATGAATTTATTAAAATGCAATTCTCATCATGCCATTCTTCAGGTTAAAACTTTACAAGGTTTGGATAAAATCTGTATTTCTTTTTTTTTTTTTTGCGCTATGCGGGCCTCTCACTGCTGTGGCCTCTCCCGTTGCGGAGCACAGGCTCCGGACGCGCAGGCTCAGCAGCCATGGCTCACGGGCCAGCCACTCCGCGGCACGCGGGATCCTCCCGGACCGGGGCACGAACCCGCGTCCCCTGCATCGGCAGGCGGACTCTCAACCACTGCGCCACCAGGGAAGCCCAAAATCTGTATTTCTTATCAGGGCTTTAAAGTTCCTCCACTATCTGGTCTTATTTACCTGACCAGCTGCCAACTTCACTGCACTTCCTTCCTCGGTTTCCACTGCAGAAGGATGCAGCATTGCTCTTAAGAGGAGAACCTCTTTTGTTTAGAGAGACTTTGGATCTCTGGAATATGCAGAGGCAATGGCGCCGGCTGGTGGAGAATCAGGAGGTTAAGACAAAGGGAGCTACAGCGCAGAAGTCCTGGGACAGGTGAGAGCTTGGAGATCCGTGTGGCCCAGGCAGGGTGAAGAATGGGGTAGGGGAGAGTCACAGGGAAAGCAGTCAGGGGCCTAAACGGGGAGAGTGTGGTAAGACTTTGCAGACCATTGTGAGGATTTTGGCTTTTACTCTGAGGCAAAAAACAGAGAAAAATTTAAGTCTTTAAAGGATATGACTAATGTTGGGAATAGACTGGACAAGGTTAAGAGTAGGGAGACCAGTTAAGGAGACGATGTAATAATCCACAAAAATGCTGATGGTGGCTTGAGCTGCCCATGGTCCAGGTGAGAAGGGGCGGGCAGGTTAATGTCAATAAAGATGGTGAGAAGTGGTCAAATTCTAGATACTTCCATTCACACTCATATTTGAAAAGACTTCTAAGATAGCCACTAGATTCTTTCCGTTTACACTGAGTGGAGGGGGATGTAAGTCGTTTTCTTGGGTTATTAAAAGAAAGGGGGGCTTCCCTGGTGGCGCAGTGGTTAAGAATCTGCCTGCCAATGCAGGGGACACGGGTTTGAGCCCTGGTCCGGGAAGATCCCACATGCCGTGGAGCAACTAAGCCCGTGCAGCACAACTACTGAAGCCCACGTGCCTAGAGCCTGTGCTCTGCAACAAGAGAAGCCACTGCAATGAGAAGCCCGCGCAAGGAAGAGTAACCCTCATTCTCCACAGCTAGAGAAAGCAGCAACAAAGACCCAACGCAGCCAAAAATAAAATAAATTTATATTAAAAAAAATAAAAATAAAAGAAAGGGGACCCCATCAGGCTGTAGTGTGTAGGGAAACCCAGCTTACACTCCAGTAAGACATGCTGTTTCCTCCTCCGTACCTTGAGTTGTTAAACCTCTCTCTGGGGCTTCCTCTCCCCGACCACCTTCGACTGGACAGCAACCCATAATGCTCAGTTCAATCAGCACCTTCTTTTTTGAGGCCTTCCCTAACCCCAAAGATATAACTGATTCTGACCTCAGATATGCCCCTATTCTGACCCGTATATCATAACCCAGTAACACCTGATTGCTTTCTTTCTTTCTCCATGTTCTACTGTGAGCTTCATTAGGGCAGACACTGGTCAGACTCATCTCTTTTGTCGCCCGTCCCCTCCATAGCCCGCAGGTGGTGCTTAGTGGCTACATGGGTGTACATCAGGTAGTAAGGTAAAAGGAGGTGGCACCAATGGAACCCAGAGACGGGGGTATTACAGAGCTCAGTGGTTTACAGTCACTGAGGATCAAATTAGGATCTTAAACCACATTAGGATCACCTGTGGAACTTTAAAAACTACAGCTGGTACAGAGCTGTAACACAGCCAGAGATGTATTACAGTATTACAATAGACCCAGTAGTGAAGAAAAAAAGAGAAGTCCGAGCATGGTGACGGGGCTGCTATCCTTCTTTACAGTTTATGAAACACTTTGGTGTACATTATTGACACTCACACCGAGTCCAGGACAAAGAAGATTTTTGCAGGAAGAAACAGGAGCAAAAATTAAATGAATTGTCTCAGCACACACAAAGCTTCTCTATGTGCGCTGTTGTTTCAGCCATACATCCTCCAAAATAGGAAGAAAAAGGCTTTTTTCGGTGAAATTCCATAGAGTTACCAAACTATAAAGGCAAGGAGTGAAAAGTGAAGGCAAATGATAGCAAGCTTTGACTATGAGGCTAAGACGTGTTAACTTTACCTGGATGATACTGGGAAGTGGTTAAAGGGTTTTGATCAGCTGGGCGAGTTTTAAGGTAAACATGGGAGATGTGTACAGATGGATTTGCATAGAGCAAAATGAGAAGTAGCAAAATGGATTAAGGAGCTATCGCACGAATTAAGTGGACGTGATCAGCCCAAACCAGCCATTGATTTCACTTTTTTTTCATTGAACTATAGGTTGACACCATCCTAGGTGTGTTATGTTATACTATTCAATGATCAGAGGAGTTAGGAACATGGTACTTTGGTTTAGGGTGTTAATGAGGTACACTTCTAAATTGTGCAGTTTGGAGTTAATCGATTAAACATGAATTGAACCAACTTAGTGTTAATAACAGTGAAGACTGAACTGTTATTCAAAGAAGAGTGAGTTTCAGTCATGATTACAAGGTCAGTTTCTGAGACACCACTGTTCAGATTTACTTAAATATCATAAGCATTCATCTGTTTGTCTCCTGAATTAAATTAATGTGACTATAGATTGGTAATGGTTTGTGTGACATTTGTTCTCTGAAATTTTCTTTGGTCTCTGGCAATGTATGTAAATTATTATTGTTTATGATGTAAAAGTTTATGTTGTATTATACATATTGAGGTTCGATGTGCTGTCTGTGAACTGAGGTCATTTATGTAGAAGGTGGCATCATTACCCTCAGTAACAGTGTAAAGAACAATGTGAACAGCTTCCACGTGGTGTTCTTACCCAGCGTATTGGGCATTGTGCTAACTGCTGCACAAACACCACCTCATGTAGACACAAACAACGGCGGGGAAAGTCATGTCATTGCCATCAGACAAGGCAACCGAGTCTCGGAGGAGTTAACTCTTGTGGTACACAGATTCCGAAAGGAGATCCAGAATGCAAAATCAATCTGCCTGAACCCATACCTGGGATACTGGTCACGACACTCTTGAGACCTGCATGTGAAATGTCTGCTGGAAGCCTCTAGAATCTAGAACAAGGGTTGTCAGCCCCGACGGTGTGTTAGGTTAAGATGGTGCTGGGATCCTACCCAAGACCTGTGTCCAGAGACAGTTTAGCACCAGTGGTAGTTTTTAAAGCTCCACAGGTGTTCCCAATGTGATTTAAGATTCTGATGTGAGCCTCAGTGATTGGAAACCACTAAGCTCCATATTCCAGGAGGTTCCAGGAGAGCACCTGTGCTCAACTCTTTGGTTATCCCTACCAAGTAACTGAGACCTCATTTGACCTGCACCAGGCTGAGGGAACCCTTTCAAACACTGCTTTAAAGGCCTCACTATAAATTACCTTACAATGAAGCACTATAAATAAGCGTTCCCTCGCAGCCACCAGTCCCTCCCTACAAATCACCCCGCTTGACCCTCCCACCTGAAGACGCATCCCTGCCGTGGGTTTGGTATCAGTCCTGTCCTTGGTCAGACAGAATTATCTAAGGAGCTTTAATTCTCTAACTCCATGACTCAACATCCAGATATTAATAGCAATAACCACTTATCGAGCTTCCATGGGCCAGGCATGCTGTTCAGTGCTTCACATGTGTTACTCATTTGATTCTAATGAGGTAGACGCTCTGATAATACTCATCTTACAGATGAAAAAACTGAATCTTTTTTTTTTTTTTTTTTTTTGCGGTACGCGGGCCTCCCACCGTTGTGGCCTCTCCCGTTGCGGAGCACAGGCTCCCGACGCGCAAGCTCAGTGGCCGTGGCTCACGGGCCCAGCCGCTCCGCGGCATGTGGGATCTTCCCGGACCGGGGCACGAACCCGTGTCCCCTGCATCGGCAGGCGGACTCTCAATCACTGCGCCACCGGGGAAGCCCGAATAAACTGAATCTTAAGAGGAATTAAGTAACATGATCTAGGTCACCCTGCTAACCTGCAGAGCCTGGATCTTCACCTGCTTCTGCCCGACCACCGGGTCCATGCTCTTGGTTCCTCTCAGTGCTCCAGGTCGGGCGCCCCAGCACTTCCGCAACTCAAGGGGGAAAACCTCCTTCTCACCACAAATCGTCCCTTCTATCCTTTTCCAGATAATGCACCTCCTCACTCCTGTCACTTAAACTGAAACCTCTAGACCACCTCTGATACCCATCACCCTTGGCAACTAGCGGGTCTGATGTGACCCTCAATGGCTCTCAAACCTTTCTCTCTTCTTTCAGATCCTCACTGGGTTCTTTCCAAGATTATTTTTGTAACCCCTATAAAGAGTCTCCCTATCCTAGTCCTATCTTTTTCAAATCCAAACCCCACTTCACTGGTTTTTGATTTGATCGTTTGGTGACGCAAATTTGATAACACATTGAGGTTTAAAATTTTTTAGTGATGCAGTGAGTCCCATTTGATAAAACACTGATTCCTTAGCAAGGCGTTCTTCGTAATATCGCTCCAACTGACTTCTTCAAAGGCCTGTCCTACTGCTCCCGGGCCCCTTGTTCTTACCCCATAAACACTGTATGCTCTTCTCTAAAGCTTATAAACTGGGGGCCCACAGAATCTGGTCCGAGAACTGTGTAGGTTCACCCAGTATTTTGTGTATGAGCATGTGTGTGTGTGTGTGTGTGTGTGTGTGTGTGTGTGTGTATTAACTGTCACCACTTAAAGAACTGGGAGAGTTCATGTAAAAATCCAGACCTCTTACTTCTCTTGTGACATTGCTTCGCCAGTTGCCCACAGTTCTCACCACCCCATATTGTGCCCCAACCCAACTCACCTCATGGGTTTAAATGACCTGCATGCATCCTGTAGGCATCTGAGGTTGTGACCTCCACGCTGGGCCATCAGAAGGTCTCTAGGTTTACCGTGCATCTTCATGCCTTCTTATCTTTGTTCACAGCGTTTCTTCAGATTAGAGCACCCTTTCTCCACCTGGTAGAGTTTTACCTTTTAAGGATCAGATAAAGGACCACCACTGATGTGAAGTCCTTCCAATAAAATCAGTCACCTGTGCTCAATGAGCCCATAAAGCCTTATTTCTGTTTCTAGTGTAGTTCTCCCCAAACTATTAAGGGCAGTTGTATGCATGTCCTCTCCTGGCTAGATGGGAAGACGTTGAGAGTAGTTTCTGCTTTGTTCAGCTTTACACACTGTCTACCATCAGCCCTCACCCATTGTATTCATTCCATGAGCACTGAGTTAATTCACTTGAAATCAAAAGCCATTTGTTGCTGCCCATTAAAGTCTTTTCATTCCCACTTTTCTGTGAATGAACAAGTAAAAAGTGTATTTATTTATGTAGAAAGGATCAATGAAATTATTGTTTCATATAAGCCTTGAGCAAACGTCGGTTTCTAAAGTCTCTTTAGTAAGATTATATAGCTGGTGATGAGAGCTGGCTCCCCCTGGCTTCTAAGTGTATCATGCAGAGAATTGTATAAATATAACTCCCTCCCTTCCCTAGTATTGCCCATATGATCAAATAATAACTAATATTTTTTACAAAACACTTTCACACTTATGACAAATTTCTTAGGTGGTAAATACTTCATTAATCAGGTCTGCATCTTCACCTACAGTTTCTAATCTCATCGTCTCACAGGAAACTCACATTGTAAACTACTTAGTTCACTATATCTTTCTTTGAGACTTTTTTTTTTTGTGTGTGGTACGCGGGCCTCTCCCGTTGCAGAGCACGGGCTCCGGACGCACAAGCTCAGCGGCCATGGCTCACGGGCCCAGCCGCATGTGGGACCTTCCCGGACCGGGGCATGAACCGGTGTCCCCTGCATCGGCAGGCGGACTCTCAACCACTGCGCCTGGAAGCCCCTATTTTCATTTCTTTTACACCTTCTATTAATGCAGAAGAATGCTGAACTCTTAAGAATCTAGATCGAGGTTGAGAAAGAAGATATTTCTTATAAGATGCGCAGTAGGTAGCATACAGACCTTTCTTTAGGGAAGGAATGCCCAAAGCTGACACGAGGAGGAAAAGGATTTCACACTTTCTTCTGAAGAAGCATCAGTGAAGGACCAAAGTTGCCGTGGAAGCAAAATCTCAGAAGGAATGACCAGATTCTTTTAGTAGCTGCCTGTTTTTGCCAAGACTATCTGCTGATAGCCCTAAGCCCAGGCAGCTGACTGCAATGCCTGTTAATACGTGAAAGACTAGTAACATTTTGCTGTTTCCATTCTCTCCCTATAAGAATTGAATGTGGAACAGGTGTGGGCAGGGAAGCAGAAAAGTCCCTTGGAGAGTTATAAATTAGCCTGGTCCTGGGTTGAGTTCATGGGCATCTCTGAGGAACCCCATTCCTTCCCAAGGCATTCCAAGTAGCTGAAGGGAATCTAACAGGAACCAAACAGTCTGCAGTGTATCTACATTCTAAGAAAGAATGCCAGAAATTTCAGACTCAGATTGAAATCTTTGTCATAGTTTTCTTTTCTTGTGATCCAATTTCCTCTTAATCAAGAGGGATTTAGTCTCTGCATTGTCGGGCCACAGTTAACATTTTCAGATGCTGTTGAACTCTAAAAACACATCTGACAGATTTCTAGATAGAGTAGTAAATCGTCTCCCCAGTTGTCTCAATCCTGGGAGGTAAATGACCTACAGGATGGAAAACTGACATCAACGTATTTTTTAAAATAAATTTGTCTCACAATCAGAAGTAATTAAAGTTCTTACCTTTTAATGCTCTTAGACAGCAGTTTTCAATCAGTGTGGTTAACTACATGTCAAGATTGGAGGAAAGTATACAGTTTAAAAATCTATAGAACTGTTGTACGAAGAAAAAATTCTATTTGTCTTACTTTATTGCTCAGTGTTGAGCCCTGAGCATTTTTACCTGGTTTAGGACACTTAATAGATGGTTATTTTCCTGTCCAAGTGCCCTATCTATCCAGTCCTTTTTTAAAAACTATATTTCAGGTCTTTGTTCTGAGAATTGAAAAAACGGTTTTTCTGCATGAACTTGAAGTTCTGCTAAGGAAGGTTGTGTTATTCAAAACAAAAGTTCGGGTAGGGGTTGCTTCTGATAGCATTCACTTATTTTGTCTTTAAATAGTCTGCTTTAACAAAACATTTGAAAAGATTTGTTGTAATAATCTCTGAAGTTCCGTGTGTGTAGGTCTCAATTTAAAGATTAAAAAAAATAATAATTGGACCAAAATTTTGACTATCGTCTTGTGTATTAATAGGATTTGTCTATAAAATAATTCAAACGTGGGACTAAAACACCAGGCCTTTGTCTCCCCCCTTATCTGGGCCTCAATTTTCTCATCTGGTAAATGGAGGTTGGATGAGGTGACTTCTAAAGTCTGTACCGAATAGAGCTAAAGACAAAAAGAAAAAGGCAACTTAGGACCCTTGGTGAGTAGAGTGAAAAGAGGCACATGCCTTACATCAGACATCTGGGTTTGAGTCTCAGATATTATTCGCTACAGGGAGTTACGTGTCACTGTATTTAGCTATAAAATGGGGACTAACTAAGAGCTATATTGAAAACTGTTGAGGTTTCAATGGAAACAAGCCTATAATGTTCCCAGCACAACTTGTGCGTGTATTTTATGCTCCTATAAATGGTAGGACCATATTTTAAGGTCAGGAAAAACCTAAGGCTGAGCACATGGTCGGATCTAGTAATTTCCACTCTGGCACTTGGAGAAGAAAGGGCGTGATCCTCTCACTGTCCTTTACCAACAGAGATGTCCCTCTGCTCTGATGAAACTGGAGCTGTCAGGGTTTAAAAAAAGCACACCATCACAGGGAAGGCACTGCGTCTTGGCAAGAAGTGCTTAACATAGTTTCCACCGTGACCAAATTCCCTTCCCACCCCACGTCCCACTTCTATTTAAATCGCAGGCCCTCCACCGGCCCACACTCATTTTAGCCAGTGCCCAGGCTAGCAGCAGAGAAGAGAAAGGTAGCATGGCTCCAGGGGAAAAGGAAAGGGAGGAGGGGCCAGCCAAGAGTGCCCTCCGGAAGGTACGCACAGCCACCCTGGTTATCAGCTTGGCCCGAGGTTGGCAGCAGTGGGCCAATGAGAACAGCATCAGGCAGGCCCAGGAGCCCACAGGCTGGATGCCAGGAGGGACCCAGAACCCACCCCAAGCTTCTGGACCAGTGATCCATCCCACCACCCACCGGAAAGCTCAGAGTGCCCCAAAGTCTTCCTCCCCAAAGCCAGAGGGACACGGAGATGGACCAAGCTCAGAGGAAGCCACCGAGGTGTCTCAGATCAAAAGGAAAGAGGTGACCAAAACAGTCGTCAGCAAGGCTTACGAGAGAGGAGGGGATGTGGGCCACCTCAGCCACAGATACGAGAAGGATGGGGACATGCCTGAAGCTGGGCAGCCAGAGAGTGAAATGGACAGAATCCTCTGCGGCCATGGCTCCCCGACGCGGAGGAGAAAATGTGCCAGCCTGGTATCTGAGCGGATCGAAGGCTGGAAAGAGATGGGACAGGAGGAACGGGAAGGGCCCAAGTGCAGGAGCAGCAGTGTAGACACAGAGGACAGCGGCTACGGAGGGGAGACGGAGGGGAGGCTGGAGCTGGATGGAGAGCGGGTGGCCGCTGCCAGAATCAAACGCCCCTTGCCCTTCCAGTAAGTGAATGCGTCTCCCAACTCCTTATCCCGCTCCTGAGCCCCAGGCAGCCGCGGGAATCCCAGAGAGCAGGGAAGGACCACCAAAGTCAGAGTGAGAATCTCACAGCTCGGGCAGGCAGCGAGGTCTGGGGAAAGGCACGCCCCTGGGCTAAGAGGGCAGGACCAAGCTCAGCCATGGACCTTTGGGCCAAGGGCCTGCACTATTTGGTTTCTCCTTTCTGTTTTGAACACTCCAGGTTTAGCCACAACAAAGATGAAGCCACCGGAGAGGGGTATCTGCTTTGGGAAAAATTTTTAAGTCAATTCTATAATGAGTAACAAATTGGTGTATTTTTCTGCAGAGACAAGTATTTACTGGTAGACTGAGTGGAGAAACCTTTCCCTTGTCCAAAATCAGTCTACAGTATTTTCAAGAGACACATCTACCCAAATAGTGCCCCTGGAACACGGACTTCTGTGAGCCTGTATACAGGTGGGAAGCTGCTGTCTGACGTCAAAGCAGGCTCTGAAGTCAGACAGACCCAAGTTCAGATTCCAGCTCTGCCCTGACTATAGTTAACAATACTGTATTATGCACTTGAAAGTTGCTAAGAGAATATCTCTTAAATGTTCTCACCACACAAAAAAAACGGCTTATTCTTCTAAACCCATTTCCTCCTTTGTAAAACAATGGCAACAGTAACCTTTTGGAATAAATTCTGTTGTATTGGGAGGAGATGAGAATTTAGCACAGTGCCTGCACATAAGCTCACTATATGAAAGTTATTACTCCTCATATAGATTTTTTTAGCAATTTTTCAAACCTTCAGAAAACTTTGTTCTGCTTATAAACAAAGACAGAAATGCTATAAAAGCTAGGTAATTAAAATATCACAATCCGAAAACAACTAAATGCGCGCGCGCGCGCACACACACACACACACACACACACACACACACACACAGACTCAAACTGATACTTCAGTCTGACAAGAAACGCAAGTTTTGTTTCAAGACAGTAGCTGGCTCCACGTAACAGGAAGTCAGGATTTCTCACTCAACAACCACAGGATATCAGAATATAGGAAAAGTCTCAGATGTGGCAAATAATTATAAACTGACTCCTTCTGGGAACGGTTAGATGTGTAGGTGTGTTTTTCAACTTTTATGATATAATCAGAAGGTAAAGAACAAAATTAGTTACCTTATTTGACAAAAAGCTGTCAGTTTGTGACTTTAAAGATGTTTTGAAAGAATTAGCACTATTATATTGAAAGCTTTCAAGAAAAATGAAATGGCAAACTTAGATAATCATAATTCCGCGTGCATTTAGTGTGTGCTGTGGGTATTTTACGTGCTTTGCCCTTAGAGCTCTCACAGTGAGGTAGGTAATATCCCAGTTTAGGGATGAGAGCACTGAAGCTCAGAGGGAAATTTCACTCAGCAAGTTAGTGACCTGAGATGTGTACGCCTGTCTCCAAATGTAAGGCTTTGCAACCAGACATGATGCTACTTCTCATGCAGAACCTTGAGGATGCATTCAGAGACCTAGATTTGTGCTCTATTTACATTCACGTAGGAATTCATAATCAGAAATCACTATTCTACCAGACCATATGGAACCATAGTCTAAGTTTCGGCCTTGTGAATTTGGGGGTGTGTGTGCTATAAAACAAAACAATAGAACAGAATAAACCCAACAGAACAAAGACTAAGGGTGGCACAATGATGATCTTCCTGTCAGCATGTTTTGAATTGGCCAGAGGTAGGGAGGTGACAGTTGGGACCAATCTCCAATGCATGTTACTCTTCTTTGGCACTTGTCTAAGTATTTATTCATTTAATCCTCAAAACATTCTCATGGGGTAGGCACAGTCATTATCCTCATTGGATAGATGGGAACATAAGACAAAGAAGTATTAGGGAATTTGTATAAGATTGTACAGCCCATGGGATTTGAACCCAGGCACTCTGGATCCAGAGCCCACCCTCTCGACCACTACTCTAAACTGTCTCACCTAGAAGTGAGAACTTCCATACCGGACCCTTCTGTTGGTTCCCCCAGACAGACATGGACATGGACACCTTCTTAGTGTGATAGATACCTTTGAATGAGAGACAGATTTGAATCATGGTCACTCTGGCAAATCCTAAGTTTCTTTGTACTCATCTAAAAAAAATAGAGGTGATAATCCATAGAGTTATTTTGGTATTAATTATGTAAAGCAACGGACCCAGGAAAGCTACTTAATAAGTTGTACTCATTATAATGCAAGGGGCCAGCCCTGGTGATCCCAACACTATGAGATGCTAGGAGATTGGCTCTCAGGGTTTGGGGAGGAGAATGCGAATGAAATCCCTTCCTTCCTTCTTTGGTTCCTTTCCCTTAGTCTTAGAATACGTAGGGTACCAGAATGTTGTACACAGCAACAGCAGCTCTGAATGTCAGCAGTAATCCTAGCTATGCTCAGGAAGCTTCAGCAGAAGCCCAATGGGACTTTTGACCTGATGGGACTCTCACATACTGCTTGAGAAATGAATGTGGCATTATTGAGGAGGCCTATGGGAAAGGGGGTTTTGTTCATTTATTTTTAATTCTAAGCACCATTCTTTCCCCATATCCACTAACAGGGAGAAAATTATGTGTCATGAATATTTAAGTAGAAAAAAAGTTTTCTTGGTGGTTAAGATGTTCTATGGATAACAGAGACAAGTCAGGTTTGGTAGAAAGTAGAAATATTCTTCACCAGTAGAGTTCTACTACCTGGGGCTTTACTATGAAAATGATTTCTATTTTATGCTTTATTTTTTAAATATTCAGTCTTTTGATTGTATAGCTATGTGACTTGTTTGGTCCAGCTCCTTTAGACAAAGGAAATTTTATCTCCCACACAGTAATGATGCAATATTGAAACGACAGTCACTCATCCATTCTCTCCTCCAAGTTCTGTTTGGCAAAAATACTAAAGGTTGAGCGTTTTATAGAAAAGGGAACTGAGCGTGGAGATGTATACAAGTCATAGAGCTAGTAAGTGATGACATTGGGAAGGCTGATGCCAGAGCTTGCATTCTTAACCACTGTTAGACTGATTCTCTGAGGACAGAATGGACTCAAGAAATCAAATGGAGATCAAAGCATCAGCTTCATTAGTGGAATCCCAATAACTCCCAAACTGTAGTGTTTTGGTACCACTATATTGAAGATATTTGCTAGAAATGAAGGGGAAAGTATGGCTTTCTAATATTTGCCCCCAATTCTCGAGCTTGGAACCCTTTCCATGGACTCTGAGGACAGCTGCCGATCTGCAAGGAGCAGCACAGGCTTGGCTCCCAAACATGGCTGGTAACAGAAAGGAGACAGTTTTGAATTCAGTCACCCTACTTCTGATAAGTGTGACCCCATAGATATCAATCTCCCATTAACCAAGCTGGCTATACTTCCTGTGGTGAAGGGCAAGCAAACCAGTGGACAGAGGAGCAGATTCTCCCCAGAACTTCCCTGAGAAGTTGGAAAGGGTGGCAGAAGTTCTTCAGTTTACTGACGGAGAAGTGTTCCAGCCTAAGATATGTGTAACGCTTTGCTTCTATAAATGTGTAACGAGATTGTCTTTCTAAAGCTCAATCTAAACTGTTATTCACATTTTTACTTGAAATTTAGAAAAACAGGATAAGCTGATATATTGAGTCTTACATTCATTGATCAGGAGGATACTCAAGGTATAAGACTTTCTAATCCTGATTTAAACCTGAAACTTCCATACTTTTTAAAAACTGGAAATACTAAGACAATATAGAACGTTTATAAGATAGAAAAAATTAAATACTCATTAAGATATATTTTCTTCTGGTACTTCTTTAAAACAACCTTGTCTATTTTCTAATTCTTGCTAATAGGATCAATTCTTTTGCTGTCCTTTTCTCTTATTACTGGGAATTACAGTTTGACCATATAACAAATGGAAATTAAGATTTAGTAGGTGCTTTTTTAGATGTTTCTCTTCTTCACAGTTATTACCTCACCAACCCCAACCCTTATCCCAAATGACATAGAGTGTCAACACTCAGGGAATTTAAGTTCTAATTAAAATTAGAAGAAAAAATACTACATCAATGAATGAGAGACCCATATAACATACAGTTTAAACAAATTACCTCTGGATGATAATTTGAATATTTTTCTATTTTTCTGCTTCTTGTAAATTCTAAAATCAATACAGTTGATGCAAAACAACATGGGTTTGAACTGTGTGGGTCCACTTATAAGCAGATTTTTCAAATAAATGCTTGCAACACTACTACACAATCCATGGTTGGTTGAATCTATGGAGGTGGAACCATGGATACAGTATAAGTGTAGAGTTATACTCGGATTTTCAAGTGCTTGAAAGATCACAACCCCTCCCCCACCATTGTTCCCTTGAACAACCCGATGAGGATCCTGTAGTACTGTAGTATTTACTATATAAAAAAAAAAAACCCATGTATAAGTGGACCTGCGCAGTTCAAGCCTGTGTTGTTCAAGGGTCAACTATAATACCAGCATGAAAGAGAATTTTGAAAAAGAAAAAAAAATCAACTGTCATCTAGATACCGACATAATTATTTTCAGTTGTGCACATGCTCTTGATTTCTTCGGCCTGGTGTGTACACATTTTACATGGTTAGAATTGTACCATAAATACTCAAATTTGGTTCACTCTGATGATTTTCATGAATGTCTTTTAGTGGTTATTCGTCGTTCTGTTTTCATTATTGAATATTCAACGAGTACCTAAAAGACTGTCTGGCACACAGCAGTTGTCATAAGTACTTTACTAGAGGATGGAAGGAATGTCAAAGTGCCCAGAAGCTCCTTAAAGGGAGGATGTATTATGTTTTATACTACAGGACAGAACCACAGGTGGTGCTCAGGAGACAAAAAGTATGAGCTAATAAACCGTGCTATTCTTTTCACTTTCTTCTGAAATGTTTCAAGTCGCTTCTCCAGCAAGATGTTCCAGCCTTGGGCTTGTTATTGAAGACTATGTCTGCCATGGATTGCCATCATTCCAAGGGCACTAGGTGTTTCCTCTCCTTTGGTCATGAGATCAAGCAGCCCATAATCTGAGCAGCTGAACAGGGACAGTCTGTGGAGATGCAGATGAAGACGAGGACCAGCAGGGTTGAGGGAAATGCATTCCACTTCAGGGCAGTGTAGCTCCTAGCACTTTTCCATACATGTATGATTTTTTTAAGTTGTGATTAATTGTGTAAACAGTTTTTGTATGCTGCTTTTTCCCAATTAACTTTGTCATATACTTTTGCCCATGTCATTACAAAGAAGAGCAGTGTTATATTCAGCAATGTACTCCTAGTTTGAATTCTACTGCAACAGTGAAACAATGCAGCAAGTGTAGGACACAAACCACGGGAATTAGTGAAAGGTCGCCATCTAGTGGATGGCCTTCCTCTTCGAAGAAAACAATGCTCAGGCAAGTAAGCTTGCCTCTCCATCCAGTGTTAGCCTCCTGCATCTGAATGACCAGACTGCAGGAAGTGAGTTTGGATAGCGAGGAAGACTCACATCTGACCCGTTCCTGGGTTTTGAACAGCAAATTGTGAGAGTTCAGATAGCAGGGGCCACTGAGTTCGGGCATGCCACTGCCATAAGCAAATTCAACCCTGCTCTACATCTCCCACTTCCAATGCTTCCACACATGAAGCCACTCGGAGCTGGGGAGAAGGATGGGTGAGTCACTTGTACGGATGAGGAATACAAATTTCTGACTTTTAGGTAGTCCAAGAGTTCATGCTTTACTCATGAAGGCAAAGAGACCTCGAAAAAAAGTCTAGGAGATTGGAGATACAGAAATGACAGGAAAGTCTGTTAAAGACAAATTTTGCCATTTTAAAATTAGATCTGCACCCTCATGACATTATTGGTCTACATTTTCCAATGCTGGTTTTTGTTTTGTTTTAATAAGAAATGCATTCCAAACTGCAAAGGCAGACACACACATTTGAGACACAGCTCATCCACATATTAGACACTGTCCTGGCAGGCTGAGTGGCATCATTACACAGAGGGAAGAGCACTGACTCTGCCTAAGACAGTTTGGGTTTGAATCCTGCCTCTTCCGCTGGGTTAGGGCAGCATTTCACAGAAGATATACACAGGCTCTGGAGCCGGATTAACTTTGGTACAAGTCACAGACCCATCACTTAACAGCTTTGTGACTTTAAGCAAAGTTACTTAACCCCTCTGGCCTCAGTTTCCTCATCTGGGAAGTGAGATTAACAGTACCTATCTCATGAAATGGTTGTGGAAATATTAGTAGAAAGTGTTTAGAAGAATGCCAGCACACTGTGTTCAATAAATGTTACTATTGCTAGCTGGTGTTTCCTATATATACAGCTTGATTTTTCAAAATTTGTGGTACATCATAGATACTAGTATAGATATGCTTCATTAAAGATCCATATATAGGGACTTCCCTGGCGGTCCAGTGCTTAAGACTCCACACTTCCACTGCAGGGGGCACGGGTTCCATCCCAAGTCGGGGAAAGAAGATCCACATGCTGTGCAGGGGGCCAAAAAAAAAAAAAATCCATATATAAAAATCTATACATGAGTAAATATTACAGAGTATGTGTGCCGATATAAGGCTTATTTTGGGCAAATAATTGTTTCTTGATGTCCTGTGTAAAGTGTATTCCCTTAATACACTCATTCGAGTCCAGTTCTAAATGTTACTAATATGCAACTTTAAGATACACATATTTGGGGCTTCCCTGGTGGCACAGTGGTTGAGAATCTGCCTGCTAATGCAGGGGACACGGGTTCGAGCCCTGGTCTGGAAGGATCCCACATGCCGCGGAGCAACTAGGCCCGTGAACCACAACTACTGAGCCTGCGCGTCTGGAGCCTGTGCTCCGCAACAAGAGAGACCGCAACAGTGAGAGGCCTGCGCACTGCGATTAAGAGTGGCCCCTGCTTGCCACAACTAGAGAAAGCCCTCGCACAGAAACGAAGACCCAAAACAGCAAAAATAAATAAATTAGTTAATAAACCCTTACCCCCAACATCTTCTTTAAAAAAAAAAGATACACATATTTGCATTACATTTGTGTAAGGAAGCTTTTTTCTTGAAATAGTTTAATATGATTATTTTACAGAGCTTAAAACATTACTGTTATTTAGAGAGAAAATAATCTAGAAGGAGATACCTCAAACTAAGAACAATGGTGGCCTTGTATATGATTTTTCTTCTTTTATCTGTTACTTTTTTGAATTGTTCATATTTCTTTCATAATGAAACAATTATAGAGTTACATTAAGATGCATATGTACAAGAAGTACAAACAGAAAGCAACACTTGGGTGTTAAAATATCAATATTTTGATTCTTCATCCTCTCTCTCTCTTTTAGGGCAAATAGATTCACAGAGAAACTCAACTGCAAAGCCCAGCAAAAATACAGCCAAGTGGGCAACCTGACAGAAAGATGGCAACACTGGGCTGATGAACACAGACGATCTCAGAAGCTCAATCCTTTCAGTGAAGAGTTTGATTATGAGTTGGCCATGTCCACCTGCCTGCACAAAGGAGATGAAGGCTACGGCCGTCCCAAGGAAGGAACCAAAACTGCCGAAAGGGCCAAGAGAGCCGAGGAGCACATCTACAGAGAAATCATGGACATGTGCTTCATCATCCGAACGATGGCTCACCACAGACGGGACGGCAAGATCCAGGTTACTTTTGGAGATCTCTTTGACAGATACGTTCGTATTTCAGATAAAGTTGTGGGCATTCTCATGCGTGCCAGGAAGCATGGACTGGTTGACTTCGAAGGAGAGATGTTATGGCAAGGCCGGGATGACCATGTTGTGATTACTCTACTGAGTGAACCTTCAACTGCACAAGCCAAACTTGACCCACTCTTGTCTTAATGCTAAATGCGAATGTAGTGAAAAGTAAAATGCAAACTGCTCTGTAATAAGTTGGCAAATATTAAACAATTTTTACATGATTGACTTTTTTGGCACTTTATTTAAGCACACACAAAGCATTTCAGAAAGGACATCGAGGACCATTCGTATATAATAGTATAAATATTTGAAATTCCATTTACCCTTTTAGGCAAAAATATTTGGCTATTCTTTGCACAACTACTATAAATCTTTAAATAAACAATTATATCTAAGAAAAATGCTGACTTCAGGGAAATATCAGCAAAACATATTACAATGTGTCATTGTTCAGGAAAAAAAAATTCCAGCAAGTTTGGCAAAACTAAATTTAAAATTTTCTAGGAAGCTTGACTTTGTACCATTATTTTTATCCCTTAAAAAAACAAGCACACAAAATAAGCACACAAATAAAAAGTTGTATTCAAATAAGATGCTGGAATTTCTCTGTGGACTTTGAATTTAATAGGTTTCCAACAGAAATTAGCCACCCTTCTCTGATGTGATTTGCACAAATCACATAAAAAGACATTGCTGGTGGTCTTAGAGCCAGCAGAGAAGGCGGTTTTGTTCACTTTCTCTATGAAAGCAGAGCAAAGGTAAGACATTTAGATTTACCTGCCATCGCAGGACTTCTTGGGGAAGTTTCATTTTTTCTCAAAACCTTAGTGAGTCATGCTGTTTGAAGTAGAAATACAGAAAATGCTACAGTGAATTGGAATGTTGAGTGTAGAAGAATCTGATAGAATCATGGGTAGATCAGAAACAGACTTGAGACATTTTAATTTACTTCATGCTGTAACAAATTTTTGGAAATATCTGAAAGTCCTAAAACAGCAATATTAGTCCTGCCAAAGTGAAAAAAGTATAGCTTAATGATGACAGACAAATTTATTTGGCACTAATCTGTTACTTGTCAATTGTTCTCAATTAGATTTAATGTGCCTTGTATAATTTTAAAAACAAACTGAATAAAAATTGTGAGATTACAATTCTTTCAGAATTCAATGGAAGTTACTAAATGATATTATAGCACTTCGGTGTTAGATACAGAAATTAATGTCAAAGCATAATACCTCAAAGTAATAGACACTCATAATTGTTAGGCATTAGGTTTAATATAAAGTATGGATTAAACTACTGTAGGAGTTATCCTTGTTTTCATGTATGATTCTCTTTCAAACTGAAAGTTCCAAAAATCTTCTTAAAGAAGGTTTATACATTTTTGTTTCCATAATAGATTTGTTAAATTACAAATTAATAACTAATATTTCTAAGTAGGATTTCATATAAGATGTATACTTTTATCACAACAGTGAAACCTATGTCAAAACTTAAAAACATGGCACAAGAATAAAAGATACTTTCTTGTACTTTATGTTCTTGTTTTTATATTACTGTTTTGAAGTTATATTCCACAATGCCACTTTTATAGAGTGCAACTCGGGTTACTTCTAGAGTCGGTGGAATATTGAGACAGAGAGCGCGTATTCAACTCTGGGCAGTAACAGTTTATGCAAGCATCCATGCAGATCATTCAAAGTTCAGTTTGTCTGAACGTGAGGATGGAATTTAAAAGTCTTCTTCTCAGAGAGCTTACATTAACACTCTTCTGAATAAGGTGTGACTCTAAAATCAGAAAGTTTTCTTAGAGGAAAATGCCTGCTATATGACAGATTTTTATCTTAAAAAAACTCCATGATAGGAAAAACCCATGGTTGAAAACCTTAAGGCTTTTAGACAAAAAAAGATGAGTAGAACTCAGGTGGCAAACATGTTAATGAAAGTCCTCATATTTTCAGTCACCAAATAACATATGAAATAATTATATATAAAGTAAATATACTATCAATAGCACTTTACTTTTGGCAATTCTAAATTCCTAGTAACGGGTAAGTGTACAGTTGGTTTCCAAATCTTCAGGATTTTTCCAAACTTTCAATCAGATGTTTAAAGATCTTGGGGTTACTGAAAGGTACATTTTTGTTTTTTTAACCTTTTCTGTATGGACCTCCAAATGTTTGATGCCTTTTAATTTCTTTAACTTGAAGTTTTATGACTTCCTGATTCCCAAGTTCACCTTCTTATCACTTTGCCCACTTACATCAACAGGAGGGAAGTCGGCACTCGGACTTTCTTTCTCGCCAACACTGTGTTGGAAAATGAGGCTGCAACTATATTTTTACTTCTGCTTTTACTTTCCCTTCCCCAATTCAAGTTCCTTTTTTTTTAAAATGAATTTTTATTTTTAATATATATATTTTTAAATAAATTTATTTATTTACTTTTGGCTGCATTGGGTCTTCGTTGCTGTACGCAGGCTTTCCCTAGCTGTGGCGAGCAGGGGCTACTCTTTGTTGTGGTGCGTGGGCTTCTCATTGCGGTGGCTTCTCTTGTTGAGGAGCACAGGTTCTAGGTGCACGGGCTTCAGTAGTTGTGGCACGTGGGCTCAGCAGTTGTGGCTTGTGGGCTCTAGAGCGCAGGCTCAGTAGTTGTGGTGCACGGCCTTAGTTGCTCCACGGCATGTGGGATCTTCCCAGATCAGGGCTCGAACCCGTGTCCCCTGCATTGGCAGGCAGATTCTTAACCACTGCTCCACCAGTGAAGCCCCCCCACCCTTTTTTTTTTAATACTACCAACAGATATATTAGGTACTGTTTCTCACATGATGTGGGAATAATTTTGTGTAAAGTAGAATTTCGTTTCAGTGGGAACTCATGCTAGAGAAAGTATCGCTGTACTTTATTGTCACTAATTTCAGGGATTACAGAAGCAGGGAACCATCTGGCCCATGTTAAAGTGGCCTCTTAATGCAGATGCCTCCTAGAATATACATTTTCATTCCCAGTACCGAGGATGTTTCTTGATACACAGTAAGAACACAATGTCTGCAGAAGTATTTAATTTATAAATGCGCCATAGGACCTAACTTCTTGGCCTAGAGGTTTTCAGAGTGCTGTGGTTCAATATCATCCCAGCAAGGATTATCTCATGGCATTGTGTGCCCAGATTTGGGGGGCACCCCTGTATCTAACAAAATCACATTGCATTTACTTTTTTTTTTTTTTTTTTTTGCGGTATGCGGGCCTCTCACTGCTGTGGCCTCTCCCATTGTGGAGCACAGGTTCCAGACGCGCAGGCTCAGTGGCCATGGCTCACGGGCCTGACTGCTCCGCGGCATGTGGGATCTTCCCAGACCGGGGCACGAACCCGTGTCCCCTGCATCGGCAGGCGGGCTCTCAACCACTACGCCACCAGGGAAGCCCTGCATTTACTTTTTGACCAATAAATTCCAATCCCCAAATTTCCTTTTAAGATACAACTCAAACAATATGAAAATACATATGCATAACATAGTGTACTATTTTTAATTGTAAAATAATGCAATAACCTAATACATATAGGAAAATGGCCGAAAAAAGCATGGTACATACACATGGATGCAGCTCTGAAAAAAGTAAGGAAAAGGTTGCAGGGGAGATTAAGATGGCAGAGAGTAGGAGAATGCTGAGCTCACCTCACCCCAGGAACACATCAACAGTACAACTTCACGTGGAGCAATTCTCACTGAAGACAAACTGGAGACTGGCAGAAAGGCTATGCTACAACGAAGGCTCTAAAGAAAGATTCACACAGAACCAGGTAGGAAGGGAGGGGAAGCTGTCAGCAGGGCCTGCACCCTGAGCAGGGAACACAAAGAGGAAGGGGATATATCACAAGCTCGGGGATCCTGCCTGGGGAGTGAGGGGTTTGAGACACATATTGGGCACCCCCAGACCTGGAGTCCGACACTGGGAAGATGAGCCCCTTTAGCTGGTTTGAAAACCAGTGCGCCTTACCAGAGGGCTGGCTGTAAGAACCAAGACTCTGCTAGTGAAGAGTGCCCACGTGCTTGATTACTTCCAGGAACAAGCCAGAGGAAGCAGTAAATTAGACTCAGTAAAACAGGTGAATGGGTGAATGTATGGAGGGAGCAGGGCGATGGTCAGGAGAGGAGAAAGAAAGCAAATAGTTCTTTTTTAAACACTCTAGTACATATATTTTGGTAAACAAATATACACAATTACTGTTGGGTACATAGCAAGGAATGAAATTTGCCAGCCAAATTTAGCTTTAGTAGAATACCGCCAAAAAATGTTTTCCAAAGTTATTCCACTTCACATTCCTTTTTAAAATAGCGCTTATTGGCTGTTTTAATACTTTTAGGAATTACCAAAGTCTTCTGCCTTTTTCGTCTTTTGTTTGAGTCGTAGTCATTTGTATATTGTGTATGAGACCTTCATTAGATCTGTGTATTACAAAAACCTTCTACTCTGTTGGTTGCCTTTTCATTTTTAATGATGTCTTTTGATGAAAAGCTCTTAACATTTTAATGTAGTATAATTTACCATTTTTTTCCTTTATAGTTAGTGCTTTTCTGTCCAATGTATGTGTAGCCTAAAGTCATGATGATATTCTCCTATATTTTTCAACTAAAAGCATTATTTTTTTACCTTTAACATTTAGATCTACAATCTGTAATTATGTGGTATGATAGGTCAAGATTTTTTGTTCCATACAGGCATCCAATTAATCCAGCATCATTTATTGAAAAGACCATTCTCTCCACTAAGCAGCAGCAGCATCTTTTTAAAAAATCAGTCTGTTTCTAGACTCTTGACTTTAATCCATTCTTTTGTATATCCTTTGACCAATACCACATTGTTTTAAACACCTTTTTAATAGATCCTGATTATCTAGTATTTAAGACCACAGCCTCATTCTTCACTGTTGCCTCAGCTGTTCTTTGCCTTTACATTTCCATATAAATTACAGACCGGCTTAATTTCCACAAATAAACCTGGCTGAGATTTTCCCTGCCAATACAGATTGATTTTAGAGAACTGACATCTTTCAACTTTGTCTTCATATCATGAGCATGGTATATCCTTCCTACTTATGTCTATCTTTTTGTTACATATCCGATTTTTTCAGTGGTATTGCAAAATGACAGTATTTTAAGCTTCATTTTCTAACTATTGGTTTAGAAAGAATAAAAAGAAGGGTTTTTACTCTTTTTTTTAATATTGAACTTGTCTTTAGTGACCTTGGCAAATCAAATGATTTCAATAGTTTGATTTTTTTGGAATTTTCTATGTCCACGATTGTGTCCTATACAAATGACATTTAAAGTCTTTTCTTCCCAGTCCTTATGCCTTTTATCTTGCTTTATTGAACTGGTTGGAACTTCCAGGATAATGTTGAATAGAAGTGGTGAAAGCAGTTATTATTGTTACGTTTCCTACCTCTGGGAGGAAACTTTCAATAATTCACCATTAAAGATGATGCTTCCTGTACATTTTTCAAGGATTTTTTTTATCAGATTGAGGAAGATCCCTTCTTTTCTAATTTGCTAAGTTTTTATCATAAACAGGCACTGAAATTGATCAAATGCTTCTTTTGCTTCTGTAGAGATGATCATGGATTTTTCTTCTTTAAATGTGGAAAACAATACCAATTTAAAAATAACTACTGTTTGCTTTCCTGGAATAAACTCAATTTGGTTGTAATATATTATTCTTTCATACATTGCTAAATTTGATTTGTGAATATTTTATATAGGATTTTGTATCTATGCTCATACCATGCTGTTCTGTAATTTTTTTGGTAAGGATTGTAAAGTTTTGGTATCAAGGTGGTGCTAGCCTCAATAACATAAGTTCTCCCTTTTCTCAGTACCCTGGAAGAGTTCATGTAAGACTGATACTTTATTTTTCCTTAAATACTTAAAAGGATTACCCAGTGGAAGCATACAGACCTGAGTTTTTTGTGGGAAGGATTTTTTTGTTTTTAATTAAGAGAGTCAGTTTCTTTAATACAAAAATTTTATTTCTTCTTGGATCATTTTTTAATAAATTCTGTTTTCCAAAACATTTTTCTGTTTCATTTACATTGTCAAGTTTATTGATGCAAAGTTCTTCACAATATCTTATCTCTTTAAGGTTCAATGGTTCCAGTGATGTCTCCGTTTAAATTCTTAACAGTGATTTATCTTTTTCTTAATCTTGCTGGAGGTTTACAATTTTATTATTCTCAGATTTTCTGTTCTGTATGCTTGTTTTAAATTTTATTGATTTTTGCTCACATCTTTATTTCGTTTTTCCTTCTATTTTCATTAGGTTAAATTTGTTACTGTTCTTCTAGCTGCTTAAGATGGAAGCTTACAGCCTTTTCTTCTGCCTGTCACTTAATATTACTATACCCCCAAAACCTATCTCAAGAATTCTCTTTTCACTCAGTCTATAATCTCAAAGGGCATCTCATCCACAGGTTATGGCTTCAACATCTACCTATATGTTGTTGATTTAAAATTTTTTTTTATCTATCAGAACAGAATATTAATTCCCCCCTGCCCCCAATCTGTTCTCTAGTTTCTCATATTATACTATAATAAGTTCCACAACTAACCTAACTTCCCTATCTGCTGCTTGTTTCTACTCTTTGTACATCACCCATCTCGATGAATAATATATTCCTAACAAAAAAACCTGAGAGCTATCCTTAACTCTTTCTGACATCCAATTAATAACCATATCTTGTTAATCCTAATTCCTAAATCTGTTTCATATCCATGCCTCCTTTCTTATCACTATTGCTACTATTCTCGTTCAGACCTCAACATTTTCGCTCTGGACTTTTCAACAGCCTTATTAGTGTCCTTGTCTCTAATTTGTTTCTCTACTAATCTACTTTTCACAGACATCTTTCTGAAGTGGAAATCTGATCATAACATTCTTGCCCTCGAATTTTCTTAATCGCTCCTGAGATTAAAAACAATCTACATTTTTTGACACTGCACAACAACAGGGCTCTTTATGAAATTAGTCTTACCTTGCTATGCACTCCCCACCAAGAAAACCAGGGACATAGTTTAAAAATAACAAATGACTTACATTTCCTCATGTGCCAAGTACCCAAGGACATCCCCATTTTTTAAACTGTGCTGTTTGAATGCATCCTTCCAACATTATTACTATTACCACCACCACACCACCACCATAGCTCCTAGAACCATTTTTCACATATAAGACAGTAGTACATTTAATCAGACTTCTTAAATATAAAAATAACTTGATTATTCAATAAATCCAAACTCAAATTTGTACTTATGTATTCAATTTTATTTGGTATACACCACTACGACCTTATTGTGATTGAAATCCAGTACAGGATTTTTTTATGATTAGTCAACTCCACAAAGACAATAATACTGCTGTGGAAGACCAAAGGGGGAAAGAAACTAATATATTTATTTACAGTTCCCTATATTGTAAACATTTAATCTACACACTGGTAGTAACTTTTAATGAGAGCTTTACATAAACAAGGAAACAATGCCCTGTATTTCTATTCATATTCGGCAACAGCATATTAAATAGATTATCAGATTTTCTTTTTCATTAGCACTATGCTTTCTTTAGATAATTATCTAAACTTTCAAAAGATCTAAATATATCCAAGTACTATACAACTAAATCTACTTAAGCCAACATATTTGGCTTATAATTTCATTTTTAGAATAATTTAAAGTGCTATAAGCAACCTGGCAATCAACACTTTCTATAAGAACAAAACTACCTTTAAACATTAATTTACAAGATAATATACAATGTTTACCTGGAATAGCTGAAATTTCAGCACAAGGTCACTGTCACATGTATAACGGCAGGATTTTTTTGCATTACATGAAGCTTTGAAATTAACTGATGAATTATTGCCGCAATGGCTTATTACTGGTTTCCTACAAAAGAGGATAAGAACTACTGATATATTTTATCTTTTCTTTTTTTGAGGTCACTTTACAGTAAGTTTGCATATTCAACAAGTCTACTGAGTTACAATATTCTACTATAATCATTGCCCTTTTATAACAGCAAATGCTAATGGTGATTAATAACATATACCACTCAAAAAAAAAAAATCACAAGTTTTTTTTTTTTTTTTTCTTTTGAACAGGAACCTTATTTTGGGAGTTGGTGTGCAACAAGGCTAAAACAACAGAACTATAAAACAGTATACCTGACACAATATGTTGACGAAATATGCATCTGTTTCTTAGTTTTTGTAGTTATGATAATGCCCTGCTAAGCTACAAATATGTAAATAGTATATTTTCTTGCTTGATATATTAAATTCAGTAGAATCATCAAGTTCTCATTCTCCTTTGTCATTTTATAACTCTTTATCAGATAATTCAACGATGAAAGCATATGCCCAAACCTGCAGATCATGTGCACTGTGGTCTATTACAAGCAGAATTTTCCTCAAATTTCATTTTTATTAAAATGAAATTGAGAATACAGGCAAAATTAATAAAGAGAATGTTGTACTGTGAATTAAAACTAGAACTCAGTGGTCTATGAAGTATGCATTGTTTTGGCATGTGTTTTTTCCTTTGTAAGAATAACTAAGCGGAGCATGTCGAAAAGTCACCTGTGCCAACCTCACAGATACAGCAGTACCTAGTCTTCGTTCCCTCAATATCCCAGGTTAGACTACTCTACTAAAACAATCAATATAGTTTAAAAAATAATAAACCAAAATAGGTTCAACAAAAGAGCACCATCCTATTAGGAGACTGAGAAAACATGGATTATAGATGAGGTGGTCACTATGATCAAAATGCTACCAAAATTCTGACAAAACCTAAGCTGTTACACTGCAGGGACCCACGCCATGGTCTAACCCTAAAGACCTCTGGGACAGAAACATGATTTTAAAAATAAATTCCAAAATTATAGCTGTAAGAAATGGTGATATGAACTATTTTCAAAGCATGAGTTACATGTTACATTGTATTGCTTCTTGAACTTTCCAAACAATGCTTGTTTGTCCATGTCAGGTTTGGGCCATTATCCTGCTAAGAGAGAGAACATTATATTCATTCAAAAGCCCAGATTTCAATGTCTTGGATAAAGAAGTCTTCCTTCTTAGAAAGTGTATGATTTCCAAATGTTTTACAAGAATGGCTTCTTCCATGGTAGAGATCTCCATCAAGCCACAGGGCAAATTCTCCCCTGTAATACATAGAAGAAAATAGTTCTAACAAAAATCTTTTAATACTTATGCCCTAAGTTGTAAAAGAATAATTGCAGAGGTTGTAAAATATTAATTTAATGAGACATTTCAATATTCAACAACTCTAAAAATTTTTTTCAAAACCATTCCCTACTCCTTTCCACACAAAGTGGCACAAGGCAACTTTGTTTTGTTCATATCCCATTATAAAATCACTTAACATATAGATCAAGGAGTAAGATGAACCCTCTAAAATTATAGAATTAGCTTTTGAGGCAGGTACTACTCTGTTATTCTTTGCTTGGTATTATCAATTTCTCTTTGCTGTTTGGTTTTAATATATTTAACATGAGTTTCTTAGAGACATGAAAACTCCCTATCATCTAAAATAAAATGTGTGGTTAATGTTAAGGGTTCACTCTCTTTTTCTTTTTTTTGAGGTATGTGGGCCTCTCACTGTCGCGGCCTCTCCCACTGCGGAGCACAGCCTCCGGAGGCGCAGGCTCAACGGCCACGGCTCACGGGCCCAGCCGCTCCGCGGCACATGGGATCCTCCCGGACCAGGGCACGAACCCGTGTCCCCTGCATCGGCAGGCAGCCTCTCAACCACTGCGCCACCAGGGAAGCCCAAGGGTTCAATCTCTAACTCACAGCTGAGGAAACTTTAGACTTGAGTTGTTCAAGGTCCCACATGTGATTTATGTTGAAGCTGGAATTTGAATCAGGTCTATCTGACTCCAAAGCCTATATTCAGTCCACTACATGATTTTGATTTCTCTGGGGCTCCTGTTTAGAATTCTGGAATATGAAGTCCTTATAGCTCCCATTTTCTGAGATTGTACTCACCTTCAAAGACTGTAAACTTGTCTTAATTTGTTATCAACTGACCCAATGGCTAGTTTAGCTTGCTGGAATCGTGTTGCATCATTAACACTAAGTTGCAGCAAATATCTAATGACATTGTGTACATTACTTTCAAAGACTAAAGGCACCCTTAATAGCTTGAAATTATAAGCCACTTGCTTGTGAGGCTTTCCTGGAGAGCTAACTGAATCACATGTAAGACCACCATTGGAGTAGGGACGAATGACTCTGCCTTCTCCCCAAACAAAAAAGGTGTAATTGGAACATATAAACATTATAAGCTAATTCCAACAACTAAAAATAACATGGTTTTTAGTTACCTGGTTATGTCCTTCAGAGAAGGCTATCATAACCATGGTTAATTTTTAATCATTGAAATCATGTCTTCCAAATACCTATCTATAGAGAAGTTGTAAGAGAATGTGCTAGAATCACTCAGGATGATGAATATTCAGGCTAACAAGATTCTGTGACCTGAATGAATTATTATTATATATCCTGAAATGTGGGAAACAAATAACACTTCTATAAATTTAGGAATTATTTAGCATACATTATTCTGATCCTGAAGGATAGAGAGAAATAACATATGAAGGAAGTCGTGTTTGCTAAGGGCTAGTTGAGGAGTCTAGGCTAAGAGGCAGTAGAGCAAGCTACCCCCAAATACCATGAAGACTAAATGAAGTTGGAATACCAGAACAACAAAAAAAAAGTTTCTCACAATGCTTGCTATGCCAAAAGAATCAAATCAAACTGCTGATGACTCATACTGTTAACAAAAAAGAAAACAAGCCCTGAAAATCGGGGCAGGGGGTGTCACTAACATTTTTAACAGGAAAACAGATTTCTATTGTCTAAAATATCAATCCAAATAGTCTCCAGGGTAGAATAACATGAAAAATTTCAGACCTTTTTTATAAATTGAGAGAAAGAACATATCACCATGGTTTTCTGAAAATTTGAGAAGTTCTAAGGGATTAGTGTATTTCTCTTTCAACTATCAAGAAGTCACTAGACTTTAAAAGAAGGGTTTTAATCAAAAGGGTTAATCAAAGGGGAATCAACTAAACAGCATTTTTTTTTGTTTTTGTTTTTTTTTGTTTTGTTTTTGCGGTACGCGGGCCCCTCACCGCTGTGGCCTCTCCCGTTGCGGAGCACAGGCTCCAGACGCGCAGGCTCAGCGGCCATGGCTCACGGGCACAGCCGCTCCGCGGCACGTGGAATCCTCCCGGACCAGGGCACGAACCCCCGTCCCCTGCATCGGCAGGCGGACTCTCAACCACTGCGCCACCAGGGAAGCCCCTAAACAGCATTTTGAGATGAGTAATATTCTACCAAGAGTTTCAAATACTACACTCAAGCACCTTCTTGCAAATATTATACTTTCTTAGTCATAATATATAAATTAGGATTCCAATGTCAAAACTTTCCAAAGATAGCTGATTTTATAAATAACACAAATGAATTTTTTTTTTTTTTCGGTACGTGGGCCTCTCACTGTTGTGGCCTCTCCCGTTGCGGAGCACAGGCTCCAGACGCGCAGGCTCAGCGGCCATGGCTCACGGGCCCAGCCATTCTGCGGCATGTGGGATCCTCCCAGACCGAGGCACGAACTTGTTTCGCCTGCATCGGCAGGCGGACTCTCAACCACTGCACCACCAGGGAAGCCCCACAAATGAATTTTTAAAGTTTCTTTCAAAATCTCACAGTCAAATGTTCAAGAGACTTACCCTCCACCACCAAAAGCTAGTGAATCCATGTCTCCTTTGATAAAAAACATATTATCTCCTGTCCACTTAAAGACCTACAAAAATGACAAAAGCTTTAAATAAGTAGATGAAAATATCACTATCTATGTGAATTTCTCTTTTCTGACTACAAGAGTCAATGGTTAATGAGATAAGTTAAATAAAGTAGAAAAGTAGTTAAAAACTGAGTAGATGTCATTAACTTTTATTTTAGCATCAAATATAAATGAACATTAATTTGATAATGTTTTAACATTTTGGTATAGGGCCAAGGTCTTTTCTTTGGGTATGAATTTGCCTATCATTATTCTCACAGAAGCCTATAGCACGTGTTTATGCTTTCCAGTTTCAATTTCTTTAAAGAGGATTGAACATAAAAACACTTGAGACATTCAAGGGTAAAACTTTTAGATGTTAATATTCTTAAATATTTTTAACCTTTCATGCAAGTTCTACCTAAACCTAATACAACATCAATTTCTAGCACCTCACCTTTATAAAAATTTTCCGAAGTATTCATTACAGTTTTCAATAAAATATACTTTAGCACTCACTTTTTCATATATATATAACATTTGTTTAATTACATTATTAGTTACCAGGTAGAAACAGCATCATAAAAAAAGGACTGGAAACAAGTATAACTGAAACTTCAAAAATCTGTAATGACTACAAGCTTCCAGGTAGCTGTAGGCATCAGTTGATATGTTTTATGGAAGGAATGGAAAGCACTGGTTAATCTGGTGAGCCACTTAAACCCAAAGTTGTTAAGAGAGTTCGTTCCTATTATGTTATCAAATCCTATTTTGTTCATTATAGAAACTGTTCCTAAAGACAATTTTTAAAAAAACCAATTGTGCTGATCCCTATTTTCAAGGTTATAATTTCATCTCTTAGGTGCTGTCTGACATGCTGAACCTGACTGTACCAGAGACTCTGAGATTGCACTCAATGCTTTAAACAGTTACACATTCACTAAAATTCATGTATTAAATTTCAGATCTCATTGGCATTACAATGTATCTAATTTTAGTCAAGTCACAATAAAGAAAATGAAATCAGGTAATCACTGTTGATTTAACCCCAAATAATTTGTTTTAAAAAGTTTCAAGACTGACATCATTAAACTTAGTCATTAAAAGTTTCTAGAAATTTTACAAAGATAATTAATAAACAAAACAGTAATAATGACGCATACTCCTTACTGAGCCCATGATGTCTTTCTGGTACCACACCAAGTGTTACACATATATGATTCTCATTTCATTTTTAAACAACCTTGTTACATTTTATGATCCCCATTCTAACCACAGGAAAGTTGAAGCTCACAATGGTCAAAAAAGTGCTTGGTTATCAGTTAGTAAAAGGCAGAGATTGAGAGTCAAATGCAAGTATGCAGGACTCCAAAGTGAATGTTCTATTCAAGATGACACCTCTTCACAAACTGAATATAACTGGAATAAGTGTTCTTACCTCAAACTGTGGACAGAACGTAAAAACAAAGGTCTCTCCAGTACCATAAAAGCCATCACTTACTTTAAATGGCTCAGACGCCAATGCACCAAAAACCTAAGGATAAAAAAGGCACGTTCAATGACATGACTATTAATTTGTTTCCGTAAGCACTGTCCCATTATATATGTTTAAGTAAAATGCAAAAAGTTTAATCTAGCATAGTTTTGTCTACTTGTACTTAAAAAGTGAAACATGACCAGTTGTCACACAATTCATATTATTGTCAGGTACAAAGCATATCAGCTTCTCAGTGGGAAAAAAACAGATTTTTCCTAGTTTTGAAATCTAAAAACATGTCTATTATAACAAAAAGATAATCTAAAAAAGTGGTAGCCACATTTCAGCATGACAATGTACACACAGTGAGGACAACATGCTGTTGTGGTACTGTAGCGCTTACGACAGCAAAAACCCCTCAGTATGGGTAAACATTCTACTACTAAAAAGGTATGCCAGTTTCCTCTTCATTAGACAGTAAATTCCATGAGGACAGAACTTCAGTCTGAATTGTTTGGTCCTGTAATAATGCCTTGGCTTTACACAGTACACGACACATAGTAGATACCCTAAAAAAAGGATGAATAAATGAATAAGAGGACTGGACAAGTCATTTCAATGTTGTGGGTCTAAGGTTCCAGATCACGAAATGGCAAAGTAGAGTTCGATGATCTCTACAGTCACTGTCTCTCCTGACATTCTACTTCCAGACTCAATTTTTAAAATAGACTTTTCTTATTGTAAGGTGTGTATGTACATATATATATATATATATATATATAAATAATACAATCATACAGATCAATTTGGAATCACAAAGCAAAGTTCCATTCAACCTTCATGCAGACCTAGAAACAGGACATTACCAGCACCCCAGAAACTCTGTACCACCACCTCCACCTCCCAAAATGAAGCTACTAGGTCTGACAATAACAAAGACGTGTTTTGCCCATTTATGAACTTGCTGTTTCAGGAATAACCAAACTGTGTCTTCCTTATCTGGGACCTTGTTCTTGGTCTCATCCTCACACAATTATCTTTATTTATTTTATAAATTTTATTTATTTTTTAGCTATTTTTTAAAAAACATCTTTATTGGAGTATAATTGCCTTACAATGGTGTGTTAGGTTCTGCTGTATAACAAATTGAATCAGCTATACATATACATATATCCCCATATCTCCTCCCTCTTGCATCTCCCTCCCTCCCACCCTGCCTATCCCACACCTCTAGGTGGTCACAAAGCACTGAGCTGATCTCCCTGTGCTATGTGGCTGCTTCCCACTAGCTACCTATTTTACATTTGGTAGTGTATATATGTCCATGCCACTCTCTCACTTCATCCCAGCCTACCCTTCCCCCTCCCCGTGTCCTCAAGTCCATTCTCTACATCTGCATCTTTATTCCTGTCCTGCCACTAGGTTCTTCAGAACCATTTTTTCTGCTTTTTTTTTTTTTTACATTCCGTATATGTGTTAGCATATGGTATTTGTTTTTCTCTTTCTGACTTAGTTCACTCTGTATGACAGTCTCTACGTCCCTCCACCTCACTACAAATAACACAATTTTGTTTCTTTTATGGCTGAGTAATATTCCATTGTATATATGTGCCACATCTTCTTTATCCATTCATCTGTCAATGGACACTCAGGTTGCTTCCAAGCCCTGGCTATCGTAAATAGAGCTGCAATGAACATTGTGGTACCTGTCTCTTGAGTTATGGTTTTCTCAGGGTATATGCCCAGTAGTGGGATTGCTGGGTCGTATGGTACCTCTATGTTTAGTTTTTTTAAGGAACCTCCATGTGGTTCTCCATAGTGGCTGTACCAATTTACATTCCCACCAACAGTGCAAGAGGGTCCCCTTTTCTCCACACCCTCTCCAGCAATTATTGTCTGTAGATTTTTTGATGATGGCCATTCTGACCAGTATGAGATGGTACCTCATTGCAGCTTTGCTTTGCATTTCTCTAATGATTAGTGATGTTGAGCATCCTTTCATGTGTTTGTTGGCAATCAGTATATCTTCTTTGGAGAAATGTCTGTTTAGATCTTCTGCTCATTTTTGGATTGGGTTGTTTGTTTTTTTGATATTGAGCTACATGAGCTGCCTGTATATTTTGGAGACTAATCCTTTGTCAGTTGCTTCGTTTGCAAATATTTTCTCCCACTCTGAGGGCTGTCTTTTCATCTTGTTTATGGTTTCCTTTGCTGTGCAAAAGCTTTTAAGTTTCAATAGGTCCCATTTATTTGTGTTTTTATTTCCATTTCTCTAGGAGGTGGGTCAAAAAGGATCTTGCTGTGATTTATGTCATAGAGTGTTTTGCCTATGTTTTCCTCTAAGAGTTTTGTACTGTATGGCCTTACATTTAGGTCTGTAATCCAGTTTGAATTTATTTTTCTGTATGGTGTTAGGAAGTGTTCTAATTTCATACTTTTACATGTAGCTGTCCAGTTTCCCCAGCACCACTTATTGAAGAGGCTGTCTTTTCTCCATTGTATATTGTTGCCTCCTTTATCAAAGATAAGGTGACCATGTGTGTGTGGGTTTATCTCTGGGCTTTCTATCCTGTCCCACTGATCTATTTCTGTTTTTCTACCACTACCATACTGTCTTGATTACTGCAGCTTTGTAGTATAGTCTGAAGTCAGGGAGTCTGATTCCACCAGCTCTGTTTTTCTTTCTCATGATTGCTTTGGGGGCTTCCCTGGTGGCGCAGTGGTTGAGAGTCTGCCTGCCGATGCAGGGGACACGGGTTCGTGCCCCGGTCCGGGAAGATCCCACATGCCGTGGAGCAGCTAGGCCCATGAGCTATGGCTGCTGAGCCTGCATGTCCGGAGCCTGTGCTCTGCAACAGGAGAGGTCACAACAGTGAGAGGCCCGCGTACCACAAAAAAAAAAAAAAAAAAAGATTGCTTTGGCTATTAAGGGTGTTTTGTGTTTCCATATAAATTGTGAAATTTTTCGTTCTAGTTCTGTGAAAAATGCCATTGGTAGTTTGACAGGGATTGCAATAGATCTGTAGATTGCTTTGGGTAGTATAGTCATTTTCACAATGTTGATTCTTCCAATCCAAGAACACAGTATATCTTTCCATCTGTTGGTATCATCTTTAATTTCTCTCATCAGCGTCTTACAGTGTTCTGCATACAGGTCTTTTGTCTCTTTAGGTAGGTTTATTCCTAGGTATTTTATTCTTTTTGTTGCAATGGTAAATGGGAGTGTTTCCTTAATTTCTCTTTCAGATTTTTCATCGTTAGTGTATAGGAATGCAAGAGATTTCTGTGCATTAATTTTGCATCCTGCTACTTTACCAAATTCATTGATTAGCTCTAGTAGTTTTCTGATAGCACCTTCAGGATTCTCTATGTATAGTGTCATGTCATCTGCAAACAGTGACAGCTTTATTTCTTCTCTTCTGATTTGGATTCCTTTCACTTCTTTTTCTTCTCTGATTGCTGTGGCTAAAACTTTCAAAACTATGCTGAATAACAGTAGTGAGAGTCTTGTTCCTGATCTTAGTGGAAATGGTTTCAGTTTTTCACCATTGAGAACAATGTTGGCTGTAGGTTTGTCATGTATGGCCTTTATTATGTTGAGGAAAGTTCCCTCTATGCCTACTTTCTGCAGGGTTTTTATCATAAATGGGTGTTGAATTTTGTCGAAAGCTTTTTCTGCATCTATTGAGATGATCATATGGCTTTTCTCCTTCAATGTGTTAATATGGTTTATCACATTGATTGATTTGCATATACTGAAGAATCCTTGTATTCCTGGGATAAACCCCACTTGATCATGGTGTATAATCCTTTTAATGTGCTGTTGGATTCTGTTTCCTAGTATTCTGTTGAGGATTTTTACATCAATGTTCATCAGTGATATTGGTCTGTAGTTTTCTTTTTTTGTGACATCTTTGTCTGGTTTTGGTATCAGGGTGATGGTGGCCTCGTAGAATGTGTTTGGGAGTGTTCCTCCCTCTGCTATATTTTGGAAGAGTTTGAGAAGGATAGGTGTTAGCTCTTCTCTAAATGTTGATAGAATGTGCCTGTGAAGCCACCTGGTTCTGGGCTTTTGTTTGTTGGAAGATTTTTAATCACATTCTCAATTTCAGTGCTTGTGATTGGTCTGTTTATATTTTCTATTTCTTCCTGGTTCAGTCTCGGGAGGTTGTGCTTTTCTAAGAATATGTCCATTTCTTCCAGGTTGTCCATTTTATTGGCACAGAGTTGCTTGTAGTAATCTCTCATGATTCTTTGTATTTCTGCAGTGTCAGCTGTTACTTCTCCTTTTTCATTTCTAATTCTATTGAGTCTTCTCCCTTTTTTTCTTGATGAGTCTGGCTAGTGGTTTATCAATTGTTTTTATCTTCTCAAAGAACCAGCTTTTAGTTTTATTAATCTTAGCTATTGTTTCCTTTATGTCTTTTTCACTTATCTCTGTTCTGATCTTTATGATTTATTTCCTTCTGCTAAATTTGGTTTTTTTGTTGTTGTTCTTCTTCTTTCTCTAATTGCTTTAGCTGTAAGGTTAGGTTGTTTATTTCAGATGTTTCTTGTTTCTGAGGTAGGATTGTATTGCTATAAACTTCCCTCTTAGAACTGCTTTTGCTGCATCCCATAGGTTTTGGGTCGTTGTGTTTTTATTGTCATTTGTTTCTAGGTATTTTCTGATTTCCTCTTTGATTTCTTCAGTGATCTCTTGGTTATTTAAGAGGGTACTGTTCAGCCTCCATGTGTTTGTATTTCTCACAGATGTTTTTCCTGTAACTGATATCTAGTTTCATAGTGTTGTGGTCGGAAAAGATACTTGATACGATTTCAATTTTCTTAAATTTACCAAGGCTTGATTTGTGACCCAACATATGATCTATCTTAGAGAATGTCCATGAGCACTTGAGAAGAAAGTGTATTGTGCTGTTTTTGGATCGAATGTCCTATAAATATCAATTAAGTCCATCTTGTTTAATGTATCATTTAAAGCTTGTGCTTCCTTATTTATTTCCATTTTGGATGATGTGTCCATTGGTGAAAGTGGGGTGTTAAAGTCCCTTGCTATGATTGTGTTACTGTCGATCACCCCTTTTATGGCTGTTAGCATTTGCCTTATGTATTGAGGTGCTCCTACGTTGGGTGCATAAATATTTATAATTGTTATATCTGCTTCTCAGATTGATCCCTTGATCATTATGTAGTGTCCTTCTTTGTCTCTTGTCATAGTCTTTGTTTTAAAGTCTATTTTGTCTGATATGAGAATTGCTACTCCAGCTTTCTTTTGATTTTCATTTGCATGGAATATCTTTTTCCATCCCCTCACTTTCCGTCTGCATGTGTTCCTAGGTCTGAAGTGGGTCTCTTGTAGACAGCATATATATGGGTCTTGTTTTTGTATCCGTTCAGCCAGTCTATGTCTTTTGGTTGAAGCATTTAATCCATTTACATTTAAGGTAGTTATCGATATGTATGTTCCTATTACCATTTCCTTAATTGTTTTGGGTCTGTTATTGTAGGTGTTTTCCTTCTCTTGTGTTTCCTGCCTAAAGAAGTTCCTGTAGCATTTGTTGTAAAGCTGCTTTGGTGGTGCTGAATTCTCTTAGCTTTTGCTTGTCTGTAAAGGTTTTAATTTCTCCATCAAATCTGAATGAGGTCCTTGCTGGGTAGAGTAATCTTGGTTGTAGGTTTTTCCCTTTCATCACTTTAAATATGTCCTGCCACTCCCTTCTGGCTTGCAGACTTTCTGCTGAAAGATCAGCTGTTAACCTTACGGGGATCCCCTTGTATGTTATTTGTTGCTTTTCCCTTGCTGCTTTCAATATTTTTCTTTGTATTTACTTTTTGATAGTTTGATTAATATGTGTCTTGTTGTGCTTCTCCTTGGTTTTATCCTGTATGGGACTCTCTGTGCTTCCTGGACTTGACTATTTCCTTTCCTATGTTAGGGAAGTTTTCAAGTATGATCTCTTTAAATATCTTCTCCGCCCCTTTTTTTTCCCTCTTCTTCTCTGAGACCCCTATAATTCAAAAGTTGGTGCATTTAATATTGTCTCAAAAGTCTCTGAGACTGTCCTCAATTCTTTTAATTCTTTTTTCTTTATTCTGCTCTGCAGTAGTTATTTCCTCTGTTTTATCTTCCTGGTCACTTCTCCGTTCTTCTGCCTCAGTTATTCTGCTATTGACTCCTTCTAGAGAATTTTTAATTCCATTTACTGTTTTGTTTATCATTGTTTGTTTGCTCTTTAGTTCTTCTGGGTCCTTGTTAAATGTTTCTTGTATTTTCTCCATTCTATTTCCAAGATTTTGGATCACCTTTACTATCATTACTCGGAATTCCTTTTCAGGTGGACTGCCTATTTCCTCTTTATTTCTTTGGTCTGGTGGGGTTTTACCTTGCTGCTTCATCTGCTGTATATTTCTCTGTCTTCTCATTTTACTTAACTGTGTTTAGGGTCTCCTTTTCGCTGCCTGCAGGTTCATAGTTCCCATTATTTTTGGTGTCTGTCCCCAGTGGCTAAGGTTGGTTCAGTGGGTTTTGCAGGCTTCCTGGTGAAGGGGACTAATGCCTGTGTTCTTGTGGATGAGGCTGCATCTTATCTTTCTGGTGGGAAGGACCGCATCAGGTGGTGTGTTTTGGGGTGTCTGTGAACTTGTTATTTTAGGCAGCCTCTCTGTTAATGGGTGGGGTTGTGTTCCTGTCTTGCTAGTTGTTTGGCACAGGGTGTCCAGCACTGTAGCCTGGTGGTCATTGAGTGGAGCTTGGTCTTCAAGTTGAGATGGAGATCTCTGGGAGACCTTTCACCATCTGATATTACGTGGGGCTGGGAGGTCTCTGGTGGACCAATGTCCTGAACTCAGCTCTCTAACCTCAGAGGCTCAGGCCTGACACTTGGCCGGAGCACCAAGACCCTGTTAGCCACATGGCTCAGAAGAAAAGGGAGAAAAAAAAAGAAAGAAAGAGAAAGAAAGAAAGAAAGAGAGGGAGGGAGGGAGGGAGGGAGGGAGAGAGAGAGAGAGAGAGAGAGAGAGAGAGAGAAAGAAAGAATGGAAAAAAAGAAAGAGAAAGACAGAAAGAAAAATAAATTAAAGTTATTAAAATAAAAAATATATTATTAAAAATAAAAAATAAGAGTAATTAAAAAAAAAGAAAGAAAGAAGAGAGCAACCAAACCAAAAAAGAAATCCACCAATGATAACAAGTGCTAAAAACTATACTAAAAAAAATCAAAACAAAGCGAAAAAAGACAGAACCCTAAGTCAAATGGTAAAATCAAAGCTATACAGACAAAATAACATAAAGAAGCATACACATACACACTCACAAAAGGAGAAAAGGAAGAAAGAATATACATATATAAAAGAAGAAGAAAGGAAGAGAGTACCAAATCAATAAACAAATCTACCAATGATAATAAGCTCTAAATACTAAACTAAGGTAAACATAAAACCAGAAACAAATTAGATGCAGAAATCAAACCCCAAGTCTACAGTTGCTCCCGAAGTCCACCTCATCAATTTTGGGACAATTCATTGCTTATTCAGGTATTCCACAATGCAGGGTATATCAATTTGATTGTGGAGATTTAATCCACTGCTCCCGAGGCTGCATGGAGAGATTTCCCTTTCTCTTCTTTGTTCGCACAACTCCTGGGGTTCAGCTTTGGATATGGCTCTGCCTCTGTGTGTAGGTCGCCTGAAGGCGTCTGTTCCCCACCCAGACAGGACGGGGTTAAAGTAGCAGCTGATTAGGGGGCTCTGGCTCACTCAGGCCAAGGGGGAGAGTGGGGTACGGAATGTGGGGCGAGCCTGCGGTGGCAGAGGCCAGCATGATGCAACAGCCTGAGGTGCACTGTGCACTCTCCTGGGGAAGTTGTCCCTGGATCACGGGACCCTGGTAGTGGTGGGCTGCACAGGCTCTCAGGAGCGGAGGTGTGGATAGTGACCTGTGCTTGCACACAGGCTTCTTGGTGGCTGCAGCAGCAGCCTCAGCATTTCATACCTGTCTCTGTGGTCCGCGCTGATAGCTGCATCTCGCACCCATCTCTGGAGCTCGTTTAGGCGGTGTTCTGAATCCCCTCTCCTTGTGCACCCCGAAACAATGGTCTCTTGCCCCTGAGGCAGGTCCAGACTTTTTCCCAGACTCCCTCCTGGCTAGCTGTGGCGCACTAGTCCCCTTCAGGCTGTGTTCATGCAGCCAACCCCAGTCCTCTCCCTGGGGTCTGACCTCTGAAGCCAGAGCCTCAGCTCCCAGCCCCCACCCGCCCTGGCCAGTGAGCAGACAAGCCTCTCAGGCTGGTGAGTGCTGGTTGGCAGCAATGCTCTGTGCGGGAACCTCTCCGCTGTGCCCTCTGCACCCCTGTTGCCGTGCTCTCCTCCGTGTCTCTGAAGCTTCCCCCCACCCACCTGCTGTCTCCGCCAGTTAAGGGGCTTCCTAGTGTGTGGAAACTTTTCCTCCTTCACAGCTCCCTCCCAGAGGTGCAGGTCCCGTCCCTATTCTTTTGTCTATGTTTTTTTTTTTCTTTTGCCCTACTCAGGCACCTGGCGAGTTCCTTGCCTTTTGGGAAGTCTGAGGTCTTCTGCCAGAATTCAGTAGGTGTTCTGTAGGAGCTGTTCCTCATGTAGATGTATTTTTGATGTATTTGTGGGGAGGAAGGTGATCTCCACGTCTTACTCCTCTGCCATCTAGAAGCTATCTCTCACAATTATCTTTAACTTTCTAGAATTTACCCACATCTCAAGACTGTCAATTTCCACTACTTCCCGGAACCTCATTCTTATCTCCCTCAGATAGGAATGAACAATCTAAACACCCCTTTTACTTTTTACAGAGTCTAACTATACCAGGCATATTTTGCTTGGCTTTAGAGATAGTCGCATACTTTAGTATTCTTTTCTACCAGACTGTAATTCCTTTGAAGGCAGGAACTGTTTAATTATTCATGCTCATATCTATACCTCTGTAGGACTCAGCATTGCCTTGCATATCAAAAGCACTCAATAATTACCAGTTAAACTTAATAAAATGTACTAATGAAAATTTTTATCAAAAGAATATGCTAACATTACTGTTACTACCATCTCTTAAAAGGTAAGGTTGTTATTTTTCATACCTGCCCATCACTGTCTTTAATCACCATCAGCACTGGAGTGTCTAAACCTGTCATTGTTCGATAAAGGGTCTTCAAGCTTGTACCGTGCTTCCCAGTACCATAAACAAGAGTCCATGGATAGCCAATTGTTCTTGGTGGAAGATGCTTGGTAAGCTTTGAAAAATAAATTGTTAACACATACTCAATAGTTGCTTATTGTTAATCTGTATGATACTAATCCAGCTGGAATTTAATAGTACTTTATAAAATGCAGCCTACAAAAATAACAGTAGAAAATATCATTGTCAAAGACACTGAGATGCTTGAAGAATAACTGTACATTTCTCAGTATGAAATATTAATTGTTCATTAGGAAAAGAAACAGTCATACCAAACAATAAACAGATTAGAATAGAGTCAAGAAACATGGATTACTTATTGTTTGCATCCTCTGTATCAAATTAACAAAAATATTTGATGAACTGTTAGCTTATTAATAACCTCTCAAATCCAGAGGCAGACTATCAGAATTAGAAATCAAGCTTCAATATGTTTTAACTGTATGGCTTTGAACATTTATTTAACCTCTCTGCACCCACGTTTCTTCACTTACAAAATTGATAATAAGAGCATCCAACTCCTACAGGGGCTGCAACAACTACATTAGATTGCCCATATAAAGCAAGTAACTGGCACACAATAAGAAATTAAATACTGGCCATTATATTGTCTCACCTAAATTGCTACTGTTATTTATTTTAATGTCTACTTACCCAAACCTCCTAATATCTTCTATTACTGCTAGCTGCTATATTTTGTTTACTTTCTCTGCATTGAAGACTAAGACTAGGAACAGCAGCCCTGCTTCTTCAGTTTTCAAAACAACTGAAAATAGGGTATTTTATTCTCATGGCACATACTCAGAAAGGCACATATGTGGGTATGTCATACCTTTTCAATTTGATCTGGCAGTAAGAGTTCACTGGGATCACTTAGGTTTGGTCGAAAAGATTCAGATTCCAGGTCTGCTTTCACTGGAGTAACCTGCTTTGAATTTATATCTTCCCTTGTAGTAATCTAAAGAAGTAAACAGCAGCAACATATTAATACAGAACGGCAACCAACCTTCAAAAATTTTAGCCTTTTGAGAGAAATAAAACCTTATACCTTAAAAAAGGTGGCTAAAGCTTTAATTTAGGATTTTAGAATAGGCAAAAGATGCTCCATCTAATAACAATGGCATGTCCAATGCAGAAAAAGTTTTTTTATTAAGCAGACATTTTTCTCATCTACTACATGAGGAAGGACAGGTATTGAATGATAAACTCCACATTTCTGGTAAAAAGAGGTAAGTTGCATGGAAACTTTAATTTTTCTGTTCAAGGGCAAAAAATGAGCCAGCTAAGCTTGCTTTTTATCTGTGCTATTTAAAATATGTGAGAATATTTTTTCATGGTTAACATAAAATTTGCCAAAAGTAATTAAGAAAACTTCCTGGGTGCCAAAATTTTAATTTTAAAAAAATAGTACAAAAAAAAAAGGATAATGTTTCATTGGTGTGCATGTGTATGTGAATTTATCTGCTTCACTGAAAAGGTTACCATTATTTTTAGAAATGCCTTTTTAATTTTTACTTTCTAAACATGAATTTTTTTTATCTAGCTGAACCAAACAATACATTTAAAAGTTAACTTTTTCACAAACCTATTTTTAAATTAGAACAATTTGATGCACTAAAAAGTATGTATGCTTTTCTTGATGGAAATGATCTCACTGATATTCTTAAAATGATAAAAATGTTGATTAAATCAAAACAAATTCTTATACAATTTATTCTGTTGGTACTTTTTCCTATTAATTTTATTTTCATATGTAAAATGGAATAATATTAGAAAATAAAATATATGAAACAACAGCGATATTCTTAAAGTGACAGAAACGATGATTAACTTAAATTCCTGTACAATTTATTCTGTTGGCACTTTTTCATATTAATTTTATTTTAACATATAAAATGCAGTAGTATTAGAAAATAAAATATATGAAACTACTGTTGATGAAACTTTTAAATTGGAAAACAGAATTCTATTGCAGCAGATAACTAAAATGCAGCAATTCTCGACGACTGTGATTCCACGCAGGAATGAAATCTTGCTAAATTTTGTTCCTTTAACAGATTTCTTACCAAACCTAAACAACATATATTTTCAACCAATACATGTTCTAGAACTGTATTGTTTTTTGATGAAAACTATATTAATTCTTTCACATCATCATCATGTTTTACCCTTATTTTGATGATGTGAAAGGTTAAAAAATATCCAAGGCAGCATGAGAAGCATTAAAAGAAAAGAAAAAAATTCAGGAGTTCTAGCAAAGCCATGAAAGCATATCTCATTAAGAAGAGGAAAACACACAATAATACACAAAGCTGAAAAATGAGGTCAAATATATAGTTCTTATTCCTGAAAAATCACAAAGATTATTTCACAGAATTTTAAACAATTTATCTAGCTGAAGTGCCTAATCTATACTATTCCAAAGTATTTCTAATACCAACCAGGAAAACCTAAGGAGAAAAACAATTCATCTCATTATGATATTTGATGTAGGGTTGATACAACTGAAATAGCCTTAAAGAAGAGAACCTTGCTATCCGTTAAATTTTTAAACATTTTCCCATAGTACATCTTTCGGATTCTATTTAGTAAAGATTCTACCTCGAACCCAAGACATTCTTCCAATGTAAAATGAAAACTCCTCATCAATCTAAGAAATACAGTACTGAGAACAGTTCTAAAATAACAGAAAATTCCTCTGAACATTTTTCAAATGAAAAGATGCCAGAAAAGACAGTCCTACAGCTCTTCAAGGCAATACTGGGTATTTTAGTGCTGCAGTCAAAATGAATCCTTCAAAAAAGAGATTTGCCCTGACAAAAGACACTGAAAACAGGGAATATTCAATCTCTGGAGGGGTTTAAACTACTGAAGGGGGCACCTGGAGACGTCTGCAGAGTGTGCGCAGTTCTTCAGTATTTAGAGCATCGATCCTGCGGTGATACTCAGCCACTGACACTACCTGAATATGGAGACAGGAAGACAATAATTCCACTGACAGTTGAGAAAAACAGCCAAAACAAAACAAAAATTGGAGAAATTTAAATGGGAAAGAGAACTGTAATCAGGATTTCTCTCCCCACTCCATGCTGAAAATCCAAGAGATTTATATATTAAACTACGGTGAAATACACATGAATGAATTTAACTTATTAACTACTACATCCAACTAACTACTAGTACACAACTTAAGGTTTATTTATAACTACTAGTACACAACTTAAGGTTCATATAGACAGAATATGACTGAATAAATAGAATTACAGTCCTTTATAAAAGAAACACTATATAAAACATAACATGCTTTGCTAATATCAAAGATAACATCTAAAATCTAACTGTCTTGCAGTTTACAAAGAAAATGGTAGTTTCAACTCTCCCCTTCAAATCAGTTTTAACTCAAACGTTACATCCTAATGGCAATGCTGGAAAAATTTCTTCTAGGCAAAGGTAACAAACATACCCGTGCTATATGATCTGTATCAGAACAGAGAAGTGGGGGAGCAAGAAAAAGATATGAACTACATTTTAAAACCTAAGACAGTAAGAAAAATAAGCTCCAGAAATAGAAAATTAGATTTTTAAAAGCATATCTAATAGCATTCTCAGGCATGTCCACTTAGTCTTTCTAAATGATCCTGAACTGAAAGTTATTGCCTTTCCTCTACAGTAATTCTTTGTAGTTGGTACTGTAGCAGTTATTTGTGACTAAAATGTAATGACTTTCCTACATTCTAAATTTCTAAGGGAAATTCTATATCTTCTGTAATTGTCTAGACCAGTCTCTTGCACAGTGCTGAATTTGAAAGCCATGTCTGACAGATAAATATTATTATAAAAAGCCCACGAAAACAGACAAGTTTCCTCAGACTGACACAACAGCTACAGCTTTTTCAGATCATGACATAATTCCCAAAACAGTAAGCATAATATAGTGAACTCTGGCGGTGCTATAAATGTGTGCTGAATTCTCCTGACCTATGACAAATTCCTCTTGTGATCAATCAATTATGTGTAGAGGTTCTGGCCACAAAATGCAGTTAAACCAACTGACCCATAAAAGGTTTAGATTTTTAAACTAACCTAGGTTTTAAAAGGTTCTTGTTCCAGTCAACTAAAACGAATTAGCTACTTCTATGAAGAGCTGTAAAGTTGTTGAAAGCAATGAAAGCAATGAAAGACATGAGAATAGAAAAAAGGAAAAGAAACTGAACAGACTTTCCATTCTGGCCATTATTATTAGATTGACTTTTGAAAAGCAAGAATGCTTGCAATATGATAGCTGACTCTCTACTTACAAAGAAACCCAAAGTAGTTATGATTTCAAGCTCTGGGGAATCAGATGGACCTAGGTTTTCCCCCTTCCTTATCTATTTCTCCATAAAACAGTGGAAATAATAATAGTACATATTAAATAGGGTTTTTGTGTAAATAAAATGAAGAAATGAAATGCACATTAAGGATTGAGTATAGTGCCCACCACAGACTAAATAGTGGTTAACACTACTTTTACTTAATTTTACATCAATTACCCTAAGGACTAAAGGATAATGTTGAAGAGTGTCCATATTTATTTTTGGTTTTTATTTTTGATATTAAAGTATTTCAGTTTTAAGAACTCAACTATTTTATATATTTTGTCTATTTTGAAAGTTTAATTTAAAAATATTAAAGGTTTTTCAATTAAGAACAGAATTTTCAATAAAGATGAAAGAAAAATTAGGTACTAAAAGTAAAAAAAATCACAGCTTGCTTTTCTAAGACCAGCAAAAGAAATCTCTACAAAATATTTAATGACCAGTTATACCTTTCTTCCTTCTTCCTATGGCATTCAGTCTAATCGAGAGTGTCCTACACAAGAATTTTCAAATTATATGACTTGACTATTCCTCTGCATTCTTTCTATTCCTCTACTCAACACTGATCTTACACTGAAAGCTCTTCCTTTTACCATATAAAACACAGTTCCCGGATGAAAGTAAAATTGAATTTGCTCACAAAACGGCTCAGTATCAACATCACTCAGAGTAGGAATCATCAGTTAGGGAACCATGAACTGGCATCGTAAGTATAAGCTATAACATCTGGTAGTCATAGTTTCTTTAATGTCACAAATCTACTTTCCTCATTCATTTTTTTTTTTTTTTGAACTGTATTCCTTTCTGGAACTTATAAACTCACCGCTTCCTTACCTTTAAATATTTACTCATGCTGTGATGAATGATAATATACAATATTGTCAAAAGAGTAGGTGAACTAAGAAAGAAAAAGGATTTGAAATCAAATGACTATGATCTGGGGGTGGCCTCAGCCTGCAGCAGCTTCAAGCAGGATTTCGGTTCCCCGGCCAGAGACTTAAGCCAGGCCTCGGCAGTGAGAGCGCTGAATCCTAGCCACTAGACCACCAGGGACAGTGGCCAGCGACAAGGTCCCTGGCTTGTCAGCTTTGTAGAAATGAATTCCAAGAGATGAAAAGTAGTGAAAAAAGTAAAGCATTTATTAGGAGGAAAAAGGGTACGTATGAATAGACTCACATGGGCAGACTCAGAGAGTCGAGAGTTGTGTGCTCGTAGTAGTTTACCTCACTTGTATGGGACATTTCTTCTGGGTTCCCTTTGGCCAATTATCTTGCTTTGCCTGGTTCTGGGTCTGTAAATGGTTTATCTCAGGGTCCTCCCACGTGTGCATGTGCATCTCTTAGCCAAGATGGAATTCTAGAGAAGAGGCCTATGGGTAGGTTGACATCACTTACTATGGGGTGACGCCTCCTCCCTTTTTGACCTCTGTGGAGCCTTTCTGCGCATGTGTAGTGGGAAAGGTCTCCTTGACTCTGAGAACGAGAAATATGTGGTCCCTTTATCTTTCATCTGGGCAGGTCTTAGCTTCTCCTTCCTCCTGCTATTGTATTCATCTTGGAGAATCTGTCCACAGGGGATAAACTCCAGCTGCTCAGCCTGGGGCCCATCTATCTCCTGCCTCAACTAGAGAAATATACTTCCTCCTCTCAAAATAAATGAATAAAGAGAGATAGATTCCTCGTATATATGGTGGATCTAGAATTAGTCTCAAATTAATTTTTAACCCCTTGGTAAATCATACGCCATGTACAGAATGTATTACTTTACCCAAAAGATTAAACCTAAGTGGAAAATGGACAGATTGCTACAAAATGTCCTGTATCACACTCCCAATTATTAAAGGTACACAGTTGAGGAAATCAAGACCTTCTAGCTAAAACTGTATTCACTGTCTGGCTAAAAAGTCATTTCCTGAGGAGCAAAGTAGTTTGCCTATACCGCTAAATCCCATCTGCAGAAACTAAGTACTATGAACTACCCTCTGCAGAATTAAGTGCTACTCTCTAGTCTCTTCAGTTTTTGACAAAGGACTCTCACAAAGTGAGAGCATTTATTTTCAACAAATTACAAATGTGAAGGCAGAATTAAATCTACCCATCTCTACTACAAAGAGACTAATAACAACAACAACCAGAACAGAAGCTGAAAATAGAGGAAATGTATAGTTGCTGCAAATCCCATGAATAAGAACATGCTGTCCTAGAAAGAAAAGAGCTTCAGTCTAACATTGGTCTGACAGTCCTCCTTGCAGGATACTCCAGTATTTCCTCCTGAGATTACACCATAAACAAGCCAAAAACCTCCTTTCCTCCAACTGCCTTGCAGACTAAAAAAGATATCTGTGAATGTGCAATTTTTATTTCTCACTTATGCCTTACTGTTATTCCTTAGTAAAGGAAGATGGGGTAGAAAGAAAAATGTTACTTAACAATGCCATTTATATTTACTTTGGAATCCAAAAATATTTTTAAAAAGGAGGAAATTAAAGTTGAGCTGTTGTAGCTAACAAAAAAGGGCATACAACAGCATCCTGAACTTACGTAACATTCTGTTCTGTATTTCATAATGTATGACAAAGTCTTATCACAAAATAAGACCTGGATTATGTTAAAACTTTACTCCTTTTTGCCTTAAATTAAAACTACTGTTTTCAAAATACACTTCCGTGACTTAAATAAAATATAAAAGGAGCAAATAGAGAATCATAAATTAGGAAACTACAAAGTAGAATTATGAGGGAAAAAAGGATTAAATCCAGAATGAATAAAAAACAGAACACATTACTGAAGTTTTGATTTGAAGAAATCTTTTATATTTAAAATTACATCCTGTTAAGTATATCTGCAGATGACTCACATAGAATTTCATAAGAAGGCAGATATATTCACTGTTCTTTTAGTCAAAAAAAAAAAAAAAAAAACCTGTTAACTAGTCAAAACCATTCAATTACAATATGTGTATATTATACTAGCCTCATGGAACAATAAATGTAAGAAGTGACTCTCACAAAAAGGGAATAATCTTGTTTTCCCCACAGCATATCAGGGGAAAATAACACTCATTACATAATCTTGAGATATATTAATTCACTATTATAGTTGGAGACTTCAAAACTCCTCTATCAGTAATTTGCAAATCTGACAGAAAATCAGTAAGGACATAGCTGAACTGAACAGTATTCTCAATTAGTTGGATCTAATTGACATGTATAGAATACTCTACCCAACAACAGCTGAATACATATTCTTCTCAAGCTCACATGGAACATTCACTCAGACAGAACACATTCTGGAACATTAAACATACCTTAACAAATATAAATCGTAAAGTATGCTCTCAGACCACAATGAAATTAAACTAGAAATCAGTAACAGAGAAATAGTGCGAAAATCCCAAATTACTTTAGAACAACACACTGCTAATTAACACATAATCATTAAAGTCTTGGGAGAAATTTAAAATATTCTGAACTAAATAAAAATATAACTTACCAAAATTTTGGGATACAGTGAAAGCAGGACTTAAGAGGAAAATTTATAGCACTGAATGCATATGTAAGAAAAGAGAAAGATCTAAAATCAATAATCTCAGCTTCCATTTTAGGAAACTAGAAAAAGAAGAGTTAATTAAGTCTGAAGTCGAAGAAAAGAAATAATAGAAAAAAATCAGAGTAGAAATCAGTGAAACAGAAAACAGAAAATCAATAGAGAAAACTCAACAAAACCAAAAACCAGTTCTTTGGAAAGATCAATAAAATTGATAAACCTCTAGCCAGGCTAACTAAAATAAGAAAAAGAACACACAAATAAATTATATCATAAATGAAGACAGGCCATCATTATTGATAATAAAGGAAAATAAAGGAATATTATAAACAACTCTATACCTACGAATTTGAAAACCTAGATGAAACGGACCAATTCCTTGAAAGACACAAACCACTAAACTCACACAGAAGAAACAAATCATCTGAACAGCCCTATATCTACTAAATAAATTGAATTAGTAATTAATAGCCTTGCAAAACAGAAAGTACCAGGCCCAGTTCTAGCCAACTAAAATGAATTAGCTACCAGTAAACATCAAGGTAACTCTATGAAAAGCTATGCAAAATTGCTGAGCACTATGACAGACATGATCATAGAAAAAAGAAAAAACTGAACAGATTTTCATTCTGGCCAATATAATTAATTATATTGACTTTTGCAAAGCAAAAATGCATACACCACGGCAGCTGATTTTGTACTTACAAAGAAACCCAAAGTGGTATGATCTCTAGCTCTGGAGCATCTTCAGTGAATCCAGATAGATTCACTAGTGAATTCAATTAAACATTTAAGGAAGAAATTATACTAAATCTCTACAATCTCTTCCAGAAAAACAGAAGCAGAGAAAATACTTCCCAATTCATTCTATGAGGCCAGCACTACCCTAATAAAAAATAAACAAAGACATTGTAAGAAAGACAAACTACAGACCAATATCTCTCATGAACATACATGCAAAAAAACCTCAACAAAATATTACCAAATTGAATCCAACAATGTATAAAAAAGATATCTATATAGTGACCAAGTGGGATTTAATTCCAGGTATGCAAGGGATATGCAAGGTATTTCAACATTTGAAAATCAACTGATATAATCTATTACACATAAATAGATACGGAAAAAGCATTAGTCAAAATCTACCATTCATTATAAAAACTCCTGGCAACCTAGAAATAGAGGGTAACTCCTGCAACTTGATAAAGAACATCTAACGAAAAAAATCCTTCAACTAACATCATACATAATGGTGAAAAATGAAATACTTTCCCACTCCTATTCAACATTGTACTGGAAGACCTAGCTAATGCAGTAAAACAAGAAAAGGAAATAAAAGGTATACAGATTGGAAAGGATGGAATAAAACTCTTAGCAGATGACATAATTGTTTATAAAGAAAATTCTAAAGAATCATCCAAAAACTACTGGAATTAATAAGCAATCATAGTAGGCTTGCAGGATGTAAGGTTATATACAAAAGTCAACTGCTTTTCTATATATCAGCAATGAGTAATTGGAATCTGAAATGTACAACCATACTATTTATATTAGTACAGAAAAAAATGAAATACATGAAGTACAAAATTTTGAAGAAAGAAATCAAAGAAGATTTAAATAAATGAAGAGATATTCCATGTTCATATATATGGAAAGGAAGACAATACTGTCAAGATATCAGTTTTTCCCAACTTGGTCTATAGACTCAACATGATTCCAATAAAAATCCCACCAAGTTACTTTGTGGATATAGGCAAACTGATTATTTAAAGTTTATGTAGAAAGATCCCAATGCCAACACAGTAATGAAGGAAAAGAACAAAACTGAATGACTGACACTATTCAACTTCAAGACTTACTATAAAGTAATCAAGATTGTGATACTGGCAAAAGAACAAACAGATCAGTGGAATGGAAGAGAGCACCTACACATAGACTCACACAAGTACAGTCAACTGATTTTTGACAAAGAAGCAAAGATAATGCAATGAAGAATGGATGGTCTTCTACCAAACAGTGGTGGAACAACTGGACAACCACAGACAAAAAAGTTAATCTAGACAAAGTCCTTATACTTTTCACAAAAATTAACTCAAAATGGATCATCAACCTAAATGTAAAATGCAAAAGTATAAAACAACTAGAAGCTAATACAGAAAAAAATCTAGGTGAACATGGGTTTGAAGATGCATTTTTAGATAGAACACCAAAAGCATGATCCATAAAAAAAACTAGTAAGTTGGATTTCATTATAATTAAAAACGTCTGCTCTGTAACAGACACTGTCAAGAGAATAAAAAAATAATCCACGGACTGGGAGAAAATCTTTGCAAAATACATTGCTGATAAATATCTTATCCAAAATATACAAAGAACTTTTAAAAAATAACAAGATAACAAACAAAACATGAACTAAAGATCTGGACATGTAAGAATATGAAAAGATGCTCTATGTCATATGTCATCAGAAAAATGCAAATTAAAATAACAATGGGATACCACTACGCACCTATTTAGAATGAAAGCACTGACAATATTAAATGCTGGTGAGGATGCAGAGCAGCAGGAACTCTCATTCATTGCTGGTAGAGCACAAAATGGTACAGTCACTTTGGAAAACAGTTTGGCAGTTTCTGTTACAAAACTGAACATACTCTTATTATACAATCCAGCAGTCACACTCCTTGGTATTTACCTAAATGAGCTGAAAACTTAGGTCCACATAAAATCTGCACATGAATGTCTATAACAACCTTTTATTTAGTATAAGTGTCAAAACTTGGAAGTAACCAAAATGTCCTTCTATAGGTGAACAGATAAACTGTGGTACACTGAGAAAATGGAATATTAAATGTCAGCACTAAAAAGAAATGAGCTATAAAGCCATGAAAAGACAGGGAGGAACCTTAAATGCATTTTACTAACTGAAAGAAGTCAATATGAAAAAGCTACATATGATACGATTCCAAGTAGATGATACTCTGGAAAAGGCAAGACTATAGAAAGATTAAAAACATCAGTGGTTCTCAAGTGGAGGGAAGGAGGGATGAACAGATGGAGCACAGGGCATTTTGAAGGCAGTGAGACTACACTGTATCATCCTGTAATGGCAGATACATGTCATTCCACAGAATGTGTAACACAAAGAATGAACCCTAATGTAAACTACAGACTTTGGGTGATAATAATATGTATTAGCTCATAAATTATAACATGTACCACATTAATACAAGATGTAAATAACAGGGGTACTGTGTTTGGAGAGAAAGGGGTATATGGGAGCTCTCTGTACTTCCCATTCAATTTTTCTGTAAATCTAAAATCTAAAATCTCTAAAAAATAAAATCTATTAATTAAAGAAAAACAGGGAAAAAAACCAGGCAAACACAAAATTCAGGGAGGTAGTTACCAATTTGGAGTTGACATGAGATGAGACAGAGAAAGAACACATAGGATGATGCACTTTCACTGGTAACGTTCTAGTTCTTAAGTTGGGTAGTGAATGAGTGAGTGTGATCACAAATACTCATTTTATCATTATGTCTCACAACTTACATATGTAATAAATATGCTTTTCAACTACTAAGTCAAATAAATAAAGAAAAAATATTCTACACCGAATATATGTGTATACGTCCTCTTTTCAATTATGTTGTGACATAATTAGTAAGATGTTTTATACAATAAGGCATAAACACTAGTTAAAAAACTTCCCATGAATATGTACTATAGGTAGGCAACATAGTATAGTAGGTTTAGCTGTAGAACTCTGTCTTAATTCTGATTCTGTTTAATAGTCGTTCCTACATATGCCTGAGAGATTGCTTCCAGAAACCTTCACAGAAACCAAAACCCATGGATGCTCAGGTCCCTTATAGAAAACAGCACAGTATTTGCATATAATCTATGCATATCCTCTCCTTAAATCATCTATATATTACTTATAATACCTAATACAATGTAAATGCTATGTAAATAGTGGTCAGCATTGTGGCAACTTCAAGTTTTGCTTTTTGGAACTTCCTGGGATTGTTTTTCCAAATATTGTTAATCTGTGGTTGGTTGAATCTGCAAACGCAGAACCATCGAATGCAGAACTGGTGGATAAGGAAGTCTGATTATATTAGTTTTGTGAACTTGAGCAACCGTACTTAATCTCTCAATTTCTGGTCTTTCAAATGGAAATAATAATCATATCTTAGGTACCTTATGAGGAATAAATAATAGTATGTGTAAGATACATATAAAGTAGAAAATGATACAGCAAATGTACAAAATAAATGTTAATCCCCTTCTCCTAGTTATAGTCTGAAGATTTTGAGAGCACGTATGGCAAAAAATTTAAGGGCACAGCTTACAGCCAGAATAGAATGCCTGGATTCAAACCACAGCTCTGACCTTTATTGGTCAGAGTATGGCTGTTATATGCCTCTGTTTTGTAAAATGAAGGTGAAAGCAGCAATATTTCACAGGTTGAGGATTAAGTAAAAAACTCATGGTAAGTGTATAGTGTTAGTATAAGTAATTATTAATATTTTAATCAGTATTATAATCATTAGCTGAGGTCCCTGGAAAGAGTTTTACATTTAAATTTGTTCTTAAAATTCTACCTGTGAGCTAATTTCTATACAGATGTAAGTAATTCATCATGTCATGTGTTTTCAAATATAAAGACCTAAAATACACAAAAAAAATTCATCTTGTCATATATTAGGGCCTAAAAACAACAAAAAAAGGAAAAGATGAGAAAATTCAGTGAAGTACTGATAGAAAAAAATGATGTTATTTAATATTTTGTGACTTTAATCTGATTAAACTTATACCCTTATAAAATGAGCTTATAACCTTCACATGAATTACAATTTATTGACAGACACTAAAAAGGCAGGATATAGTATATGGGTATATCAAATATATAAACAGTTTCAAGTAAATGATTAGAGATTAAAGTTTAGGTTATTTATCAGAATAAACTCTAAAACAGCCTTTAAAAATAAAGAAAACATAGCAAGATGGCTGAGCAGAAAGACCCTGAGTACATGAGCACACCAAAATTACAACTATTTACAGAACAACTATCAGTGAAACAGACCAGAACCTATCAGAAAAGATCTTTTACAGCTATAGATATAATGAAGATGGGCAGCAGGGGTGGAGTCATGGTACAGTCAAGACCATACCCCTGGTAGGTGAACCAGAAACAGAAGAATAATTATTGCAGAAGTTCTCCCCAAGGAGTCTGAGCCCCACGTCAGGCTCCCAAACTCAGGGGTCCTGTGCTGGAAAGACAAGCCCCCAGAATGTTTGACTTTGAAGGCAAGTGGGGCTTCCTTTTGGAAGACCCAGAGGGTTGTAGGAAATAGAGACTTCACTCTTAAGAGGGCGTACACACTCTGGGACTGGGGACAGAAGCAGTAATTTGAAAGGAGCCTGAGTTAGGCCTGCCTGTTGATCTTGGAGAGTCTCCTGGAGAGGCAGGAGGCAAAAGGAGCTTACCCTGGGGACACATACACTGGCAGAAGCCATCTTTGGGAGCTTGTTCTACCATGGGGACATTGATGCTGGCAAGTACCATTTGGAATCTTCCCATTACCTTACTAGCACCTGAACCCAGCCCTGCCCACCAACCTACAGGCACCAGTACCAGGTGCCTCAGGCCAAGCAACTAACTGAGCAGGGACACAGCGCCACCCAACAGCAGACAGGCTGCCTTAAGAACCCCTGAGCTCACAGCCTCCCCTGTACATTGCCCAGCCTACCAGAGGGCCCACCAACCAGTACACAGGCACTAGACCTTAGACCAAGGGAATGATCATGATATGATCAAAGAACTCAGGAGAAAAACAGATTAACAGAGTGAGAAATCTTAAGTGTTTAACAAAGAGTTAGAAAATATAAAAGAACAACCAAACAGAGGTGAAGAATCCAGAAAGTAAAATGAAAAATACACTAGAAGGAATCGACATTCGACTAAATGATACAGAGGAATGGATAAGCGAGCTGGAAGACAGAGTAGTGGAAATCACAGAAGTGGAACAGAAAAAAAGAGAAAGGATAAAAAGAAATGAGGACACTAAGTGACCTCTAGGACAACATCAAGTGTGCTAACGTTCGCATTCTAGGAGTCACAGAAGAAGAGAGAAAGGGGCAGAGAAAATACCTGAAGACATCATCACTGAAGACTTCCCTAACCTAGGAAAGGGAACAGACATCCAGGTCTAGGACACACAGAGTTCCAAACATGATCAACCCAAAGAGGACCACAGCAAGACATACTGTAATTAAAATGGCAAAAATTTTAAATAAAGAGAATATTAAAGGCAGCAAGGTAAAAGCAATAACTTATATACAAGGAACTCCCGTAAGACTATGAGCTGAATTTTTAGTAGAAACATTGCAGGATAGAAGGAAGTAGCACAATATATTTTAAATGATGAAAGGGAAAAACGTACAACTGAGAATACTTTACCTGGCAAGGCTCTCAATCAGATTTGATGGAGACATTAGAAGTTTTACAGACAAAACGTAAAAGTGTTCACCAAATCAGCTTTACAAGAAATGTTAAATGGGCTTCTCTAAGTGAAAAAGAAAAGGCCACAACTGGAAACATGAAAATTACTAAACAAAAAAGCTCATTGGTAAAGGCAAATAGGTAGTAAATCAACTGCATAAAAGCTAGTAGGAAGGTTAAAAGACAAAAGTAATAAAACCATCTACATCCATGATAAACACTTAAGGGATACTCAAAAGAAAAGTGTTAATGTCAAAAACAGTAAACGTGAAGAGAGAAGAGTAAAAATGCAGGGTTGTTGAAATGCATTTGAAATTAAGAGAACAGCAATTTAAAATAATCACATACATATATAGATTGCTTGCTCGCTATGTGTGTGTGTGTGTGTGTATAAAAACCTCATGGTAGGTTTTTATACAACCACAAACCAAAAATCTGTAACAGATACACAAAAATGAGAAGGGCATCTGCATGTAACACTAAAGATAGTTATCAAATCACAAGGGAAGAGAACAAAAGAAAGGAACAAAAAAGAACTGCAAAAACAATTAACAAAATGGCAATAAGTACATACAGATCAATAATTACTTTAAATGTAAATGGACTAAATGCTCCAATCGAAAGTCATGGAGTGGTTGAATGCATACAAAAACAAGACCTGTATATATGCTGTCTTAAGAAGTCAGACACACACAGACTGAAAATGAGGAGATAGAAAAACATATGCCATGCAAAAGGAAATCAAAAGAAAGTCAGGGTAGCACTACTTCTATCAGACAAAATACTTTAAAACAAGGCTGTTACAAGACACAAAGAAGGGCCTTACATAATGATAAACGGATCAATCCAGGAAGAAGATATAGCAACTGTAAATATATATGCACCCAACATAGGACCACCTAACACAGAAAATATTAACAGAAATAAAGAAAGAAACTGACAGTAACACAATAATAGCAGAGGCCATTAACACCCCACTTACATCATCCCGACAGAATATCAATAAGGAAACACCGGCCTTAAATGACACATTAGACCAGATGAAGTTAATAGATATATATGGAATACTGCATCCAAAAGCAGCAGAGTATACATTCTTTTCAAGTGCAAATGAAACATTTTCCAAGATACATCACATGCTAGGCCACAAAACAAGCCTCAGTAAATTTAAGAAAATTGAAATCATATCACGCATCTAATCTGACCAGAGTGATATGAGACTAGAAATCGACTACAAGAAAAAAAGCTGCAAAAAAATACAAATATATGGAGGCTAAACAATATCCTACTAAACAAACAATGGATCACTGAAGAAATCAAAAAATACCTGGAGACAGATGAATATGAATCACAATGATCCAAAATCAAAAAGCAAAAGCAGTTAAAAGAGGGAAGTATATAGCGATACAAGCTTACCTCAGGAAACAAGAAAAATCTCCAATAATCAACCTAACCTTACACCTAAAAGAACTAGAAAAAGAATAAACAAAACACAAAGTTAGTAGAAGGAAAGAAATCATAAAGATAGAAGCAGAAATAAATGAAATGGAGACTAAAAAAAAAAAAAATAGAAAAGATTAGTGAAACTAAGAGATAAACTAAAAGATAAACAAAATTGATGAACCTTTAGCCTGACTCATCAAGAAAAAAAGAGAGTAGGCCCAATTCAATAAAATCAGAAATGAAAAAGGAAGAGAAATCATAACAGATTACTGTGGACAGTTATATGACAATAAAATGGACAACCTAGAAGAAATGGACAAATTCCTACAAATGTACAATCTCCCAAGCATAAACTGGGAAGAAAGAGAAAATGTGAACAGACCAAATACCAGTAATGAAACTGAGTTAGTAATAAAAGTTCCCATCAAACAAAAGTCTAGGACCAGACGGCTTAATAGGTGAATTGTACCAAACATTTAGCAAAGAGTTAACACCTATTCTTCTCAAAGTATTCCAAAACACTGCAGAGAAAAGAACACTTCTGAATTCATTCTATGAGGCCAGCATTACCCAGATACTGAAACCAAAGCTATCACACACACAAAAAATTATAGGTCAGTATCAATGATAAACATAGGTACAAAAATCCTCAACAAAATATTAGAAAACCGAACCCAACGAAACATTAAAAGGATCATACACCATGAGTAAGTGGGATTTATCCCAGGGATGAAAGGATGGCTCAATATCTGCAAATCAATCAGTGTGATATACCGCATTAACAAATTGAAGAATAAAAACCATATGATCATTTTGATAGATGCAGAAAAAGCTTTTGACAAAATTCAACAACCATTTATGATAAAAACATTCCAGACAGTGGGTATAGAGGGAACATACCTCAACATAATAAAGGCCATGTACGAGAAGCTCACAGCTAATATTATACTCAATGGTGAAAAGCTGAAAGCACTTCCTCTAAGATAAGGAATAAGACAAGGATGCCCAATCTTGCCACTTTTATTGAACACAGTACTGGAAATCTTAACTACAGCAATTAAACAAGGGGAAAAACAAAGAGATACAAATTGGAAAGGAAGAAGTAAAACTGTCACTATTTGCAGATGGTATGATACTATACATAGAAAATCCTTAAGATGCCACCAAAAGACTACTATAGATCATCAATGAATTTGGTAAAGCTGCAGGATACTAAATTAATATACAGCAATCTATTTCATTTCTATACACCAACAACAAGCTAACAGAAAGAGAAATTAAGGAAACAATCTCATTTACCATCACATCAAAAATAATACTTAGGAATAACCTTACCTAAGGAGGTAATGGTCCTATACTTGAAAAACTGTAGTGCACTGATGAAAGAAATTGAAGATGACACAAACAGATGGAAAGATACACTGTGTTCATGGATTGAAAGAATTAATATTGTTAAAATGACTATACTACCCAAGGCAATCTACAGATTCAATGCAATTCCTATCAAAATTCCAATGGCATTTTTCAGAGAACTAGAACAAATATTTTAAAAATTTGTATGGAAACACCAAAGACCCCAAATAGCCAAAACAATCTTGAGAAAGAAGAACAAAGTTGGCGGTGTCACACTCCCTGACTTCAGATTATACTAAAAAGCTACAGTAATCAATACAGTATGGTAGTGGCACAAAAACAGACACATAGATCAATGGAACAGAACAGAGAACCCAAATATTAACCCACATATGGTCAATTTATCTATGACAAAGAAGGCAAGAATGTACAATGGGGAATAGACAGTCTCTTCAATAAATGGTACTGGGAAAACTAGATATCTGCATGTAAAAAATGAAATTAGAACATTTTCTCACACCATATACAAAAATTAACTCAAAATGGATTAAAGAACTAAATGTAAGACCAGAAACCATAAAATTACTAGAAGAAAACTACTAGGCAGAACACTATTTGACATGAATCTTAGAATTATTTTTTTGGATCCATCTCCTCAGGCAAAGGAAACAAAAGCAAAAATAAACACACAGGACCTAACTAAATTTAAAGCTTTGGCACAGCAGAGGAAACCACTGACAAAACGAAGACAGCCTACTGAATGGGAGAAAACACTTGCAAATAATATGACTGATAAGTGGTTAATACCCAAAATACATGAACAGCTCATAGAGCTCAGTATCAAAAAACCCAATTAAAATATGGACAGAAGTCCAGAATAGACATTTTTCCACAGAAGACCTAGAGATGGCCAACAGGCACATGAGAAGATGCTCAACATTGCTAATCATCAGGGAAATGCAAGTCAAAACCACAATGAGGTATCACCTCACACCTGTCAAAATGGGTATCGTCAAAAAGAACACAAATTAACAAATGCTGGCGAGGATGTGGAGAAAAGGGAACCCTGGCACACTTTTGGTGGGAATATAAATTGGTGTAGCCATTGTGGAAAACAGAATGAAGGTTCCTCAGAGAACTAAAAAGAACTGCAATTCTATTCCTGGGTATATACCCAAAGAAAACAAAAACACTTAGAAAAGATATATGCACTCCAATTTTCCTAACAGCATTATTTACAATTATTTACAATTTAGCCAAGATATGGAAGTTACCTAAGTGTCCATCAACAGATGAATGCCTAAAAATGTGGTGTATATACAACAGACTACTACTCAGTAGTAGTAAAAACAAAATTTTTTTAAAAAATTAAAAAAACAAAAACCAAAAAAACAAAACCAAATTTTGCCATTTGCAACAACATGGATGAACCTAGAGGGTATTATGCTTAGAGACAAACGAGTACTGTATGTTATCACTTATAGGTGGAATCTAAAAAATTAGTGAATATAATAAAAAAGAAACAGACTCACAGATATAGAGAACAAACTAATGGTTATCAGTGGAAAGAGGTGATACAGGGGTAGGGGTTTAGGATGCAGAAACTACTATGTATAAAATAAATAGGCTACAAGTATATATTGTACAGCACAGGGAACATAGCCAGTATTTTATAATAATTATCAATGGATTATAATCTACAAAAATTTTGAATCACTATGTTGTACACCTGAAAATAATATACTGTAAATCAACTATACCTCAATAAAAAACGTATAAGGAAAAGATAAAGTTAAGCATGTTTCATCAACATGGTTCTCACCCAAGCTAACTGGCAAAGGTTTAACTTTATTCCATATATTTTGGAGCATATTCTAACTATTAGTCCTATTATCTTTGAGACTTTAATTCATTTACAAAATGCAAATAATCTATCTCTGGTTAACACACAGTTACTAAGCATTTAGAAAACTGTCCTAGTTTACATAAATATATGGCCATATCAATACTAGCTACAAGACTATTTATTACTTAAGTAATACCATTCTACTAATCAGTTGAGTAAAGTTATGAAGAACTGTAAGAAGTTACAAAATACGAAGTCCAAAAATGAGAAATTTTATTTGTTCTAAAATATTTGTTATACTCCTCGAAAAATTATTTTTTATTTTCAGTTTTAAAGTGGAAGAGCTCCCTCTCTGGCAGAATCTTAGAGGAAGTTTCAATCTACAAAACAAGTAAAAGAACTGCTATCATTTTAATTCGTATTTCCTTAAGTCTTTCTCCTACCCTACAGCTTCTAGGATTTCTACTCCAAAGCAAGGAAAACAGCTAGAAAACTGGGACTTGCGCTTGTCTACACACCAAGACACATCATAATGTATTGTACCATTTTATAAAACTCTCAAAGACATCCTGGCGAGGTAATGAATATGCTAGGGTCTAGCTGTCTCTGTGCTCCATGACAACTTAGTTCAGTAAACCACTCGATATGAATTTTCACCTTTAAAATGGGAAGTAATACTACTGACTTTGCAAGGTTATTGTGAAGGTTAAGTGAAACAACATATATAAACTCTATGTGCAGAGCTGAGGACCAGCGAGAAGCACACTCTCATATCTGAAAAAATAACGTAACAGCTTCCTATGAGGTTAAAAAGGAACTGGTGACTGTAAGTGTGTGATGTACATTATAATGACCTATAAAGTTCAAAATATCCACATTTTGCCTGTATTTGTAACAAATTAAACTATATTACAGTATTAGCAAACTAATGATAAATGTTAATTCAAACTGCAAATCAAAAAAATACATGCATAGCATCACTGTTCTTGGTTTAAAAAAAAAAAAAGCTATGCTAATTGGCTAATCGGATAACCTGATCAGAATTTTAACAAATTCAATCATTTCAGATGCCTAAACCACTCTGTGCTGATGTTTCATAAACAAAAACTTGAAATCATTCAACTTAAAAATAAAAAGACATAAAAAAGTACTCTCGAGCCAAATTACACCACCACCAATGGAAATCATTTTGATATTTTTACATGTTTAACATTTAAGGGTGGCAAGCTGCTTTGGGGGCATCTTCCAAAGTCACTCCCGGTTCTAAGTATATGTCTAGTCTCATTTAAATCATCTATAATCTCAGTAAAAATAAAATTAATATTCATAAGGCAAGATATAATCTTAAATTACCAAAGAAAAAACAACTGGCAATACATTTTCTAACAAATAATGCATACATACTTATACTGAAAAATATCTAGGATTCTTAAAATTAGTAAGGTTGAGTCAGATATTTCTTTATTAGAGTATCATTTATCATCACAGAGTACCATTATCATTTTGTATTAGGCAACAATGCTTGAAACTTTTTGGATAGCTTGAGAAAGACTTTTCTTGGATTGCTAAAATAATAGTCTTAAAACACAAAATTATATTTAGTCTGGGATCCAGTCAATAAAAATTAAAGTTAATTCACTAAGATAGTTCTACTAAATTTATTTTTAAGCAAAACAAAAATTCCAAATATTTTCCTACAAAGTTAAATTAAAAATTAAGGCAGTAATAAAGGTTTGATAACTTCCTGTTGATGTAGAACAGGAAAACCAAAACACTTCCACAAACCAAAATTACAGTCCCTTATTCATTTCCATTTTGAAGATATTTATGATTAGCAGAAATAGCTTAAATTAAGGTACACTTTTATAATCATACAATTTTGTATTCTATAAATATTCTCTATACTTAAACTTTTAAATTATACAATTTTTCAGAATGTCACCATACAAAGACTAATAAATATAGAAACTGAAATCATCGACTAAGATTTACCAGAGTATATTTTTGATTAATTGGTTGATGCCTTCTCCCCTTTTTCCCATACCAGAGACGAGACATTTCCTTTCCAGGGCAAATTAAGTTACATCAAATCTCCTAAGAACTGTTTTAAAAAGCATTCTTCCTCTGTCAAAAATACATTTCTAGCACAAGAGCCCTACTACAGTGACAAAACAGTTTGCTGGAGACAAAGATTTGATTGACAAGACAGAGAGCTAATCACTAAGTAGTATCCATTGCAAAGATAGTCCTGAGTGGAGACTGTAAAGCTGGGGAGGGAAGAGAGGATTTCCCATGTTTAAGTTTGGTTGCACTGTACCCAAATGTGCAGAGAAAGGATTCAAAAGCTTAAAGATACAGAGCATGTATTTCCAAATACCAGTACACTAAGAAATATACTAAAAATAACCCAGTCATAAAAAAGTAATCAGTACAGTTTCCAGAGTCCCTCCCAAAGTACACAAATGATTTGAATTAACATTTTACAATTTGCTCATACAGTCATAAAATTCTGTTCCTCATTTACATCTAAGAGTCCTATACATTTCATCTTACATGTATTTTTTAAGCAGTAAAACATCCTTTGAGGACCCTTCAATCCTCAAACTTTTAGAATGACTATGTAAAAATGAAGCCAATCTACTACAAATAAATCCTATACAGATATTCAGTGTGATCTGAAAATTCCTTTTAGTATTAACACAGTCCATTTTTAAACTGCATTTTCTAACATCTAGTTTCTTGAAAAAGTACTTATATTTACTATGCCTATGTATACTTCACTAACCAGGGGTATCCTGAATATAAGTGAATTTTTAAGTTTAAATATTATTATGACTATAAACTATAATCACCTAGATTACCTCAATTTTAACTAGAATATCAATGCCATATGATATACTGAATATTTCTTCCATTTTAAGCTAAGACTGCTCCTCCCCCTTTACCTTGTTGTGTGTACACACAAAGCTGTGCACACAATGCCACCCTTCACACACACACAGCTACCTTTCTAGTATACACAATGCTGCACCATACCCACACCCCCCCATCTCCTTCCTGCACATTCCAGCACGTGCATGCACAAGACACAGCACACCCCCTGATGAATATCCACCCTGCCATGCCACTCATACCAGTCACCTCCCTAACTCCCCCACCAGCTCCACCACACTTACCTTAAGATCGCTCTCCCACAGTCCCTTGTAGGCACGCTATACCCATCTCCACACCAGCTTTACAATACAGGGTTCAATTATATACATAGTGAACTGTGGTCGCCAACCCCCATCCCTGCACTCCCTCGGCACACACCAACAGCATTAGATAATTTGGTGGTAGTGGGGTGCTCTTCTGAAAACCTATCATTACTTCTAGCCGAATTTTCTAGAATTAGAAATATATGCATACCAAAATGTGGTTTAAATGAGATTTTAAAAAATATACACACATGCACCATGCAAAGGATAGCCTATTTCATTGGTTGTCTTACTCAGCATACATCTCCACACCTTCTTCCTAATACAGTTTTGATTTTGCTAAGGTATCTTTTCAGCCATGTGTTTCTGAGAAGGCTGGCTCCATGCCTAGACAGGATGGGTTCTTAAAGATCTAAACCAGTGGGTCTCAAATTCTAGCCTACAACAGAATCACTTGAACATTTGTTAAAACAGAATACTGGGCTCCAAAACCAGTTTCTGATAAGCTGACTGCAATGGTGCCTGAGAATGTGTATTTTTAAATTTTTTTTTTTTTTTTTTTTTTGGCTGCGCTGCAGCTTGTGGTATTTTAGTTCCCTGAGCAGGGATCGAACCTGGGCCCTGAGCAGAGAGTCCCAACCACTGGACCATCAGGGAATTCCCTGTACTTTCTAAACAAATTCAGAGATACTATTGCTGCTGGCTGTGGTCTAGGGACCACACTTTGAAAAACAACTAAACTACAATGAGATATCACTTCACACCGGTCAGAATGGCTATTATCAAAAAGACAAGATATAACAAGCATTGGCGAGAAAAAGGAGAAAAGGGAAACCCTTATGCACTATTGGTGGGATTGTAAATAGGTGTAGCTACCATGGAAAACAGTATATTTTTTGAGGTTCCCCCCAAAATTAAAAATAGAACTACCATATGATCTAGCAATTCCACTCCTGGGTATTTATCTGAAGAATGAAAACATAAATTTTAAAAGATACATGCACTGCCATGTTCAGTGCAGCATTATTTACAATAGCCAAGATATGGGAACAACTTAAGTGTCCATCAATGGATGAATGCATGAAGAAAATGTGGTATAGATACACAGTGGAATACTACGTAGGCAAAAAAACCAGAAAACAAAAACAGGAAAAGACTGAAATCTTGCCACCTGCGACAGCATGGATGGACCCTGAGTTCATTAGCTAAGTGAAATAAGTCAGACAGAGAAAGACAAATATCATATGACCTCATTTATATGTGGAATTTAAAACAACAACAGAAAATGAAGCTCATAGATACAGGAAACAGATTGGTGGTTGCCAGGGGGTTGGGGGGTGGCATTGGGGAGGGCAAAATGAGTGAAGGGGAGTTCAAAGGTACAAACCTCCAATTATAAAATAAGTCATGAGGATATAATATATAGCATGGTGAATATAATTAATAATACTGCATTATATATTTGAAAGTTGCTAAGAGAATAAATAGATCTTAAAAGTATCACAAAAAAGGTTAACTAGACTTACTGTGGTGATCATTTCACAGTATATACAAATCATAATGCTGTACATCTGAAACTAATATGTTATATGTTATTTATACCTCAATTGAAAAAGAAAAATCAACTGGTCTAAGCTATTTTAAGTGTGATTTTCTGTTTCTTGAAGCCAAATGCTTCCATTTAATAAATACAATACCTACCTAGCAGACATAAAATGAGCTCAGTAAATCTCCTTCTTGCCCTTTCTTTTTTCATAATACTCAGAAAACATAATGCTAGGTCATTTAAATTTGTCTAGACACCCCAGGGCTTGAAGCAGATGTCAATTTAGCATTAAAAATGTAAAATGACAGGCTATAAAATGAAGCACTTTTAAAAACATAACCAGCTTAAGGTTGAACATAATCTGTTCTCATAATTCACATATTCAACTTAATGTTTTTTCCTTTACTTTCTTTATCAGGGCTGAAATTACTGAATTACCTTATATCTGATATCCTCTAAGTTGGGAGCGGTCTACTAGAAGCAATAATACATTATCTACCCTACTCAATATTTAAAGTAATATTTTAATTTTTAAAATCATAAAATAGTCTGTCATTCATTCATCCCTTCTCACAATATCAATTAGACATTTTGTGCTTTAATAGACATTTTATAGTCTATAGCTTTTGGCTAGTAACTGAGATAGATTATTAATAGGGAAAGCAAAGCATTGGTTCAATACTTTCTTGAGGTAGTTAACATCAGTAATAGTCAAAACAGACCATAATGACTCCTGGGTGCTAAATGCTAATATGAAAAAACATAATAGCCTAGAACTAGAGACCTACTCTACAGCACAGTGCCTATAATAATACTGTACTATATACTTGAAAATTTGCTAAGAAGGTAAATCTTATGTTAAGTGTTCTTATTACAAAATAATAACTATAAAGAGGTGAGAAGAAACTTCTGGAGATGAATGTTTACGGCATAGACTGTGGTGATGGTTGCATGGATATACACTTGTCTCCAAACTCATCAAGTTGTATATATTAAATATGCACAGCTTTTTGTATATCAATCATACCTCAATAAAGAGGTTTAAAAAATACTCAATATAGAAATATTATATAAGACAATCTGTATTAACTCATAAATTCTAATTGTTTTTAATGCTTTTGATTTATGAATTTTTCATATTTACTAAATTTCTTTGGCATTATGATTTGTAATCCTATGTGATTAGATCAATGTAAAAAAAAGTATATTCTTCTTTAATTGCTTTTATCTGAGAAATGTGACCTCTACTTAGTGACTTAGAGATAGAGACTACTTTCATTTTGAACAAAATCAATTCTGTATGGATTTTTCAGGCTAGGCTAAGAGATGAGGAATTTTGTTTTATATATTGACTCAATTTTAATCTTGGCATTACTTGTGCTTTAATTTAAAAAACAAAACGAAACAAAAAAACAACCCATGTGTTTAAGAAAATGAACACCAGAATACTCATTGTTTGGCAGCTTAAGAAGTAAAACATTAATCAAACAATTGAAGCCTCCTGATACTGGTGCTTCTCAGAAGTTGCAGCAATACCAAACTGTTAGTCTTCTCTGAGAAACCTAATAAACAACCACGGCAATAACTCTACTTAATTAGTGACAACTAAGAAAACAGAACTGATTCCACATGATGATTACCACATCCTAGTGCAAAGCCAAATCAATAAGGATATAATATGATAAATTTTATAGCCTAAATTGCTAAGATTAGGTTAAATATATTAAATTTATATAACTAAAATGGAGAACATTAAAAATTAATGTCAAAATGGGAAGATCCTATAAATGAGTTACAAAATTATCTACGCCAGAAAGCAGATTCTAAAATACCTGGAGTAGCTACAAAACCTTTGTACAGGTTTATTTAATAAGCAGCCAATATATTTACACTTACACTTTCACTTCAATGAAAGCTTTGATTATTTGAGAAAATGTGAGTAATGTCAAGCACCTAAAAATGAACAAGTCATATCAGAAACCACTGAATGGAACATATTTTTATCAATACTTTGGCAAGTGTAAGAAGTAAGAAGTAAACCAGAGTAATCTTCTAATAACAATCATTGCTTTTAAAAATGAAAAGCACTAATACATTATATAATTTACTATGGGCATGTAATTTTAGTAAATCCATATTTTAAAATTTAATCAACAAGGATAAACCTGGGGATACAATCTTACTAAACTTGTATTTTAAAATTTAACCAACAAACATAAGCCTGGGAGGGAAACTTTTAAATAAATCAATTAAAGCTAATTTAATAAAGTCAATTTCTTAGTTGTTTTGACCACTGGATGTTTTAATTAGTAGGTCTGGAGTATGAGAGATACTGCACTACAAGTGGTATAAAATTAGAGATGAAAAAAAATTGAAACCTTTTTCTGCCAGCTCTTATCCCAAAAGGAGTGGAATGTCAACCCAAAGGAAGTGGTACAACAAGCAATTTTAACTTCAAAAGTTCTACTTTTGAGGCATGTCATCAACCAGCAAGACTGGTACACTCAACAGATGTGACAAGCTGAAACCTAAAACTTTCAGAGGATTCTAGTAGAGTGCCTATTGAAGTTGGTATTTGGGGTCGAGAGTAATAAAGCCTGAGGGGTGTAGTTATGTGCCATGGTACCTGGTGACAGGATAAAACTGATCTGTATTACTGTAGCATCATTTTTATTTCATGATACGAATTTTTAAAGTTTTTTAGGTACATCAGATAAATTAAGAAGATAAATGCAAAATTCACATGAACCTTAAAGATAAAACAAGCTTCAAAGTTATTTCAGGCTTACTGTGGTAGGCACTGCTTTAGACTATACCATTGGACACTTGGGTACTTGTCAAGTACATCAAACCTTAAAGCGCATTTGATAGATAAGTTCAACAGGCACAGATCAATGAAAAAAAAAGTATGGAAGGCCTGGTATATTTCTTGATTTCCCTTTCCTTGTAGTGCCTCTGAGTACATAAGGTGATAGGAGTCCTTCGGTATGTAAGGGAGCTATGCCTGAAGTAACTATGTCAGGATTGCTACTATTGATAAGAAATCTTTTTAAAAATCAAAGCATAAAATGATTAAAGAAAGTTTCTCCACAGTGAAGCAAATTTATGTTTTTGGTGTGCAGATGCAACACCAAAATAAGGGGAATATTTTGAAAATGTTTTATACATTGTAACTTGCATGACAGACACTTGAAAATTAAAGTATATTATGACCAATATAGTCTGAAAGTATCTTTTGTCTTAGCATTATATATGTTTAACACAACACCCAAAGTGGTGGCTTGGGGTAGTACAGTAGTTATTCCACCTCTACTGTACAATGTAATCACCTGAGGAGCTTTAAAAGAACACTGATAAGTAGGTCCCACCCCAAGGCTTCTGATTTAATTGCTCTGAGGTGACCCCGAGTATTAAGATTTTTGAAAGCTCCCCCAGATGATTCAAAGGTTCTGCCTAGGTTGAGAACTTGGTGTGGTAAAGAGTATAGTCTCTGAATTACAGATTAACCACTTTGAGGATTTTAGCTAAAATTAAGCTTAAGAAACAAGCTTAGAGAAATTATCTGTAAAATAAAGATAATAGTCTATGATTAAGTGGGATGCAATAGATCTAAATATTGATTTACAGGAAATTCAAGGCAGAAGAACATGTCAGTAAGGCTGTGGGGATGTGATCAGCAAAATCCAGACTATGGGACATTCTACAGGAAAAATATGATTTCTTAAAAGCTAAAATTACAAGGTAAAAAAGCAAAGCAAGGCAAACAAATGGAGGGAGAACCTACATCTACAGAGAATTAAGAGACGTTTTAACTAATTGAAACATCTAAACCTTAGTTGGATGCCAATTCAAACAGCAAACAGTAAAAATACATTCATATTACGTGTATTTTAAACATTTTTATCACATTTGAAGAAACGTGACCTGGGGAAAAGGAAGGATTACAGATAAAATAAGTTGAGAAAGCTGAGTGGCGCATGCAAATTCACTATACTATTAATCTCTGTATTTATGGATTAATCAAATCAAAGCACAATCATCAGCAAACAGTAGGGGTCAAAATAGGCATCTTTTCCCACCTTTACCTGACACTGCTGAAATGCCATTAGTGTATTTTCCTTTTCAGTGAACATCCATAAAAACACTCCCCATCAAAAAAGCAAGTAATATTTCTCACAAAACTGCAAAGGCCCACATAAAATATTATCCTCAGTAAACATGCTCTACTGACTTCTTGCACTGAGTACTGGCAGAAACCAGAAGACTCTACAATTGCTCCTTTTCAGTCGCAAGGTAGGGTTATTAAACTACCAACAGCAGAAGAATTCATAATTAAGAAACTCAAGACAGTATGGTTAAAAAAGAAACAATGTTGAGGTAACCTGATGTTTTATGCTAACTATATTTATATTGACTAATGACTAAACTAGAACAATAAAGAGTACATATTAAATAACATCAATCTGTTACACATCTTGAGTTACATGTATAGTATTTCTAGATTCTTTCTCCCAATATTCAGGAATCTTAGTTCTAATGTATCTTAAGGGGTTCTTACTCCTGACGATCTTAAAATTTAGCTACCTTTTCTCTTTGCTAGTAAAGGTAGGTTTCTGCTGCTCTCACTTCTCTCTGGAATTCACTGTACAAATCTCTAATACTGCTCTCCTTTTTTTCCTTTTCTCATCATTTCTAATTCTTGAATTCCAACCTTTTCTAATTATCTTCAGAACTGACTTTCAATTTGCACATTTGGGATCTGAAATTGTTTCAAATATTGTAGAATTCTTCTTGCTACAAAAGGTGCACATTTTAGTAATTTGGGGTGCCACAGTTAATGAATCCTTTTAGGGTAATGATGAGGATAGTGTAAGATCAAAGAAGAGTTACTAAAGTCAAACAGAAGTACCAGGGAAAATAACCCTGGTAGAGGATTAAAAAGGAAGATAATAATAATAAATAATAATATTTAATTATATTTAAATATTAATATTTGATAATAAATTTTCATAGTATCATAGTATATAGAAAAATATGTTGTTACTAATGTGCACTGGAAGGAAGAACAAAGACAAATGTATTAAACTTACACAGGTATGCTTCTTTAAATCACCAAGAGAAAGAACTTTCTAACACAACTGTCCGAAACTGAAAAGTACTGCCCTTTGAGGTAGTAAGTTTCTTATCACTAAATATATTACAGCAGAACCAAGAATAGTGTAAAATGTAAAATGAGAGAGGCTGAACTGTCAGTTAATTCCAACTTCCAGAGTCTATGGCTTTATGACAAAATATTTACTACAAGTGACATAAGAACTTATTTTAGGATACAGATCAATTTTTAATAAGTACAAGTTTCATTATTTATTTTAATCTATGTCCAAATTTATTCATTAATGCTGTAAGTATTTATCGAGGATGGATTATGTGCCTGTATTGTTCTTAGCTCTGCAGACAGTGTATGAAACCCATAAAACCCTGCCTTCATGCCACTTACAGAGGTAGGGGGACAGGAAGGAAACAGAAGAGAAGTAGTAGAGGAGGTGAGTTTATCATATGCAGAAGTTTCCTCAATGTATAAATTTCATGTTAGCATGAAATAAATTCATAATAAATTCATCCTAAATTCTAAGTCACCTCTTCTCCGGCCGTAGGTAGAAATTTTGAATTACTCTTATTTTATATATGTCTCTAGTCAAATTCCTTTTTAAAAAAACATCCTTTTAACATTTAAAATACTTTTTATGTCGTTTTACATTTCTTGAAACCCACAGAATGTACAACACCAAGAGTGAGGCCTGAGGTAAACAACAGACTTTTGATGGAGAAAAAAAGCAACAACAACTTTTTAGGTACTTAGTAGCTATCAGGCACTAGACCAACACTATACAAGAGAAATACAATGCAAGACATATGCAAGTACAAATTTTCTAGTGGACACATGAAAAAAGGAAAAAAAAAAAAGTTAAATCAATTTTAATATATTTACTTCACCCAATATATCCAAAATATTATTTCAACATAATCAATATAAAAATTAATCTTACATTTTTTTCTTTCAATTCTAAATCTTTAAAATCCAGTAAATATTTTGTATTTACAGATTATCTCTATTTGGACTAGCCACATTTCAAGTGCTCTACAGCTACAAGTGGCTAGGGGCTATTGTATCTATAGGAATTAGTATATTTTAACTACATCTCAATGCAGACACCAAATTTCATAGGAAATACCTGAACTTACTTAGATCATATTTAGATTTCATGAAATTTATAGTTGAAAGAATAGATTCATATATCCAAGTTGTTCCAAACATATTTAAACGTCATCCAATACTGAATCAAGTATCGGTTTTTACATTTAAATTATTTAAAAGTAAATAGAATTAAAACTTCAATTCCTTAGTTGCATTAGCCACGTTTCAAGTACTCGATAGCCACGTCAACAGTGGCTACTATATTAGATAGAGCAACAAAATGTTTCTAGACAAGGCAGCAAAAAAAGTTTTTAAAATTAAATTTTTTATCATCCATCTTTTTATTTGAATCAATTCTAGTTGAAAACAAGTGAGGGGACCTTTTTTTTCTTTAGAAATCATAACCTGAAGAGTCTTCCACAAGAACTGAGGCAGTTCCTTTGAATCAAAATGTCAATACTCAAAAAAATATAATAAAAGTCTATTATTTCCAAAGTTAAGTATTCCAATCCCAAAGGAGAGAAAACTCTCAACTCCCTTACCTGATTGAAAATATTGCCATCCACCTTGCCATCCAGGTTAGAAACTTCACCATTACCTAATTGTCACTAAATCCTGTCTTATTAACTAGGTAATACATTTTTTAAAAACTTTATTTTATTCCCTTCCACTCTACCTTCTATTGTTACTACCTTTGATCACCGGGGCTATTTTAAAAGTATCCTAAAACTAATTTTAAATACATAGGGATTATTTTGTACATGTGAACACCCATGTAAATCATCACCAAGAATAAAATACAGACCATCTCCAGTACTCTATATAAAGTTCCCTCCTGCCCCTTGCCAAACCCTAAACTCCCAGAAACAGGTAGTCTGGTGGACTTTTGATTAGTTTTGCCCTTATGAATTTTATGTAAATGGAATTATACAGTATATAGTCTTTTATGTTTGGCTTGGCTTCTTTTATTAAACTATTATCTTTGAGACTCATCCATGTTGTTGTTACCAATAGAACCTTTTTATTGCTACATTATTTGGAATTATATAAAATTCTGAAATTTATTTATCCAATCTCCTGCTGTTAGGCATTCAGGTTGTTTCCAGTTTGTGCCTATTGTGAATAAAGCTGGTAAGAAGATTAATAATGTTGGTTTAAATATTAAAATAACTCAAAATAAATGCTCAAAATCTGTTAAACTCTTTTCCTCCATTATGTTGTAGTCACAGCAGAAACTGATGCTGTATATACCACAGAATGGACTTAGGCACATACAAAATCAGGTTTGCATTTTAAACAAAAGACATGCCATGTATACCTTCAATCATTATACATGTTAAGTACATACACAATACATTCATCACATCAACAACTGCAAACATTAACACCACATGGATAACAAAATTTGATTCAGTTTATTATCACATTTTAGCATCTGCTTTGTATTTTCTAATGCACAAAGAGGTTAATCCAGGCAACCATAACAAGAGAGAAACTGGGTACTGTCACCCACCCTATCAATCCCACAAGACAAAGCATGTAAAAACATAATATGTAATACTAAAAGATGGATCTAAGAGGGGTTATAAAAAGTTGATTAGTGTTAATCTGATCATTTAGACAAGCTCAGTAAATTTGAGCACATAAAACTTTCATTACTTAGTAAAATTAGCATCAGCTTATTTCCCTAGCACTATTGCTAAACTGATGTCAAGATAATGCTTTATGAGCTTATGAGAAAGGAGTGCTAATTTGCATGAATGAGTTAAATAACTGCTGTACCACCTCCATGCAGGAGATAACATTAAAACAAATCAGAAACATAACAAAACAAATCAGATCTGAAATAAGTATTTTATGAAAATTAGTATAACAGCAGTTAATATTATTCTAAAGTTCACTCAATAAAAAGCATTTTATTGCTATAGGTTGCTTCTCTAGTATTTTAAAGGAAAAGGAAAATGACAAATAGGAATAAACCAAAGTTACTAATCAGATTTATTCAATAAACATGTATATACATGGACAGTGAACCTTTAAAAAATTACTCTTTCGTACAAAGATCACTTGCACTTTGCCTGTAACTACTATAAAACTATAAATTCACACAAAGCAAAAAGATAAATGAAATCTTCACATTTTCCCCCTTACCTCCCATTCTCTAGCTGCTGCTTCATTAGTAGAATCCTCATTTGTTTCCGATTCTTCAATCTTTTTTACTACTATAAATCCAGGTTCTCTGGTATATTCACCAGTATCTTCTGCATATATTTCCGGACTCCACTGAATGAAGAAGGCATACAAGTGGTCTGTCCTGTTAGAACAAGCGATTATTAATAGTAGACCTAGTATTCTGTGCTGTTAGCTAGAATTTAAAAACTATATTTTTTAAATATTTTCACAAAACTTGAAGACTTAAAATATACAAAATATATACCATGCTTTATTTAAAAATAAAACAAAGCCCACTACCAGGAAGACATTAACTTAAAATTTTTTGGCTGTGTTCTGTCAGGCTCTGAGAAAACTACATTAGGATTTTCTCTAGCATGGTTTTGACATGCTCAGATGCTGTCCACAGTAATGTTTCTTTTCTTTAAAGAAACTTAGCAATGGGAAGGAAAACTGAACCCACCATTTTGACCTCATTTACACAATGATCTAATTATATAAAATATAAGTAAACAACTAACTAATTACCTATTTTAAAACCTGGACATTATACAGATTTTTTCCAAGTTAATAGAAATTTAGTATGTTTAACTTTTATTTTTTTATTTTTATTATTTTTTTTGTGGTCTAGAGTTTTTTTCTTTTTTTTTAACATCTTTATTGGGGTATAATTGCTTTACAATGGTGTGTTAGTTTCTGCTTTATAACAAAGTGAATCAGTTATACATATACATATGTTCCCATATCTCTTCCCTCTTGCGTCTCCCTCCCTCCCACCCTCCCTATCCCACCCCTCTAGATGGTCACAAAGCACCGAGCTGATCTCCCTGTGCTATACGGCTGCTTCCCACTAGCTATCTACCTTACGTTTGGTAGAGTCCATGCCTCTCTCTCGCTTTGTCACAGCTCACCCCTCCCCCTCCCCATATCCTCAAGTCCATTCTCTAGTAGGTCTGTGTCTTTATTCCTGTCTTATCCCTAGGTTCTTCATGACATTTTTTTTTCTTAAATTCCATATATATGTGTTAGCATACGGTATTTGTCTTTCTATTTCTGACTCACTTCACTCTGTATGACAGACTCTAGGTCTATCCACCTCATTACAAATAGCTCTATTTCGTTTCTTTTTATGGCTGAGTAATATTCCATTGTATGTATGTGCCACATCTTCTTTATCCATTCATCCGATGATGGGCACTTAGGTTAGGTTGTTTCCATCTCCGGGCTATTGTAAATATAGAGCTGCAATGAACATTTTGGTACATGACTCTCTTTGAATTTTGGTTTTCTCAGGGTATATGCCCAGTAGTGAGATTGCTGGGTCATATGGTAGTTCTACTGGTAGTTTTTAAAGGAACCTCCATACTGTTCTCCATAGTGGCTGTATCAATTCACATTCCCACCAGCAGTGCAAGAGTGTTCCTTTTCTGCACACCCTCTCCAGCATTTATTGTTTCTAGATTTTTTGATGATGGCCATTCTGACTGGTGTGAGATGATGTCTCATTGTAGTTTTGATTTGCATTTCTCTAATGATTAATGATGTTGAGCATTCTTTCATGTGTTTGTTGGCCAGAAACTATCAAACTCTTAGAGGAAAACATAGGCAGAACACTCTATGACATAAATCACAGCAAGATCCTTTTTGACCCACCTCCTAGAGAAATGGAAATAAAAACAAAAATAAACAAATGGGACCTAATGAAACTTCAAAGCTTTTGCACAGCAAAGGAAACCATAAACAAGACCAAAAGACAACCCTCAGAATGGGAGAAAATATTTGCAAATGAAGCAACTGACAAAGGATTAATTTCCAAAATTTACAAGCAGCTCAATAACAAAAAAAAAAACAACCCAATCCAAAAATGGGCAGAAGACCTAAATAGACATTTCTCCAAAGAAGATACACAGACTGCCAACAAACATATGTTTAACTTTTAAATACCAGGAACATTCAGTGTATTATTGGTTCAGGGATGATCCAACCTTTTAACTCTCTTGTTCCCCTTTTCCATTTTGTTTACTAGAGTAAAGCCTAAATCCCTGATAAACATTATTTGAGGGTCAGCAACACCTTTCAAATATGTATGTTTTGTTGGCTGTAATTAGCATGGATAATTGAAAAGTGATTATAAAACTCTCCACTAGCACATATTAATCAATAACCACCGTTCTGGAAATTGTTTCTAAGTTAATACAATTTTTTAATAATGTCATTTCTTATGTGGCAACTAACACTTTAAAAAGGTATAGCTCAATATCAAAAAAACAAACAACCCAATCCAAAAATGGGCAGAAGACCTAAATAGACATTTCTCCAAAGAAGATATACAGACTGCCAACAAACACACGAAAGAATGCTCAACATCACTAATCATTAGAGAAATGCACACCAAAACTACAATGAGATATCATCTCACACCAGTCAGAATGGCCATCATCAAAAAAATCTAGAAATAATAAATGCTGGAGAGGGTGTGGAGAAAAGGGAACCCTCTTGCACTGCTGGTGGGAATGTGAATTGATACAGCCACTATGGAGAACAGTATGGAGGTTCCCTAAAAAACTACCAATAGAACTACCAAATGACCCAGCAATCCCACTACTGGGCATATACCTTGAGAAAACCATAATTCAAAAAGAGTCATGTACCAAAATGTTCATTGCAGCTCTATTTACAATAGCCCGGAGATGGAAACAACCTAAGTGCCCATCATCGGATGAATGGATAAAGAAGATGTGGCACATATATACAATGGAATATTACTCAGCCATAAAAAGAAATGAAATTGAGCTATTTGTAATGAGGTGGATGGACCTAGAGTCTGTCATACAGAGTGAAGTAAGTCAGAAAGAGAAAGACAAATACCGTATGCTAACACATATATATGGAATTTAAGAAAAAAAATGTCATGAAGAACCTAGGGGTAAGACAGGAATAAAGGCACAGACTACTAGAGAATGGACTTGAGGATATGGGGAGGGGGAAGGGTAAGCTGTGACAAAGCGAGAGAGGGGCATGGACATATATACACTACCAAATGTAAAATAGATAGCTAGTGGGAAGCAGCCGCATAGCACAGGGAGATCAGCTCGGTGCTCTGTGACCACCTAGAGGGGTGGGATAGGGAGGGTGGGAGGGAGGGAGACGCAAGAGGGAAGAGATATGGGAACATATGTATATGTATAACTGATTCACTTTGTTATAAAGCAGAAACTAACACACCATTGTAAAGCAATTATACTCCAATAAAGATGTAAAAAAAAAAAAAGGAATTAAGTATCATCTTTCAGATAATTTGTCTCTATGAAAACAAGCAACTGTTTTTTCATAAATTACTTAGATACAGTACAGTTCAAAATTCTAATAAAACTAATTTTTAATGAACATTAGCCAAGGTGCAAGGACAACATTAAAATGGAAAATTCCATGCAAAAATTAAAATAAAACCAACAGTAATGAGAAAAACAAATCCTTACATTATTTTTAACTAAAGATATAATAGGGTTGAATATTTCATTGTAATCATCTTGGTATCGTTGGCAGATCTGAGTATCTGGCTCTTTGCCTTTCATGTACGCATGAATTATGCAAATCATACCATATTTTTAAATTATTCTAATCACCGTTTGTTGAATGCACAGACTGTACTGTATATTTAGGTGAGGGGGGAGAGAGAAGAATTTTATTCCTGAAAGCAACAGTCTTCAGAGCAACATATAAAGACTTTCCAAGAGGTACACAGACACATAAGATAGTCCTAAGGGAAGTAATCTTATATTCTGCTTCCGTATGTTCATCTTATACTAAGCTGCCTGAGAACAGTGTGGTCAAGACATCTTACAGATTGCCTGTTCTCTGCTTTCACTAAGGCACTATCATCAGTCACCCAGAATTTTACATGCCATAAACTGTAAAAACTTCCTTGTTGCCCAAAGTTGGTACTGAGATGGGGAAAAGTTTTAAAAGACTGGATAACAAGTCCTTTGGCATATCAGGTGGTTTCTAATTCACTGATTTCCATAAAACTGGAGGAGTTTTTAATGAAGTTGTTCACTAATGGTCACTGAAAATAATTTTGATGAAACGTAAGTAATTTTGGAATATAAATAGAAACATGTTTAAAGAACTGACATTATAATAAAATTTTCATAGACTTTTTTATGAACAAAGCTTCTCAATACTTGTAATAAAAAGAAAAAAGGGAGGGGGTAGAACTGAGGGGCTGAATCCTATCTCATCATTTCAATGAACAATATTCATCAATGGATACATAAACTAATTGGAGGAAAGCCCTAAATATTTTATTAAGGCATTTCCTATATTTTACTTTTTTATATGTAATAATTATGACTATTTATAATTTATGTTGCTTTGATGAGCTGTTTATTAGTAATAATTGTAATGATAAAATTTTCTTGTGTTTAATTAACATTTGGAATAATGCAGTTGTTGATAGACAATTTTCTCTTTGATTTCCACATGTATTGTGAGCAGAGGCATCATGTATCTTTGTTCAGCAATAGTACCTTACTCTGGAGCAAAGGGTAACCATGCTTACTGTACATTATAAAAGGTTTAAGTTCCCAAAACTTATGGTTCCTCTTCTTTAACATAACCCATGGCACATGTAGCTGTCACTTGGCCTTCTTCACATCTAACTGTGGGGACTGAAGCTCAAAGAACTCATACAAGTGCTGGTACTGTGACTGCTGCTATTGACTCTGTTTTCTGCCAGCATGCATTAAACTGAGGCAGGCCAACTTGTTAGCAAGGTAGGGTAAGCCTTAGACCCTTTACTCTTTTGACAATAATCACAAAATTTTTAAATAAATGTAATTCCAGTACACACACACACACACATACAGATAAATGTGTAAGTATAGGTAATTTGTTGCAAAAAAATGTAAAAGGGAATAAAAATATAGTACCTTAGAGTAAGATTCTATGAGGAGGTATAATTGAAATACAAATTCAAAGAGAAAAAGTAATGATGCAAATTCTAACTGTTAAAGAGCACATTCAAGTGGTGTTTAAATGGATAATGGTAGAGGGCAAACTGTTAACAATGTTTAGATCCTACTGAGTATATTTAAAGTATAAATGCAAGTTTTAACTTAAAATGTCAATATTTACAATGCAGTGATGACAGACATCCTTTAGAATTGCTTAAACTTAAGAGGAAAAATTTTACTGTGTAGTGGGTATAAAAAACAGTTTGAGGACCACATCCTTTCAGTAGCTAATTTAGTGCTATGTATTCTATAGTAGGCATTCAGTAAGCATTTGATGAAATTTTTAAGAAGGAAATTATACATCATTACCTGCCTTGAGGTAGGGGCTGTACCAGTTAGTATTTTGATGAACCTTCTTGATTTAAGACATTTTAAGTAAGTTTATTTACTACTAAAACTAGGTATATGTTCACCTTTTTTGCATCAAACCATGAAAGGGACTAAAATTAGAAATGGGGTAAATTAAAGAGTGTAAAAGAGGAGGAACTAAACGATTTTGAATAGATTTAATGTCAGGTTTTAATCATAAACTATTTCAATACTTTGCTACTGGTGGGATGTAGTATACAAAATAATTTCAATTCAAGGAATCTCAATAATGTTTTGAAGATTCTGTTGTTGTTTTACCTTTCTTGTGGCACAGCAAACCAATATTCATGTTTCTTATCTCTCTGTGCATACTGCTGCATCATTGCACTTGCTTGAGATACAAATGTTTTCCTCATAGGTTTTCCAACTCTGAGACATAAGAACTTATGTAATCGATGCCTCCTCTTTTCTTTTAAAAGTGCAGAACCTAGAATTGAGACACAAACAGTGTTTATTCAATTCTCATACACCATGCTTGAATGATTTAAAATAATTTAGATTAAGTAATGCTTATCTCCAAACTTCTGACAAATAATTACAGAATAAAACGTCAACTTACTGAATTCTCTTAAGTAGCTTGTATTTTTTCCCATCAGAGGCAAAGTGACAAGTACAGCAGGACTAATGAACTAATAGGCAAAGTATGAGCTGACGTTACGTCTAAGCGTTAGGGAAAAGGCAGAAGATCCAGGAACTGTTGTCAAATTTCTGTTTGTGACACCCGCACTAAAGTATCACATACACATGCGCAATTTTCTGCATGCTCTTTACCAGCCTTCTAGAACAATATCTAAATAAGTCTGTAGAATTTTCAAAGGTTACTGTAATATGGTTGTTACAGACAAAAATTTAGTAAAAAATCTTGTGAAGCTTTTATATGCATATGAAGGTGTGATAAAAACAATATGCTAGATTCAGCCATCAGTTTGGACAGCCTGAATTATCTCTAACCCGTCCAACCACAGATGCTGACATATGACACACTGAGAGTCTGACAACATGGTTCAATTCAGCAATCTAGGCATTAATTAGCTTACGAAGGTGGCATACTGTGAAGAAAAAGCACTTAGTTATAGTCAGGAGTCATGGCTTTTTTCCTGTGTAATACTGCACAAGGTACATAATCTATCTGAGCCCCAACATTTGCATCAGGTTAAAAGAGTGAACTTTTACCATTCTTCCCACAATTATATTTGTACATTTTTATATTTACAGTTTTGTAAGTTTTATGATATTATAAAGTCACTAAAGCTCAGAAACTTTAAATATTTCCCTATTATAGGATCTCAAGTTACTTAAAATTAGTTACTTAAAACTAAGTTTCTTGTCCCCCCCTCCATACACTGGTACAAAAAGAAGAAACCAAATGGTAACAATCCAGGAATACCTATCTAAACTATTTACCAATTTTTCTCCTTTTAGTATTTTGTCATAATGGGATGTCCCTCCCATCACACCCTGCACCCAAACAAACCCAATGAAATAAAAGTAGTCTACTATATTATCGGGTCAAATGGAAATGCCTCATTTTATCTTTTTCAAAGTTTCAAAATATAAGACAACTATCAGACACGAATATATCTAATAAAGATATTTATGCCAGCCTCCTTTAAAACATCAAAGAAATATCTTAATAATATGAATTGTTAATAACAACTGAATGTCTTAATACAGAAATGGCTAAATTACAGGGCCATTAAAAACCATGAAAGAATTATATGGATTCAAGTTGACCCTTGAACAACACGGGTTTGAACTGCACAGGTCCACTTATATGCAGATCTCCTTCAAATAATACATACTATAATACTACAATACATGGTTGGTTGAATCCATGTATGCAGAACCACAGATATGGAGGGCTGACTGTAAACTTATACATAGATTTTCGAATGTGGGAGAGGGGTGTGTGTCACCCCTTAACCCCTGAGTCGTTCAAAGGTCAACTGTATAATGACATGGGAAAATGTTTATTACATAATATACTAAGTTAAAAAAAAGCAAGAAACAACACTACATACAATCCTGATTTTATATGAAAAATACATGTAAGTAAAGATACATACAAAAACTAGCAAAATTGTATGTGTCTGTGTGTATGTATATACACATACACACTAAAGATCAAAGATAAATATACCAAATATTAACAATGATCATTTCTAGGTGATGAACTCTAAGTAATTTTTATAAATTTTCTAAAAACTTCCTACATTTGTCAAATGTTCTTTAATGAACATTCATTAGCTCTGAACAAAGAAAAAAATTACAAAAGAAAAAATATTCAATCTTTTATAGAACCTGCTTTGAGTAAATGAATTCCTTAACATCTATTGAATATAATCCTTAGGTCTTCAGTATACCTAAATTAGACAATGCAAAGAAAATTCAGTGTTTTTAAAAACTGAATCAAACCTTTGTGTGTTGCTGGTAGGAATGTAAAATGGTGCGGCCACTGTGGAAAACAGTTCAATGGTTCACCAAAAAATTAAACACAGAATTACCATAGGATCCAGCAAATCCACTTCTGGTATATATCCAAAAAATTGAAAGAAGGAAATCGAACAGATTATTTGTACACCAATGTTCATAGCAGCATTATTCACAACAGCCAAAAGGTGGAAACAACCCAAATGTCCATCAACAAATGAACATATAAAGAAAATGTGCTGTGTACAGTAGAATATCACTCAGTTTTAAACAGGAAGAAATTTCTGACATGGTACAACACAGATGAAACTTGAAGGCATTATGCTAAGGGAAATAAGCCACACACAAAAGGGAAAATATGGTATAATTCCACTTATATGAGGTACATAGGGTAGAGACAAATTCACAGAGACAAAACGTAGAATGGTGGTTGTCAGGGACTGTAGGGAGAAGAGAATGGAAGTTACTGTTTAATGGGTACAGAGTTTCAGTTCAGGAAGATGAAAAAGTTCTGGAAATGGATGGTGGCGATGGTTGTACAACAATGTTGAACGTACTTAATGCCACTAAATTTTACATTAAAAATGGTTAAACTGGTCATTTTTATTGTATGTATATTTTAACAATTAAAATTTTTTAATTAAAAAGACTGAAATCTAGTATTGATTAATCTAGAATCAATACTCCAATAGAATATGAGAAATGTTAACTAAGATACTTGAGTTATACACCTTTTAACCCATAATGTACTAAGCGGAAGCACTGTATATTAGAAATAAAAGACAAACTATTACTATAATTTTCATAAGTAAATAGTATGAAAAAACAAAATGGTGTTTTAATTTATCCTTAGTACTGCTTTTTAAAGGAAAACATTTAATCAGACAACGATGGAACTTGTGGATACTTGAAAGAATTTCAGAAATAGATTTTTATGTCTAATTGCACTTTTAAAAAATGATGGGACTACAACTTCGGCAATTGCAAATTGCAATTAGGATATTATATACGAAATTTTAAAAGGTATTTTAATGATGAAACATATCAAGAACTAAAAGAGAAATGGAGAAATCAGAGGTATTATGGAACTTGTGTGCACTTTCAAGAAATAAATTGTTTAAAGACAGAATGCAGTGTGTGAGGAATGTTTAAACATGGTGGAAAAGATGCCCATTATGTGTACAACCCACTGTGGGATAAGAAAAGACAGGAGAAACCAGAGACTATGTACTTGTCCCCAGAGAAACATCAGTCAAGGGCTACTAGATCATCCTTCAGAGTGGCCTAAGATACAGTAGCTTTTGAGTCAGTGAGGAAAGACAGAGACAATATGCAATAAGATAAACTAACTTTATATATTCCTTAACACTTACCTTCTATATTGGTTGTTGCTATTTTATGCTTAATTTCTTTTTGTGACACCTGTTGAATATTTTCCCTTTGCTGTTTAGCTTGTTGCATCGTATGGGTTTTCCAGAGTTTCCGTAGCTCTTCTACCTCAGTCTCTGAGTCCTGATTTTGTTCCTTTCCTTGTTTTCCTTTGCTGACAATTGGCTTTTGTTTAAATTCTATTGCTTCCCCACAGGGCACACTTTCTTTTTCACCTTCTTCATGGTGTGATGAATTCTCATTAAGAAGAAAATCCTGGTCTGCATTACCTTTTATACCTGTGCTTTGTTCTTTAGGACCTGAGATTTCTTGAAGATTATCTGTAGTCTGATCTCCTTCCTTAGTAGCCATTTCAAGATTATTTAAATCAGTTTTAAGGGAAAGAGTCCCAACTTCATTGGCAGTATGTCCAGCATCGGATTTTAAGTGGTCAGGAGTACTAGCAGCCTCTGTTATTACTGTCAAACATTCTACTCCACTCTGACTGACGGTTTGCACAGATTCTGATGACGCACCAGATGATTTATCTTGTCGCAGCTCACCTGAAGAAATAAGCTCCTCTCGTATAGGAGAGAGTTCTGATTCCGTGAACACATCTTCAGAAAGAGACTCCTCGGTGCTCCTAGGAGCAGTGCTGGCACTATCATTACCTGCATCGCGAATTCTTGAGTCTATTTCATCAGTATTACTTCTTGTCATTTTCTTCAAATGGCAGACGTCCCTTCCTGATAACTGATCTATCTCTCTGTCAGTAAACAAAATTTAAAGTTATTACTTTTTAAATTGTAGAATTTTATTTTCCACAAACTTAACACTGAATTAATATCACTAAAAAGGTTTTCCTAAAAGGGTGTAGCATACATCTCTTAACAGCATATCAAAAATTTGATTGATTCCTATAGACCATGTTATTAAGTCAAGTTTTGCATCAATTGCTTAAGATCTGGGAAATATCAGTGTAAGATTTCCTGAATTGATCTACCTGAAGAGAAGTTGAAGATACAAGTTCTGGGTGAAGCTATAATTCTAAACTAAAATTTATTCACTGATGAAATATGCAAATAAAATTTTGATTAAAATTTTAAATGTCTTAATAAAATAAAAATACACTGATATTACACACACACACAGTACTTATTTACGTTTAAATAGAAATTAAACTAAAATAAATAACTCAAGTGCAAAGTTAAAAACCAACCTGAATAGAACTGAGGCAAAAGTGCTTAGAGGTTAGATATTAGCTAGCTGAATGGTTCATCATTACTTCTAGATTTCCATGTTTAATGGCATTTGTATATGCAAGCACTAATGTTCAATGGTTAGACAGTTAAGTTCTGGAAGGAGACAGTGTAAACACTACATGAAATGCAAGTCAGCAACTCAAAATGATGGCTAAAAGTAGTTTCTGATAAACAGAAATTGCATGAGTTCTTTGGAAAAAGTATGAACATTTATGCAAGTCTGAGAATAGGAAAGACTGGAAGTAAGCCGACACACAATTTATTGGCTACCTCTGGATGGTGAAGTTGGGTAACCCCGTTCCTCTTATTCTAGTACTTGATATTTTTTATAATGATATGCATAATTTTCATTGTGCATAGGATAGGTAAAATTTATTTTTAAAAAAGTATTAATTAGTTGAAGTCCAGTTCCTATCTCTGCTTCCCTTGTACTGAGTGATTCACCTTAAGAAATGTATGTAAGCATCTAATCTGTGTTATTAAATGTGTAATAGTGTCATCTACTGGTGAGCCCCTAAAACTGCATACATAGGGTCTTGGGACTTGGCAAAAGTTTTGAGAAACTGTACCTGTAGATTTAACAAGACCCTTAGGTATGAGATAAAGTCAAGTAAACCTAACAGCATATAGATTTAGGTAAGTGCTGTAACCTTATTTTTTTATGTCAATGATGCTGCTATTGCTCAGTACAGCTCCTGCACGATACCTTTGCAGTTAGCTTCCCAAGCAGTTACGACAGAAGAAAACCAATCAAATCTTACACCTCATTTTTACCATACATGACATTATCTGACTTGTTGCCAAATATTGTTTTTAATCAATTCATGAGGCAGCACTGAAAGATATTTCTTCTGGAGTAACTTTTTTAAAGGTTTGGATCAAATAGATGGTCTTTCCAGGTGATGTTGTGAATGATGAAACAGTGATTTACAAGAGGAAGGGCCCTATAGCATCTGTGTAGAATAGTTATGGATCATTCAACATAATAGAATCCCAAAGTATCCTAATACAAATGGAAAAGCAGGGCAAGATAAAATGGATCCCACCAATGACTGGCAACATATACATACATATACTCTTCTTGTTTCTCTTTTAATCTAATCCTTCACTCCTTCACCTTTGTCTTACCCCTCCAGCTGCCACAATAATCTTTACTTGCTGAGACTGATTTTGGATGATGATATATTAAATAGCTAACAGTAGAGGCAATCCTAGGAATAATCTGCACCTCTAAGGATGAGTTTACCAAGCCAAAACAGTATCTACTGGGGGGCCGTTATAATGGAGACTGTTTAAATAAAAGATTTTATTCTACCACAGGTATTCTAACAATTCATGTAGTCTGCCTCAGAAACAAAAATAATTTGCCCTCCGTCCCTTTTGTAAGTAGTTCTGTCTCACAGGGGTTAATTTTGAAACAACGATTATCATCCCTGTGGGCTATTATAGGGATAGAAATCTCAGTATCAGTTAAAGTGAAGCCAGTTTTTTAAACTGTTGACAAAGTCATGTATGGAGGAATGGGGGAGTTCTTTTCTATTACATATCAATTTCCTTCTTTTGTCCTTCCCTTCCTTTGTTTGTATACCTGTCTTTTATTTTCTTCTCCTTTTATTTCTTATCCTTCCCTTTTCTTTGTTATTCCTTTAGTTAAACACATTACTTTCAAAGGCTATGCTGACCTGTAGCCTCACATCTATGTTACCTGAAACACACAAATTCCCTAACCAGTATATTCCAAGGTTAACTCTTTAAATTTGTGCAATCTGTGGGTCTTCTTCCCTGTGTTTTATACTTTTCTGAGAGAAGGGTGCAAACATATAAATCAATAAACGACAAAGCTGCTCTGGCTTTATTAATGTCAGGTCTTTGCTCATGTGACCTCCCCCAAACCCCACACCCAACTCTTCAGGCTCTTCTAAGGAAAATTTGAAAGCTACCCGTGATTACTTATATTACCTTAAATTACTAATAAAAATAATTTGAATTTACCTGAATAAAATGGGCTGGTAAACATTGAATTAAATGAGTACTATAGGTTACTTTTAAATATCAGGTTCTCTGACCAAATATACAAATATAAATCTAAAACAATTCCTAACCTAGTGCAGTAAGAATAATCTTTTCATTAATTAATAAACTCATTAATAAATAAACTAATTCATTAATGAAACTACTGTTTCATTAATTATAAAATGAAAAGCAGCTATAATAAAACTATTAAAAAATACTTCAGAGTTATTAGACCAGGGTCAACTATCTAGATGAAATAAAATTGCAAAGGAGTATAAATATCACTCTTACATGGGCAAGGATTCCTTTATTTTGCTATCGAAAATTTCTTTGTACATTGCAGCTGACATCACCTCTTCCATTGGACACATGATGCCATATTCCTCACAGCCATTCTCTTGAACCAAGGGGTCAGTTTTATGTGGATCAAACATTATATTATTTGGCGTAACTAGCAACACACCGCTGACTGTGCCCTAAGATGAAAAAAGAAAATAATGTTTAAACTTCAAAGTTTAAATTTTCAAAATTATTCTAGATATTTTTATTTCCGATGTTAGGCCACCTACCACATATAAAAGTAGTATAGTCAAGCACTATGGCATTCTCATGGAAATGTTTTTAATAACACCCAAATTTTCCCAGTAAATTCTCCTTGTTAGCAGAGGCAAAATACAAAGAATATCATATTCACCTTCAATCAATCAAGTCAGGAATTAAAATTTGCAGCCTCAGTAAAATGCTGAGTTATATCAGCAAGATAACTTCAGTAATATAAGAAGGATTGTAAAGTCCTTCAAGGCATGAGCCATGTTTTACATTAACTTGCATACAGCCTCCTGTGTTCTTCCGTCACTACAGGTATCAAATAGTTTCATGCACACACTGCAGGTTTAATAAATAATGTGCTGACAACTCAATCCATTATAAAAGGAAAATAGTATAATCTGTTTAAAATATCTTTAAAAAAAAAAATCTCCGTTTCACTCAATTCTGCTACTGCCTAGTTATGTGACCTCTGGCAAGCAAAGCCTCTGGGGTTGTTTCTTCATCTGTAAAATTAATTAGATTAGATTACTTCTAAGGCATACAGTAATTATTTTAATCATGAAAAGCTATGAAATTTTAAATATATTTATACAAATAGTGATACAAATATAAAGAGTCCAACCCTCTCATCTTACAAATGAGCAAACAGAAGTACTTAAGAAGCTGATCCCACTAATATTAGCTAATGTTTCTTGAATGCTTTGTATGTATCATGCTTTATATATATTATTGTTCATTTATATATATTAGTGTTCAATTATAGCTCTGAGATGAGAATACAGGTGGGGAAATTAAAATTGAGAGAGGCTAGGCAATTTGTCCTAACTAATAAATAACATAGCTAACTAGTAAGTGGCAGGACCAAGATCCAAAATCCAAGCAGTCCATGCTTTTTACTATAATCTTTTCACATTTGAGTTACAAACAATCATCACTTCAACTCAAGTACCAAATATTCCTTAATCCTATTTATTTTATTTATTTTTATTGAAGTATAGTTAATTTACAATGTTGTGTTAATTTTTGCTGTACAGTAAAGTTATTCAGTTATGTATATTCTTTCTTAATCCCATTTTCAAACTCCCATTCCACTACATCCTGTAAGAATAAAAATAAAGAGCCAGACAGAATTCTAAAACTAAACCAAATAATTACTTCAAAGTTGTCTTTTTTTTCTGAAGATACCAATAGAAAAACTTAAATATTGCTTGATTTGGTATCACACCCTCCTTCCAAGTCCATATTCAGCTCTGTGAATTTATCTGATTTAACTTTAAGAATGTAAAACTTAAGTTATGACAGACACTAACTTTAGAAACAAAAAAATAAAAAGAAAAATCCTACTAAAAATGGTCACCCAATCACAAACGAAAAAAAGTTATTGCCAATGTTCGAGATTATAAAATACGCTTATTATTTACAGTAACTGCATGCAATACTGGAGAGAAGAATACGTGTGTGTGTGTGTGCATCTTGGTGGAGGAAAGGGAATCAATCTCAAACTCTGACTAGTATTTCTTTTAGTTCAGACCATGGACCTCCTAAATAAGGAGGAACTTTATGTAAACCATAGCCTAATCATCTTTTGATCAATATTTTATTTTATTGTTTTTTAATATCTTTATTGGAGTATAATTGCTTTACCATGTTGTGTTAGTTTCTCCTGTATAACAAAGTGAATCAGCTATATGTATACATATATCCCCATACCCCCTCCCTTTTGCGTTTCCCTCCCACCCCTTGATCAATATTTTAAACAGATTCATATACATTATGTATTCCTGGATCACATGCCAAATGAAATCAATGAGTGATGATAAAATATGTTGCAGGGACATTTACAACTGCCAGGGATAATCCAAGAAATAAATAATCAAGAGTAGAGTATATACAATATAAAAAAGCTGTAAGATTTCCAATCTTTAATACCTTCCTCTATCTCACCACGTCTACAAGCAAGTTATTTGAGAAATGAAACCAAACAATCAGTAAGGATTAAGGAGAGCAAACTTCAGGTTCTCTGAAAGACTTCAGGTCATTCTTGATTTCATAAATTTCATCTGAGCATTAGTTTTAAATGATGATATAATATTTGGTCCACTGGCATAACACTACATCTTCTGCTTTAGAGGATTTTCATTAAAGACAATGATTACTAGGTATTATAGAAAAGGCCCAGTGTTATAATAATACTTTAATTCACTATACACATGAATACTATAATCTTAGTAGTGTAATTATAGAAACCATTTGAAAGGTCTCTCAAAACCGTACTTCTTTACTTGGATTACAAGGGGCTTGAAGCCCTATAGCTTAACACTGGAATGATCAATTTGCTAGTGTTATATTCCAGGAATTCACCCTTATTTGCTACTACTGAAGGATGCACTGATATATTCTTCAAGCTTCTTTCCCTCTGCCTTTAGCTGGAGCTCTTTGAGGTATTCTGTGAGATGTCAGGTGTCTCCATAAATCAAAAGAGACAGCCATGAGAAACATCACAACACAAAATTCACAAAAATCTCTTTAGAAAGTAGCCTCTCAAATTCATTTGACCAAGATCAAATCTGAAATCATAAACTCATACTAAACCATTAACACTTCATTCTTTTTAAATACTGTTTCATAAATGTAGACATATTTTCAGGAGCAAGAGCATACTGTAAGTAAGAGATTTCCAATTACCATATCTTAATCCACATGACCTTCAGAAACTTTAAGCACCTACTTCCCTTTAGTATTAGTAACTTCCAATTCCTTATGTGCAATTATTTGACTAATCTTCCAAGAAGGAATTATTTCTATTAGAAAATAAAGTCTATTTCTAAAAGAAAAGTTACCACTTATATTTCAATATTTCTGTAAATACTAAAAGATAAAAGATTATGATTTGGGAACTCATCCCAGGAGAAATAAAAGCTTGTACTGATTTTTTTTTCAGTCTTAAGTCCACAGTAATTTAACCATTACAATAATTGTTGATAAATTTCCATAATTTTATATAAATAATCTTTACTACAATCAACCTGTAAGAAGAAGAAAGAAGATGACTTGTATGAGAAAGCATCTTTTCCTGCTTACTTTCTTACAAGAGATTATGTTTCAAGAACACCAGTGCAAGCCATTCCTAACCCTACCAATGACTTTATCTTTTCTTTGATTCTTAAACAAAATTGTTATTCAAATACTTCCAACTAAAATTTTGCTTCTAGCCAAGAACTAATTCTGCCTAAAGCTACTAAAACACATAAAATACATGAAATAACTCTTTTCCGATACTATAATGCTGAATAAGGGGAAACAAATAAGATGAGATCTACAAATGCCCCAGCACACTGGGTGGAGTTTCCTGGCCACAGACAGAGACAGGAAAGGAGAGAACACTCCCTACTGAGAAAGCTTTGGAGATCTACAGAGGATTCTTTTCCAAGGTTCCAGCTGAGGACTGATTGCCACGTGTGTGAAAGCAACTATCCAAGGATGAGAAAAAAAGCACTCAAAAGAGAAGCTGAGAAAACAATCCCTAGAGTCCACAGAGTCAGAAATAGTTTGTGTTCTCACCAACCAGAGCAAAAACCCTTGTAATTTACAGCACCTCAATACTCAGAAGGGTATTGTCTCAGTAAGGGGAAAACTAGTTAGACTTAAAAGCTGTTCTGGTCATGCCTGACAAAACTTAAAAGCAAGCCATGATAGGATGAAGCTGTTTCCAAGAAACCACCATGTCACAGAAAAATGCGCAAGAATATGTACAGAAATACAAAAATATCCAGCACCCAACAAGATAAAATCCATAATATCTGGTATCCAATTAAAAATTACTAGGCATGCAAACAAACAGGAGAATATGGCTCACAGCAGTAACAAAAACCAATTAACTGAAACAAACCCAAAAGTGGAAGAGAGAAAAGAATTGGTAGAAAAGACATTAAAACAATTATTTTAACTATAGTCCATGTATTCAAGAATATAGAAGGAAGATTTTGCGTGTTAAGTAGGGATGTGGAAGACATAAGCGACCCAGTTTAAACTTAGAGGTGAAAAATACACTGGATAGAATACCAGATTAGATTTGGCAGAAAAATAAATTACTGAACTTCCAGATACAGCAATTGAAATTGTCCAAAATGGAGAGAGAGGAAAAAAAAGAGCAGAGTATCAGTAAGCTATGAAGCACAACATCAAGCAACCTAAAATATGCATAACTGGGGTTTCCAAAGAAGAGGAGAGAATGGGGAAGAAAAAACATTTGAAGAAATATGGCCAAAAAATTTTCAAATTTGATGAAAACTATAAACCTACAGATCCAAGAAGCTGAACAAACCCCAAGGAAAACAAATATGAAACACACACCAAGGCACATCATAATTAAACTGCTCAACAATATCCAAAAAACAAACAACCTAATCAAAAAATGGGCAGAAGACCTAAACAGACATTTCTCCAAAGCAGGCATAGAGATGGCCAAAGGCACGTGAAAAGATGCTCAACACTGCTAATTATTAGAGAAATGCAAATCAAAACTACAGTGAGATATCTCCTCACACCAGTCAGAATGGCCATCATCAAAAAAATCTACAAACAGTAAATGCTGGAGAGGGTATGGAGAAAAGGGAACCCTCCTACACTGTTGGTGGGAATGTAAATTGGCACTATGGAGAACAGTATGGAGGTTCCTTAAAAAAGTAAAAACAGAACTACTATATGATCCAGCAATCCCACTACTGGGCATATATCTGGAGAAAAACATGGTTTGAAAAGATACATGCAGCACTCCAATGATCACTGCAGCACTGTTTACAACAGCCAAGACATGGAAGCAACCTAAATGTGTATCAACAGATGAATGGATAAAGAAAATGTGGTACATATATACAATGCAATATTACTCAGCCATTAAAAAGAATGAAATAATGCCGTCTGCAGCAACATGGACGGACCTGGATATTATCATACTAAGTGAAGTGAGTCAGACAGAGAAAGACAAATATATATTGCTTATATGCAGAATCTAAAAAGATACAAATGAACTTATTTACAAAACAGAACAGACTCACAGACATAGAGAACAAACTTATGGTTACCAGGGGGGGAAGGTGGGGAGGGAGGGGTAGACGGGGAGTTTGGAAGTGATCTGTACTATATTTAAAATAGATAACCAACACTGTATACCACAGGGAACTCTGCTCAATATTCTGTAATAACCTAAATGGGAAAAGAATTTTAAAAAGAATATATATGTAAAAAAATAATAACAATAAAATTAAAAAAAAATCAACTTGCTCAAAATCAGTGATAAAGACATCATCTTAAATGCAAACAAAGAAAAATATATATTTTATACAGCACACCAAATACAAAAATAATAGAAGACTTCTCCAGAAACAGTGCAAGCCAGAAAACAGTAGAGATTTGAAAGAAACATCTTTAAAGTTCTGAAAGGAAAAGAAAACCCTGTCAACCTAAAATTCTATGCCCAGTGAAAATATCTTTAAAAAGTAAAGAAAATACCAAAGCTATATGAATAGCAAATAAGCAAATGAAAAGATGCTCAGTATCATAAGTCATTAGGGAAATGTAAATTAAATGAGTTATCACTAAAGACCAATAAGCATAACTAAAATCTAAAACACTGGCCACGGTGAACGCTGGTAAGGATGTGGAGAAACAGCAACTCTCAGTGACTGCTGGCAGGAATGGAAAATAACACAGCCACTTTTGGAAGGCAGTTTGGTAGTTTCCTACAGAGCTAAACACAGTCTTACCACACGATCTAACGATCACATGTCTTAGTATTCAACCAAAGGAAATAAAAACGTATACAAAACCTGCATATTAATGTTTATAGCATCTATCTTCATAAGTGTCCAAACTTGGCAGCAACCAAGATGCCCTTCAGTAGGTGAATGGATAAACTGTTGTACTGTATATCCACAGCGATAAAAACAAATGAGCTGTCAAGCCATGAAAGATATGGAAGGCTCTTAAATGCATACTGCTAAGTGAAAGAAACCACTCTGTAATCATTCAATCATACTTTATGATTCTAACTGCATGACACTCTGTAAAAGGCAAAGCTATGGAGACAGAAAAAAGATCAGTAGTTTCCAGGGGTCCAGAGGAAGGGATGGATGAGTAGACAGAGCACAGAGGATTTGGGAGACAATGAAACTATTTTGCATGATACTGTAATGGTGGATACATGTCATCATACATTTCTCAAAACCCATAGAATGTATGACACAAAGAGTGAGTTCTGATGTAAACTATGGAAACTCACTTTAAGTGTAAGACACAGTCTCAAAGTAGAAAAATGGAAGAGATAAATCAAGTTAACACTAACTGAACAGAAGCTAAGTGACTACATTTGTGTCCATCAAAGCAGATTTCATAGCAAAGAGTTTTACCAAGAATAGTCTTTCATAATTAAACAAGTCCATTCATCAAGACAATATTAGAATCCAAAACATTTTTATACCTAACCACAGAGTTTCAAAATACACACAAAAAAACTGATAGAACTAGAAGGGGAAATAGACAAACCCACAATTATAGAGGTATTTCAACATCCTTCTGTCAATAATTGATAGAACAAAAAGACAGAAGATCAATAGTAACACTCAACTTGATTTAATTGACATTTATAAACTATTTCTCCCAACAACAGCAGAATACACATTCTTTCAAAGTGCACATGTAACACATATCAAGATGTAATACATTCTGCACCATTAAACGTTAAGCCTACAGTAAATCAGTAACAGAAAGATATCTTGAAAAATACCAAATATTTGGAAACTAAGAAACTTCTAAATATTCCATGGGCCAAAAAAGAAATAAAGAGAAAGTATTATGAACTGAAAGAAAATGAAAATACAACATATCAAGACTGCGGATTCAGTTAAAACAGTACATAGGGGGAAATTTATAGCACTAAACACCTATTTCAAATACCCATAATTTATGAATTACTACTATAAAGAAATGGTTCTCACGTGTGACTTCTCAAGTGGGTATCATACTATAATTACTTTCTTTGCAACACCTGGAGTTTATTTTGAATACTACTGTACTTTACTATAATTCCCTTTGCAGACTGGAAGTTCTCTGCTTTAGAAAAGCAGCAACGTATGGTAGATAAAACACAGATTCAAACTGGGTTTGAATTCTAGCCAGGATAGAGAAACCCTGGACTCGTTAACCTTTTCTGAAAGTTTTTTTTCCTGTGAAGAAGGAATAGGACTGCCTATTTCACAAGATGATTTTAAATTGATCATCACGTGCTGATGCTGATGACTAAAAATGTAAATGCAAAACTGTCATATTTTAGTAATAAATAAAAAATGATTAAAAGTTTTTTCTAAAGTTTTATCCATTACCTTGCCACTGGTAATATATCTGCAATTAATTTTAAGAAATTTCTCAGTAAATGCTTCTTCCTCCTCAGAAGTTGAAGATACAACTCGTGCAGGTCGAATACCAGTAAAAGCAGATGAGAGAGTTTCTTCTTTCGGGTGGACTACATCAGGATTCTTTAAAAAAAAAAAAAGATAAAGACACTTCAGAGTACTAAATAAAACTAAGCACATTGTTAAATGCAAATGCATAGCTCTCCCCAGTAAGTGTTCTTCCTTCTCATCACATTCTGTAGAACAGCTCAAAATGTTTTTATGTAAAAAAATATGGGAAAGACGGCTTCCCTGGTGGCGCAATGGTTGAGAGTCCGCCTGCCGATGCAGGGGACACAGGTTCGTGCCCCGGTCCGGGAGGATCCCACATGCCGCGGAGTGGCTAGGCCCATGAGCCACGGCCGCTGAGCCTGCGCGTCTGGAGCCTGTGCTCTGCAGCGGGAGGGGCCACAACAGTGAGAGGCCCGCGTACCATAAAAAAAAGAACTGAAAATATGTGAGTTCTATTGGGGGCAAAGTCACAGGTATCCCTGGTGCTTTTCTATAGTTTGCTGCTTATATTCTTAATCTTTAAAAATGTTAGATTTCACTTAAAATTTTTTCTATCCAAGTTCACAGAACTCATAGTTTTCCCAAAGTTCAATATTCTGTACAAATGTAGGAAGGTTAGACAGACGCCTTTTAATCTTTGTTTTAAATACCTCCACAGAGGCATTTCATACCTTATAAGTAAATGCACAATGCCTTATATAATAGTTTTCATAGTAGCAAGGTTCTTCAGAGCTTTGAACTAAAATCTGCCACTTTGTAATTAATACCTAATAGTTATTATTTGCCCTTTTGAAATAATAAACAAGACTGCTTCCTCTTCAGTCTCACAGACTTTGAGATACTTGAAAAGAACTATCAAATTTTAACATAACTTTTTCTACTCTAATAAATGGATCTAATTCCTTCAATTCTGTCCTATATAGGACAGAATTTGTAGACTTCCTTTCTAAATTTCATATACCCTTCCTAAAATATAGGGCTGAATCCCAAGCACTTGGGGAGATACTCAACAGACATTTTTTGAAGGTAGACCAGTTCAGAACACTGCAAAACAGCTACATTTGATATAATTATATTTTTAAAAAACCTAAAATGGAATTATATTTTAACAGCTGCATGATACTGTTATAGCATTATTATCAATCTTTTCATTTTGTGATACAAACTAATAACTTTACATTCATCCTGCTGTGTCTGGTAGTTACTGTATCTAAGAGTTTTATACCATATATAAATTCATTTAGCACAGATAATTAAATAAGGGACATTAATAATATTAATTGATATTTATGAATACCTTTATATTTAAGTATATTATAAAGACCATTTCATTTTCAAATCACTCATAAGGTATATACTATTACCTTAATTTTTAAGGAAACGTATGCTTGTCCAAATTCAGTAACTTGCCCAATGAGTAAGATGAAGCTGAGATGAAAACCCATGTTGCCAACACATGAACTAGTGAGCTTAACTGCACTACTATATGCTTTCCATTTCAAACATTCTTCTACAAGATTGTGTGCAGAGGGGAAAAAAAAAAGCCAATACAGAGCCATCACAGGGCCCCCTGCAAACTGGCACAAAGCAATACACAAATTTTGTCTGACTGTTCAGTTACTCCCAAATCAGGTGACAACAGTATCTACTAAATAACCATATTATTCACAGAAACTGTATCAGGGTACATTGTCAAATATTTTCCTTAAACATACACCTCATAGAACATGATCTCTGAGGTTCCCTCAAAGTCTCAAATTCTACAACTCAGTATCAATAGCAATCCCAACTTGTCAAAGTAATCCTATTAAAAAGAATACATGAGATTAGCTTAACAAATGCTCAAAGTATAGCACAAAAGAGTATTTCTTTAAAAGAGATCAAAGTTGTTTAGAGAAATCATAATCAGACCTCATTTTAACTTACATACATGTACATGATCCAAAGTATCAGTATCTCCATATCTCTGTGAATTTACAGATTCTGTTTCTTAATAAGGTGATTTGAATAAGCTTATTTGAGTGCTTTCTGAAGCTTCTTTGTGCAATTTTGTTTTAGCCACTAGGGATGGAAAGGTCCTTAAAAATATAGGATTATAAACATTTATTTATCAAGCCTCAATTGTCACCTCAATTGTTCAAATGTGCAAAAGGAAAGCAATGCTATGACAAGTGACCCAAAAAGGTTGACTTATGGTCATCTTTTTTGTACAATATGATTAAATATTATATCATTTGTAGAGTATTATTATAAATCATTACCATAAGCTAATTAGCAACTCCAAACTCTCCTTTTCCCATGTTGCCTTGGCTTTATGGAGTTTTTGTTCTTTAGTGATTGAAAATACATAGAAATGTTCTCTGGTAACACGTAGGTAAGGCATACAAAATTTGAGAAGGAAAAACCATACAGGCACAGAAATACCAACATTTATGTTTATTTCATACAACATATATAATATATAATCTAAAATAAAATGTCTATTTTTAAAGCAGTGAATATTATGTTTCTTCACTCAATCCAATAAATATGATGGGTACCATTTACTTCCTATAAATTGTTATGTTTAACTATCACTCTTAGAATTTATTTAAACTCCACTTCTCAAGAATTTGAGGCTCTTAAACATACAGAATAAAATACAATACAAATAAAAAATAAAAATATCAGAGTGAAGAAAAAATAAAATGCAATTTTAAGTGTTGCACTTGGAGTTTTGGATCTGGCACTGAGCTTTTTAGCAACCAGGTTAAAAAGCAAAGAAGGATCAATTTTTAAATTCTAATTATGAGAACAATGCTTGCTTTCAGAAGCTAGAAGAAAACTCTTACCCAGTAATTTAACTATTTATTTGTGATATGACAAATACAGAGATTTCTTCTATATAAAGAAATGCTTTCCTAAAAATCTATATAAATACAAAGTCGTACTATGAAGTTTTATGTTTTCACATATTTCAAATATAAAATTTTGTTCTAAGAATGTAAGACTAAGGTATAATTATAGAACCATCATTTGAAAAGTACATATTAAAAAATTATAATTCCCTAATAAACTGCTGGTATTTAAGTTTAAAAGCACCAAAGCTAAATTATATTATACAATATATAGGTAACATATAATTCATGTGTCATTTATACATACAGCATTTATAGTTGTTTAACTTTATTTTAATATAATATGTAATATATAAGCTTATGTTTATTATATAATAAAGTATATATACTTACATATGAAAATTTAGGTTTAAAAGCATGAAATTTAAAATCATAATTTATATATTATATATCAGATAAAATATATTTTATATATTATATATTTTAGTGATTTTAAATTTATTTTAAGTTTAAATATATAATATTATACACAGAGAGAGAGGGGAAGGAGGTGGAAGTAAGGAAGAAGGGAAAGAGGGGAGAGGAATGCTTGTGACTAGTTTAAGGATGGCATATGTGAGAACAATTTTTGAAGCATATGCTATATTTAATCTCTTCAAACTATATTGATATTTCTAACTAAAATTTTTTTAACTTCTTGCATGTGTGCTATTACTTTAATGTCTGTTTTCAGGTATATAAGTTCAGGATGTCAATGAATTATGTGATTAGTATAATTAAAATAGAGGGAGGTTTATTTTATTAGATTTCACAAATATTCTCAAGATCCCCAAAACCCTGTAAGAAATTAACATCACTCTTTTATATATTTTCTCATCTATATGTAAAGAGAATAGTCACTGAATGTCTTTTTAAAAAAAATCTTATTTGACTAGAGCTAGAAAACCTTCTAAAGTTCCCTGACTAAACAATGTGGTTCTCTTGAAATTTTATAAAAGGCAACATTATGACACTTCACTGTGTCACCCAAGAAGATATGCTGAAGTCCGAACCCCCTACCTCAGAATGCGACCTTATTTGGAAATCAGCTTTTCACAGATGAAGTGAGTTAAGCTGAAGTCACACAGGAGGAGTAGAGTGGACCCTTAATCCAATTTAATTGGTTTCCTTATCTGAAGAGGAGACCACTATGTGAAGACACAAACACACAAGGAGAAGACAGCCATGTGACTACAAAGGCAGAAACTGGAGTAATCTGTCCAACAAGACAAGGAATGACAAGGATTGTGGGCCAACACCCAATGCTAGAAGAGGCAAGGAAGGATCCTCCCCCACAAGGTGCTTGCCAACATCTTGATTCCAGACATCTAGCCTCCAGAACTGTGAGGTAAGTTTCTGATTTAAACCACCCATTCTGTAATCCTTTGTTACAGCAATCCTAGGAAATTAATACAGGCAAATAATAATTTTTTAAGTTACATAAACAGAAGAACAACATACTTAAAAGTCCAGAGAATCTTAAATATTGAGGAAAAAAAAGCAATGCTTTTGTTCACCTTTTAATCATTTTAAGCAATACTTCCGATTATCTGCTTTACTTTTATTTTTGCTTTGGTAAGCAAAAATTTGCTACATTACTTCCACATAGCTCTTTACTACAAACTTTCTAGTTTCTACAATTTGGGACACATATATTTTAATTTTAGATTGTATGTCTCAGTCACAGAGAATCTGTACTGCTAATCCTTACCCTTTCATCAATTAGTTCAAAAAGTGGTCAAGAATATAACACAAAACCTGGATGTAGACTGTCAGGGTTTAAATCTCAGCTCTACCACTCATTAAGTATGTGACCTTGTGTAAATTACTCATTCTCTCTATGCCTTAGTTTCCTCATTAATAAATGCATAGTAAGTACTTTTTAAATGTTAATAGTAACTGTAGCAGAATAATTGCCTATGCTTAAAAAGAAGCTTTTAATGTGCCTAAACTCTATTAATGCTTTATATATTTTCTCCTGTAAGACCTTCTAGGCCTTCCATAGAATCTCTTAGTAGTATTTTTTTCAAAATTATATTTTCTTACATTATAAGTACTCTACTTTTCTTATTATCCTTTAGATTTATTAGAGTATACTAAAGAGTGTTTTATATTAAAGAGAATACAACTATCTGCTAGCCCATCTTTCAGTGGAGTATAGTAACATAAGCAGAAATTAAAAACTATTTAAAACCATTTCACTTTTCCATATTATTTATTTAAAATTTTTTTTCCTCTGAATTCCATCCTAAATTTATCACACTAGTAGTTCTAGCCTAAAATGGCATTAGCATAATAAATAAATTTAAGATGCAGAGAGGAGAAATTAAAGGAGATAAACACGAGGTTTTTATATTTACAAAAGAATGTCAGATTAAAAAAATTTTACAAAATGACAGTGCAAAAGTGACAGGTTTTACTACACTCACAATGATTGAATATTACTTATCTTTTTGGGTTGGGTCCAATTATTTACTGATCGATAGTAGTGTCTGAGCTATCAATTTCCAGCTATAAAATGCTAGTAAAAAAACATGGGCTCTGGACTCAGACTATCCGCGTTGGAATCCTAATTCAGGTAAGTAGTCTAGCTTTTCACAATTTTGCTTTAGGGTATGGAACACAAGCTAAATTAACCGAAGGCTACACTGCCCTCCTTTGTCATTGCCCCTTATGAATGTATCTGTTAAGTCCCATGGGACAATGGCATGGCCATGTTCAAAAAGGTCCAGTAACCGTTTGGTCCAGTATCATTAGAAACTGACTTCCATTTTCGTCAGTGATGAGAATAAATGTAATATATTCCTTTCATGTAGCTGTATTCTAAAGTAGTTGTCATTTTTACAAGATAGCCAGCAAATAAAACATTTGAAAAAGACCCCCTTTCTCCCTCCCTCCCTCTCTCTCTCACCACAAACACACAGAAAAAAGTCCCTAGGCAAGGAGACAAATACTTATTAATAATATCATGTCCTTTACTCCATGAGAGAAGTGGAACTAGTCTAATACTACAGCTTAGAAACTAATAATTCCTAATAATTTATAGGCAAATTAACATTAATAATTTGTGTTTTGTTACCAGTATGCCATTTGGTATCCTAAACTTTGAGTGCAAATTGGGGCAGAGAAAAGGATGTCTCCTAAAATCAGCACAGCAACACAGAAGAATCTCTCACAGGAGTCTAGCCAGTTAATGGAGAAATAACCTTTTACATGTAAACATAATCACTGGGTCATTATGAAAATGGGAAATTATGATTAGTATTAATTTACACAGGAAAGGCACAAAAAACATAGTTCCTGTCAGAGGAATTTTAATCAAAATTATTAAAGTTTTTTTCCTCGGAATTCATTTGTAAAATGTAACATATAGAACATCTATTCCTTTAAAATGCTAGATAAATTAATATACTATTAGTTACTCTGAATTAATATTCTGAAGAACAACTAAGATAATAATTTTTTTTTTTCTTTGGCAGTGCTGTGCAGCATGTGGGATCTTAGCTCCCCGACCAGGGATCGAACCTACGCCCCCTGCAGTGGAAGTGCGTAGTCTTAACCACTGGATTGCCAGGGAAGTCCCCATAAATTATTTTTTTAAAGTGTGCCAATAATGAACTCAAGAGTTTTAAGTATTATATAAACATTCACAGAAACTCAAATAAAAATCAAACTGGGGGCTTCCCTCGTGGCACAGTGGTTGAGAGTCCGCCTGCCGATGCAGGGGACACGGGTTCGTGCCCCGGTCCAGGAAGATCCCACATGCCGCAGAGCGGCTGGGCCCATGAGCCATGGCCGCTGAGCCTGCGCGTCCGGCGCCTATGCTCTACAACGGGAGAGGCCACAACAGTGAGAGGCCCGCATACCACAAAAAAAAAAAAAAAAAAAAAAAAAATAAAATTGGACGTGGACTTCCTATCATGATATACTCATGTTTGTTAAGTAAAATTCCTTTCTTAGTTAAATTATTATATGATATTCATAAAAGGGCTGATGAATATCTTTGGATTACTACTACCACCAACAGTAATCAATTTAAGCTGTCTGATTTAATAAGAATGTTTCACTTTAAAAACCGGGATTTACAAATTTAATTAACAAACTAAAAAGGTAAAATTTCGTTCAAGCCATAGGCAAAGTAGGATTAAAAAAATGGTGATATATACAAATACAGTGACATTTCTTGATAGCTTTGAAAAGAAGGGAAACTTACAGTGGTCTTATCAAGTTCAGCCTCGGATGATGTTGGTGACAAAGGACTTATGGGGCTTAGAGACGGGGAGCTCTCAACACTGGAGACATATTCAGGATCAGGAACATATAAAACCTGGAAGAAAATATTCACATAAAGATTTAGTCAAACTAAAATATTAATAATCAGATGGTATTCTCTAAGCGAGCACCATTAACAATGACCTTCAGAAATAAATTTTAAAAATTAAAACCTTCAGATTAAAAGAATGTTTATTACCGAAATAACTGTAACAAAATTTTTAAAAAGATATTTAATTTAGATAAGTTTGATAACACAAACCATGGGCAACAGTGAAGGGAAACAGTAATTCTTAAAAATTATGGGTGTTCCCCTTAAAGGACAATTTGTCAACAGCCAGCAAAACTTAAAATGCACATATCCTTTAACTGAGCCATTTTACTTCTAGGACTTGAATTTATAGACATACGTGCATATAAAGAAAAAGAGAAACAAACAAGAATGTTTCCTAGAGCAATGTTTACATAGCAAAAAAGTAGAAAGTCTAAAGCCTACTGTGCTTGGTTAAACCATAATACAGGCACATGTCGTTCTACTGTGTCATCTTATTGGACTTCGCAGATATTGCGTTTTTTACAAACTGAAAGACTGTGGCAACCCTGTGTCAAGCAAGTCTATCAGCGCCATTTTTCGACTGCATTTGCTCACTTCCTGTCTCTGGGTTTCATTTTGGTGATTCTTCCAATATTTCAAACTTTTCATTATTATTATATTTGTTACGGTGATCTGTGATCAGTGACTGCTGCAAAAAGATTATGACTCTCTGAAAGCTCAGATGATGGTTACCATTTTTTAGCAATAAAGTACTTTTAAATTAAGGTATGTACTTTTTTTTTTTTTTTTTTTTTTTTTTTTTGCGGTATGTGGGCCTCTCACTGTTGTGGCCTCTTCCATTGCGGACCACAGGCTCTGGACGCACAGACTCAGCGGCCATGGCTCACGGGCCCAGCCGCTCCGTGGCATGTGGGATCCTCCTGGACCGGGGCACGAACCCCTGTCCCCTGCATCGGCAGGCGGACTCTCAACCACTGCGCCACCAGGGAAACCCAAGGTATGTACTTTTTTTAGACATAATGCTATTGCACACTTAGCAGACTACAGTGTAGTATAAATATAACTTTTATACACACTAGGAAACCAAATAATTCTATGACTCGCTTTACTGTGATATCTGCTGTACTGCAGTGGTCTGGAACCAAATCCACAATATTTCCAAGGCATGCCTATATATTAATAGAGTGCAATACTTTACATACATGAAAAAGTCTGAGATTGAGTTATGCTTCAACAGAACATTTTTCCAGAATCAAAGTTATTTATTTTTTTTAAAGAAGAAAGAAAGGCTAGAATATTTTTGGAAGGGGATACATATTGGTAACTGTGGTTGCTTCTGGAAAAGGAAACTGTAAGTCTGAGATAAACTACCTTTAAAAAAGTTTGAATTTTTTATCAGGTACATGTACTGCTTTGAATATTTTTTAAAGCTCTTTAAAACTATATTTGAAAAGACAACAGTTATTTTCAATATGTATTAAGAAAAATTCACATGGATATAAGTGACATTTAATTTCCTCTTCTAGAACCAATGTGATTTGTTCAAAGTGTGCATAAAATTACTCTTCTTAAATTAACTGTATTGCAATGGATACTTTCTGTCTTAAAACTGATGCTTCTAACCATCAATGAATTAAAAAAAAGATACCTGTCCAGTAACAACTGCTCGGGAGAATAACTTATTTAACTGAACAAGTTCGTTGGGCGTTGTATCAAATTTCAGGGCTATACTATTCAAAGAATCCCTTGATTCAACCTGTTTAAGAGAAAAAAAAAAATAATTTGTTAAAACAGAAAAACTAAACGATGAGGTTTAATGATCATTAATATGTCTATGGACCAATTTTACATTTGACTAATAACTGGTATTTCCATCTTTAGAGATAGGATAACTTGACAAATTTTGTGTTTGTTAGCAACTGATCTCAACCTATTATGATACAGAGTATATGCTTTATCATAATACATCACAATTACATGTAGGTCTCTACTTCAAGCAATTTCAAAATACAAAATATAACTGTCAACACACAAACAAGTGATTTTTATTTTACAAAGACTTTAAAACAATATAAATAGTTTGTAAAATATATGTAACTTCTAGAAGCTAATTTTACTTTAGCAAAGTATGCCTGTATTAAACTTAAAGTGCTGTTTCTAATGATCTTTACATAATCTTCCATTTAAATAGATAAATTAGAAAATATATTTGAACCAAAGCTGAGGAATATGTTTTTGAATTAGTATATTTTAATGATCATATTTATAGAAATCTTAAATCATGGGATTTAATTGTCAATTATCCTGAAAGAAAGTCATTTGATCAATGTATTCCTTTAGAGTTCTCTATACATAAAGCATCTCTGTAGAGAATGATGAAGTCCAATGAAGTGGTTTTAGGGCATAAGGGATTTACAACCTAGTTAGAAAGTAAGAAAGACAAAAAAGGTTATATAAAAGATAAAGAGCAATTTAAGTGAAACAACAAATGCAACAGAAGCTCTGAGCAGACAGAGCAACATATTTGCTCCAAATTGTCCAAGAAAGACTTTATGGAAAAGATTTAAAGCTATCTTGAAGAACGGGTAGGAATTTGAGAAGTAGAGGGTAGGGAAGAACATTCAAAATGAAGAGAATAGAACTGACATATTAGGAGACAGAAAAGAACAAAACACATTTGTGGGATACTATCTCTTCCTCCTAAACCATCCAGGGTACACTCATGAATTTAGGATTCTAGGAAGGTACGTAGAGCCAAATCTCAAAAAAAGGATGAGATTGAATCAGGCATTTTGAATTAGACTGTAAAAGACTTCGAAAATCAGGAAAAGTAGATATGTATGTGGGGGTAAAAAAAAACCAAACAAACAATATATATTTTTTCTTTAATGGTTTTGTAAAACCAAATTGATGCCAAAGACACAGACTAATAATAATCTAGCCCTGCTCTCTTCTTCCATGCAAACTTTCTCATCTATGAAATGAGATGGTATGTCACCTACCTTATTGAGATAATGTATGTAAAAGCTCTCTATAAACCAATTTTACTTTGCAGAAACATCTGGAAGCTTACAAAGTTCTTATTAATTAACACACATTTCATCTTCACAATGATCCTATCAGTTGTGGTAATGAAAGTAATAAAAACACCAATATGAAGCAAGGAAGTTACATGGCCGAGTGGCATCTTAGATTAATGGCTACAGGTCTATGATTAATGACACAAGAGAATGGATGCAGAAAAACCAATGTAATACTACAGCAGCAGGATCATCCTTAAGGTCATACAAATGTAAAGAAAGAGATAAAGGTATAAGATTTTCAGATAAGACTCAAGAGAAAACAGGAATGGATTGAATCAAGTTGTAATAGAGCAGTAGTTGTATTACGTCAGAGGTGTAAACATTAATGATCAACTGATGCTAAATCCAAAAATTCCAACCTGGATGAACAACAGATTGAAGGAAAATAGAAACAAGAAAATAAAGCATTAGGCAAGAATGAAGAAAAAATTGGTGAAAGGTTTGCTATAATTTGTTAAATATGAAGTGGTGGTAGGAAATGTAAGCATCTAGAAGGGCAGAAATAGAAAAAAGTTTGGGTCTTACTTCATATAGTAAAGTTCTTAAGTTCTCTAAGTTGCAGAATGTAAATGGGAAAGTGAAAAGATACAAGGAACCACTCACATTTGGAATCAACAAGAGCAGAACAAGCAGTGAAAGAGGTGTAAGATACAGTCAAAATGTTAGCAAGAACAGGGCAATGAAGCATAATGATAGCAAAATGTAGTACAATTAGTTTCTAGAATAAATTGAGAAAGGAGAGTATATAATCAAAGAAATAATGGCTGATAATTTTCCAGAATTTATGAATGGCATGATTCCTTAGAGTGAAGAAACACAATAAGTAAGATAAAAATTTGTCTGAATCTAGACTTATCACAGTGGCACTATAGAACTGTAAGGACAAGAAGTAAACTTAAAAAAACAATCTAAAAAAAGAAGACTGCCTAGAAATGAACAAAAATAAAAAGGCAACAGAAGGGCATAAGATAATAGATAACTACATTCGAAGTGCTGACAGAGGGCTTCCCTGGTGGCTCAGTGGTTGAGAGTCCGCCTGCCGATGCAGGGGACACGGTCCGGGAAGATCCCACATGCCACGGAGCGGCTGGGCCCGTGAGCCGTGGCCGCTTAGCCTGCGCATCCGGGAAAAAAAAAAAAAAAAAAAAGTGCTGACAGAAAATAACTGTTTACCTAATAATCTATAGGCAGCTCAACTACCAGGAATGAGGGTGCACTGAAGACTTTTCAGACACTGCCTGATTATCCATTCACAGATCCTCACTGAAAGATACATTAAAGAACATTGAGAAGGAAAGTAAAACAAGAAAGAAGGAGCAGTGAGTGGTATGCAACAACAAAGAAAAAGCCACCAGGTTTGATAATTAGAAAATCATTAGTGACTTTAGACAAGGCTTTCGGTAGAATGGTACAGGGATATTAAATTAACTAGGAAGAAAATGGTTATGTATAACATTTTCAAGGTCTACTTGATCCTACTGAAAGTAATTTTATAGTTAAAAACTGTGCGTGTATGTGCATATATAAACACATACGTAATATATATGTATGTTTTTTTTATGTATGATTCTAACTTTAAAGCTACCTAAGGTACAATGACTAATTTATACTATATTTAGGTGGTCCGAAAATACATTTAAGCTAACCATAAATATTTTAGAATAAGTAAATGTTGAGAGTACACTGTGATATTGTAAGATTTCAAAAGAAATATAGAAAAATATATTTTTCCCAAATACAAAAATCATGTTATGTACCTTATATAAAGATATTATATGAAGATCTTACAAATTATAATAAGAATAGAAGACAGTAATATCTTAGTTTTAGAAACACATGTGTTTCTATCTTTAGGATATGGCATCGGGAAAAAACAAAGGGATAAAAAATGAAAACAAAGATCTCCTAGAGGATGTTTTATAACTTTTCTTATCAGTAACTGATTATTTCCCAAAGGTCATTTATAACATAAGAAAAAATATATAGTAATTCCTCAGTATCCCAGGGGATTTGTTCCAGGATCCCCACAGATATCAAAATCCATGGGTGCTTAAGTCCCTTATATAAAATGGCATAGTTATTTGCATATAACCTACACACATCCTCCATATACATTCAATCATCTCTAGATTACTTATAATACCTAATACAATGTATGTAAATAGTGGCCAGTAAGGGAAATTCAAGTTTTGCTTTTTGGAACTTTCTGGAATTTTTTTCCCCAAATATTTCTATCCATGGTTGGTTGAATCCATTGATGCAGAACCCAAGGATACAAATGGCCAAGTTTCAATTAACCTTTGCCCAAAATAATGGTTCTTAATTTAAATTTAAATTTGCTACCGATAACACAAGTTTTATTGAATTACAAGAACAAAATTGGGAAGCTCCTGAATTCAAAACCAACTAAACTTTTGTAATTCTTCAAAACCACAGGATTACGTATGTAGATAACATCTTATGCCTTATGCCTACAGTCTTACGTCTTAATAAACACTAATGAATACATCAAACTACATTACTCAATATTTTACTGTCTGAATTTATATTCTCAATTTCTCAATCATGCAGAGAAGGTACAAGCACACTCGAGTTTATAATATGCTTAAGAGGAGATTCTTTTGATAGTAGTAAATATAATTCCACCTTAAATTATCTGGTTTCAAACCTTTTTAAAATACTTAAAATCTCAAACTGTCAATTATACAGTATATGAAAATAAAGTATAACTCAAGGTTTTGATAATTTGTTCAATTTTTAGAATTTATGAAAAATAATCAAGACTCAAACCAAGATTGGAAGACTTCATGATGACACAAATGTATAAATTGTTTCAACTTGCTATTTTCTTCTTAATACAGTTACAATAACATATTAGAAAAACACAACACAAAATTAAGCTCAGTTAAAATAACAGATTTTTAACATGTTAAAATTATCTAACAACATTTACATTCAATCAAAGAAGCAGCATATCACAGACTAAAGTACATTTCTCACTTCAGTTTTCCATAGTAACCAGAAATATGAAAAGCTGACTGCAAGGAAATTTGAGGGTCATTTCAAGAACACAGGAACTTAGCCATAAATCAGTGTAAATAATCTAATGTGAGAGGTTATTCTGGAAAATTAATAGCAACTTGTTTTTTCCGTATTCTATCTGCCATTTTCATTATCGTTAGCACTGCTGGGAATATAATGAAGATCACATTTCTAAAAAAGTAAATATTTCCCTAAAAGTCTAACCTAATAAAAAATTATTGTACCACAGGAACTTTAACTCCAAGTAAATTATCATTTTGTTAAATTTGCTAGAATAATTATCTTTATATCACACTTAATAAAATTTTCCTTTAAGGAAAAAAAATCCTAAAATACAGTTAAGAACTGAAGTATCATTATTATTAGTAAAGCAGTTATCGAGAGTGGTGTACAGATTTTTAAAATAAGGCAATTAGGAACCTTTGTCTTATTTACAGCATAAACAAAGAATGTCTCAAATAAGACTATCACAAAGAGATATCAGCTTTTTCAAAACAAATAACTTACAGTATATTCAGTAGTCCCTTTGGGTTTCTGAAAAGACATTCTTCTCCCATCTTTCTTGTCTAGGGTCTTCTTTTGGCCAGTGTCTGAAAAAAAAAAAATGATGCAAAACTCTATTAAATTCATTTTCCTTTCACCGTAATGTCAAGGACTGCTAAATAGAGCTCACTGGGCAGATATCTACTGGATTCACCAGTAATACAGCTTGCTACGTAGGATTCTCTACTCTAAAATACAACCGAGTATCAAAATAAGTAAATGTACCTTCCTTCCTGCTTGCTTTCCGAACTGACCAGTATGAAACACTATTAATAACTGGAAGTCAATTCAAAACCTAACTGGAAGTCAATTCAAAACCTAAGTAACTGTCAGCTGAAAGGAAGGTATTAAAAGTTAAGTTAAGGGCCATATCTTTCAACACATCTAACCTATTATAATAAAACTATATTTGAAGATTATTATTATTAACCAAACCAATTCTGAAATATGTAACATTAATCTTCACAGTGTTTCTACTTCTACAATCATAGTAAAAGACAGAGCCGTCTTTTGTATTAAATTACTGAATTCCTTACATATACCATGAAGTAGATTAAGATACTCTTTCATATACAAACATACTTTTATGCACTTCATTTCAGAAGGAGTGCCAACTATTTTTCACTTGCTTATCAAGACATTTCACTTGAACACATCATTACCACCAAGTTTATGGTATCTGTTTTAGTTTAAATTTTGCACTAATGTTAATCTTCTCATCTATACTTCATGTAACAAAGATTGCACTGAACTGATAAAATACCACTCCTATCTAAACAATTTTAAATAAAATCTCTAAAAAAAAAATCAATCTCTAAAACACTAATAAAAACCTCAAAACTGAGTAAGACAGTAAACATAGCAAAATGCTATACTCACACTCATTTTTTATAAGATTAAAACAGTAATTTTCAAGGAAAAATTAGTTCTACCTAAGCCTAAAGAATCTAGAAAATATCCACTTCATTGCTCTCCACCTATCCCATCTTAACTGACATTTTGACCATACCAGAGTTTGCTTATATGTATCTAATTAGCTCAGTTGGGTGAATGGTTCTAATGAAGCATTAACAGTAACAAAAATAATATTAATAATCAAGTCTGAATCCGAAAGAAGTCAGTTAGCTCTGCAATACTTAAAAAGGCTGTCCTAAAACCGTCCTGATCACCCAGGCTAAGCCAGATCTCTGTTATTAGTCACAGAGCATCTTTGTCTCCTTCACAGCATCTAGCACAGTTTCTTTTTAAATCTCTCCCACTAAACTGTAACCTATAAAACACCGTGCTTGCTTTGTTCACAACGACTTCTCAGTGCCTAACAAAGAGCCTGACACAAGGCAAGCATCATATTTGAATGAACTAATGTTTTGAAGCTATAACTTGAACTGCACCTAGAACTGCCACAATTCTTATAGCCATTTTTTTTTTTTAAGAAAAGTGGACAAAGGAAAAAAATATATATATACAGTCTGGCTGTAGAAAAAGAGGCATTTTTCTAAAGGTATGGTGAGAATGCAAAATGGTACAATTCTTAGTGAAAGACAATATTTTTGCTTATCACTATATTTTAATATTTTCTCCAATGAACAGCATATATGTGAATTTGATTTTTGTGATAAAACATTAAAACTATTTTTAAATAAATTTTTAAAATTTATTTCTGCTATTTCATAAACAGCAGGAGCCAAAAACACTTTCCTCATTTTGCAATTTAAAAGCAATGCAAAATACAATTACAGATTACTTTTAACTACTAATATATATCCCTTCTTAATTGATTTCAGGAGTAAACGTTAGTCTACACTTATTTGTCTAACCGTAGTTTTTCAATCCGTTAAAGAGTTCGTTAAACATTTAATCACAATTAAGTTTGCAACTGCACTACCATTTTCAAAAGTTCGCCACGGAGTGCAGTTCAGAGCAAAAAAACTAATATACCAGTTTTCTGCAGTTTAGAGTTTCAAACAAATTGAAAGTATTCACTTTAATAATGTAAAATTGTAAAATATATTGTAATAATATTATAAAAATAGTTCTAAAATTATTTTAATAACCAATATTAAAACATGTATTCACAAATATAAGTACCAGAGTACAATGAAATACACTGATCATTCTTTTCTATCAATATGAAAATATAATCACAGTAATTGAGAGTTGAAAGTGATCACAGTTGTTACCTAGTCCAGTCTCTTACTTGGTAACTTTATAATACCCTCTCTTACATGGTAACTTTATAATACCCTTTTAAAGACAGTTGCCAGCAAACATGAATCTAGATTGGGAGTATGGAAAGGAGAGGTCCTATTTTTCTTCTTTACAAAAATTATTACAGTTTAGAAATGCATAGATATTTGACAATCAAAATAATAGTTAACATTTACCAAGTGCCTAGCATATTCCAGGCACTGTTCTAAGGACTTTATATTTACTTATTGTCTTACCTAATTCATCAACCTTATAAAGTAGGTATCATTATTATCCCCATTTTACAACTGAGAAAACCAAGGCACAATTTTGGTTATCAAAATGAAGGAGTATTACTGGCATCTAATGGGTATAGGCTGTGGATACTGCTAAACATTGTGTGCTAAAAAATGCACACAACAGTCCCCCCAAAAAGAACAATGTCACAAAATGTCAACACTGCTGAGGCTGAGAAACAATGCTATATACCAAGCACCTAATACAGTAGTAAGTATGACATATGGTAGGTGTTCAATAAATATCTGATAAATAAATGAATATATATGACTTTCCCTGAGATATAATTATCTGGTATATTGGAAAGAGCAGGGAGTTAGATTTTACTCCATCATTACCAGAAGCAAAATCTTAATATATGTAATCTAAAACAAGAAATTCCCATCTAGACTGCATCCTACAAGTTTTGATACATTGTATTTTAATAAGTCCATCCAAAATATTTTATGGCTTTTACCCTATTTCTTCTTTTGCTATTTAGAGAATATTGTTTAATTTGCCAATCTATGACAATTAAAAATTTTTACCTTTTGGTTACTGAGTTCTAGCTTAATTGTACTGTGGTGAAAGAAAATACTCTTAAATAGTTAAAACCTATAAAATTCGTTGAAACTTGCTCTATAATCACATATAAATTTAGTAAATGCTCCATACATGCTTGAAAAGAATGTGTATTCTGTACTGTAGGGTAGTGTTATATGTGTGTTTATGCGTATGTGTGGATATTCATACATACACACACACACTCCTATCTCCACATCCATGAGATTAAGTTTGCTGATTGTGTTGTTCAAATCTTCTACATCCATATTGGTTTGCTTCTGCATGCTTATTCTTTAAATTACTGATAGAGACTGTTAAAATCTCCCACTATGATTGTGGGTTATTCAGGTCCTCCTAAGTCTCCTTACTTTGCTTACTATATTTTGAGACCATGTGATATTAGGTTCATACAAATTAAGAACTGAACACCTACTAATTGTTTTAGATTACATCTTTCCAGTATATTGAAACTTTTCTTACAATATTTTTTGCCTTAAAGTCTGACATACTCTTTAACTATTATGTTAGTGGTCATCCCATAGATTACAGCCTAAATTACTAATTTTCACTATCTAATATTAATTAGCACTTTTATCATCTTTCTGGATAATATAAGGATGTTAAAAACTATGTGCCTTTACCAAGACTTATATGCAATTCTTATTACATACTTTAATTACATGTATGTGTATTTAAAAACACTGTGAGAGATTATTATTTTTCTAGATAGTCAACATTCATTTAGTTTTGCCCTCATATTTACCATTTTAATTGCAGCTCTGGGTAATTTCACAGGGGATGGATTCTAAGCTGGTAGGTATTTTCCCCTGCCGTTTAGTTTCCACTGTTTCTGTTGAGAAATCAACTGTCAATGTTATCGCTACATCATTGACTACTTGTTCTGATTGCTTTTAAGATTTTTCATCTTTAGTGAGATTTGTATTGATTCCATTAGGGGCCTATACGGATGCTTGAATCTGTGAATTAAAGTATTTCATCAGTCTTGGAGTTTTCAGCCATTCTCTCATTAAATAATACTTTTGCCCCCCTTCTTTCATTTGGGGGACTCAAATATACACACATCATAACTTCTAATTAAATCTTTTTTTTTTCTTTTTTGGCTATGTTGGGTCTTCATTGCTGGGCATGGGCTTTCTCCAGTTGTGGCAAGCAGGGGCTACCCTCCGTTGTGGTACGCAGGCTTCTCATTGAGGTGGCTTCTCTTGTTGCGGAGTGACATGTAGGCTCAGTACCTGCAGCATGCGGGCCCTAGAGCAACCGGGCTTCAGTAATTGCGGCGCATGAGCTCAGTAGTTGTGGCGTGCAGGCTCAGCAGTTGTGATGCGTGGGCTCAGTAGTTGTGGCGCACGGGCTTAGTTGCTCCGTGGCATGTGGGATCTTCCCAGACAGGAATTGAACCCATGTCCCCTGCATTGGCAGGCAGATTCTTAACCACTGTGCCACCAGGGAAGTCCCAAGAACTTCTAATTATATTTTGTATTAAGCTTACCCCCTCCTTTATTTTCCTTTTTTTTGTCCCTCTCTCTTTATTCTGGATATTTTCTTCTGACCTATCTTTCAATTCACTAATTCTCTCTTCTGTGATGGCTAATTTGCTGTTAACTTCATCCACAAAGATCCTAATTAAGACCTTTAGATTACATTAATCTAAAAAATTGGATTACATTTTTCAATTCTAGAATATTCATTTTTCTTTTTTATAGTTTGTACCTCTACAAAACTCTTAATTAGCTCAAAATTCTCAACACAGCTATTTTAAATCTGATAACTACAAGATACAGAGTTCCTGTGGATCTCTTTCTATTTTCTTGTTTTTTTCTGCTATCTTGTCAGGTGCCTAATTATATTTTATATACTGGATACTAAATTTGAAAAATGGTCTATAGACAGAATTTGACACAAAGAAAGCTGTATTTCTCCAGAAAAGATGTTTGCTTCTGCCAAATACTTGAGGACACTAGCAATACCAGATCTTATTAATGCAGTTACAGGAATGATAATTTAAAGCTAAGCTACCATCCTATGAGAGCCTAGCCACTTCAGTTTTTCTGTATCCTAAGGTACAGCATTTTGGGGTCCTAAGTGAGAGGAGTTCACCCCTCTCCTGTGGTGGGTCTTATACTCTGTCCCTGTCTCCTTATACCCAACAGGCTACCAAAAGCACCTCTTAATCTCTCAGCTGCTGCTTCTGGAATCAACACAACCCCCAGGGGAAAAAAAGCAATCCCAAATTGGAGCTGCTCCTCCTTGGGCCTCTGTCAGCACTCAGATCCTAATTTGGTCATATCAGTTAGCATTCTAATACCCTCAATAAAATGTGTTTTGTTTTCACTCAGCTATTTATTTATTTATAACTGAAGTATAGTTGATTTACAATATTGTGTTAGTTTCTGATATACGGGAAAGTGATTTAGTTATACATATATATACATATTCATTTTCATATTCTTTTCCATTGTGGTTTATTACAGGATATTGAATATAGTTCCTGTGCTATACAGTAGGACCTTGTTTATCTATTTTATATATAGTAGTTTATGCCTGCTAATCCCAAACTCCTACTTTGTCCCTCCCCCACCTCCCTTACCCTTTGGTAACCATACATTTGTTTTCTAAGCCTATGAGTCTGCCTCTGTTTTGTATATAAGTTCATTTGTATATTTTAGATCCCACATATAAGCAATATCATATGGTATTTGTCTTTCTCTTTCTGACTTTAGTTCACTTAGTATCATAATCTCTAGGTCCATCCAAGTTGCTGCAAATGCCATTATTTCATTCTTCTTTATGGCTGAGTAGTATTTTATTGGGCATATATATACCACATCTTTATCCATTCATCTGTCGATAGGCATTTAGGTTGCTTCCATGTCTTGGCTATTGTAAACAGTGCTGCTGTGAACACGGTTGCACGTATCTTTCAAAACTAGAGTTTTCACCAGATATATGCCCAGGAGTCAGATTGCTGGATCATACGACAACTCTATTTTCAGTTTACTAAGGAAACTTCATACTGTTTTCCACAGTGGCTGCACCAATTTACATTCCCACCAACAGCATAGGAGAGTTCCCTTTTCTCCACATCCTTTCCAGGATTTGTTATTTGTAGACTTTTTAATGACTGGCCCAGCTTTTTAAATTGTTCTCAGCAGGACAATCTGAATTACCTAGCTTGCTATAACCAGACGGAGAAGTCCCAAAAGATTTTTAAGTAGAGAACTGAGAAAGCAGTATCAGACTTTAAATTAAAAATCATGTTGGTAATAGAATGGGAAAGGCAAACTGGAAGAAGCAAGGCTGAAAACCAACAATGAAAACTGTATGAGGTTTAAAATATGAAAAAACACCTAGTATAACTGAATATTGTAATTTTGGTAGTAGCTACTGATAAAAAGTTTGATGATTTAAAAATACTGACATAGACCTTCAAGATGGCGGAAGAGTAAGACATGGTGATCACCTTCCTCCGCACAAATACATCAGAAATACACCTACATGTGGAACAACTCCTACAGAACACCTACTGAACGCTGGCAGAAGACCTCAGACTTCCCAAAGGAAAGAAACTCCCCACGTACCTGGGGAGGGAAAAAAAAAGAGAAAAAACAGAGACAAAAGAACAGGGACAGGACCTGCACCTCGGGGAGGGAGCTGTGAAGGAGGAAAAGTTTCCACACACTAGGAAGCCCCTTCACTGGCAGAGATGGGGGGGTGGTGGGGGGAAGAAGCTTTGGAGCCACGGAGGAGAGCACAGCAACAGGGGTGCAGAGGGCAAAACAAAGAGATTAACGCACAAAGGGTCGGTGACAACCAGCACTCACCAGCCCAAGAGGCTTGTCTGCTCACCTGCCGGGGCAGGAGGGGGCTGGGAGCTGAGGCTCCGGCTTCGGTAGTATCCCAGGGAGAGGACTGGGGTTGGCTGCGTGAACACAGCCTGAAGGGGGCTAGTGTGCCACAGCTAGCTGGGAGAGAGTCTGGGAAAAAGTCTGGACCTGCCTAAGAGGCAAGAGACCATTGTTTCGGGGTGCACAAGGAGAGGGGATTCAGAGCACCACGTAAACGAGCTCCAGAGATTGGCAGGAGCCACGGCTATCAGTGTGGACACCAGACACGGGCATGAGATGCTAAGGCTGCTGCTGCCGCCACCAAGAAGCCTGTGTGCGAGCACAGGTCACTGTCCACACCTCCCCTCCGGGGAGCCTGTGCAGCCCGCCACTGCTTGGGTCCCGTGATCCAGGGACAACTTCCCCGGGAGAACACACGGCGCTCCTCAGGCTGGTGCAACGTCATGCCGGCCTCTGCCGCCGCAGGCTCGCCCCGCACTCCATACCCTTCCCTCCCCCCCGGCCTGAGTGAGCCAGAGCCCCCGAATCAGCGGCTCCTTTAACCCCATCTGGTCTGAGCGAAGAATAGACACCCTCAGGCGACCTACACGCAGAGGCAGGGCGAAATCCAAAGCTGAACCACAGGAGCTGTGCGAACAAAGAAGAGAAAGGGAAATCTCTCCCAGCAGCCTCAGGGGCAGCGAACTAAATCTCCACAATCAACCTGATGTACCCTGCATCTGTGGAATACCTGAATAGACAATGAATCATCCCAAAATTGAGGTGGTGGACTTTGGGAGCAACGATATATATATATATTTTTTCCTTTTTCTCTTTTTGTGACTGTGTATGTGTATGCTTCTTTGTGTGATTCTGTCTGTATAGCTTTGCTTTTATCATTTGTCCCAGGGTTCTGTCTGTCCATTTTTTGGGGGGTTTTTTAGTATAGTTTTTAGCTCTTGTTATTATTGGTGGATTTGTTTTTTAGTTTCGTTGCTCTCTTCTTTTTTTTTTATTACATTTTAATTTTTTATTTTTAATAATTATTTTATATTTTTTATTCGAATAACTTTTTCTTTTCTCTTTCTTCCATGTTTTTTTTTCTCTCTCTCTCTCCCCCCCCTTTTTCTTCTGAGCCATGCGGCTGATACGGTCTTGGTGCTCTGGCTGGGTGTCAGGCCTGTGCCTCTGAGGTGGGAGAGCTGAGTTCAGGACACTGGTCCACCAGACACCTCCCGGCTCCACGTAATATCAAATGGTGAAAGCTCTCCCAGAGATCTCCATCTCAACGTGAAGACCCAGCTCCACTCAACGACCAGCAAGCTACAGTGCTGGACACCCTACGCCAAACAACTAGCAAGACAGGAACACAACTCCACCCATCAGAAGAAAGGCTGCCTAAAATCGTATTTTCGCAGACACCCCAAAACACACCACCAGACGCGGGCCTGCCCACCAGAAAGACAAGATGCAGCCTCATCCACCTGAACACAGGCACCAGTCCCATCCAGCAGGAAGCCTACACAACCCACTGAACCAACCTTACCCACTGGGGGCAGACACCAAAAATAACAGGAACTACGAACTTGCAGGCTGCAAAAAGGAGACCCCAAACACAGTAAGTTAATCAAAATGAGAAGACGGAGAAACACACAGCAGATGAAGGAGCAAGGTAAAAACCCACCAGACCAAACAAATGAAGAGGAAATAGGCAGTCTACCTGAAAAGGAATTAAGCATAAGGATAGTAAAGATGATCCAAAATCTTGGAAATAGAATGGAGAAAATACAAGAAACGCTGAACAAGTACTTAGAAGAACTAAAGAGCAAACAAACAATGATGAACCACACAATAAATGAAATTAAAATTCTCTAGAAGGAATCAATAGCAGAATAACTGAGGCAGAAGAACGGAAAAGTGAACTGGAAGATAAAATAGTGGAAATAACTACTGCAGAACAGAATAAACAAAAAAGAATTAAAAAGAATTGAGCATAGTCTCAGACACCTCTGGGACAACATTAAACACACCAACATTCGAATTATAGGGCTCCCAGAAGAAGAAGAGAAAAAGAAAGGGACTGAGAAAATATTTGAAGAGATTATAGGGAAAACTTCCCTAACATAGGAAAGGAAAGAGTCAATCAAGTCCAGGAAGCACAGAGAGTCCCGTACAGGATAACTCCAAGGAGAAACACACCAAGACACATACTAATCAAACTATCAAAAATTAAATACAAAGAACAAATATTAAAAGCAACATAGGAAAAACAACAAATAACATACAAGGGAATCCCCATAAGGTTAACAGCTGATCTTTCAGGAGAAACTCTGCAAGCCAGAAGGGAGTGGCAGGACATATTTAAAGTGATGAAAGGAAAAAACCTACAACCAAGACTACTCTACCCAGCCGGGATCTCATTCAGATTCGATGGAGAAATTAAAACCTTTACAGACAAGCAAAAGCTAAGAAAATTCAACACCACCAAACCAGTTTTACAACAAATGCTAAAGCAACTTCTCTCGGCAGGAAACACAAGAGAAGGAAAAGACCTACAATAACAAACCCAAAACAATTAAGAAAATGGTAATAGGAACATACATATCGATAATACCTTAAATGTAAATGGATTAAATGCTCCAACCAGAAGACACAGACTGGCTGAATGGATATAAAAACAAGACCCATATATATGCTGTCTACAAGAGACCCACTTCAGACCTAGGGACACATACAGACTGAAAGTGAGGCGGATGGAAAAAGATATTCCATGCAAATGGAAATCAAAAGAAAGCTGGAGTAGCAATTCTCATATCAGACAAAATAGACTTTAAAACAAAGACTATGACATGAGACAAAGAAGGACACTACATAATGATCAAGAGATCAATCCAAGAGGAAGATATAACAATTGTAAATATTTATGCACCCAATATAGGAGCACCTCAATACATAAGGCAAATACTAACAGCCATTAAAGGGGAAATCGACAGTAACACAATCATAGTAAGGCACTTTTAACACCCCACTTTCACCAATGGACACATCATCCAAAATGAAAATAAATAAGGAAGCACAAGCTTTAAATGATACATTAAATAAGATGGAACTTAACTGATAAAGGACTTTCCACCCAAAATCAACAGAATGCACTTTCGGCTCAAGTGCTCATGGAACATTCTCCAGGACAGATCACACCCTGGGTCAGAAATCAAGCCTTGGTAAATTTAAGAAAACAGAAATCGTATCAAGTATCTTTTCTGGCCACAGCTATGAGACTAGATGTCAATTACAGGAAAAAAAATCTGTGAAAAATATGAACACATGGAGGCTATACAATACATTACTTAATAACCAAGAGGTCACTGAAGAAATCAAAGAGGAAATCAAAAAATACCTAGGAACAAATGACAATGAAAACACCATGACCCAAAACCTACGTGATGCAGCAAAAGCTCTAAGAGGGAACTCTATAGCAATACAATCCTATGTCAAGAAACAAGAAAAATCTCACATAAACAACCTAACTTTACACCTAAAGCAATTAGAGAAAGAAGAACAAAAAACCTTCCAAAGTTAGCAGAAGGAAAGAAATTATAAAGATCAGATCAGAAATAAATGAAAAAGAAATGAAGGAAACAATAGCAAAAATCAATAAAACTAAAAGCTGGTTCTTTGAGAAGATAAACAAAATTGATAAACCTTTAGCCAGACTCATCAAGAAAAAAAGGGAGAAGACTCGAATCAATAGAATTAGAAATCAAAAAAGGAGAAGTAACAACTGACACTGCAGAAACACAAAGGATTATGAGAGATTACTACAAGCAACTCTATGCCAATAAAATGGACAACCTGGAAGAAATGGACAAATTCTTAGAAAGGTATAACCTTCCAAGACTGAACCAGGAAGGAATAGAAAACATAAACAGACCAATCACAAGCACTGAAATTGAGAATGAGATTAAAAATCTTCCAACAAACAAAAGCCCAGAACCAGATGGCTTCACAGGTGAGTTCTATCAAACATTTAGAGAAGAGCTAACACCTATCCTTCTCAAACTCTTCCAAAATATAGCAGAGGGAGGAACACTCCCAAACTCATTCTACGAGGCCACCATCACCCTGATACCAAAAACCAGACAAAGATGTCACAGAAAAAGAAAACTACAGGCCAATTATCACTGATGAACATCGATGCAAAAATCCTCAACAAAATACTAGGAAACAGAATCCAACAGCACATTAAAAGGATCATACACCATGATCAAGTGGGGTTTATCCCAGGAATGCAAGGATTCCTCAGTATACACAATTCAATCAATGTAATACACCATATTAACAAATTGAAGGATAAAAACCATATGACCATCTCAACAGATGCAGAAAAAACTTCTGACAAAATTCAACACCCATTTATGATAAAAACCCTCCAGAAAGTAGGCATAGAGGGAGCTTACATCAACATAATAAAGGCCATATATGATAAACCCACAGCCAACATCATTCTCAATGCTGAAAAACTGAAATCATTTTCACTAAGATCAGGAACAAGACAAGGTTGCCCACTCTCACCACGCTTATTCAACACAGTTTTGGAAGTTTTAGCCACAGCAATCAGAGAAGAAAAAGAAATAAAAGGAATCCAACTTGGAAAAGAAGATGTAAAGGTGTCACTGTTTGCAGATGACATGACACTATACATAAAGAATCCTAAAGACTCTACCAGAAAACTCTAGAGCTAATCAATGAATTTGCTAAAGGAGCAGGATTCAAAATGAATGCACAGAAATCTCTTGCATTCCTATACACTAATGATGAAAAATCTGAAACAGAAATTAAGGAAACACTCCCATTTACCACTGCAACAAAAAGAATAAAATAGCTAGGAATAAACCTACCTAAAGAGATAAAAGACCTGTATGCAGAAAACTATAAGACACTGATGAAAGAAATTAAAGATGATACAAACAGATGGAGAGATATACCATGTTCTTGGATTGGAAGAATCCACATTGTGAAAATGACTACAGTACCCAAAGCAATATACAGATTCAATTCAATTCCTATCAAACTACCAATGGCATTTTTTACAGAACTAGAACAAAATATTTCACAGTTTGTATGGAAACACAAAAGACCCCGACTAGCCAAAGCAATCTTGAGAAAGAAAAACAGAGCTGGAGGAACCAGGCTCCCGGAGTTCAGAGTATACTACAAAGCTACAGTAATCAAGACAGTATGTTACTGGCACAAAAACAGAAATATGTATCAATGGAACACGATAGAAACCCCAGAGATAAGCCCAACACACACACATGGTCACCTTATTTTTGATAAAGGAGGCAAGAATATATAATGGAGAAAAGACAGCCTCTTCAATAAGTGGTGCTGGGAAAACTGGACAGCTACATGTAAAAGAATGAAATTAGAACACTCCCTAACACCATACACAAAAATAAACTCAGAATGGATTAAACACCTAAATGTAAGGCCAGACACTATAAAACTCACAGAGGAAAACATAGGCAGAACACTTTATGACATAAATCACAGCAAGATCCTTTTTGACCCACCTCCTAGAGAAATGGAAATAGAAACACAAATAAACAAATGGGACCTAATGAAACTTAAAAGCTTTTGCACTGCAAAGGAAACCATAAACGAGACGAAAAGACGGCCCTCAGAATGGGAGAAAATATTTGCAAATGAAGCAACTGACAGAGGATTAATCTCCAAAATGTACAAGCAGCTCATGCAACTCAATATCAAAAAAACAAACAACCCAATCCAAAAATGGGCAGTAGACCTAAACAGACATTTCTCCAAAGAAGATATACAGATCGCCAACAAACACATGAAAGCATACTCAACATCACTAATCATTAGAGAAATGCAAAGCAAAACCACAATGAGGTATCGTCTCACACCCGTCAGAATGGTCATCATCAAGAAATCCAGAAACAATAAATGCTGGAGAGAGTGTGGAGAAAAGGCAACCCTCTTGCACTGCTGGTGGGAATGTAAATTGATACAGTCAGTATGCAGAACAGTGTGGAGGTTCCTTAAAAAACTAAAAATAGAACTACCATAATACACAGCAATCCCAGTCCTGGGCATATACCCTGAGAAAACCATAATTCATAAAGAGTCATGTACCACAATGTTCATTGCAGCTCTATTTACAATAGCCAGGACATGGAAGCAACCTAAGTGTCCATCGACAGATGAATGGATAAAGAAGATGTGCCGCATATATACAATGGAATATTACTCAGCCATAAAAAGAAACAAAACTGAGTTATTTGTAGTGAAGTGGATGGACCTAGAGTCTGTCATACAGAGTGAAGTCAGTCAGAAAGAGAGAAACAAATACCGTATGCTAATACATATATATGAATCTAAAAAAAATTTTTCAATGGTTCTGAAGAACCTAGGAGCAGGACAAGAATAAAGACGCAGACATAGAGAATGGAGTTGAGAACATGGGGAGGGGGAAAGGTAAGCTGGGATGAAGTGAGAGAGTGACATGGACTTATATATAATACCAAATGTAAAATAGATAGGTAGTGGGAAGCAGCCGCATAGCACAGGGTGATCAAGTCGGTGCTTTGTGACCACCTAGAGGGGTGGAATAGGGAGGGTGGGAGGGAGACACAAGATGGAGGAGGTATGGGGATGTATGCATATGTATAGCTGATTCACTTTGTTATAAAGCAGAAACTAACACACCATTGTAAAGCAATTATACTCCAATAAAGATGTTAAAAAAATAAAATAAAATAAAAATAAAAATATTGAGCTGGGAGTCAATATTTTCAAACTCAATAATATAGATTTTAAACTTTGAAAAGCATCTTCTCAACTAAAAAAATATGCTGATTACTGTTTTTCTAATTAACTGATCCCATCTATAGTGAAGTAGTACAGGAAAAAATGCCTGTACTTTCAACCTTTCACTTGCTATTGACTGCTTATCCATAGTCAAAACAGAAATAAACTTTTTAAAATATCCCTCAATTTTTCTTGAAGTTTGTAACCATCCTCCTCTAGATATCAGCCTATGTTTCTGCTTCTTTTCATAGTCGAATTTTTGGAAATAAGAGTCTACTTTCACTGTCTTTACTCCATCACCTCCTACTGATTCCACAATGTACTGCAATGTCTTCTGTCTTCCCAGTTCCCTAAACCTGCAAAGGAGAATAAACTAAAGGGCAAATTTGATAGTCTTTTTCAATTTTATTTTATTTGAACTTTATGAAGCACCGAACTAATTCCTTATCAATGCTCACCTTTCCTTTCATTTGGTAACATCTCACACTCCTTGGTCTCTAACCTGTTTTTTGTTCCCCTTTAATGCTCCTTTCCTCTACCCAGCCAAGGAATTTTTGTGTTGTGTGTGGCTCACTTCTAAGTGAAAAGATCCATGATACAGAGTGCTATAGAGCCTTGCTATTTAAAATTGTGTTCCAAGGACCAGCAGCATTGGCATCACCTGGGAGCTTACTGTGACGGCAGGATCTCGCGTTTCACTCCAGAACTGATTCACCGTTGCATCCACAATAAATTTGAGAAGGACTGTTGGTAGAGCTTTTGAAAGGATTAAACTTGCAGACTGAATAACTGACAGAAGAAACAGGCTTCTTTATACAACTCCCTACCCGTGACAGTAACACTAGCATCTTCAAATATCTGTCAAACGAATTGTTTTCTAAGGTAGTCATTGTGATAGACTACCTTACAGTTACTAAATACTCTGTATTCCTCCCTGGGGAGGAATATAAAATACACTGTACCATCCCACTGATGTCAGACTTGGCTATGTGACTTGTTTTTCCCAAGGAAACGTGAACAGAAACCATGAGTCTTTCAGGTAGAAGTGTTAAGACCCAACATTAAACTTCTAAGGTCTTTTTTCCTTCTATCTCAAGACCAGGGCTGTTCCATATAGTGACTACTCTCTAAAAGGCTATTACACATACACATACCTGTGCACACACATCTAGTCATTCCTGTTTCTGCTCCTGATTAAATTAAAATGCTTGGAAAATAAAAGTTCTCCAGGAATTCATGCATAAGAAGCAAATCACCTACTAGAAGAAAAAGAAAACAGTGTAGCTTGCTTAAGACCTCTTTACTGAAACATTATTCAATGCCACAAGAATGAAATTATACGAAATTATCAAAATAAAAACTCTAGGAATGGGCTTCCCTGGTGGCGCAGTGGTTGAGAGTCCGCCTGCCGATGCAGGGGACACGGGTTCGTGCCCCGGTCTGGGAGGATCCCACATGCCGCGGAGCGGCTGGGCCCGTGAGCCATGGCCGCTGAGCCTGTGCATCCGGAGCCTGTGCTCTGCAATGGGAGAGGCCACAGCGGTGAAAGGCCCGCGTACCACAAAAAAAAAAAAAAACAAAAAAAAAAACTCTAGGAATGATCAAAGGAGTAGCAGGGAGCACTGAACAATTACGTAGTGGAAAAACTATTTGTGACTGGTGTAAGTATGACAGCGCTATGTAAGTATGAGAATTGTAAATATGATGTAATGAATATCAGGGGGTGGGGAGAAGAAATATGGGAGATGACACTGCTCATGTTACCTCAAAGAGTTAAAGAAACCCCGCCTAAAACTGAAAGAAGAATGTAACAATAATACCAATCTCTTAATATTTTTGCAGATTCTGCTTAACTTTAGAAATACTTTCTTAAGGCAAACAAATATCTTTCAGTCACTCTTTCCCTCTAACCATCTATCCATCATTTTATACGTATATATTCATAAAACAGATCTTAACAATAATGCCTACCCTAACATTAATGACATCACTATATAGTTGGATTGGAGGTGGCTTTTAAGCTTTAATATTTGTTATGTATGACTTCTTCATAGTTAGCATGCATTAGTTTCACCAAAGTTTATAATCTAGCACCTACCCCTCCGTTAAGACAAACCATCAGATAACTGCATATTTGGGTTAATTGTTTTCGTCCTGTATAGAACTGTTTTTACTACCTTGCATTTTGTTGTCACACCACTGAACTACATTAAAGAACGGTGTTAAAAAAATAGCTTTTTGAAATTAGAATCTGTATTTACTATAAAGATATCTGATAAGGACACTTTTTGCTATATTAGAATTCCATGAGAATTTTTTCTCTTTATTCTATCAGGAAAAGTTGTGTTTTTCTTACCCGCCTAAGCAACGGGTTTATCTTTATTTTAGTGACACTGTGATTTATGTCTGATCACATTTCCCTTTTTCACTGATTGCTAGAAAACAAAGGCTAATTTTTGGCCTTTCTCTAATACATTAATTTGGTCTTAAAACATGCCCCTTTTTTGTACTAATATTCATTCATTCAAAAAAATGTATCAAGTGTCTCTTAATGTATGTTTGCTGATGGCCATTAGGGAGTCTTTATAAACACAGAAAAAAACTATTTGCAGTTACTTTACTTTTTAATTAATGTTTGATTTATTGAAGTACAAATATAAAAATCTAGTTTTCCTTTAAGCCTTCAACTGTAAGTGGATTCTATTTATAAAACTAGTAAATTTAACACACGTTCTAAGGTGCTTTTGATAGTTGATCAACTCAAACAGAAAACAAACTAAATATCCTTAAATACAAACGAGTAATTAAATTCTCTCACATATATATACTAAATTGTATTTATACATCTACTATTGTAAACACTTTAATTGCCTCTAACAAGAAAACCTTTCTAAAAACTTAACTCTAGTAAATACATTACAATAAAGTTTTAAATATAATGAATGTTAAGTTCTCTTAAACATTCCAATAGTTTCAAAATTTAGCCAAATACTTGCACCTTTTAACTTAAAATCACTCAAAAAACAATTACATAAGTATTCATCTTCAATTAGATTCTTAGACTAATTTGTATGCACTCTAATAGGCCTAATTCTCTGAAATATAACAAATATTTTAAAGACCAAATACACTGATTATTCCTAAACTTAATACAAAAATACTAAGCATTTAACAAATTTCATCATTTCCATATTTACTTCTAACCTTAACAAGGGTAAAAGACTTACCCACTAAAGAAAGCAGTGATTCTCAACGTGTGCTCCCCAGATCAGGAGCATTGGCATTACTTTAGAAGTTGTTAGAAATGCAAATAATGGGTCCTGGCTCATCAGAAACTCTAGAGGAGGGGTCCAACATTTTTTTTTTATACATATACATATGTTGCCATATCTCTTCCCTCTTGCGTCTCCCTCCCTCCCACCCTCCTTATCCCACCCCTCCAGGCAGTCACAAAGCACGGAGCCGATATCCCTGGGCCATGCGGCTGCTTCCCACTACCTATCTACCTTACGTTTGTTAGTGTGTATATGTCCATGACTCTCTCTCGCCCTGTCACAGCTCACCCTTTCCCCTCCCCATATCCTCAAGTCCATTCTCCAGTAGGTCTGTGTCTTTATTCCTGTCTTACCCCTAGGTTCTTCATGACATTTTTTTTTTCTTAAATTCCACATATGTGTTAGCATACGGTATTTGTCTTTCTCTTTCTGACTTACTTCACTCTGTAGGACAGACTCTAGGTCTATCCACCTCATTACAAATAGCTCAATTTCGTTTCTTTTTATGGCTGAGTAATATTCCATTGTATATATATGTGCCACATCTTCTTTATCCATTCATCCGATGATGGGCACTTAGGTTGCTTCCATCTCCGGGCTATTGTAAATAGAGCTGCAATGAACATTTTGGTACATGACTCTTTTTGAATTTTGGTTTTCTCAGGGTATATGCCCAGTAGTGGGATTGCTGGGTCATATGGTAGTTCTATTTGTAGTTTTTTAAGGAAGCTCCATACTGTTCTCCATAGTGTCTGAACCAATTCACATTCCCACCAGCAGTGCAAGAGTGTTCCCTTTTCTCCACACCCTCTCCAGCATTTATTGTTTTAACAAGCCTTTGGGTGATTCTGAGGCACATTAAAGTCTGAGGCTCATTGCTTTATTGTAGCCTCAACTACTCAGAGGCAGTTTTGTCCTAAAACACAGATAATGTAAAAGCCTTGAGTTCAGCCATTCTGTGAGGTGAGCAGCAATTCTAAAATGGGCAAATCTACTTCATGCTTGAGAACCAGTGGACAAAGGAAACAATATTAAGACCTCAAACTTAGTTGGAGTTACCATCAGAGCAGATTGAGGTTTATCAAGAAGAGATTCTTCTCCCCCTCACCTTAGGAAATGAGACTAAGACTGCTGACATCTAGGGTTATCCTCTTCCATGAGTGACCAGCACCATGAGTTGTTTTTTTAATAGTAACAACTGGTACTCCAAATCCTATACAGGTACTTGGTCTTCTCTGGGTTCAAGATAAACTATTATCTAACTCTTCCTGACAATCTGCATCTGCAATTTCCAACCTAAAATATATCTAAGTTTTCTTACACCTTCCTTGGATTTTACGTTTTCATCTCATTTTAATATCCTTCTGATTCTAAATAAATTTCAGTGACTATCCATCCTATCCTTTACCTAATTTAACTTGTTTTAACTTTAACATCACACATGATAAAATTTTGCATTCTTCTCACATTTTTCCCTGTCTGACATAACTCTTAGAAATAGGAAGATAACTCTCAAATGGATTCTATATCCCTTATTTCTTTGCCTGGCCCAGATTCTTTGCCAGGAAAATGGGATAATAATAGTACCTATCTCACAGAGTTTTTATTAGGATTAAATAAAAGTATCTGCTAGTGCCTGCTCCACAGAAAATGTTCTTAGCCACTCTTATTCTTGTCATTTCCCCAAAAGATACTGTTTTAATTGGTAAAAGTAAATGAAAAGAAACTTCAAATAGGAGTGAGATGTATTTAAAGTATACTGTCACCAAGTGGGAGAACAGAGTTGACATAACAGGGAAGTTTATGATAAAAACTATGCTACAATTAAGTTGAAACTCTAAATATGTTAATTTTTTTTACTTCTTACCATGTGATCTAGTAAACTGACTACTTTTAAAGGTTACCCAATACAGGTTTATGGTGATGCCTCCAAACCTGATCTATACTTAAGGTCTAAAAAATTTTTTGAATCAGAACATAATTTACTCTTTAAGCAGGAGCAAAAATTGTGTCATAGTGTGTCTTCTTTGTAACTGTTATTAACTAGAGCAATGGTGTGATAAGCTCCTTAATGTGTCTAAGTCCCAATTAGATTTTCCTGAGGGGACTATAATGTTGGAATCAGCAAACACTGAAAACTGGTAAAAGCAAAAGCAGCCACCTTGGAGAGGAGTGAAGGCATCAGTTAACACTGTCAGGTAAGCAGTTTGTTTACACAAAGAGTTAAAATCAGAAACATACGACCAAAGTTTTATCTGGTCCATCCTTAAACTGTCAATGGTAAAACTATTTTATCGGCACCTTTACTGAACATGAAATGGTGAGGGGTAAGATCACAAACAACAAATGGAGTCCTGGAGTGTAGCCGATCTACAAGTGTAGAAGTGTCTGCACAAGGTATACTGCTACAACACACAGGACATTTTAAAGAACTGAAGGCAGGGTGACAAATAACAGGGAACTTAAGCAGCTGTTATAAAAATCTAAAATAAAGGTAGTCACAAGCAGAAAGAGTAGAAGAAATCCTTTAAACAGACTAACAAATACTCATTCCAAAGGACACAAATGTAAAGAAAAACCCTATACCCAAAACCTATCTGGTAGGCAGCTGCCAAGAAAAGATTTCTCATTTTAAGCAAAGGCTGCCTAGAAATTAATGAAGAACCATTTATTTTTTACCTGTATGTATACATGTTGCCTCTCAAAGGAGTCAACTGAGGAAGCTATACTTATTCTAAGAGTGGGAGGGGGTAATCAAGTTATTGCTGGGGCATTCATCTTTTGAACTACCTTCAGAACTCTGTAGGCATAACTTTATAGACTTACAATGTTTTTAACCCCAAATGCTATTTAATTTGTAGCTTTACCATCTATCACGTTCACTAATTCTGTTCCAAATGAAAAAAGAGCTCCAGAGTTGAGAAACTTTGAGATCATCCAATCAACCTCATTTAAAATGAGAAAATATACACCCAAAGAGATTAAGTAATTTATACAAATTCTTTCAGCTAGTTAATGCTAGAAGTACCTGTCCACTGACCTTGGTCATAAACTGACATCACAAGGCCTTTCTAACTTGTGTCAAGAGATTTGGGGGCACCATGAATATTAAAGAAAGTGCCATGAGTTCATAAGGCAGCTTCAACAAAAGAGGAATCTGTATAGTATTTTGAAGCTGTAACTCTCAAGGACAGTGTTTGATACAGCAGTGTGCTCAATACATGTTTCTGAATCAATGAATCAGATGTATATATTTGGGCAAATTTGTTAAAATTATTCATCATATCCCTTTCCAGGTTAAGTTACACCACATATTTCTCAGTTCTTCATCTACCTAGAGGCTGGTCACATTTCAACTGTTTTCAATTTATCAACTGAGGTCTCATAAAAAAAAAAATCCTTTATTCAAACACTTTAAAGTTCTAGTCCTCATCCCTGGTCCCACCTTTAAGAGGATTCTGCATCTGATTAATGTCCTTCAAAGCAGAAACCAAGTATCCCCTTTTTCACTTTTCTAATTCCATAAACAAGAATTGTGAAGAAAAGATATTATGTAAAGTGAAGAAAAATTAATAAAAGGGACCATGATAAAACTACATTTTAATATTCAAGTTTCTTCGAAGCTTAAATTACACACACACACACAATCAATAGATGTCCTCACAGTTTCAGTGCTTTAAAATGAATGTTAGGATGTGGGTCATGGATAGATTTTATATTCTTTGTACTTTTCTCTATTTTCTAAACTAATACTCACATAATTTACTCTCATAACACCAGAACGCATATTAAAACAGGTAACAAGAATAAAATACGATTAGCAGAGGTCTGCCACTTACTAACTCAGAGGAAGCCAACGACATTGGAGAAGTTACCATATGCATGATGCAAATACCGCTTCAGCAAGTGCTTTTAAAAATTCCGTAAGATATCAATATCCTGTCATTATAACTGATTTTTTAAAGGGCAGTACAACTCCACTATGACAAAAGAAAACTTAACAGGCAGTAGAAATTATAACTGAGGAAAGTTTCCAGGTTCTGCCACCTCAAGACAACACGCAGCCTTTCAAAATACACGACACAAAAATCCACTGGGTTCCCGTGTACGCTAAACATTTTCTTTTCCAAAGCCGTATTAAGTGCTTATGTGAATTCTGACAGTTGGCAAATATCAAATAAAACAATGACCCAATCCAAACCCAAGTCAAGCACAGCGTTCTTAATGATTTCTAAGAGGGAAAACATGAGCGTCACAATTGGTTCAATATTCACGTCTCACGGGGAGGGAAAAACGAAGGGATCCTACCCTTGAAACAGTTGGCGGGGTAAGGAAAGTCGAGCATAGGTGAAGAAAGCAGGAAGAGCAGAGCAGAAAGAGCTACGACGCAGACACGAGCAAGTCTTCCGTCCCCAGAGCAGAGCGAGCCCTCCGCTCCTCGCCCCGGTCCTGCCGCCATCCCGGCCCGGCACACCTGCCAACGCCCGGCCCGCGCCCCCCGCCCACCCCATTCACGCCGGCGGCCCGCGGGGCCGCGCCCCCAGCGCAGCGCCCACACCTCCGCCTCCCCCCCGCCCTCAGCCCGGGTCGGCCGCGCGGGACGCGAAGGAAGGCTGGGCTCACCGGGTCCCTCCGGGCTGGACGGCGCCGGGGGCCGGTGGGGCGGGGACCCGCACCCGGGGTCCCCCTGGGCGGGCTCCCTCAGGTAATCCTCGAAGCGCACCTGCCGGGCTACGCCGCCACCCCCGAACCCCCGCAGGCGGTTGGCTGTGCCTCGCAGAAGGCGCCCGCTCTTCCCCGTGAACGTGGTCAGGTAGTCCATGCTGCCGCCGGGCAGGCGCCGAGGAGGCCAACGGTTTCCGCCGAGATTCTGTGCTCGCCCACCCACGCGTTCAAGCCGACACTGGGGGCGGTGGCTCCGCACGCCTCACCGGAGGCTGGGAGGGAAAAGGGGAGGGGACGTCCGGAACTTGGCCCCGGGGCGGACCATCAGGGAACTAGGCGTCGGGGGAAAAGAAGCTGGACGAAAGTTTTGAAAAGTTTTTCTTGTTGCTTCCAAACGCCAGTTCGGGCCAAACGTAGCTTGTAAAGTAGATATATACTTCCTGGAACAGAGGCAGCGTCGAAACGCGGCGGCCTTTTAGCAAGCCGAACGAACCTATCCGCTTCCCCCCACGTGCCTGGCTCCAATGGAGCAGGCCTGCCCCGCCCTAACCCGCCCAGTCCCGACCCGACCGGACTTTCGGGACTGCTAGAGAAAGGGGAGGAGGCCGAGCCTCGGGACCCGAGGGCAGAGCCGGGTATAAGGATATAAGGGTATAAGGATGGCCCTGGGGAGGCTTCGCTGGATTTGCGGAGAGTTTGGGGGCCTAGGAGAGCAGTGTCCAAAAGTTTCTGTGAGTCTCTGTGTGTTAGGGGGAGGGGCACAACCCACAGGAAACTTTTGCAGTTTGAAATTTTGGTGGGCGGGGTGGGTGAGAGGAAGGAGAGAATGTTAGTTTTAAGGTAAAACTAAAGTCGTAGTTAACATAAAACAACCCAGATAAAATGCTTCCTAGGAAGCCTTATGAGACCATCTTTGTAAAATAAAGCATTAATCGTCACGTTCGAAGTTCGCCGTGGCATTATGAACTGATGTTAGAGTTTGACATTCCATGACTCTGGTCCTGTAAGGCAAGGTAATTAGGGCTTCAGTGTGCAACTTTATCCTCCTTTAAGCAGAGAAGGAGCAACGACATTAGACAGACATTTACTACCCGATTTTGTTTCCTGTGAGATCTGGTTATTCTCTTCCTTTCACATCTGTTCACAGGTGTTTTAGTTTTTCCCATGCGGTAAATAAACTTTCTTGGAATTACCAGATTATTAATGCATTTGAAGAAAAGGTTTGAACTAGGAAGTTGAAGAGCTAATCATACCAAACAGTGGAGTCCAGAAAACATCTTTGAGGAACTTAAGCATTTTGCCAAACCATTAAAGATTATCCTCTGCCCTGCGCCCCCCTTTTAAATTATTTGACTGATCTTTTCCCCATCATCACCATTTTCAGCTTAAATTCTTAATAGGTTGGACAAACTTCACCATTCTAACATCAGCATCACCTTTATACTTGGTTAAATGTATAGACTGTCTGGGCAGTACCCCCAGAGTGTGATTTCACAGTGTTTCTGAGTAAGGACCCAGGAATATGCATATTCAGCAACCATCCCTGTGTTCAGATGTGCTGCTTAGGAAAGCACTGCTCCAGACTTCCTTCTGTACCTCCTTGGAACCCATTTGGTAGAGTGGTAAGTGGATCCCAGTTTTTCTGCGATTTCCATTTCATAAGGAAGGAAGCATTACCAAGCTTAGCACCACTTCCAAGATCTCAGAGAGGCTCAGTAAGCTTTACAAATTGAATTTCAATGACTTAAGTCTAATCCTGATTAACTACAGTGAAATCCTTTTTCTAAAATATATTTTACATCTTCAAATCTGCCATTAGTTTGTGATAATCATATCCAAAATAGTGGTTGAGTATTTTATATCTGATTAAATCTGCACTTTTACATCTAACCTTAGTAGGAACCTGTACTCTACCAGTTCAAATACAGGTTTACAAGCAGTTAACCCATCAATTTTTTCTGCTTCTGTTTCATGGAAAGCCAGAGCTGCTGGATAAAAATGTGTAACTTTGATGATTAAGTGCTTTACAAGTTTTTATTTAAACTCAGCTAAGCCCTAATGTCTCTAAAATCGTTTTACTCATTTTATCATCTTTCCTTTTCTTTCTTCCCATTTGTTGTCTGACCCATCACCATCCTCCTGAAGTTACCAAATTCATTACTCAAACATGTTACTTGGTCTTCTAAATGACTTAAAATCATAGGCCATGAAATATAGACACTCTCACTTTTCTTCCCCTTTCCTTTTTAATCTACAAGCTCATCTCCATATATTGCCTCAGAAGGAAGGAACTCCTTACACGTCCATGCCTCTCGTTCTCCAAATTAATTCTTGACCTTAGTCTGGTGTATGTTGTCTATGACTTGTCAGCCTTATTATTCCTGTGCGTTTTATTATTTTTTCTCTCTCCACTCTGGTTCCTTCCTCCTTATCATGCCATATCACCACATATATTCCTCTCATCCTTCAAGAAAAAAAAAAAAGTGTCCTTATATATCGTGCATGCCTCCTCCAGCAAACCTTTGCCTTATTTTTATTTATTTATTTATTTATTATTTTTTATTTATTTATTTTTGCGGTACGCGGGCCTCTCACTGCTGTGGCCTCTCCCGTTGCGGAGCACAGGCTCCGGACGGGCAGGCTCAGCAGCCATGGCTCACGGGCCCAGCCGCTCCGCGGCATGTGGGATCTTCCCGGACCGGGGCACGAACACGCGTCCCCTGCATTGGCAGGCGGACTCTCAACCACTGTGCCACCAGGGAAGCCCCCTTTGCCTTATTTTTAAAACAACTTTATTGACATATGATTTTACAAACCATATAATTCATCTGTTAAAAGTATACAACTCAATGGTTGTTAGTATATTTACACAGTTGTTAAACCATCACCCAAATCTAATTTTTGAACATTTCTATTACCCACCAAAGAAACTTCTTGTCCATTTCTAGTACTCCCCATTTCCACCACAGGCACAGACCACCACTAATCTACTTTTTGTCTCTATGGATTTGCCTTTTATAAACATTTCACATAAATGGAATCATACGATATCTGGTCTTTGGTGTCTGACTTCTTTCACTTAGCCTAATGTTTCTGAGGCTTATTCATGTTGTAGCAGGTATTAGTATGTCATTCCTTTTTATTGCCAAATAATATTATAGGGATATATCATATTTTATTAATCCATTTATAAGTTGATGGATATTTGTATTATTCCCACTTTTTGGCTATTATGAGTAATGTTGCTATGAACATCTATGTACAAATTATTTTGTGGACATATGTTTTCATTTCTCTCTATACCCAGAAGTTGAATTGCTGGATTTATTTTTTTGGTATAGAACATATTCTAAGTTTAAGGTATATAATGTGATGATTTGATAGGAGTATATATTGCAAAATGATTACTGCAGTAGAGTTAATTAACATTTCTATAAACTCGTATAGTTACCTTTTTTGTATATGTGCTATGAGAACGTTTAAGATCTACTCTCTTAGCAACTTTCAACTATACAATATTGTTAGCTATAGTCACCAGGTTATATGTTAGATCCCCACGAGTTATTCAACTTAAAATTGGAAATTTATACCATTTGAGCAACATCTCACCATTTCCCCCAACCTCCAGACCCCAGCAACCACTATTCTACTCTCTGTTTCTATGAGTTCAGTTTTTTTAGATTCCACATGTAAGTGAGTTCATACAGTATGTGTCTTTGTCTGACTTATTTCACTTAACATAATGCCCTCAAGGTCCATCCATGTTGTTGCAAATAGTAGTATTTCCTTTTTATGGCTGAATAATATTCCATTGTGTATCTATATCACATCTTATTTATCCATTCATCCATTGATGGATATTTAGGTTGTTTCCATGTTTTAGCTATTGTGAATAAAGCTGCAGTGAACATGGGGGTGCAGATATCTCTTTGAGATAGTGATTACATTTCCTATGGATATATACCCAGAAGTAGAATTGATGGATCATACAGTAGTTCTAATTTTAATTTTTTGTGGAACCTCCATACTGTTTTCCATAGTGGCTGTACCAATTTACATCCCCACCAACAGTGCATGAGGGTTCCCTTTTCTCCACATCCTTGCTAACACTTATCTCCTACCTTTTTAATAACTGCCATTCTGACAGGTGTGAGGTGATATCTCATTGTGGTTTTGATTTGCATTTGCCTGATGATTAGTGATGTTGAACATCTTTTTTTTTTTTTTCTTTTTTAAACATTTGAACATCTTTTCACGTAACTCTTGGCCATCTGTATGTCTTCTTTGGAAAAATGTCTATTCAGATCCTCTGCCCAGTTTTTAATTCAATTGTTGGTTTTTTGCTATTGAGTTTTATGAGTTCCATATATATTGTGGATATTAACCCCTTATCAGATGAGTGGTTTGCAAATATTTCCTGCCTTTCCTTAGGTTTGCTTTTTATTTTGTTGATTGTTTCTTTTACTGTGATGTAGTCCCACTGGTTTATTTTCGTTTCTGTTGCCTGTGCTTTTGGAGTCATATCCAAAAATTTATTGCCAAGACCAATGTCAAGGAAGATTTTCCCTGTTTTCTTTTAGTTTTATGGTTTTAGGTCTCACATTTGAGTCTTTAACTTGTTTCAAGTTAATTTTTGTGTATGTTGTAAGATGGGGGTCGAATTTCGTTCTTCTGCATGTGACTACCCAGTTTTCTCAGCAACATTTATTAAAGAAACTGTATTCTTGGCTCCATTATAGTTGATGGTATATGCATGATTTATTTCTGGGTTCTTGATTATGTTCCATTGATCTGTGTGTCTGTTTTTATGCCAGTACCCCACTGTTTTGATTACTATGACTTTGTAATAAATTTGAGATCAGCAAGTGTGATGCATCAGCTTTGTTCCTCTTTCCCAGGATTGCTTTGGCGGTTTGGGGTCTTCTGCAACTCCGTATGAATTTTAGCATTGTCTGTCCTATTTCTGTGAAAAATGCCCTTGGAATTTGATAGGGATCACATTGAATATGTAGAACACTTTTGGTAGTATGGACATTTTAACAATATTCTTCCAACTCATGAACACAGGATACCTTTCCATTATTTGTGTCTTATTCAATTTCTTTCATCAGTGTCTTACAGTTTTCAAAGTAGAGATCTTTCACCTCCTTGGTTAAATTTATTGCTAAGTATTTTATTGTTTTTGATGCCATTGTAAATGGGATTGTGTTCTTTCTTTCTTTTTCAGATAGTTCTTAGCATATATGAATACAACAAACTGACTTTCTCTGTCAGTTTGTATCCTGCAACTTTATGAAATGATTTATTAGTTCTAACAGTACTTTTATGGAGTCTTTAGGATTTTTCTATATACAAGATCATATCATCTGTAACTTTACCTCTTCCTTTCCAATCTGGATGCCTTTTCTCTGTCTCGCCTAAGTGCTCTGGCTGGAACTTCCAGTACTATGTTGAAAAAAAGTGGTGACAGTGGGCACCCTAGTCTTCTTCCTGATCTTAGAAGAAAAGCTTTCAGCCTTTCATTGCTGAGTGTGATTTTAGCTGTGGGCTTATCATATATATGGCCTTTATTATTTTGAGGTACATTCCTTCTGTACCCAATTTATTGAGAGTTTTTGTCATGGAAGGATACTGACTTTTGTCAAATGCTTTTTCTGTAGCTACTGAGATGATCATATTAGTTTTATTTTTCATTTTAATAATGTGGTATATAACACTTATTGATTTACATATGTTGAATCATTCTTGCATCCCAGGAATAAATCCCACTGTTTGCTAGTATTTTGTTAAGAATTTTTGCATCTATATTCATCAGAGATAAGTGTCCTGTAGTTTTTTTTGTGTTAATTCTTCTTTAAATGTTTGGTAGAATTCACCAGTGAAACCATCCGGTCCTGGGCCTTTCTTTTTTGGGGATGTTTTGATTACAGATCCATACTTCTTACTAATTATTGATCTGTTCAGATTTTCTATTACTTTATGATTCAGTTTTGGGTTGAATTTTTCTAGAAATTTATCCATTTTTCCTAAGTTATCCAATTTATTGGCATGTAATTGTTCATAGTAGTCTCTTATGAATGTTTATATTTGTATGTTATCAGTTGTTTTAGCTTAGACCGTATTAGAAATTATTTCCGTATCTCTGCTCTGTATTAGAAAAATGGAAATGCAAAAAGGAAAAGAAAGAGCAAAACAACTTTGGAGAAACCTAAGCCTGTTGCTAGCTATGATTTTTATACCAAAATGCCAGTTTCCAGCTTCAGTCTGTAGCTGGTAATTAGATACTATTGTTTTTATTTTTTCTTGTTGGAGGGGCTATGGAGGAATTGAACTTTGGGGTCTATCAATACAAGACAAAATGAAGCATGGCAATAAAAATAGAACCTGCCTACAAGTCCATCCATCTCTCTTAGACAAAGTTCTGGGCAGCAATGCCAAGTTCTTATCAATATTCCACTTGTTTCAGCCAGGGTACATGAGCAGAAGACTGGTAAGTGCTGAGCATAATATTTGAAAGGAAGAGAACCTACTCCTCTTCTTAAAGTGTATGGGGGTTCCTTGACTCCCCACCTCCCCATCCCAAACAACATTTGGGAAAGATGCTAATAATACTAGGCAAATTAGCCAAAATCCAGACTGCATATAGGAAGAGAAACCCAAACCTGGATGGTCAATCCAGCACTAGCCAGATAGGTTTGATTTTCAAAAGAGTCATGCACTGGCCATTCTCTCCCACTGCAGATCTACTCTTGGCTCTCACAAGGCAACAGAAACATCAGTAGAACCAGATTCTGTGCTGTTCTAACAGGCATGAAGAAAAGTTTGACCACTTCCAGCTACCTCTCAAGAGAGAAGCAGACTAAGCCCACCTACCCCACTCCCCACTCCCTACCCAGGGCCTCTTATGGGAACTAAGCTGGCTCTACAACCAACACCATGAGCAGCAGTGGCATGAAAAACACGTAATGAATGAAGTGAACCAAGACTGGTTGGAAGCCACTTTGTGCCTACTCTACTACTTTTCTGGAGTTAAGGAAGAAAGGTGTGGGGAGGAGATTCTTAAAACATACACAGAAAGATACAACAGCATTGTTAGGCTGCATGATACATAAACACATGCACTTATGTTTGGTCATTAAACCCTACGTGTTGTGTGACATGAAACCTCCCAGCTTTTGGTTTCTCCCCTCTTTAATCATCTCCAACACTGCAGCTGGGTAATCTCAAATCCATAGATCTAACTGTTGCCTTTCCTCCACTTTAAAAACATGCCTGTTCCAGCAGCAACATCCTGCAGTTAATGAGAATCAGCTGTGGAACATTTAAAGAAATACAGATTTCCCTACTATACCCCAGAGATCCTGATTCCAGGGTTGTAGGGTGGGGCTCAGGAACCTCATTTTTTGATTATGAGCCGTGTTTGAGATCTGCTCCTTTACAGTTCTACTAAGTGCTTTGCATATTTAGTTCACGCAAATCACACATTTACTTCTGAATAGGGCCACAAGGCTAGTTTTGACAAACACTGAGCAAAAGTGACATGTTTTACACTCACGTGTGTAAAGAAACAGCCTCTTTTTAGAGCAGCCAATGTTCTACACTCCATATGCCCCTGCCTCTGCCTCAGCAACCAAGGATACCACCTGCTTCAGGTGGCACAGCTATGAGATGCTGGAGCCATCTCCAATAAGCTGGATCCCTGAGAAACTACGTAGATCAGAGTCCCTCCCCGCAACTTCAATCTGAATTGGACATGTAATATGAGCGAGAAATAAATAAAGAAATAAACACTATTACAGTAAGCCACTGAGGTTTAGGGGTTCATTTGGCACCATAGCAGAAGCTTAGCCAACCTTGACTGATACAAGGTTTACAAATGCTTAATTTACATTGATTTTTATCATATATTCCAAGTTAGTATACAAAAGACTTCCTGATTTATGTTGTCAAATTCATGCATTTTGTTTTTCAGGCCTCTCTTGCCGTTTCTACATTCTGACGAGTATTCTCAGATTCCAAGAATATTTATTAATTTACCATCTAAATGATGTATGTGAATAAGAATTTTCTTGACATTTCACAACCAAAAGCAAGTAAACAAACCAAAACACAATGAGTAGAATGCTGAGGTGCTGATGCTAAGAAGAACTCATCAATCATCCATCACTCCCAGTTTAAAACTTCAGTTTCATTCACATCAGCCTAATTCTCTCAATAAATGTCTTTATGATCAGAAAATATTATAAATTTGAACTTGTAAAACAAATGTATGCTCATAAAATGCCATGTTTATGTTCTATATATTGGTTTTAGGTAAAACTATATTAGAAGAAGTTTAAAAAGAATTGCTTTTAGAGCTATAAAGAGTAAGTCTCAGTTCTCTTTCACATGCTGCCCTTAATTTACTAATAGCAACCCTGTTAGATCTGAGAGAGACCTTGGTGTTTATCTGTTTGAGCCTCTCAGATTTGTTGATTTGTTAGCTAAGACCCAGAGAAGTCAAGCGAATCTCTCAAGGTCACACACTTGGATAAGAGCAGAGCCAGAAGAACCCAGGGCTTTTCTACAGGGAGTGCTGCCACATGAAGTGCTCCATCTTTGACTTGAGCAATGAGTTGTGACTCTCAATTCACCCAAACATTTGTTAAAGTGGCAGGATGTCCCATAAAGTGTTTTCCAGATGTGAAAGCTGGGTCAAAGTATTTACTTTTGAGATGTAGCTTTCTTATCTGTAAAATAAGAGCAAATAATACCTATCTTGCAGCTCTATTTTGATTAGAAAGGATATCACACATGTTCAGTGTTAGACCCATTGTCCCTTGGCCTTAAGTAAACAAATTTAGATTTATTGCCTTCAAATCTCAGCCTATACTTCTAGATCAGGGTTCAACAAAGTATGGCTTATGGATCAAATCTGGCCTGGTACCTGTTTTTATCAATTCAGTCTTACTGGAACACAGCCACACCAGTTCATCTATGTATTGTCTATAGCTGCTTTTATGCTACAACAGCAGAGGTGACTAGTTGTGACAGAGACCTTATGACCCAAAAGCCCCAAATATTTACTTCCATGCTGTTTTCAGAAAAATTCTGCTGACCCATGTTCTAGATTGCTGAGATCATTTTGAAACTACTCTTGATTCTTTCACTGAAGTATCGTTCAATTATCTCTTTCCCTGACTCAGCCACAAATTTATCTCTATTCAAGTTGTTCCTAAAAATATTTGGGACATGGGCAAGGAGAGTCCCAGGGCACAGCACCGGAGAGTGCCTTCATGGTTGACAATGATTACCACGCGCTGGACACACTTATCTGGAGAAGTATGAATCCACTAAATGATACCATCACCCAGTTTTCATTTATCAACTATGTCATATATTTGTTAAATGCCTTTCTAAATGCCTTTCTAATGGAAGAAGATGAGGTACAGACTCCACATGATCACTGTTTATCCCCTCCCAATGGGTTTCAAACCTTTGTTGTTTCTGTATCCTTCAACTCCATTTCAGCCCCATCCTTTGAAATTTGAATTATTCATCTAACTATAGTTTTCTGGCAGATCTCCTGTTATCCTGGTAAAGACTGGTTATCTGTCAACAAATCTGATTATTCTTCCTGGGCATACTATATTTCCCAGCTTTCTTTTTGATCACGGTGCCCAAGTGACTGAGTTCTAGCCAATGGAAGAATTGCAAAAGCGATGCGTGCTACTTCCAGGCCTGGCCCACAAGAGCATCCCACTGATGACCCTTCACGGTCTTTTCCTTTCACAGCCTGGAAGCAGATAAGCAGGAAGACCCAAGAAGCCATTTGTTAAAGATGGTAGAGCCACAAGATAGAAGGAACCTGGGTCCCTGAATCTACTCTTAGAGGGGAGCCACCCACCATTCAGGAACACCAGTTTTGGACTTGAACAAGAAATAAATTTCTCTTGTATTTAAGTCATTATATATATTTGAGGTTTGTTTGGTATAAAAGGAAGTATAATTTTCACAAATACACTATCATTCTCATAATATTACTACCAAAGGGTCTGTGACCACATATCAAAATATCCTAATAATCAAGTTTTCTGGACAAAGAGGTTACAAGTTATGCAAAGTGGATGTAGGTGGTCTTTCACTATATCCTCACCTACCTTAACCTATAAATCTCCATGTCACAGTTTCTGTTTTGTATTTTCTAGTAGCTCATTCATTTTTGTTTTTTAATAATGCTCAGGGGTTTGTTTATTGATTCAATCAGTCAACAGATGTGGGGCCCTGACTAGGCACCAGGGAGATGCTAAACCAGACAGACAACCTTCTGCCTCTAGTGCTTCCTGATTTGTATTCGTGAATAACTCAGTGAACACTGCCTAGCCTCAGTTTCCTCAGCTATCACACTGGGGTAGCAATGGTGACCTAGTGTTTAATGAAAACAGTGTAAGTTCATGACATTTGACACAAGCCTGACATATAATCAGTGCTCTGTTGGGGAGGAAGAAAACTTTTCCTCTACCCTTCTAGGTTCTTCTGGCTAGATTATTAAATTGACATGTAGCTCATTCATTCTTAATTGAGAAAAAGCAAAATAGGCACAGTTGTTCTGTCTTAATAATCAGTTCAACAATGTACATCTTCCTCAAGAAGAGAGCCTCATACCGGCTTCTTATTCTCCTTTTTTCAAAGACTTCCCTTTTCACAGAATGATCCTAGTTGGCTAGTTCCTTTAGTGTTTCTGAAACCTCGCTCTGTGTTTTGACCTTTCTAACACTCTTTACAGTTTTATGCCATCCTTTTACTTGTCCTGGTTAATATGCCCTTCCTACTTTTATCTCTTCTAGGAACTAAACTCAGAGAACATGTTAAGTCACACTGCTTTCTCCCCATTTTGCTTTCTCAGTAAGAGTATTGATGACTTTGATTGTCTGGAATGCTATCATCTCTCATGTAGGCTTCAGTTTTAATCTTTGAAATTAGATTAAAATGTCTTATTTATTGTCTGTCTCTCCGTACTAGCATTCAACAAGTACAGGGACTCCCTTCACTGCTTAGAATATGGCCTGGCACATCGTAGGCACTCAGGTATTGTATCTGTTGAACGAATGAATGTATGAAATCATGTCCATCTTTTCTCTAGATTGGATCCCAACCCATTTTTGTGGTTCCCATTGTGGATCTCAGCCTTAGCTACACATTTTAGGACCTCTGTGGATCTTCTGAAATTCCAGTGCTCAGGCCACCTTCCTGATCAATGAAATCCAAATCTCTTAGAGGTAGGATACAGACATCAGGGAGGACACTGCCTAGGTGATTTCATTGTGTAGCCAAGATTGAGAATCACTGCTGGGCTCCTGTTGTTTCTGTAATAGTCTTTCCTGTTAGTGAAAATTAAGTCCAGAGACCAGTAACTATTATGACACCATCTTGTGAGGGATCCTAAGGTAATAATAATGAACATATACCAATTGCTTCCTATGCCAGGCATTGTACTAAGGATTTTTCATACATTATTTCCTTTAGATCTCATGTCAACCCTGAGGGGAAAGTTAATGAACCCTCCCTTTGTAAACAAGGTTACTGGTAACCTCAGAGAGGTAAAGGAAAGCAACACTGTCAGTCAAGTCAGTTAAGAGTCTCTTGGGTGTCTGCTCTTAATTTAGTGGCGTCTACAGCGCAGGGGTTTTCAATCATGGGCAATTTTGCCTCCCAGTAGGGTTACTAAATAAAATATAGGACTCCCAGTTAAATGTGAATTTCAGATAAACAATGAATAAATTTTTAGTACAATTCTACATCAAATGTTGCATGGGACATACTTATACCAAAAAGTTATGTGCTGTTTATCAGAAATTCAAATTTACCTCGGGGTCCTCTAATTTTACTTGCTAAATCTGGCAACCCTACCCCAAGGGAACATTTAGCAATGTTTGGAGATCTTTTGGGTTGTCAGACTGAGGGTGTGCTACTGGCATATAGTAGGTTGAGGCCAAGGATGCTGCTTAAGATCTTACAATGCTCAGGACAGCTCCCAAGACAAAGAGTTATCCAGCTTCAAATGCCAATAGCGCCCAGGTGGAGAAACCCAGATCTAGTAGATGCTGGGAAAGATAACTGCATTATGCCTCTGGCAACTTCTATAGTTTGTCCTCAAACAGCCTTATCTCATCCGACGCCTAGCTAAAGTAATGTTTAATCTTCTTTTACATTTGCACTTTAGTATGTTGTGCACGGAGTTGGCATGTTTCTCTTGATCCTGATACCTCTCCATCTCATTACAGAGAAGATCTGGGGCAGGCTATGACCACTTCCTGCCATATCTTTCTGTGCTTTCTCTTTCAGCCCCACATTTGCACTTACTGCTTCAAAATCTATGTGGTCCCAGTTAAGACACCTTACTCTCTGAAGTCCTGTTTGCACCAATTTGACTTAGCTGCAGTTAGCACAGAGAAATCTGTGACTGAAAGGTGTCATAAAAGCCCAGATGGCAAAGGGAGAAGATAGCTGCATGCAAAATAGTTTATTGCTAATAGAATGATGCTTCTGAAGATAGCAAATTTTTATGTTGTGAATACCATTAGCATGAATGGCAAGTATTTGATAACTTCTACAGGTGTGCTACCTTCAGATGTTTTCTCAAAACTTTAGCAAAAGAACATTGAAATGAATTTTACCTCAGTGATTTTATAGAACATGCATTATGAGCCTGTCATGAATAAATTTAAGTCAATTTACTTTATATTATGCATATATTCTAGTTTGATTTTGGAATCTGTAAAAAGCACGCTGGGTATTCTTTCAAGTATTGTGACCGAACACAAGAGTGTATTTGGTACAAAGTTTTAACTATTTCTTCAAGAGCTTCAACATTGAATCATGTGCCAGAATTTGAATTTCAGAAGATTTCATTTGTCTTTTTCAGGTGTAACTTTAATACACTCACCTTAGGGTGTTCCTAAAAATTGATTTGCAAGGTAACAGATGTCAATTTTATTCCACGAAAGGTTAGAGCTTGAGTTGCTTCCCAAAGTAAAGCTCACTTGCCAATCAGCCTTTTAAAAATATATACTTACTTCTATTATTTCTATATAGAGAATTTACTGTGTTTTAAAATCATCATACTCACTACTTATCTCTCCCAAAAAGAAGAGACCGTGAGTTTTGGATAATATAAAAAGAGCTCTATCCAAAGGTCCTCTTAGCCTAAGGTCCCAATAAGGATTATCCGCATTAGCTAGGGATAATCACAATTATCACAAAAATCTAATATACATATACAGTTAGTTGAAATATACACACACACACATATGTATACACACACATGCACTTCACCGTATGTGTAATATAACTGGTTCTTAATAAATGTGAATTCTTTTCCACTCCTCCAAAATTTTGAATGTTTATGAGACATGTACTTGGTATTTCCAGACACACTTTATGTGTCTGTCTCTGAAACTATTAGTTGACCGTCTACATTAATGTGACTTTACTACTCTACTGTCCTCTGGCTCATTTCAGAAACATCCTGAACGAAGACATCAGCTCTTCAACAGAAAGCATCAACTGATAGTTTTCACACCAGAGCTCTTTGAACCCCTTGCCTCAAAATCCTCATCTTATTCTATCAATTCTAAACTATCATACCGTGATTCTTACCCAGTCCTAACCAAGTTGTTACCCCGGAAGACCTGCTTTCAATCAAACTTGAAAATCTCAAAAATCTCAGCTATTACTCCCCCTGACTTCTCCTCACCCCCAACACAAGGCACTTAAAAGGCTCTGTTGAGGTGGTATTCTCTCTACCTCAATAAACTCAGTTTTGTCTTACCAAAAGGTAGTCTTAGGGGAGCCAGCTTTTGACATTTCCATTAGATTATGAATTCCTAAAGGGCTACCTATGTCTCACTAATCTTATCTGCAGTTTTTTACAGGGTTCTTTTAGGCAGGTGGTTACCAAAGTGTTATCTTCAGACCAGCATCATCAGCATCATCTGGGATCTTGTAAGAAATACAAATTCTCAGGCTCAAGCTCAGCTCCACTGAATCAGAGGATGGGCAGAGCCCAGAAATCTGCGTTTTAACTAGCTCTCCAGGTAATCCTGATGTACTCTTAGGTTTGAGAACTACTGTAGATCACAGCAGACGGTCAATACACAGGAAGAGTACAGAAAAAAGTGTGATGAGTCTCAAGTGGAGGTATGGTAATTCCTAGTTAAAATAGATAAAGTACAACATGGCTTTTTGGAGGAAGTGACAATTGCGACTTGAAGGATTAGTAGAATTAGTAGAATGTAGTTAACTTTGGCTGAAGAAAGTAGGGTTTAAGGGTGTTGAGCTGGAGAACAGAAATCGGAAAGAGGCTGAAGCTAAATTGTGAATGTCTAAGGAATTTGGACTTCTTTGTGTTGATAGCAGAGGGTCACTGATAGTAACAATGCACTTAGGGATACAGTATTGTAAGGGAAGAATAATTCTGTGCTTCAGTGGAAAAACTATGCAGTGTCTAGAGTACACTCTTCTGGGTTATCTGCTTTTAATTCTATGGAACCTAATTTACAACTCTATAAAGTGTAAAAGCTGAGAGCTATGCAAAATTATTCTTGTCTATAAACAAAGACATTCTTGTTTATGCAAGTTCTGTCCAACTTTGAATTGACTTTGAATTGACTTTCTTCACCGACAGTGGAAGAATGTGTCCCCATCTAAACATTCATTCCAATAAGCCTGTTCTACGTCTCTTTGGATTCTCCTTTAAATTCGTTGTAACATCTTACTGCTTCCTTAATTAACGAGTTAAATAAAATATTTAATGTGTTAATTTTTATATCTGTCTCGATGTTACCTTTTTTTGGGGAAAATTATCCTCTGACCATCTTATTTCTCTAATAGAACCTATTTGGGATATACGCACATGCATAGACACACACATCAAAGCTTTTTTTTTTAATATAATGATATTCTTTTAAAATAGCAAGAGGATATACTATTTTTGATATATTTATTAATTCTTTGGGCTATGAAACTTTGCATCATGCTTCCTATAAAGTTCATATACAGTAATAAAGGTACTTTAGAGCTTTGGAAATATTGTTATATTTTATAATAATAAACAATTTTAACAGTGGCAATAAGGTTAGGAAAAACAACAAGTTGTTCTAATTACAATTCTCCAGCCAAAGATTATAATATTGTGCTGTAGCAGAACAAACAAGCTGAAGGGTACAGAGGTGTGTGGAACATGTTTGCAGAATGCCAAAAAATCACAGTTTGCCAATCCAAAAATGGGCAGAAGACCTAAACAGACATTTCTCCAAAGAAGACATACAGATGGCCAAGAGGGACATGAAAAGATGCTCAGCATCACTAATTATTAGAGAAATGCAAATCAAAACTGTAATGAGGTATCACCTCACACTGGTCACAATGGCCATCATCAGAAAGTCTACAAATAGTAAGTGCTGGAGAGGGTGTGGAGAAAAGGGAACCCTCCTACACCATCGCTGGGAATGTAAATTGGTACAGCCACTATGGAAAACAGTATGGAGGTTCCTTAAAAAACTAGAGTTGCCATATGATCCAGCAATCCCACTCCTGGGCATATATCCAGAAAAGATGAAAACTCTAATTTGAAAAGATACATGCACCCCAATGTTCATAGCACCATTATTTACAATAGCCAAGATATAGAAGCAACCTAAATGTCCGTGATGAATGGATAAAGAAGATGTGGTATATATACACAATGGAATACTACTCAACCATAAAAAAGAATGAAATAATGCCATTTGCAGCAACATGGATGGACCTAGAGATTATGATATTAAGTGAAGTAAGTGAGAAAGAGAAAGACAAATACCATATGGTATCAGTTACATGTGGAATCTCAAATATGACACAAATGAACTTATTTACAGAACAAAAACAGACTCACAGACATAGAAAACAAACTTATGGTTACCAAAGGGAAAAGGTGGTGGGGGGGATAAATTAGGAGTTTGGGATTAGCAGATACAAACTACTATATATAAAATAGATAAACAACGAGGTCCTACTGTATACCACTGGGAACTATATTCAATATCTTTTAATAAACTATAATGGAAAAGAATTTGAAAAAGAATATGTAAAGAACATATAACTGAATCACTTTGCTGCACAAACATTGTAAATCAGCTATACTTCAATAAAGAAGAGAAAAAAGACCATGGTTTGACTAACAGGTTTTTGTTTGTACTGAAGCCTAATGAGCAATATATAAAATTTCAGGCAAAGGCTGCTCTCGTGAAAAAACAGAGCAAGAAATACTAGCTGACTGGGCACCTACCAGGAAGAACAGGAAGAGAGAGAGAAAAAAGAACTTGTGTCTAAAAAGTCAAAAACCACACACATCGAACAAAGCAGCTTCCTATGAATAGGGAGCCTCTCGGGGCACAACCTAAATTAGAGAAGCTTGAGGAGCGGCACCTGAGTGTCAGTCACTCTGATTCAGAGTCAGAACCAAAATTCCCTCCATTATCCCATTACTCATTCATTCCTCCAAATACATATTCATCAAAGGAAAACCTTAGATGCTCTAGGTTATTCCATAAAATCCAAACCAATAGACCAAAATATAGTGCCATGTAGGGAAAACTACTTGTGGTTCAAATGGGAGGGTTTCTGGAAGCAAATTCTTGCTCATCCACTGACTCACTCCCTAAACACAAGGCACCTACTAAACCAGTCAGGGTCAGCTGTTCACCTGTAAACAGTATAATGTCTACATCTGGGGTTGTTGGCAGAGTTTATTACTTAGTCTCTGAGAACCATTCTTAGGTATCTATAGGAAGGAACCAGAAAATATAAAACATTACCACAATTACTGCCAAAGTACTTGGTTGCAAAAGTACTTGGTTCCTCTTTTTAATAGCTTGTGGAATTCTCTTTTGCACCCCTTTCCAGAAACAAAGAATGATATGCTTTGCAGTGGTTAAGTACATCAAGGATTTATATGATGTTGAAAGGAATGCCTTTCTATATGACAAATACATACCAGCTTAAAGGGTTTCCTATTGATCACATAACATCAAAAGGCCTTAGTCTGCACTTACAGGCATAGACTCTCAACAGAATGAGATCAGTACAGGACTCTCTATTAAATGCTGGATTTGGATGACTATGTAGCTCAACATTCCATCAGTCAACCATTAAAGTGAAGAATGCCACAAGAGAGGAAACACAGGGCTAGAACAGAGGCATCTCCAACTGCTTTTTCCTGTTTTTAAACACAGCTAAGGCATTAAATCTAAGACCAATGGCCCGAAGTATTCACAAAGTATAACATCTACCACAGAATCATTTTTGAGAAAGGCAGCCGGGCAGATTTTTTTATGTCTTCTGGTTTTTACCAAGACTATATCTAAAATTGCCCATAGACCAAAAAATGTGTGCTATTATTTAAATCCTTTGGAGAAAGATTCTTTGACATTCTGTGAAATGATTAACCCTTTCTACTATATGAGACTTCTTCTAGTTATTTCTACAATTTCTAGGGCATAAGTCCATTTATTTTGATTTTTAAAAAATATTTATTTATTTACATTTATTTGGCTGCGTTGGGTCTTAGTTGAGGCATGCAGGCTTTTCCCTAGTTGTGGCGCACGGGCTTACTTGGCCCGCAGCACGTGAGATCTTAGTTCCCCAACCAGGTATCGAACCTGCGTCCCCTGCATTGGAAGGCAGATTCTTAACCACTGGACCACCAGAGAAGTCCCTATTTTGATATTTTTTTATAAATTTATGAAATATTCTAACATTCAAAAGCAGATAGAAGAGCAGAATGACAGATACAACAGTTTTCAAGATTTGGCCACATTTGTATCACTTACTGCTACTGTATTTACCACGACATTTTTTTGGCCTCTCACCCTGTGGCCTCTCCCGTTGCAGAGCATAGGCTCTGGACGCGCACGCCCAGCGGCCATGGCTCACGGGCCCAGCCGCCCTGCGGCATGTGGGATCCTCCCGGACCGGGGCACGAACCCGCGTCCCCTGCATCGGCAGGCGGACTCCCGACCACTGCGCCACCAGGGAAGCCCTACCACGACATTTTAAAGCAAATTCCAGCCATATTATTTCACCCCTACATATCTTGGTATACGTGCCTAAATTTTAAATGATTTGGACATTCATCATTAACCATTAGGTGCTATTATCATACCTAATAAAATTAGAGCTTAGAATCCAAGAACTAGTCGGTGCCCAATTTCCCCAGTAGGTGAAAATGTCTTTTTGCAGTTGGCTTGTTGAATCATGATGCAAACAAGTTCCACCTATTACAATTAGTTAAATCTCTGGTCATCTAGACCAGTGCTGCTCAAATTCTAATGTGCAAATGAATCACTGAGGGATCTTAAGATTCAGTAGGACTTGGGGCAGGACCTGAGATACTATCTGTCTAACAATCTCCCAGGTGGTGTCAGTGTTGCTGGACTCAAAATGGGCCACCTTTAAAGTGTAAGATCTGAGCAAAGACTCCACCGGTTTTTGTGTGTTTGTTTTTTGCATGCCATTGGCTTGTTGCAGAAACAGGTCAGTGATACTGGGCTACGTCCCATGGTCTGAATTTCCATGTTTGTTTTCATGTGATATTATTTAACCTGTTCCTCTTCCATTACCGTTACTTTCTGTAAATAATGTTCTCTCTAAAACTGGAATAGGTTCAAGCTCACCTCTTTTCATACGAATATCTTAAGGAGTATTCTCTGATTCAAATCACTGTTCAATCTGCATGAATATCATATACTTTATGGTGACTGTTGTGTTAAAAAGCTGGCTCTAGAGTCAGATTTCTATGATTCAACTTCACCTCCATCAGTTACTGTTTATATGACTTTGGACATGGTGATTTTCTCCAAGCCACAGTTTTCTCATCGGTAAAATGGGTATAATAATACTACCCTCTTATAGAGTAACTGTGAAGAATGGCACATGACAATTGTTCGATAAGTGCAAGCTATTATTATTGTTATTGATTTTGTAATCTTTTTACTCCAAGTTAAAATATTTTAGTTTCCGGGATTTTTCTTCTAAGTCCTAAAACTAACTTTTCAGCTCTTTGTTCATTTTTAGGCTCCTGTATAAATCAGCTATGGCTTTTGTCTTCTTTTGTACAGTGCAGACTACAGAACTAGGAAGGACCCTAAGGGAGAGAATATTATTAGTTTTTGGAGGATTTCCTTTTCATGCTTTAATTTCTTTTTCATGGTATCATGGCTTACAAAGCCTACAAATAAACCTTTTAAAAATCTTCTATCAACTCATCCGAGTAAGCCTTTCAAAAGCATCAGTTCTTGGCAGTTCACGATAGAAATTTAGGTAATAAAATTGCATAATATGAAATGTTCCAAATCAACCTTCTTAAGTGGATGCTGCAAAACTAAGGAAACTTGTTGTTCATTCATATAAATCCTATATAAATTATAGAGCTTTTTAGTGTGTTACCAGTAAGAAATGTTTTGATACTAGGACTAGGGTTTAGTCAGAGAGTAAATCTTCAAGATTACTGAAGTTGAGCTGACGAGACACTCTGATATTTCCTTATCGTTCTTTTAGCTTGTGAAGTTTGGAGAGGATTCCCAAATTAAACTTGATACTTTGGGAAATCTAAGAAGCTAGGGAAGGAAGCCTAGGTCAATCCAGAACAGCACAGAACATTCTGAATTTTTTTTATGACTGACTGTATGAACACAGCACATGATTTATATGGACAAGAAGTCTGCAATTGTAAGTTGAAGCCATGACTAGTAAATTATTCCTTTCCTTATAATAAATTCCATCAGCACAGTCACTTAGAGTCATCTTTCATAGCAAGCAAGCGCTAGCCCAGATGACCAGGGCCAAAAATAAATTTGGCAATGGGCCCAATATTGTTCTACACTTTGCTCTTTTTTCTTTTCCTTTTGAGTCTGATTTTCTCAGATGTCTTTCCTATGAGACAATGAATATATTTGTTTCAGAGAAGTATTCTCTTAGTTTAATGATATGGAGAGTAAGATAGGAAGGTAGAATTGGCAAAGAGTACCAGCAGCAAAGCAAAATAACTGAAGAGAATATTTTGAAAGTCAATTACTTTTGAAGAGTTATTTGCAAGACAGCCATATGGTAATAGATGAGTAGTGATATTACCATAATTTTATAATTATGCAGTATTTTGGAATCAGCATTTACATGTAATGGAAGTAAAGAATAACTAGAAATTGTACGGTAGACTATATAATTATGTCTAACTTAACAAAACACAGCAAAAATTTAAATGAAAAAAAGGGTGGTATGTAAAAAGTGTCCCCCCCTTTTTCTGTAGCTATAATGTATACACATACACATATAGCACCTAAACCACATGTTACATATACATACACAGACATACACGTAACACCTAAACCAGATCAATACAGTATAAGCATTAGCCAACAATGACAACCCATCTATTATCAGATAATAGAGTATTTTACTGGACAACTTCTTCCATTTTCAGACATTTGATTGCATTTAGCCTGAAATTATTGATTAAAAGCCAAACACAAAAAGGAATTAGATGGAATAAGACCACCTAGAAACAAAGTTGCATTTTATAAACATATTTAGAATTTAGGCCACAGCAGTTTTCCAAATCATCCCTATAAAGATAAAAGGCACAGAAGATGGGTTATGTGAGCAATCCCTCCAACAATGAAGGACATTGCAAAGCTAGGTATGTACTTATATGATCACACCTGAAGGTGATATCTGTTTCCAAATTAAGCATGAAGGACACTCTTATTCTCTCACAACCTTTTACTAAAATCTGAAGGGTAGGCCTAATCGGATCATGTTGGATCTTTCTTCACTGTTAATATTTGCAAGATCTACATCTCCTAGGAAACCTTCTGCCTTCGCAAACTGTATTTAGGTTTAGGGACCATATCAATAACATTTTCTCAATGAGGGTAGATATTTTCTGTCTTCTTGTCTAGGATATGAACTAAAATATCCCAGTGCCTCTGATTTTATTTCATTTTCCAAACTGCAAGTCTTTAGCATACTTTTTTGGTACTGTATCCTGATGAGAGGCATAGTATTATATAAAGTGTTATCATAAACAGCAGACACAGCAATCTTCTCAGAACAGAGAACTAAAACTTTACTTAAGGAATTCTTTTCAGTTGGTGATTAAATCACTGTATCAGTAATATGTTCCAAGTACATGTGTGTTGAAAATTATTGAATATTTATATGTTCTTATTAAGATCAAATCTTTCTTAGTAGACTGATTATGATCTTCTATGACATGATCTAGCTCATTACTGGCACATAGTAGCCATTCAATAAACATTTGAATTAAGTTAATAAGTACCAATAGAACACAATGAAAGCATATTACATGTTCACTAAATGCTCTCAATCTAGACTCATAGCCATGAAATAGTCTACCTTTTACAATTCAACTTATAACTACTTAAAATTAAAGCCACAAAGATATTTTGATATATTTTTTGTGTGTGTGCCCAAAAAAGAGAGAAATGCAAAACAAGATGCATAACAACTCAAGGGTGACTATTTCTCAAGACACTTAATTTGTCTTAATCTCATGCTCTGTCCATACTTATAAAAACAACAGTTCTTAACATCCTCACATAACGCTGTCAAGAATCACTATCAGATAGTTGTAAGATTTTAGAAAACTACAGGTTGTAATTGTGTATGTGTAGACTCCAGTCTAAAACACTTCAAACATTTCCACAATCTCCCAGCTCTCTTTCCTCCCTTCATCTCTTACCACTCACATGTTGATCTTCCCTGCCTTTCATTGTTGAACCTGTGCTGGAGATATTTAATCAGTATTTTCTCCCCCTCCCATGGTTTCCATGCCTGACAACAATTTCCTTTGATCCAGAAGCATCTCCCTTGCTCTCTTGACCTCGTGGTGTATACCTTCAGGTTTCACACTTGAGGTCAGGTCCCATTTCATACAGCAAAAGGCCAGAAGAAAATCCTCCAGAGGGAACTGGTCTAATCTCTTCTTGAGCATAATACTACAGATCACTTGAGAAATTTCCATCTAACTGTCCTGTCCACTTACTGAATACTGGCTCAGCTGTGATCCATGTACAAGCAAGAGGCCTATGGCTCTCCACCCCTCTCCACTCTGCCCCAGGGTCATAAGATAGCTCCTGAGTAAAATAAAACAGTCCAGGAAGTTAAAAACAAAAGAAAACTTCTGGGTAGTGAACTCAAATCTTTCTTTACTACTCTTAGATCTATCCTAGCTCTTAAGGGTCCGGTTGTTTCGATTAGTCAGTAGTGTTGCTATAGAGTTCTACTGTTCCTGATATCTTTCACTGATAAACAATTTGGCTATTTCCGAATCTGGATCCGTATGAGAAGGTTAACGCATGGGTGGCTTCAGGACAATTAGTTGATCTCTGACGTTTAACTTTAATTCTAATTTTGATTACATAGCAATACTCTTGAAACTAAAATTTAACACGATTCCATTGAAAGATACATTTCAATGTAGACCACTGTCAGCCTGACAAAGGATAAATGTTTCTTCACTAGAAAAGTGTGAAGTTCTTGTAATCTTGAATACAAAAAAATACCATTCGGTTTACTTTTAAAATTCAGTCCCCCACTCCCACTCCTTTGTTTGAGAAAAAAAAAAATTTTTTTTAAAGCTAGCTATCCACATTAGGGATTTCCAGATAGAAATATTTTAACTGTCTTGTCCTACACCAGGCATATCTGACCCAACTTTCAAGACACTCTGAGACCACATTTGGATTGCACCATGACTGGTCGAATGGCAAAAGTTCATGGAGCTCATGGATGTAAGAATGGTTTGCAGCTGGTATATTTTAAGGTTAAAATTTTATCACCTACTGGTGTATTTTTTAAATGGCCACCATGGATTTTTAAATAATTTATGCTTATTTTACTCTCACCGATGACCAGAGAAGTGGAAAGGCATGCACTAGAGTCTCCTTCTTCTAAAGCATAAAACTCCTTCCCTTCTATTACCTTCTTAATAAAATTACCTTATATTTATATATTCCATTTTGCTTTTCAATTTGCTGAAACTCTCATTTATCTTCCCCTAATCAATGCTGCTCTGCCCAAGACTGCAACTACCAGATATCCATTCTTCCCTCCTTCCTTCCTGATTCTATTTGGAATGACAGTATGTTTAGCAAAAAAGCTAATTTTTCACATTCTTTTTCAAGTAGCTCTGTGACACAGTTCTGGACACTGAGACATGAGCTGAAGTCTGCTAGAAGTTCTTCACTGATATATGTGCCCCTCCTTTCTGCCTCTACCTTCCTCCTGTCTGGAAGATGGATGTGATGGCAAGAGCTATAGCAGATCTCTTAGAACCATGAGGAAAAAGCTAAGAAAATTTCAAAGAGACCCCAGCCTTGACATCCTGAACCTATACCAGTGATGACCTATTTGCACAGGAGAAAACTAAAGCTTTATGTGTTTAGATAAGTGTCATTAGGAGTCTTTACTCACAGACGAATGCAACCCCTTGCTATTAGAGTAGGAATTTGAATTTAGGTTCTCAGTTTCCAGCTCTGTAATTTTTCCATTGTCTCTTCTAGATTATGGTGTCTGCTAATCCAAGACTATAAATTTGACTTGTTCTTATTCCCAGCACCCGTGAAATACAGCATTCAATATCCAGTTTTAGGCATGAAAAAAAGGGTAGTGTCCTATCTTGGATTTTAATTGGTTACCTCTGTAGCCCTAAGCAAAAAAGCAAAGCAGCCAAAGGCTGTTTTTCCCGTTTCTCACCAATTTTTTTTCCATGAGCTTCTTTTGCCTCCTGGCACTCAGTAGTAACCTTTGGTGTATCTACCATTCAACTCCTATCTAGGTCTGCCCTTTCCTCAGGGCTTTAAGCTCTCAGTTACACTCTCTTCCACCTCTCCATCACCAATCAAAGCTGATGTGATTAGAGGAGAAATGTAGACTTACTGTCAAGGGTAATTTATGGGGATGTAAGTATCATTTTAAGAGAATATTTGCATTTCATAAGAGGGACTTGAAAATCCAGCTGAACTTCTAAAACTGGAAAGCACCGAAGAGTCATTTGTGAGTGAGAGGTTTCCCTGGTACCCTCATCTAAACCAAGCAGCTACTCCTCTCCCCAGCTCAGCCCCTTGAACTTCCTCATACACCCTCCGCCCACAGCCAGCACAGGTGGCAACACAGCATAAAGCAGAGATTTCGTGTACACTGTTAAGATCTGCTAAGTCCTAGAAGAGCGCTAGAAACAGGGAAGGCAAGAAATGTGTTTTTGATAATTCCGTAAGTTAAAAACATATCCTTTGTAGCTATTTTAACTATGTAATACGAATTGGGTAATTAAACGTTTTTCATGTTTTAATGTATGTTTGGCATGCTATAAACCCTCTAATAAATATTCTTCCTGTACCTTCCTCTTTTCTCATTTGCTGTCATGTCACTTGGTGTAAAAAACCTACTTCCTCTTTAAGATCATTCTATCATAGTCTTTACACCCCTTCCTTGTGTATATCAGTTCTGTGGTGCCCATCAAGTGAAAAGAAAAAAAAAAAGGAAGCAAAAACAAAGCACACTCAAGCAAAGGACTTGGTTTCTAGCCTCAGATGTACAACTCACAGGCTACTGGTCTTGGACACAGCATTTACCATGCCTCTGCCTCCGATTTCTTAGCTGAAAAAGGTGAGGTAGATTCACTTTGGTAAGGTCCTTTTCAGGATTCTATGATTTAAGCCCACGTTTACACATTTGTCATTAATCTTTGCAAGAACCTTGTAGGGAAGGAGGAAAATGTTATCCCCATGTTGCAGACGAAGAAACGAGGGGTAAAAGAGATTCAATGACTTTGTCTACTGTTGCACACCTGGCAGGTAGCAGTGCAAGGAACTAAACCCAGGTATTAGCTGACTTTCACATCTGCAGAGAAAGGTAAGCCACCATTTTCCTATACAAAGAGGAGATAAGGGAGGTCAGATGAGTGAGATGTTAAGGGTCACCTACAAGTTCCTAGACAGAGGCAGGGGTTTCACTCTCTTAAGACATGGGATTGTAATGTGTAGATATACATACTGTATTAGATCACACTGACTAAGGGAAATCATTACTATTTTCCCCCAGGATAACAAATCTACTTTAGACCTTATAGTTGTTGAATATCACTTAGGGATGGAGGATCCCACCACACAAGTTAAAAAGAAAAAGGAAAGTAGTCGTTTATTACAAATAATGTTTACCCTCTTCTTCGCACAGAATAATGATGGTCAATGAATACTTCCTTGTTTTATAATTTAAGAAATGCTTTTGTGCTGATATATGTTGGCTCTCTATATTTTAGGGGATAACATAAATTTTAGACATATATCTTTGTTGGTATTCTTGACATAATATTACACGCTAATCAACAGAACATATGCATTTATGAGTTAAAAAATATTATTCTATTAAGCAGGGAAAAATAGAATATGGGCACTGGCAATGACAGTGATTTCTTTCCCCAACTGTACCATCTTCTATTTTTACCAAATCCTTCAGGGGACATGGCAGTAGTTGGATGCGTAGAACCCTCCACTAGTAGCCAGATGATCTAAACTTTATTCCTGGGACTTGCACTGACTCACTCTGTGACCATGTGTCTACCAGTTGATCTCCTCTAAATTCTGAGACCTTAAAATTTAGGGGTATTTTCTAATTCACTAACCTCTGAGAAATGTGTGAATGGAGGTATAACTGTTTTTGAAAAATGGAAAAAGGATCAAGGCGGGGAAAGCTTAAGACCTGAGTCTTAGTCATCTTAGCATGAGGCATAACTAGTACCTTTTTAAAGAATTTAAATGTCATTTCACTATTTCTAAATATTATCTTCTCTCCTTCAATCTTGCCTCTTTCTCATCTGGAGGGAAAAGGGCAAGGAAGAAAAAGGAGGGTTCATCTTCCCTTCACCCTCTCGGACCTCGTAAGTCTGATTCTGCTCTTCCATAATGACCCGGTTGAGTGTTATTTGAAGGGTCAGTGCAGTTACACATTAAATGGAAGGAGGGATTCCTCATTTTTGAGAAAGGAGAAAGCTTCTCTTCAGAGCTTGCTTCACTCCTTCCATTTGTTCACCACTTGCTGAATGTTGCACACATTATGCTCAGCTCCAAGGACACAAAGACAGTGAAGATGTGGTATCTGACCCAAGGAACAGCCCACCGATGAGAGGCAGTAGATACGTAAACGATTATTACACCACAGTACGCTGAGTGTGAAGTGAAAGAGGACAGCATAGAGGAGACTGGAGCATCTAGGAAGAGTCAAAAAAGTGGTTCATCCGTTAACCTTGGTAGGCAATGGAAGCAAGAAAAAAAGGTCGTTTTCCAGACACTGTAAGTTTTATAGTAATGGGTTTAAAAAAATGAATATTTCATCAAGCTGAATTGTACACCAGGCAATGTACCAGGCAGCAGTAAAATCTATAAAAGCATCAGTTTTGGAGTCGGAGAGATAAAATTACAACTCCATTTCTGGCTACTGGTGTGACCTTGGGCAAGCTGCCTGACCTCTCAAAATCTGTTTCTTCATTTAGAGAAGGGAGATTATAGAAGTATCTATACCTCATAAGGTTGTATGAAAGTATCTATACCTCATAAGGTTGTATGAAGATCAATACACATAAGCACTCAGCCCAGTCTTTGGCACCTGGCAAGATGGTAAGTGTTCAGTAAATACTAGTTATTATTGAGTACTCTATATACACTTTCTCACTGGAATCTTGCAACAATCCAGTGGACAGGCATTCCTAAAATCAGGTCAACACGAAGAGGATATATAGACAGGAGATGCTAGGAAGATAGGTTCCAAACCATGAAAGACTGTGTGCGCCATAATAAGGAGTTGGCATATATGTAGCAGCCAATGGAAAATCGAAGAGGATTTTTAAAAGAGAGAACCAATCAGTTCTTTGTTTTAGAAAGATCATTAAGACGGCAGTGTGGATAATGGGTTGGAAGGGCATGAAGAAAGAAGGAAGGTTAGAAGTCCAGTTAGGACTTCCTTGTAGTAAATCACTCTGAGTAATAATAGTATGGGAAATTCTAAATGCAACACTACAGACCTTTCGAAAAAATGGCTGGCAGATCCCCTGCCCCTCCAACCTCCACCTCTTCCTATATCCTGTCATGGCAGAAGCTTTAGGACTTGCCTTAAGGCTAATGTTTTCAGCTTTGGCTTGCACCAGCATTGACAGTCTTTTCAGATTGGTTGTCTTTGTTACCAAGTGGCATGAGGTTTTAATCATCTCTGAAAAGGCAGCAAGTAAGTCCCTTGCTGGCACTGGAAGAATTCAGTATCAGTGTGACTGTTCCTTGGCTGTAGGGGAGAAGTAGAAAGCAAGAGCTCTAAAATCATTTGGGTAGATTGCTACCTTTATCACTTTCGTCATCTCCACATGTCGGTGATGTCATCATCATCATCAATCTACTCAACAGCAGTGAATCATACACAGTAGCAGAGTTGATACAAAATGCAAACAGAATATCTCACTTTACATTAATTTACCACCACATACCTAGTTTTTCATCTTTTTCTATTTCAGAAAGTCAATTTTCCTTATCCCAGCATTGAATATTTCTGCTAGAAAACAGTAGTCCCCTTCCACTATTTTTGTTTACGATTATCAACAGTAAAATGTATGCTTTGAAAGAGAAAGGAATGCAAGGGAAGTTTAAAACAGTTTGATGGCCACTTTTCCCTCAAAAAAAAACAGAAGCTAGATAATTCAGGACTGCTCTCTTGATTATGGACCAGCATCTGAATATATACCTAGAGAAATGTATGAGAAACCAAGTTTTGAAATACCATCTTTTCTATCCTAAAGTCTCCCCTTTCTGCATGTGCTCTGATCCAGTTTTGATTAACAAGACATGCTTTATCAGAGTTGCCTTGATTTCAGTTGTTTGCATAACATGTACATGTACTTTGAGATAAACGCTGTTGCTGATGTGAGACGTAACCAGCTGGAGAAAAGAGTCAAGACCTAGAGGGAAAAAAAGGGTCTGAGCATTTTCTATTTTTCAGGATTTGCAATTTTGAAATAATAAAAGAAAATATGTGTGCTAGCCCTTAAGTTACTGAGTACATTAAAAATCATGTTGCATCTGAAATATGTTAATTATTACATATATTTAAAAACTGGCTTGAAATATTTACATGATAATTAGAAACTGTAAATATCCTAAAAATTTTTTGAAACCATGGAGTATTAATTTAATGTGTTTGAAACTGAGAACACGTTATCACAACAATAGTGAATAATAACTTTGAGATATTTTCTTCAAGTTTAAGACTTGGTGGTGGCGGTTGTTTTGATTATTACAAGGATCTACAATGTTAAATGAGGAAATCAGCCTTAACTTGGAAGATAAAGCAGAAGGGAAAAAAAGATATCCTTAAATGAAACACTTATCTCAAGTTTTAAAAAAGTGTATGAGTTTTAAAAAACTAAGAAAATGAGATACTTTTAAAGTAAAAAAAAAAATTATAAGCAAGATTTAATCATCCAGACAGATAAGGTGTTAAGAAACCACAAGACCAAAGGAGAAATAAACAAATTAATTTAAAAATATGAAAAAGGACTTAATTAAAAGAGAAAAGCTGTCAAACTTCAATCAAGGCCATGTCATACAGAGAATGACATTTGTAGGAATACAACTGAAAATATAATAAGCAAGAAAGAGGAAATACTAGTTAAAAATGTAATCATCAAATCTACAAAAGGGAAGAAGGGTTTTCTTAGCTAATAGGCTGAGACAGTAAATATCACACCTCTATATAATTTAATTTTTAAAAATTTAAAAACAGAATATGTGGTTAACTGCATAACCTTGACTTGCTTCTAATAAGCAAACTTAATATCTGTAGCCCTGAGATATTTCTAATATGTCCAGATTGTTTATTCAATTTTTAAAATATTTTTTTGCCTTGAAAGAATTTATGCTACAAAACACACACACACACACACACACACACACACACACACACACACACACACACACACACATGCTATTAGAGCAAACCTCTTTTATTCATTGTAGCAATTCTTTTTTGTTTCTCTTTTTTTCAGCAATGAGCAGCCTTTAGATATACCAAAGCCCCAAGTTCATTTCAAATCTGGGTTAAAAGACAGTTTTGACTCTTGGACAATATTGATGATGCAGGTGGCATCAGATGACATGAATGTCTGTAGGTGGGGGAAGGGTTGCTTTGTAGACATCTTTGTAGGCAAGTTATGTAACATTTTTATACCACAGTTTCCTTCCCTGTAAAATGGAAATAAAGTTAGCCCTGTCTACTTCATGGGGATGTTAAGGAATTTTAAGTAAAATGAGAACGCATGTAAAGGTTTTAATAAATTATGCAGTACAGAGCAAATTCAAGTTATTCTCTACTAGAAACAGTAGTAGATTTATACTTGAGACACACTTAAAGAAGAAAAACAATTCCAATGCTCTTAGGCATAAATGAAGGTTAATTATGACTGTACATCATGTCACTGGCAAACTCTGAGACCTCATCTTGTACTACTACTCTGTCTAGTCGTGTTCTTTCTGTTCTGTGAACAAACCAAATTCGTTTTCGCCTCCCAACCTTTGCACTTACTATCTCTCTATCTGGTTAGCTATTCTCCTGGTTCCTTGTATGGCTTCTCATCATTTGGGTCTCAACTCTAATGACACATTCTCAGAGATACACCCCCATCATTATGCAAGCTAACTGTATCTCTGCCCACCCCACTCCAGTCTCATGTGACCACATAACTCTACATTATTTTCTTCTTAACATTTATTGTTTAAATACCTTATTTCTTTTTGACTTGTTTGTGGAGAAATCACCACCGTGTAAGGGCACAGTGTCCTTTTTACAGAGGACCTTAGTAACAACCAAGCAGTCTGTCACCAAGCTAGATCAGACTGCCAACACTTTGGATGGCAGGAAGTTCATAGTGACCTTGCCAAATGAGAGACGTGGTCAGCTGGAAACCAGACTTTCCAGAGGAACAAGGTGGGTAGGGAAGGATGTGAAATTGACAATTTTCCATATGATGCATTTGGATAAGTAATGATATCCTTTTACTAATTAAATTCAATATGTATTTACACATCCTTCAGATGACTGATTTGCCTGTAATTTCTATTCTATAGCATATGTAATGCTATTTTAAAATACCCTCTCTCACTGAGTCCCATCATCAAAAGCAAAATTGTAACATGTCACATTTATTGCTGACATTCCCCAGCCTCCTCTTTCAAACAGTGTTTCTTGAGGCGTTTAATCCCTTTCCACTCACTATTTACATACTTGCCCCACGACTCACTCTACAAGGCCCTGCTTTCAGCTGTTCAGCAGATCTCTATTTGCTGTTTCTTCTTCTAAATTCCAATTCAGAATTATACATAACCCAACCATGACACTTAACGAAATGCATAATTATAACTGTCTGCATATGTGTCTGTCCCTCTCGTTAAATTCTACTTGCATTACCAAATATGGAATCCCTGCACTTACTTATTACAGAATATAGTAGACATTCAATAAATGCTTTCATTTTATATTTTTCCACAGTGTTGCCTTTCTTCTTTTAACCATTGTCCATATGTTACTTTATTATTACTATTTGAATGTCAACATGAGTGGAATTGGGGTCATTTGTTTGTACATTTTTCTATGTTAAAAACTCATACCTTCTTTTTAGAAAAAAAATTCAAAAAGTGATGGAGGAAAGAGGCTTCACTGTATCCTGGCTGTGCTAAGCCAGGCAACTCTCAATTTTTCACTTAAGTGGAAGAAAATTGAAGAAATTAATTAATTGATTAATTGAAGAAAATTAATTAATTGAAGAAAACCCCAGAGAATAGCTGAATCTACATATAGTTCTATTTTCCCAATTAATCTACTTAGTCACTTAATTAAGGACATGGAGTGGTCTGAACACAGATTCCCGGAGCCAGGTCTTGGGTTTGAATCCTGATTCTGACCCTTAGCTTAGCTTGTTTGACTTCAGGCAAATTTCTTAATCTACCTGCATTTTAACTTCCTTCTTTGTAAAATGTAAAAAATAATTGTACCCAATGAATAGGGTTGATACAAGGATACAGTCAACAAATACTTATTTAGGACATATTATATACCAGGCTCTGCTCTTGGTACAAGGGATAGAATATGAAAAAAAAGACAAAAAAAATCCTTCTTCACAGGGTTTGCATTCCAGTTAGCAAAATAAATATAAACACACATACATATGTTAGTGATAAGTGCTAAGGAAAAAAAATAATAAACAAAGAAAGGTATGAACTGTGATGGGGCTGGAGGGATTTAAAGTTTTAGATAAGGTGACCGGGGAAGTTCACACTGAAAAGTACTGAAAAAAGACTGGAGAAAGCAAGGAAGCTGGCCACGCCAGTCACTATGGGAGGAGCCTCCGAGGCAGAGGGAACAGTACTTGTAAGAGCCTTGAGGAAGAAAGAAGCTTGTCTGATGTGTTCAAGGGACAGCAAAAAGCCCAGTGTAGTTGGAGTGCAGTGAATTGTAGGAAGTTGTGTGTGTGTGTGTGTGTGTGTGTGTGTGTACTCGTGTCGGGGTGTCAGGTAGGGCCCTGTGCACCACGATGGGGACTTCAGCTTGGCTTTTACTCAGAGAGAAGAGCCCCTGAAGAGGTTTGTGCACACAGGAAAGACACAATGAGATTCAGGTTTTAACTGCATTCCTCCAGGTGCCTTACTGAAAGCTGACTGGTAGAGGGGCGATGAGGGAAAGCAAGGGCAGAGGCAGGGAGACCTATTGCCATAATGCAGTTGAAAGATGATGGTGGTTGGACCTAGAAGGAAGTAGTACAGGTGGTTAAGAGCTGGGCAGGTTCTGGATTTATTTTGAGAATAGAGCTAGCAGAATCTCTGGGCTGATCAGATATAGAGTGGAAGAGGAAAAGGAAGAGTAGCAACGTTTCTGGCCTGAACGACTAGAAAAAGGGTGCTTCCATGAACTGAAATACTAATAAATGCTCAATGCATGATTTATGTAATTTTGCTAAAACGTGTTAACCTGTTAATGAGTTAATAAATGGTACAGATGAACCTACTTGCTGGGCAGGAATAGAGACGCAGATGTAGACAACAGACGTGTGGACACAGTGGGAGGAGGGGAGGGTGGGATGAATCGGGAGATTAGGATTGACATACATACACTACCATGTGTAAAACAGATAGCTACTGGGAACCTGCTGTATAGCACAGGAGGCTCAGCTCGGTGCTCTGTGATGACCTAGATGGGAGGGATGGGGGTGGAGGGAGGTCTAAGAGGGAGGGGATATAGGTATACATATAGCTGATTCACTTGTACAGCAGAAACTAACACAACATTGTAAGGCAATTATACTCCAAAAAAAAAAAAAAATATATATATATATATATATATGGAAAGCACTTAGTCTAGTACTTAGTACCCAGTCAGCCCAATATAGGTGTTTGCTGTCAACTACTAACAAATTGAGATGGGAAATGTATTAACCCCCAGAATATTATTAGATGGGAAGATGTTCACAGTAGAGTTAAAACTTTTGGTCTTTGGAAATAAAGTGACTGAAATGAGATACTGAAAGACTCTCTGTTGGATGTTAAAGTATAGGAGATAAACAGGATTTTCAAGTAATGACCACAATTCCCTCTCCTTCAATTCCCCCTTTTCACCTGCACGTGCCTTTAATACAGTATTTTTCTCTTTTTTTACTCCTACCTCTTGAAAGTATCCATAACTTCAAAAAATAACACATGCACAAAACATATTAACCTTACAAAAAAAAAAATCTTTGTGTTTTATACTCACTATAGCAATGGAATTTACATTCAACAATACTATTTTAAGTACCATGGAAGTACTTGTATTTTGAAGATACAACGATGACATTTATTTTTTATTGTTATTTTATGTTCTTGAAACTGTGAAAGCCACTACAATGAAATGTAAGTATTAGAGAATGCTCAAATACATACAGATATCCTAACCAGCTTTTTTTTTTTTTTTAAAGCACTTTTGGTTTCTATGCAAAGGTTTGGTTTCTATGTTCTTCTATAGAATTCATTTTTCACTGGCGAATTGCAAGATGACATTTCAAGCTAAAAATATCTGGAATCTTCCTGTTGGCAGAAAAAGGGTCCTGGCTATGGAAATAATTATGTGACTGATTCCATTTGATTCAATTAACTTTGCATCATTTCATTTCTCCTTTGTGAATATCTGGGATCAGGGAGTAGGGGCCCTTCCATAATTACTATTATGACTTCACAGTACTTTTTTTCCCCAGTGGGCATTAGCTTATACCTGTAACTCTCCTTCTGTAGGAAGTATGACTCTATTAAAATGTATGCTCATGTGCCGATTCTATTTCAGTTTAAGTCTGTATGTATAACAGGGCCTGGTAAATAAATAACACTGGGGGCCCAGTAAATAGACAATAAGGTTTGGCTGCTTCGACCAGACCAAGCAACTAAAACAAACACAGAAAGAACAATAACTGCTGGAAACCCCACTCCACCCCCTCCCACCGTGTTTTCCTCTGAAGGTGAGGAGTTAGACAAAACTCTTTGTCATATACTGATTCCGAAATCCACTGTTAAACACGCTTATGTTATTTTTCCCAAAGCCTTACTGTAATTTACAGATCGATATGGCTCTTAAATGGAAGGAACAAAGACAGGAAAAGAATTGGGGAATCTAAGTAACCTCTTTTACTTTTAATGCCACAGCGGTGCTGTGGGCTGTAGTTCTGCTAATTCAGTAAAGGATACAAGTTCTGAGACTAGCGTGCATTCAGCACTGGGACTCAAAATAGCTTGAACGCTGCAAGTTGGAAGTTCTCTGAAGATAGATGTCACAGTTCTTCTTTAAATTCAGGCAGTGAGTTAATGGGTCAGATCATCATCTCCAACGATAATTAAAATGCAGAATGTACTCTCTTTAATTTGGGATAAATTCTATAATGTCTCCTTCTTTCCTCTTCCCAACCGTCTAAAGTTTTGTTTAATGTTGATGCTAAAATTGATAGCTAAACAGTACTTCATGGTTTATCAAGTGCTCTCATATACATTTCGTATTCAATATTTTTACTGGCCCAATATTTTTTACAAATCGTCCTAACAATATCATGATGAAGAAATTATTCATATGATTTCTATTCTTTAGATACGTAATTTGAAACTCTGAGAACAATGCTGGATCACTAAGTACATATAGGTTAAAGGAGCAGAACCATAACTTGAACCACGTCTTTAATTTTTAAAAAACTGTACCCTTTCCATTTCATTACAGTTAAATATTGGTAATTATATTACTAAAAATTCTCTGAGTATTTTCCAGAGGTTTTCAGTCAAGACAGTTGCCCAAGAACAGGGAGAATCACAGTGCAAGGGAATTAGGGTGGAGGAAGGTACTGAGAAGAGACCAAAATTGGCCCTGGATAAGCTACAGAACAGAAAGAGAATACTCTTACAGAGTTTGAATGTGAAATGCACAGCATTTAGCACATTATACAAGTAATGCATTTATCTATAATTTTTACTGCCATATTTCATCAAGACTGCATTTATTATAAGATGCACCACCAAGAGAAAAAACAAAAAACGAAACCCTGTCAATTAAACCATGATACACCATTGATCATAAGATATTTTGAGGTTTTAATAAGTCAAAATGTCAAAAAAGGTACGTCTTAGAATCCAGGAAATATAGTACTGGTAACTGCGGAGGGTATGGGAATTCTCAAAATCAGTCAATATAACCTAACTAGACAATCAGTAAGCGTTTATTAAGTGCCTATGGATGGGTATGAAGAAGCAAAATGCATAATCTAGGTGAAGAGGCTTAAGTGCTACATACAAAATATTAATTGCTATCCTTCAGTTTCACAGTGATGACCACTGGTTGGAGAAAACAAATCTGCCCGTGCAAAAAAAGATGTCTGGGTGTGCAAGTGCCAGGGGGTTATGAGGTATAGGAAGGAGGAGGAGAGAGGGGAATAAAGAGGAGAAAGCAGTTGGGGGAGGGGAGGGTGGCTTGGAGGACAGGTAGGAAGAATGGAAGGAGGGGTCTAACCTGTCCAGGAGCTTCACTGAAATTCATGAGTGGTCTGAATCCTGTGCACACAGATCTCCTGATCCTATTAATTGCTGGGCTGTATGTGAAATGATTCTTTGAAACAACAGCTTTGAAAAAGGGCTTCAAACATTTTTGTAACGTCTATAGTCTAACCCTGATGATTTTTCCATTCTTGTATATTGTTTAAATCACAAAGACTGAAAACTTAGACACTTTTGATACCTCTCAAATTTGAGCTAAATGTAGCTGCCTAAACATTGGACATTGCTTGGAAATTAAATTTTGTTATGACTGGTCTTCAACATTCTTGATGACTTAAAAGCTTTAGATTCTGTGATTAAAGTTAAAAAGTTGCTTGGGCTGAAACCAATCATCTAAATATTTAACTTGGGCATTTTGCATATTTTTATGATTATCAGCACACAATCTGTGTGCTGAACTGGAAAAATGAAATTAGATTGTTTATTTCTAATTAAAAACATTTCTGTTTCTGCAGTGAGATTTTCATAAATAAATTACCCTGTAATGTGAAATAATTGCTTTTGCAATTAACCAAGTAAGAAGAAAAGATACTCAACCTTTTAGCCGTGCATTATGCTCATAAATTTATTGCTAATTGGAAAGGGATAATATCCTGTAGCATCATTAAGCTTCATGGCTAAGTGATAAACTACATTAGACATTCTGATACTGTTACATAGTTGCTTGTGATTGAGGAAAAACTAACCTAGTAATGGTAATTACTTCTTTTAAAAGGAAAAACTATAAATAAATAATAATGCAGAGCAGTTTCATTTTTAAAAGTCAATAATGAATTCCGTCTGCTGCATGCCATTAAAAATCAAAGAGGTTACTTACGTGCGTGCCTCAGATCTTTTTATATCTTTATGCCTTCCATTTAGAAGTATAGGTCGACCCATCAATGATAATGTTATTTTGACTTGTTTGACCAAAACTTAAAGAAAGAAAAAGACGGGCTTCCCTGGTGGCGCAGTGGTTGGGGGTCCGCCTGCCGATGCAGGGGACGCGGGTTCGTGCCCCGGTCCGGGAGGATCCGACATGTCGCGGAGCGGCTGGGCCCGTGAGCCATGGCTGCTGAGCCTGTGCGTCTGGAGCCTGTGCTCCACAATGGGAGAGGCCACAGCAGTGAGAGGCCAGCGTATTGCAAAAAAAGAAAAAAAAAAAAGAAAAAGACAAAAACCTCCTATTGATTTCCCTCCGCATTTCTGTGGAGCCTAAAGGACTTATTTCAATAAAATGCCAAAGGAAAACAAAGGCATTTAAGCAAACTTTTAAGAGGATGGTTAGGAGAGCCTAATGAAATGCATTACCAGTCTTTGAAACCCAGAAAACAAGCATAAGCGTGTGACTTAATCACTAGCATTACCCTACCTGTGCACAACCTTTCAGTTACGGGCAAGATAAGGCAATATGCAAACCTCACTGGCAAATTTCATTTCCTACGAATGAATGAATGAAAAAAGTCACTAATGACATATAAATGGCCACTGGACATGAAAACAGACCCAAAATCACTATGTTTGAATCTATTTCTGGTAGGGCCTCCATATAGAATCACAGCAGCTGCACCTACAGCAAATCATAGACAAATAATGTAGCTGCACGGAAAGTCTTTTTCATATCCTATATTCAGACTAGTATTTCAACAGAGTCACTCCCTCCTGACTGCCCCCAGCAAACATTCCCTTCCTGGAGGTAGTAACCAACAGATCCATATAGGTCATCGGGATTTTGAAAATGTAACAAAGTCACCTTTCTCTGACCTTCTAAAATGACTTGTTTAAAGCTGAGAGCACTTACACATACCTTTACGTGCGCAGAACATTTCTGAGGTCCTCCCTTCAACCCCTACTCAGCCAGCAAAGTGCTGCTCTCAGGAAGACAGCACGGGGATTTTGGTTCCTGTGCTTCCCCGGGTAATACAACACTTCCTTTCTGGGAGAGTGCCCTCTACTCCCGGCCCTGACCTCTGGTGGCAGTGTTTGAGTCTCAAAGGTTTCTGTTTCTGCACTCGGTAAAACCACTGTATCGCCTCCTGGCTGCGTAAGCCTCCCTCTCGTTTCACTGAACATTCTCGAAACAGTGCCAGCATGCTCTACATAATACACTACTAAGTGGACCCTCTAAGTCTATCATGGAGTGAGATAACAGAACTCAGTATCTAACTTCTGTACGTTTCTTATCTTAAAGTGAATCAATGGCGCAGCCACCTTTAACAAATCTCTATTATGTACTCCTAACAGCACTGAGACTCAGCAGACCTGATAAGGCTGGGTCCTAACCTGATTGGTGTTTTATACCTTTACAGATATTTAAATGCTGTTAGCTCATTGTCCAAACATAAGTTTGATTTCTTCTTCTCCAGGACCTCCATCTGCATTGTCATGATATAGTACACACTACTTTGCATTACAGTTATTTCCTTCTGTATTCTTTCCCTGTTAGGACAAGGAGAGAGTACATTACAGCACCTATAATAGTGTGGAAACTTAGTAAGTGAATGAATGAACGAGTCATAATAACTCCCTCTTCCTACCTGCCCCCCACCTCCCCTTAATTCACATTCTGTGTTAGTCCTTTACAAGCAAATGGCACCATCCACAGCCTGGCTCTCTTTGACTCTCAGAATCCTGGAGAAGACTTTGGTGGGTGTTTCCCTTTTGTTGTCCCCAGTCATCACATTTTTATGGGATCCTTCAGTGGCAGCTCACTGAGATATAAACATATGATAACACTGTATTTTATTTGGTGGGTAGGGCTTATTATCATCAGGAAGAGAAAATGTCAACTCAGTAGATAAAAATCCTTTGCGAGTCCAAGGTCTGCTGTCTGCCAAAATAGGTGGGCTCCAGGGGCAAGTTAAAAAAATATACAAGTCATTGAAAACTGTGTGCAGTACATTGTGATGAACTGACAATGCTTATAAAGAAAACAGAGTTCATATTACCACCAGTTCATGACACCGGCATCTCTACGCAAGACAATAAGACCAAGATTTTGCGTGCAGTACAGAACTTACGGCCTTTGCCAAGTTCTGACAGTTCCATGATAAGCTATTCATTGGCTAGTACAGAACCGGATCAAACCAACATGATTTCAGAGGAAAATGGTATAAAATGGCGATATAATTCATTCTCAGATGAAAATTTATGGTATCTAATCTTCTCTATGGAGCTACCGTTGTATCCACCACAAACTATTTGGCTCCTTTAAGGGTTCCAGCAGTATTCCATATGAATGCTATTAATTAAATAAGACAACCTATGTAAAACTTCTGGTAAAGTTCCTGGCACTCCGCTATAAGTGTTTTAACAGCTATTAATTTCTATTCCATTCCTTAATCATACGACTGGCTTATTCCAGTCCTAGATACCATTCTACATAAGAGCAATGCTAATGCTAAACAATGCCTTACATGTAGGTAAGGCTTTATCATTTACGAAGTGCTTCAACTAATATTCTCTAGTTATACACACAGCCACCCTGGGAAACGTTGCTTATTCTCAAAGTTTTGTGGAGTTAGCTATGTATAGAAACTTAATGACAATGTATCCTGGCAGCTTTATATGGTGAACAAAAAGAGAGGCCAGAAGTGTTTTGAAGTTGCTCTAATGTTCACCTTCAAATAATTTCGCATAGCTGCAGACTCCTGGAAACGACAGCAAGCAGGTAGAAAGCAGGAATGAACTGGCTCTTTTTTTAAATCAAGACTTTATATTAGAAGAAGAGACTCACACACAAAAAACCCTAGACAAAACATAAACATATGGTTTTCAGGATCTGCCGAAAATGCAAACGGGTGGCTTTTATATATTTACATCTCACATAGATGGTAATGCTATCTATATCTGCATTGTGTTTGAATTCAAATAATAGAAGTATAAAGACGTACACACATATCAAATACACTTATACACTGGTCATATGAAAAGTACTTGTAAAAACAAATATCCATAGCTATATACATTTCATATCTACACAACACACATATTTCCCAGTATTCTGTCATTTGCTCTTTCTTATTTGCTTTCACTAGGAATCTGATAGGAACTAGATTTGAGTCACTTGTCAGCTAAGTGTAGTTCTTTCAAGGTTTTGTAAGACCAAGTCAATCTTTTAATTGTGCTTAGAACCGGCCATTAGGCATCTGATGACATAGTTTCCAAAGAATAAATACTGGCTCTTGGGCATTGCTTCCTCTTAGCTGTCCTTCAACTTTGGGATCCAGGCTGCTAAGAAGCTCTGTTTTTAAAATATTTTTAGTGCTGTGGTCAGGAATGCCACTGCTTCTACATAACCTCTGGTTTTTATTCTAGATTCTTTTTCCAGTATTTTTAAAATGTATTTCCTATCTTACTTCTTGATTGATTTGCCTTATATTATATGTTACATCATGTAGTTTGATCAATTCGTGATAATGAGACGTTTTATTTCATTGAAAGGTTTTTTTTTTCTTCAATTTTATTGTGGTAAGAACATAACGTTCTTACCACACAGTCTAGTTCTTATCAGATTCCTAATGTGAGCAAATAAGAAAGAGCGCATGACAACATACCGGGACATACGGATTTTGTATAGATATGACACATATATAGATATTTGTTTACATAGGTACTTTTCATATGACCATTTCACAAGTGTGTTTGATATATGTGTGTCTCTTATTTGAATTCCAACACTTAACATGTTAACATGCAAAATTTTGCATACAGTACATTGTTGTTCATTATAATGTAACTTTTTTCCTTATATTTTATTTTTTATTGAAGTATAGTTGATTTACAAAGTTGTGTTAGTTTCAAATATACAGCAAAGTTATTCAGCTATATATATACACACACACATATATATTCTTTTTCAGATTCTTTTCCGCTATAGGTTATTACAAGATAGTGAATTTAGTTCCCTGTGCTATACAGTAGGTCCTCGTTGTTTACTTTATATACAGCGGTGTGTATATGTTAATCCCAAACTCCCAATTTATGCCTCCCTCCCTTTCCCCTTTGGTAACCACAAGTTTGTTTTCTATGGCTGTGGGTCTATTTCTGTATTGTAAATAAGTTCACTTGAATCATTTTTTAAAGATTCCACATACAAGTGACATCATATGATACTCGTTTTTCTCTTTCTCACTTACTTCACTTAGTATGATAATCTCTAGGTCCATCCATGTAGCTGCAAATGGCAAAACTTCATTCTTTTCTATGGCTGAGTAATATTCCATTGTATATATATACCATATCTTCTTTATCCATTCATCTGTCAATGGACATTTAGGTTGCTTCCATGACTTGGCTATTGTAAATAGTGCTGCTATGAACATTGGGGTGCATGTATCTTTTCAAATTACGTTTTCTCTGTATACATGCCCAGGAGTGGGATTGCTGATCATACAGCAGTTTTATTTTTAGTTTTTTAAGGAACCTCCATACTGTTCTCCATAGTGGCTGCACCAATTTACATTCCCACCAACAGTGTAGGAGGGTTCCTTTTTCTCCACACCCTTTCCAGCAAATAATGTGACTTTAAATGTAAAAATTTGTTGTTTTATTTCTATGCGATGGGTAAATCTGCTTGATTACACAATTAGGACTTGTTCAAACTGAACTTTTTTTTGAAGATGGTAGGGATAGGACCCTTTGCTAAAGGAAAATTTATGAAAAAATAGTCTTTCCAATACTTGGGTAATTTCAGAATCTTGAGGTCTTCCTATTTATAGATGTTAATTGTCGGCAGGTAGGATTATAAAAGCACTTTTGCTAATAACACATTACAATGCCAAGGATACAACCTTAACTTGAGATGTGAATTTTACTTGTAGCCTACACCCTTATCAAAACGCATGCTACAGAATACAAAAAGAACGCTTTCCTCCTCAGGTGAAGTGCCAAACAGATGCGGTTAAGATGCCGAGTGATCAGCGGTGTCAGTTCTAAAACAAAGGTTTTCCAGGGGATGAATGCAAGGGGAGGCAATGTTCCCTGGTGGAGAGAAAACATCCACTTCTCTATGAGAAGGGCTACTTATCAAGTATTTAATTTTCTTTTAGAAGAGAAAGGGTGTTTAAGAGTGATTTTTAAAAGAAAATTTGAACTGCTTACAGTAGCGATTATTGCCGGGTATACGGAGGGTATTTCAAGTGTACTAGTCTTCATGGTAATAAATGCCTCACAAAATTCCTATAAGTTTAGTTTGCCTAAAAGAGCTTTCACCAAACCAGATCAGGTAGCACGTAACAAAATTAATGCTGTTTACTGAGCAGCTAGTGTTTGAGGGAAGCCTATGCCAAACACTGGAGTTACAGTGGCGATTCAGTAACCTGATATACGCAGTCTTTTAAATTTTCTTCTTTCTCCTTGTGAACATACTTTCTGAATGAAGGGAAAAAAGCCCCAAGTTCTGTGTTTTTTCCCTTGGGAATAATGTCTCCTATTGAGCAGGGAGCACAATTTCTGTTCTATTTTTCCTCCTGTTATATTTCTCAGCAATCCGCACTAAACAGTCAGCTTGTCTCCTTTCTCTGGGCTGTATCAGCTAACGTAAATATTGCAGAGTGAGCAACAGTTTAGACTCTGGAGGCAGTCTGCCTGGGTTCCAGCCTCCACTTTCCAGCCATGAGGCCTGGGGTAAATTATTAACCTCTCTGCCTCTCAGTTTTCTCACCTGTGAAACTAGGATTTTAACACTTCCTACCTCATAGGGCTGCTATGAGGATTAAGTGATTTAATACGTACGAGAAACTCAGAATAGTACTTGGCATGGAATAAGTACTCAATAAATGCTAGCTTGTTAAATTATCATTATAAAGAGAAAGCTATAGAAGTAGGTGTAGGTATTTCACATATTGCCAGCCATATCAAGATAAGTCATGTTAAGACAACATGCTTTATAATATAGAAATTTATTAGGATGAACTCTTCAAAACAAAGCTTTCCTTAACTATCTGATTTTGAAATTTCAAAATTGTCATAAGAAAAGAGATGCAGAAAGCAAATAAAGGAAAAAAACCCTCAGTTCATAACGACAAATGAGTTTTAAGCTTGATTTCAAGCTCCTATAGTAAGGTCTAACTAAGAAAATGAATGATTCCACACATAAAAAGTTACACAGTACATGAAAATTACTATAGCCTAAAAGAATTATGTTAAAGTTAGTGCTTGATGAAAACAGTTACGTCAATCAATGGTGCCTTGGGACTTACCTGGTGGCGCAGTGGTTAAGAATCCGCCTGGCAATGCAGGGGACATGGGTTCGAGCCCTGGTCCAGGAGGATTCCACATGCTGTGGAGCAACTAAGCCCGTGCGCCACAACTACTGAGCCTGTGCTCTAGAGCCTGTGAGCGACAACTACTGAGCCTGAGTGCCACAACTACTGAAGCCCGCGGTGCCTAGAGCCCGTGCTCTGCAACAAGAGAAGCCACCACAATGAGAAGCCCATGCACCACAATGAAGAGTAGCCCCCACTCGCGGCAACTACAGAAAGCCTGTGCACAGCGACGAAGACCCAACACAGCCAAAAATAAATAAACACATAGATCGATTGATCGATAAATAAATAAATAAATAAATATTAAAAACAAATCAACGGTGCCTTGGACATGGTCTAATAGTGTAATCTTAAACTTTTACTTTATTATAATTATTAATTTAAAAAATTTCCCCAGATATGAATTATATGCCATATAATTTTTTTTCAACAAAAGGGAGACAATCATTAAGATTATGGACATTGAGAAGTGGAAACAACAAAGATCAAGCAGAAGATTATAAAAGAGAAAAACAATGAAATGATTAGTGACTGATTAATAAGAAAAGAAAATGGAATAGATATCATTTAAGAAAATAATTCAAGATCTCTCAGTCACATTGGTCAGAAACAAGTTAGTCCTCTTGAAAATCAGAATGACCTTTTAGCTTTTGTTTTCACATATGTTAACCATATGTAGTGTAGAAATTAAAATTATACTATATTTGATCTATTTAGACTATGTGGCTGGAAACTGATGTAAAAACTGGAATTAATTATTTTATTTTTAAACAATCTATTACATTTCCTGACAAAAGCCATTTCTATAGTTCAAAAGCAAAAGTACTCTCCATCACCATTTAATGGCTGGGAAAAAAAAAAAAAAAAAAAGCCTAGATTTGACTAAGTTAATTTTGGAATAGTCAGGAAAGAATGGGGATGCGAAACAGCAAAAGGAAGATATTTGGGATGTCCAGGCTGTCTGCCCAGCACTGCTACTTTACATGGAACAAAGGCTTTGCTCCACCAGCTTGAAAGAATCTTCTTGTGCCTTGTAAATTATATTGAGGATTTGGATTTTCATCTGAGGGCAATAGGGAGGTACTTAGGCTTTTAAGCAGAGTACCTTTTGACATCACCCTTACAGTTCTCCAGGGTCTGTCCAATTCTGGCTCTTTAATTCTCAGGGCAACATCTCTGAACTAGATGGGACTCTCCTCCCATTGTCCTTGGTCCCCACTATCCTTTTTCCCCACAAAATGCAATCCAGTTTGTGTTCTCAGTCCAAGTAGAAAACCATGAGGACAACTGAAATCAATGCTCAGACAAAATCAGACCTGACAGAGTGGATTCACTACTCACAGGATCCGGCCTAAGAACTCCTTTCCATCATCACCCCCTCTTGCTCACTGAGTTTAACATATGCAGGCTTCTTTGCTGTTCTTTGAACACACCAAGCATGCTCCTGTCCTAACACTTTTGTACTTGTGGTTCCCCTTTTCTTAGAATGCTCTCCCCAGACATTGGCCTGACCTTGCTCCCTCATTCTATTTAAGTCCCTGTTCACTTAGCTCTTCCTTAGAGAGGTCTTTTCTCACTACAGTATCCAGAGAAGCAGCCCCTTACACGTTTTCTCCTTCCTGACACATCACTAACTGATATTATACCTTTATATGTTTCTGCATAGTCCCCCCTACTAGAATTTAAGCTCTAAGAATGTTCATTGCTATAGTTCCTCACAACCAAAACAATGTCTGGAACATTGTAGGAGACCAAGTAATATCTATTCAATGGCCCAACTAGAAGTTGCTGGGCATATAACAGATGTCCAATGAGTACTTGTGGAAAACCTATTAAGGTTTAGACTGAATGAATGTGTACATGCTTTATGCTAGATTAAAAATATGTATTCATAATAATAATTCTATTGCTATTTTATTTTAAATTTGCTTCTAATTACTGATTTGCTAAGACTTGGGGTGTCATGAGTCTTTCCTAGAGTAATGTTGTCTAAATTGAGATTTAAAGAGAGAAATAAATTAGGCAAACAGGATCATGTGTTGAAAAGGTAGGTGGGAACAGGGGAAAGGGAAAGTTCTCAAGGCAGAGAGACTACACGGGAAAAGGCCTGGTGAGGAAGCTTCAACTGCAAGAAGTCCAGTGTGACAGTAGCATGCTACAGGAGAAGATATGATACATCATGGTACAGAGAGAGGAGAGATACGAGATTAGGGAAATAAGCAGGAACCAGGGCCTTCATGTGCCCTGTAAATTACACTGAGAATTTAGATTTTAATCTGAGGGCAATAGGGAGAGCATTAATAAGATCAGACTTGAACTCTAAAAAGTAGCCCCAGTACAGGAGATGGATTGGAGGGGGACACATCCTGAATGTAAGAATGGTCTTAGGAGGTGATGATTATAATCCATGTGATATACGAAGCTAAATAACGACAGTAGGGACTGAAAGAAGTGAATCAATCGAAGCCACTTTACAGGTTAGAATAGCTAGGATTTCTTGAGTGATTATAGCTGCTCTGATGGGGGAGATGTGCTTGGGGTGGTAGAAGAAAGAACCTATTTTGGTACCAAAGAATACTGAAGAGAACTCAGCTTTAAAGGGGGGCATTAGAAAACCAACTGTGGAAAGGCTGGTTTTGAAATACCTGTGGAATATCCTAGGAGATGTCTAATAAATAGTTGTAGGTCTAAGGTTTATGATAATCTTCCCAGCTGGAAATTTAGATTCGAACATCATCTGCTCATGGATGTGAATTAATATTGCTTAGGACAAACATATTCTCATATATTCTTTACCTAGATTCAGCCATTGTTAATATTTTATCCCATTTGTTTTACATTTGTGCTCTCCCTCTCTTTGTCTTCTCTCTCTGACATATATGTATACATACACACACACATAATGTATATATTTGCTGAACCATTTGAGGGTAAGTTACATGCATCATGGCTTTGGCCCTAAATACTCAAGCGTATACTTCCTATGAATATGGATATTCGTGCATACCCCTGAATATGCACTTTTCAATTTCACATTGACAGAATACTTTTATATGATTGTTGTCTGCAGTCCAATTTTGACTACTGACCCAATAATGACTCCGGACAGCATTTTTAATTCTCAAGTTAAGGTTGATTTCTTCTGCTAAGTTTGGCTTTCACAATTACACAAAGGTCTAAGAGTCACGCTAAGTAGTTGATGTTGTTTGCATTTTCCTTCCGATAAAAGAAATAATAAGGTTTGAAAGTATATTTCTTTATGTTACTGAAATCCATCTCCTGCAGCTTTTTTTTTTTAATTCTATGAGTTCTATCATCTACATAAAGGCAAAGCTATCACATGAATAAAAAAAGCGTTGCCCAACTGACCTCCTCGGTATAGTATTTGCTTTGATGCTTTTTTATGAGCAATAAAGCTTTTTAAGCCCCCAGGGAACATTCTTCCTGTTCTTAAGATCACCTATTTTTGTTTGTTTCTTTTTTGTTTTTTGGGTTTTTTTGGCCTCCTGGCTTGTGGGATCTTAGTTCCATGGACTAAGGATCGAACCTGGGCCCTCGGCAGTGAGAGCGCAGAGTCCTAATCACCGGACAGCCAGGGAATTCCCAAGATCAGCTAATTTGAGTTATATTATTTTTTTTCTCCCTTTAGGAAAGTAATTGATAAGGAAAGGATGGAGGGTAGTGGTGGAAGGCGACAAAGTCCAGTCTGTAAAGTAGACTTTATGATTAAAGTCACCTTTAAGAAGTATCAAAATTATAATTCTAAAAAATGTAACGCACCAGAGCATCAGCTAGAGCTAAATTCAGTAGGTTGTCAGCAAGAGCTCAGAGTAGGACGATATAAACCATCAGCATTCCAAACCTAACAGGACCAGAGCTGCACAATGGGAGGCTTTATTTATAGGAAGCCTATCGCACCCACTTGCAAACTTGCTAAACTGGTTTCTGTTTCCTTTGTGGGTGCTTTGGTCAAAGAAGAGAAGCGTGTTTTGGCTTGTCACTGAATGTTGATCTTTAATGGAAAAGAAACAGATTTATCAGAATTATTTACCTCCAAAAGAGTCCTGACTTCACCTTGTTCAAAGCCACTCATAGCTGTGCAAATGGCTTCCTCGCTTCCCATCCCTCTTTTTTTAGATATGAGAAATGGACCTGGGTTGATCTGCAAGCCACGTCAAAGGCAAAGGTTTGATATGTCTTAAATCTCTGATAAAAAATAGTACACATAGCAGTCCTTAGCTGCCCTCGGAAACCACCACCAAGATGACCAAACCATGATACATTTGTCATTTAAGCTACTGGAAGATTTGCCCCAAAAGTACATGAACTTGGGTGTACCTTCATAAGGTATCTGTTTTAGAACCTTAAAAACAAAATCAAATGGTGGGGCTCCAGTATAAAGCTGTAAAATTAGGGGCTTTGAAATCAGACACATCTGAGTTTGAATTCTCTCTCTGCTGCTTACTCTGTTGCTTTGGCTGAATTACATAAAGCTCTCTATCCCCCAGTTGCCTTGATAGTAACAAGGGAGCGATAGCACGTACCTACCAGGGCATTAAATGAGGATTAAATGAGATAACATATGTGACATGTCTAAGTACAATATCTACCATATAGTAGGTGCTTAAAAATAATTCCCTGAGCCCTTCAGCATGCTGACAAGGACTGATTTACTACAAAGCAGAAGGCCTGATTCAAGGCAGAAGGATTGATTTAAGGCAGAAGAGGTGGAGAGGAGGGACCCGAGTCTTCCTGGAGGCGGTGACATAAATCAGTGAAGGAAGGAAAGCAGAAGACAGGCGGCTATGTCATGGTCTAGACGAGGGCACAAGAAGCTCGAACTTGGATAGCACCAGTGAGGAAGACGACTGGAGAGGACTTGTGAGTGTTAGGGAGCACAAGAGACACGTGACTCCCAATGTTCACATCTGCGTGGCAGAGAGAGTGATGCTGCCCTTGCACCCAGCGGGCAGGAAGAGATGGCTTGAGTCAAAAATGGTCTTTTGAGGGCTTCCCTGGTGGCGCAGTGGTTGAGAGTCTGCCTGCCGATGCAGGGGACACGGGTTCGTGCCCTGGTCCGGGAAGATCCCACATGCTGCAGAGCGGCTGTGCCCGTGAGCCATGGCCGCTGAGCCTGCGCGTCTGGAGCCTGTGCTCCGCAACGGGAGAGGCCACAACAGTGAGAGGCCCGCGTACCGCAAAAAAAAAAAAAAAGGTCATTTGAATTCTCAGGTGTTTCCAGGGACCCACAGACTCTTAGGGGGCAGTCGCTCAGCTCCAGCTGGACGTGTGGTGCCTTATGCTTAACAGAAAGGTTAGCACCCAAGTTCTATTTTGGGGGAGTCAGCTACATATAGGTGAGTTGATACCACCGCAGAAAATATCCTCAAGAAAGGAAAAAGTGTACAGAAAGAAGAGAACAGGAAAGCTCTAGACCATGTGTATTTAGGTCAGACGTAACAATCCTGTTCTTCATCTTTCAGCTTTAAAGGCAGGGTGCCAAAACTATGTTTGTAGAAGGTGTTGAAACATAGTGTGGGAGGTTCTACACTCACCTGGTGTCTGGGACATTGGTCAGTTGGCGCCTTCTTATTTAAACAACAAAAAACATTCAGAGAGGGTTTCTTTCTTTATGGGGGATCAAGAATAGCAAAAACTAACATTCCCTGTGTTGCTTCGTGGCAGGTACTCTGGTGTGGTAGGCAGAATAATGACCCCTAAAAGCGCCCTTGTCCTAATCCCCCAAACCTGTGAATATGTTACCTTAAGTAGCGAAGGGGAATTAAGGTTGTAGATGGAACTGAGATGCAGATGAAATGAATTAAGGTTGCTAATCAGTTGGCCTTGAGATGGGAAATTAACCTGGTGGGCCCAGTGTAATCACAAGAGTCCTCCTAGGTGGAAGAGGGAGCCAGGAGGGTCAGTGCCTGTGTGATGCATGTGAGAAAGACTTGATCAGCCATCGCTGGCCCTGAAGATGGCAGTGGGCCACCAGCCGAGGGCTGTAGCCAGAAACCTCTAAAAGCCTCTAGAAGCTAGGAAAGGCAGGAAAAGAGATCCTCCCGTAGAGCCTTCAGAAAGAAATGTAGCCTCCACACATACAGACTTTAGTCTAGTGAGATGCATTTTGGACTTCAGACCACCAAGATAAATAATTGTGCTGTTTTAAGCCACTCACTTTTTGATAATTTGTTACAATTGTAACAGGAAACTAATACATCTGGTAAATAGTTCACATACCTTACTTGAGGTAAGACCTATTATTACCCCCAATTTACCGAGAATTAAAATGAAGAGAAGTCATACCTTGGTCTGCAACCAAAGCCTGTGCTCTTAGTCACTACGTTTCCCCCTCCAAATTCTTCCAAAAGATTGCGTTGGCCAATAAGTTCATTTGGGTTTTTCCATAAGATTTTCGGAAAACCCAAACGAACTTTTTGGCCAACCCAACATCTAGCGAGGAGCCTCAAGTCATCAGCTTTCGTTTTTTACAAAATTCCTCGACATAGTTCTACTCATCTAAAGACAACTACGTCATATTATAATGGGACAAGAATGGATTATAATCGCACCCAATAAAAACAGTATGACCGTCTTCTTGTTAGGATGACTTCGTATTAGTTGCTTTCAACCAGGAATGTAAGAAGTGCCTTGGCACAAATAACTAATTGCCACTCCTTGAAGCTTAGTGTTTACGCTGTTTCAACATCCATAAGAAGTAGGAGCTCTCTGACTTGAGGTCTTTAGCAATGCCCTTGTTCACATTAAATTCTAGCTATTTCTGTTCTGGCTCCTCCCCTCCAGAAGGCGGTTGGCTCAATTAAAGCAGGCCATTAGGTAAGCCTAGGCTGAGTCTTGCCGGAGAAGAAGGAAGAACATCTGACCTGTACAAATAGACCGCAGACAGAAACCAGATCGGCAATGCCGACAGCCGGCCATACCCTACCCTTGTGTTTTAATTTAATTCCTGTAGTTGTAATTTTGATAAACAATTCCTTTTAAAATCATTTTAGTTTTCAAGTGCAAGATAGTACGGAGTTTTTATCTTTATGAATTACCTTATACAGTCAACGTTTCTAAAAGCTTGCCTTTCCCATGAAATCTTTCTCCTCACTCCCCTTCAGCACAAAGGAATGATTTCGCCCTAGTGCAAATCAAAAGTCCCAGAATCTCACCTCCTTCATCTTGTAACATTTCAGGAAATCTAAGCTGAAGAGCGCATTACGCAGCCTCTGGTCTATTAACTGACTGTAACCAGAATGACATCCTGTGCTACCTCTTTGTGCAAAGAGATGCGCGAGTCACATGCACACGCGTGTGCACAGGGCACACAAATACACGCACATCTTGTACACAAACGTGAGCTGCCTAAATCATTTCTGAAACACCTCAATCATAATACATAAACTTTTTGAAAACCACTCTCTGAGAATAAATAAGAAAAGCTTATGTAACAATTATCAAAAGGTAGGGACTGCCTGTATCTTATTGCAAACAGCTGTACAACCATTTGTTAATCAGCTGGGTACTGGAAAGGCAGTAAACAGTTTTATTCAATAAACCTCTTCCTCTCTTTGCCCCGGTTTAAAATCCTGTAATCCGACACTTCAGTAAAGCAACTGAGCTTTGTTACTGCATCTGTCCACAGAAAACAAATGGATGAGTTCAGAAGCAATGAGTTTTAATGCTGTCAAATCTTCTTAGTAAGAGCAATACCCATAGAAATGTACAAAAAGCTGAAAACCAGTATCATACCTAATTTAGAGGATGTCAACAATACTGTATATGACAGAAAGGGGAAAGATGGTGGCATCTAAGTGTTTTTAAAATTCACATAAATATGCATATTTGTCCAACAAATTATGTATTTTGTGTTTGTTCCCTGTTAAAAGATGGTACCAGGGCTTCCCTGGTGACGCAGTGGTTGAGAGTCTGCCTGCCGATGCAGGGGACACGGGTTTGTGCCCCGGTCCGGGAAGATCCCACATGCCGCGGAGCGGCTGTGCCCGTGAGCCATGGCCGCTGAGCCTGCGCGTCCGGAGCCTGTTGCTCCGCAACGGGAGAGGCCACAGCAGTGAGAGGCCCGCGTACCGCAAAAAAAAAAAAAAAAAAAAAAAAAAGATGGTACCAAACCATGAACACAGGAAACAAGTTTTGCACTCTCTTTCCATTAATAGCAATGGCCTTGTCCCGATACAGCCGTGTTTTCCTGTCCTGCACTTCTCGGCTACTAACAACTGGTGTTTTTCAAATAACTCAGCAGTTCATGACTGTGGAACACAACAAACCTTATAGATAAACAACTGGGGAGAGAAGGAGCAAGAATAGAAGTCCAAGTATTTTGGCTCTAAAACTAATTGGTTGCATAAACCTTAGAGAAGTCTTTTAAATTAAACTTAGTAAGAACTCTTGCTGTTCTAACATCTACTTAGCAATATAATTAACTAATGAGATCAAATATTAATCAGCACCATTCATAACTCAAAATAGCTATATTCCATTTGGAATGACCAATGAAAGTGTTACCACATGGAGGACCAGCTTACATGGCGGTAATTTATAAGCCTATGGGGAAGAGCTCAAAAACATGTATTGTCAAATTTATGATTGAAAAAAATCATTATATCACCCATATATATGGTATGCACGGTTTTGTGTATATACCACATGTAGAGAAATTCTTAAGCACACTAAAGCATGTTTAAAGGAAGAACGAAAGGAATGTCTATATGCATGCAGATGTTTGGACATTCAAACCATACTGTCTTTAAGATAACTATGAAACCCTAGTGATGAATGGTGTATGGATGGGGGATTACAAAGTGTTTCTGTTTGCTTGTTGGTATACTGCTTTTTTAGTTCTGTTATTCATATTAAGCTCTATAATTTTAATTGATTTGTCATGGTTTAGATGACAACAATGGAGGCACATTCCACACTTTATGTGGGTTTTGGGTCCGAAGTCCTTGAATAAGTTCAAGGTGGTATGATTCCATTGCAGCTGCAAGTGGTAGACACATCTAGGGATATCACCAAAGTCTACACTTTCCTCTTGTTGAAGAGGTGGACCCATGTCGGCATATGGTTCTCCATGACCATTTCCTTGAGCTGACTGGATAATGAGGTCTCCGCTTGACACTTGACTCAAGGGCTGTTCTTCCATGGGCAGACAGTCTGGGCAATCAGATACTCTCTCAAATTGGAACTGAGAGATGAATTCTGGAGCTCAAAGACCATGTTCTTAGAGCCTAACTGAAGTCATAACGACAAAAGCCATCTGTAAGCTAATGGATAAGGAGGGAAACTAGTCTATACACAGGAGAATGGAAAAGACTTACGCAGAAAAATGGAAGTCAAAGACCTTGGGGAAGCAGGGGAAGAGAGAGACAACCTTGGCTTGTGATTTTCTAGGACCAAGTCCTATGTTCACAAAGCCTGGACTGTGGATGTCATTGTTTGCCCAATCATTACCATCTCTATCTAGTAGGATTGGATAGTTGTAACTTCTTATGACTCAGCCTTGACTAGAAAGAACACTACTATTTAAAGAGTATGAAACATTCTGCTGGAAAAATTTATACAGGTTTCTCATTTGACCCTTACGAAAGCTCTGAAAAATATCACTCCTATTTTATAGGCAATAAAAAGGAAACAGGTAGGTTTTGTTCAACACTGTAGAGCTTTGTCCAACACTGGGATTTTCAATTCGGGACTGTCCATCTCCATTATTCCATCCAACCACCACCATCACGCCCAGACAGTTTCTTCCCAGCAGAAATTTCCTAACAAAATTTGTCCATGTTCATAAATGTCCTTGTTTTCCTAATAACTGACACCATGCCCAGAATTTCTGTAGAATGGTGGAGCTCTCTCACCCCTAACACAATGGTGCCAAACTTGTCATTGGAGGTTTTAGCCCTTATCCTAATTCTGTAAATCTGACAGTACTGCATACAGGTGTTGGGGGCATAATGGCTAAGTGGATTCTGAAAGTAAAGGCTATTTTAAAGAATCATAAGCTTTTCAACTAATCCTTAAGCACACTGAACATTATTAACATTTAAATCAATGTACTTTAAGTAAAGCGCCTTCGTAATGTAGACAGGCCATATCAGCTGAAGGCCTTAAAATAAAAGACAGGTTATGCAGATGGCCAACAGGCACATGAAAAGATACTTAATTATTAATCATCAGAGAAATGCAAATCAAAACAACAATGAACACCAAAAAGAACACAAATAACAAATGTTGGCAGGGATGTGGAAAAAAGGGAATCTTCCTACACTGTTGGTGGGAATGCCCAGCAATTCTACTCCCGGGTATATATCCGAAAAAAAACCAAAAACGCTAATTTGAAAAGATACACACACCCCAATGTTCATAGCAGCATTACTTACAATCATCAAGACATGGAAGCAATCTAAGTGTCCATAAACAGATGAAATGGATAAAGAACATGTGGTATGTATATATATATATATATATATATATATATATATATATATACACAATGGAATACTACTCAGCCATAAAAAAGAATGAAATTTTGCCATTTGCAACAACATGGATGGACTTGGAGGATATAACACGAAGTGAAATAAGTCAGAGAAAGAGAAATACTGTAAGATATCACTTATATATGGTACCTAAAAAATACAACAAACTAGCAAACATAACAAAAAAGAAGCAGACTCACAGATATAGAGAACTAGTGGTTACCGGTGGGAAGAGGGTAGTGGGGAGGGGCAGTATAGGGATAGGGGATTAAGAGGTACAAACTGCTATGTATGAAATAAGCTACAGAGATATATTGTAGAACACAGGGAATATAGCCAATATTTTATAATAACTATAAATGGAGTATAACCTTTAAAAATTGTGAATCACTATGTTGGACACCTGTAACATAGAATATCACATATCAACTATACTTCAAAAAAAAATTAAAAAAAGAAAAGACAGATTTCCTGAAGAAGGAATTAGGCCTCAAGACTACAACACAGAGACCCTGCCTGCGTTTCCAGCCTTCCTGTCTTGTCCTGCAGAATTAGGATTAAAGACTGCAACATCAACTCTTGCCTGAATTTCTACCCTGCCAACTTGCTTTCAGATTTGGATGTGCCAGCTCCCACAATTGTATAAGCCAATTCTTTAAGATAAATCTCTCTAGATAAATAGAGAGTTGGATAGATTATATATTTTTAAATTGTGCGTGTGTGTGTTTCCTGTTGATTCTGTTTCTCTGGAGAACCCTGACTGATACTTAGGGTTTGCTGAGGTTGTTGAGGGTGGGAGAATTTGACTCCGGAAGCGTTAAGGAAAAAAACCGTAGTTTAAAATCTTCAGGCAGTCCTTTGTAAAGGTGGCGGTAGAGATCCTGAGTGGATGGCACTTGGGTTAGCAGACTATCTTAGTGAGTTATTGAAATACGAACACAGGACCAGAGCCTAGACTGGCGAGGGATGGAGAGTTAAATAGCGGAGTGATCTTCCCGGTTTGAGGGAGTACTGGAGAGTTGGGAAGCCAGATGCGGGTTATAGAAACAACTGCAGAAGAAAGGCAGAGGGTCCAGCAATGTGTCCAGAGGCCTGAGTCTGAGAAAGAAGTAACCTGTGGTGAGGAATTGCTGGTAAATTCCCAGGGACAGTGGTGTCTGATACTGAATTTTAGTTGTTTCCTGCTCTTTGCAGGAAACACCTTCACCACTTCTCTCCCCACCTCCAATCTCCAATCAAGTGTGTCACACTCTTAATGTTGTTTTAGTTGTGCCTTGGGAGCCAAAGGAAGAAAGCGTGGGTTTCCAGCTTGAAGCAAACTGGGCAGAGTGAGGTTCTGCACCCACCAAGTGCCTCAGTGGACAGCAATGATTAGAGGTGATAATGGCAGAGAAGTAAGTTGCACATAGTCTGACTCAAAGACAGCCAGTCTTGAAAGCAGTGGTTAAATTGCTTATATACTTAGAAGAAAAACAGTTTAGATAGACAGTAGGCCAAGGATTACAAGTAATAGCTAAGAGCAAGAATTAGGAGTAAGACAATCCCGAGGTTAAATCTTACCCTCTCTGTTTACCAAGGGGGGATGTTGGGCAAGCTATCTCTCTGAACATGATTTCTTCATTTATAAAATCAGTCAACTTACAAAAAAATTCTGTAAAGTCCTCAAAAATCGAGTGCATGTAAAGCACAGAGCAGACTACCCAGCACATAGAAAAAACTCAAACAAAAGATATTTTCATCATTAACAAAGAGAAGCCTGTAGGTCTTTTAATGTGGTTTCCAAACGCCATTTAATAACTGACATATGTGCTTGATGCTGAGCTGTAAAAGGCTTTCTTTTCTTCTGAAAGTCAAGCTTCCTGATTTCACAGCACCCTGGCTTATCCCTTCACCAAAAGGGACTCTCAGCCCTTTCGGCAGTTTTTTTTCCCCTGACCCATTTTTTCTTTTTTTTTAACAAACGTATTTATTTATTTATGGCTGCGTTGGGTCTTTGTTGCTGCACGTGGGCTTTCTCTAGTTGCGGTGAGAGAGGGGCTCCTCTTCGTTGCGATGCGTGGGCTTCCCAATGCAGTGGCTTCTCTCGTTGCAGAGCACGGGCTCTAGGCGCGCGGGTTTCAGTAGCTGTGGCACGTGGGCTCAGTAGTTGTGGCTCGCGGGCTCTAGAGTGCAGGCTCAGTAGTTGTGGTGTACGGGCTTAGTTGGTCCGCGGCATGTGGGATCTTCCCGGACCAGGGCTTGAACCCATATCCCCTGCATTGGCATGCGGATTCTTAACCACTGCACCACCAGGGAAGTCCCCCTAACCCATTTTTAAAAGGTGTTTAAAATATATATATTTAAAGGGTGGTTTAGGTTTTCCCAAAAGTATAATTGTTGGTTTTAGGTCAGGGGTTCTGGCATACAATTACACTGTACAAGCCTGCGTTTTCAAGAGTTTTTTCATTTAATCCCTTCAAGTGTTTAGGTTGCTTCTGTTTATTCTTGATTTTTAAAGCAGTTTCAAGGAATTGCTTTCTAAGACATCTTAGGGGTTTTTTTAAAATTACAATTTGAAGTTCTATTCAAATCTTTATTTTTAGAGAAAATTACATGTTCAATATTAGACATCTGGGCAATATAGAAAAATAATAAAAATAAAACAATCACTCATCATAAGCCCATCACCCATAGGGAACATTATTAAATAATATACACCCTCATACATGGAATACATTTTAAATTACTGATTCTTGAGATATATTATAGACGTTTTAACTGATAGTTTTAGCTCAGAAGGATAATATGGTAGTATTATCTACCATATATTATTTTAAAAATATAGAAAAACAGGATGAAAATGTTAAAGACATTTTTTGTTCTTTCTTTTATAAAGAGAACTTGTATAAAAAGTATTTTAGGGCTTCCCTGGTGGTGCAGTGGTTGAGAGTCCACCTGCCGATGCAGGGGACGTGGGTTCGTGCTCCGGTCTGGGAAGATCCCACATGCCGCGGAGCAGCTGGGCCCGTGAGCCATGGCCGCTGAGCCTGCGCGTCCGGAGCCTGTGCTCTGCAACGGAAGAGGCCACAACAGTGGGAGGTCCGCGTAAAACAAAGCAAACAAACAAACAAAAAAATATTTTACACTGTGTTTTTGGAGGAAAGCTAATTGAGAATGAGGATAGCATCTGATTCTAGACATAATTTCAGGAACTATATCAGAGAAAATTAATTATCTTGCTTTTCATCTGTTTCCCTGACTAGACTGTAAGACTAAGGAAAGCACAGCCCTTTGTGTCTTTTTTCCATTGTATCCCAGTTCCTAGCTCAGTGCCTAGCACCAAGAAATTGCTCGGTAAGTATGTGATGGGATGAACAAATGCTAATGGCAAATGGGCCTTTCTAAGATCAGCCTATATGACATAAGCCATATAAATAAACATGGAATAATACAGAAAATATGAGGACCTTTTTGCAGTTAAGGAACTATATGTATCATCCGTGAAGCAAGTGTTAAAACCCTCAACAGTGACAGACTCTCAAGTGACAATCACAAAACAAACTTGGCAGCTTCAAAGGTTGATGAGTTCTTATCACTGAAATTGTTCTAAGAGAAGTGAATGGCCACTTCGCAAAAATGGTCAAGAAGGGATGTGAGCCTTGGGTAAGAGGTTGGAAGAAACTGCTGTTTAGGTTGGGCTAAATCACGAGGGTAGTAAATTGGAGATCCATAGGCCATGTTTGTTTTGTGGATGGGCTTGTTTGGAAGGCAAACCATATTTATTTTTAAATTGGTTTGAATATCTTTAGATAGGGCATACACTCTTGAAATTCCCATGGTTTCCATCACTCTTATTATTTGCAAATGATGTATATACTTATTTATAGTAGCTGCCTGACCCCAAACAAGCCTATGAGTTTTCTGCTCTTGGATTCTCTAAGGTCTGTTTCAACACTTGATTATAAAGGACAAAGTGACATGTTAAGAGAGTTGTTGGGAGGGAGGGATATAAACTTTACACTAAAAATAATCATCACTGTGTGACTTGCAAATCCTTTCTCTACTCTTTATCCTTGACATTCTAGCCTATGAAATCCAACTCTCATTACACAAGCCTGTGGCTCACTTCGAAGATTTTGTCTGTTATCAAAATATTAACTTAACCTTTCCCATAAGAAACTTGATAACAATCCAACACATCTGTGGACCAAAAGTAAATTAATCTTTTTGTTCCTGGTTGAAGAATAAATATGATCCAGTTCAGATATTTGAAGGAAGATATGGAAAGTAACAAGTCTCTCTAATCATGTAAATATTGAATTCAGGCTCAATGTTCTTTTTGATTTCATGCCATTGAGTTGCAACTGTACGTGATTTTATCAGTGCACGTTGTAAACCACTGTGGTGGACCAACTTCGTGTCCTACCACCGATTTTTACTGTTTGAGATGCTGAAATAGTATCTGATAAAGGGAATGCTGACATTTTCTCCTTTCAGTAATAAACAGCAACTAGGAAGAAAGAAAAGTGTTCACTGTGTGCGAGGAGGTAACACTACCCTCTAATCTGCCTGTCAACTAGCCTCCTTAAATGGAATATGGTCTACTAAGTGAAGCCACTGAACTTGATTCAAAGTCCCCTCTTTCTCATTTGTTTATCATTTTCTTCACAAAAAAAAATCCATATTTTGTGTCAGTTTCCCAAGTTTTATCATATGAAAACTGGAAAAAAAATTTTTTTAATTGAGGACATAAAAAATAATTTTTTTGTACAATATAATAAAATTTACGCTAAAACTCTCAGATTAATAAACCTGTACTTGGCATTTATTTCATTGATGCGAGCCTAAGAGTGATCAATGAATACCTGAAAAACTTAAACACTAAGGCATTATGTTAATTCTTCTAAGCTCATGGAGTCATTTAGCCAATTAGTACTTGGGCCACTGAACAGTCAGAACAAACAACTCAGCTTCTTGTTTTTACAGAAATAGTCTATCACCTTAAAATTAGGGAAAAGGAAACAACAACGCTATTTATATAAAGTAGAAAAGTAATTTAGGATATTACTTGTATTTGAAGCCCAACTTGCCTACAATCTTTCACTGCCTAAATACCGTTCAAGTGGTATTAAATCAAAACTCATATTTTTTCTGGAATAATAGTTTTTTAAATACTGAATAACAGGCTGAATGTTTTAAATTTTTGTGGCATTGGTCAACTTTTTTAAGCCAACAGAAAACATCATCATCTACATTTTGGTTACAGAGTAAGTAATGAAACAGATAACCAAAATTTTCTTTTCATAGGTTGTGTTTCTATTATATTTCAGGAGGTTGGTTGTAAAACTTTGTAATAGTTGCCTAGTAGTGGCTTTAATTTACCACATCTGAACATACCCCAAAGCACATGGTAGTCTTTCATACCAGTTTTCCTGAGGTCTAGTAGAGTATAGGTTTTCATTTTGGTGAGTTAATAAGTCTTTATTTTAGTTGTACTATTACGTTGCTTTTTACATCCAGTTAAGTAAGTCCAGAGATACCCTTGGTCTCCCACTAACATCAACCTCTGATGGTGGAAATTAACTTCTCTCTTAGTTAAATTATAGTTAAGTATTAGTTATAGTGAAGGCACTTTCTTCACAATACTCCACAGCCCCAGGTGTGGAGGGGACATCATGAAGTTGCCTCTGATAATTCTTAGATTCTCTCCTGTCACGGGGTCAAGTGGGAGACCTTGTGATTCTGCAGAGTCTGCCAAGTTGTCTTACCCCCATGGCTCCTTGCAAGACAGGAAATATTACCTTGAGACCTGTGTGTGCTCATGCAGAGAAGTGTTCACCCTTGTGCCTTCCTGGGCTGCATGGGAATTGAGTATGCTGAGTACGAGAACACAGGCTGCAGGCAAAAATTGTCTTCAGGAACAGCTGAAACTAGTGGCAATCTTGGAGGATGAATGAACTTCAAAAATCACATGGTAAACTTGATCCAATAAGACTACAGTCAATTAGCCTGTCAATTAGTGATCCATAATCCATAATTGATCCATAATTGATACTAACCCAAACAGTATAGCATTTTGCAGGGAAAGATATATTCTTCACAAATTCAGCCTCAGTTTAAGGTGATCGTATTTATAAAACATAAGCCACCTGCAAGATATTACATAGTTGTGAGATTAAATTTTCAAAGACTATTTCAAGGGCAAAATTTATACTAGAACTTCATCCTGAATGTATTCCATCTGGATTATGTAAATACGAATATTAAGCACTTCAAAATTAGCAATGGTTCTGCTCATGAGTTTTGTTTTGATAGATATTTTTATGCTTTCCAAAAATACTAGAAGGTACTAGCTGAAATTACTGTACAGCTATGTAACATATACCTTAAAAACGGTTGCCTTTTGAATTCTGCAACCTTTTGGTTCACTTAACACAAAATGTTAAACGTAAGTCAAAATTAAAATATCACCCGATATTCATGAACAATTTTTGTTTCATGGGATACATTTGAGTTGCCAGGGGTGTATTGTAACTTCACACATTCATAATTATGTGAACTCTAAGTATCATAGACTTGCAGAAAAGCAGACTTGCCAAGGTACCTGATTATTTTTAGAAAGTGGTCTAAAATTAAGAGATTAAAAAGCACATACAGCAAGGACTCCGACACAGCATATACATCTATGAATCACTAACATCACGCTGTATGACAATATTTTTCTTTGGACCAAATTTTATTTATGATTAGATTGAATATTTATATATTGCTGGCTCTTGCTGCATCATAAAAAAAAAAGTTTTGCTTTTAGTATTTTCCTTCACTGCATTTCAAGTAGTTACATTTCTACATAAGAAAACCTAGGCACAGAGTAGTAGCTGGAAATTGCCTCTTTCCGCTCTACTTCTCTGAATTGCATTTGTTGTTCTGAAAATCCAGTTAAGCAAAATTATCTGTACGTTCTGGTTAATTGAAAGTTTTCCTAAGATTATTTATGAGGATTTAAGGAACTTGGGCCCAAATCAGAATGCTTTAAAAACTCACAATAAAGAAGAGGACTAAGCAAGAGTAATGCATGAAGGAACTCTCTACTGGACAGGCTCTGGTCCCATGCAATGTCCCTGGCATAAAAAAAGAGGACAAGTTCTCTACAGCCATGAACTGTATATAAACAAGAACTAATAAGAGGTGGTTTGATTTAACAGGGGAAGCACCTGGGCTGACGTCCTGGTTCTGCTACTTCTGTGTGACCTTGGGCTTAAAAGATGATGACTTTTCTAAGCCTCTTATGCCTCATCTGTAAAATAGGCCTCATGGTTTTGTGGAAATCAAATGAGACAATGTGGGTCAGAGGGCTTTGTCTACTTGAAGGCCCTTAAGGAAACCTGATATCTTAACAGTCGAATTTTCAAATTAGATTACTCTGGTGTATTTTTCCCCCCCACGGCAGCCAGCAAACTGCCACTATTATACTTGGAGCGGGTGATCAAGCGTAAGAAGTTCCCAAAGTTGTATTTCTGCTGTGAGTGAAAAATGGAAATAACTGGGGAATGTGGGTACATTCTGAGCCAAACATATACGGCAGGTGAACAGGACGATGATGCCAATGACCTCTACGATCTCCCTCTGAGTTAATGATGCCTACTGCTAATTGTTGTGACCAAGCAAGTCTCAGCCACTCAGATAAACAAGATGACTGTGGACATTTCCCACCCATATGCAAGATCAGTGCTTAGCAAAGAGAAGATGAAGCAGTAGGTAACTCCGAAAGCAGGAATCAAACTCCAGGGAGCACAGTTTACTTCCATGGAGTGAAAGGAAGGCAGTCGGAGTAGGACTGGGAAAGTGCCAGAGGTTGGTAAGTAATTCTCAAATTCTGAGTTCTAGAGAGGCCTAGAGACAGGGAGGAAGGAGTTATCTCTATTGCTGTAGTGACCGAGCTGTGACAAGGACAGGAATCACTTGGCAGAAGTAAACGGAAGTTATTAGCAGAAGCGGGGAGCCAGAAGGAGGACCCTGATGAAACATTATGCTTGCAGAGGAGGCACGTGCGGAAGGGCAAGAAAAAATATAGAAAGCGGGAGGGAAAGTTTGATCTGGTCAGATTATGGATTTCACCACATCCAAGCTGCAGGACACCTCCGGAATAAGTTTAAAAAGTTCTGATGAAGGCTGAGGATCATTGTGTAGGGCTCTGAAGAGGAAGTGTTGAGACAAATTACAGTGACCAGGAGAAAGCTGTTGAAAGCCCCCGACCTAGAAGATTTTGCATGAACTGCAGCTTCCTATGTGGTCTGAACAACTGATTAATCACGTTGCTCGTTCATCAGTTGAAAGACCCCACGTGTAAAATAGCTAGCTAGTGGGAACCCGCTGTATACCACAGGGAGCTCAGCTCGGTCGGTGCTCTGTGACGACGTAGATGGGTGGGATTGGGGGTGGGGTGGGAGTGAGGGCCACGAGGGAGGGGACATATGTATATATTTAGCTGATTCACTTCGTTGTACAGCAGAAACTAACACACCATTGTAAAGCAATTACACTCCAATAAAAAAAATTAATGAATGGATGAATGAAGAAAAAAAACCAAAGGGGAGGATTTATACCCAAAAAAAAAAAAAAGAAAGACCCATATGGACCATAAACTGTGCTAACCACTGGGGATACAGTGAGGGAGAAGACATAGTCTCTGCCCTCCAGGAGCTCACCAGACAAGCAATTACAGAAGAAGCAGTTAGTACTATGATAAGGATAAGCAGGGGGAGCTAGGGAAACACATAATTGCTGGGGTACAAAATTCAGCTTTGGTGGAATCAGGGAAGGCTCACCAGAAGAAGTGATGCCCAAGTAGAGACCAGGAGAACCATCTGAGGGTAGCCAGAGAAGGTGATGGGGAACCGCATGTGCAAAGGTCCAGAGGCAAGAGGGCTTGGCAAATGGGGAAAAGGAAGTAGCTCCGTATGGCTGGAATGTGGACAGTGAAAGGTAAATTGGGAAGAGATGGTGTGAAAAGGTAAGCAGAAGCCAGATCATGAAGGGTCTTGTGAACAAAGATCAGCGGAATGGGGAATCAGAGGGAGGCAACGAGGAACCACTGAGGGGTAAGGAAATTAAGCAAATCTTTAAGCTTCATTACTTTACCTAAAAAAAAACAGAAATCATCCCACCTGTCCCAATGAGTTATAACGAATATCAAATAAAAATGTATGAAAAGACCTTTGTATACTGTAAAGCTTTATAAAAATATATTGTAATATTATTCCCTTCCCTCAATTTGTAGAACTGTTTATATTAAATCTGTCTTCTCTTCTTTGCATTAAAGGTATGAATTCCATCAGTATACACACAATGTGCCAGTTCTTTATCACTTAGCTTACACTGCTTTGACAAATGGAAAAAAAGAGTGGTAAACAGTAAAAAACACCTATCTCCTCTCTGTATTGCCCAAAAGTCACATAAGGCCCTCCCTGACCTGCCTATTTAAAAATACAATGTGCACACCCCCATCCCCGGTCCCTCTTAGCCTGCCCTACTTTTACTTTTTCCATTGCACTTATTTCCTTCTAACATACCAGGACATTTATTATTTATTAGTTCTGAAATATAAGCTCCTTGAGAGCAGGATTTTCATCTGTTTTGTTAAATGATGGATCCCTTGTACCTCGAAGGGTGCTTGGCACTAGTAGGTGCTCAACAAATACTTACTGAATTAATTGGATAAATAACTAGATGAAAGGGAAGTTCAGTAGAAATTGTTGCTAAAATGTACATTTTCAAAGTAATTACAGTACGTAGAATTTACAAAATTAAGAAGAAACACTTGGAATGCATTTTCAAAATCTAAAGCCTCTTCAACACTCTGGTTTACAAAGGTTTCTGTTAACTAGTCTCCTCTGACCTGGATCTCATAACAGCCAGTAGCTAGATATGCCATAGATCACATTTCCAGAGCACGTATTGAATTCTAATTTCAGCAGGTTATTGAGAATTCAACTACTTCTCTAGGAGTTTTATTTGCCACCTTTATTGAATATGTCTTGTTCCTACTATGCCTGTTGGCCTGTTTACAAGCAAGGAGGAAAAAGCCACTTCTATCATTATTACATAGGTAAAGTGACCATAAAAACAAGACAAATGCTGTCTTTCTTACTTTTTTTACCCCATGAGGTACAGTGTTGGTGTTCTTAAAGGACATAATGCCTCTGTTTGAACAGATAATGTAATGATGCAACTGGTTGTTATAAAGCAAAAAGCTAGTTCTGTGCATGCATGCTCTTTTTTCAGAGTCCAGGGACCCGGAGCCTATTATAATTTTAAAGGAGGGGTTGCAAAATGGTGGTCCACAGGCCACATCTGGCCCTCACACAGAAGAGTATGGTTTTGACTATAAGTTTCAAAACTTTTTTTTTAGTACGCGGGCCTCTCACTGTTGTGGCCTCTCCCGTTGCGGAGCACAGGCTCCGGACGCACAGGCTCAGCGGCCATGGCTCACGTACAACAAAAAGAAAAAAAAAAAAAAGATTATAATCTAACAGTCAATGAGACAGGTACTTAATGCATATCCTAGAACAGAGGTTAACACAGGAAAACTATACCTGGAATACTACAGAGTTCAAAGGATAGAATTATTATACAGTTGAGAGATCAAAAAAAGCTTCACAAAAGAAATCTTAAAAAAGGTTGCAATGGAAAGGAGGAGAGGGTTCAAGGGGGGATTCTAGGTAGAAAAAAACCCTGAAAAATGAATAGGACAGGGGAACATGGGGGACTATTTAGGAAACATGAAGTGGTTCAGTATTTCTAGGGTGTGTGTAACGTTTACATAAATGGTGGAAACGGGTGGTGATGTGTAACGTTTACATAAACGGTGGGAATGGGTGGTGATGCTTTAATAATACATTGGGTCCATCATTGGGAAGGCACTGAAGGCCAAACTGAGGATTCTGGTTTTAATTCAGTAACCACTGTCTCAGATGTTCTTGAGCAGAATAAAGTTAGTGATAAAGAAGGCATTTTGCCGAACTCTTGGCATGCATTATCTCATTTAACTCTCATGACAATCCTGTGGAATATGTACTGCTATTACCTCTGATTTTACAAATTGGAAAACTGAGCTTAGAAAGATTAATGTTCCCATGGCAAATAAATGGGAGAGCTGGAGTCAAGCCCCTTTACGATTACAAAGTCCCTAAACATAAGTGTTCTTCTCCTTCGACAAGTCAGAGCTATGTTTTGGCAATAGTGGGTAAAATGAGTGAAAATGGAGACAAGGATAGAAGGACTATTGCATTGTTCAGGTGAGAGGCAATGAGGACCTGAAGTGGTAGTGGAAATGGAAAGGAGAAAGCTTGTCTGACTGACATTTCAGAGGAATATTTCAGACTTAGAAACTGGATGTTCAGGAGAGAGAGTGTTGATAACATAAGTTTTAAAGTTGGGTGCTCAGCAGAATGGTAGTACTACAGAAAAAAAAGTGGAAAAGGGTGGAACAGGTTTCCAGGGATAGTTGAGCTTGAGGGACCAAAGGAATGTTCAGGTGAAGATATGCAGGAGGCATGATGGCTGGAATGCTAGCAGCCATGTGAAAGATGAAAGCCACGTGCTAAGGAAGGCAGAACAGAAAGACAGAGCCCAGTGACTTTGTGGAACCTGAACTGCCTATCTTTGGTCATTCTGCATGAGTATAAAGGTTTAGTCTGACTAAATATTGTAGTTGTGTCTCTGTTACCACAATCTAAATGTACCTCCTTTTTGATACAAATATTATATATATTTTCACTGACATAATGAAAAAATTAGTTCTGATTGCTATAATTGTTTTCACCGATATCCACAACTTATGGAAACAAGGTTGGGGATTCTCTATCATTCCATTATAGACATTCTGCTGTATTTATGGAACGAAGGGTTTTGTCCTCTCATAAAGTACTAATCCAGATAAAGTTGATGTAAAGTAGGTAAAGGGTTTTAGAACAATTTATGCAAAGTTTGGGCAAGGAGAAAAAATTTTAAACTAACAGGAAATCGAAAGTATGTAAAATTAAAAGTACCCTACCTTACTGCTGGGAAGAGAGCTTAGGAACAGAAAAGGATTTTCTAATTAGAAACATGAGAGTTGGTCTTCCTACTTTTCTAAAAAGAGGTATCAAAAGAAATCTGTTGCTAACTACATGATTTGGGATTCTAGGTGCTGTAAGGATCAAGCTAAGGACACAGGGATTCAGTTGGCCATAAATCCAATCTCATTCCCAAATGGGTCACATGAAGAAGGAAATCAGAGGGAGCTTCCAGTTGCATTTGATGACGTGACACATGATTGAGGGAGGTGACTGTTCCATTGTCTGATGAGATCTGGAGTAGCCTGCCCAGTGCTGAGTGTAAAGGGGATACTGGCAAACCAGAGAACATCAGAAAACAACAAGGCTGAAGGCTATGGTGAGAAGAAGGGCTGGAGAACTCGGAATGTTAGGTCTCCTGAAGAGGAGGCCCAGATGGGACAGAAGTTACCAATCTCCTAACTAGTTGCCCTTTACCAGCTCTTGTTTTCCTATAGTCTGTTGTCCTTTCAATATCCAGAGTGAGCTCCTTAAGTCAGGAATAAGGTTACTCCTCTGATTACCATTCTCCAGTGGCTCCCTCTTACACTTCAGAATAAAATCCAAGCTCCTCGGCGTGAACTGGCCTCTGTTACTTTCTCTGCAGGCTGCTCTAATATAGGGTCTTTTTTTTTTTTTGGTACGTTGACATTCCAGACTCACTTTCATCTCCTGGCCTTTGCACCTGTTATTACTTCTGCCTGGCTTGCTTTCCCCTAGATCTTCAAAAGCTTGGCTTCTCCTCTTCATTTCAGTGTCATCTCCCCAGAGAAGCCGACCCTAAGCATTCCTGGAGTCAGAAGTGGTTTTGTTTCAAATCCTGGTTCCACGTCTTAGGATCATTCTGGCCTTACCTCAGTACCTTCAGCTGTAAAGTGAAGTAGCTACTTGGAGTTGCCGTGAGAATCAAATCACAGAAAGCCTTTAACTGAACAGTGCCTTTTTAACTTTCTGTATTCACCATGACCCACAACTATGAATTAACATCACTGTTGTTTAATGCATCTATCATAACCTTAAATTATTTTATTTATTGATATTTTCCCTATTTTTTTGTCTGTTTACTCGTGCAAGAATATGAATTCTGTCAGCGAAGAAATCTTGGTTTTCTATTCTCCATCTTCAGTGCTTCTGACAGTATCAGGCTCATAGTAGGCACCCAATAAATAATGTGTTGACTTTCAATTTAATGAGGGGAGAGGCAATATGACAAAGCAGGGAGAAGTGACTTTTCAGTAGCCTAAACCTGAATCTTCCACCATCTGTGTCATCTTGGTCACTTTTGGGGCGCCTTAGTGAGATTCTGTAATATGGGATACAGTTTTGTTAATTTTATAAGGGTTCCACGTGTGAAAAGGTACAATTATGTATCAGGCAGCAGGGGGCAGCAGTGCACCAAAAATGCATCTGCAGCTCTAGTCCAGGCATCCTGTGTTTTCCCTCGAGCTGAGTAACTTGTATTTAAATATTCCATCAAGTCATTACAACCTGTGAGATAAGGAAAGAATCGATATCTTGAGAGAAATGATGTGTAAACTATCTTTTCTTTCTGTAAAAACTGTTTTCAATTCAAGGATCAAGAAAAACTCACTCTTCTGATTTTATTTCCACATGGGAAGCTGTTAGTCATGGGACGCATTAGAATTGGATTTAAGGATTGGGGTGATGGTAGGTGATGCTTTCAGTTCTACCTTTTACTAGCTGTATGGCCTTAGGAATGTTGGGAATAAGTGGCTAAGGATAACTTACCTGTAATACTACTATTCAATTCTCAGGCCAACCCTATGAGCTAGATATTAAAACACCAAACAGGGAGAGATTAAGTCATCTGCCTAAAATCATGCAGCTGAGATACACAAGCCCTGCTACAAAGCTGTTAACTATTACGTTATATTATAAGAATGTGCTTGGTTTAAAAGTAAACAAGGGACTAGAAGAATTTCTTGCAAGTAAATGAAAACTAAGAAGCAAGAAAAATTTTCTTCTTTGCTTGAAAAATTAGATCATTAAACAAGAGGTTCAATATTCAGTTAATTCAATACCTGGCAGATCTACCAATAGTAACTGAAGATAATTTGAGACTCCTTTTGAGACAGATTAAATTTCCACACGATCATCCTACTTGTTTTTTTTTTTTTTTTTTTTTTAATATTTAGATCATCGTTCAGCTGGCCTTACTTTCATGGGTCTATCCTGAGTAATTTCTTATCTAAATCTGTAACTTTCCCTTCTCTGTTCTCAGGCATTCTATTACCTTTTTGGTTTCTGTTTTTCCTTTTCCCAAGCTCAAAAATAATGCTAATACACATCAGTTCAAACATTAAAATTTTCATCTAGAAATGTCATAAGCAAAGGAAATACATGCCAACAAGAAAGGGAAAACATGCAGGAAGGGGATACAGAAAGGTTTCAAGAAGAGAGGAAGGAGAAAAGCCAGGTCGTAATGTTTATGTGGGCACGGCCATGGCCACGTGTGCATACATGTCAAAGAGAAACTCACGGATGATTATACTTTGACCTCTTTGGACTTCTATGAGAAATCTAGCCTATTCTTTGAGAACATTCTTTATTCAAAATCCATCTTAAAAGAACAACCATAAAGATCTTTTTTATTTTCAAATACAACTATACAGTCACGAAAAGCAAGCTTTCTAGAGATATTACTGTGAACTTCAAGCTGACCCATAGTGCTGCCTGGCATTTGTACTGCATTTTCCTAGTTATTCACTCTCCCACTTTCCTAGATGATGACTTCACACCATTTCCTCTTTCCTAACAGCCCGAATAAACTCTTCCTCCATCCGTATCCTCAGATGATGATCTTGCTACCTAATTTACTGAAACAGTGAAGCATTCCGAGGAGGACTTCCACAGACCCTCAGTATCACACTGACCCACCTCCCAGCATCTGCACCCACCCACTCAACCTCTCATCTGCTCCTACCTTAAGCTCATTTATCTCCCTCCCCTACTACTTATTCGAAGACAAACCTTCTGAAACTCTCCACTCTCCTCTACTTTGTCAACTGTTTCCCTCTCTGCTGGATCACTCTCATTCACATAAAAATATGATGCTATTTCTCCCATTTTAACAAAGCCTTCTCTTGACCCACTTTACGCCACGGATGAGCACCCCTTTCTGCTGTTCCCTAGGCTGAAAAAAAAAAAACTTGAATTTTTCCATATTCACCATTTCTAACTTCTCCTTTCCCATGTTCTCTCCTAAATCCACTCCAACAGTGGTGGCAGGCTCACCACTGCACTGGTCTTGTTAAAGTTATCAATGACCTTCACCTTGAGAAAACCAATGGCCATCTCAGTTCTCACTCAACACAGTGACCTCTACCTCCTTCTCCACACACATTCTTCACTGGGCTCCATGACATCACCATCTCCTGGTTGTCCTCCCACTGAGCTGGTTCCTCCCTCCATCTCTTCTGTCAGATTTCTTCTTCCAACACTGGAGACCTCAGGCCTCAGTTCTTGGTCATCTGTCAATGCTTACTCTTTTGGTGAGCTCATCTATGGCTTTTGTTACGTCTATGTTGAAAATTCCCAAATTAATATTTCCAGCATAGATGTTTCTCCCCAACTCCAGATTCATAGAGCCAACTTCCTGATTCCCCACTTGGAAGCCTAGATAACCTCTCAGATGTAACATGTTCAGAAATAAACTCATGAATTCTCTGCAAACCTGCTCCACCCATGTCTTTCCCACCTTACATGAGGGAAAATCCTTTCATTTGCTTTGGCCAAAAACCTTAGCAGAATACTTGACTCCTTATTTTGTTTATTTTTTACTTTCTCTCTGTTCTTTCACACTTCATATTCTAACCATCAAGAGAATCTGTTGGCTCTACATTTAAAATATATCCAGAATGTGACCACTTCTCACTACTGCCATCACTGCCATCTTGGTCTGAAGGACCATCATTTCCCACCTAATCAGAGCAACAACTTCCTAAGTGGCGTCTCTGCTTCCGCCCTTGGTGGTCCACCAGTCTATCCTCCACATTCCACTTAGAATGAGTCATTCAAAATGTAAGTCAGATCTTGTCACATCTTTTCTCAAAATCATTAATAATGCTTCATTTCACTGAGTAAGAGCTGTAGTCCATTAACCCAGAATAGAAGTTTCTAAGATGCCATATGATCTGGTCCATTATCTCTCCAAACTCATCTCCCATTTATTCTTCCCTTGCTCACTTCTTTCCAATCACACTGACTTGGATGTTCTTGAGACACATAAAGCAAGCTCCTGCCCCGGGGCCTTTCTTCCCTTCTTCCTGGAATTCTACTTCCCCAAGTATCTGCTTTGCTAACTCCTCAATTCCTTAAAGTCCTTGCTCATCTTTGCCATCTTCTCAATGAGGCTTACCCTTACTACCATTAAAGAAAATTGCAACACACCCCCTTCCCTGGCACTCCTGATCTCCTTTACCTAATATGACATTTAATTTACTCATTAGCTCTTTCACTTAATTTCCTATACAATTTACTTATTTACTATGTTCATTCATTTTTTTGCCTTTCTCTACTGATATATATGCTCCATGAGAAACTGAATTACTATAGTATATAGAATGGTAAATAATGAGATAATGTAAAAGTTTTTTTTTAAGTATTAAATTCAATCAGGCCAAAAAGATAACTGCAAACTGGGTAACAGGTATATACCTAGTAAATTAGTTCAGACAAAAGCTGCCTGAGGTGATAGGAAATAAGTGAACAAGGAATGATGTGACTCACTAGGTGGTAAGAAAAGGGATGGGCTTTAAAAGTGACATTAAAAGAAGGGACTTGGCTTGTCAACCTGTATTTGGACAGAATTTTCCTAGAAGTAGCACTGAGAAGTCCAAGAATCACCATCCACAACCAAAATCAATGACCACAGTTGCTGCAGTAGAGTGGAGATGATGATAAGTCTCTTTGGTTGAACGGCTAACTTTTAACATGAGGAAAGTACATCCGCAAAAGTGCAGAGATGCTGAAATGAATATTGCTCAAGTTGGGTTTATAGAAACTTGTGAATTTTCTAATCAACATGATGATTTGATTATACATTGTAAGTTTAGTTTTAACTTTTAGCAAAGTTCCACACGAACTAAAGGAGCCCATACTTAGTTCTCCTGGGCTTCTTATAAAATAAAGCAGTTCTTCCAATCCCTTCCTTTTTCTACTCCCTAGAGCCAATCACTCTGAACTCTTTTAATTCGGACCTGCTCCGGCCTGAACTGTTGTTATCTAGGACAGCTCTTAGTGGAACTGTCCTTCAGAAGATTCCTTCACTTCTCCCTTATGTATGGATATATCCTGCTTTCTGAACGCCATAAATTTTTTTTTCTTGTTTTATTTTCTAATAATGATGGCACATCCAAGAAAGGGGACGTGGGAGTGAAATGTTAAAAATGTGCATTACGAAAATGGCTTTATTCTACTCTCACATATTATTTATAATTTGAGTAAAATTTCTGGTAGGAAATAATTTACATTAGAATTTTGAAAGCAGAAGTCCTATACCATTCTGATTCTTGATCCATTGATTACGTATGTCACCTTGAAGATCTGAGGATCCTTTCCTTATTACCAGTTTTCTCAAGTTTCACGATAATATGTCTATGTGTGGGCCTATTTTTATTTATTGTTCTTGGTAATAGGATCTTTCAATTTGGAAACTAATGTCTTCCAGTCATGGGAAATTTTGAGTTATTTCTCTGACTTTTCTCCACTCTATTTTTCCTTTCGTATCTCTTTCTGGAACTCCTGTTTGGATGATGGACTTCCATGACTGGTCCTCTAATTTCCCTTTTTTTTTTTTTCCTTTTATTTTCATCCTTTATCCTATTATCTTACTTTCGGGAAGATCTCCTTCAAAGCTTTTACTGAGTTTTTAATTCATGCCATTGTATCTTTAATCTCTTAGAGCCTTTTTGTTTTGTCTTGTTTTCTAAATATTCCTTTTTGTATCTCCCTATTTTGGTTTCATGGATACAATGTATTTTATCCTTTAGAGAATATTACTGATGTCTTTAGAAGTTTTTCTCTCTTCCTGTGTATTTTACATTCTTTACAATTCTTTTCCTGTGTGTTTGGTTTGGTCAGTGCTCTCATATTAAAACAAAATTTTTTTTTTTGGCTGCACCCCGCATGGCTTGTCTTGTGGGATCTTAGTTCCCCGACCAGGGATTGAACCCGGGTAGTGAAAGCACGGAGTCCTAACCACTGGACAACCAGGGAATTCCCTTAAAAACTTTCTTAATTTAAGGCTGTTTAAATTAAGAAACATACCTCAATAGCTTTCCTATTTAAGAGTGGGACACTAAAAAAGCTGATTGGAAGTGGGGCTTGGTTAGTTGCATTGTTCACTGTAAGACGCTCTAGTTGAGCTGATTCCTAGGAGGATTCTTTTTTTTTTTTTTTTTTTTTGCGGTACGCAGGCCTCTCACTGTTGTGGAGCACAGGCTCCGGACGCGCAGGCCCAGTGCCCATGGCTCACGGGCCCAGCCGCTCCACGGCATGTGGGATCTTCCCGGACCGGGGCACGAACCCGTGTCCCCTGCATCGGCAGACGGACTCTCAACTACTGCGCCACCAGGGGAGCCCCCTAGGAAGATTCTTAATATCAGTAACGAGGTCTTTTCTTCTGGGTCAATCTACTTTTTAAACAGATATTATTTTAATTCTACCTTTATTCCTACTTTGTGAAATACTCAATATCACCAACTGCATTTCAGGAGTTCTGCACTATAAATTTCGTGCTTCTCACTTTTCCCAAAGTTAGCCTTAGCTTTCTTGAGTCTGCTAAGCCATCTGCTTTCCAACTTCTGAAATATTTTAACTGTTATTTCCTCTCTATATTCCTTTTAACCTACAGTGCCTTCTTAAAAGAGAAAAAAATCACTTTACTGTCATTTCAGTTGAGCATCAAAAAGGAACAGACCTTAATGGCTGTGTTTAATCGGCCGTCTTTAACTGGAAGTCTTGCTTCCAGCCGTGACTTTAAGATGTTCGAAATACTTAGGAGCATCTTATTGCTTGTTTTTTTTTTAATGTAAGTCACTATTTTTAGAAATTGAGGTATAGTTGATTCACAAATATTATGTAAGTTTCAGGTGTACAACACAGTGATTCACAATTTTTAAAAATTATACTCCATTTTTCGTTAATATAAAATATTGGCTATATTCCCCATGCTGTACAATATATCCTTGTAGCTTATTTATTTTATATATAGTAGTTTTTATCTCTTAATCCCCTATCCTTATATTGCTCCTACTCCTTCCCCCTGGTCCACTGGTAAACTCTAGTTTGTTTTCTATATCCATGAATTTGTTTCTTTTTTGGTTATATTCTCTAGTTTATTTTCAGATTACACATATAAGTGATAACATACAGTATTTTTATTTCTCTGTCATATTTCACTAAGCATAATACTCTGAAAGTCTGTCCACGTTGTTGCAAATGGCATTATTTCATTCTTTTTTATGGCTGAGTAGTATTCCATTGTGTGTGTGTGTGTGTGTGTGTGTGTGTGTGTGTGTGTGTATGTATACATATATATATATACCTCACATCTTCTTTATCCATTCGTCTGTTGATGGACACTTAGGCTGCTTCCATATCTTGGCTATTGTAAATAATTCTGCTATGAACATTGGAGTGCATGTATTTCTTTGAATTAGTGTTTTCGTTTTCTTCGGATATTTTACTAGGAGTGCAAATAAATCTCTTCGGATATTTACCCTGAATCATATAGTAGTTCTATTTTTAGTTTTTTGAGGACCCTCCATACGGTTTTCCACAGTGGCTATACCAATGTATTACATTTATAGATTTGATTATTAGTTTTACAGGAGTTGAGTGCTTAGAAAGTACTGGCTTATTACATTTTAATTTGTCCCATTAAGCATTTATAATGTTTGTTAAAAATGACATAAAAATCATGATTTGTTAAAAATCATTTGTAAGTGTAGTTTAAAATGTTTAAAGAAGCTTATTTAACTAGATTTGTGAATGATAGTAAATTTCAGGCGAACTTAATCTGTTAAATTTATGACTTAATGGAATGAAGTGACTACAGTTTTATAAAAAACAGACTTATGAATTGTGCTTAAATCTTAAGGAAAAACTATGCTAATTAATATTTAGTTTACAAAAGTTATTTATTTAAACACAAATAACTTTAAAAAGCCTTTTTCACAAAAGACTACCCTTCCTCCCAACTGAAAACCTTGTTGATGAACCTGAAGGTCATTATGCTAGGTCAAATAAGCCAGATACAGAAGAATAAATACTAGATGATCCCAGTTACATGAGGAATCTAAAATAGTCAAACCCACAGAAGCAGAGAGTAAATTGGTGGTTACTAGGACCTATGAGGAAGTAATAGTCAAAGGGTACAAAGTTTTAGTTATGCAAGATGAATAAGACCTAGAAACCTACTGGTCAACATATTACCTATAGTTAACAACAGTGTATTATATACCAAAATTTTTTTCTAAGGGGGTAGAGCTTATGTTAACTGTTCTTATCATAAAAAATAAATAAAGAAGGTGGGAGAAAACTTTTGGAGGTGATGGATGTTTATGGCATAGATTGTGCTGTTGCTTTCGTGGGTGCATACTTACCTCCAAACCCATCAAGTTGTATACATTAAATGTGTACAGTTTTTTCTTTTTTTTAAATGCAGGTTTAGGTCTACAGATTTGATTCTGAGCACCTGACAACAGCCAGCTCCTTAGCCATTCTCTCCAAAGGAGTCCCCCAAACGATGGCAGTTCGGGGGTTAAAAGACTTCCTCACTGATAAGATACTGGATGTAAACTTGTTTGCTATGTTCACAGAGTGAGCAGGGATGTATCCATTGGTACCACCTGCCTCTTGTGTATCTCTTTTTTCTTTCAGTTTTATTGAGATATAACTGACATACAGCACTGAATACATTTGAGGTATACAGCGTAATGATTTGACTTACATACATTATGAAATTATCATCAAAATAAGTTTTGTGCACATTCATCACCTCATATAGACACAGAATTAAAGAAATAGAAAAAATGATTTGTGATGAGAGCTCTTAGGATTTGCTCTCTTTACAACCTTCCTATGTAACATACAGCAGCGGTAATCGTATTTATCGTGTTGTACATTGCATCCCTAGTACTTACTTATAACTGAGGCTTGTATCTTTTGACTGCCATCATCCGATTGATGATGGACCCTCCCTCCGTCCCCCACCTCTGGTAACAACAAATCTGATCTCTTTTTCTATGAGCTGTTTGTACATTTGTTTGTTTGTTTTTGAAGTATATTTGACCTGCAACACTGTATTAGTTCCTGTTACACATGATGATTTTTTAAAAACTACGTTTCAAAATGATCACCACAACACACTCATCAAGCTGTAGACAGTACATATGTACAACTTTTTGTATATCAATCATACCTCAATAAAGTGCTTTTTAAATAAATGAAAAATAGTGTAAGTATATCATGTCACAGAAGTGTAGAAGCTATGGAAATGAAACTTTGTTTCAGCTTTGGCTGAGGGTCCTAAGGCTGAATGTTGTGGAGTGGGTATCAAATATCTCCATATCCTGAAAGTGATGCAGAGACTATAACGTTGGTTTGGCCCATCACGTACCTGAAGGGTATAAAACAGTTGCTATGGACGTCACTGAAAGAGAACTTCTTTGGAGAAAGTGGTCAGTATATTGTGCTTCCACCCCCATCCCCCCACTCCCACCCCCATCTGGTGTGGGAAAAGGCCTAGGAAAGCTTCTTCCTCATGTCAAACCAAGTGAAAGACTTCAGGGTGCCTTTAGAGAACTGGCTGCAGCTGGCTGGCCAGAGAAAGTAGAGGAGGCTGTGTAGGCATTGGGCTGTATTTCCACCAATGGCAGAGCAAAGCAGTCTATCTTCTGGAAACCAGATGCCATGATAAGTAATTACCAAGATATCATGGTAGCTAATTCCCTGGAATTGTTTGATTGTTGATTGTTAATGTCCCTCAAACAAGAGGGACACCTAAGGAGTGAAAGGGAACCTCAGGGAACGTCTGAGGGGCTGGCAGTTTGGAGTAACTGCATGTAGTTAGACATCCTCTGGCGTAATTACATAGAACTCCAGAGAATAAGCATATCCACTACCTGAAAGGAGTATTGTAACAAAGTCAGTCGAATAGCTTGTTGGGTCTGTTAATTAGGACCCATTAGATAATAGTGCTATGTTGTTATTTCATTGGCAAAAGACTTTGATAGACTAGAAAGAAAAAAAATACTGTTACAACTATGGCTGGACATTACTTACTACCTCCAACTATTATTAAAAATATCCCTATAAAAGTCAAAGGCCTTTATTTTTTTCTCTTTTATGCCTATTTTCTCTAAGAAATCTATTTGCTCTGCAACCACTTTGTGACTAAGTCCATGGCCTCCATAGTCTCATTGTTTTATACATTAGTGATTCCTTCATAAATTAAGCCTGCTGGTCAAGTGATAAGCTTTAGTTACTTTCTTAAAACAGGAACTAGAACACTGCCGTCGCTTTGTAAGTTATTGTCTCTACTTTATAACGTGGTGTTTTCCCTCTTACTTTGTTATTATTAAGCTTTACTCATAAACTCAGTAAGGAATTTGGCTTTATAAGGTTAGCAAAGGCGAAGTTAAAGTGTTGTGGAAGACTTTTTATGTAATGCTCTCCATTGTTGAACACTTACCCTTGAGAAAGAATATACAGTAAGCTCTACAATTACAGGGCATTTCTGTTTTGTTCCCCATGCTAGACAACCATAACAAAGAATAAATATATGAAAGAAAATTTCACTGTCCCCAGGTTTGCTATTTTTAGCTGCCACACAGAACAAATGCCTTGTCTTGGGCTCATCATTAACTTTCACTCTCACGCTTCCACATAATTTTGTCTTATCTACTAGGTCTTTGTTATTTTTTTTCTAAGTAAACTATCTTGAGTTTTGAGCAATATTTGTTTTTCAATACATTATAGAAGTCTATTTGTCTCGCTGTGTTTTTTTTTTTATCACTTCTCTGATAGTATTAGAAAATTTATCAGTCACTGGCTGGAAAATGTTAAATATCCTGATTTTTCTTCCATACTAGCAATTCTTTTGAGAATCTAAATACCGTCATCTTATAGTAAATAAATGTGAGGTTAAATTATTATAATTTTATTTTATTCACCCGTTCTCATGTTTAGAGTGAAAAAAGATATTTGCTTCTCGACATTTCTACTAATGAAATGAGAAATGGAAACAAGAAAAATCAAACAATATTAATAGAAATAAGATAAATGTTTTAAATATTTTTTAACCTATATCACAGAATCAAAATATTACAGACAGCTAACAGAACTACTGCCCTTAAAGTCCAAGGTTAGCAATTTCTGGTGCTTATGCCATAGAAGGGCCACTATGCAAATATCCAAATCCGTTCTTATTTGCATAAGATTCTACCCTTTGGTTAACTTCCATTAACCAAATGCTTCAGTAGCAGGATTCTGCTTTCCCCAACTATGACTGCCATTTCAAATAAATGAGAAATTAAAAAAATAGGCATGATTTCAGAAACTTACTTCTCCACTTCATGAATACTGGGTATATTTTTTTGGAATTCAGCCTTCTGCAGTAGTGCGCTGGCGAGTTGTCTTTCAAACATTCTTGCTATTTCATTGGGTTTATTTCCATCCCAAATTCTAAATCTCCAAGTACAGAGTGCCTTTGAATAGCACCATTTTTTCTCCATCTTTAGAGAATATTGAAGTGAGAAGTCTATACCTTCCCACTTGTCTTCCTCTGAGTGTTTTTAAGAGGATTTTAAAGTTGGGTAAGACAGTGGCAGCCAAAGGAATGAAGAAACAAATATGTGTTTTAGGTTCACAAGAGCAAGTTATTCATTTACTCAAGAAATGTTCTGGGAAGTATTTAGCTTCTTAGATTAAACACATTTTAGAGGGCTAGAAAACATTTAAATATGTTAGCCCCAAATTGTTTCTCACAAAGTATTAGCTTCAGTAATATTATATTTTCTGAAATACAAAGTATATTTCTTCATCAAAACATGAAAAAGATAACAGGAAATAACAAGTGTTGGTGAGAATGTGGAGATATTAGAACCCTAGGGCACTGTTGGTAGGACTGTAAAATGGTGCAACCACCATGGAAAACAGTACGTTAAGTTTCTCAAAAAATTAAAAATAGAACTTCCATAGGATCCAGCAATACTACTTCTGGATATATATCCAAAAGAATGGAAAGCAGGGTCTCGAAGAAATATTTGCATACCCACGTTTATAACAGCAGTATTCACAATGGCCAAGAGTTGGAAGCAACCTAAATGTCCATCAATGGATGAATGGACAAACAAAATGCAGTGTATACATATAACGGAATATCATTCAGCCTTAATAAGGAAGGAAATCCTGTCACATGCCACAGTACAGAGGGACCTCAAGAACTTTATGCTGAGTGAAATAAACCAGTCACAGAAAGACAGCTTTTTTATGATTGCACTTACATGAGGTATCTAAAGTAGTCAAATTCATAAAAACAGAAAGTAGAATGGTGGTTAACAAGGGCTAAGGGGGAGGGGAAAAGGGAAAAAATAAGTTTTATGGTTATAGAGTTTCAGATATGCAAGATGAAAAGGCTCTGGAGATCTGTTTCACAAAAATGTGAACACACTTAATGCTACTGAACTGTACACCTAAAAGTGGTTAAGATGGTAAGGAGAAAGATATGTTTGAAAGGCTTCTTATTTAAATTGCTCTCTATCATTCTGTGCATTTGAAATCACAGTGGCTGGTCAGTCACACAGGAAGAAAATGCTGGTCATTAGGATATGTTTTCCAAGCTAAATCATGAATAATGATTTCAGACAGCTGGCTGGAAGCGTGGGGTCTTTCAGAATGCACACACTTCTGCTATGAGCCTGGCATGACAACAGCATCGGGGCTGCTGCTATGAGACTAGTGACACTTTTTGGAGTTTTAACCATTCGTTACTACTACCCCAAACTTCACTGAATTAAAGAATTGCGCAGCTCATGAAGGCTAAATTTTTACAAAATCAAGCACATAGATAGCATAGTGATTAAGAATATGGGCTCAGAACTCAGCCTGTCTGAGTCTGAATCCTGACTTCCCTGCTTAGAGGCTGTATGGACGACTTTGGAAATTCTTAGCTTTTCTGAGCTGTAAGCTTGCTTTCTCTCATCTGAGGGGTAAAAAAAAAAGTTGTAAGTACTTTGTGAGGCTCTCGGGAGCAGTATTATCTGATGAAGTGCCTGGCACGTAACACTTAAATCTTGGCTATCATTACAATTTTTTCTTTTTTGGAGAAGATATTTGAAGCTAGAGGTTTTCTTCTCAATATTCTGAGTGAGAAAATGAATCAAACTGTTTTACTGAGTCTCTGAAACCAGGCTTTATAATTACTTTGATTCTGTAGATTACTTGGTTCCTTCAAATACTAAGGTATTAAATATTCAAATATTAATAGTATTAATTTTTACCACTGTTACTTTCAAACTCTATGACATCCTTTGAAGTAGTAAGAGAGTTTTGGCATCACCTTGAGGTAACAGAAAGAATAGTAAGTTTGGAGTAACCACACGAAGGGGTAGATATGCTCTTGACTACTAGCTAAGTTCCACTGGATACATGTGTAAACTTTACATTTTGTGTCAGTATCTTCATATGGAAAATTAGATTAATTTCTATTAAAACCTTGAAAGTAAGTTAAATGTGATCAATTGTCATCATGCTTACCAAAAAACTCTGTAAACCCTAATACTGTACAAATGTAATAAGTTCTTTAGAGTTAGTTGATAATTAAAATATATGGATTAAGAGTCAAATATATATAGGATGTATATTATTAGTAACTGCTCATTGTAGAGTCACTGCACAGGGCAAAAAAAAAAATGTTAGCCAATTACACGCAGGTTTGCCTTGACAGATGAAAACAGTATCTTTGTCTCGTACATGGACCCAAGTGTAAACTAAGCTAGACTGTTAATTGCTTAACCCAGCAACTTGGCTGGAACAGGCTGTTCTAAGGTTTCCATTCTAGTCACTGCTTCTTCCAGGTTCCTACAATCTTTGGGCCCTTCCAACACAGACTGAAAGAAAGATTTTATTAATAGTGATCTTTCTCCCTTCTTCATTTACCGAAATAGATGCCACATAAAAATGGAGGGCTCAATAATTGCGTAAGGGAAGTTATATGTATTCAACCATCCTCTCAATGATTGATAAGTCAGGAGAGTAGTCATTTAGACATGATATTCAATTTTAGATATCAACAAACTCATCAAGTATCACGACAGAGGAATAATACAGCAAAGGCTAACATTTCAGTGCTGGACATTTCTGAGCAATTTGCATGCTTTATTTAAGTTAATCTTTACAATGATTTTTGAGGCAGATATGTTCTATTTATACTATACACAAGGAAACTGAGGTATAGGGAGGTAAAGAAACTTGCCTAAGGTCACACAACTAGTAAATGGTTGAACTAGTTGTGTGAGCTCAGTCCTTCTGACTCCAGCGCCAGCAAACTCAGCCACGAGGCTTTCCAACATCCTTCCCCAAATACCCTGAGATGAGCAGAGGTGCAAAAATAGTCACTCACTTCTCCCACTTTGACCTAGGTTCCCTGCTCAGTTTATTTAGCTAGAGGCTGGCAGGCCCAGGAATCAGCAAGGCTAGGGCTAACCCTGGCCTCAGGTTAAGATGAAAGGACATACAGGAGAACCAGAAGTGTGGGGCGAATCAGAGGTGAGGAGTTTCAAGGGACAGCAATTACAGGATGTCAGACAGGAAGGGATGAGTTTCAAGTGGTCACTGTATAACCAACCGCAGCCATAAACAGAATTACGGCAAAAGCCAAGCAGCAAGCCAGAAATGTGGTCTGGGGCAAGCCAGGAACCCAGAGTCAGCACAAAAATTCTGGAATCCAAACAGTCACAGCTAGAGACAGGCAAAGGAGTAGGGAGTCAAGAATTTCAGGAGCTAGGAGGGGTCAGTCCAAGTCAGCAATAAAAGAGGTAGCATTTATTTCAGGACGTTTTGGTATATTTTCTTTCTATGCAAGAAAAAGACTGAGAAGATTATCTGGGTAGTAACTAAGGTCAAAAGTGCCATTGTAGTAGTAGTTGAGTTCAGATAATGGCAGGAACCAGGAAGAGAGTCAATGGGAAATCTGAGACAACCTTGTTGATAAGAACAATACGAACACCATGTAAACACTTTTGAACTGATGAATATGTAACCAGATGTGTTAAGTATTTTGCTAACTAATGAATTTAGTACTCAGAGCCCAGACCTCAGATACAAGTGGTACAGTGAAACTTAACGCATGTTACAAATTAACAATTGACCTATTTTACAACTACGTTAAATTTGTAAGTTTTTCCTTCCTGTCACATTTTTACAATATACATAAACACACACACGCATATATGCATATATACATATATACACATATATGCAATTATATACATACACACCAAGAGTATATATGGTAAATCTTTAATTCCTTAAAATGTTGACAAGGAAGCTATGCTGGCACATGAGAAGAACTGACTGGTTTGTATTCCTGAACCATAAAGAACTACTTATATCCTGTATATGAACTCATTTCTTTGCAAAGCAGACAAAGTTCTGATAGCCTCTATCAGAGTTACCATATGTACCCACGTTAATTTATTAACTAGTAGGAAAATTATCTTATCAATTCCAGTATTTCTGCTTTAGGAAATTATGCTGTCTCAGTTAGTGTAGCCAGGAGACAGAACAGAATGCAAGGAACAGTTTAGGTATGAAGTAGATAACACTAAGCTATCACAAAGAAAGCAATTGCAGAAAGCAGCTACTACCTTGGGCTGGGGAGCAAAAAGAAGTGGTTGATACTTTTAAAACAAAGGAACTTAGAGAAGGGTTGTTATTGGAATGAACCCCGGTTGCCAAAGTTAAGGGTAGCTGGGTAGCTACTCATAGCAGTAGCAATCAGCCAGGAAAGAGTTCATCTCCCTGCTTCAGCCTTGCTGTCTCCCTCTGGTGCCCCCTGTGGGCAGAGCAGAAACTTGGTTCACAGAGACCCAGCTACAGCCATAACGGAGCTGAGCCCAGAAGAGTGGGTTTGGATCTGAGAGACAATAACTTACTTAAAAACTGGTACATGTAGAAATATGTTCAATGTAACATAATTTAGTAAAGGAAATCATGTAATTGCATTGTTCATGTGATTAGTTTAGAAAATCTGCAGATGATCAATTTCAAGCTATTATATTAAAGGAAATATTTCATACATTTAGTAATTTTCTAGAAAATACTATGAATTCTTCTAAGTAAAAGTAGTAAAAGTTACTCTCCCTAAATACAAAGAAAAATAATTTACACCGAAGAATGCTACAGAAACAATTTAAATAAACATTCTACTCCTATGTGCAAGATGAGTGTATATGTAAAAAATCTAAACACACTTTATGGTTTAAATTGTTGAAGTTTTACTTATGCCTGAAACAATTTTAATTTGTCAAATGTCTGCAATATTACTTATATAGCAAGAGCACTCTGTCTAAATATATAATGATGCTTGACTTATCTAATTTAAGAATTTCCTTTCTAACGTCATAATGTATGATCAATCATTATGATCATTACTTCATAGAACAAATAATTTAAATAGTATCCAAGAGACACCCTCAAAAGACTACTGACTAAATAATGATGTCTTTTACATCACTACTAATTATGTGTTTTGCATCTCATCTAGTTTACATTTTATATATTACAAATACTGCATGTTTATTTTTACTCTGGATAAAAATCTTTCGAAAAGAGATTATATTTTTCAGGTCTTCTGCAGTAAAGTCTGTGGAACCAAATTTGATCTTTTCTTGTTAACTTGGCTACCACCGTAAGCACAAATTATTGTATAATTCTATATGTTCTCAATAAGTACAAGATAATACTTTCTATTCTTAAATTTTCTGGAATATTATTCCAAAATAACATAACTTTAATTCTCTCTATTAGAGTAATACATATATTTTTTAGAAAATTTAGAAGATACAGAAAAAAGTAGGAAAACTTATCTTACCACCCCAAGAAAATCAGAGTTCCTATTATAGTGCATTTACTTCCAATATGTCCCTTTTCAATTTTTAAAATGTCTGTGATCAAATTTTATGTTCAAAGTTATATCCAGCTTTTTCTTATTATAAATGGTATTTTTCTGTTATATTAAAGCCATAAAAATAATACGTAAGGCCTTCTTAACATACTTTCAATAGGTGAGCTATAGTTCAATTAAACACTAGTTTTGTTAAAAAGTTACAATTTTAAAAAGCAGAATTTCACATTGTCGTGTGTGTTTGTGTTATAAACAACACAAGATCCCTCTGTCTCTCTCTCCCTCCTCATTGTCAACCTCTTAGCTACCATTATTTGTTGTCAACGTGTCTGCTGCTCTTTTCTAATCTGTTTTTAATCTGCTATTGACTTGGAAATCATATAATCAAATGTGTCAGGATTTTATCTAACTTCAGAGTTAATGTGCTTTGAAATGAGGATTTGAAGTCTCCCCTCTGAGAAAATTTCACGAACTTTGGCACATAAATGAGGTGTCATTTATTCTAGCAATTCAATACCTGCTCTCCCCCTCTCTCTTTTTAAAAATATGCTCTTCAGGATTCTTGGCTAAATCAAGTTGGTTGGTGTCATTAAGTGAGATATCATACATTCACTTCGTACCTGCTTTAGTGACTAACACAGTTGGGCACGTGATAGTTTCTATTTGCATTAAAACCAAGGATGAATAAAAGATCAATATAATAGAATTTAATGTAGACATGAAAACAGTGCTGGTACATGTGAAACTACACTCAGGCTCATCGGTCATCAAGGGCCTGTGAATGTCCTTTATCATGTAACTGAGTGAGACAAATTTATTTAATTATAATAATGCTAGTAAGAGTGATATGAAAGAGATTAGTAGAATAGGAGAAATTTTCATGACCCTTTGCGGAAAGTGATTTAGCAATATAAATCTAGAGCCTTTAAAATGCTCTTACCTTGTGATCCAACTTGATTTTAAGACTCTATTCTAATAATTCAAAATGCAGGCAAACATTAATGCATGAAGATGTTCACAGTAACATTCTTAATACCGACAAAGACCTAAAACTCTAAGTATTTGATATTGGCAACATGTTGAATAAATTCTGGTACTTCTACGGGTTAAGTTAATGCAAACATAAAAAATATTTAGAATCACTTAATATTTCAAAGATGTGATAACAATGTATATTATCTGGTTAAAAAATGCAAAACTGTGTCTAATTATCTACATAAAGAGAAGAATCTCATGGAGAAAAGCCATAAAGTAAATGTGCCAAAATCTTAACAATGGTTATTGCCGCCTAAAGGAATTATGGTTGATTGTTACCTTATTTACATTTTTCTGTATTTTCCAAACTTTCAAAAATATGCATTGAAAAAAATCAGAAACAGAAAGTACATGTTATAATGATTTTAAAGGCTGGATTCTGTAACCCATGGTAACTGAGGTAGAAACTATTTTAGTGTACAAAAATCTTATATTCTGTCTATTACAGTTTATATTTAGACAAGCTGGTGCACAACTGGGAGAACTGGACAGATGTAACTTAGCTTGGGTGGACAGGGAGTTATGCAGCCTCCTTTCTTCAGAGACTCTGTGACAGAGCCTGCTAGTTTTCTCCCTAATATCTGTGCTTGTCTCCTATAGAGACACTGGGTTTAACTGGGCACTAGGCTATCCAGCAAAAGACTTTGTCTCCCAGCCTTCCTTGGCTCTAGGGGTGACCACATGACTAGTTTCTGGCCAGTGAGAAATGAACAGAAGCAGTGATGTGGCAACTTTGGGGTCACGCTCCTTCCTACAGGTAAGGGTTTTGTCCCATCTTTCTATTTCATCTCTTCACTGGCTGAAATGCAGATGCTGGAGTGCACACTAGAGAAGCCTTTTTAGACCAAGAGACGGAAGATGAACATTAATATGTCAGAGCAACTAGAATGAGTCTCTACTCTTGACACTAAAAACCTGCCCAGGACTCCTTACGCTCAGGCTGCTGTATGGGACAAAAATTAAATCTTTGGGCCTTTATTATAGCAGCAGCCAAATGAGTATCTTAACTAGTGCTGCTTCTATCTGTCAGAAGCAGCTGGACTTAGCTGATTACTTTTAGAAGATTAGTTCACCATTAATTACACCAAAACTAAAATCACTATATTTAGTACCCATTCCCCAATATTTAAAGAGCTCATCTTAAATAACCCATTCTGTAGGCCAATTAATACAGCTATTTGAGGGTTCAGAGTGGCATGCTACTTGAAACCAGATGTCCCAGAAGCCATCTAAGGTCCTTCAAAGAATTAATGCCTTTTTTTTTTTTTTATATTAAAAGTCACTCATCGGGCTTCCCTGGTGGCGCGGTGGTTGAGAGTCCGCCTGTGGATGCAGGGGATACAGGTTCGTGCCGGGTCCGGGAAGATCCCACGTGCCGCGGAGCGGCTGGGCCCATGAGCCATGGCCGCTGAGCCTGCGCGTCTGGAGCCTGTGCTCCGCAACGGGAGAGGCCACAGCAGTGAGAGGCCCGCGTACCGCCCCCCCCCCCCCCCCACAAAAAAAAAGTCACTCATCATATGCCATTTGGCTCAGACTCAGTTGCTGGAGAAAATTCAAAGTATTTATTGGGATACTGTTGGGAGCATTTTCAGGTCACATGACTTTTGACACCAGTGCTGAAATGAGAGTCAGGTTCTCAACTGTTCACAACAGAATGTCAGGCACTTCAGATCTGACATCTTAAGCATAAAGAAACCTTGCTTTATTTCACATCTTAGATGCTGTCCCTTCTCAGAGAACTGAATCATGAATTGACAGCAACTGAATACTGCTCAAGCATTTTAAATGGCTTTATTTGAAAGACTAATGGATATACTAGAAATCTATTCTAGATTCTCCAAATCATGTCTCCAATTAAGTTAAAACATGAAAAAACAAAATATGTATATAAAAGTTTAGTACTCGACTGGTGTTTCTTACCTAATCTAGCAGAATTATTACTGAATACACTGTCTCTGTTAAATAGTTTTTTTTTAGACAATACTCAATTCAATAAACTCTTCCTCCAATTTCATTTTTGGAAGTACAAGATGAAATTAATTTCCTTTTTTCAAATATACATATATATTTTTTTCCTTTTTTAATATATACATATATAAAACCCAAAGTTTTCCCTTCACAGCTACTCTGGGGGATATCTTCCCTTTAGCCTACCAGCATATATTCCTGTGACCCTTGGTAAAAGCACTCCCATTCTTGTACTGGTTCCACTCCTCTCCGATACAGCCCATGTGCTTCAAGGGTAACTGGCTTGACCTCCAAATTGAAAGTAGAATCTATGGCTCAGGCCTAAAGCAATTCGCCTAACCTAGATCCAGCCACATGTATTGAGATAAGGGTGGGCAAGTGCTCTAAGCTGATTAATTTAGGCTAAAGCCCCGGATTTTGTTTGAGAGTAGGAAACCTGTACTCTTTGCTGAATGAGAATGAGATTAGCATATATGATTCAAGTTCAAGTTTGCAACCATTCACAATAGACTGTTAGCTAATGCAGATCTGACGCCTTAGCCGTAAAGAAACCTGAATGTGAACAAAATAGCCATCTTGGGACTGAGGTGGGAAGCTTGCACAGAATGGAGTTAGCACTAAAGAAGTGGAGTCAAGAAACGGGGAGGGCATAAAAATGGGTCCTTCTCCTGTCATGTAAGTAGACAGGTCAGGCCTGGTCTCAAGTCATTTTACCTCCAGATCTCAGTCACACATGCCTATGAATTTCTTTTATGTTTAAATCAGTTTGTGATAGGTTTGCTGTTGCTTGTAACTAAAAGCATCCTGGTAGAGACAGCGAGAAATTGAGACAAATTCAGGGCTTAACTGCAACACTAATTTCATCTCACATTCCTGATAATGCCAATCCCCTCTCTTAAAGGTGGTCCTTGGTTGTTTAACTTAATTACACTCTTTACAATATGTTTACTTCCATAAACCTCTGCAGACCTTCCCCACATTGTGTGGGAAGGTGGTGGGAAAGAAATCTTTATTAATTCTCTGCCTACTTTGAGTCGGGCATTCAACGTATACTATTTTATTTAATTCTCAAAACTGAGAAGGTAGGGTCTCCATTAATAGATACAGAAAATGAGGTTCAGAGAAGATCCCCGAGGTCACACAGCAGTTAATCCAGCTGCTGGGAACTGAATCTCCAAAGCTCAGTCTCTTTCTTTTCTTTTCTTTTTTCTTTTAAGTATTTTTTTTTTTTTTTTTTGATGTGGACCGTGTTTAAAGTCTTTATTGAATTTGTTACAATATTGCTTCTGTTTTTATGTTTTGGTTCTTTGGCCACGACGCATGTGGGATCTTAGCTCCCCGACCAGGGACTGAACCCTCACCCCCCTGCATTGGAAGGCGAAGTCTTAACCACTGGACTGCCAGGGAAGTCCCCCTCAGTTTCTTCCTATTACACTAGGTTGCTTTAGATAAGTAATAAATTCCAAACAAATAAAAACATTGAGATACCCTTTCATATGTGAGTTTTTGAAACATTGGCCACTGCCTACCTCTTTAAATTTGTATAAAGTTTGAAGACTTAAAATTTTGTTTTGGAAAAATTAAGAATTTTCCAGACCATTTAGAGATAACTTCAATGTCAAAACAAGGCAGATCTCATTGACTCTTAAAAAGAGAAAAACATGAATGTGCCAATTTGAACAGTCTGGCAACTAGTAACCATTTCCCCTCAATCTTTATCATCAGAAGGCACACGTGTCTCAAATGATTATCAAAGAGCAATTTTCAGAGCTCTTCCCCATCTCTCTAAGCTACCCAGAGTCCCACAGTTCAAATCTGTCTCTACTGTTAAAGTAGGATTCTTGGCCATTCTTCTACTTTCTTACTGTAATTTTTCTTTTGATTTCTTGGCAAATTTCTTTTCCACAATAACCTTCTTCCCTTGCAGGTAGAGGCCAGCTTCTTTGTCTACTTTATATCATCTCTTTCTAGGAGGCACTGAAGTTCAAGTTTCCCATTTTTTCTCTCAATATCCTGTTTAACTCTTCTTTTTAAATGTTCATGCCTCTCCTTTCTCTAAATCTTCACAATATCACCCAACCTCTTTCCTGATTATTATTTAATATTGTCAATTCTCTCTCTTTGAGCTGCTTCTTAAATAGCAAAGTCATGTCTAAACCTTTTGGTAATCATTAACTGACCATATCAAATTGAGCTCTATGCAACACAGAAAGTACCAAGCTCTGTACTTGCAAGACTATGTAGTCTGGAAATATCTTCAAGGGGGGAAAAAATCTCACATCCGGAGGCACAGACACAATGGCAGTGGCATTAATGATTTTTCTGAACGTCAAAGCCCGAGCATACAAGGAAGCAGAACTGGATATTGTCATATTTGTTGTTCACATAAGGGTGTATAATAAAATTGTGAGCAACAATCATGGCTAGGGGTAAACTCAGATAAACCATCAAAGCTGCACCATGACAGCGTACTGACAAGAATGCAGTAGCTGTGAAAATTTTGTAAGACCCCATTCAGCTGTAATGTGTTCTGGTTGTTTCAAAGCATTTGCACCTAGAGATATACAAAATAATCTATTTACCTTGGAAAAACAGCTCCCACACAGATTTTTCACATTTGATTTCATGACGGGAGAACGCTGCACAGGTTACAAATATTTCACAAAGTTTTACACCGTTTCTGGGTTTCATAACAGTTTGGGATTGATTTAAACGGGCACTGTCAAACTATACAAATGTGAAAAATGATTTACTGAAAATGATTTTAATGTAGAACGGTGGCATGTCAAAGTGAAAGTATTGATATGAACATCAATGGAATATTTATGGGAACTTTCTTGTCATTTCTCCCAATTAACCAAATCAGTGAAACAAACAAAACAGAACTTTCCTGACACTGTTTTAGGAAGATTTTATCCTTTCTGGGTTATAGGATCTTGTATCTCAGAAAAAGTATTTGGAAAGATGTCCTGGGCTGGTAACACAGCATGCAGAAATAAATATTCTCAACATTTAGTATGCAGTGATCTACTTTTTAAACTGATTTTTAATTTTTTTCAACATAATTCCTAATAACCTGTGAGAGTGAAGGGAAAGAGTCAGTCTCCGTTGACTGGATTGTGAATTGACACAATCTTTTGGAGGGCAATTTGGCAACATGTAACCATTTTCTAAAATTGTAAGTGGATGACTTGAACTTGGTGATTCCCACCTGTACAAATTTATCCTAACAAAGTCATAAAGAAGAAGAAACGCATAGGTTTATTTGCATGGATTTTGATTAAAATACTGTTACAGGTAAACACGAACAAACAAAATCTGACAAGTCCAATAACAGAGAATCTAATTAAGTTGTGGTATATCTGTACTGTAGCATACTATATAATCATTTAAAATGATGCTGCAGAATGATACTCATTGGCACAAAAAGATATATAGGAATATAGTAGTTAAAAAGAGTACTGGGTATATACTCTGTGACTGGCGTGTTCTAGATGCTTGAATAAGAGCAGCGAACAAATCCAAGCACATCCCAGCCCTTACAGAGCACATATACTGGTGCTTACCTTAGAACCGTATAATATCAACCGATTTTGTTAATGTGTAAACACAGTTTACATGTAGTTAGAAAATCTGACAAATTATACAAAGTGGTTCTCTCTGGAGACTGTGTTTATGCTTCATTTCTTCTATTTGTTCATACTGTCTGGTACTTTGTATAATGAACAAATAAGCATAAGTTATTTTTAATTTAAAAAATTGGGATATACAACAGCCAGCAATAACAAAAAACTGGTGAAAAGGAGCAATGAGAGAAGGATCTCGACAGCAGTATGGACGGACCTAGAGATTACATACTAAGTGAAGTAAGTCAGAAAGAGAAAGACAAATACCATATGATATCACTTATACGTGGAATCTAAACTATGACACACAGAGGGCAGACAGCAGAAGCAAGAAGAACTGCAATCCTGCAGCCTGTGGATCAAAAACCACATTCACAGAAAGATAGACAAGATGGAAAGGCAGAGGGCTATGTACCAGATGAAGGAACAAGATAAAACCCCAGAAAAACAACTAAATGAAATGAGATAGGCAACCCTCCAGAAAAAGAATTCAGAATAATGATAGTGAAGATGATTCAGGACCTCAGAAAAAGAATGGAGGCAAAGATCGAGAAGATGCAAGAAATGTTTAACAAAGACCTACAAGAATTAAAAAACAAACAGAGATGAACAACACAATAACTGAAATGAAAAACACATTAGAAGGAATCAGTAGCAGAATAACTGAGGCAGAAGAATGAATGAGTGACCTGAAGACAGAATGGTGGAATTCACTGCTGTGGAACAGAATAAAGAAAAAAGAATGAAAAGAAATGAAGACAGCCTAAGAGACCTTGGGACAACATTAAACGCAACAACATTTGCATTATAGGGGTCCCAGAAGGAGAAGAGAGAGAGAAAGGACCCGAGAAAATATTTGAAGAGATTATTGTCGAAAATTCCCTAACATGGGAAAGGAAATAGCCACCCAAGTCCAGGAAGTGGAGAGAGTCCCATACAGGATAAACCCAAGGAGAAACACACTGAGACACATAGTAATCAAATTGGCAAAAATTAAAGGCAAAGAAAAATTATTGAAAGCAGCAAGGGAATAACAACAAATAACATACAAGGGAAATGCCATAAGGTTAACTGCTGATTTCTCAGCAGAAACTCTACAAGCAACAAGGGAGTGGCATGATATACTTAAAGTGATGAAAGGGAAGAACCTACAACCAAGATTACTCTACCCGGCAAGGATCTCATTCAGATTCGATGGAGAAATCAAAAGCTTTACAGACAAGCAAAAGCTAAGAGAATTCAGCACCACCAAACCAGCTCTACAACAAATGCTAAAGGAACTTCCCTAAGTGGGAAACACAAGAGAAAAAAAGGACCTACAAAAACAAACCCAAAACAATTAAGAAAATGGTAATAGGAACATACATTTTGATAATTACCTTAAACGTGAATGGATTAAATGCTCCAACCAAAAGACACAGGTTCACGAAATGGATACAAAAACAAGACCCATATATATGCTGTCTACAAGAGACCCACTTCAGACCTAGGGACACATACAGACTGAAAGTGAGGGGATGGAAAAAGATATTCCATGCAAATGGAAATCAAAAGAAAGCTGGAGTAGCAATATTCATATCAGATAAAATAGACTTTAAAATAAAGAATGTTACAAGAGACAAGGAAGTACACTACATAATGATCAAGGGATCAATCCAAGAAGAAGATATAACAATTATAAATATATATGCACCCAACATAGGAACACCTCAATACATAAGGCAACTGCTAACAGCTATAAAAGAGGAAATGGACAGTAACACAATAATAGTGGTGGGGGGGACTTTAACACCTCACTTACACCAATGGACAGATCATCCAAACAGAAAATTGATAAAGAAACACAAGCTTTAAATGACACAATAGACCAGATAGATTTAATTGATATTTATAGGACATTCCATCCAAAAACAGCAGATTACACTTTCTTCTCAAGTGCACACAAAACATTCTCCAGGATAGATCACATCTTGGGTCACAAATCAAGCCTCAGTAAATTTTAAAAAATTGAAATCACATCAAGACATACAGATGGCCAAGAGGCACATGAAAAGATGCTCAACATCACTAATTATTAGAGAAATGCAAATCAAAACTACAGTGAGGTATCACCTCACACTGGTTAGAATGGGCATCATCAGAAAATCTACAAACAACAAATGCTGGAGAGGGTGTGGAGAAAAGGGAACCCTCTTGCACTATTGGTGGGGATATAAATTGGTACAGCCACTATGGAGAGCAGTATGGAGGTTCCTTAAAAAACTAAAAATAGAATTACCATATGACCCAGCAATTCCACTACTGGGCATATACCCAGAGAAAACCACAATTCAAAAAGACACATGCACCCCAAGGTTCATTGCAGCACTATTTACAATAGCCAGGTCATGGAAGCAACCCAAATGCCCGTCAACAGATGAATGGATAAAGAAGATATGGTACATATATACAATGGAAAATTACTCAGCCAGAAAAAGGAATGAAGTTGGGTCATTTGTAGAGGAATGGATGAATCTAGAGACTGTCATACAGAGTGAAGTAAGTCAAAAAGAGAAAAACAAATATCATATATTAACGCATATATGTGGAACCTAGAAAAAGGGTAGAGATGAAGTGGTTTGCAGGGCAGAAACTGAGACACAGATGTAGAGAACAAACTTATGGACACCAAGGGGGGAAAGCCACGGGGGAGTGGGGGTGGTGGTGGGATGAATTGGGCAATTGGGATTGACATGTATACACTGATGTGTATAAAACTGATGACTAATAAGAACCCGCTGTATAAAAAAATAAATAAAATAAAATTCAAAATAAAAAAGAGTAAGTAAATAAAATTTAAAAAAATTTAAAAATAAAATAAAATATGAGACAAATGAACTTGCCTACGAAACAGAAACAGATCCACAGACATAGAGAACAGACTTGTGGTTGCCAAGGGAGAGGGTAAGGGAGGGATGGACTGGGAGTCTGGGATTAGCAGATGCAAACTAGTATATATAGGATGGATAAACAACAAGGTGTCCCACTGTATAGCACAGGGAACTATATTTAATATCCTGTGATAAACCATAATGGAAAAGAATACGAAAAAGAATGTATATATATGTATAACTGAGTCACTTTTCTGTACAGCAGAAATTAGCACAACATTATAAATCAACTATACTTCAATAAAATAAATTTTTAAAAAAAGAAAAGATTGTCTGTCATTTAGGAAGCATGCCACTTTCACATGATTCAGATATATCTCATTTACAAAAAATAAGGCCAGTACGACTTCATAGACAAAAAGAAAAAGAAATGTCAGGCAGGACAACTGTTTTCAATAGATGCCATTCTTTTTTTCACCAAGACAACTCAGGAGAAAAACCAAATTATCTTTTAGGTCTTGTCTGCCATGGTTCTATATTTTACCATCCTTCTAGTACAGTCTCCAGGATTATAACTTTTTCTGTAGGGACCAGAGGTCAGAGGCCAGAAGATTTCACGGAAAAGGCAGATTTGAGAGTTCCAAAATGATGCAGGATAAGAAAAGGAATACAGTTGATGGTGAACCTGACGAGTTATAAGTGGAGGATTCTGTACTTGGAGCTTTTTACTTCCTTACTTATTTATCATCATTCCACCAGGTAGGTGTTCTCCATTTGTTACACACCAACAATCTTGGAAAAGGTATCTTGTTCATGTTCACACCGTTAGGAAGTGAGGAGACAAGATTTGAATTCATATCTGGGTCCAAAATCAGTCCTTCTTTCACTGAATCATTAGGCAGGCCAGAAGAAAACAAGCTATAATAAAGCCAATGACCTAAAAACCCACAGAATTTTAGAACAGGAAAGGATCTTGTAGATCGTGGGTTTCAATTTCCTCATATTAGAGATGGAAAGGCAGAGACTCTGGGAGGCTAAGAAACTTGTCCAGGGTCACAAAGCCCCAGCACTAGAGAGAAATGATCATAAAATATCAAAATGTGAGTCATGAAGCAATAATTCTACTTTCTTTTGGCCATTATTCAGTGGCTGTTTGCAAATTATTCAGTGATCACACATCATCCAGGTAGCTTCATGCAGTGAATTCCATTTACATTTTAATTGAAGATATTCTGTGTTTATTAGCAACTGGAATGGAAGGTCACAAAAATTATTTTGTTTTCATTACCTTTATTTAGATTTCATTACCTTTATCAACTCTTCCTGAATACTTTGTGTTTTGAAAGAATGCATAATAGTCACGGCTTTCAAATTATGCAATATATTTACTATTGTGACAGACTAACAAGAGTTTCTAAATATTACCCATTTTAACAGCATTTGTATTTGGTATTGCAATGAATTTTGGCAGACCAACTTCAGAGAAGTAACTCCTTATTTGGGTAATTATCCGGTAATGGGCTCATAGAAAACAGTGTAAACAGATGAGGCTAAAAAATGTATTTGAACTCTTTCCTCACTGAGTTAAGCACAAAAAGAAAGCCATGGCATCAAACTAAGTAGCTCTCCTTTTTGAGGCAGCATCTTTATACAGCATACCGTGCTGATGAAATTGCAGAGCATCTGGTGAAGCCATGAGTAATCTCTTTAAAACCTGAGGAACTTACCTGAAGTGTCTGGTCCGCCTGTCTTGAATCTAAATAAATTCAACATCCCAGATATCTCTATATGCATAACAAGCATTTATAGAAGATAAAATCCCTTCTTGCCTCTTCTTCCTACACCTAATGAGATACGGAGTGTGAAAACAAAATAATCTCATGAGAGGTAAGATATGCAAGTTCTTAAGTCAAGTCTGTCGTAGCAAATTGAACAAAATGTGATGGGGCTGATTAGAGGGTGGGCTCTACTTATCATGGCTCTTAGCAAGTGGCCAGTGACTTTAACAGAATCTGGAGCCCAAGCCATTCAGGCTGATACCCCTGCTTAGCAGATGGGACTTCCAAGGCATGCAGGAACTTCAATGGAGCCCCGACAGGTTATCTGTCAAGGTTCAGGACAGGAACTACCTCTGGATGCCTGCTACGAGCAATCTTGGCCAGCTTCATACAATTCCCGAAGAGGTAAAACGAATCACTTGGGAGCATTGGTGCTGATTCAGGACAGGTTTAAGGATGGGACTATGCAAGAAGAGCTCAGAAGAAAGACCCCAACCAGTTTATGGGACAGAATTCCATATCCAGCGCATAGCTCAAACTTGCCTTAGTAAGCTGACATCCCTGTGTTTTACTAAGGTTAATGCCGTTTTACAACTGCATTTCCTCAATACAGCAGACCATTGGAGCCAATGATTTTCCAACTTTAGTGTCAGTAAGAATGATCTGTTTAAAATCAGACTCCTGGGTTTCACCCTAGAGATTCTGGCTTTCTCCGTATTACCTTTAAGTTTTATGTTTCTCAATGTTTTTAATCCATGGTGCCTTTTGAAATAGGGTGTGGGTCTCTTCCTGTTTTGAGCATTGTGTGTTTGGGCAAATCTCTACCAACTTTGATTATCTATTATGATGAAAAATAATTGGACTTTTTGTGTCCCACTTGACAAATATGGTTATTATAATATTGGAAAACAATATTTTTTTCCAAGCCCATTACTGCCATCTTTTTCCCAATTAAGAATCATTGCCCTATTTCTAGGAGGCATGTATAAAACTTGTGCTTGTTATTGATGTGGGTTTATTGGAATTTGGGAGAGGTGGGATGGAGAGACACATGGATGTAAGCAGTATCCTTGGTACTAAGATGAAGGGGGCACTAGTGCTAACTGCAAGGTACAGTATATTAGTGATAAGATATCAAGAGCCTTGGGGCAACGTGGACAGGAAGAAGATTATAATATGGATGGGGCAAGGCTAACATTCAGACAGTTTGTATCAGAAACACTTTTGTATTGGCTGATCTATAGCTGCTGCAACCGATCCCCAGACAGCCCTCTCCCGCACTGTCCAGGCTCCCCAACTTGGCCCCTCAGACCAGCTAACCATCCAGGAACTAAGTGATTAACAATCGCCTTGCAGGGGTCATCCAGCCCTGCAATTGCACTTGATTGGTCTGAGCTGCTGCCAAAGTGATTGCTAAATATTCTGAATATCACTATTTTGAAAAGGGCTAAAATATATAAACATTCATAAAAATCAATTATTTTGACTGAGCCAACTGCAGAAGCATGAGAAGCAGGAGAGCCCAGATGAGGCCTGAATAATCACCCAGCTCAGTGTTACCTAAATTGGAAGAAGTAACTTCGATAAACGGTTGTTGTTTTAAGCTACTGGCTTTGGGGTTGGTTTGTTAAGCATCAGTGGCTAACTGATACAAGAGGGCTCTGGCTTTAACTTCCAAGAGTAGGAAGTAGGAAGCTTCAAGAAGGAAGCTAGTTTTTCCCTAGCACATGTCCTAGAAATGGGAGCTCATATCTCATATAATTTTGACAGTAACTCTATGAAGTGACTGTTATTTCCACTCTGAATGTGAGAAAATGGGCTTTTAGACACACGAAATGACTTCTTCACCAGTTACAAAATCTCATCAGTGGTAAAGCCAGAATTCAAAGTCAGTTACATCTGACTTCAGATCACTGAGGTGAACATCTGTAGTGATATGCAATATAGTTTAGTTTGCTGTTGTGTCTTCAATTTTCAATTCAGCTTCTTAGTCACACTTAAATTACTCCTCATTGATTCTTCATTCTTTATTAAGATGGAGCCTTTTCTCTTAAAACAAATAAGAGGAGTCCAACAAAGACCCCACTTCAGACAGGAGGGTCTGAAACCAACATGAGTGGCATTCAACTTGACAAGTACACAGAACGGTAGCCCTGCTTCAGGACTGTAAGTGTTTATTCTTGCCACATTTTAGCTTAGCTCAGCCTTAGTTGCCTGCAGAGATGGAGGATAAATGCTGAGTTCCAAAGGATCCTATGTGATAAATTCAATAAGTGGAATCTAGGGGAAATACCTGCTTCTTTCTCTTCTTGGGAGCTACCTGTAATAAGGTAGTTCCCAATAAATAAGTAGAATTCCACAAACCATAGTTTGAGAGTTTTGGTATCTGCTAATTCTGTGCCTCAGATAAACATGTCCAGGAAATATGAATCATTTGACTTTGCTGTCAATGCCAAGTGATCACCATTTAGAAGAAACCCAGGCCAGAACAACAGCCTCTGTGGGTAACATAACCCTTAACTGTATGCTTTATATGTCTAAAATTGCATTTTAAACTGAGCGCTAGTGTGCCGCTATGTATGGATTTATTTCCCATGCTTCAGCTACCTTATTATGGCAATAACTTAAAATGGTTTTAAGTACCATAAAGGGAGAAGTTTCTTTAAATCCTACTGATCTGCTTTTCAGGTAATGGGTTATGCCTTCTTCATTAGAAAAAGTCTTAATTAATCGGAAGGGCTCCATATAGAAAACGTTTCATTAACTACAGTTAGGGCCAACACTAAGAGAAAAAGGAATTCAGGTCTCCGTGCATGTGTGAAAAGAAAAGGAAAGAATTCTATTTGTATGAGTTTAGAAAAAAAAAAAGAAAACTGCAGGTGGGTTTTTGCTCAGACTGCTTCAATAGCTTCAAGGTTACAAAATTAATGAGGGAAGGGAATTGCTCAGTTTCAGACGAGAGAACAGGAAGCGGTGGCCTGAAGCTACGGAAGGAAAGATCAGACTAGCTGTTAGGAAACACAGTGAGTTAGAAAGAACATTTAGCAGTGAAGCATACACACAGTCAAGTGACTGTGAGGGAACAACAGCAGAGACATCGCTTAATCAGTGAGGAAAGATTACATAAAACATAGGCCTGGCATTAGACGGTCATCTTGCATAACAAGGGCCTTCTGGGCAGCCTTTGCTGCAGTCAGTTTTTTGTGTCTCTTGCTTTTCAAGGACAATTTGATGTCCTACTATACTCAGCTGTTGATGCATGATCTCATTTAATTATAAGAATCTATGAATCAGGAATTACCCTGCTTTACAGATGAAATAAATGGAGAGATATTAAGTATTCAGCCCAGCTCACAAAGAAAATAAAGGCAGAACCAGGATGTGAACACAGATTCTGTCATTTGATATGAACGCTTATGCTCATCAGAGCTCTACAGCTTCTGATATTGAGATAACAACATAATCTTAAACATAAAAATGTATATTCTTCAACACTGCAGAACACTGGTTTGTTCTTCCTGCAAATGCCTAAATCCAGAGTCTTAAATGAAAGCACAATACAGAACAGGTTTGTGATGCCTCATCATTGCTCCCTAGCCTTCTTCGTTGCACCCACAGTCAAGTCAAAAGGGCCTGGAATGCTGGGGCTTAAATCTGCTTCTTCCCGCGTCCCCAGCCTACTTGTACTCTTCTCTGGGCTTTACAAATTCTATTATTAACAAGATAGCTCTCGTGGCTAGGCAAAGGTTATGCCTAATACCTTGTTTTGCAGAGTTCTCAGATACTGCCCGTGCTGAGAATATGCATTCTCCTGCAAGGCTTAGAGAGTTGGTATCTTTGGGGAATTAACCCCTGCTGCATCTGTTAACATTTCCCCAAACCTTTTTTTCTCATTACAATCTCCAGCCAAACTCAGAGAACTTCCACTGCTCTCTTTTTGTTCTTTATTAACCCTACAGTGGAACAGAACTTACTTTCCAAATGGACACTGCAAATTTTCCTCAGAGGCAAAGTCTTGGCTTAAACAGATGTGTGGACAACTTCATATTATAGCTAATTTCATCTTTTTCCTAGAAGACTCTACTCATGTAGTTTTCCAACATAGCAGGTGGCTTGAAGTCTAGTCTGAGGGAGTCCCAAGATCAAAGAAAAAGAATGTTTTCCATTCCATGGATAATCATCCAGTTTTAGGAATGCTACATTGACTTATATCATATATATATCTCCAAAGGAAAAAATTCATCCATTCATGAACCATACCAATATACCAGTAAGCCGAGGGACTTGTAAAACTTAGGCCAAAATAAATAATAATTTAGAACTGCCTTAAGTAGAAAGGAAAAATTATACAATGTCAGTCTCTATTCAATATCCTGTTAGATAAGCAAATGTAACATTCAAATATATTATGTCTACAGCATGCCATCAGTCCTACTAATCCCCAACTTCCTCAATATTTCCACTGAGGAAACAAGTAAGTCACCTCTTACTCTGTGGCAAAACTTTATTTCAAAACAGAACACAGAGTTAAGGTCAGAATTTGTCCTAAGGTATTTTATTAAGCTGATCATAAGCAGAGGCTAGAAAGTCTTCAGTTCACACTTAATTGAAACTTTGGGAAAAACCTCCTTAGCATCATTTGAGAAAACTGAGCCTAAGACCCATTTATTATTACGACCAGCATATTCATTACATTCACATTAGAACTGATCCCATCAAAAAGCTGCTTTAGGAAAATGTGCACTTGAAGTAAAAGACTTACTTTTATGAGGGCAATTAATTTTTTTTCAGGGCATCAGCTACTCTAGCAAAATTCCAGTTCTAGAGCATTATATGGTAAGCCACCGTTTTGCAAAAGGAAATTTACTCAGTATGTTTAGTTCTCAGAGTTTATTTTACTCAAATTGTATCATGATTACATAAACCAAGAATGGAAATAGATAATAAATGGGTAGATGAATATAGATAAAATATAGATATGGATATAGATATAAATTATTTTCTCAGGTTATGGGGATATTAAACAACACACACTGGCAAAATGTTTTTGTTTAACAGATACAGGAATGAATCCAGACATAATATGTTGGTTTAATACATAGTTTGTATGAGCAGAGTTTATTTTCTCTGCACAAAAGGTAGAAAAGTATCAGATTAGACCACTTTTTGACAAGGATACTTATTATTCCATATTTATCAGCATAGTGCTGGTTGTTTTTCAAAGGAAAGAGACTGGAAAATTATTTCCACTGAATATGGAAATCACAAATTCCCTCAAATAACATGCCAAACTTGTTTTTACACATTTTTCATTTTAAACACCAATGGTAAGAACGAATATATTTTAATAAGGATGGAGGAGCCATGCTCCTCCTTTGTAAAGATTCCTGATCAGATTTGCAGTTGTTACAAAATGACAACTCAGGGAAGTGTAGTTACAGCTGTGCTTCTTCCTAGATGCTGTTAGCAGTAAGGGTAGCTGGCAGGAGGCATTCTTAGAAGGGAAGCTCTATGATACCACTTCCTCAATGAAAGCATTGCTATTGAAAGAGTAAAGGGGAGGAAAAGTGGTGGGGAACACATGGCCTTTCTTATTCTAGGAACTGCCCGGCTTTCCTCCCCAAGGATTTGCAGGTCATCAATCACTGAAGTTCAGTGGTGGGAGGGAGAATAAAGGACTTGTCCTTCAAGGAAGGGGTCAGTGATGCCTCTGCAGGGGTGTTATCTAATGAGCTCTTAATGAAGAAACAGGTGTTCACAACCAGATGTTCACAGGATCTGCAAGAGGCAGGGGGACGGCCACCAGTGGACCTGGTCTGAGTGATGTCTACGGAAAAGCATTAATGTTTATCTCAGTTATTTATTTCTACTCTAACTCCATGCATTTGTGCATAAGAATTCAACACCCATAAAGAATCTTTTTTGTAAATATTCAGCTTGATTCTAATTCCCAAATGGCTGCAAGCCAGAAATAAAAGACACCTTTTTGTAAATTAAAAAAAAAAATTAATTTAAATTAATTAAATTTAATTTAAATTAAACAAGACACCTATCTCAGCCCTTAGAACAAAGCCAGTCCTGACTAGTAATTGAAACAGGTACTCATCGTCAACATTTAATAATTCAATGCCTAAGATAGCCTTGACATTGATCAAGATAAGACAAAATTCTCTAGGGCCACCAAGATACCTTGGAGCTCGAGAGGTATTAAACATATGTATTCTCCCTCAAAATTCCCCTCTTATCCGAAAATTCAGCCCTATCCGAAACGGGAAAACAAACATGCTCAGATAACACCAACCCCCCAACCTGTTCCTCTTTCCTACCCTCACATCTCTACCTGTATCCCATCAACATGCCCTTCAAAAGAGATTCTTAACACATTTACTTCTCTCTCTGTGACTGTCACTGGACTCCAAGTTACTATCTTCCCTGCTACACTGAAACAGCATCTTAGCTGGTCCTTCTGCTTCCACGCTTGTCTCCAAAAATCCAATTTTTACATACGCTAACTTAAAAATATAAACATACATGTATATATATTTTAATTATATATATATATGTATATATGTATGTATATACATATGTATATATACACACATATATATGTGTGTGTGTGTAATATATATATATATATATATATTATATATATATATATATAGTTAGTTAGTTAGTTAGGTTCAGATGATGGCTGTTAAAACTCTATAGGCTCCCATACGACCTACCCCAATTGTCCCTTATAACTTCACTCACTCTTCCCCTCCCTCACTATGCTGGCCTTATTCCCTTTCTACAACATGTGCAGCTCATTCCCACCTTAGGGTCTTTGCACTTGCTATTCCCTGCATTTGGGATTCTCTAATCCTTGATGTTTACGTGACTGGCTTCTTCTATCACTTAGGTCTTATTTCAAAAGTAACTCCTTGGGCAATGCTTTCCCTGGTGGCCCAATCTGGAGTATCCATCCACCACTTACCTTTCTCTATGATGTTGCCATATTAAGTTTTTAAAACTCATTACTGTTTTTATTGAGCTATAGTTCACATAACATAAAATTAACTATTTTAAAGTGAACAATTCAGCGGCATTTAGTGCATTTGCAATGTTGTGCAACTAACCTCTATCGACTTCCAAAATATTTTCATAACTCCAAAAGGAAATGCCACATGCATAAGTAGTTGCTCCCCATTTCACCTACCCCAGCCCCTGGCGATCAACAATGTGTGTTCTGTCTCTAGGGACCGACCTTTTCTGCACATTTAATTTAAATGGAGCCATACAGTATGCGACCTTTTGTGTCTGGCTTATTTCACTTAACATATGGTTTTCGAGGTTCATCCACATTGTAGTACGTATCAGTATTTCATTCCTTTTTATGGCTGAATGATATTCCATTGAATTTATATACCACAGTTTGTTTATCCATTCATCTGGTGATGGACATTTGGACTGTTTTAAAATTATTTTAAAGAGTAATTTATCTGAAATACCATGTTCACTTATGAATTTATTTGTTTATCATGTGTGTCCCTCTACCACTGGAATGCAAGTTTTGTGAGGTCAGGTACTTGCCTTTCCATTACTCTTTCCCTAGTAAATCACTATTGAATAAATAATGGCCAAACATATTTTATCCAGGCTGGGGGATTTATCATCCATGGATTTCCTCTGAGCCCCTCCTTTTCCTGCTGGTACAATAAGGAGGTCTCTCTCTGCAGGGCCGTAGCCTTCACTGCCAGAATCTAGACCAACTTCAGTATTTCTAGATAACTTGTAATGTTTCCCAAACTTTTCTGATCATAAAATTCACTTTGGCTGAATGTTAAAAATTCTTATCTCCTCTGAATATTGATTCAGTAGGTTTGGAGTGGGGACGTCTATGTTAAAATGTTCACGGACCATTGTCATGACCATGGAACGTTCCGGGATATGCTTATTATAATCATGCACATTGGGGAACATTAGCTTAGAGCAGCAATTTTCAACCATGTTTTGCAAAGAATTACTTCAAGAGCTTTTAAAAAAGATCAATGCCTTTGTCCAAGCCCTAGATATTCTAACTTAATGTGGGGTAAAGACTGAGCATTGGGATTTTAAAAAAAACCTTCCCAGGTGATTCTAACGGACAGCCAAATTCAAGTACCTTTGGTTTAGAGCACTGGTTCTCAACTTACCTGTTCATTGGAATCACCCGGGGAGATTTTTAACGTCCCAGTTTCAAGGTCTCAACTCAGACAATTTAAATCAGAACACCTGGGAGTGACATAAGTGACTGTTTATTTTTAAGTAATTGTAGATTTACAGTCAAGTTGTGATAATGGTACACAGGATTACCATACAGCCTTCACCCAGCTTTCTCTAATATTAACACCTTATATAACCATAGTGCAGTTACGATAATCAGAAGATTAACAATGATGGAATATTTTAACTAATCTATGTCTTTTTCAAATATTACCAGTTTTCCTACTAATGTCCAATTTCTGGTTCAGAGGACCCTGCCTTAGATCATGAAAATAAAGGTGAAATTCATAACATAAATTTAAGCGTGTTGAAGCATGCCAGCCAATCATTTCATAGAATACCACTCAAGTGGATCTGCCTGGCATTTTCTCGTGATTAGACTGGGTTATACCCTTTCCAGATGCATACCACAGAGGTAATACTGTAGCCCACCTTAATACATCGTACTGGGTGTACAGGATATTCATATGACTTACTATGAGCGTGAGTAGTTTTTAAAACTCCTCAGGTGATTCCAATATGCAATCAAGTTTGAGAACCATTATTAACACAGAAGAGATTATAATGTCTCCAGAATCTATGGTAACTTGATAAATCCTGGGATTTGGATATTACAGAGAGGAAAACAAGAGAAAAAACATTCCAGATACTGAAAACTGGTGATACAAATATAAATGGAGATATAAGTAATATAAATATGAATAACTGGCATTTAGGCTTAAAATTTTTTACTGAGTGTTCACTACATGCCAGGTATTGGGAAACAAAAATAAATAGAACATAAACTTAGCCCTAGGGAGCTTAAGGTAATGGGGAAGAAAACATTTTTAGCATAAAATATCAAATTCTAATACAGAGGTATTATGATGGCTTTCTGGAAGTGATGCCACTTGAATTGAATCTTAAAAGAAAACGTTAAAGTTAACTGATGAAAGATGAGAATAGCCTTTAGGCAAAAGAGGAACTTCATGAATAAAGAACTGTAGGCAAGAACAGCAAGGTATACAGGTGGGGTATGGCGGGAGTGGCCATATACATTTTACGGTTTATATAATTTAAAAATACATATAATACAAGAAAATAAATTGCAACAGAATAAAATGGCATTAAAAGTTTAGCTTGGGTTGTGTTTTTTAATGTGCAAGACTTTAGGGTTATTTTTTCTCTGAATAAGAATATATTTCTAACTATTTTTATAAAAAGTTTTTCTCCCTTTGGGTTTAGAAACATTTTCTTTCCTAAGATGCCAGCAAATGCTTATAAAACACTAACTGCACACCCAGCATACTGATCAATGCTGAGGGGCAATTAAGAGGAGAATAAAACAGTCTTTGAGACCCAGGATGCTACTATTTATTTGGAGACAGAAGTTCAAACGATCCACCACCCATGTCCACACTCGGGTTTACAGAAACTGTGTGGAACTAAAAAAAACTGAGAACCCATCAATGTCACTACTGTTAAGAGAAATGAAATATTCATACTAATGAACTTAGTGCATTTCAAATGAATTTCATATCTGAAAATCCAAGCTTAAACATAGTCTCTGTTACCTCCGTGCCTTGGAAAAGTTATGTGTTTTATTTTTTGCAAATGCAAGAGTCACTGAATCCTCTCTCAGGAAGGCACAGAAAGTGGAATCACAATGCATTTTTACTTTCTGGTTTTACACAAATATATCTGGACAATTAGCAGCTAAATTTACAGAATCCTATCTATCAGGAAGGCTTAATACTGAATGTGTAAAGTCCCTATGGATTTCTAGGAGGAATGAACATACTGACTCAATTTTGATTTGTAAATGCAACAATAGTTTCAGCCTGAAGTCCACATATTTACACCGCCTAAGAATAGAGAACAGAGCAGCCCACACAGAATACTCATATGGAGCTTGGGAGATATGATCAAAATTTATTTGCTTGATAAACAGAAATGGGACTACTCAGAATAGATTCACGAAAGAAAGCACCGTCTGGTTCCTCATCTCAGCTGCAACTCTTCCGTCATGGAGTTCAGCCATGCACTCTGCCTACAGGCAAGCACTAAAAGGCGCAGCAATTTTTTCACCAAAAATAAAGCTTTAGCATCTCAAACGATATATAAATCCTTTCTGCCGTCTGAACACTTCGATTGCCCTAGTATGAGTGATTCCCCTGGTACAAAGAAGTCCCTCTCACTCTCTAAGGCACTGAACTCAGATGTGACCTCAGCATTCTAAACTGAGCTGTTATCACAAAAGCAATCCAGAATTCAAGTAGCTGATGGGCACTTCATTTTACCTCTAAGGGCCAAAAAGTGAACCCAATGCTAAGCAAATAACGAATTAACTGTTTTTATATTTTTGCACTTAAAAAATACAAAACCACTTTTGTACCCAAACGTGCACGAATAGAAGAGGACTTTAGAGTGGTTTTCCTGGGGCTCATTTCTTTTAACTGTTACGTTTCCACTTAATTTTGCATATTTCAACAAGAAGTATTCCCTAATTACAGCACTTATTGAGCAGTACATAACTGGTAGTTGGTTGGATACTATGTTGAACTATTTCCTAAAATAAGTATAGTACTCTGGGATGAGTGAATTTTCCGGATAATTTACATACTTACTTTAAAATGTAACTGCTCTTGATCGTACACTATCTGAATTTCATTACTCTAATTAAATGAGTAAGCAAAGGTACAACGGAATGGGGTCAGAGAGAAAGGGAAGATTCCTTTGGGGACTGGGAGAAGGTTTCACAGGAGAGGTAGCATTTGAATTAAGTTTGAGGGCATTAAAAGGCTACTGATTACCCGAGGGTTAGAAGAGAGGATCATTCTCGGATAAAGAAACAATTGAGTGCTTAAATGTGGTGATAGCTGTTTGCTCCTCTGATTGGGCAACTTCACTGTTTGGCTTATCAAGTGTTGTAGGCAGGTGGATGTATTTCCATCATGAGTGAAATCCAGGCGGGTGAGGCTTCTGAAGACTTACTAATGAGAATATGGAATGCTGTTATTTATGTACTGTGATTTTGGCCCTTGCTCTCTGTCTACAGTGTAATCTGAGTGTTTTGAGAGCTGCAACTACAGTATCTTTCTGCACTGGAATCCCCTCCTTAGAGAGAGCGAGCAGTTTGAGTCTATCATATTAGCAGCAGAACCCAGGACTAACAGCACAGTTTTCCTAACAGCACAGTTTTCCAAGTCCCACTTCCTTTGTAGCATTGTGACTTTGGGTGGATATTTAATCAATTTAAGCCAAGGTTTTCTCATATGTAGCATAGGAATGATGGCAACATCAAGCTCATCGTACAGCACTCTTAAAAGGATTAAATTAGATACCTAGGGAAAGCTCGTTAGCGTGATGCCGGGCAAATGGTAAGAACTCAGAAACACCACTTATTTTTATTCAGGGTGACCACGCTACACTATGTTCTTCCCAACGGCAGTAGTAACAGGACACAGGAGGATCTCCCACGTGGATAGTAAATGGTTGACCCTTATCATTTATGCCTTCAGCCTTTCATCTGGGCGATCACACCATTTTACAAACAGATATAACGGGGAGTTAGTACGAAAGAGCCCTTGGTGTCATGTGCAGAAATAAAACTCTAGAGTTTAAAAAGATTAGAACTTTCCCAATCATGCTCATACACATTTGCTAACATTCGTTTACTCACAAAGTCAGCAAATGTTCATTGAGTGTTTTCCTATGTGTCTAGCCCTGAGCAAAAGTACAGGGGAGACAATGATGAACCAAGCAGGCTGGACTCCTGAGTGTTCCTGGAGATTACGGTCTAGATAAGGACGAAAGTCACTTCAGAAATGTTTGATGGGTCTTATGGTGGGAAAATCCAGGGTGCTCTGGGAGTTCTGCAGTCAGGTTGGTGACATCACCACTTCCTTTGCTTCACAGAGCATTGATTCTATGCAGGCTGTTCCAGTTCCCTGGAGGCGATGGGCACCCATAGCTGAGATTTACATCACTGCTGCTGGTTCTCTCAGTGATAGCGACTTTGAGGCAGGTGTATTCTGCACTGCTGCTTTATGTTGCTTTAATGTATTCATGAACGTGCTGGGGTTATTTTTGTGTTGTGATTCCAGTGAGGGGGAAGGATTCTGTGATTGGATGTTTACACAAGTAGTTCTTTTTCTGCAGCTGGTTTTAGGCTACCAGAAAACGGCACATTTTATAATATTCACAGACTACATTACCTCTGAATCACGAAATATTTTGAGAACTCTAAAAACCAAATCCAAATCTCTTCATATTAATAGAAAATGACAAAGCAATAGGCAATATACATCCTATGAATACATTCAGTTCTCTTTTACACATAGCAATTTCCTGAGAACTACTTCTTTGAGGTCCCAAATACATAGTATACTAATAAATTAAAACCTCTTCAGCTGGTTATCAATTCATTGTTGAGACCAGAGCGTAAATTACTTTTTAATTCACCATTCTTTACTGGTTTGTGGAGAAAACAACATTTGTTCATGTTTCTTACTCAGCTTTTCATACAACATTTTTATTGTGGTAAACACTTCTCAGGACATCTACCCTCTTAGCAAAACTTTAGGCGCACAGTACAGTATTGTTACCTATAGGCACATTTTTATAGCTATTTCCTCCACAGTCTCATAATTTTCCTGCTATCTCTCTTTTTTAGAGTGAAAGATTAGAAAATGTTTAGCCGTAAAGCAGGAGAGAGGCAAAGGTGAAATTAAAGTGGAAAGTTTCTGGTAGGTCCCTCTTTGTGTCTACTCGTGTAACCAGAGGAACATGATGGCTTGGTGGAGAAGCAACAGACCAGGAGTCAGGAAACAAGTTAAGCAGCCACTTAACCTGAGGTAATAAGTCCCATGAATTCTCTGACTCAATGTCTGCTTATGGCAAAATAAGTGAGTCAAATCAGATAACTGCTAAGATATAAAAATGAATGATTCATGCCACTTCATACCCATTAGGATGCCTATTATAAAAAAAAACCCAACAGATGAAAACAAGTGCCGGCAGAGGATGTGGAGAAATTGGAACCCATGTACATTGCTGGTAGGAATATAAAATTGTACAGCCGCTATGAAAAATACTATGGTGGTTCCTCAAAAAATTAAAAATAGAATTATTGTATGATGCAGCAATTTCACCTCTGAGTACATACTCAAAAGAACTGAAGGCAGGAACAAAAACAGTTGTACATACATGTTTACAGCAGCTTATTCACAATGGCCAAAAGGTGGAAGCAATCCACTGTCCATCAATTGATGAATGGATAAACAAAACATGGTAAAGGCACACATTAAAATATCATTCAGTCCTAAAAAGGAAGGACATTCTGATAAATTTTACAACATGGCTGAACCTTGAAGACATCATGCTAAATGAAATAAGCCATTCACGAAAGGATAAATACTGTAGGTACTTACATGAGGTACCTAGAGTTGTCAAATTCAGAGACAGAAAGTACAATGAATGGTGGTTGCTAGGTGCTGGGGAAGCAGGGAATAGGGAATTACTGTTTAATTGGCATAGAGTTACAGTTTTTTGTTTTTTGTTTTTGTTTTTTTTTGCGGTACGCGGGCCTCTCACTCTTGTGGTCTTTCCCGTTGCAGAGCACGGGCTCCGGACGCGCAGGCTCAGCAGCCATGGCTCACGGGCCCAGCCGCTCCGCGGCATGTGGGATCTTCCCGGACCGGGGCACGAACCCGTGTCCCCTGCATCGGCAGGCGGACTCTCAACCACTGCGCCACCAGGGAAGCCCAGAGTTACAGTTTTGCAAGATGTAAAGTGTTCTGGAGATGAATGGGGGTGATGGTTGCATACAGTATGATGTACTCAATGTCACTGAGACGTACACTTAAAATGGTAATTTTTATGTTATGGGTATTTTATCACAATTTTTAAAAATATAAGTATACTTTACAAATAACAAGTCCACTGGGCTAGAGCCTGGGAATGGTGTGATAAAAGTCTCAAAGAGTGAACTGTTTAGCAGAGAAGAGAGCTAAGTAAACAGAAACTCACGATAAAAGCTAAGCCCATCCTGGTGTGGAATTATATAAGAGCGGAATTAACAGAGACAGCAGAAGTCAGGGGAGGAATGGCCCTGGTGTGTCAGGGGTGAATGTCAAGTGTGCTGGTGAAGGAGAAAGAACAGGCCCTTGGGTAGAAGGATAACCCACAAAATGGCATAGAAGAGTCAACACCCATTTTGTTGAAATGTAAAGTGTGAAGGATTTAACATTTTTCTTTCAGATGGTTAACCAACTGTACCAGAATCATTCAATAAAATCTCCCTCCTTGGGCTTCCCTGGTGGCACAGTGGTTAAGAATCTGCCTGACAGTGCAGGAGACACGGGTTTGAGCCCTGGCCCGGGAAGATCCCACATGCCTTGGAGCAACTGTGCCCATACGCCACGACCACTGAGCCTGCACTCTAGAGCCCGCGAGCCACGACTACGGAAGCCTGTGAGCCACAACTACTGAAGCCTGTGCACCTAGAGCCCATGCTCCGCAACGAGAAGCCTGCGCACCGCAACCAAGAACAGCCCCCTCTGGCCGCAACTAGAGAAAGCCCGTGCGCAGCAACGAAGACCCAACGCAGCCAAAAATAAATAAATTTAAAAAATAAAATAAAAATAAATTTCCCTCCTTTACCTTCTGATTTGTGATGCTACCTTTCAAAACTAATTTTTTTTAATGTAATTAGGTCATTTTGAGGCCATTTATTCTGTGCTACTGGTCTGTTGTTAGATACCGTGTCAGTGTACCACTGTTTTGATTATTATAGGTATAAGGGATGCTTTAGCAAAAATATTTTCATTCCTTTCTTTTTATAATGTCCGTACATTTCTTGCTTGTGGTTTTCATAGGTTTTTGTTGTGTGTTTGCTGCCCATTACAAAAGGGACACTATATTGCATTTCCTAACTTTTTTTGATGGTTTATTGATTTTTGTATGTGTGTGTGTATATATATATATATATATATATATATATATATATATGTAGTTTTTGACTAGTTTATTGAAGTCTTTTGTTCAAATAACTTCTCAATTGAATGTCTTGGTTTACCAGGTAAACAATTATCTAAATAATAATTTTGTCTCCCTTTCAGTAGCTGTTTCTAATTTCTATTTTGTATTACATTGAACTGTCTAGAAGATGTGCTTCTCAACCATACGGGACTTTTTCTCCCGGGGATATTTGTCAATGTCTGGTGACATTTTTGGCTGTCACAACTGTGGGTTGTGCTACTAGTACCCAGTGGGTAGAGACCAGGGGTGCTGCTAAGTCAGCTTTTTGCCCCCATTATTTTTATTTGCAGAGGAACACAGAATACTTTTACATACTTTCATGCCAGTCAAAAAGACTCTGACACCACAAGAAGAGCAGCGCTCATTTCTGTGAGGCTCCTTCCACCAGTAATACATATATGCTTAACTGCTCTCATCAACTGAAAACAAATCAGGTACACCTGAAGGAGCATTTCCATCATGGGGATAAACTTTTACCTTCTAAAACAAGATATAATTGAACACATTGAAAAATGTTCCTGCTTGCTTCAGCTTTTAATGTGATCCAATTTGCTAACCAAAATGCTCATAAAAGGCTAAGGAAAGCTGATTTTGCCAATATTGTTGGTTGCTAGGTAACTTCCTTATTACCTGTATGTTGCACATATCTGTCTCCTTTTGGATTATAACAGTTTGACAAGCACACCGATCTTGTAAATGGAAGTAAAAAGCTTGTCCTCTCTGCCATTAAGAGGCAGGATAAGAAAGGATATGTAAACATTTAGAATGCTAACTCACTCAACATTACTCAAGCTAGTCCTCTGGAGAGAACACAAAATTCCACCTATGACTTATATGAACTGACAGTGCTCTCTTGTTACAGAGATATCAATGCAGTCCCATCCCTGACCTTTTAAGTACAGTGACCCAAAGGGCTTGAAGCCTAAAAACTAGATTTTTTTTCTATTCTCCTGTAAGTTTTCTATTTAGATTCCATCAATGAGAGGTATTCATAAAGACTTGGAAAGGAGAAGATAAGGAGACTTTTCTTTCCTCTGTTAGTGGCCAACGTAGACTTATGGGTCGATGGCAATGTGAAATTTTCAAAGGCTTCTCCCGTGTCTCTAAAATCATTTATTTCAGTGCTGTAGACAGCTGAGAGCTTGCTTCCTGTCAAATTGGCACTCCAGGTTTTTCAAAGCCAGAAAGTGCTGTCTGCCCTTCTCTCCCAACCTTTCCCATAGCTTTGTAGGCATTAATTCCTTGTATTATGTCCTTTCTTGCTCAAATACCTAGAGTGGTCTGTTTTCCTAAGCAAACCTTAGCTGACAGTCTATAGTATCAGCTGACTAATGAGTATCTGTAGGGAGAAATGTACCTACTTGTGTCTGAAGAAATAAAATCCTGTCTAAGGAAGGCAGTAGCTTTTCATACATTTTAAAGAATCACTTGTGGCTAAGAATTACATAATTTCTACAGAGTTCCTTTTTTTTTGGTCTTTTCTTTTGTTTCAAGTATATACAATGTTCATTACCTTCTCTCATGTGAATCATTAATCAACCTCTCACCCCCACACACGGGTCCTCAAAAATGAAACAATCCATCAACATAAAACCCAGAAGAAAAACAAAGATAAACTGACTGCATCTCAGGAAGGGATGTTTAAAAAAAATGGGTATAAAAACAAAGGAATGACCATATGGGATGGGACAGGAATGACGTAGCTTAAACTAGTTAAATTGAAGTAATTTCAAAGTAGGGTAACTTGATCAATAAGCCTTTTATGAAATTCTGTGAATGATGAGTGTCATGCCCATTAGATTGCCTCCTTCTCCTTTTCCCCATCCTGCTCTGTAGAATCCCCCAATGTCTATATTCGGAGCCAGTCACTGAGGATTTGCCAAGAAGCACAGACATGCAGGAAGCCTCTTCTTTATGCTTACAGTGCAAAAAGAAGTTGCAAATTTCTGCAGGTGTAGCCCAGTTACCATAAAAAAGTCATAAAAATGGGACTTCAGACTTGTGAGTCTTAAGTCAAAAGCTAACAGACTTACGAGCCATATCTGAGATCAATTGACAGGAAAAAGGAATTTGCCATATCCTCAACACTTTTGGGGAATTGTTGACACAAACTGTATCCATTTATGAAAAACAACAACAACAACAAAGCAGAGCTTGATGGTTTGCTAAAAAAAAAAAAAAAAAAAGGACAAATCTTCTGAGCTACCAGAACCAATTTACACACAGTTTCATTATTTTTTTTTTTTCTCATGACCTTAGACCTCAAGCCAATGTGAAATTTAGTTTCTTGTAGTGATATCACTTTCTGGCTATTGCTAACAGCATGATATATTTGAGACATTTACTTAAACTGAATCTATTTATATGCAGTAACGCTACCACAGTTTTATTGAAGGGAATGGAAATTAAAACAAAAAAAAAGCCTAACTCACAGTGGAAATTTACTAAGAGGAAATAATTTTATGATTGTATATATGTGCACACATGAATGTGTAACATTTTCTCAATAAACCTTGGCATAACTACAGATTGGGAAGAAGAAATAAGTTGTTTTTGTGATCTTTTTAAGTTCTGAATACGAACCGAAAGTTTGGAAGCTTTGCCTCCAAAACTTCCTAGAATTGGAGAATATATTTTCCCCTATCAGATGCTCCACCCATTTAGTAAACACTTGTTTTAGGCTACTTACAGTCTGTGTGTTTTCTTGTGAACTTATTTCATTAGGATTTCAGGTTGGGTAATATTCATAGTAATCTCCAATTATTATATAATCTTAGCTGCTAGACAATCTCTATCAAGCTAAAGAATTCTTTCCAAAGGGCTTAGGAAGATCACCTGTGTCCCTATTTCAATGGTGAAATAAGTTTGCTGTGTTTGTAAAAGAGAGGCTCATTTTACTCATTCAGTGACAGAGAGTAAACAGATTTCTGCTCTTGTACAAAAGGCAGGCTCAACTCCTTGGTTCATTGGTTACTAACTGTGGGATCTCAGGCAAGCTACTTAACCTATCTGAGCCCTAACTTGCTCATTGGTTAAATGGAGATAAAAATACATAACTCATAGGATATGCTCAAGATAATATAGAATGATACATATAAGAGCCAAGGGCCAATACAACAATAAACTTAGGGCCTAGATAAAATGTTGGTATCTTAGCCCCACTTGGTATAACGTGTTTCTTCTCTATCGCCTTTGAGATCTCTATTCACTCCCTGGGATCCCTCAGGGACTGCTCTGCCTTTCAATCACTCAGTGTTAATCCCTGCCCTGCTTCTCTTAGGCTTGCTGAAATCAGCTGTTTCCATAGCTCTTCACACCTCAGGAAACCGCTTCTGTGCTTCTAAGATAGCAAACACCAATCTGCTAAATTCAGTTTTGCCAAAGTGCTAATAAGCAAGAATCAAAAGTATTCCCTTTCTTCTTCACAGGTGGATCAGCGATCCCCTGGAAAAAGTCATCTCTTTGTTTTATAACTTGTGGGTGATTTTCATAGGGGGGCTTTGGGATCAAACCAAAAGAGAAAATATTTGGGGTTAGACGTGGCTTTACGATAGCCCTCGACTCACGCAGCCTGCTTTGGCAACAATGAATGAACCTCCTTTTCTTCATTTCTTCACCACTGTATCTCCCAATAAATGATCTGTGCTGCATCCCAGGGGCACCATTATACCAATTTGTTTCACACTAACACAATAATCATTCACTTTTATTTATCTACTACTTACTATGTGTCTGACACATTTCTAATTGTTATAAAAACATGAATTATCATACTCTTGTAAATTATTATTAATGGGTATTTGTTAAGCACTTACATTTTATTTGAAATTACTAATTTAAAAAACACATTATCTACATTTAATGCTTAGAACAGCCTAGTGATGCAGACAACATCTTTTTAGAGATGTAGAAACAGAGGTTCAGAGAAACTAAGCAAACTTCCCAGTATCACATAGTAACTAGTAGAGCCTAGATTTAAGTCAGGCTATGTTCGGCTTTATAGTGAAGGCTTTTACCCTCTGCTACACTGCCTTTTACTACGGGGCCCTCCTAGTTGAGGGCAGTAATGCTGAAGTACTACAAGAAAAAGGAAATCATTCAGAAGTCTATTAAACTGCAAACAGAATCTGACTGTGGCATTGCATAGTCTAAAAAATGGAACAGTACAGACATTACCATGGTTTTATGCAAAAATGAAATATGAATGTATTATTTTAAAAAACAAAACAGATTAACTGTTGGGTGGAGTTGCCTTAGAATCCCTTCTTTTTGCAGTCGTATTTTCATATAGTCCTTCTTTATATTAAGCTAAAAAGTGGTCTTGGAACTTCCACCTATGGGTTTTAGAGCTATCCTTGGAGCCATGTAGATGATCCTTCTTCCTTAAGGTAGAAAACAGCTAGCAGGTATCCCTGAGATCCTGATCATTCAAGACCGTATTCCCTTTTTCGGCTTGCAATGTCACATTGCTGAAAGTCCACTTCTAAAACTAAAATCCATGGATCTCTTTTTATCCAAATTGCTGTTTAATCAGGTTTTCTGAAATCTGTACATGTACAGGTGACTTTTTCAAGCAGAGAAAAATTAACATTTAAACTTATTAAACGTTAATTTTTCAGTTTGAGTCAATCATTTAAGGTGAACTTATCCTGTCATATTTTTATTTCACTTAGCATTGTGTCAATTTAGAGCTTATCTGTATATGGGCCAAGACAACGGTGAAATGTGAATGAGACAAAGTCTTAAAATTCAGGCCTTATGGCCCAGTACTAGGAAACCATTCTCTAAGCTGACCCCTCATTATTAGTCATCCTCAAAGCTATCTACAGAATCATCTCATGTTTATTTCTCTCTCTGTTTAACTGACCATCATAAGAAATTTGTCAGATGGCTCTGCTGAAATCAAGATATTTTCACGATGACATTTTCCTAATTCTTAAATCTTCTATTTAAAAAGAAAAGGTTTGTTTGACATGAGTCATTCTTAAAACACTCATAGCCAATTCCACTGCATGACATTTTAAATTAATTTACCATTTTTTAGCAATATGTTTAGTGAACTTAGTTTTGGTTCCTGTCAAAAAATATTGTAATTTTATCAGTTCACAATATACTAGAGCATGAAAACAAACAGGACAGAAGTTCAGTTTAGATTTTACTAAAAAATCTACACACACACACACTCCGTAAGAAGTCCCAAGTTGAATCATACAATGAATTTTCAAACATTGCCAGTATTCTGCTTTCATTGAGAAAACATGAAAAGGGCATGTATAGTGCTTCAGTGGGAACAAGACATTAATTATAAAATGCTATTTCAAATACACATATGAGAAGTAAAATTCCATGAGTAAGACTAAGTGCATAATTGTACCCATCTGTTATTTATGATTGTTCCTTAGGAACCTAAAATGACTTATCCAGTTTTATCAATTATAGCGGTAATAAGCCACAGTTGTACAGCACTTTACAGTTTATGCAGAGCTTATACAGGCATCATCTCATCTGTTAAACAGGTTGCTATGAAAGAGTAGAACTCTTCGGAGAAAGTGAAATTTAACGGAAAGAAGATAGACAGGTTTTGGAATCCAATGTGGATTTAAATCTTTGTTCTACCCTTACGAGTTGGACGGCCTTCGGGAAACGATGCGATATCTTTGAATCTCGTGTACACATGTACACATATGACCAAAAAAAAACCTATCACAAAATTTTTATGATAATTAAATGAAATGATAATGCATAGTGTCCAGCACACACATGTGCTTATAACTGTTGGGACTTTTTTCTCCTTCTTCTTCCCCACTTTGAAGAAGCTAGCTCCACACACGTTTTTGCATGCTTAACTTTAGCTATGCTTTATTGCGCTCAAAACACCGATTTCCATGCTATTCAGAATTGTTGAGTTTGTGAGAACTATCTGGGGTCATGAAACCAAAGCAAAGAACACAACCACTGAGAAAAGGTTCCTTTCTGTAAATGATTTAATTATATAAAGATTGCTTCTTTTAATGCAGCAAAACAATTATACTAAATAAAAGGAGTTTAGGCGGCTGTAAAAGGACAGCCTCCTAAAAGGATGAATGGTTGGAATCATGAACAGGAAATAAGCAGTTCCAACCTGAGACTTGTACATTTTGGTAAAAGAGCCTAGCCTAGGTTTTTGAACAAACAAATCTCATGAAAGAAAACTAAAAATGACAGAAGGACAAGGTACAAGTAACTGCAGCTGTTTTTAAGAACAAATGTTGTTTTGTATTTAGATAGGGGTTATGCCAAAATAAGTCAATGCTCAAAATAACTTTGTTTGAAGGGAACGCCAATAAAAGGCACCACAGTTAAAAATATTAAAATCCATGTATTAAAGGCTCAGAGGGGTTTTCCTGATCATGTGGATAGCAAATCCCCTAGTTTTTCAAGTAGGAGTTAGAATTCTGGGAGGATAAGTGACCCAGGTCCAGGACCACACCTTTGATTAGCAGTAAATGTGGGAACAGTTTCAAAGTTATCTGATTTTGGAGTCGCCTCTTTCCACTATTAACGATGATCTGTCTGCCCCTAATGTCAGGGGTGGGTCTCTCTATCCTATGGGTCTGTCAGTTCTACCTATTTCTGCCAATTCAACCAGGACAAGGAACTTAGTCTTTCCATCTGTTTCCACAGGAAATCCTATCACAGACAAAAATGTCTTAATTTGTATAAACTGTACTGAAAGTTCAGGAGTCATGGGGAGGGGATGGGAGGGGAGGAGGGGCCATCGGAAGATCCAGATTTAGCAAAAAAATCGGCATCTAGGTAAAAGGATGGCTGAATAAATGAAGAGCTCTGGAGACAGACAGAGATTTATCTCCCTGGATCTATGTGTTTATATTTCAAAGGAGGCTAAAACCCTGAGCTATCTTGTTTGTTGTGCCAAGGGTTATAAAAATTTAGGGACCAGAGAAGATTCATACATATTACGGACAAAGATTTCTCCCCCTCTTTCCAGAGGGGAGCAGGGCAGCTGTCCAGCTCCTGTATAAATGTCCAGATTGATATTTCAGGCTCCTACAGTACAAACTCCTACAAGCAGGGTTGACATTGCCCTTCATCAAGCTGCTGCCAGGGAAGGGGAATCAGTGCTGTTATTGCTGTAGGTAATCTTAAGTCTGATGCAGAAACCTCATGTTTGTTTTCAGGACAAAATTAATATATAGAGACATTAAAATATAGCAATAACAGATTTTCCCCAAGTAAGACTACTTATTATTGATTATTACTGATTGGCTATTACTTGCCCATTGACATCTTTCCATTTTCATTCTCCTTCTTTAATGAAAGAGGAACTATCTGTTAAGAATTTACTAACCAGATTCAGTACCAAGAGCTTTACATGCATTGTTTTATTTAACACTCACAAAAAGCCTATGAAGAAAGTGTTTTTATTCCCATTGAATAGTTAAAAAAACTGATCAACAAACTTGACCCATACAACTGGTGAATAGCAGAGCTCAAACAGCCAGGGAATTGCTAAATTCTAACCTGTCTCTTTTGTTTCAGAACCTAGTTATTTCTCCTGCTCTGCACTGAATTACATGATAATGTCCCAATTAGCACCCTCGACTAATCAAATTCAGAAGCTGCTAACACGTGGCAAATTCTCTAATCTTAACAAAACAATTTTATCTATTACTACTTTAGGGTAATTTGTGTATCTGATAGTATGAAAACTATGTGTATGCATGTGTGGGTGTATCCACATTCTTACTCTTACTCTGAAAGTTTCTAATAGCATAGGTATTCAGGGCTTGGCGTAGCAGTAGTCTGTTTCAAGAAAGGAACATTAAGTCTTCAAGATATATTTTTAGTCCAGGATGATAACTTGGGTCCAAATACTGAAAAATATTTTAGATGTGTTTCCTCGTGAAGGTGCCTGCAGGCTCTATAGACCAGCCTTGCTATTCATGGACCCAGCAGCACCTGGATTGTTGCTACAGATGCGAAATGGTGGGTCCCACCCCAGGCCTACTGAGTCGGCCTCTGCATTTTATAAGATTCTCCCATTTAAGAAGGGATTCTTTAGAATAGTCTGAAGGCTTTAAAGCTTTCCTTTCTGAGTGCTGCTGATGAAAAGTAAGGTAGCTAGCTAGTGGGAAGCAGCCGCACAGCACAGGGAGATCAGCTCGGTGCTTTGTGACCGCCTGGAGGGGTGGGATAGGGAGGGTGGGAGGGAGGGAGACGCAAGAGGGAAGAGATATGGGAACATATGTATATGTGTAACTGATTCATTTTGTTGTAAAGCAGAAACTAACACACCATTGTAAAGCAATTATACTCCAATAAAAATGTTAAAAAAATAAAAAAGAAATAAAGAAAAAAAAAACTATTGGGGAAAGACAGATTAAAAAAAAAAAAAAAACCAAGCCTTTCCCCTCTTCAGGTGGTGTATCACGGAACCGCCTTGAAACCCTGAGTCATTTGCTGTCTGCTGTTTATCCTGAAGTTTTCTACAAGTCCCCAAATAAGGGAGGAGAAAGTTCTCAGACTGTGTGATGTGACATGACTCTGCAGTAAGTAGGGTGTTTAAAGAGAATGAATCACAAGTGTGATTTACGCTAAGAGGACAGACTCATGAATACTGATTCAATACTGGAAAAAGACGTTTTCGGATGCATTGACATTCCTCTAAATCAGATAGAAACCATTTGCCTTTAACATCAAAAGGTTTCTGATGTGATACTTATGACATCAATCCCAGTTCATCCCATTTTTCTTGACAGATTTTATTACTCCAGTAGACTTAAATCACAGGGGATGACCAAAGAAGGGAACCAAAGAGAAGTTGCTGTTCCCTCTCTCTTTGACAAAGAATATTCCCCCTGCCCCTCTTCCAACATAGCTTTCTTGAACACATTTCTTCCTGAATCCTAGGATGTCAAGGCCTCATCATGATAATCTTTTGCATGTTTGGTCATGTGAATAGCATAGTTTCATTTCTTTCCTAAATAACTAGTAGAGGCAACAAGGGGACAATTTATAGGATTATAGAGCTTGAGGAAACCACAAAGATTCCTCCTACGTCCTTGTTCGTCCTTTCTCAGTTTCCTTTGCAGCCTGTTGGTCTGCTCCTACCCCTTAAATTTTGGGGAGGACTCTTTTCTTTATCACTTTATTCACTCTTCTTAAGAAACTCCGTTATACTTACATGCTGATTTGGAGGGACATCTTCATCCTAAACCTACCTCCTGTGCACCAGAACTGCAGATCCAACTGCCTATCCCCTCAGGAATCTCAAAGCTCAACGGACCCACAATCGAACTCAATATCCCATTTCAATAGCTATCCCCTGAGCATTTCCCATCTTTGTGAATGCTAACCCCATGCACCTAGGTGTTCAAATCAGAAACTCAACAGTTATCCTAGAAGCCTCACACAAATCATAAAGTCAATTTAAAAACTAACATTTTTTTTTTTTTTTTCATTTTCTCTAGTGAATTCCTCACCCAGTTGTTGATCTTGTTGACTTTCTCAGTTTTAGCTTTCCTCGTGTACTTCAATTTTAGTTTCGGACTCCTCTTGAGAGCGAGCTTTTAGGTTTCACATTTTTTTCCCTCTCTCTAGTGCCTTCACTTCCTCTAGCCATTTTCCTCTTAGCTCAACTTGCCCCCGAGACTTCCATTCCAGAATAAGGTCTTGTATTGGTGGCTCACGGCGAGAAAATCGATTCGGCCGTGGAATGGAGGGGTGGCTTCTCCTAGGTCCAGGTTCCAAGCCTCTCTCTGTTTCCTCTGGCCTCTGAAGCTTACGCTGAGCCACAACCCAGTAATCACAGCTTTTTCCAACCTTTCATGGTTGGGAATCCCTGCTCAGCTGCTAAATTTGAAGAAGTAAGTGGGGCTCTGTTCTTCTAATGTGCATGGTACGCATTTTTTTTAAATAAAATTTTCTGTTTAAGTTTTTAGATTTATCGAAAAATTGCTAAGATAGTACAGAGTTCTCATATATCCCATACCCAGTTTCCCCTATTATTAACCTCTTATATTGATTAGTTACATTTGTTATAATTAATAAGCTAATACTGACACATTGCTATTAACTAAAGTCCATACTTTATCCAGACTTCCTTACATTTTAACCTAATGTCCCTTTTCTGTTCCAGGATCCCATCCAGGATACCACATTACATTTAGATATCATGTCCTCTTGAGCTGTTCTTGACTGTGGGTTCCATGCTCCTTTATTGCTATGTGTTTCTACCCCTTTTCTGGCCCATAGAAATATTTGTTTGGTTTAGAAAAGAAGATATACCTTAATTGAAAAATGTCAGCTATCATTGCTTCAAGCATTCAAAACTTGAAATCATAGAACTGATTGGAAAATCTTCTTCTTTTTCATTTCCAGCTGGTCACCAGTTCCTCCCCATTTATATCCATCACCCCTCTGTAATTCTCTCCTCTCATATTGCCTCTGCCTTAGATTAGGACTTTGTCACTCTCCATTAATATTATTTTGATACTTTACTTTTTATTTAACTTCTACTGTGTGTTACTCTGTGCCAGGATCTAGTAAGCAATTTGTACACATTACCTCATATAAACCTTATTACAAACCTGAGTGGTACAGGGTAATATTCTCACTTCCCAGAGGAAAATCAGTGAGGTTAAGTGACTTGTCCAAGGTCACAGAGCTACTTAGAATGGCTGTGTGGGTATCCAAAACTAGATCTGTGTAATTCCAGAGCCAAAGCTCTTAAGCCGTACAGCATAATATCTAATTAGCCCTGACACTTATACATCTAAAAGGTTTTTCTGTCTCTAGGCATGTATAGCCCCAACCCATTCTCTATATGATGCTCAAAACATCTCTCTATAAAGCAACCTTATCAAGGTACTCCCCTAGGCAAAAACCTTCAACAATTCCCAAGGTGTCATGATTAAGTCCAAATTCTATAGTACAGCCCACAAGATGCCCCATTATCTGGCCCCTCATCTTTCTCAAGCCTCATCTCCAACTGCCAATTGTCAACAGCAGTCATTCATTTATTAAATGAATGAATAAGCATTCTTAAAACTGACCACCGAACTGAGATTTAGATAGGCTTATTTAGGGGTAGAGATGAAAAAAATAAATGAGAGCATGGGGAGAGCGAATTACTATTGATATTCCTCTTTTTCTTATTTTAGTGCGACTTTTTGGCTATCCCTATCCCATCCCACTCACCCTATGTTTATTTACAAGAATGTTTCTCATATCAAGAAAGATCTGTAATTTGAGAGAATTATTTAAAGTAGGAAGTGAAACTTTGTAGCCTCAAATAGCACACCAGGTACCCTGTTTCTTTAGTTAGAGTAAACAGTATTCTGCTGTTCTGCTATATGATGACTCACTTGAAATAATACTTGAAAAAGACCTCAAAGACACTAAAATTGCCTAATTAAAAAGGAAATTGTTTTGAACTGGTTTATGAGACACTCACTAAACAGAGTCACAAGGTAAAACTCTCTGTGGGCACCTATGATATTTTATTTCCAATATACTATTGATGATAATTTTTGCCTCCTTTGGCTCAGAGAACTAGGAGAGGAAATCAATGTCCTTTCTATCGACGTATTAAAATTTAAGCAACAAAATCAAGTCCAAGGATTCTTGAGTGCAAATCCTAGCAAATAAAAAATACTGTGATGCAGCAGGTAGGCAGGCACTGTTTAAAGTCTTACTGATTTCTCCGTGATGGACTATCGTCCATATACTTAATGTGTAACATCTTAATATTTAATGTCCATAAGACTGAATGTACCAGAAGACTTAAGATTCCAACTCATGAAACAGGCTGACCAAATAAATGACCAAGGAGAATGGAGGAAATGGGATGCTAAGATGTGTCGGCCATGATTACACAGACAATATAGGCCTTCTCCTCCAGGAAACAACCATTTAAATAGCTAAAGACTTATTCAGATAATATTTTGAAGGTATTTAACTTTGTTATCTTCAAACATACATACTAACATGAAATAGGTTAAGTATTAGATAACAATACTTCAAAACCATTACATGAATTTCTCTTAGCAGGTATTTTTACCTACTAAAAGGCTGTTAAGCTAATTTGCTGAACATAATATTTTCTGTATTCTGAAATCATGTTTCCATTAAGAATTCACATAGCTTTTTATTCATAGATTATACTGACACAAAGCCTTTTTAGGTCATAGTCTGTTCAGATGATTCAAGGTTTGAATTAGTGAAGTTTTAAAATAGCTCACTAAAAGCTTGCTTGCATGTAGATGTGCACATGATTTATAGTGAATCTATTAGGAATGGTCACCGAAACATTTATAATTGGGCTATTCAAAGTAATTAACTATAGTCAAAGTCATTTCAAAACCTCTGGCAGAAATAGCAAATAGAAGCATTTCCCTCAATTGTGTCTCACTTTCAACTATTTTCACATTCTTCTCAGTAATATTCTTTTGGTCAGAGTGTGAACATGGTCAAAATTTTGTTGAGGAGCATGAATCTTGCAGGTTTTTTTAATGTGTGAAAAATGTCTTTAGATATGAAGTAGGAAGAAAAGCCATATCCTAAAAAATCAGGAGATATCAATTGCTTTTTTAAATATATTTTTCATCGAGGTATAACTGACATAGACATTATATTAGTTTCAGGTGTGCAGCATAACAAGGGGCTATCAATAGCTTTATTTCTGAACGTTTGCAAGATCCTAGAAACTCTTTAAATTGATGCTTTTTTTAAAAAATGGAAATACGGGGGAAATTTGAACATATTTCACTGTTCAAAATGCCATTAATTCTATCCCTTAACGTTTAAAACAAAGTAGGTATTTCTTAATAATCTGTCATTTTCTTCCCCTAGCCATGGTTCAGTGGAAAGGAACGTTCCGACAAGCATTGGCAGGGGGAAAGGGCAAGTTCTGATGGCTGGCAGTGCTGACGGATTTCTTGTCATAGGAATTTAGCAAATTTCAAATAAGATCATGATTACTTCTCCACCACGAAACAATGTCTGTTTAAATTATTACACAATTTTAACCAGTATAGCTTCAATTAGGCTGCTTAGAAATCGTTCAATAAATTGACAGGTATAATTTGTTTCTAATAAGTTATAAGCTATGCTGCAACTCAAATACCAAACCAACACCAGTAGCTCAAGGAAACCCTGGGGTATTGACATTTCATAATCCATTTATCACAGCCATGATTAAGCTGTGTTTCTTGATCCTGGGTTGATTACCTCTGACAGAGAACAATAACAGAATCAGGGCAAAAGAGAATATGGCAAATGTACAAAATATGGTGGTAACTTTGTAAATTACAGTTGGCAAGCTTATCTAGCATGTTACAAACATTACCAATCTATAGGGGTATCAAACAAACATCTTTTTCTTCTTTCTGAATACACCTCTACTGCTTAGCAAAATTTAGTTAAAATTGTATAAATGCTTAGTTAAAAAATCTAATTTCTCTTGAAAGAAATAAAGTGTTCATATTTATTCTAGACTGGAAAAGAAGTTTTCATCTGTGGTTTTCCTAGGCCTCCTGTTTTAAAGTGGATTTTAAATGGAATTTTTTAAATGACATGAAATAAAAACCCATTCAAATACCCCTCCAGCACATACACACAGACACAGATTTTCATACACTGAATCCCAAGGTCTGCTTACCCCACTAGTAAACAAAAAAATTGAACTTGGATTTTCAATATCTTCAAATTCCATTATCTTAATACAAACGGGCCAATCTAATGCAATGTGGGTCAAAAAGAAAAGGCACTTCTACATGTGCAGCAGTCTTTGAAATCTGTGAAAAGCCCAGGTCCATTTAGGGAAGTCCAGATTCCATGTATAACAAGGAACCTCAGCAACAGAATAATTTTCCTTAAATAATCTTGTGACCCAGAAAGTATAAGAAGTCATCAAACTTCAATTCAAAACAAAGTAATTTTTCTCAGGAACATAATTTAATCTGAACCCTCAGAGCAGTTACCCATTTGAGTTTCTGTGCTTACAGACAGTGACCTGTGTGCCAAGTTGGTTGTTCTGATTAAATCAGAGACTTCCTGCTTTTACATGAAGAATCTTCTAGCGTGGAGAGAAGGTTCTGGTTCAGCGGTGACCTAGTTTCAGGCTGCAGAATGTGTCACCTCCAGCGAGATTAGTCTTTTCCTTTTTTTTCTTTCTCTTTCCTGCTACAATATTTTCACTTTAGAGTCGATCTTTTTTATTCTTATAATTAAAAAGTCTAGATTCAAAAGGAGAGGCATATAAGTTATGTGGTGATATTTTTAAATGCCTGGTGTATTGCAATTAAAAAGTAGTTAAATACGTGTCTTGCTTTTCCCTTTTTAGAGTTTCCAAACCAGTTACTACTCTTTTAATTTTGCCAACTACTCAGAAGAATTCCCAGGGAACCCCTAATTCTGTAGGCTCTCTTTTCAATATGTAAGCAGCCTGGGGTTAGTAAGATACAAATTTGGAATGTTGAAGTTTGGAATGTTGAAGATATTCTATTCTGAAGGCAGGGCAAAGGACAAGATCAGTGGATGTCAGACTTTTACAATTTCACAGAAGAGTAATATTTCAAAAGAATATTTGGGGGACATTTTCTAACTTAATTTTGACAAGTGAGGAGATTTAAAAATAACACATCTTAGGGCTTCCCTGGTGGCGCAGTGGTTGGGAGTCCGCCTGCTGATGCAGGGGACGCGGGTTCGTGTCCCGGTCCGGGAAGAGCCCACATGCCGTGGAGCGGCTGGGCCCGTGAGCCATGGCCCCTGAGCCTGCGTGTCCGGAGCCTGTGCTCCGCCGTGGGAGAGGCCACAGCGGTGAGAGGCCCGCGTACCGCAAAAAAAAAACCAAAAAAACAAAAAAAAAACCACATCTTATTAAAAAATTCTACAAAAGCAATACATATACTATTGCCATCATTTCACAGAAGGCAGTCCGTTTTAACACGAGGAAGGAGGTGAGAAAAGAAGAAAAGAGAGGAGGGGAAGAAGGAAAGAAAGAAGGAAGGATGAGCAAAAGAAGGAAAAGATGGTCACTTTAATCGAATAAATGTAATTTCATGAAAAACTAGTATTCTTTTTTTAATGCATCTGTTTCGCCATAAAAGGTATGGACTAGCGCTTGCGAAACCACTTACTGAGATCTCTGTCAATGATCAAATTTCATTCTTGTTTTTGTTTTTGAGAAGAGAATTGACCTGAAAACATGCAGAAGATAAACTCTTTACCATTAGTTATCAATCTACTTATTCTTTCCTTGACTTTGCCACCATTTCCAGTGTGATCATGAAAAAGTCATTCAACTTTCAGAGACTCAATTCCCAAGAATGCTCTGGGGTGGCCATAACGAGTATCCTACTCATCTTTTAGGAATGTTATAAGCATTCACTGAATTTAACATGTATTTTTTAGTCACCTAAGAAACTGACAATGCATATGTTAAAATGCTTTGAATCTTTTCATGTTGATCAAATCTGGGGAAGGTGTCGCCAAGTATGAGGAGAATTTGGATGGAATCCTAACACTGTTCTAGGCAGAAGGAAACACTTCCATAAAGCCCATCATACATCATACGGAAGGACACCTTTGGGAAACCACAATGAGCATGGCTACAGTGTGGGGCTGGGGTCTGAGACTACGCTGGAGAGTAAACTGGGGCAGAGCATGAAAGGTCTACAGAGCAACAAACAACCTTATCTTGTGGGGAATGAGGAACCACCTGCTAAAAACCAGGGGATAAGCGAGCATATCCACAAGGATCAGGGCAGGAGGCTAGCTTCACATAGCAGGCGGGCAGCAATCAGGACGCCTCATTCATGCTGCATCTTGAATGCCCAATGACAATAACAAGCTCACCAATATTCATGGAGAACTTCCATGTTCTAGGCACTATTATAAGCACTTTACATAGGCTACTTCATTTACTCCTCACAACGGCCCTTTCAGGAAGCAGCAGTTTCATTTCCTTTTATAAGTGAAGACACTGAGCTTTGAGATTCTAAGTGCCTTGTTTATGGTCACATAACTAGCAGGGGGAATGGGATTCCAACTTAGACATCAGATTCCAGAGGCCAAGTTCCTCACCCTTGATCCATCCTGCCTCTGGGACCAAAAGAAGGAGCTCAGTAAACGCAGTGGAATGAACGACCACCCTTCCGCCTTCCTGCCACTGATCAAAACCATTTAGGATCTTGGAGAGCTGATCGGAGCACTGTTCCAGGCAAGTTGATGCCTAAACCACTCTAAAGACATAACAGCTGTACTTTAGAAAACACGACCCAAACTTCCCCAGTAACGGTGCTCAAATTGTTACATTCCCCCAGTATTTAATTTTTATATTCTTTGCTACAACTTATTCTTTTCTTGGTAGAAGTGAAGAACATCTGGGCACCTCCTTTTCAAAACAATGCTGGGAAGCTTGAGGATCATTAAATTTTCCCTCAATCATTTTCTTCTTCATGCTGCAAATATCAATTCCATTAGTCTTTTCATAAATTAATTCTATGCCAAGCGAAAAACAACTCTTTGAAAAATCTATTATTAATGTATCAAATGTCCTGTAATTGAAACCAGCCTAACTGATTTCTCAGAACTGTATCATTTATCTGCTAGAATGTTTATAAAAATTGTATAAGGTTTAAACACATTTTACAGAGTAACTTTTCTATCGCCCTCCTCCATTAACCTGTTTTATTTTTCTTTAAAAACGTACTATTCATTGACAATGAATAACTAGTTGCTTATTTATACCCTGCTTTTCCCACTAGAGTATAAGCACCTGAGTGCCTGGACTTGGTCTTATTTTCTCTTGTATTAGTGGCACTTTGAACAAGGCCTGGTTTGTAGTAGGCATTTAATAAATATTTATTTAATTAATAAGTGAATAGGTTAATAAATGAAGGAACATATTTTCATATATGAAAAAGTCTGAGTTAAACACATCCACCAAATAAACCCAGAATTTGTTTATCTGAATATAACTGGAAATTACTGTGTAGAGAACACTGACCTATTCATCATACATGGTATTCAACAAAGGTGATACAGTGAGATTAATATAGAAAGGACAAAAGGTAGAGACTGATCCATGAGGGCAAACAAGAGATTAAAAGGCGTGAGCAGACTGTTAGTTCGCTTGACAAGGTGAGGACCTGCACGGAAGTCTCAACTGTAGGAAAGTTCCAGAAGTATTATACAGACACCTGTTATCCAAGGAGCCCCCTACTGGCCCTGTTTGGAAGCCCTGCTGAGCCAAGAACCTGGGAAGGCTAACTTCAACCCTTTTCTGCCTTGTCTTTGAACTTGCAGAGAGCATTTAAATAGCATAATAAATGCGAATTGGTTCAGCCACTATGGAGAACAGTATGGAGGTTCCTTAAAAAACTACCAATAGAACTACCATATGACCCAGCAATCCCACTACTGGGCATATACCCTGAGAAACCCAAAATTCAAAAAGAGTCGTGCACCAAAATGTTCATTGCAGCTCTATTTACAATAGCCCGGAGATGGAAACAACCTAAGTGCCCATCATCGGATGAATGGATAAAGAAGACGTGGCACATATATACGATGGAATATTACCCAGCCACAAAAAGAAATGAAATAGAGCTATTTGTAATGAGGTGGATAGACCTAGAGTCTGTCATACAGAGTGAAGTAAGTCAGAAAGAGAAAGACAAATACCGTATGCTAACACATATATATGGAATTTAAGAAAAAGAAATGTCATGAAGAACCTAGGGGTAAGACAGGAATAAAGACACAGACCTACTGGAGAACAGACTTGAGGATATGGGGAGGGGGAAGGGTGAACTGTGACAAAGCGAGAGAGAGGCATGGACATATATACACTACCAAACGTAAGGTAGATAGCTAGTGGGAAGCAGCCGCATAGCACAGGGAGATCAGCTCGGTGCTTTGTGACCACCTAGAGGGGTGGGATAGGGAGGGTGGGAGGGAGGGAGACGCAAGAGGGAAGAGATATGGGAACATATGTATCTGTATAACTGATACACTTTGTTATAAAGCAGAAACTAACACACCATTGTAAAGCAATTATACGCCAATAAAGATGTTAAAAAAAAAAGAAAAATGAGAATACTTAAATTACTAAATTAAAAAATAAACAAGGGTATATTACTACTGACCTTCCTTATAATAAATAAATAAATAAATAAATAATAGCATAATAAAAGGGAGTTTTAAATATAATACATGACACCATTAAACTCCTAGAAGAGAACACAGGCAAAACGTTCTCTGACATAAATCGTAGCAATGTTTTCTTAGGTCAGTCTCCCAAGGCAAAAGAAATAAAAGCAAAAATAAACAAATGGGACCTAATCAATCTTATAAGCTTTTGCACAGCAAAGGAAACCATAAACAAAACAAAAAGACAACCTAAGGAATGGGAGAAAATATTTGCAAATGATGCGACCGACAAGGGCTTAATTTCCAAAATATACAAACAGCTCATACAGCTGATTATCAAAAAGGCAAACAACCCAATCAAAAAAATGGGCAGAAGATCTAAATGGACATTTCTCCAAAGAAGACATATAGATGGCCAACAGCCATATTGAAAAGATGCTCAACATTGTTAATTATTAGAGAAATGCAAATCAAAACTACAATGAGGTATCACCTCACACCAGTCAGAATGGCCATCATCACAAAGTTTACAAATAATAAATGTTGGAGAGGGTGTGGAGAAAAGGGGACGCTCCTACACTGTTGGTGGGAACGTAAATTGGTACAGCTACTATGGAGAACAGTATGAGGTTCCTTAAAACCTAAAAGTAGAGTTACCATATGATCCAGCAATCCCACTCATGGGCATATATCTGGAAGAGACAAAAACTCTAATTTGAAAACATACATGCACCCCAATGTTCACTGCAGCACTATTTACAATAGTCAAGACATGGAAGCAACCTAAATGTCCATCAACAGATGAATGGAGGGACTTCTCTGGCGGTCCAGTGGTTAAGAATCCACCTTCCAATGCAGGGGACACAGGTTCGACCCCTGGACAGGGGACTAAGATCTCACATGCTGCAGGGTAACTAAGCCCGTGCATCACTGAGCCCACATGCCACAACTAGAGAGCCTGTGTGCTGCAACTATAGAGGCCACGTACTCTGGAACCCGTGCGCCACAACTAGAGAGAAGCCCACGCACCCCAGCGAAGAGCCTGTGCACCACAACAAAAGATCCCACATGCTGCAACTGACATGACACATCCAAAAATAAATAAATATTAAAAAACCCCCAGATGAATGGATAAAGATGACATAAAGATGTGTACATACACACACACACACACACACACACACACACACACACACACAGAGAGAAAATGGAATATACTCAGCCATAAAAATGAAATAATGCCATTTGCAGCAACATGGATGAATGTAGAGATTATCATACTAAGTGAAATAGGTCAGACAGAGAAAGGCAAATATCATATGATATCACTTATATGTGGAACCTAAAAAAATGGTACAAATGAACTTATTTACAAAACAAAAAATAGACTCGTAGACATAGAAAACAAACCTGTGGTTACCAAAGGGGAAAGGGGGGAGGGATAAATTGGGAATTTGGGATTAACAGATACAAATTACTACAAATAAAATAAGGACCTACTGTATAGCATAGGGAACTATATTCAATATCTTATAATAACCTATAATGGAAAAGAATCTGAAAAAGAATATATATATATATATATATATATATATATATATATATATACACACACACACACACACATGTATATATATGTATGTAATGTAACTGAGTCACTTTCCTGTACAACAGAAATTATCACAACACTGTAAATCAATTATACTTCAATTAAAAAAGTAAATTAAGGGCTTCCCTGGTGGCGCAGTGGTTGAGAGTCCTCCTGCCGATGCAGGGGACACAGGTTCGTGCCCCAGTCCGGGGAGATCCCACGTGCCGCGGAGCAGCTAGGCCCGTGAGCCATGGCCGCTGAGCCTGCGCATCCGGAGCCTGTGCTCCGCAGCGGGAGGGGCCACAACAGTGAGAGGCCCGCATACCGCAAAATAACTAAATAAATAAATTTTAAAAGGGTTTTGCTAAATCTAACCTTTTTCTAATTTCTTAACAGATTTAAAAGTTGTAGACCTTATTCATTGTTCTCCACAGCAGGGGTTCCAATCCTTCTCTCATGCCTGGAAGTATTCAAAGCTCTTCTTTACACTAAGCTCTTGGCCCATTTCCTCCCTCCTCCTCCACTGAAAAGGGCAAGGTTCATCTCCACTACCTCCACCACTTACTGTGTGCCTTACACTCTACTCAGTGTTAGGATTAATGACATTAATGCCATCCTTTCCTACTCATAAGAATTGAGATTTGGTATGGAGACATGCTAACACAAGAAGATAAGGAAGACAGCTAAGTGCTAGATGTCAAGGCAGCGAGGAGAACGGAGGGTGATGAACGGTGACTAGATCTATGAAGCCAATAAAGAGCCCAGGAGTGCCTTTAAGGTCTGATGTGATTTCTCCATCTTCTGGATTCCACAGCACTTTGAGTGAACCTCCCCTGCCCTCCGCTACTCCTCACTCATCTCCCCTACCTCTGGCCCCACGCATGGCATTGAGAGCATCTGTCTTGTATTCTACTCACTGGTGTGCCTGTTTTAACCAAGCACTCCCTCCCCCACCGACACGTGATGAACACCTCAAGAGCAGGGATCTCTGTTTTACCCTTCTTCTTATTCTGAGCAGCATCTTCTATGAGGCCTTCACACAGCTGGGTCTGATCGAGGACAAATCAGCATGTGGTGTGTCACTGAATGACTCTGATTATGGAGACATCTATTCAAGACCTGTCCCACTTCCTAACTGTCAAGCGAAAAAAGTCTCAGAATGGAAAGACATCAGCACATTTTACTAATAGTCACAGATGCTGGAGAGAGATGTACGAACTCTGGCTTTAGATTCTGAATCAAGGAATGAATATTGCATGGATTTACAAGCCCAGCTTAGGGAGTGCTGGGACACTTTTGGATTCTGCATGCCCAGTCTTCTTCACTATCTCTACATCTGCTTTACAACTCTTTTCAGAAGTCCTCACGTGTAGTTCTCTAAATTAAATGTAGAGAATACACGGAGTATTAAAAATATGAGTCTACTATTTGGTTTCATTTTCCATCTTTAAGTAGGGACTATGCTTTTGAAGGATATAGGTTTCTTATATACATTGTTAAACTCAAGTAGTTTTACCGAGCACAAACAAAAACTGGAGTAGGGAACAATTCTATTCTGTTTTCATCTGTTTACCCATTAGAGCCAGTCCACTAACTTAATACTATATTATTCTAGTTCTAATTAACACTTTTATTTAAAACTAATAATAGAATTGTAAGTACCTGAAGGACTTCAAATATCTAGTCCAGCTGTAAGTCTCAACTCATTAACAGACCGTGTAGTCAATTTCATGTGTTGAGATTGCATTTAAAAAAATGAAAATAACGATCAGAATGGATAGTAAGGAAATGTTCTCAGGAAAACTTTTTCAGCTATGTTGGTGGTTGAGTGTGCACTGGGTAAGTGGTGTACAATGTGTTAGGCAGAATTCTAAGATGGTCCCCAAGATGCCTCACCCCTGTAATGTACACATGTGTGTGATCCCCAGGCCTGTGAATATGATGGACATTACTCCCATGATTAGGTTTTATTGGCTTTGAAACAGGAAGATCATCTGGGTGGCCCTGACCTAATTACATAAGCGGTTTAAAGCAGAGAGCTTTCTTGGCTAGCCCAAGGAGAGGAAGTTAGAGATTCATAAGAGAAGGATTTGACATGCAGTTACTGCCTTGAAGATGGAAGAGGCCACATGTCAAGGGAAGAGAGTAGCCTCTGAAAGCTAAGAGTGAGCCCCAGTTGACAGCCAACCAGGGAACGGGGACGTCAGACCTACCACTTCAAGGAACTGAATTCTGCCAACAAAAGGAATGAACTTGGAAGCATACATTTCCCGAGCCGAACCAACCTCCAGACAAGAACTCAGCCCAGCTAACACCTTGATTTTAGCCTTGTAGATACCCCGAGCAGAAAATATAGTCATGTTTTGTGGATTTCTGACCTACACAGCTGTGAGCTGATAAATGGGTGTTGTTTTAAACAGCTAAGTTTGTGGTAATTTGTTTCACAGCGATAGAAAACATATACAGTACTTCATATGGTCAACTGTATCATAAAAAGCGAGCAAGAAAAAAATACTCAGAAAGACTGATTTGGTCTAAATCCATCACTGTCCAGATGAGAAGGTTAAGGTCAAGTGATGCGAAGTAACTGTGCAAGATTATACAGTTGGTAACAAAAGCAGCACAGAACAAACTCTTTCTTTAGCCACAGTCCTGATATAGTGGCTACTCTCCTTTTAATTTAGCTGAAGATTCATATATCTCACGCCAGTAGAGAACAGCTTTTCCTCTGCTTATATCAAAACAATGAAATTTTATTATATTTCTTATAAGATGGATTGTTTTCCTATAAAAAGTAATGAGTTTATGCCATGCCGTTTTGTTTTTTGCTGCTATAATGGTTTTAACATGTTTCTGTTATTAGGAATAATTAAGGACCTAAATCTATTGTCTATACAAGGAGGCAATCTTTTTTATTTCCTAGAGTTCTCTCAACAGGAAGTAGATCCTATACATAAATACATGAGGGATAAAATCTGTGAGATCAAAAGAAATTTCTAGAGAAGCTACTGCAGCCACTCATCAGCCACTAAGAGACATTTAAATAAGTCCAAAATTTTCTAGTTCTTTTTTTTAATTTAAAAATTCTTCAATTCCTAGAATGATTACTTAAATATAGTACTGCACTTCATTGCTAAATTTAAATGTAGTAGTAACTTGGCCACAAGAGGGCTCCCAGGTTTTTCCGGTGTTGTGAGCTATAAATTGAGACATTTGAAAGGGCATGCTGGCTGGTGGATGGGTTAGTTGGCATGGTTTCCTTAAGTGAAATTTTCTGGGGATTGCAGTAAAAATATCACTCCACTGTATCACTCAAAGAAACTCCTCGGGCTCACCTCTCTAGACGGGGATGGTATCCTTCCGAGTGACATAAAAGGCAGACTCTAAAATGTCACAAGAAGGCTAATTTCATTCACAGAGCTGGCTATCTCTGGCTCACAGTGTTTTCTTTCATTTCTTTAAGGTTCTACCCCTCATCTAAAAAAATGGAGAGTATAATACTTACAAGAGTTGTGAGGATCAACTGAGAAAGAAGGAAGGAGCTTAATGTGTGCCTAGTATTTGGAATTACCAATAAATGGCAGTTATAACTGTCGTCGTCTTTATTACCAAAACATTTACTAAGGGATACTGAAATAGGCTTGTTTCGTGAAATGATCTTTCAATATAGGTGATTACGTGGTCGCTAATATTTCAGCCTTGAAAATGTCTCCAGGTCTATTTTCACATATAGACATGCCGCTGACATTGCTTATAAATCAAACTGTTGCAAATCCAAAAATAAACATTCACTAGCTGTAGGACTATTTAAAATAACTGATAGCTCATCTTTCTGCAACCCAAACTCACCATTTAGAATTCTATTTTTCAGGCTTAGTTGTTTATGTACATTGGCCAAGCTGGGGGTCAATGTTTTACCCTCATTTTCTCATCTTCAAGGAATATTGAGTTTATAAGATAAACTTTATTTTCTGAAGGCAAAATACTGTCTTCTTATCCAGTTAATAAATCAGAAAAGCAGTAGATGGTAGTGGACATGTTGAAGGGTGGGAGGAGAGGACATTGGAAAATGGAGAGAGAAGCAGTTATGTAAACGTCACGGGCTTTTCTAGTTGATTGATTTTTAGCACTCTGCTATCATAAGTTTTAAAAATGGAAATATGTACCTGTCTACACTCTCTTATATCAATTCTCATTATAGCTGACCACTGACATCCTCAAAGACACCATGCTTGCTGTCTATTAAAAAATAAGACTTTAACATCTTCATGTGGAAAAAAAGGAAACCTGAGAGTAGATATAGGAAGAAGATACAAAATGGTAGGAAAGGAAAGCATGGTTTTAGGAGCCAAATCCTGAAAGACTACTAGACATACATGGAGGCACCTCTTCAAGTGTGAAGGAAGTAATTTAACCCAAAGACACAGGAGAATGACTGAACAAAGTCACACAGAAAATTGGTATGGGAATCAGAACTAGAAATCTGATCTGATTACATTTCTAGATAGAGACACTAAAATATCTGAGAAAAAATTCCAAACATCCCATAATGGGGTGGTGGGGTGCTGGATACCAAGAAAAACATGACCCCTTTGATGTAACTTTAGTAAAGCCATTAAGCCAACAGTGTCTACTATTAAGGATTTTGGTGATGACCAAATCTCTCCAAATGAAATAATAAGCAACACCGAAGCATCCATCTTCTTCCTGGTAGATTCATCTCCCCTACACATCACCTCTACCATACATATGTTTAGCAACTTGTGTCTCAATTAGACCTAAAACACTGAAAATTGTTATTGTGAGTTAAAAATCAAGGCCAAAGACATGATGAACAAATATTCGTACATAAAAGTTGGTAATTTGACTTATTTGAATTGATTACCTCTAACACTCCAATTAAGTGTTAACGTTCAAAATTACAGGATATTATTCTACCTGGGAAAAAGGCGGTATAATGTCTGCAAGACCCTATCCACAGCCTACTACCCTGTCATACATTGGGATCTGGACGTGATTCAATCTCTCCAATGTGAAGTAATGTGCAAGGTAAAAACGGACCTACAGCATAATCTGTCCTTCCTCAGAAAGTAATAATTTTCTATTTTCTTAGTGGCTTTGTTAGTTACAGGCTGACATCAACCACTGTCTCAACAACCTGACAGAACAGGGTCAGCCACTTGAAAGCCTGGAGGGAGAATGAAAAGAGCAAAAACCGAAAACAAAAAACAAAAACGGCGCCCGGCTAAAGACTGGCAAAAATGAAAATAGTAGCACATAAGCTTAAAACTTGGAAAACCATATATATGTAATTTACTTCTCTTAGGCAGGATACAGAAGGTCCTCAGGCCTACTCTCTTACTTAACTTTGCTGAAGGTGTGCAGTATTTTTCCAACTCCATGTTCAGACTGTATGAGATGTCCACCATAAACCATCAGAAAGATATACAGTCGGCCCTCTGTATCTGCAGGTTCCACATCCACGTATTCAACCAACCAAGGATTGAAGGTATTTGGGGGGGAATATCCAGCAAGTTCCAAAAAAGCAAAACTTGAATTTTCTGCACATCCAGTACTATTTACATAGCATTTACATCACATTCGGTATTATAAGTAACCTAGAGATGATTTAAAGTATATGGGAGGATGTGTGTAGGTTATATGCAAATACTATGCCATTTCATATAAGGGGCTTGAGCATCCTCGGATTTTGGTGTTCCTGAAGGGTCCTGGAACCAGTGGATACTGAGGGAGGACTGTACACGTTATATAAACAAGGGGCATTTAACCACAGCCCCACACATTCACTGTGCTGTTTGGATAGACCCCATCTATTCACTTGCATAAATCGTGGTGCTCACCAATGGTGTAGAACCTCTTCAGCTCACTCCTTCGGGAAGGATGCTTCTGGGAATTTGCTGCGTTGTTCTGCTCTTCTTCAATGATGGACGTCTTGGGTGTGGTGGGTTTACTGGCTTGTGGCATTTGCTTTCCTGCACCAGCCAAAGGGTTGAACCCTGGAGCAGTAATATCCACCGACTGGGACTTTTTCTTCAACCTACAGGTAAAGAATACCGCATGCTGTAATTACTGACTCTAGAGAAAGACACACTTCCTTCATATTTGTCTCCACCATAATTTCTCTCAACAACTGAGTTAGACTTGGCCTTGAAAGAGAACAAGGTATGTTCAGAAATTACAGACCTTCCCTACAGTATTTTAAATTCTTCAAGTATTCTTGAAACTAGTGGGGAAGAAAATCTTCTGTCTAATCATTCTGAAAGGTTTCATTGAAATATATTAAAATGTAAGGTGACAAAAAGAAGACCTTTATTTTTTGAATAGCAAATAAAATGTAACTTCAGACAAAGACAATGCATTTGACTACTGCTTGTACTTTTGAAAGGAGTGTTTTTTAATGCTAATGTAAAACATTAGTTAGAGATAAATAATTGCAACCCAGAAAAGAATAATGAAATGCCTATCTGTATAACTAGAGGCTGCCAGTGCTTTTCTGTTTCATCGGTAACAGCAGCTTAGCTGGAAAAATTATAGCGTTTATACTGTTTCTCCAGATACTCTCAATGACAATAAATGTATTGCTCACTCCTGCATTTTAGAGAGCTGACATCAGGCCTAACATGGAAAGCAAAAGGCCACGTAGCACGAGAATATTTCTCTTGGTATAAAAATAACTGGTAAATGGTATGAGTTAAATTCAAATACTTCAAGCAACACAACTTGATATTTGTAATGTAACTGAACCCTAAGCCCAGCTTACTCTAGGCCCTTGGTTCTTCTGGAGGCTAATGTTAAGTGTCATTTTCAAGTCTTAATTCCCTACAGAAAGCTAGTTGGCAGTTTTCTTTATCAGTTATGGTAGTCACACCTGCAAATTTGGAATTTCCTGAAAGTTTCATTCACCTTCACACCTACAGGTTTTATTCAAGCTTTTCCAGTACATTAGCTTCCACTTTCTGCCCCACGGTCAGACCCTGCTCCTGCTTCTAGACTCGGCTTAGATGTGGTCTCCTCTGGGCAGCTTTCAATGACATAGACCTTGGTGGCCTGACACCATTCTGCATAGGAGGTTATTCATAATGAGCTCTCAATAAGCGTTTATTAAATTGAATTTACCAGAGCAAAAGCTTTGTTAAAGAAATAGAATATATCAATTAGCAGAAGATTCTTCAATGAAAGCAGTGTTTACTCAATTTTAGTCACTGAATTATCACCTGTTCGATATCTGCCATATTCACATACCACCTATGTTACCTACTTAATATTCATGAAAATTGACTCACTTTATCCAAATTGCCAACAAATATATTAACAAGTGCTCAACAGCACTAGTCATGAGAAATACAAACTAAGACCACATTGCACTCATGAATGGATCTACCAAAAGGGCTAAAATGTCAAAGACATGGCGTGAAGTATGGTGATAAGCAGCGACTGGAATTCTGGGACACTGATGGTGGAGACCACTTTGGGCAAATGCCTGCTTAGCTGAAGGCATGCGTCTTTTGGCTCATCAATTCTGTTCTTAGAATTTATCCTACACAAATATAGGCGTGTTCACCAAAAGACCCAGTTGAGAGTATTCACAGAAGCACTATCTGTAACACACAAATATCAAAAACAGCCCAAATGTCTTCCCAACAGGAGAAATGCATAAGTGAGCTATGATGATACTTACATAGTGGAATTTTATACAGCAACGGAAATGAACAAACTACAACTACTTGCAACAACATGGATGGCTTTCACAAAAATAATGTTGAGAAAAGGAGACAGATACATAAAGGCACATGCTCTAGGATTCCATTTGTATAAAGTTCAGATAGAAGCAAAACAATCTATGATATTAAAAGTGTGGGTAGGATAACTGCTGGGGGAGTTATTACATTGATAGAGACATGAAGGGCTTTCTGGGATTCTGGTACTATTTTGTTTCCTAATCTGGGTTCTATGTATTTACTTTGTGAAAATCTAATGATCTATGGTTTTTGCATCTTTTCTGAGTATACCATATACTCCAATAAAAAGTCTCCATCTGAGGGCTTCCCTGGTGGTGCAGTGGTTGAGAGTCCGCCTGCCGATGCAGGGGACACGGGTCCGTGCCCCAGTCTGGGAAGATCCCACAGGCCGCGGAGCGGCTGGGCCAGTGAGCCACGGCCGCTGAGCCTGCGCATACGGAGCCTGTGCTCCGCAACGGGAGAGGCCACAACAGTGAGAGGCCCACGTACCGCAAAAAAACAAAAAGTCTCCATCTGAAACTGACTGAATTTTTAACTTATTCATTTACAATGAAGATTACATATAGTTACTGAATGGCTGCTTGCTACAAAAAGGTGACAGTAGAAAGAAATAGAATGAAAGTCTTGGCCTCTAGCCTCCCAAAGATGGCCAGAGTAGAGTGAATCTAAAGAAGGATCCTTTCCTCGCTGGGGATGGCTATTCCCTATCCCCTATCCCCCTGCTTTTCATGAACTGAAAGGGACTATTCATTCATTCCTTGAATGGCTACTCTGCACCAGGCGCTCTACTGGGCACCACGGATACACAGTGAGCAAAAGAGGCAAAACACCTGCCATCATGGAATCCTCATTCTTACAGAGGGAGACAAGTAATAAGCAAAGAAAGAAACCAATAGATAACAAATCAGGTGGCAAAAAGGACTGTGGATTAAAATAAAGCACAGTAAAAGGGATAGCGGACAGAGGTGTACATTCATACTATTATATAAAGGAGAGCCAAGGTAGTGCTCTCACACCATCAGACTTTTGAGGAGAGACCTGAAAGAAGGAGCCACGAACATATTTGACGAGCAGCATTTCAGCAAATGGGGAACCAGTTTTTTTGTATGCTAGAGGAACAAAGTGGCTGGAACAGAAAAAGGGAGGGGAAGAGAAACAGGAGATGAAGTCAACAAGATGGTGCTGGGGAGCAGGGGAAAGAGGACTGATTATACAGAGCTTCAAGGTCATTCAAGAATGAGGCCCGGAGAGGATGTGAGCAAAGCAGAAATGGCACAATGACTGTATTTTAAAAGAATCACTTTGGTTGCTTTGTTGAAATTAGGTTGAAGGCTGTATTTCCAACTTGAGCAAACTGCACGCAATGTCCTTCAAGGAATCACCACCAAAAATCACCTACAACATACAAATCAACATACAACCAAGTATGCCGTAATGTTCAACATACTTAAGGAAACAAGGGTTTACTTTGTACAGGGTTATGTATTTATTAATGCCTTGGTCTTCCAATAACATCATTCTTGTCTTAGTCTGGAGTTTGCAGACTGGAACTAAAAGTTATGGTCGTACTATATGCAGCTTAAGAAGGCATTAAGATTAATTAGAAGTTAAGAAATAAGCTGGGGGCCACCAAAGCAGCAACGTTAATTTGTCCCAACGTGGCTTTCCGAAAACTGCACTTAGACACAAAGACTTACACTAAAAACATTACACTGAACCCTACAAACTCTAAGAAATCACCAACATTTGACCATTTTCACTTACAAAAAGGTTAATTTTTCTAGAGTTCATCCTATAAACTGTATTTCAAAATTAAATTTGAGTTTCAGTATAAAGCAAGTTTTCTGGGGGGAGGGGGTGCAGAGGAGTAGGGATTGAAAGGAAAAGTGCTAAATTTTCCTGAAAGAAGTTCAACTGCTCTCTAGTTCTCAACAAAGATTATTTTCAAAATGTAAATGTGACAGATTTTATTTCCAATTCACATAGCAGATTATTTCATCACCAGAAATTGTTTATACCTTATGTTGGTCTGTTTCAGAATTGATCAGAGTTGCTAAATTTATGTGTCCCACGGGAAGATATCAACAATGGATCTTATGTTTGATAAAGAGCTAGATACTATAATTAATGAAGTTCTCCAACACCTCAAACACCTAAGTGTCCCACAACTCCTTTTATAGCCTCTTTGGAATGAGCAAAGGACAAAGGCAAGCAGCCAATAGCCTTCCTGCATTTCCCCTCTTCTTTCTGCCCTTCCCCAGCAGACACTCTTCCCAATCAAGACTTGAAAGGTATCACGTTTTCGTGTTGTTGCTGGAGTCGGGGAATACTGCTAGTAGCTTTGTGGGCTTGCTTAAGAAAAGACTTCCATTTGCACGATCTTAGAAAGCAGAACTATGTGGGTAATTGAATTACTCCTTTAAAGATTCTAAAGATGACTACTGTGGTTGACAAGGAAACCTGCTAAATGCTACCTTCGATTTCCAAATTTCATGAAAGGGGAAGTCTTTTTACATTTTTTAACAATGTTCTTAATTAAATGTGTTAAACAAATGTAAATATAGCATAATGGCCTATGTAGTTGTGCATGAGATAAAATAACCCATTGATGATAAATGAAGCACTACAAATGAGACAAAAATAATCCCTTAATAGGCACCGAAAGGACCTTTGTTTAGTGTGCTTTGCATTTCCAAAGACATGAACAGAAGGAGCCATCCCTCTTGGCATGGCTCTGATACGCAGACAGTCCCGGTGTTTCATAATCTTTGCCTTTTCTTGTTCCTCTGTTCTTGAACAAAAAAGAATTCTTCCTACTCCTCCAAACATATATCCCACTACCTCCTTTCTGCATGGGAACAATGTTGGACACTTCTCTGAGACTCAGTTTCCTCATCTATAAAATGGGGATAAAACATACCCAGGAAGGTTCTGAGAACTAAGTCAACATCCTATGGGAAAGTACCTAGCATAGCACCTGCACAGGATGCAAGTTCCAATCCCTTTATGATGATGTAAGGGGATATAATTGTGTTCAAACTTCTATGAATGCTGAGGAAATTGTATCAGTTTCTTAGGATCCTTCCCTGCTGTACAACTTTAAACATTGAGCCTACAGGGATTACATTACATTTTGTAGGGGGCTTCACCTTTTCTGGAGTGTGGATTTTGGTGAAGGAGTGGAAGATAACAAGAGGAGACACGCTAAATGGGAGTCCTTTGCGTGATGTGTAATATGATATTTTTTCCTGTGAGAGCCCTCAAATCTTTTGGAAAACAACTGAATCCACTGGATAGTTCACTTGAGTTATACATATTTTTAATCTGTGTGGAGTTGACCTAAATTAGCAAACTTGTAAGCAGAGGTAGAGACCAGGGAATAAGGAGGAAGTAAGGACAAGACCAAGAAAGCACGCGTGAGGAGGGTTTTTGCCTCTCCTACTCTGTAAAAATAGGGTTCATGCCGATTTTAACCAGTTCTCCAAGGAGCAGGAGAAGCGCTGTAGGCGGATGATGAAATGTGAGGTCACAGGAGCTAGAGAAGAAAAAAAAGGAATGGCAGAAAACTTTCAATTCCAACCAATTTAAACAGAATTAATCTCAGTCATCAGCTAAATTTTATTCTTGCCTAACTTATTTCGACTTTACCAGAAACATAAGAAATCTTCCACTCATTTTCAAAATCACGGAGTAGAATACATGAATCTTCTGGCTTAAAGGATGTAATGGACATCTGGAGCCCAGAACTTGTGCCGACAGTGAGTGAATGTGGCTTTAAGCTGCTCACCACACAGGACTTCTCCGCAAGATGTGGGTCAACCCTCTATTTCAACGGCTTTCACCATGGAGAAGCTTTTTCTAAGCATCTTCACATTTAGATGTTTATTACTCTGGTTTATTACCTGTCATACTCTTTTGGTCTTACCTTCCCTTTCCCTCTCACACTGTGGGGATTTTCACCTTCCCACTATCTGCACCCTTCAATCATCTTCCCTCCAAGTCATAGCTAAGCAATGCTTTTCCTCTTTCTTTGCCTGTCATGCTCTGCGTCTTTTAACACTTTTGTTAACTTGTTTGAATACTGCATAATAGAACTCTACCTTAAGCCTAAACTAAACCCTGGTATGACTTAAATACATGAGAAAAAAAATTCATTTAACCTGAGTTCTTAACTGGAATTACTTCTCCCATCAAGTGAATTTAAATCGTACATTTATTATAACTAATTGGATATGTTCCTGAGCTCTGTAGCTATCTGGGGAAAAAAGTGAACCTTCTATTAATCATTTACTATATAGTATTAGGATGCCCATAGCGATAATAGCAACAGTTGGGAAAATCTACTACAGTTTAAGGGGAATATTCCCTAGGGCATAGGAAAAGTTTGGTTGGGAGGCTAAAAATTAGGGAAGCTGGAATCCAACCAGGACATAAAGCCATACTTTAGAATTAGGAGACAGAGATAAATTTCAGCTCTGACACTCATCAGTCATGTGACTGTGGACAAGAACTTGGATTGTCTGGGTCTCTACTTTCTTACCCACAATGGTGGCATTCAGGCTATCTACCTACTTGACCCAAGAGAGTTACTGTGAACAGAAAATGCGTTAATTTCAATGAAAGTACTTGGTAAAATTCCACAGAACTCTGCAGTACCAGTAGCAGCTGTACAAATTCCCTCTTTGCCCCATTTATTTGTTGTATACTTACACAAATGTACATGTACACATACATACATGGATGCATGTGAATGGCTATGCCCCAAAGACTCAATGCTTATAGTCCTTTCCAGTAATTTCCAACCAGAAGACCATCTGTGATTTGCACAACTCATTACTGTTAGCAAAGCTGTCTCCTTGCTTCCTAAAAGAGCTAATGTAAGGATGTTTTTTAAAGTAGTAAAGCTGCTGAGAATGTAGATTTTCGAAGTTGGATACTGTGCGCTGCAAAAATGTCAAGTCACTCAAAAAGAGCTTTTGAGAGTGAATGCCTAAAGAATTTTCACACTGCAAAATTAAGGGCTTTTGTTACCCCTGCTGTAAAGTTTGACTAAAAATCAGCAGCTAAAAACAAACCACAAAACCATCAAAAAACAAGCATATTCAGAAGTCCAAGGAGAAGAAATGACAGATTGGAAACCTATGCATTAAAACAAGAAAACAATCCCTTGGGGTATGGGGTATGCCAATTACAGCCTGCTCTATAATTGCTGTGGCCAATCTATTCTTTGTGCTCCTAAACACAAGGCTTAAGACAGAAAATATCATTAACATGGGATCAGGAATTACACAGTCTTCTTTTAAAATTCCAAACCAATGCAAAAAGTTTCAACAGAATTATCATTTGGGAGTACAAACTGGTATTGGAACAGTTAATGGGACACCAGAACTAGAGGCCTTGTTATAATAAGATGTTTCTAGCCCTGTATTCATTCTAAGAGATTTATACTTTCCTATCTTGGAGATTCAGAGCACAGAAAATTCAAGAATTGAGCCACAGGTGCAATGATATGTAGAAATGGTTTGCTAGAAATTCTTTTGTTAAATGCAATTGAATTCAACTCTGTGAAGAGCAAGCAAGGCCAGTGTACATAATATCAATCATACAGAAGCATACATGAATTCATTACTATCATACCTAATTTTGTAACAAAAATACTAGAAATTAAATCCAAAACCAATCTGCCTCTACAGAGTTCAATAAATCCTAATGTAAAAGGTTAGCCTTTCTTATTGACCTTTCATGAAAAAGACATCCAAGTCCTTGAAGTTTGCCAGCTGGTTTATTTATATCCCCATGCTTATGCCAGCCCAGAGAAAAGAGGTTGGAGAGAAGCATTTTTCATCAGGAATACTCACCACCAGATCAACTGAATTCCTGCATTCACAGAAATTCAGTCTGTTCACCATTTCATTCCTAGGACTTAGCATATTTCTTGGCATATAGAAGGCACGTCATGAATAGTTAAATGAATGAGTGGTTTCATCATGGGAAAAAGCCACAAGAGAGAACACAAAAATGCAAGCAACTTCATGTATAAAATCCAGGAAAACAAACTAAGAGAATAAGTAACTTTGGACGTTTGGGAGCAGATATAATAATCAATTTAGTACATTCACATAATATAGCCTCTTTCCCATCCGATCACGGTAATGTTTTGAAGCTTAGACAAAGGAAATTATTCCACCTCCATTATCAGTAGTATGATAAAGCTGAACAGTATTTCACTTCTTTTTTCACTAAATTCAGCTTTGTAATTTCTAAAAATACACTCTGTAGTCTTGATAAATTGACATCCCATGCAAAAAATTTCAGTGGTGGCATGAAGAAGTGAAAAGAGCAACGACTCTGGAATCAAAAACTGGGGTTCGGGCTTCCCTGGTGGCGCAGTGGTTGAGAGTCCGCCTGCCGATGCAGGGGACGCGGGTTCGTGCCCCGGTCCGGGAAGATCCCACATGCCGCGGAGCGGCTGGACCCGTGAGCCATGGCCGCTGAGCCTGCGCGTCCGGAGCCTGTGCTCCGCAACGGGAGAGGCCACAACAGTGAGAGGCCCGCGTACCGCAAAAAAAAACAAACAAAAAAAAAAAACAAAAACAAAAAAACTGGGGTTCAAGTTCAGGATCTACTGTCTTAAAGTAATCTAATATTAAATAATGTTACTGATTTGAAAGTTCTACTTTATATTTTTGATCACTCATTAAGAATTTTGCCTACTATCTTTCTACTATCAAGTTTCCCAAGATTAAGTCAACAGTAGTAAAATTTTATGTTTCCCCTTCCATGTACTTTCCAATTATACCATTATATTGTAAGCATTCACTTTGAAATTACACAGGTTTCCAATTTATTTCAGTTTTTGCCTTGGAACTTCAAAGCCTTTCGACTGGAAAATCCTGAAAGTAGAAACACATTACGCAAATCCAAAGATCAGGGCTTGAAGGATTTGGAAGTCAAATTCTTGTAAATGTTCCACAGTCTTCTGTAATAACTCACAGAGATGGAATTTAATTTTATTACCTTTGATGAAATGATTTGTAACAGCTATTGCCACATCGATTGCATTCTGTTTATTCATCTTAGGGAGAAGGAAATCAGAATAAAGAAGACTATTTTAAGACTTTAGGCTTCTATCCAACATTGCTGATTAAAGGAATCTATGTTTAACAGGGCCTATTACAAACTATCTGTATAAAGCATGTGGACTAGCTGATTAAAATGTAGTTTTGCTTACGCACAACATAAGGCAACTCCAAACTTAATCAAGATAGCTTCTGCAGGTAATAATACTCTGGGCCAAAGCGCAATGGTTTATAGTTAAAATGCCAATGTAGCACAAAAATCTCCCGTCTTAATTTCCCCAAATGAATACATGAGACACAGGAAAAGAAGTTCAAAAATATAGGTCTCTTATTACATATTAATTCAGGAGCTTGATGGAAAACATCACTTCATTTAATCCATTGTTTCTTTACCTCTTTAAACCAACCCATCCTATTGTCATCCTAAATATTTTCAAATGAAAATGATACCTTGTTGTTTTTAAGTGTAAGATTGCATTATTGAGGGTATTCCTGATGGAAAAGGATTTTTTTTAAACGGTCCTATGTAGACTCTAAGTAGCTACCCTAGAATAGGGCAACCATGTGCCCTCTCCCAGTTTGAAGATCACTGGGGAACCTGTTGTAGTTTTCTTCTGTTCAGATCATAGTGGTTTAACACGTGAGGTCTACGAAGTGTGCCCCCAATACAGCAAAGTTGAATTTTAGACTTTCTTCAGATAAACATACTATAAAATGTTTAAAATTACATTAAAGAAGTCACTGTCTTCTTCCCAGTGGCAACTCTATAAACCTACATTTCTTTCCCTATTATTTAAAACATTTTTCCTATTACAGAAAAGGGTATGGTCCTCCTCTCATTAAAGCTAATCTCTCCATGTGTTCTCTGAATCCAACAGCATCCTCTCTCTATACCTGAGGTTTTAATGTACTAACTACCCTCTTCCCTCTGTAAATCCTGAACCAACTGAGAAATAAAGACAGGAGTCAAGGACTCCGTTACAAGCTGGCAGCTTGGAGAACCGTATCCTGGTGAGGCTGCTCCGTGCTCAGAGAACATCACAAAGATGCTGTGGGCATCGCATCCCAAAGACAGAAGGCAGAGGAGGTGGGGCCAGACCTCTGCAGTCCCTTTCACAGTTTGAGAAGTTGCTCTCCTTCCTTTGGAGAGGCACAGACACAGAGAGCCAAAGGTCTCTTCTAAATCCTTCACAAAGGAAGGAAGTTTCTCTTTTACACACACAGGAAGGGATGCCGGCAAGGCAGACGATGCTCCTCCTACATCACTTTCTCAACTTTACTCCTAGGTTATCTGCTTCCAACCTGGTCATGCATCTCCCCCTCTTTGCTAAACCATTCCCACCAGCATTCCACCAAGTGCTAAAATCTCTCATCCCTTCAAGAAGCTGTTTTCTTCCTAAGGCTACCATCCCATTTCTTGAGTTCCCTTCTCTGTTTCACAGCACTCGGCTTCATCTCTTCATCACTGCACAACCCTCTCCAATACCACTCTCACAAAACAACTCATTTAGGTTTTCAATCATTTCACACAAAGTTACTTTTTTTGGTTTTCATCTCTTTTTTAGTCTTTGAGTCACAGGATGTGTTTGTAGAGGTGGATGGCACAAAGGGTAAGACTCTGGAGTTAGAACCCTGCGTCCAAAATTTGGGCAAATTGCTTCATCTCTCTGCAGTTTACTCATTTGTAAAATGAGTTTAATAACTCTACTTACCTTGAAGGGTTATTAAAAGGATAACATAACATCATCCATACAAATATTCAGCATGATATGCACTGGTACATATAAGTCCTCAACTTTTTTTTTAATGGCCCCTCTATGTTGAAACATCCTATCTTAGAGCCCCTGACACACAATACTTCTAATATTCCTTTTTTTCCCCACTATTCCTTAAAGAGTTCCTTTTTTTCCCTTTCAACCCTAAATTCTGGAATATCCAGGGGCCTAACAGAGCTGGGCCTCCCTTCGCTTTATGTTCACTATCTCCCTAGATGTTCTCATCCATTCCCTTGGGAAGAAATATTTATATGCTAAAAACTCCCACATTTATACCTCCAGCTCAAACTTTCCCCAGAACAGCAGACTTAAACATACAACTAGCTACTTGGCATTATCGATTACCTGTGGCACATCTTAAACTCACCATGTCCCTAAACAAATTCTTGATTCCTAAATTTGCCTCAACCTTCCTTCCTGTCTTCTCCATCTTTGCAAATGGCACCAACACCTACGGTTATTCAAGCCGGAAAACTCGAAGTTATATTTGTTCCCTTCCTTTGCAACACTCTCCAGTTCTAATTCATCAACACATTCTCTCCATTCTGCCTTCCCAAATTATACCTTCAGCCTCTCCACTTCTCTCCATCTCCACTCCCACCTCCCTAGTCACCAGCCCACTGGATTACTGCCACAGCCTCCATATTGGTCTCCCTGTTAGACTTTCCTTTTTTCCTACCTGTTCTTGCAGCAGCCGTAACAAGCATTTTAAGCCTAAAGGAGATAGGCTACTCTCTTGCTCCAAAGAACTGAACGCCTCCCCAGTGTGACCTGATGAATTTCTCAACTGCTTTCCATGGGCTGTAAGTCCCTGCATCTCTCCATCTCCTACTTCATCCTGGGCTCTTCTTCTTGCTCATGTGCCAGTCCCCTTGGTGTCCTTCAAGGTTCTCAAACACGCCAAGCTCTTGCCTTCCTCAGGGCCTTTGCACATGCTATTTCCTCTGACTCTCTGAGTTGCTGGTTGCTTCTCATTTTTTAACTCTCCTCAGAAACCCCATCCCCCATGATTCTAAGTAGGTTGTCTCCCATCTCCTACCTCCCAGCCCCACTCAAGCTGTGCTTTAGGGCTCTGCTCATCTGCTTCTCAGGGTATTTATCACCAAGTCTAATGATACATTTGTTCATGTTTACTTTTTTCTCTTCTGTCTCTCTCACTTTGCTGTTCACTCTGGTGGGCCTGGAAGCACATCTCCTTTATCCATCTACCAAGTGCCTTGCACAGCAAAAAGATTTACTACACGAATAAGTGAATCGATGAAGAAGTAAGTAAATGATCCCTCTGCGTAAATTCCAGACATGTCTTCACTCAGAAGACTTACAGGGCATGAGGTTAGGTTTATCCTCTCCCTCTTCTCTCATTTTTAGTTTGGACCAGTCACAATGTACAGGGCATGAGGTTATGTTTATCCTCTCCCTCTTCTCTCATTTTTAGTTTGGACCAGTCACAATGTACAGGGCATGAGGTTATGTTTATCCTCCCCCTCTTCTTTCATTTTTAGTTTGGAACAGTCACAATGTCCCAAATCTTTCTTAGGAAATTACTGTCACATCTCTTTGGTTAGAAAACCACAATATTCGTAACAGTTGTGTGAAAAGAGAGCTGTCTCCAGATCTATGAGAAGGACTAATTTTAAAGGCTGAAAATTATGGTTGAATGCATCATCTAAGGAATAGGCTTGGGCTAGAAGACCCTTTAAAACATGTGTTGATATACTGGCATTATGCTAATGGGCATTTCACTCCTGTATTTTCTGGGTGTCATATTTCTGCAGGTAGTAAATTACATTAGGAGAAAAATCAAATGGAGATTGAATAAACAGAAGCAAAATATTACATGTTAACAAGCCAGGAAGAAAAGGGCAGTAGAAAAAAATATATCCATATATGTCAATTTCTAATTACATTAAAGACTGATAGAAATACCTACATAACTCTATTAAAAATAGTATATTCAGTCAAGCATCATTAAAGAATAAGAAATAAAATCTGATGATGGCAAAAAGTAGCAATCTATACTTAATTGTAGTTGGGAGGGCCCTTACAATCCGTAGGGAAGCTGAGTTCAACCACGTGATTTCACAGTGGCATTACTGGAACTAATATTTCTTGAGCTCATGCTATATATTAAGCAAATGACCAATTACTGCCTTTAATCTGTATACCATAAGCTACCTGAGGTCAGGGATTGTCTTATTTATATTTGAACCACCAGCGCCCTGTACCCTGCCGGGCACACAGTAGCCACCATTAAAGGCTTGACTTCACCTAAGGATAAACTGAATAACCAGGTACATACAAGTACCCCAGGAAAGACTGCCTTGGAGTCTTCTTATGAACTCTTAGTTGCTTTGTATCACAAACCTGGTAATGGCCATACAGTGCTGTTCTGAGCACCTGTTCAGAACAGTGCTCTCGACTAGATTCTGCCATAACTAGGAATAAACCTGACTTAACACACTTAACCTGAACCTCATCATTCTCATCTGTACCATGCTGGACATCACCCCTGTGATATTTGCCCAGCAAGTTTACATTCTTTGTGTTCACCAGGTATCCGCTGATTCCCATCTATGTGCAAGGCACTGTTCTATGCTCCAGGGATCTTAGTTGTGGGCACCAGCACTCTGCATTTTGTTAGGTGTTTAAAGCCACCTCTTTCTCTTGTCAGGTGGGATATTTTATAGGTTCTTTGTAGTCCAGTCCTGACTGGAGATCCCTCCTCTGCAGCTTCCTCTTTTTGAGTGAATGCAAATCTTCTCACTGGGCCCTAGTAGCTCCTATACCAGCCCTCACATACACTGCCGTGTTATTTCCCCCAAACAGCCCTCCTCGACAAGATCTAAGACCTGACCTTTCAGGCCAGGTCTCTCTCTCTCTCTCTCTCTCTCTCTCTCTCTCTCTCTCTCCCTCTCTCCCTCTCTCCCTCTCTCCCTCTCTCCCTCTCTCCCTCTCTCCCTCTCTCCCTCTCTCCCTCTCTCCCTCTCTCCCTCCCTCCCTCCCTCCCTCCCTCCCTCCCTCCCCCTCCCTCCCTCCCTCCCTCCCCCTCCCTCCCTCCCCCTCCCTCCCTCCCTCCCCCTCCCTCCCTCCCTCCCTCCCTCCCTCTCTCTCTCTCTCTCTCTCTCTCTCTCTCTCTCTCTGCCATATTTTGCCAACAAGAAGCGAACATTCCTTGACCTGTAGGTTTCAGCACACTCGCAAGATAGCAGCTCTTTGTATCCCTGTGTCAGATTCTCCCTACTCTTTCATTTCTCATGGTTGAGTCAAAGTCTAACCCATTGTTTCCCCAAGCTCTCTGGGTTGTCCCAATGAAGCCCCATACATAGATTTAAGGTGAGGGTGGGGGTTGGGATAGGACAAGATTCCCAGAACGCCAGCAGCTCTCTCTAAAAATCCTGCTCTAATCTCCAAACTGTTATATCAGCTGGCGGTGGGTGCTCAGCTAAGAGTCACAGAACAGTCCCTGACCATCAGCTTCTCAAATCTCGATCTGGCGGTTCCACACCTCATTTCAAAATGTGTGAGTATCGGGTGTCTTAGATCCAGCTGAACCACAGAAAATGTCTAATTTTCACTTCCTGCTACAGATGCAATGCACCTTTATTAACCCTTCTTAAGGTCATTGCTCTTTGGCTCAGGAAGGGTTGGAACCACCAAAGAAGGTGGTGATAGAATGAAGACACCCCTCCATTTCAGGGACATTTCCAGTTAAATATAACACAATACAATATAATATAATATATATATATTTTTTAATTTATTTTCAATATATTCAATTGAAGGCTTATTGAACCTAATGCACGATGCTAAGTGTTGGGGATACCAAGATAAAAACTGTTGCTCTCCCTTAGGACACAAAAGGGGATGGATTTATAAAACAGAATTATAAGTACTCTGGTTACAGGAGGGTAATCTCTCCTCCACTTTGGATTTATCTATAAGTTCTAACATTCATGTGAATTTATTTCTGATTACCTTTTACTCAACCTTAAGAAATTAGGTTCAAGTATTTGTGAACTGTGTGTCATTGCTATTGGGAATAATTAGAATAAGAGAAAACTGAGGTTGGGATTAGAAAAAAGGAGGTAAAGGTAAAGCAGAAGACGGGGATAGGATGGAGCGTTTTGTTTGTTTGTTTTTTGTCAAGAAGCATTAGGCTGAAATGAAGTGGTCGTTTTATTTTACAGAAGTGCTTTAAAATAAAAAGTTCCTACCTGCTACCAATATGTTACAAAACAGAAAACATGTTAGACCAAAAGTGGCAAGATTAATCTAATTTCAGAATAAAGAGCAGACCTCTCAGCTGAACAAATTTACCTTTACAAAAAACTGAGGGCATCCTCGTCCATGTTCTTATTTTTCCACAGAGAGGTAAAAATCAGGTAGGTGTGGACTGAACACAGGCACTTGAAAACCACTGGGCTAGATTATCTCAGATTCGACAGGCAACGAATTTCCTTTGCCAGAGAATCCCTTTATTCGAACCTGCTCCACTCCTTCCTCTACCTCTCTATGCCTGACAGCAGAGGGATAGATTTTCATACAGTTTTCCAAGCTCTGTGATCAGGGCCAGCTACATAATTTGTGGTTCCCTGTGCAAAATGAAAATGAGAGGTTCCTTGCTTAAAAATGTAGTAAGAATTCAAGATAGTGACTGCAGAGCATAAAACCAAGTGTGGACAGGCACAGGCCCTGTACAGCTAGCTGCACAGGGCACACACCCGTAAAGCTGGATCTGCCTGTGTTGCCTAACACAATCCCTCACATTGATTTCCCAAAGCAGAGCTTTTTAAAAATGATGCTTCAGCACCTAGGAATCGTGTATAAGGAAACACTTCTAGAATGACAGTCCAGCTTGATGAAGTCTTCCTTATTGGTCAGTAAATCGTATCTTGCAGGTCAGAGCTCAAACCCAAGGTACCGCAGATTATGAATTTAAATACTGTCTTAACCTCCTGGCAGTTGAAATGTCCTTAGTCATCTTAAGTTAATCTTTGTGTCTGTGGGGTTGTATTGGAGCTTAAGAATAATATTCTACATGTATACAATTTGATCAAAACCACCTGGATGGTTCAAAATAATCTCCATGTGGAGAAAAGGATACTGAGATGGGATACAGCTCTGGGATGGGAAACAGCTGCGGAGAGTATGCTATCCTTCCCTTTTTTGCATTGAAGCAGAAAGTGTTTAGATGGATAACATTTTTATTTTGCAGAGGTAAGAGGCATTTCAGAGCAAGGATAATTTGGAGAGTCCTGAGAAGAATGTTCTGGCTGACCCACCATTATTCCTTCTTTGGATGCCACTACAGCCTCCTACTGCTTCTGCTCTTTCCTCTCATTCAATCCATTTTCCACACAAAGAGCAAACTGCTGTTTTAAAAACATAATTCAGATCAAGTCAGTCCTTCCAATAGGGCTTCTTATCTTCACTGCATAGATTTTAAACCACTTACCAAATCCTGCAGGACCCTTCATGACATGGCCCCTGCCTCTTTCACTGTCCTCATCTCTATGCTCCTCCTTACTCGCTGTTGTGTCCACACTTTTTTCTGTTCCTAGACACTTTACTAGTCTCAAAGCTTTTGTACTAGAAGCTCCCCCTGCTTGAAACGCACCTTCTCCAGAAATTCACGTCTGGTTCCTTGTCATCCAGGTCTCAACTCAAAAGCCTCTTTAGAGAAAGACCTTCTTTACTACCCAACCTGAAGTTGTCAGTTCCTCCCGTCACCCTATTTTATTGGTATTTTCTTCAGACTGTTTATCGTAGATATATTTTATTGTGAATGATCTGTGGTGCCAAACCGCTTCATTAATGATCTGAGAGCTGAAAGCTCACCTGCCTTGTTCACTGACAGATTTCCAGTGCTTAGAACAGAATTTTAGACGGTAGAGCAATTGTGTCACAACTCAAATACTTCATTCTGCATTAACTAAGAAGGAAACACTACACACATTCATTTAAAAATGACAGTTTACCTGCAGAGATTTTTAACTAGAAGGAAAGACTATATGCTTTCCATCATTTAAAAATGACAACTTCTCTACAGAGGTTTTTACATATACAGGAAAAAGACTGACATCTTAAATGTAGCACTTCATGTATAGTATCTGCTGTGTTTTTCCTTGATGATTGTACTTTTCCTTTTTAAAGAAATTCTTTGGTAATTTCTCAGGAACTCGATTAAGTAGTCTACACACAATGACAATTTGCACCACAAAAATCCATAGAGCACTACAGCCAGCAGCTGGACATTAGTGGTCATTTATGACTCCTGGGTCATTGGTTTTGTCACAGTAAGCAAAGGAAAGCTCAGTGACTACATTTTTAACATTCATTTCTCACTTCACAGGCAAAAAAAAATACTGCCTTATTATTCAGACAAAGCTTTAGAATGGCAAGTCACTGCTGAGACAGTGACGAGAAGGTCAGTTTTAGGGGAAGAACAATTCTTTTTCTACCACATATTCTCCTATTTAACTTCACGGGTATTGTTGGAGTTAGAACCCAAATATTGCTTTATCTCACTACATATATCAAACTACTGTAATTATATTTCTATGTTTCCTTTCTACTCCAACAGGAAATGTTGAATAAGATTCTATGTGCTACTCAAGAATCAAGGAAGAAGAAGGAAAATTGTGAAACATGTTCATAATTCTTGTCATGCATTCAGTTGATTAAGGGCAGCAGCAATTTTGGAGACAGTGATAAGTCCATTGCATGTTTTAACCTTTCCTGCACAGTGGAAGCAAACACCATACAGGTTTTGGGGAAAACAATCCTCTAGGCACACAGAGCAGAATCTATTTTGTTACTTTAGTGCTGACAACACAGAATAGAAAAAGCAAAACCATGCTACACAAAGGTTTGGGCCACAGAAGGTGAAGATATTAAAATGAATATATTTCATACTAAACACATGCTTTTCTTCCCCTGACTTAAGATGACCCTCATGGAGGCCACCAGAAATAATAACATTTTTCATGACAATAAGTATGAGCCCAAAGCAAAAGTAGTAATTAACAAGCAGTTAATCTGGTAATTACCTCCTGGGCAAAATTACAGTTGTCAAAGAAAACAGGACACTACATACTTAAAAAATATCTACTCATGGGCTTCCCTGGTGGCGCAGTGATTGGGAGTCTGCCTGCCAATGTAGGGGACGCGGGTTCGTGCCCCGGTCTGGGAGGGTCCTGCGTGCCGTGGAGCGGCTGGGCCCGTGAGCCATGGCCACTGGGCCTGCGCGTCCAGAGCCTGTGCTCCGCAACGGGAGAGGCCACAACAGTGAGAGGCCCACGTACCGCAAAAACAAACAAACAAACAAACAAAAAACCTACTCATTCTTTAGCCAAAGAGGTAAAACCTGCATCCGTTGGTTTCTTGCCATATAAGATGATCAAGGTGAACTAATGCCAAATGAAATTGTCTTGGAGAAAAAATTAACTCCAACCATTTTTGAAAAAGTTTTTCAAGTGACATACTACAATGAATCCCAAGATGCATTGTCTAATTTACACACACACACACACACACACACACACACACACACCCCTTAAGATGTGAGTAGAATGGAAACTAGTGATGCAATCATGATTTAAAACAACAGTCTTAAAGTCTGACTTAAATAAACTGCATTCCTATGGTCTATGTTGCTATTTAAAAGTTTCTGGATTTCATACAAAGGTTTATTTGATTGAAGCTAAAATATATGGGCTCCAAACTGTCTCATGAAATTTGTTAGTAAGCAAAAAATTTATTATTTCTGCAGATAGCATTTTTTTAAATTATATCTGAAATACTCTGTTGATTGATTTGTTCATAAGACAGATTGTGTTGGGATATGTTTAAAGGAATAGTCCATGCGTGGATTTATTATCTAGGCAGCAAACGTCAAAACTACATTGAGAAAAATGTTTTAATAAATGTAAAACCTGATGTCCATATACTTGTACCATTTTCTTAAAAATTGTATTTTATTACAATTTTGCAAAATAGAATTCATAGCAAACAATATATGCCAACTTCCAGGAGTGTCTATAAGAACTTTTGGTGGCTATTGCTTAAGGACAATTATCAGCTAATTTCTAGCAGGGAACTACAATAAGAAGATATAAGTCATACGTACAGAAGTCAGAGATGAGCTAGGACATTTGAACTCAGTTAAAAGTATACTAACTAATCCCATAGAGTTTTCCTGGGCAATACACACATTTTTTTCCCCCTGGGGAAAAATAGGGCGACAAAGTGGGCAGATATTATAAGGTGTACGTTTCATAGTGAGAAGGTGAAATATTCTCTACCAACATATATGTCATACCTCATTCTCAGACATTCAATAAAGATACCCCCTGAAAAAATATACTGTGACCACATAAATTCTCCTACAGAAGTTTTTTCTCCATTGGCGAGGGGCTTAATCACCTACTGGTACATTACAATGCAACAAAAAAAATTTGTGGTTACTAAATACAAATGTAGCATTTAATTGTAGATTTCAATCTTCATCAAATGCACATTTATGGTGGCATAGTGGCTAAGATGTTTCCAAGAGGGTCAAGTAATAAAATCTTCACCAGATGAGCCAGGCTTTTTTTTAACAAGACCGTATTAGATCAACTTTTACTGTGACTACTTTCTCATCATTACATGCCTAATAACTTCTCTTTATTTATTTATTATTATTTTTTTGTGGTATGCGGGCCTCTCACTTTTGTGGCCTCTTCCATTGCGGAGCACAGGCTACGGACGTGCAGGCTCAGCGGCCATGGCTCACGGGCCCAGCCGCTCCGCGGCCTGTGGGATCTTCCCGGACCGGGGCACGAACCCGTGTCCCCTGCATCAGCAGGCGGACTCTCAACCACTGCGCCACCAGGGAAGCCCAACTTCTCTTTATTTTGAGGCAAACGCAGGGCAAGTAGAGAACATTGTAGAAAAATGCCAGCTGAATGTAAGATTTTATAACTGATGGAAAAGAATTACCTGTCACAATCACAAAGAAATGATTAAGTACCAGTGACTCATTGTTCCATTAACTGAGTCCCAATATGAATTTAGAAAAACCTCAGACCTATAATCTTTCTAAGTCAATATGTCAATTTAGTCAGTGCTGAAGTATCCAAAGAGTTTATTTTATCATCATCAAAAGCATTTAAGAAATCACCCTTTAAAATGTCCTGCATTAAGTGCTGAACGAGTGCACTTTACACAGACAACAGCTCTGGTGGATATGAAGCTTACCCTACAATCTCAGGTGTGTCCGAAATAGGAAGTGCAATCTCAGTCACTCTTGTATTTTCCTTCCTTGCCCAGAGTTGTGCAAAAGTCCCTGGGTCTTAAGCATCACCAAAATAAAACAAAGTGCCCCCTCCTTTGGCCCATCCCAGTCACTGGTCTACTTTGTCATAGATTTCATGGTCACATTGGTTCACATTGGTCCACCCGCTGTTCCAGGCTGCATGGCTTCCTCAGGGCCTGTGATTCTGCTTTTCCTGTGCCTGCTACAAACATGGGAATCATTGGAGTGGCTGTGGGGTGTTAGTGGGTCATCCTCTCTGAGATCTCGCTGTATCTCGATAATGTGTTAGTCATCCCTAGCTCCCTGGCTTCTGGGCACTTCCTGTCCCCCAGCCATTGGGTAGAGCCTCGTGATTAGTTCTGGCCAATTAGTGGTTAGTGGAAGTGCCACGTATCACTGTTGGTCCATTAATCACCAGTGTGAGACCCTCCATTTTTCTTTCTCCTCTGGCACAGTGCTAATAATGTTGCAGACGGTGGCTGTTCTGTCACCCGGATCCCAAGTGAGGAGACATGGAGCAGAATGAACCCATCCTAACCATGATGGAAGTTCAACTTGAATGAAATCAAAAATCATACTGTTTTATATGGATACTACTGAGATGTAGGGCTAGTTTGTTACTAAAGTAAAATTTAGTTTAGTGCTTCTCCAGCTTCAGCATGCATCAGAATCACCTGGAGGGCTTGTAAAAACAGATTTCTGACTCTGTTCCCAGAGTTTCTATTCAGTTGGATCGGGGTAAGACCTGAGAATTTCCAGTCCTAACAAGTTCCTAGATGATGCTTATGCTACTGGTTCAGGGACAAGACACTGAGAACCTCTGACCTAGACTCTCCTGACTGATAAGAGCTACCTGGGAGTGACGCTCAGTCCTTCTATTGAACCTGGAGACCACACCAAAGGGTTCCATAGACTTGGATGGGAGAATGTTTACATCTTTATTTTCATTAACCTCTAAGTGAAAATGTACCATTTCCTTCTATTACAAATGTAGGCAATAAACTACAATAGTATTGATATTAGCAGTACCTATAAATCCATCATGAATAAAAAGTAGAGATATTTTATATCACTTCATAGCTAAAAATCCATGCTCATCACTATATCGAAATCAAGGTAATTATTAGCTATGCTTCCAGACCTTATTATTTTATACATTAACAAATAAACATATATATTACTATATCTCAATCTTAAAAAGTGTTTTGATAAATGAATGTCAATATAATAGGCTTTGTTTGTAATTCTCACCAAACTACTGGAGGGGACCATGGCATAGAAAAAAATGAATAATACCTACAGCATCATCTTCTCAGCTTAGACTGAATTCTTTTGCCTTGGGAAAAATTCTTGTTCCTTTAGCTGTCCTCAAAAGAACTCTTCTCTCTTCTACCCTACTCCATGATACATAGCATAATCTCTTCAAGTTTAAGATTTTATAAAAGAAAGAGCAGACTTTCAGCAACTTCTGTTGTTTGCACTGCAAAATTCTCTATGATAGGAAAACTAGGGAACCAGATAACTGCATGGAAACTGGAGGAAGGCTTCAAGGGGAATAAAACTTAAGGTTAAATCTCAAATAATTATCCTACCAAATTCCGTCTACATGAATTACCTTCCTCTCCTTCTCTTTCTATATTTATAAAAACTAGTTCAAATTTTATTTCTTTTCTGAAACTTTCAATATTTGCCCAATTTCAAGAAGTTTTATTGTAGTTGTCCCTAACACTAATTTGACATGTATTATTGCATATTTACAACTTGAGGGTGATAATATATTCGTTTGAATGTTCCTATTAGGATAATATACACAATATCTAAATATTATGTATGTATGTATATTACCATTACCTGTATTCATTTAGTCATATATTGAATCACAAATATTACTGAGTACTGGTGTGTGAGGAGATGGGCTTTCGGCTGCAGCTCACCCACATGTGTTAGGCGCTACTCTAGGAGCCGGGAATACGGTGATGATCAAAGTAGAAAGGTCCGTGCTCTCACAGAACTTAAATTCTATTGGAGAATATAAGCAATATGTAAAATAATAAAAGAACAGTAAATACCAAAAAGTGCTAGAGAAGTAAAAGAAGAATGGGATACCTTAGTGCTTCTAGAACTTTAATGTGTCTAAGAATCACCTCGTGGTCCATGGACCGGCAGCGCTGGTGTCACCTGGGAGCTTGTTAGAAATGCAGTCTTAAGTCCCATCCTAGATCGAGTGAACCAGACTTGACATTGTAATAAATCCCACGTGATTTGTGTGTATGTTAAGGTGTGAGAAGCATTGTTTTGTGACTACATAGCAGCACATAGTAGGTACTCAATATTCATTCTTTTAGGGGCAGTGAATATTCATTAAACTGACTGGCATGCTATAGTTACAGGTTGACAAATCAGGATATTGATTAAAGCTGGAGAGCATTATGGCTTACAGATTCCTGTCTTCAGGCTCTAAAGAAAATTAAATTATTTCCAGGGCTCATTTTGTTCCTCCCAGTGCACACTGACTATGTGCAGTGAAAGGCCATCAAACACAATTTTTTTTTCCCCTCCATGGGAGAAAGTCATTGTTTACAGTGAGACCATGAACGATTTATTCAGCTTGAAGTTTCACTAAGTGCTAGTGGTGGGGCGGGGGAGAAGCAGGAGGGAGGCGGCACTAAAATCCTAAGACTGAAAAAATCTGATGCTTCAGAACCCCCAGCTTCTAGACAGCCTCCGAATATCTAATAGGAAGAAGGAATGAGGCAGATGGGGGACGAAGGTGTCTTCTGCTCCTTCTATTTACGAACCGTGATCTGCAAAAAGTCCCTTAATTCTATCCTCAACTGCCCCTTCTGTAAAATGGGCTAATGATAACCAATCAGTGTTTATTATTTTCAGAGATCTAAACTCTGTCAACATATTCTGATTCATAATTTCTCATAACAACTATTTAAGGTGGGTATCATCATGCCCTTTCTAGGGATGAGGGACTTGAGGCTTAGAGTGGCTGAGTGTCTTAATCCAGATCTTATGAACACTACACGGGAGAGCTGGAGTCTGACAGCAGGTACAGAGGACAGACTTCAAAGAGCGTGTTCTTACCTTTAGCTCATACTGCCTCATGGGCTGGTTTTGGTAATGTAATGCTATACTGACTTTTATTCCTACTTCCATTTTTCTTTCAATCTCCTCTCCTATAATGACTGTAAACATTCACATAGGATGTAAAAAAAGAAAAAGAAAAAAAAAAAAAAACGGTCTTGGTATTCCATCAGCGGACCCTGAGTCCCCAGAAGCAATAAGCACAGGTCAGGAAGATAATGACATCCCTGGAAGGGAGGACAGTGCATTTGAGTGCAGAGTCCCCAGATATGTGGCTATGGTGATAACAAAGAGTGTGTGAAATGGGCAGAGGGGAGAGAGTGAGAGGAGATGACTGAAGAGGACTCCGGGGTCAGGGAACCTACGTGGGGCACACAGGCAGTGTGGATGCGATCAGCACACATTTGAACCTAACCGCGACAGCATGCGATGAAATGAACGTGTGCCGGCCTGACAGTCCTGCAGGCTGGAGGGGCTTTGCCCTAATCTGTAAAGCAGCGGCAACACAGGGTGACCTTAAAGCTCCTCCCTGACCGCACGCCTACCTATAGCTACAGCATGTAGTGTTGCCGAACAATCTGTAATGCATTTTAGAAAGATTTATTCTTAATTCTAGTTTCATGTAAAAAGTAACTTGGCCTCAAGGTCCACTCCAGCTCCTTCCGTATATGTAACTGTATCTTTCCAGAATGTAGGAAAAACGTATGAGGCACTTTTTAAAAAATTCTTTTTAACATCAATTCATATGTAAAAGCTCTTGTCTCTATGTATCCTCCAGCTCTCCAGAACCCTAGATTTTACTGTTTAGGAGTCTGGACTGGTGAAGTTTTGTTAAATCATTGGCAACACAGTTTGGTAAACATTAACATATAATATATAATGCATGATGGGTTAATTGGCCTGGGAGCTTACAGGTCTGGTGAGGCAGTGCTTACTTTCTCCAAAGACTTAGTTAGCTTTTTACAACCAGCCCAAATACCTGTGGGCGGCAACTTGAAACGTATGGAGCCATCTGGAAGACAGGTGAGTGGACACTGCTGTATTGCTGCTGGTTTCCACAGCCTGGGGGGTGGAACAGTAAACATCAGGCTTTCCTTTTACCTACATCATTGTGCAGGTGACCTTCGGGTAACTTCTGCTTGGCACACCTGCAGAGGAGCTCCAGGGAACCATAAAAGCATGTATTCCTAGGTTTTAAGGGCAACTGTGATTGACACAGTGAACACACTGGAGAACTGAGTCTCTTTTTCCTTTACGTTTTGCTTTAGATTCTCCGAGGCTTTCAGGCATACCGCAACACTTTACATGAAGCCTCAGCTTTCTTTTTTAGATTTTCCTCTGAGGGCTTTCTGAGCTAACTCTGTGTAGAGACAGATTAAAGGTTTTGGAGAGGGGGAAGTCATGAATCAACATCACAGAGCACTTGCTGAATGATTATGAAATAACAGGCAGAGGTAAGAGCTAAACAAGTAAGTACCCTTATCATTTCCGAATTGTGCCCCAAAATACCTCAGGGGCTGCAGCAAACTCACAGCGGGTATGTGTGGAGGTTGGGAGGGATTTAAAATTTTCAGGGAAAACACATCGACAACTGGTGGATATCATGCAAATGTAGACAAAGAACACAGCCTGTCTTGTCAGTAAGCAAAGGATGCTGTAGCCATCAAGCCATCAGCCACCACAGCTGCCCCGCTACCCCCCCTAGCAGCCACCCCCAGCTGTGCACCCTGAGGGCATTCAGGACAGAGGAAAAACAGGATGCTGGCCCCAGACAGTTAAGGTGCCTATCAAAGGAATGATATAAATGAGCCCAGACTCTTGCATCTTCCCATACATAGAAAAGCGCTAAAGTCATTACCTTGAGATATCTGCGTTTTCCTTAATTAACAGTAATGTTTTGATGTTCTGTCTACCTCTGTTTTGTCGCCAAACTTCCTATATATCCTGGCTCCTCCCTCACCTCTTCTGAATAGTCCCTCAGAGCCATCTGAGAGCCTGTCTCCTGGGCTTACATCCTCAGTATGTCCACTGAATAAAACATAATTCTCAACTTTTAGGTTGTGCGCTTTTTTCTTTTTCAGTCAACACAAATGGCTACCTTTCCATGGTTTGGACTTAATTAATTAACAAACTATTAGGTATTTATTTCAGTCTAGAGGCACCATGAGAAAAGCCTGAGATTAGAGTGAACCCAGGAAGTTTGAGAACCTCTGGTGCATCTCATGAAATATAACCAGATAGTGTTTTATACCATTTCGACTTTTTTAAAAATTTGCTTTTTCATTGTTAAATCTAGAGGAAACAAACAAAAAAAAGGATGACCACATAGATACCTTAGGATGTGCTAAGCATTGATCTAAATATTCACTCAAACCATTCCAATCAATCCTGGAAAGTTTGTTCTTCTCGGCCTCATTTTACAGGTAAGGAATGAGGAGAAGAGGTTGACTCGCTTGAGGTCACACACATTCAGAGCAGGCAGTAGGTGTGTCTGTGGAGCTAGCCCTTGTCACCACGACACTGCTGCTCATCGCAGGCCGGGAGCATAGAAAACAGTGTGACATGGAGTTAATTCAACAAGCCTCTGCTCTCTTTCACAGGCTTGAAAACCGGAAATTTCACACTACTGATATTTTCACACTTCTAAAATGTCACAGATTTCTTTAGGAGCTTTTTGGGGGTGTGGGAAGAAAAGATACATCATCACATTAATTGTATGTACTGGTTACAATATATATTCTGTTTAGTTAATATATGGGAAAAAAAGTGTTTGTGGGTCAAGGAAAATCAGTGTACTCATACTGCTGCTTGTGTGTGCGTGTATCTGTATGCAAATGACTGTTTGTCTACACACACATATGGATTTCAGTCCTATTAACCAAAATAAAATACTAACTAGGAAATGAGGGGAAAAACCCATAAGAGACAGCAAAAACAAACTGGGGCCAGGAAGGGAAAGAAAGGAATGAAAAGAAAATTAAGGCCAGTTATCTAGGCAAGATTGGGCAAAAGAATAATTCCTTCCCGAGGGTACGAGGCAGAGCAAGTCTGTTGGTATTGTATTTACAATCGGTAAAAATCAGGATGCTCATATATTGAGCACATTCACCAGGAGAGAAGACATGAAAGGAAGGGAGAAAAATGAATAACCCCAGATTGAGACATTCGGCCAGTATAAAGGCAGAGCGGACAGCCAGGACAAGAGAAGGGGCTGGGACTATCTTTTGTTTAATAATAAACACATCACATTAAACATACATTCCTCAGGTTGGCATACAAAGCCCTCCATCATGTCATATGGCATCAGCTCCTCCACACATGGACTAAACCTGCCAAATCCAACTCATTATGCCCCTGTGCCTCTTCAATCCAAGATGACAGGAGACTTACTCTCAGTCAGGGAAACTGCCCCAGGGAACCTCCTGCTTTACATTTCTGTCTTCAGTTCTTTTAACCACCCCTCCAGGCTCACCTTCAGGAGGAACACGCTATTTAAATACTGCATCCTCCTACCTCGCATAAGACACGCTTTCTTTAACTCTGCACCTCACAGCATTCTAAATCTTCCTCATGACATTGAACTTATTCTTCTACTCTACTCTTTTGGTGGTTTGCAAGCATTTTAAGTAAGGTAATACATTGTTTATGTGAAAATAAATAAAATTCATCAAAGCAGAACACAGCTGGTTGGTGGTGAAGGAGAAGGCTGGTGAAAGGAAAATGTATTCCTTCTTTCGTTTCTTTGGTTCAAAGAAAAATGTCTTGCATGTAATAGTCCTCAGGAAATATTAGTTGTGTTTAATGAAAACAGGGCTACTGGTAGAGTGATCACACATTCAACTAGCCTGGAACAGTCTAGTTTAAGCCAATTGTCCTGGCATAGTTATTAATGGTGCCCTTATTCTCTCTCAAGTGTTTCAATTTGGACACAAATTATATGGTCACCTTAGTTACAGGAAAAAAAACTGTTTGATTGGTGAGAAAAATATATTGTTTAGGTTAAATTAGTTCAAAATCACAGAGCGTATGATAAGTACATAATCGAGGACATAATCCTAAATCAACAAGAGGCAAGCATCTTTCATAAAACTAAACATCTTAAGTACAGAAGACAGCTTGATGAAACACATTTTGTCGTTAATAATTAGAACATTTTTGAAATTATTATTCTGTATAACCATGTCATAACAACTCTCCTGATATATCTAAATAATGTTTTGTGTTGGCTACATCATCACTGGTTTATTTAATATTACCAACTATCAATACCAATCCTCAAATCTCAAAATCAAGCTACCAGTAAATATTTACCTAGTGTCTACTATACAGAAGATAGTAAATAAGATGTCAGATACACTAACATAAAATGCAAATACTTACTGCACATAGACTTAATTATGAAAGGAAATCTATCTCCCGGGAAAATCTGCAATGATGGGTTTTTCTGGCAACTGCCCAAAGTCACCCCAGAGATGGTGCTGCATTCGAGTGGGTCCCCAGGGCTCCCTCTGCACCCTTCATCCTGACTCCAAGTCACACACCAGCACAAGAGAACCTGGATTCGTATTCAGGAAGGTTGCATAATACTTGAGATATTTACTCAATATGACCCAAAGCTGCTGTTTACTTGAACTTCAAGAACTTTTAGGTTAAAAATTATATTGACATTGAAAGCATTATATAGTAATTATAACTTATAATATAATAACCTCTATCTGGTCACTTCAATAAGCAATTATGCATACGAATTTAACTGCAGTACTAGACTGGGAATCTACAAATTCTACTTCTTCCCAGATGATAAAAGACAAGATGAAAAGTCTCATTTTATGCACTAAACAGGCATATAAATAAAATGTGAAACCATGAGAAGTCTCAAAAACTTTTAATATAAACAAAATAGGCTTATTTCCTACAGGTCCAGGAAATTAATATATAAACATACATTTTATTATATATGTAATTGAAAAGGAAAGGGAGAACAGCACTGTTTTTTTTTTAAAAAAAAAGCACAAAACTATCAGTATTTGTCTCTAATTCATTCTGTATGATTATACAAATTTAGGAAAGACAGGCAGGATTTGAGAAATTTTTTTACCAAGATCCAGTTTCTTAATATATCTTAATTCTTGACATAGTTGGCTCAGAGATCTAGAAGGTCATATCTGAGAGAATGTATACATGCACAATTGGCTAAAAGAAAACCAATGTGAAGCTCCAGTGACATTAGCTAAACATAGAACATGAAAGCAGAGGCAATTAGAGGGTTGTTGTGGTGACATTTTTTTGAAGCGTGTAAAATAGGTGTTCTTAGATCAAGAGTCTGAAATAGGTGGACAGTTTTCTTTTACTTGATTAATTTATTCAAAAGCCGTTTATTGAATGAACTCAAAAACATTTATTGAGTTGAACGCTTATGGTGGGGCCCCATCCCAGACACTACAAAACAAATAATATGAAGGAGGTATGGCGGTTCTGCTAACCAGGCTTAAAGATATAGAGGGAGGTAAGGAAACAGACAATTATCATGATGATAACGATGGCAATGCTGTTATCAGAAATGCTGTAATGTGTTGAATGCGTACTACAATCTATGCAATATGTTAAGTAAGAGGGCAACTCATTTACAGATGAGAAACCCAGAACTCAGAGAGGTTCAGTACTTATACAACATCAGTCAGGTAGAATCTGATAAAGCGAGAATTAAAAGTCAATGCTCTCGGGCTTCCCTGGTGGCGCAGTGGTTGAGAGTCCGCCTGCCGATGCAGCAGACACGGGTTCGTGCCCCGGTCTGGGAAGATCCCACAGGCCGCAGAGCGGCTGGGCCCGTGAGCTGTGGCCGCTGAGCCTGCGCGTCCGGAGCCTGTGCTCCGCAACGGGAGAGGTCACAACAGTGAGAGGCCCGTGTACCGCCAAAAAAAAAAGTCAATGCTCTCAACTACATGGAGGTGATTATGAAGGTGAGGAAAAGGATAACAGGAGTGTGGTGGGCAGAATATAGCCCCAAAAGGTGTCCAAATCGTCATCTCTTGAACCTGTAAATGGACTACCTTGCACAGCAAAAGGAACTTTGCATATGTGGTCAAGTATCTTCAGATGGGGGAAATTATGCTGGATCTAAGTGGGCCCGATGTAATGAAAAGTGTCTTTAAAAGTGTAAGAGGCAGGCAGACAAGGCGCATCCGGGGGATATATGAGCACAGCAGAACAGGAGTAAATGACCAACAGTGAAACAGAGATTGGTAGCTTTGAACATGGAGGAGAGAGAACATGAGCCAAAGAATGTGACTGGCCTCTGGAAATGAAAAGGCGAGAAACAGATTCTCCCATAGTGTAGCCAAGCAGGACCCCATGGGACCTTCCTGGGACAGACCCTTCCCCCCATGTCCTCTGCCTGCCTCTGGCTTGTAGAAAAGCTGTAGTCTCCCAGGCTTCCCCTGAGTCACAAAAGCCTGGCTCAAGAATTAATGATTGAAAGGATGTGAACATGTAGTGACAAAAGCAGCAGCTGGGCCAGGAGAACTGGTAACAATTTAAACAGTAAATCAACCATATGGCAGTCACAGAATCTTTAGTTCCTCCCTGAAGTACCTAGATAACAGTATCTCATGCACATTTCCTGAGCTGTTTTACAGATGCTAAAACCTCCATCAAATGGAAGAAGTTAACTACTTGCTGACCATAAGCACATCGCCCAGACCTACTGGAGCCTGAGGATTGATAATGTTAACCCCTATGACACCACCCTGTTACCTCACCATCAACCAATCAGAATTGTGTGCAAGCCGATCACAAACCCTGGGATGCCCCTCCCTCACCTTGCCTTTAAAAATGCTTTGCTGAAACCCATCAGGGAATTCAGGTATTTTGAGCACTAGCTGTCCTGAACTCCTCGCTTGGTACCCTGCAAATTCTTTGCACCCTACATGGTTCCATTTCCTGAGCTTGGAGTGGGGAGCACTGCCACAACAGGAGCAGCTGAGCAGGACTTGCGGGAAGGAGAGAGAAGGGGATATGGCTAGGCTGATTGGATATATACTGTGTCCAAATGGAAACCTGCAACAGGTGGTTGGCTCTGTGTATGTGGCGTCTCTAAGACCGTACTTTCTGTATTCACTCTCTTGAGTGCATTCCTAATGTTGAGCAAATATAACAAAAGCCTTTTCTCTCCCTCAAGGTCCCTCTCATTATCCTCTAAACCGACAGTGGTTGTTCCCTTCCTTGTCTCTCCATTTTCTTCTCTCCCCTATCCCTCACATAGGCTCTTGTCCTCTGGCTGACCAGAACACTCCATGCCGGTCAAAGAACCCAAGGGTGCCATGCTCCTGAGGCTTCTCCCTCACTCCCTGTGGGAGGAAGCATACAGAGTGTCCCCGCAATAAGCCCACTCAATCCCCTTCCCAGGGCACTACACTCCTTGCCCTTGTTGCTCTTATCTGCATTTTTAGCAAGAGATGCCGTGTAAATAGAATTGTTCGCAGTCCTTCAATTGTTAAGGATTTGTTGCTTCACTTGACTACAGTGCATTCATTACCCACTGCTTTGGAAACGATTTTAGTTACCGTGACAGCTGAAGTTAGTGCTTAGGGAAAGAGACACACTCTACTTATTACAATAACGCCAGGAGGAAGAAAATGCTGCAGGAAACTACTTAATGCACAGAGCAAAGTCACTGCACAGGTCAAGGCGACCTTACGTGAGACTGCTAGATTTTATTGAGGTATAACTGACCAAAAATGGTGTATATTTAAGGTGTACAGTTTGAGCTTTTATATTCATATACATTGTGAAAAGATCACCAAAAACAAGCTAATTAACATACCTATCACCTCACTTACTCTTCTTTCTTTTTTCTTTTCTTTTCCTTTCCTTCTCTCCCTTCCCCTTCCTTCCTTCCTTCCTTCCCTCCCTCCCTCCCACTATTCCTTCTTCCTTCCTTTCTTTTTGTGGTAAGAATACCTAAGATTTACCCTATTAGCAAATTTCAAGTATACAGTTCCATATTATTAACTCTAGTCACCATGCTGTATATTAAATCTCCAGAACTTATTTATCATGAATAACTGAACCTTTGTGCCCTTCTGACCAACATCTCCCCATTTCTCCCCCGCTCCAGCCCTGGCAACCATCATTCTACTCTCTGCTTCTCTGAGGTTGAACTATTTTAGACTCTGCAAGGAGTAGAAGAATAAGTGAGATCACACAGTATTTGCTTTTTACGTGTCTGGCTTATTTCACTTAGCATAATGTCCTCCAGCTCGATCCATGTTGTCACAAATGGCAGGATTTCCTTCTTTTTAAAGGGCGAATAACATTATATATATATATATATATATATATATATATATATGTATATATATATATACACACACACATATATATACACATATATATATATATACACACATACCACATGGTTAATAAGTATCTTTAAATTTCGATCTCATAGGTACCATAAGAAACCTGAGAATCTATCAAAGAACATGCTATGTTAGGAAGGACAGGGATATAAAGGAGAATGACCTTAAATAGTCTTAAAAAATAGCATTGCCTATTATCTATATATAAAATAGATTTATAATTTTATAAAGATTATTTACCCATGTTGACATTGGAACAGAGTCCACCACTAAATTGATGATTTTCTTTCATATGTTTAGATTACTTAGAAGAAGGAATTTTAGTCTATCAAAAGCATTAAAAAATGGGATTGAAATTTAGAGTGATTGAGGAAAAAAACCCTGACTTCAAATCCAGTTAGACAGGCAATGTTTTTGAACCAAATCATCCAGTTTATGAGCCAGGAGGTGCTTTGCACTCTTGCAACAAGATCAAGCATTTTCCTTGATAAAACAATGTTAGTAACTTTCAATACAATGTAAATCCAGTTATTTGGGCAAATCTTTGCCAAAAGCAAGCAAGCAAACTAAAATGACATTTAAATCAATAAATTAGTGCAACCCAATGATGAATTAATTGATAATTTAACAGTTGAAATTTTGTGCTTTTAAAATTAGTCATACCTTTTAAAATTAACTTTAATTGTATGTTCACAGAAAAATGGAGCAGAAGGAATAGATACTCCCCTCTACTCCTTGCATCCCCCCACTGCAGCCTCCCCCATTATCAACATTCTCCACCAGAGGGGTACATTTGTTACAAATGGTGAACCTAAATTGACATGTCATTATCACCCAAAGTCCACAGTTTACATTAGGGTTCACTCTTGGTGTTGTGCATTCTATGAGTTTGGACAAACACTAGGGTATCATACAGAGTAGTTTCACTGCCCTAAAAGTCCTCTGTGCCTATTTATCCTTCCCTCTCCCCAGTCACTGGCAACCACTAATCTTTTTACTGTTTTCATAGTTCTGCTTTTTCCAGAATGTCACGGAGTTGGAATCATACAGTATGGAGTTTTTTTCAGATTGGCTTCTTTCACTTAGTAATATGAATTTAAGGTTTATCCCTATCTTTTTTTGGCTGATATATATTTCTTTTAAGTGCAGAGTAATGTTCCATTGTATGGAAGTACCACAGTTTATTTACCCATTCACCTACTGAAGGACATCTTGATTACCTCCAAGTTTTGGCAATTACAAATAAAGCTGATATAAACATCCATGTGCACGTTTTTGTGTAGACGTAAGTCTTCAGCTGCTCTGGGTAAATACCAAGGAATGTGATTGCTAGATCACATGGTAAGAGTATGTTTAGTTTTATAAGAAACCATCAAACTGTCTTCCAAAGTGGCTGTACCATTTTGCATTCCTGCCAGCCATGAATGAGAATTACTGTTGCTTCATATCCTTGTCAGCATTTAGTGCTGTCAGTGTTCTGGGTTTTGACCATTCTAATAGATGTATAGTGGCATCTCACTGTAGTTTTAATTTGCATTTCCCTGATGATGTCTAAACTGGGGCATCTTTTCATATGCCTATTTGCCATCTGTGTATCTTCTTTGGCGAGGTATCCATTAAGGTCTCTGGCTCATTTCTTAATTGAACTGTTTGTTTTCCTATTGTTGAGTTTTAAGAGTTCTTCATATATTTTGGATAACAGTTCTTTATCAGATATTTCATTTGCAATTATTTTCTCCCAGTCTCTGGGAGACTTTTCATTCTTTTGACAGTGTCTTTTGCAGAGGAGAAATTTTTAATTTTAATGAAGTCCAGCTGATCAATTCTTTCTCTCATAAATTGTGCCTTTGGTGTTCTAACTAAAAAGTCATTGCCAAATTCAATGTCAAATAGATTTTCTAGCTATGTATTTTTTTTTAATGTGGATCATTTTTTTTAAGGTCTTTATTGAATTTGCTACTATATTGCTTCTGTTTTATGTTTTGTTTTTTTGGCCACAAGCCATGTGGGATCTTAGCTCCCCAACCAGGGATTAAACCTACACCCCCTGAACTGGAAGACGAATTCTTTAACCACTGGACTGCCAGGGAAGTCCCTAACTATGTATTTTTTTTTTTTTTTTTTTTTTTTTTTTTTGCGGTACGCGGGCCTCTCACTGTTGTGGCCTCTCCCGTTGCGGAGCACAGGCTCCGGACGCACAGGCTCAGCGGCCATGGCTCACGGGCCCAGCTGCTCCGCGGCATGTGGGATCTTCCCGGACCGGGGCACGAACCCATGTCCCCTGCATCGGCAGGCGGACTCTCAACCACTGCGCCACCAGGGAAGCCCCAACTATGTATTTTTAATAAATAGAGTAAGAGGTTAAAGCCAAACCAAATCTCTTGATCTGATCCCTTGAAAATCAAGTATAAATTCAGTCATTATAGTTGAGTCCAGCATAGGATGGCTTCATTTTGAATGGAAAGGTGTTAGCAAAGATGTTTGGGGAAGGCTGGCTGGCTCTCCAGAGAAACTGGCCCCCTTAGCTTGTGATGACATCACCATTTCCCAGAATCTGGTCCTCAGCTTGTGGGCTTGGAAATTTAATTATTCATCCATGCAAGAAAGTCTACAGGTAATCAGATTTCCAAGAGACTAACACATTAAAATCACAATGCTAAGCCATGAATTTATAACCAGAAATGTTTTCAGGTGGACCAGATACTCCATTGGCCTATATGCAAGCTAATAATTCATAACCAAATTATAACTGGAAGCTTCCTGATGAGGAGAAAGATAAGCAGATGATTTTAATGGCTACTTTCATGGTAGTACTGGTATATAATTTATAAGAAGAAATCATGTTCAGGTGTCATATCACCAGCCCCTCGGGATGGGGCTAGAGGTGCTATCAAGCGTTCACTCACTAAGTCACCAATCTTTATTTTCAGTTGCTATCACTTCTATTTCTTGTTTCCTTCCTCCCTCCCTTCCTTCCTTCTTTCCTTCCTTTTTTAATAGAAATGCCAATACCTTCAAGTCAAATCTTGCTGCATGAATCTTTCTCAGTTGACTGTGCTCATACATAGTATTGGTTTACAATTTATCAGCCAGAAAGCAATATTATTTCTTTATTTCCTAGTCCCCAGTGACTGGAACTACCTGTTGCTGTCATGTTTTCCTACAGGTGTCAGATGACCAAGTGACAGTTTTACTGCTGGGCAGTTCTCTATTTACTTTCACCTATTCTGTTTCATTGGCTATGAAGACTTTACCTTCATAGTGATTTCAGGCCCCAACAACTAAACATTAAGGAAACCAGCGAGGCACCTTCTGCTCATTACTAAAATAATTGGTCTCAATGCCTTCACATTCTGACATGTATAAAGCCACAGCTCATTTGAAAGAATCTTTGAAGCCTGGAAAAAAAGATCCATAATGAAGTGAAATCCAAATGAGTGAACAAAACAAATTCTAGTTAATAACAGAGATAAAGAAGAAGACTTTAGTACCTTCTCTGCTATTTGAGTCTATGGATATATGACAAATTGAATACCCATCGAAGTATTTAGTAATAAGGAAATTAATATTTATTAATTGTCTACCATGTACCAGGAACTATGTAGGACATTATATAATGAGCTTGAGAAGTAGGTATTTTTATCTCTACTTTAAAATGCAAAGTTTTTCAGGGAATTTCTGTAGCCTTCTAAATGTCACTGAGCTTGCAGGGGCTACAGATGGGATTTGTGCCCAGTTTCCACTGATTCCTAACTCTTATTCTTGCCAGTATTCTACACTGCCTCAACATCTTATCCACTCATTGTTGAATGATTTACTTGGTTGGAACCCGTGAGAAGGAGTTTAATTTCTGCTCTGTGCTCTTGTCTTCCAGATAATTTGGGGGCTCAGAGTATGCATGCCTATAGAATAGTCTTTCAGAGCCCCCATAACTAACACTCCATCCACCAAAATGCAGTAATATAGAGAAGCCATGGGAGTACTCTGATCTTGCTCTAAATTTGTTGTTTGTTTTGCAGTTGTGTATCTTTTCCCCATGAAATAGCCATGATTCACTTAAAGGTAAGTCAGTACGGTGTCTGTATCAAATTTGACACATTCATTTGTTAATGAATGAATGAAGGCATCCATGAATGTTATGTGCATGTTATTTTTACTTGCCCCATTATCCTCTCCCCAATTTTCTGACAACAGTACCTCAAATTTCTCATCCTGTATATCCTACTCATGGAAGCCTAAAAGTATCATAAGGATACAGGAAAAACAGAGTTAATTACTTAACCTACCCATAATTCACACGCACGGCAATTAAAAGGAAGATGACACAGAATAAGATTAGCATGAAGACTGATATTAACTTAATAGAAATCATACTATGAATCCATCAAGGGGATGTTTAAGATATATTTTTCAAAATAAAATAAAACAGGTTAAAATGTGGCAAATTGAGTTGCTCCATGTAAGAATGACTTATACTTTCCTTTCTCAAAAGCTATTTGGATGTACTCTTGCCCCCCATGGCTCTTCTTAAGAATTTATTCTTCCGGTTCTCTAACCTAAAGACACTTCATATTTTTCCTCAATTTCTAGTTCACTTCAAAAGAAGCCAGTCATATATTCTCACTAGAGCTACCAAAACAGTTCATTGGAGAGCTATGCAATATTGCCTAAGAAAGTTTTATTTATGTTTATACAAGGATCAATATTCTAAATCTTCTGTATCTGGTTATGTTTCTGGTATCCAGCCTCTCCCTATTGTTGGAAGTCTTTAATGCCATTTTCTAAAAGTCTCCTAGTTTAATCTATCATGTAGAATTAAGGAGGTAGCAGGAAACCATTACATAATGTCAGTATAGGGCCTTCCAAGAAAACATTCAGTGTTCAGTCTTCAACATTACTCATCCTGTGTGTCACACATGGCCCAGGTGTTTAAGACTCCAAGATCCAACCACGTTTTGCTAAACCATTTGCCTGTCTTAGGATCAGCACAATAAAAAATTTTCAAAGAAATGAGAGGCTACTGTCATCCACCTCAACGTTCTTACTTAGTTCTAGCCATGGCCTCCTCGTTATCTTCATTTACTTGGTAAGCTGCCTTAACACTGATGGAGATGATTATGTAAGATTCCCAGAGATACCAATTTATTTCACTCAGTGACCTGAAACAAGGGAGCTTTTGAACAATAACTGTCACCTTAATTTAGTTAGAAGTATTCAATCACTCTCTTCCTGAAATTCATATGGCACTTTATTGGTCTAAGTTTGCTCATGTATATTAAATAATTTAATCCACATAACCTTTTGTAAGATAGGCAAGGCAGGAACTTTATATTCCTATGAGCAATCTAAGGTTCAGAAAGTTTAAGGGACTATGAAAATTTACACAGCTAGTGACTGACAGAGAAGACACACAAGGCCAGGTCCATCCTCCAGTGCTGTAGCACATATTACTGTGCTACATCACAGGTGTTTACCGAGGGCTTACCATGTACACACATTCATTCCCAACACTCACTGTCTAGATCAGGAAATAAGAAACACAGGGAGGAATTAAGCAATACTATCACTCAAAACGTCTGGGACTGAAATATTTCTATAGTTTATTATCAGCTAATATCCAGTCCACCCACCAAAGTGCATCAATAGGACAAAAGAAATAGAATTTTAAGAAAAAAGGCATTAGAATACTCAGAGAAGTTATTATTTCTTCATAAGCCTAATTAATGTAAAACCTATTTCTATCAGTACTTTACTAAAAGGAATTGAGAAAAAATGCAGAAAGTGAAATAGCTATACTAGGTTTGAATTTTACAAGCAAGATGATTTGAGAAATAACACAATGCAGAGAAGCGAAATATCTGGCTGGCTCTGCATATCGGGAGTAATGCTAAGAAAGTGACCTTTCAGGGTTTCTTTTTTTCTTCATCTTCTTCCCATCCCTTCTCAATTGTTTATCACAATAAACAATTGTGCTTGATAATTAATGAACAAAAATTAATGAACAAAAAGTAGTTCTTTGGAAACTACTGTGGGGGAAGAGCATTCCAGAAATTTAGGCATTGCTACTACAGTTGTTAAGAATATAGAGAAGTCAAGAAGTGGCAAAATTGTTGTAACACACTAACTATCACAACTCCTACACCTTCCACCTACATAACTAGCCAACTTCACAACTGAAAACACTGCACTGAAAATAAACCCAAACTCTTTACATTCCCAGTAAAGTCTCTTAAGTTTGTTCTTTCAATCAAGTTAGAAACTTTCATCTTTTGTGATTAAATTCTAGAGTACAAATCTTTACATCCTCAAGTGCTTCTTGTAGTTCAGGAATAACTATAAAGCTACAGTTTTTTCTGTATTCAAATGTGAATACTGATTAAATTTACAGCAACTGAGTCATGCAAGTAAATCCTGGATCTTTACGCAAAAGCTAGTTTATGTAAAGTAATTGGCCAGCTCTAAGTACTAAATATAAATATCCAAAATTGAAGTCCTCTATGTTTGGGTAATGACGGTAAATGGCTGCGACGCAGGTTGTGCACTACACAATCCCAGGGAGACAATGGTGCCCCCCGGAATTATGTAATGTGGCAGCCCCGTAAGCGAATTTACTTTAAGCAATTGCTTCCAACTAGCAGTTGAGAAAACGTGATGAGAAAATCTAAAGTGATACCGGAGAGGGTCATAAAAACTTACGAGGTAGATAAGACATTGCAGAGGACGTCAATGGGAAGTGAATGAAAGATTCTGATTTTAGATTCCATAAGGCACAGCAGTACGGTAGACTGCATAAGTCCTCAGCAGCACACGGTTAGTATCAATATACGAAAATCATTTAAACAAGTACAGTCCTAGAGAAATAGACAATATAAAATAGATACTGATATAGTACTATTCAGAGGATACACTAAATATTTAGACCAAAAAGCTAATTATTGATAATACATATTTTTAAAGGCAGTGTAATATTAAGTTAGGATAGAGCTGTAAAAGTGATTAATCTAGAGAAAAGTCACCCTTTTTCTCCTCTTCTGAGGAGGTGGGTATTGAATTGCTATAGTACTCAATAAAGAATATCTAGAAATTATCAAAAGTATAGGACTGAAATTAGATACAGAATTTAAACTGTCGTATATTATTTAAATGCAGTTGAATTTAATTTCTTACTTTAGAAGTATACACACAGTCACATATACATAACACACATGTTCTTCAACTTTTCTTAGAAACCAATTCTAATCTTGAACTCTCATTTGAAAGAAAACTTTTTCTTACTGATAAAAGTTACAATGGTTTTACAACAAAAAATAGTAGGAAAAATTACGTAACAGCTCTCTCCTATAATCAAATTATTTTTTAGAATTAATCACATAGATTACGTTAAATTTAACTATTAACTAGCTCTAAGGCATCAGGGACCACTGACTAACTTCTCATGCTATCACACCCACCCTTATCCTAAACTATACTTTTTCTGGATTTAGTAAGTCCAGTGTTCATCTCTAAACAAAGAGTCTCTTTCAACCAATTACTGCACTTCATCTTTTTTTAAAATTTATTTATTTATTTATTTTTTGACTAGGGTCTTCGTTTGGGGTCTTCGTTTCTGTGCGAGGGCTTTCTCCAGTTTTGGCAAGCAGGGGCCACTCTTCATGGCGGTGCGCGGGCCTCTCACTATCGCGGCCCCTCTTGTTGCGGAGCACAGGCTCCAGACGCGCAGGCTCAGTAGTTGTGGCTCACGGGCCCAGCCGCTCCGCGGCATGTGGGATCCCCCCAGACCAGGGCTCGAACCCTCATCCCCCGCACCGGCAGTCAGACTCTCAATCACTACCTCACCAGGGAAGCCCCCATCTTTTTTTTTTAAATAGGTGCTCTTTCTGTCAAGCATTTTCTTACTGTTCAGACATGAAAGAATTCAACTATGAGATATCTGTATTGTCCTTTTATTCTGCTTTGCAAGTGTGAATTAACTTTTTTTTCCCCAAACACCAACTTTTGGTGATTTGAGGTGGCCTAAAGTATAGAACACAGTAAAAAGTAATTTACTCAGGATTCCCCTGGTGGCGCAGTGGTTTAGAATCCGCCTGCCAATGCAGGAGACACAGGTTCGAGCCCTAGTCCAGGAAGATCCCACATGCTGTGGAGCAACTAAGCCTGTGCACCACAACTACTGAGCCCACATGCCAGAACTACTGAAGCCTGCGCTCCTAGAGCCCTTGCTCCACAATAAGACAAGCCACCGCAATGAGAAGCCCATGCACCACAACGAAGAGTAGCCCCTGCTCACCGCAACTAGAGAAAGGCCACGCACAGCAACAAAGACAAAATCGCAACCAAAAGATAAATAAATAATTTACTTGGACTCAAATAACTTTAAATTAATTACATTTTGGTTAGGGGCTCGTTCTTTTATTTATTTACTTTTAATAAATTAAGGATGGTGTGCTATGTGAAATAACAGTATAGGTGCAAAAATGAGGAGCTCCTTCAATCACACTCAACCCTTGCAGAATTGCTGGTTACATAAAATTCATACACTGATAATAAACTGTTCTCCCCTATTCATATAACAAGGTCACTTACAGATATTGCTAATTAATTAATAGTTACTTTGTCGAGTTAAGGTTAGTGTCACCGATGAATTTAAATATAGAAATAAATATTATATATTAATCCTATGCAAGACCTTTCTAAATTACTTTCCTTCTACTCCCTTTTATTCTGACAACATTCCAATCCCCAGCCAACATGAGAATTACAGATACATCAACACAGTATAGCTGAAGATGTGCATAATCGATAACAGCTAACATTCATTGAGTGAGGTGCCCTAAACTTCACCTGGATTATCTCGTTTAATTCTTAAAATAATCCTATCAGGTAGGTAAAACAATCACAACACTACCACCAATAGTGATAAAATTACAGCAGGAACACCAGATACTACTTGATATTACTCACCTGTGTTAATTTTTACAGCAACTGATGAAGTAGGTACCAGTACTATGTTTTCCTTATTTCACAGATGAGGAAACTGAGGCACAGAGCAGTTATGTAACTTGTCTAGGCCCAAAGCTATAAACGGCAGACCAATATTAAACCTAGTTTGGCTCCAGAATCTATGCTTGTAGCCATTACACTCTGCTGCCTCTTTATTCTCTCGTGACAATTCTACGTCACAGGCACTAGTTTACTAACCCTATTTTACAGACGGGGAAACTGAAACACAGAGAATTTAAGTGATTTAACTAAGATTGCCCAGCTCAGAGGAAGGGAAACTTTTTCTATAAAGGGTCAGATAGTAAAATTTTTGGCTTTGCAGAACGTAGGGTCTTTGTCGCAACCACTCAACTCTGGTAATGTAGCACAAAAGCAAGCATAGCCAATACAAAAATAAATGAGCATAGCCATGTTCCAATAAAACTTTATTTATGGACACAGAAATTTGAATTTCATAGAATTTTCATGTGTCACCAATTTTTTAAAGAAAACTTTTCAACAACGTACAAACCATTCTTAAATTGCCAACGATTCAAAAACAGGCAGTAGGCCAGATTTGGAAGACCAGCTATAGTGTGTCTACCCCTGACATAGCTTGGGACTGTTGGAGCTGGTATATTAATCCCAGGTAATCCATCTTCAGAGTTCACATTCCAAACCACTGTAATCTAAAGAAGTGCTTCTCAAACTTAAAGGTACATAAGGATCTTGTAAAAATTCACTTCTTTAGATTACCATAAGCCTTCCTAGTCTGAAAGCCACGCATCAAGTTGTATGCTGCTGTCCATAATCAGGTGTTGAAAAGCTTATGCCTTCCAAGAACACTTTGAGTAACAATCATTTCCTGACACATGGGGGTGCCACTTTACCTGGTAAATAGAAAAATTCTCTAGATTACATAGTCCATAACATTGTCAGTCCTAAGGGAACACTGGTCTGAAATTCACATGACATATAAAATACATATATATTTCTTACTGAATTCATGATAGCAAAGTACAAATAAGTAATCAAAGTTTTGCTTTCAAATTGGACAACCTTTCTGCCTTCCACTGGCAGGTGTAAGTCTCATGTCAGTGGCAAGGAAAGGCACAGGCAATATGAAAGAAAACAGGGGCTTCTCGTCTGATTTTTCTTAGAGTATTGAATAGACAAGACTGAAACTTCTCCCGCTGATGAGACCCCAGATATTAAATGTATAGAAACAATTTGGTAAGCAGTTATTTTAAAAGTATTGCAATAATTTTTTATAATACTCAAGCTTACCCCCTAAAGAATAGAAACAATCCTCTTTATTAATCTCTTCACCTTCCACTAGAAATTAAGCGCTGTTAACTTCTACTTTATTAAAGTGTCTGTTTTTTCCCCTGTAGATATGTGGTCATAGCATGTGGCTCTTTTTAGAGCCCTCTAGAAAATAGAAAGACATACACTTTGTGTTAAAAGAAAGCCTTTATGGTTATCTTAGCAGTTTATTATTTTACGTAACAAAAGGTTACATTTCGTTTTCTTTTAAACCTAACAATCTACTACTCAGAACCCTAACATTTGTTTTATTTTTCTCAAGAAACCTTGAGATGCCTAATGAGAGCATTTGCTGCCTAAACAGAACACATATTTTTTATAGTCGTTTCAAGTGGTGTTTTCAAAGGCACTGGGAGAAAGGCTGATATTGTGTGATGACTACCATTAGGGTGCTGTGATATTCTTTGACCTTTATTTAATCACCTTCATCAAAAGGCATTTATCTGGTGCCCAGCTGCAGCAGCAGTTTATCTGTGCTGCGGCATTAAGTTCCATCCTGCCTTAGGGCTGGAAGGAAACCTGAGGGGTCATTTTATCCAACGTGATCTTCCAACCAAGAATACACTAAACTATTCCGAGACAGAGTATTCTTTCTTCTTCCAGTTGGTATACACAGGATCTTTATAACCTTCCCTGTCAATCATTTCATAACAAAGTCGACTGAAAATGAGTGAAAAAGCAGATTTCATAGGACATACCAGTGATGTATAACTTGAGTAGCGCTACAAAAAAAATCACAGAAAAACACATTGCCTATCCTGGTTAGGCAATTTTTAACGTGGCTTACTGCTAGGAAAAAACAAACAAACAAACAAAAACCTCAGAGTACAAAGTTAAGAACAGCTCCAAAAATCTGGGCCTGTGCAGCCTAGACCGGAAGAACACACGGAGTGAGACTACTGATTACTCTGGCTTAATAAGGAGCAATTCCTGAGAGATATAAGCACTGGACACTGATATCTGGATGACAGGCAAATGTGGATATTAACTTTAGAAGAAAAGAAGACACATCACCATGGAGTGATGATTTAATTAATATAATTTAATTGTATAAGTCTCTTACATGATCTAAGCATGGGATAGCAAGTTGTTTGAATATACCCTTTACTACAGCAATCAATCGGTCTCATATGTTGAGAAGCATTTACCCTCTAAATTTAAACCAATTCAAATTTGAGGGTTATAGTAAATATCTGGGCTTTTTTTACATTTAGCATTCACTTACCCTCCTTCCTGTAACCGCATTCCTATATTTCCCTCTGAGGAACAACCCTTCTCCCCCTTAGTCACGTGCCTCCAGTGAAACCTGCTCTGTGATCCAAGCCTAAGCCAACCCTACCATCGTTTTTCCCTTAGCCAGAACTATTGGTTCAGTAATGTGCACGTGACTTAGACCAAACAAGATACGGGAAGATACATGCTATTGTTTCTGAGAAAGTGATTCTTCTTTTCCATTGTCCCTAAAAACCAAGAAGATAGAGACTGTTGACAGGAGATGGAAAAGAACAAAGTATTGATGATATATATATATATATATATATATATATATATATATATATATATTTTTTTTTTTTTTTTTTTTTTTTTTTTTTGCGGTACGCGGGCCTCTCACCGCTGTGGTCTCTCCCGTTGCGGAGCACAGGCTCCGGACGCGCAGGCTCAGCAGCCATGGCTCACGGGCCCAGCCGCTCCGCAGCATGTGGGATCCCCCCAGACCGGGGCACGAACCCGCATCCCCCGCATCGGTAGGCGGACTCCCAACCATTGCGCCACCAGGGAAGCCCTGATGATATTTTTAAAGCCTTGAATCCAGAACATCCTGAGATATGGGCTTTTCAGCCTATATAAGCCAATAAAATTATTTTTTGTTTAAGTCATTAAAAAGAATCAATTGATTCAATGACTTAAATGATAGCATAATCCTCCTTCAATATGTTGTTTTAATATGCTCTTTATTTAATCTTTTGTGCATATACATTTTAATAGTGAACAAAGTCAATCAAATAGTGAACAAACTCTCTATATCTTGCCACCTTAGCCTGATTGTATAGTATTTGAGGTAAAGGATTATGGCTTGTATTTCTTTGCATTTCCCAGGGCACCTAACAGTATATTTTTACTGCATATTTTCAGAATTTTTCTGTTTGAATTACTGACTCACCCTTTTATTTGTGAATGGGAAATCCTCAGTAGATCTGAATTGGGGAAAAAGTATCAGCCCAAGACTGTTCAAAACATAGCCTTGAAGATAATTTATCTTTATATATGACATATTACCACTTTTTGAACAAATGCATCCTAGGCTTATATATTCAACAGAGTATTTTCCTGCATATCCTGAATCCAAACATCAGGAAACATCATTCAAACACTCTACAAAATAACTGACCATTACTCTTCAAAAGTGACAAGGTCATGGCAGATAAGACTGACACAGATTGGGGATACGACGGGACATAACAATAGAATACAACAAGGGATCCTGCATTGGATCCCAAGCCAGAAAAAGGACAGTGGTGGAAAACTGATAGAATTCTAATAGGGTCTGTAGATTAGTTAATAGAATGCTATATATACCCATTTTCAGGTCTCAATAATCAAAATATGATAATGTAAGAAATTAACATTAGGGGAAGCCGGGTGAAGGGCATATGGGAACCTGCTCACTATTTTTGCAGCTTTCCTCTAAGTCTAAAATTATTTCAAAATAAAATAGTAAAAAAAAAGAGTATTTTCCCCTTCAAAGTAGCTTATATATATAGCCTACATGCTGTTATTTCTTCAAATAATAATATGCTATCATTGGAATTTATCTCCCAGAACTGCCTTTAGAGCAAATTTTTAAAACAAAAAAGCACTCATTACTTTAAAATCAGAGTCCCTTGCTTGGTCATCTGCTTTATTCATGTGAGACCCCTGAAGAATCTTCAGCACTGGGAGCAAGCTAGAATGTGATCCAGTAAGTCTGGGTTGTAGCTTAATCACCAAGGCTAACTAAGTTATTTGAATCAAGCTGTAGACTTCCTCAGTGGCAGGGTTTCATCCCTTCTTCATTATTCTACTACATCTACATTTACCCCTTTATATTTAGTACAGAAATGTATTTCATTTGGGGAAAATATTAGTAAATATAAATTGAATTGGAAGTAAATTATATCAAATAAATGAAATTTATATGGATGAAAGTAACTGAATTGAAAGCAACAAAATTGAAAGGTAATCATGTCATTTCTAAGTTAAAATTTTAGCTTCCAAAGAATAATCAAGAACATGATCAAATTATACTATGGGGCTTCCCTGGTGGCGCAGTGGTTGAGAGTCCGCCTGCCGATGCAGGGGACACGGGTTCGTGCCCCGGTCCGGGAAGATCCCACATCCGCAGAGAGGCTGGGCCCGTGAGCCATGGCTGCTGGGTCTGCATGTCCGGAGCCTGTGCTCTGCAACGGGAGAGGCCACAACAGTGAGAGGCCCGCGTACCGCAAAAGAAAAAAAAAAATTATACTGTGGCTGAATAAATTATTTGGGCTAAAATAATAGTCTTTGAAAGAAAAGTTCCTTTTCCTTGCCACCCTCCCCCTCCCAAAAATGTGGCTCAATTTTGCAAACCAGTAATATTAATGCTCCCTTCCTATTCCTATAATATATTCCAAGCTTATACTTCGAAGATTCAATTTCATGAAAAAATGGTGAATGTTCATCCTTTTATTAAATTAGAAAAGCATGTAAAATAAGCAGTTATGTGTCTAAACTGTTATAGTGCAGTATCAAAATTATTCATAAGATAAGAATTCATAAGATATCAGTTTTTCTCTCAATTGAGGAGCACATGTTCTAGTAAGGACAACAGATATGGTAACATATAAAATATAAACACATAGAATAGCAGAAGTTTTTACAGGTATAAAGTAGGGCAGTGGAGAAACTGATTAATATTTTTTGGACAATGACATTAGAGAAAGCTTCTTAGAGATGCCTGAGTCAGTCTCATTTAAGAATAAAGTAAGTTTGAGACTTAAAGTGGCTTAACCTACATCACGGGGCTAGTTTATGGAATATTCAAGAATAGAACTCGAGTCCCCAAACTGTCTCTTGGATAAAGTACATCAAGTACCATAACCATATGGTATCCTGTCACTATGTTCAAGTTGTTGAAGTTTTCTATTCTTAATCTGTGGGAGAGAGAATGATGATAGGTAATGATGTTCCTCAAATTGTTAATGACAGCTCGAATCTTCTAGGTGCTCAAGTCAAAAACTCTGATATCATCCTGATCCTTCTCTTTCTCTCACATTCTACAACTGGTCCATCGGCAAGTTATGCAGGAGGTACTTTCAAAATATATCCATCGTTTGACCACTTCTCATCCTCCCATCACCACTACTCTGGTCCAAGCCAAGATTCCCTCATCTGGTCTCTCTGCTATGCCTTAGTCTATTCTTAACATAACAGCCAAAGTGATTCTGTTAAAATGTCAATCAGGGGCTTCCCTGGTGGCGCAGTGGTTGAGAGCCCGCCTGCCGATGCAGGGGACACGGGTTTGTGCCCCAGTCCGGGAAGATCCCACATGCCGCGGAGCAGCTGGGTCCGTAGCCATGGCCGCTGAGCCTGCGTGTCCGGAGCCTGTGCTCCGCGACCGGAGAGGCCACAGCAGTGAAAGGCCCGTGTACCGCAAAAAAAAAAAAAAAAAAAAAAAAAAAATGTCAATCAGATCACATCATTCATCTGCTCTGTACCCTCCAGTGGCTTCCCATCTCACTTAGAGTTAAAGCCAAAGTCCTCACAATGACCTACAAGGCTCTACATGGTTTGGCCTCTTTTTGCCTTTCTGACCTCATCTCCCACTTCTCTCCCTTGCCCCCATCTACTCCCTTGATGACTTCATTTCAACTGCATTTTCCTCTTCAATATTTTTCAAACACACTGGGCATGCTCCCACCTTAGGCAGGCCTTATACTTATTTTTCCTTCCACTGACATCCACAGCTGGCCCCCTCACTTCTTTCCAGTATTGATCCAACAATCATCCTCACAGTGAGGCTTTCCATGCCCAACTCATCTAAAATTCCCCCCACCCAACATTCCCTATCCCCTTTTCTATCTTATTATCATTAATACTGAAAAAAACTTAACATACTATATATTTCATTCAAGTATCCTGCTTTTCTGTCTGCCCCCTCCTTTCAATGTGGGCTTCATGAGGGCAATGACTTTTATACCTTTTCTCTACTACTTTATCCCTAGTGCCTTTATAGTAGCTACTCAATAAATACTCATTGAATGAATAAATGAGTGTAGATGTCATGACAACAAAGAACACGCCCATGTTCAGTGATGCAGAAAAGGGAACCAGATAAGAGATGACAATCTATCCATGGTTACTGTATAAAGAGGCACCTCCCTGCCTGACATATCCTAGGTGTCCTATAAATATTTGTTGAATAAATTAATAAAAAATAACATAAGGAGATTTCTTCCAGCTGCAGGATAAATGAGACCTGCCATTTATCAACTATGAAGTCAACATCAAAAAAGGCCAATAGATGCACTGCCAAGAGTCTCTCTCACTGACACTTACACTGTGCTAATGTCAAGGAACCTGGGGACATCTCAGGGTGGCAGCAGCAGGCTGACATTCGCCATATCAAAAGTTCCTCCTCTTGGGAATTCCCTGGCGGTCCAGTGGTTAAGACTCAACGCTCTCACTGCTGAGGTCCCTGGTCAGGGAACTAAGATCCCACAAGCAGTGCAGTGTGGCCAAGAGAAAAAAAAACTTCCTCCACTCTATGAAGAAGAGAAAAAAGGAATAATAGAAGTCAAGTAATGAATGATTCCTTCTTTATGTCTTTTTTTTTAGTTTTTCAACTTTTGCGTTTTTTTTTTTTTTTTTTTTTTGCGGTATGCGGGCCTCTCACTCCTGTGGCCTCTCCTGTTGCGGAGCACAGGCTCCGGACGCGCAGGCTCAGCGGCCATGGCTCATGGGCCCAGCCGCTCCGCGGCATGTGGGATCTTCCCGGACCGGGGCACGAACCCGTGTCCCCTGCATCGGCAGGCGGGCTCTCAACCACTGCGCCACCAGGGAAACCCTTTTGCATTTTTTTTGTACAAAACACTGCACAGGGGACAAGCCTTCTCTCTTCCCACAAAGGCACATATATAATCCATTAATTTGTGTGGTCTAGAAATAATCAACTTGAATAAACAACTTAGCTTAATTTTACTCCATTAACTTTGCTATCAGTTTCCTCGTCACAAAATAAGAATAAAAATACCTACATCACAAGATGTTTTAAGGATTAGTGCAACACTGTGCTTGAAAATGTTTTGTAAAATATCAAGTGCTATCATTCCAGAGGAAACATCTGTGGAAGACAGTACTTTTCTATGAAGATTCTAGGTTCAACTCAATAGGCTACAATCAAACAAACAATGAGAGTACAATCAGGGAGTTTTAGAAAATATTACGTTAAAATGAAATAAACACATAAATAACAGAAAAAAAGATAGATAGGTTCACTTAAGTGTGATGATAAATAGGTGAGGCCCTGAAATTACATTCTACAATGCAGAAGTACCTGTGGTTTTGAATAAAATCAATTATATTATATATCGATGAAGAAACTGATACTGCTATGAGCAACAACCGACTGTATGCTACCCAGATGACTCAGGCTTAGAGCTCAGGTTTTCCTGGTCTAATCCAGGACTCTAAAATATAGCTATAAGCATTTATTGAGCTCTTACTATATGCCAGTATCGCCCTAAGTACTTTATATGAATAATACAATGACGCTGGTGCTCTTATAATCCCTGATTCCCTGATAGGCTAGTTGAGACAAGCAAAAATTAGGTAATTTAACAAAGTCACACAGCTCAGAAATGGCTGAACTAGGATTTGAATCCTAGTTCAACCAAGGCAAGCTGACAGCCTTGCTATGTTCTCAACCTCTATGCCACTTCTCTAAGCAGAGCGAGACTCCCTGGCCTTCCATTATGCGTTTCTCAATCTCATGAAAAACTAGTTCATGGGCTCTTATTATACTTTTAAATAGTTTATCCAAGGTTTTGGATTGCATTTGCCATTTATTCAGAGAAGGAATGTGTTCTCCCAAAGCTCCCCACAGGAACTGAAGAGTCTGTGAATGGATAGTGATTGAAACAGAGGTGGAAAAACAAACGAACACATTCAATGCAGAAATAGCGATTAAGAAGTTCAACACAATATCCTACTTACGCCTTTACATGCTGCCTAAAGCATAACAATCAGACAAACCTTGTGTCCTTTAAAGGTTAATAAAGACTACTGTAGGAATGTGAATATATAAAGCTGAGAAATCTAAATTCATTTCTCTGAAATGATTTTAATTTGGCTAAATTATTCGCAGAGGTATACTTTTCTGGAACAGATTATTATCCTTTTCCAAAACTTCTTTGAGACACACAAAATAGTCCAATAGACTAACCAACAGACAAAACCTGCCGGTAAGATCACCCAAGATCTTCTATATAATAGAAAAAGAGTACATTAATACAACTAAAAAATAAATGTGAAAGGGAAATAAATCCATCTGTATCCAAGTCCCTGTAAAGTGAGTCGGTATCTTTTTTCCTAAATGTAAGTCTGAAAAATACAAGTTCATGTATTATCTTTAGGTGTTTTAATTTGGATGTTTCTTCCAGATGCTAATGAATAACTGTGGTATTAGTCAGATCTGATTCACACTCATTAATGAGTAACTTCCTTTCACGCAACAGAATTACTTATTCTTTATATTTTTTGCAACACTTTGCATATACGGTTGACCCTTGAACAATGAGAGAGTTTAGGGCAAGGGTTAAGGGTGCCGATCTACCCCCCCCCCCCACACCCACAGTTGAAAATCTGTGTTCTGCTATCTCTGCCTCAAAAACAAAGCAACCGATAAATCATTCACCCAAGGGCAGGAAGCTGAGACAGTTTGTATAGAATCAGGCCTCAAAACCCTAGTTCTGATTCCATGTATTGTGATCTCTAATCAAACACAAACTTTTCCCTTACACTTAAAGATCTGTAAAATGAAAACACAGGTGCTATATTTATTGGAAAAAAGTCCACACATAAGTGGACCCATGCAGTTCAAACCCATGTTGTTCAAGGGTCAGCTGTATCATCTATTCTCCTCTGCACAATAACCTGTGAGGGGAAAGGCAGGTATTATTATTTACAAATAAAGAAACTTAGAATCAGCAAGAAGTCTATATTTTTGGGTTTAAAATAACTGTGAAAGCCACCTATTTGAACCATACACCCAAAGCTTGACGCCCCTCTAAAATTCCTACTTTATATGTCAATACATCTAGTGAAGGGAACTCATCATTTCCCAAAGGGGATTGCTCTTACCTTCGCCAGATCTCAATTTGGGAAAATTTTTCCTTCCTAAAATCTGTTCACATAATCTCAAACCACTGGCCCTAGCTTACCATTAAGGACACTTAGGACAAATCTAACCATTCTTGGATAAACAGATTTTTAAACATATGTGCTTGGCTATTAATGGCCCCCTATTGTTTTTTCCTTCAGGCTAAACATTCTGCTTGTTTAACTCTTCTTTGTGTCTTAAGTAAATATAATATAAAATATATAACTAATACATATTTTATATTAATTTAATATACTTACGTATTAAATTGGTATCTCACTTTACATGTAATAAATATGTAATATATTAATATACAGTTATTATACAATTATACATGTATATATATAAATATATATAAACTTTTTAGTATAAATCTATATACATAGGCCCCAAATACTGCATTTCTCTGTGAGATTTTATACAAGCCTATGGAGGTAAAATTGAATGTCATTCGACCGCATTGTTTTACCAAGTCAATACATGTTTGAGTAATTACTGTGTACCCCAAATTTGAACAGCATCTACAGAAAAAAATAAAGTGGTATAACATAGGGGAACTTTTCTCAATCAATTTATAGTCCAGTTGGATTTATCTAATTTTAAAAGTATATGGACTAATTCAAGTAAAATTAACATTCCATAATCTGGTACTAATTGTAAGTGTAGTAGGAATTTATAGGATTATCACATAACCTACATATATGTTACAGGTCACACATGCTACAATTTCTGTTCCCTTGCCCATGGCAGGCATTGCTAAGAGATCACTGAACTGAATGCTGAGTATGGATCTATGACTTCAGAATCCTTCTCTGGGAGAAGTACCTTAAAAGAGTAATTGGAGATACATTTGGGGATTGTAGCCCAGCAGGATGCTATGGGGCCTTCCTGGGACAGACCCCTCCCCCATATCCTCCGCTTTAACTCCTCCCTGAAGTACCTAGATGATAGTATCTGATGCACATTTCTTGAGTTGTTTTTTTTTTTTTTTTTTTTTTTTTCGGTACGCGGGCCTCTCACTGTTGTGGCCTCTCCCGTTGCGGAGCACAGGCTCAGCGGCCATGGCTCACGGGCCCACCCGCTCCGCGGCACGTGGGATCTTCCCGGACCGGGGCACGAACCCGTGTCCCCTGCATCGGCAGACGGATCCTCAACCACTGCGCCACCAGGGAAGCCCCTGAGTTGTTTTACAGATGCTAAAACGACCACCAAATGGACGAAATTAACTACTTGACGATCACGAGCTCAGCAGCCCACAGAACTACTGGCGCCTAAGGCTTGATAACGTTCACCCCTGTGACACCATCCTGTACCTCACCTACAACCAGTCAGACAATTGTCCACGAGCTGATCATGTACCCTGGGACGCCCTTCCCTCACCTTTCCTTTAAAAATGTTTTGCTAGACCCCATCAGGGAGTTCCAGATTTATGAGCACTAGGCATCTTGAACTCCTTGCTTGGTGCCCTGCAATAAACACTGCACTTTCCTTCACCATAACCCGGTGTCAGCAGATCGGCTTTACTGCACACTGGCGCGAGTGCATCCAAGGTTGGTTCAGTAACAGGATTACTAGTGGAGTTCATCTACACAATGCTAAGTTTGCTCTTGGATAACTGAGAAAATATTTTTAACTGTGCCCTGCCATATTTTTCCTTAGAATTTATTACTGATTTTATTATTGTTATAGATTATTGTTATAAGTTCTGGAGAAATAACTTGTTTTTAAGTAGAATTCCTTTTAAGATGTTTGACTCATGATAATAACATGCTTTAAGTAAAATTCCTCAATGCCCCATTAAAGATAATTTATACTCTTCTTTTTCACGTTTCTAAATTTACAGTTTAGAAATGACTGTAATAATTGTTTGCTCATCAGTGATGGTAGAGGCACCTAAATAGACTTCTATAAAACTAGGAACACTATGGATCCTGTTCCTTTTTCACAAAAGGAACAGTAAAGAAAACAGTTAAATATTTTTCCCAAGGTCACGACTATATACACACATACATTTAATATGCTCAATAATTTGATGTCACTCTCAGATATTTTATTTGCAGAGTAAATAACAACAAGATATCTCCGTTACTTTTTGGTGGTTCCTTGGTAGGGACAGAGTTTAGACAGGCTGAGCCTCAGAGAATGTGGAATAGTAAAAGATGTTTAATCAGAGTTAGTGGCATTTTCTTTGCAAGTCTGTTGGTGGCTCCATGGTTAAAACTTTAGTTTATGTCTGTACAGCAATCCTGGCCACAGTGTGTATGGGAGGAGGGGATAAATTCAAAAGAGGCAAAAAATGACAGCCCAGGGGCAGTCTAAAATCACTGCCCTGAAAGACAAGGGGAGGGGGGTTAGCCTTTCTGACTATATCTGCACAGTACAAATATCATACACCTGTACCTGGGAAATATCTGAATTTCTTTGGGGATAATTTTGGTTCATCTGCTAATCACCTGTCTTAGGCAAATGTTCATGCTTGGCACATTCTGAGTATAGGGAGATTCTGCCTTACAGAAAGTCTTTTCCTTAATAAGACATATCAACGGGAACATATTCCAAACATCCCAGCACAGTACATGCTTATTAACTTACTTTTATAAAATGATGATGATTACACAAATTGTTTCACCAGCAGTAGACCTGATTTGGCCCAGGCATGAGGCACAGAGATTAGATTACTTTTAGAGACTGCTTTAAAGCCCTTTAGCTACCACTAGAAATGCTTCTGAAACCAAGGCGGTGCGTGGCCCTATCACTTGACTTGGTACAAATGTTTTCAAAATGCCAGGAAATGGCATGTAAGAAACAACCCAAATTCCCCCATGCTGCCTTCCATGCAATTCCAAGATAACTGGAAGCAGAATAGAGGGTATTGCAAGTCACATTTCTTATACATAGAAAGATGATGATGGCATTTAATTCTGCACTTGGAAACTGACAGTGGCAGCTCTTGAAGGACAGGGCAGCCTCAGAGAGTGTACTGAAAGTCTGCAACTATTTCCAGGTGTAGAGAGATTCTTGGTGATATTTCCAGGTGTAAAGAGATTCTCAGTGATTCTCTGGGTTACTGTCAACTTGTGAAGGCAATGATTTAGAGCACTGGTGTCAAAAGTAAACTTAAAGTAAGCTGCAAGTGACAGACTGGCATCCACAAGGCTGGGACCATCTCTGCCTCATCAACCACTGCATCTCTTGTACCCAGAACTATGCCTGCCACAAGCAAGCATTCAACATGCCCTTTATTTTAAAAGGAATGAATGAATAAATGAGTGAATGTCTGTGATGAGCTGACAGTCAGCTAGCGCTACAGCTAGAGGAAAAGAGACACCTATGAATGCTCTGCCTCCCCCTGACTCTAGCTCGTGCAGCCCAGCTGGCTTGTGACACTGGGTGAATAACGACGGCTAACAATGACATCATTTCTCTGACAGGCTTCAGTATATCACAAAGGTTGTCTTTTGTTAAATTAAAAGATTGTTTTAGTGAAGTAAGAAGGACACATGGTGGCAACTGCTGCAACAAGAAAAACCTGGCATGTATTAATGAGGCCATGTCATTACAGACATATTAAGCTAAATGAACAGCAGATATGCTAGGTCCTGGGCTTTTCAAGATGTTGACCCACCTTCTCCCTAGTGAAAGGCTCCTGTATAGGTCAGGAAGTGGTTCATTTATTATAGATCGGAACAGGAAGAGAGACAATTATTCCTAACAAGTACTGCCAGAAGCCCAAGCTATAGTCATAGAAAAGCAAGCTGGTTGGAAGTAAGTACCTTGCTCGCCTGAGTCCCACTGCCGAGCACCGTGCCTGGCACACCGGAGGGATTTAGGACATGTGTGTAATCAGTAAGTAGATGTGAAATGAGTAAATCCCAGCTTCAGAGGTGGAGAAAGACTGAAAATTTAGATGGAGACTGCCTAAAATATAACAATGATACCCAGTCAGATGTCTTAGCCACTGAATTAGGGGTCAATTTAAAGATGCATTTTTATATAAAATGCTTACAATAAATACAACTGCAATTTACAGAAAGAACACACACACTCACAACATTTATTTCTGTGGTCTCTCGGATCCTTGAGCCTCCATTTATCTGCCACCCCTGGTTGACATGGGACTCTGCTAAGGATCCAAGTAAAGGAGCGGCTGGGCAGAGGGGTTAAGTAGGCTCCAGAGGTAATCAAACGCTGACTAAATTATTGTTACGGAGTTTATGATGGATATAGATGTAAATGCAAAGAAGAATGCAGGTGAAATTGTGGTGTGGAGGGAAAAAATGCAGGTGAAATTGTGATGTGGAGGAAAAAAAACTCACAATACCTCATCGAGATGGATTCAATTTGTCTCTTTCCTCCAAACTACAATGTGATGCTATAAAAAAATCTCCAACATAATTATCCTATCAATAGAAATAAAGTCAGACCATAGTGCTAAATGTATTCAAATTCAATTATTTAGTTTTTCAAGTTCCTATTGTGTAAATAACCCAATGTCTTTTTTTTTTTTTTTTAGTAAGTGATGCTTATTTTGCTTCTCCTGAATATACCAGAAGCCAGAAAATCCTTAATGAAAAGCTGTTCACATGGTTTCACAGGAGCATGATTGTATGACGCATGACTAGATTAAGAATCATCAGAGGATAAAGAAGATGCGGCACATATATACAACGTAATATTACTCAGCCATAAAAAGAGACGACATTGAGCTACTTCTAATGAAGTGCATGGACCTAGAGTCTGTCATACAGAGTGAAGTGAGTCAGAAAGAGAAAAACAAATACCGTATTCTAACACATATATATGGAATCAAAAAAAAAAATTGGTACTGATGAACCTAGGGGTAAGACAGGAATAAAGACACAGACCTACTAGAGAATGGACTTGAGGATATGGGGAGGGGGAAGGCTAAGCCGGGACGAAGTGAGAGAGCGGCATGGACATATATACGCTACCAAATGTAGAATAGATAGCTAGTGGGAAGCAGCCACATAGCACAGGGAGATCAGCTCGGTGCTTTGTGACCACCTAGAGGGGTGGGATAGGGAGGGTGGGAGGGAGGGAGACTCAAGAGGGAAGAGATATGGGAACATACGTATATGTATAACTGATTCACTTTGTTACAAAGCAGGAACTAACACACCATTGTAAAGCAATTATACTCCAATAAAGATGTTAAAAAAAAAAAAAAGAATCATCAGAGCAAGGAGGAAGTAGGTAAGGTATGGAGGACAACAAGTACATTCTATTTCCAGTTAGGCTCCATCCTCTGGGTGACCTATGATGACTCAGATCTCTTTCTACGTGTGCGCAGTGACTCAGAATTGTTTTAAAAGCTTTCTGTTTAATTCTATATCACAGATCATTTCCTCTGGAAAGCATACAGTACAAAATGATCTTTTTTAGTTCTTTCTTCCATCTGTATTCACAGCGAGTTACTAACTCCCCATGTATATAGAGTGAAGTGAAATGGCATTATGTTTACAGCATTTCACAGTGAAAGGCTAATGATGAAAATATTCTAGAAAATATTTTTCAAAGTTTTTGAATTATGGAACCTAAGAGTGCTGACTTGTACAGCCCAGAAGAAAAAGTCCCTATTGGAATTTGGGAATTAGTCTAGGATTACCAGGAAAACACTAAATATATCTTCTGTGGTATCAGATTCAATGGATCAGAATCTAAAATCACATATTCTCAAGCTTCTGTGCCTATAAAAATTACCCAGAATCTAGGGAATCAGAAGCTGAGGCCCCCTACTGCATTTCTATCCAGTATGTGACTGATGCAGGCTGGAACAGACAATATTTTCAGTAACACTGTTCCAGAAGATCATCACCTGTTCCTTTGTCAGTATCTCTTTGAGTCACGTTAACATCTATATATATATTGTAGAATGACTCATGGCTAACATAGGGATTTGGACATACACTCTTTGTTTTAACACTTGTTAATGAAATGAGAAGATACTTTTAAAGAACAGGCATTGGACCTTGGCTAAGTTTTTTTATCAATATACAATGTTTCAACTGAGAATTTAAATTTGCTCTTAAAGTTTCTAAAATTGTTTCTAGTTGTCTTTTTCAGACTCTGATCTCTGGTTAATTGTAGTATAAAAATTGTGAATGTATAAATGATGTTTAACAAATAGGTTGTACAATTCTGATGAAATGTACACAAATATTGGATTAGTGAGCTTTTGTTTGTTTTGTAAAATGTAGGTCTTGACCAATGCAGAATTTAGATATTCAATCTAAAGCAAAATACTGGACCAAGGATACCAGTCATATAAGAGCCTTGGTATCACAAGTCCTCCCAGGGAAACTTTGGAAAAACGTTCTCTCACTTCATACCATTCCACAGTCAAATAAAGGAATGAGATATACCAAACTATATTTATTCAAGTTTCATTGAAAAAATAACTGTGTGCCAACAGCAAGAGGACAAAGAAAAATACCACATGTTTGGTCTTAATCCTTAACCATGTCATCAGAAAAAAAATGTGAGAAGTGTTCAAATTAGTGTATACAAAATGCTCAGAAGGTATTGGAGAGGCAGAAACAAAGTCTATCTGGGGTAGTGAGGAAGGTAGGCTTGGAGATGGCATTTAAATTGGATCATGAAGAGCTAGTCTGAGTTTGAGAACAGAGAAGAGAAGTCAATTTCATGCTGAGTGAATAGGAATGAATGCAACAGCACAGAGTTGCAAAAGGATCTCCTCCCATTCACAAAGTCTCTCAGTTCAGAGAAATAGTGTGTGGGATTGAGTTGGTGGCGAGAGGAAACTGAAAGGGTAGGTTGGGAGCATTATAATAATAGCATGCATTCAGCCCATGCATAATTCACTTTGTTCATCAATTCCGAGACGTACCTTACCGTTTTAACCTTTTAACACCTCTGAAACCAGGATGTAGCTGGACAGCTGGAAGTTATGACTACCTATGAATGCACATAAGAACTTGCAAAGTGGGTGGAATAAAATAACTCTTCTAAGACATGCTTCATCACTAATACTCTTGATGAAACAGAGAACGATATTATGTGGAACAGAACACAAATGTCAATGCCTCTGAGGAGGAAAGAGATGCAGAAACATCAGGCTTTCATTGCAAAGTTGTAAGAATAAACTTAGCCCATTTATTTTGCTTATATTTTGCTTTTTATTTACGCACCAGAGTGATAAATAATAAAAACCTGCTTTTATCTGAAGAAGTCTCAAATGTCTTTCAGGAAGAATAAAATAAAAATTCAAAAGCATATAAGAAAGAAACAGTTGTGCCATACTAGAATTTGCAGATTTCTTTTCCCTTAGTGGTACATAAAATAACGTTGTGTTTTGTGATCACTGACGTCTTAGATTTGATGTCATAGGTTATCCTAAGATAGCACATGCATTGTAAGACATGCCAATCACTGTGCTAGGTGCTGGGGTATAATGCTGAACAAAACACCATGTGTCCCAGATCTCATACTGTTGCCAGGCTACAGTCTTAGATGCTGGGCCTGGATTATGTATTATGATAGGGTGTGCCCAGGGGGTTTTAAGAACAGGAATGATCAGATATGTTTTCAGGAAGTTAGCTCTCGCAATGATATATAGGCTGGATGACAGAGAAGGGGACTGATGGTAGGGAAGACTAGTTAGGAAGATCCTGAAATCGTTTGTATGAGATATAATGAGGGCCTGAATGAAAGACTGGACTAAGAAAGAAGAGGATTTAAACAACATGATTCCCACTGCTCATGGTTCATAATCAAAGAAAATCAGCACTCAATTTAAAATGCCTTCACATTGATAGAAGAAGAGTATAGCATCTGAGAGCTATTTGATCATCAAAAAGATGATCACTTTCAAAATGGTGCATACACTGTAGCCTTAGATCACCCAACGTGGAGGGCAAGGTACCGTGCTGAGCCCTGGGAATACAAAGAAGAATTGAGTCTTCCTAGGTGAATGGGAGAGAGAGATGGAAAGGTGATGTGATTATACCAATGTGATTATGTGCAGCGATAGAAGGGCAAACTCGGCCTGGGACAGCTGAAACTGAACAGCACTGCAGCACTGCCTGGAGATGGGAAGGACCTCCAAGGGGGAGTCACATTTACCAGACACTTGAAGAAGTACTAAAAAGCCACAAAGCGGACAGTCCAAGAAAGGGCATTCTGGGCAGAGGTAAGCCTGTGCAAAAACACAGAGCTGAGAAAGAGAAAAACACATTTGAAGCAATTTTCAATATATGGGTATGGCTATGGACAGGAGGGAGAGATTAGGGTGTATATAACCCAGGGGGCTTTACATCACATTAAAAGGTTTCAATTTAACCCTAGAGCACTGTAGACTCACTAAAGGATTACCTATATTTCAGTTTATGTTATTTAAACAGGCCTTCAAAATTTTTATCACTCTAAATTGGATTACACATAAAAACAAGCCCGAAAAGGGTTTTCATTAAGTTTCAAAATAAACAATAAAAAGCGAGGGAAGAGGTTGCTAATATGTCCCCATTAAAGTAGGCAATTAATTTAAAATGTTTCTCAAAAAGTGAAATGCCAGGAGCAGTAAATTGTTGACCAATTTAAAAGAACAAGTCCAATATCAAGTAGAGGGGTGGCAGTGTTTTCAGAATTATTCCATGATGTACTTGGATGTAATAGAAAGAAAAAGTGTCTATAGATACTGAGTGGCCTAAATATTCTTTTTCGTAAAGATAACAAAATGTGGAAAAATTTTCCCGTGAATTAAAAGTTTCTCTTTTATATTTATGAGCATAGTATATTTAAATATATATACACAGTAACTATAAATAATATATAAACATGTATATAAATGAATAGTTAATTTAACATCAACATTTTGGTTTGCTGTCATGTTTATAGAGGAGATTTAAAACACTGCTGTCTTTAAGTTCATATTTACATGCATTTCAAAAATTTAAGAAGCCGCAAGAGAATAAAAAATTCAACTAATATCACGCTTCTTTTGAATATCAGTGGGGTTCAGCACCCATCTTCTACCATTTTAAAATTACCATTGAAGAATAAGCCACATCCTTTTCCTGTGTTTTTCATTACACACATGACCCTACTAGAAAGAAACCAAATGCAGATGGAGTAAGGAGCTAGACTTTGGTCTGTTTTTTACACATGAAACATTTTGAAATATTTGCCAGACTCTGGGACCCCGAAATGAGTACACAGTGGGCATTCAGTCAAGTATGCTCTCTTTCCCGAAATCATCTCATGGCCTCGTGGGTTTTTTTTGCGGTACGCGGGCCTCTCACTGTTGTGGCCTCTCCCGTTACGGAGCACAGGCTCCGGACGCACAGGCTCAGCGGCCATGGCTCACGGGCCCAGCCGCTCCGCGGCATGTGGGATCTTCCCGGACCGGGGCACGAACCCGTGTCCCCTGCATCGGCAGGCGGACTCGCAACCATTGCGCCACCAGGGAAGCCCCAACCTCGTGTTTTTAACGCCCCACTGTTTGAGCACATAGCAGCCTTCCTGATGTTATACCATATTAATATTTACACATTTAACTCTGAGTTTCACCCACTAACCAGGAAAATCTGGAGAGCTAGAATTGCGTTTTATTCATTTTTGAATCTTCTTATAACAAAAAGTCAAATGCCTTGCAAAAAATAAAAGCTAAAGAAATCTATGTTGAACTAAATTACAGATATATGTCCAATATTTAAAATTTTTATTGCTAGTCTCAACAGATATGAGCACTTCTGGGAAACAATTAAAATTTTATAGTATATAAAGCTTTGTCTCTTTGTGCTATTTTTAAATCATTAATATTCCAACCAGCATACTTCATCATCATCAAAACCAATGTGTAAAAAACAAAAAGAAAAAATTCCTATTATTCTGAAATAAAAACAATCATATAAATTGCTTTGAAACTGAACTGGCTTTGAAGGGAATGACTATACACATAATTTCTCAAAAGGTCAAAATTATAAGAACAAATCCGTTATTCTGAATAGTGTATATTTAAAGAACAACTACCATGATGCAGTTTCTGGATAAGTTTTTGTTTCTAAGTGGGTAGAATTCATGTGTATGAATGATATATATATTAGAGCCAGTGTAAGTACTTGTAAGATTTCCAATATCATGCACTCAGATGTAGCCCTAGATTCCAGATGGTCCTGAACAGAACGCTCAGAGTATCAACGTGAAAACTCCCATTCTCAGATGACTGCGTTCCTGTCATCACCTCAAGGGCATATATGTATTTTTTGCACTAAACCCTGAGCAAATAAACACAATGCAAAATTTCTTTCAGACATTTAAGATGTGAATTGAGTCAGGCTCCACATCTCTAGCTTTGATGCGTTCCACAGGAGCACAAAGAGTGTGCTATAGTCTCTCTTGTTTCCCAATTTATGATGGGGACGGTACTGAATGCCACTCTTCGCTGCTTTACAGAATACTGCTAGATAAGCAAACTTGCTTCAGTTCCAGAAGCAGGAAAAGTCAAGCAGATAACTTGATGAGCTGCTTGTTCTTGAGAAATAAGAAGTGAGGAATTATTTTTCTGAGGCACAAAAAGGAAGTACTAATCACTGTAGAAGATTTGCTTTGTTTTCAAACTCAAAGAGGAAAAAAACAAATCTCTTTCAGGGCTCTATAAAATGGAAACATAAAAGTATTTAAGGAATAACTCTCCTATGCTCAAGAGGTACTCAGGTGGCTTAAAGATGCCTATTTCATTCTACAAGAAATACTGGCGCCACAGGAGACAAGGACCTTAAAGGGTTGTTGTCTACAGTGTACTGGGGTTCAGTCGGCCATGGAAAGCATATTCTTACGGAGAATATCCCAGGCAATGTGTTTATTTCAGAGCTGCCTATCCTTCTTTATTGTTTTGATTGATTGCTTTTGTTTTTTTCTTTTCAAACCAAAATTTAGAACTGCAATGAATTAGTGTTTTTACTTTTCCCATCAGCAAAAATTTAACAGGTATAGACATTTCAATTTTCCCATGTCCTAAGTCCTTCTGGTTTGCTTCAAAGAATCGAAACTAAGATACTACATAGAGACAAAGATAATGAGATCAATTATAGTCTTCAAGGCAATGGGGAGCATTTTAAGAAGTGTGGACTTGGGATATAGCCAGGCATAATTTTGATCAAGTAATCGCTAAGAAATTGCAGTATTATGAAAAATGTTCTCATAATCAAACCTTACCTTTGGTTAAAGCACCTGGCTCATCTCGCTCTTTCTGTCAGGTGTCTACTTCAAACACTTAGGCAATTGATCATTCATTTATCTGAATATCCATCATAACATGAATAAATTATGGTTCATTCATCCCATGCAATATTATGCACCATCGTAAAGCTGAGCTGTAACTCTAGTGGCATGAAGCATGACTCTACCGTGACGTGTAACTTGGTGAAATAGCAAATTTCAAAGTAATGTTTGGATGTTTTTATGTTTGTTTAAAAACATGCACGCATGTGGGAGAGTGCACGTGTTTGTTGCTTAAGCATGAAGAAAAATGCAGAGAGATATTCCCTACTGTCAGGAGAGTAGGTTCAGAAAGGGGACATGGCAGAATTGTTTTCTTTGTACATTTTTGTGCTATTTGATTTGTATCCATAAGCACATATTTTGTAATTTGAATACCTAATGAAGGAAACAGAAGTGGAATTTTAAAAAATTAATCTTGAATTGGATTTGTTTTAATTTTTATTAAAAAATCTATTTTTTAATAAAAAAAAATCTATTACCAAGCTACTATGGACTCTACTGCCACCATTAGTAAATGTGTGATGCTGAGAAACTTATTTACTTTTTTTATTTCAGTATCCTAATCAGTACAACAGGAATAATAACAACACCAATCTCACAGGAGTGGTTGTGATAATTGTGTTAATACATGTAGGGCACACGGAATAGTGGCCCATATTAAACGATGAACATCATTTTCTAGTATAAGTGGTGGTACCGCTGGGGTTATTTCTAAAGAAATAATTTTGTTAAGGTTTCTGAATATCTCTATTGGTTTTGCAACTAAAGCATTCTATGTAGCTGCCTGCTTTTGCCTCAGAACTTTGGATGGTTTTCCTCATTTAAATATTGATGGAAAGAAGGCAAGAAGAACTGCAAGTTTTTCTCGTTATTAAACAGAGTGAAACTGGTCAAAAGGGAAACATCTGTTGAAGCAGGTTAATTCTTAATTAGGAAATTTCAACCCCTAAAATATTTCTACAATGAAGGCAAAAATCTATATATTTTAAATTAAGTTTCCAGAAAATTGTGGTTTTCTTGCTTCCAAGACGCAAATTCGTGGTCAACTTTAATTGTCAAACCAGGCAGCAAAGTGCTAATTAAGTAATCTGGTTAAATACTCAAGTTTCAAAAATTATGTTTTTTCCCACCTACCCATCTGTAAACTCCATATCAGAAGGAAAAAATAGCTTTAATTACATAAAATAATATAATTTTGATACTTGAATGATGTTAAAAACTACTAATGCTGTAGTCCACATCTTACAGAAACAAAGAAAAAGAAAACATAATCTTACAGTTTAAAAAAAGGGATTAGGGACTTCCCTTTTACGGTCCAGTGGTTAAGACTTTGCTTTCCAATGTGGGGGGGTGCAGGTTTGATCCCTGGTCAGGGAGCCAGGGTCCCATGTGCCTCGCGGCCAAAACACCAAAACATAAAAAAAAAAAAAAAAAAAAAAAGAAGCAATATTGTAACAAATTAAATAAAGACTTTAAAAAAAGGATTAGTGAGTAAAGGGAATTAGTTTATTTCTCGGGGTGAAAGACAAGTTTCTGTACCTTTGCTGTGTCAGATGTTGTAAAAGATCACATGGGCATCTACCATGGCCCTTCAACAGTTGAAAATTGAGACTATTCAAAAAATATTCTATGTTGCTAGACCGACACCACTGTTAGTTTAAAATACAGAGTGCTTGAAAAACTATTATTCTCAGAAAAATACAATTTTTCATGACTCGTTTTCTCAAGTAATTATTTAAAAATGATTTTAAATAATGTATTAAGCTAAATACAACATACTAAAATATATAATAAATGCTTAAGATACTTTTAATGGAGAACAAAAAGTATGATTATCTCCCCACGCCATTTAAAATCGTTTAATCCATCAATAAGAGGTGCTAGTCAATGACTGGTAGTGCTAAGGTAAAATTAGAAAAATAGCATTAAAAATTACAAAGCACTATGGTTTTGAAAGGGATCAGAAATAATGGATACAGCAAACCAAGCATGTCCGAAGGTTTTCCCTTTCTTTAATACCTATGCCTTTGGCTGCCTGCCTTGTTCATGGTCCCATTTTGCCAGGAAACAGCCACAGAAATCCATCTGTTTGGTCCCATAAACACAAAGATTTGATTTCCCACTTGCACAGAAATCAGAGACCTGATTTCATTTGCTAATGGAACTAGGAAACGTTTCCTTCATAATAACAGAGGAAGTAACAACAGATGGAGCTGGTAGATCTCACCTACCCTGGGCTGTTTTGGTCCTTCGTCATTTCAGTGCGGGAGAGCAGGCAACCTTATAGCTGTGTGGGAGCCCGGGCGGATCGGATGAGCGTCGTGTTACCTGTGAGCCCGGTACTTGGTGTCTCGCAAACTCCGCCCACACCTCCACCAGGGACCCGGCTGTTGGGGGGAGGGGCTGGCATGAGGAAAAGCATCCGAGGAAAAAGAAGACCCTGAAGTCCACACAGCAAGCTGTTATTCCCTAAAGAACATGCCATTCGGTGAGTACAAAGAAGGCGGGTGTTAAACGCAATTGCTCTTCGGTTATGTATGTGAGAAATATGCTTCCATACGTGTATTTTTCTTTGTGGCATGTCATTTAAACTACACAATAAGATGTGTTAGTAAATGATAGGTAGCGCTCAGGTGAAATTTCGTCGTAGCACACAAAACAAACAAACAAGTGATTTAGATAGAGATAGTGTCCATATCAGACTTTCAACCGTCAAAGAATGCAATAATACTGACGTGGACACGGCTTTCACTTTAATTCATTGTGTTCTTACTATGCTCTAGGCATTGTGGCAAATGCCCTAAATGCATTACTTACTCTCACAGTGGTGCCTGTGAGGTAGCTACTATTCATATTTCCACTTAACAGAAGAATGGGAAATTGGCAAGGTCGTGGAATTTGCTCAAGGTCAAATAGCTAGTAAATGGCAGACATGGGGTCTGAACTCTGTCCTTAAAGACTCCGAACACTGACCTGTTGATCACTTTATCCCATTTCCCTCACTTTATTACATTACTTTAGGTAAAGCCCTTCATACCACCAGAACGTTCTTCCTCAGTATTAAAAGAGAAATACTTAGATAAGGTAGATTTTGTCATTTAATGTGCAGCATTACCAAAGATAAGCCTCAATTACTGCCAAATTAATACCCTAAAAAAGTTTAAAATGCCTTCAAAGAAACATTTAACTTTTAATGTTTCTTCAAAATCTTGGATGCCAACGATGATAATATATTAAAAATCTGTAAACACAGTCCTTAGGTGTAAATTACCTAGCATCCTAACAAACGGAAGTAGCAGAAAGAGTCAAACGTATGTTATTTAAAGGATATGTTGGGGATGGGATGAAAACTTAGACTGCTGCTGCCAGAGATCACTGTAAAGATTCAATTTCTAAGTGAAGAAGCTCCCTGTGGATTCAGAGAAGCCAGGAGATAGGAAAGCCCCAGGGCAGTGCGACACCTAGACTTGTGAAGAGAAGTAGAAATGAGTGAGAGCAGCTTCCTCAGATGACAAACCAATCTCTTAAGGGACCACATTTGGACACACGAAGGTGTCCACCTTGCCAGTTTCTCGAGGGTAACAGTGAAGGGGAGACAGCCACCTCGCATCGCGCTCACGCTTTTCACTTGTATCCATCTGCTTGGGCTGCAGAAGAAGACTGTCACAAAGCCATCCTCTAAGAGAGGAGGCTGGGCCCTGCCCAGATAAGAGATAAAGGACCACATATTTCTTATTCTCAAAGTCAAGGAGAACTTCCTGACTACACATGCACAGAAAGGCTCCTTGGAGATCAAAAGGGAGGGGGCGTCACCCCATAGTAAGTGATGTCAACTACCCATAGGCCTCTTCGCTAGAATCCACCTTGGCTAAGAGATGCGCATGCACACAGGGGAGGACCCTGAAATATACCAAATACAGACTCAGAGCCAGGCAAAGCAAGATGATTGGTCAAAGGAAACCTGGAAGAAATGCCCCATAAAAGTGATTCAAACTACCACGAGGGCGAGACTCTCTCTGAGCCCTCCCGTGTGTCTTTCCACACATACTGTACTCTTTTTCCTCCTAATAAACACTTTACTTGCTTCACTACTTTCCAGCTCTCTGTGGAAATTCATTTCTACAAAGCTGACAGGCCAGGACCTTGTCACTGGCCACTGGTCCCTGGTGGTCTGGTGGTCTGGTGGCTAGGATTCAGCACTCTCACTGCTGCTACCCAACCTCAGTCTCTGGCTGGGAACCGAAATCCTGCTTCAAGCCGCTGCAGGCCGAGGCCACCCCAGATCACCTCTGTTCACGAACACCCATACCCCAGGAGAAATTAAGGCCAACTTGCTTTTAAGGTAGACCTAAACCCAGCCCACAGCCTATTTTTGCCACTCCCTTTCAGGAGGAGCTACATTTTTATTGTACTTTTAGAGAAATAGTAAGATATGACTTGCCACAGGTAGAAATTCTTCCCGAGCCTTTGCAATCTGAGTACTGCCAAGCTGTGAACTAATAAGCATGTGTATCTTTTCTTTCTGTCCCTAACATTTTTATTCAGGTAAGATCTTATTAAGTGGACATCTAGGGTAAACTTAAAAGGTAACTAAGGTCTAAAAAAAGGCAATGGATAATGGACATGGACAGAAATGAAGGTGGCAAAAATGGGGAGAGGGCACATAAGGACCAGGGACAGCAATAAGGCTGGTCTTTTAGCACAGGCTGGATGTGATGCCATCTGGGGGCGGGGGGGGGGGGGGGCGCTGCCCTGAAACATGACCAGTTAATAATGAGCGGTTCCCAAACTATGGGCAGCAGGCTGCTAGGCTGGGGATCCTGCCAATGGATTTGCCTGGCACTAGAAAATGCTCACGTTTGGACGGACCCATAATTTAGCAGTTAGGCCTCGTGGTATTCAGGGTTCACTTACTCGGGTATTGAGTGCCTAAATAAGCCTCTTAAGTGACTACAAACTTGTCACGAGCCCATGACGTTATACTAGAAATAAAACAGGTGAGATTAGAGTGTTTGTCTACTCCACTGTGCTGTAAGGCTCTTTCATAACAGGAAAGCAGGTAGATATTATCAGGACTGCTTTAGTGGTTTCCGTTTAATTCCCTATAAATAAGGGGCTCTGTTGGTAGACTCATTAAGACAAAGGATTTAGAAACAGCAGAAAAAGAACTCTCCTTGAATTCTTAGTGGCTATTGCCCAAGGTCATATCTAAAGTGTTTTATATTTGTTCTAAAATACTGTGGTTTATATTAAATTATCCTAATTCTAACATCTGTGTGATAAGTATAGATCGTGTAAGTGTGGCTTACACGATGGCTGAGCACAGCTGTCCCGGAAATGTTGCACTCCTATCTTCAGAGCAGAACCTATTCAACCAGCTTTTGGAGGGTGAGCATATAAGAATAAACCAATAAGTTATAAATCTATAATCTAGACAATACACTAAAGTTTCTAAAACTGTTGTCCACTTTGAAAATGCAGTTCCATTGATGAGGGGCACCGCTATGAATCCCCTCTATGACAGAGAGAGCAGATCTTTTCTCCATTTCATTGAAGATGAAATTAAAAGGTCAACTTATTTAAAATAAGTTAAATTTTATTCATGCTCCCAAATAATATCAGCCACAGTAAAACCTCACTTAGCCAGCGTTTTCAACTATCCAGAACACAATCGATGATTTACAGATTCACAAATTCTCAAAGACATCATTCATAGGAGAATTCTATGTGCAGAACCTAATTAGAACTCTATCTAAATCTTTATTTTTATTATTAATCTAATAGACACGGCTACCTGGTTTCTCATTCATTTGACAAATTTATTGAATGTGGCATTTTGCGAGGTTCTGAGGATTCAGCAGTGGAAAAAAAAAAGTGATCTCTCCCCTCTGCCAGTGGGATTTCCAAGAAAAACCCCACAATGTTTGCGTGGAAAGTAAGAAGCTGGTTGAGGTGGGGTGGGTAGTGACTATTAAAGGCTAGCACATGCATCCCTTAGCTGCATGGGAAGAGTCTAAAAGGAATAAATTCAGAAAGCACAGTGGTTTAGGACCCCTAAATTTAAAAGCAAATATCAGGAAATAGAACAAAAACAGTTAAAAAGCTAAAAGAATATATATATACATATAAATACAATTTTGAAAAACAAATGTCTCCTGAATATTAACAACAGTAAAAACAGCAATGCAACTATCATTTTCCATTATTTTGCTCCAGGTGGGGTTCTAAGCAACTTTCATGCATTATCTCATTTAATCATCCCAACAACAATGGGGATGGGACCCTTATTAAACCCAATTCATATGTAGGTGGGGACTGAGGCACAGAGATGTAACTGGCCCAAGGTCACATGGCTGGCAAGTTAAGGGCACCAGAACAGTGCTAATCTAATTTCATACCTATCAGACAAGCTATAGGGCCTGAACCAACATGCCCATCCCTGGCCCTGTATCTTAAACATACTGCCATCATTTACTGAATCCTAACGGTGGGATGGGCACTAAGTACTCAATAAATATAGTCTGGTTTAACATTTAGAACAAACCTGTGAGAACAGCGTTACTCTCATCTGTACTTTACAGATGATAAAACTGAATCTCAGAGTAGTTAAATAATTTGCCCAGCTACAAAGCAGCAGACTCAGGCTTAGAATCTCAGGTTGGACTCCAAAGCCCTTACTCTTTGTCTCTGTAAATACCTTGGTGACTTCCTAACACTCTAGTACTCAGGCAGCACTGGTTTGGTAGCAGCACTTGGGGCATACAACATAGTATATAGACAAGCATCTATTTTGGAATGAGAAAGTTCTGAGTTTGATTCTGCTATTTGTGCTCTCTGGACCCAGGACAAGTTACTTCATCTGAATGAGCTTCCTTTTGAACGGAGGATAAAAACTCCAACTTCATATGGCAGCCCAGAAAAGAGTAGGTGCTCAATAAGTATTAGTTTTCTCACACAATTCCCCCAACACATTTTGTAATCAGTGACCAGGCTTTAGAATAAAGGTATCTAGAGCTTGCTTACAACTTGGAATTGAGAACTGGTAGAAAATGGGATTCATAAAAAGCATCCTCAGTTCCTATCTGGTCAAATTAAATACTGCTCTCCGATAGCCATATAATGTAAGCCATGTATGTTTAAATTTCCTAAAGGCCACATCAAAATAACTAATATTTATAATATTTTACCCAATGTATCCAAAATATTATATCATTTCAAAGTATAAAAATTATTAATGAGATATATTTTGCATTCTGTTTTCGCATATTGAATTAGCATGTATTTTTCATTTACAACACATGTTGATATAAATTAGTGCCTCCTGTATATTATAACACTATAACACATGAATGTTATGATCATTTCTTTGTTTGTGGTGGATTCCCCCTTTCCTTTCCTTATATAATCCACTCTGGATTTGGATACACTCGGTCAACAAACTGGTCCTTGTGTACCTACCTTGACTGCCTGCATCTACCTTTATGCTGATATTCATGGAAATAATTAGATTCACCCATATTACAAGGTATGTGTGGACAGTCCCTAATGGTCTGAACCACTCACCAGAAGTTAAAACGCCTAAAGCACTTCTATTCACATGGCACACTGTATATGCTGCCTTGTATATTTATCTTTCTTTTTGCCCATATCTCTCCAGGTAGACTAGAAGCCCCTTAGAGCTTTTCTGTGTATCTTTGAGATCCCCTCTTCTAGCACAGTGTCATGTACCTATTAGATAATCAATGCATTTTAGGGAATGACAACAGATTCCCTTGAAGAACCATCTTGTAACTTTCACCATATCTACCACAGTACTGTACCACAGACTCTCAATTCATTTTTGTCTGAGTGAATGAATTTTGATTTACTGGCCAATTTGAAAAGCTCTACTGTACCCAGTGTGAAAATACAGACATTAATGAGATTATGTAAGAGGGTTATAGGAGATCATCTCAGAAAGTGAGGAACTAATTGGCTGTCCCTCATTCCTGATTCCTAATCCTGTACTCTTTCCACTGGGTTACATTATTTATTTCTGCCTACACTTTTCTACTTAATTTTTCCCAAGCGGAGAGTACTGTCCTCAAAGCGTGAGGTCAAAAACACCGAAATAAAGATCGTTGAAATGATGATAAAGACTCTTTGTGTTGTTGGGAAAGACAGAAAATAGTAGTGCAGCCTTAAAATGAAAGATGAGGAGAAAGTCCATTCTATGCCAAATATCCTTTATTTTGGAGATGTGATGAGGGACATTTTATTCGATGCAAAAACTGTCATGAAATTAGACACTAAATCATTGCATTTTTTTTTAATCTAAACTTTAGAGAATCTCTAGTTTCTAGAAAAAATATTTCCCTTATGTTGACAGACTTATTTTTAAGAGATGTATCACAAGTATGCTGGTGCTTTTAAACATCATTTCCTTTAAAAACTGGCTTTTTTTTTTTTTTCACAGAAGTACAGGAGATTTTGAAATTATCTCACAATGGATTTTTTTTTTTTTTTTTTTTTTTTGCGGTACGCGGGCCTCTCACTGTTGTGGCCTCTCCCCTTGCGGAGCACAGGCTCCGGACGCGCAGGCTCAGCGGCCATGGCTCACGGGCCCAGCCATTCCAAGGCATGTGGGATCTTCCCGGACCGGGGCACGAACCCGCATCCCCTGCATCGGCAGGCGGACTCTCAACCACTGTGCCACCAGGGAAGCCCTCACAATGGATTTTTAAAGACAATTATCTGGAGATGAAGCTCCGTGTAAAGGGTAACAGAAAGTGCTTTAGAGCCTTACAGATCTGAATTTGAGTCCTATATATGTCACTAAGCACTACTGGAACACAGGTACATGTAATGGACAGATGTTATTTGGTTGTTTTGTTTTGCTCACCCCACAGTCATCCCCCCTTTCTGGGGGTGAAGGTACAATGGACTGCTTCTCTCTGTGAATTTGGGTTGTATTGAGCCTACTTCCCTGCCCCAGGGGGAGGACGGGATTCGGACTCAGCCAAACAAGGAATATGCGATGCAATTCCAGAAATGTGCAGGAAGTTCAGGGAAAGAGGCATGGCTGGCCTGCTAAGGACTGGGAAGCAGAGAGGATGTGAGTCTTCAGCAGCTGGCAGTCATCAGCCGCCTCAACAGGGAAGGCTGTGTGTGAAAATAGCCGACAGAGAGGAAAAGCACAGCAAAGACGTGGAGGGAGGGAGATTACATCCTCTGGGCTCAGGCATAACGGAAGCCAGTTCTGCCCCTCAGCTTTACATGAATTATTAATACCTAGGTTTTCTGTCTCTTGAAATTGTAAGGTCCTGATAAAACTGTAAGTTATGAAACTTCACTCAACCTCATTTTTTTTAGTGATGAAACAGGCACAAGACACCCATTTTATTAGGCTGTGGGGAGGAGTAATTGAGATTATATTCACGAAGTCCCTGAAAGAGAGTGGGATGCAAATAGTCAATGGTGCTATTTTTATTTTAAAAAGGGTAGAGAGTGAGATGGTTGAGAATTTGAGCTCCTGAGCCAAAAAGATTATGTTTGAAACCTGGAAGTGCTACTAACCTGCAAAGCAAATTTGAGCAAGACTGCAGAACCTCTCAGTTCCAGTTTCCAAATCTGTAAACTGGGGATAATAATATGCATTTGAGAGAAACATCATACCATTTGGAAATAACCTATGCAAGGGCCTAACTCACTGCCTGGTACATGACCAGCAGCCATGAAATGGTGGCTGTTTGTTTTGCTATTACCAATTTCAATAATTACTAACTTTAATATATTTTATGTCAAAAGCATTATAAATAGTATCTGTTTTAGTTTTTAGCCAAAAAGCCATAACTATTTCTACTCTTTCCTTGGAGAGAGAAAAAAAAATGCCATGTGCATTTCAAAAAAGCCAATGTGGGGCTTCCCTGGTGGCGCAGTGGTTGAGAGTCCGCCTGCCAATGCAGGGGACATGGGTTCGTGCCCCGGTCTGGGAAGATCCCACATGCCGCGGAGTGGCTGGGCCCGTGAGCCATGGCCGCTGAGCCTGCACGTCCGGAGGCTGTGCTCCGCAACGAGAGAGGCCACAGCGGTGAGAGGCCAGCGTACCGGAAAAAAAAAAAAAAAAAAAAAAGCCAGTGTGATCGTGAACAGTGAAAACGGATGTAACATCCAGAATAAGCAAAGTAAAGCCCCACTTTACTCTTTATCCATCTGACTGATTTTGGAGCTTAATTTCACGTTTAGGACCAACCATTGGATATGGTTGGTCATGCAGATGTGCCTAACGGCATCCTACAAAGCAGTCAGTAATCAGAGCACTGAAGGGTGAGGAAATGTGTCACATGGAGAGTGGCTGTCATATCTGGGGCTGCTGAGTGTATGGAAGACAGAGGGTATTTGATAGGGGCACATACCCCAGTGGCTAAGAGGGGATGGTTCCAGAGGACCAGACAGAGAAGTGAAAGAATGGGGAGAGAGTTTCCATTATTTGGAGTCAAAATGTATCTACTTTCCATAGTTCTATAATTACCCCTGCTTCCTCCACATCCTACATATAGAAGTACTAGCTTTTCATCTGGGACATAAAGTCATACCCACAAGTCCCCAACGTGCTTATAGTCACACACACATACATGAATAATTCAGGCCTTTATAAATGATTAAGCAGATGTACTGATATTTATCAGGAACAGGTACTTTCCTTTCATAGTATCACAATTCCTCATGATTGAGGGTGATTAAGGAGAAGACCTGACTGAATAACTGACAAGCCCAGATTATTAAGAAATTTTATATTCTATATTCAAGTAGACTCTGTAAATAGCAACAAAACCAGCAAGACGTCATTGCCAAACAAAGCCCTTCAGGTTCTGCATTAATAAACTGCAGATAAATATCATTTGCAATGAGAATATTATTTACAGGCAGATGGGGGTCATATATAAGAAGCAATGTCTTCTTTTTCCTGAAATTTCTAGATCTAATCAGTCAGTAGGTCACGTATGCTCTACCACCAGATATATATTAAATATGGCTTCTGTCCCCCACCTCCAATACTATCCCCTTCTCAGTTCTCAATTGGGGCCAATTTTGTTCCCCCCCTCCACCGCCCCGGGACATTTGGCAATGGATGGAGATATTTTTGGTAACACCTGGGGCAGGGAGGTGGGCAATGACACTGATATCTAGCGAGAAGAGGCCAAAGACGTTGCTAAATACCCTACAGTGCACAGCACACCCACTCTTGTGTGGTTGCCCCAAGATGCCAATAGTGCCTGGGTTGAGAAATTCTGCCCTCATCTAATCCACTAGCGCATTTTTTTCTTCTGGACTACTAGCAACCCTGCCCGTGCTCAGCGGTTACCCTCACCCACTAGGTGGCCCCTTACTATCCATTCTCCAGGTAGTAGCCAGAAAGGTCGTTAAAATATAGAAATATATAACATATATATAAAGACGCAGATGTAGAGAATGGACTTGAGTACACGGGGAGGGGGAAGGGTAAGCTGGGACGAAGTGAGAGAGTGGCATGGACTTATATATACTACCAAAAGTAAAACAGATAGCTAGTGGGAAGCAGCTGCATAGCACAGGGAGATCAGCTCGGTGCTTTGTGACCACCTAGAGGGGTGGGATAGGGAGGGTGGGAGGGAGATGTAAGAGGGAGGGAATATGGGGATATATGTATGCATATAGCTGATTCACTTTGTTATACAGCAGAAACTAACACAAAATTGTAAAGCAATTATACTCCAATAAAGATGTTAAAAAAGATATAGCATGTACATATATTATATATAATAAATGTTATATATTATACTATTCATTATATTGAAGGATGGCAGAGTGGGCCACCCCCAGGTGTGCCACATTGGTGTAGGAATGGTTTTGGCTGGAGGCACTTTAGAAAGAGCTGATGCAAGAAGGATATTCCAATTTCCCCTTTTCTTCCCGAAAACAGGACATAAAAACTCCTGTGGGAAAGATCCCCTCCCTGTACCAAGAGAGAAAAGAAACATTCTTTAACCAGGAGTCAAAGCTGAGAGAATTCTGTGCAAACAGACCTTGTAAAAATCATTCTTATCTTCTCTTAGCCTCCCTGTATATTTTAGGCGCTTCTCCACAATCGCCTCTCTCTGTTCAAGCTGGTATAAAGCGTTTAGGCTTTGCCACTTCTTTGGGTCTTCATTTCCTCACGAGGGCTCCCACGTCAGGTAAAACTTACAAGTTTTCTCCTGTTAATCTATCTGATGTCAGTTTATTTATTAGACCGAGCTGAAAAACCCTAAGAGGGGAGAGGTGAAATGGTGCCTTCCTTACAATATTATTATAATTAGTATGTCAATAATTGTTAATAATAATATAATATGTATTATGTATGTCTAGTATAACATACACACACATAAATCTGCCATGCCACTCCCCTGCCAAACCTTTTCAGTGGCTTCCTAGAATACCTAGGAATTCCTAGCTTAAAATCCAGCTCTTTACCAAGCCTCCAAGGCTCCTAGCTGTCCCACCTACCATATATTCTGCCCCACCTACCATATATTCTGCCCCTCTCTCCCTCACTTCCTCAGTCACACAGACCTCTGCAGTCTTCACACACAGCAAACTTGTTCTCACTTGCTGTTCCTTTGACTGCAGAGTCTTTCACTGGATGTCTGCATAACTGATGCCTCATGCAGCTCTTAGCTCAACTGTTACCCCCTCAGAGGTGCCCCCAGGACACCAGAGCTAAGGCAATTTTGACCCCCTCTCTGTCCCCCAGATGCACTCACTTTCAATCACACTGCCCTGTGTTATGGGCTTCACGGCAGGAGTCAGTTCATAGTGGGGCATCATCTCATTTAAGTATGAGTTTCCTTGTTTATTATCTCTCCTACTACTAGTAAGCTCAAAGGAGTAAAGACCTCAAGTATTTTATCCATAATTGTATCCTGAGTATCTGGAATAGCACCTGACTCCTAGTAGGTCCTCAATAAATAACTGCTAAATGAATAAATTATATTTCCTGAATCCAACTTTCTTCCCAGGTTTATTGAGGTATAATTGCCATTCAACCCTAACACTAGTTACTTGATAATTTTTCTTAGCACAGATAAACTTTTTAAAATGTTGACCTTTAGATTAACTTCTCTTCAAATTGTTACAAATTAAGTAACTAGAACTCAGCTTTTTTTCCTTTCTGGAATGATTTAACAAGGAGCAAGGTGAAATGATCACCCCCAAAAAGCCATTTTTTCTTATCTGTTTTAGTTGCATTCATAGCTTCACAGTCAAAATGTATGATATCCAGTAAAATATGCTGTTTCAAAGCATATTGAAAGCTCCAGTTCTTTTGGAAATTGTCTATATTATATCTTAGTATTAAAGCTCTTAATGAGTTTTTCGGTGTTTTTTCCCATCACCTCTTCAGTTTAACAAAGTTCACAATTTTGTAACAAAATTGGCTTTCTTTTAACTTTAGCAAGCAAAACGCAAAACTCTCTGAATAGTTTCTCTCTGATTTAGTGGAATATTAGCGTTGCTTAAACTACTGGGGACACAGTAATTCAAATGATCATATATATATATATATATATACACACACACACACACACACACACACACACAACCACACAAAGGTGCAGGCACAGAACATCAAAATGAAATAATTTAATCATAGGTAACATTATATTCTACTTTTAACAGCAGAACATATACATCATTAGGGCACAATGTCAGAAAAGTATGAGATTTAAGAGGTAAATAGAATATTAAACTTGTTCTTTAAAAAAAAGTTTGGTGACATTGTTTTTCTCCCCACTCCTAAAATGACTTTTACATTTGCACAGGGACATCTGGTGGATGACAGACGAATCCTGTAAGCAAAAAACTAATTTCTGTGCAATTACTTTTATAGATGAATTTAACTGCTAGGTGAAAAAACTCAGAAATGTTTATTCTGTTATGCACCTACAAGGAAAAACAAACAAGAAAAGTATATTCTAAAGAATGTTTCTTTCAGCATTGTTTAGAAAAGTGAAAACTAAAAGTAATCACAATCTAAAAATAGGGGAATAGATAAATAAAATGTATGGAATAACATAGCACAGTTAAAATGACTGGACTAGATAGATGGATGGAATATAGTGTTCTGTGTATATAAATTATATGTATTATATATATAAATTATATAAAAATATACATATAAATACATATATATTATATACACAGAACACTATATTCCTATATTTCTTCATTCAACACATTCTGGGGGCACCTACTTTATGTCAGCCATTATTCTAAGCCCAAAAAAGATGAAATCAAAGAAGGTCCCTGGGCTTCCCTGGTGGCGCAGTGGTTGAGAATCTGCCTGCTAACGCGGGGGACACGGATTTGAGCCCTGGTCTGGGAATATCCCACATGCCACGGAGCAACTGGGCCCGTGAGCCACAACTACTGAGCCTGCGCGTCTGGAGCCTGTGCTCCTCAACAAGAGAGGCCGCCGCGATAGTAAGAGGCCCGCGCACCGCGATGAAGAGTGGCCCCCGCTTGCCACAACTAGAGAAAGTCCTGGCACAGAAACGAAGACCCAACACAGCAAAAATAAATAAAATAAATGAATAAACTCCTACCCCCAACATCTTAAAAAAAAAAAAAAGAAGGTCCCTGACCTTACAAAAGCTTATAATCTACTGAAGGAATAGACAACAAAAACAGATAAATGCATGCATATATACATACATCCATGTGCAAATTCTGCCAGGTCATGGTATATTTTATGGAGAAAAATAAAACCGGGTAAGAGACCATGAGGGCAATTCAACTATAGATTGAATGGTCTCCCTACCTCATCGGGAGATGACTTTTGGACAAAACCTGAACACAGGCAGTGATCTGCTGGAGCCTCAAGAGACAGGCCTCTGGGAGGGCCATCCAGAGTGAAGGACGTGCAAACGCAAAAGCCCAGAGATGGAAATGTGCTTGATGTGCTCCCTCAACAGCAAGGAGGCCAGTACTCCTGCAGCACAGGGGGGCAAGGCAGAGAGCGGGAGGGAGGCCTGGAGGCTGGAGGGCGGATCATACAGGGCCTTGGTGAACAGGGCAAGGACCATGGATTTTATTCCAGTGGCAGTGGAGCCCCCGTGGGCTCGGAGGAGGGAATGCTTTTGAAGGATCAATCTAGCTGCTAGGAGAAGAAGAAATGGAGTATGTTGGGACGACGCTGTGAGAGAGAAGGCAAAGAGCAGTTAGGAAGATGTTGCAGCAACCCTGATAGAAGATGACAGGAGGTGGACTAGGTAAGTAGCAGGAACAGGTGAACGGGGCTTGGGACTATGATATACTTCATTTTGAAGGCAGAGCCGAGCAGATATACTGTTTGTGCACACAGTGATATATAGTAAAAGCATAAGAATTTACGTGTTGAATAGTGATAGTATTGCCTCTGGGAGAGGAGAAAGGCGAATAGGAAAACATAGGCAGATTTGACTTTCTCTCTAATATTTTATTTCCTTTAGAGAAAAAGAAGACTCTGATGTGAACATGGTATAATCTGAACATTTGTTAATTCCTGGTTTAGGGTACCCAGATATTTACTATAGTATCTTTATAATATTCTGGCTTTCATATTTTTCCAGAAGAATTACATTCTATACAGAAAGAATAATATCTATGCCTTTTTTTCACTGTGAATCATTGATTCATTCCTTTATTCAACAAATATTCCTTGAGCAACTACTCATGCCAGACTCTGGTTGCAGGCGCTATGGAAGCTATAAAGTAAAAAACAAAGTCCTCGTGAAGTTTATATTCTGGGGAAGAATGCAGACAGTTGAAGAAACATATATAATATTAGGCCATTTTGGATCATGGCAAATGAATAAAAATGAAGCATGATGGCAGAGTGACTTTAAGTTGGTTCTACCTTTGTTTTCTTATAAGAGAAATCTAACTTATTCAGTTTTATTCCTGTGGTTATAAATTTAATGAAACTTAACAGGAACACAGGCAGCTGATGTTTACAGGGAGGTTAAGAGCACAGACTTTAGAGTGAGAACCCCCGTGTTAGAAGTTGGTAAGTGTTCCAGTTATCTGCTCTGGATTAAAACAACAATTTATCACCGTCATCACCTTATTATTTTATCTCATGAATTTTGTGGGTCAGTAATTTGGTCTGGGTGGAGCGTGGACAGCTTATCTCTGTTTCATGATACTGGAATTTTAGCAGGGATGGCTCAAACGTCTGGGGCTGAAACAACTGTAGGCTGGTTTAGCATATCTTGGGCTTCCTTATAATATGGTGGCTCCAGCCGGACTGCTATGTCAGCTCAGGGCTTCAAGAACAACTATCCTTGAAGTTGGGGGCAAGAAGCTGCCAAGTTTCTTATGACCTAGCCTCAGAAGTCCTAGAACATCACTTGTGTCACATACTGTTGGTCAAGCAAGCCACTGAAGCCATCCCAAACTAAAGAGAAAGGAATTAAACTCCACCTTTCAATGGGAGGAGTAGCAAGGAATTTAATCTACCACAGCGAATTACTTTATTTAGAGATGCATTAATTAACTCTAAAAAAATGGAGCAATAATGTCTGCCTCAGAGAGTTGTAAGGATAGCAAATGATGTATAGAAACTGTCCACAGCAATGCAGGGTTTAGGGACACCAACCCTCTGTGCAGTCAAAAATCTGTTTATAACTTACAGTCTGCCCTCCGTATCCATGGTTGCTCTGTATCTGCGGTTCCACATCCATGGATTCAACCAACCACCTGTACACTGTAGCAATGTAATAATTACTATTGACAAAATCTGTATTAAGTGAACCCATGCAGTTCAAACCCGTGTTGTTCAAGGGGTTAACTAGTACCTGACAGGACCTCTAAGATGGATTTGTTCCTATAGGCTTACAGAGAAGGAACAAAAAGACTCCAAAACCACTTTCCTCTGAGATGAGGAGAGTCAAGGAAATCCTTGAAATCCACTAGGACTGGAAGAGTGGGATAGTCATAACAAGGCGCTATTATTTTCTCTTGGAAAGACCATGATAGGAAGATAAGCTAAAATACCACATCTAAGATAATCCAGACTCTGTGCATCTGTCTTAGTTCCCAGAGTTTTATAACCTCTATAAAGTAGGTAGCAGCTTTGTTATGGTAAAGGTAAAGAGTATCATTTTACACCTAGCAGGTTTTTAGAAGAGGGATGAGATAGGTAAGTGAATTCTTGATTCTTAGGATTATAAAATCAATAAACTTTCAATAAATCAGTAAACAAATCAATAAATACTTTCTTCCTGAGGCGGTTGTTAAAACCAAGGTATTTTGAACATAATAATAAATGTTCCTTTACTTAGCTCTGAAATGAAGTCAGATAGGTAAAGAGCACAATCTACATTTGAAGAAAGTATGGGATAAACATTACTTTCATTCCCCTCTGTGCTGTATACAATTGTATTTTTTAAATGCTAACTAACTTCATCCCATCAGTTCCCTTTTAAGACGAAGCAAACTAAATTGGTCCACTGGTTTATATAACACATAAAGTTCCTTTCAATTCTTTGCAATAGGCCTTTGGATGTTTGAAAAATACATTCATTTTGTAAGGGATTATGACTTAACGAAAAATGCTTAAAGAAAACAAAAGATACCAACCTATTATGTAAATGAAATCACTAAAGTTCTATCCACACACACAGAAGAGGCTACAGAAATCCTTCTATGCTTAGTTTCCATTTTAAGGGAACATAAATCTCTATAACCATCAATTCAAAGAGAGACATTATTACAGAAATTACTGGAAAATATCTACACTGAACATGCATAAGCTTTAAATATACTGAATAAAATACTGGAAGACATTCACAAACTTACCTACATTTCACAATTATATTTTCTTAGCAAAACTGAGAAGTCCAAAGCAGTCTGGAAAAAACTCAACCAGATAGAAAACATATATATATATATATAATCTGATGGTCCTCCAAAAATGGGAGATATATTGATCTCTATCATAGATTGTTTGATAAAGTAATGATTTCTTAGACCTCTACTATGTGCCTGGTGTTCTGCTGAGATTTAAAGATAATTAGAAGAAATTCTTAATTCTAGAGGAGCTCATAGTCTTGGGCAGGTATCCTTGCCTCCACCATTGAGGGATAGAGGGTGGAGATTTAGGCTAGGGGCCAAGTTTTATCTAAGGGCAGCCATTATTAACGAATTTCCAGCAGGGACCCAAAACGAGCAGAAACAGATCTTAGAAAGTCACACAGTAAGTGAAGAAAACAGATTGTGAGCCCAGGGCTGAGTGACTGACAGTCTTCACTGCATCCTACTGTGAAGAACTTTGGCTTGGTGTCAATTCAGATTGATCTGAATCCTGACTCTGCCACACAGTGGTTATAAAGTTGTAGACAAGTACTTTAATTGCTCCAAGCCTCAAGTTCCTATTTTGTAAAAGGAGGTTTTAAATAGCTGCCCATGGTTGAGAGGATAAGTATTCATTTTGGGAGGGGGTCTTCCAGGGTAACCCATGGGCACATATGGCACCAAACCATGCCTCCCACACATCCCATAACCATGAGATGCCTACATATGTTGACATTTGAATTTCTAACTCTAATATCTTTATTTCCTTAGTAACATGCTAAGTTGTTTTCAATACTTAAAAGACCACTTATATTAGCCAGTTTTCCTTAAATGCAACACTCTGTTCTCATCATCACTCCAATACATCAAAGTCCTAGTCCTATACTCCACAGTACTAAACAGTCTTGAAGCCAAAGTCTAGTGTCATCTACAGTTTGTCACCTAGATTTTTGAAAAAGATATTGACTACTCCAGGCCCATAATTGCGTCATTCCATAGGATATGGAATTCCATAGGATAAGTAGCTAAATGTCTGCTATGGCAAAATTGTAGACCAGTACACTCCATCTCCTTTCCAACCTTCTCCTCTTTTGCTTTCTCTGCAGTAGATGCTGGTAAGAGAAATACATGGACTCCCAACCTCTGTCGCAGGTGGGGTGGGCATGTGACAAGTTCTAGCCAATTAGAGGTGGGTGAAAGTCTTGGGAATAATGCAGAAGGACCTCCTACAGTGAAGGCCTAACCTTCTACACAACTTCCTTCTTGCTGGGTTGAATACAGATGACATGCCTTGGGGTACAGCCATCTTGTGACCATGAGGATGAAAGGGCTGTGAATGTAGGGCTGCTGAGGCAGAACACTGAAGGAGCTCATTTCCTTAATAACGCCTGTAAGCACCCACATTATCCCTGCATTTCCTAGTTCCAGATTTCTTCTTATATGAGAAACAGACCTAGTACTTATTCAAGTCATCCTTTATAGCTGTGCTCTTCAATATCGTAGCCCCTGGCTACATGTGGCTTTAAAATTTTAATAAATTAAAATTAAATAAGATAACAAATTTGGTTCCACAGTGCTGGACAGTGCAATTATAGAACATTTCCATCATCACAGAAATTTCTACTTAAATAGCACTGGAGAAAATGTTGTTGTTTGCAGCCAAATATACTGTAAATGTTACGGAGGCTAATATTTTCATCACTAAGCAAAGGGCAGAAACATTTCCGTCCCTGTCTCGCAGCTAAGCCTATATGCCCCCAGGTACTTGATTGTTTATTCCATATTGAAATATCACACATTGATTTATCACTAGCCTTTCATCCAAGAGATTTCTCACACTTCTTAGAGGATTAGATTGGTCTGTCAGAACATATTCTTCACATAGCTCCAAATAATCAAGTACTCTCCCTAGAGATAATGGCAGAATTAAGAAAATTAATATTCCTGTGCTAATATTTCAGGAAGAGAGGAAAGCCACAATAATGTCACAATAACGGCATTTGCCAAGTTGAAGCAATTGACCTCAATATATGGCTATCTCTCCAGTGGTAGCTCTTGGCCCTTTCAGAATATAGCAGTCTCTTTTATTCTCTTAAAAAGTATTACAGAACGAGCGCTGAATCTGAGACCACAGAGTTACCCATAGCTGCAAGCGTGACTGTTTGAAGCTGTGTCCTGCAGTCTTTGATCGGGCTTCAATGAATATAATATAATCACGAATCAGTCTACCAAACATAGAGGCATATCACAGAATTCAAATCAATGGGAAGAATACCTGATGAGGCAATTTCTTACAATTTTAACTTTGTTATAGCAAAAGAGGGGCAAATGATAAAACTTTCAAAAATATTTCTGATAAATTTCCTAAAGTATTAATTCCAATTTCAGCTTATTTACTTGTAAGCCACAAAATGGTGATTATAATAATAGTATCTAATATTTATTTAGTATTTACTATGAGCCATGCAGTACTGCAAGTAATGTTCATAAACTTTAATCCTCACAAATGTACTCTGAGATAGGTACTGTTATCATCCTAATTTTATAGATAAAGAGACTAAGGCGCAAAGAGTTTTTAAAAACTTGCCCAAGGTCATGCAACTGAGTAAATGGTGAAACTCAGATTCAGACCCACAAAAATCTGTCTCCAGGGTCTTCCTCTTAGTCACTATATTCTTTTAAATTGATCAAGTTCCTACAGAAATAAATCAAGAATTATTCAGTGACGTTACGAAGAGAATATCACTTTTCATCCAGGTACTGAGATCCTCCAGAAGAAGTCTGAGACCACAATGAAATTCTTCTCCATCACTTATACCCCTTCTTCTTGAAGAACAAAATACAGCATTTATTATTATTATTATTTTTGGCCATGCCACGCGACTTGTGGGATCTCAGTTCCCTGACCAGGTATTGAACCCAGGCCAAGGCAGTGAAAGCCTGGGATCCTAACCTCCAGGCCACCAGGGAACTCCCCAGAAAACAATTATGAAAATGAATATTTTCTAACACATAAAGTTACTTTAGATTGAGGCATGATCTTCAATTATTTTAAGAGTGTATAAAAGAAGACATATAAAAGAAGAAAAGTAGAATAGATTTGCCAGAAATTAGAGGTCTGTAGAATCTGTGTAGCAATTAAAAAAATAATAATATCCTCAATATTCTATAATGACCTATATGGGAAAAGAATCTAAAAAAGAGTGGATATATGCATATGTATAACTGATACACTTTGCTGTACAGCAGAAACTAATGCAACATTGTAAATCAACTATACTCTAATAAAAAATTTTTAAAATACTAATAATATCAAAAAGCTACTGAATGCTTCAAGTGCCAGGCCTTATTCTGAGCATCTCGGTTGTAACACCACATTTTATCCTCACAACATCCTAGTGAGGGAGGTGTTATTGTCCCACGTAAGAGGTGAAGCAGCTGAGTCACAGAGATGGTCAGGCAGATAGTAGGTGGCAGTTCCAGGCAACTGGCTCCACTGTTGACCTTTCAGGCCTTTTGTGGTCTGGCCCTTGACCTCTTTGCTTTTATTTAATCCACTAAATAAACAACTGTTCAGGTGAGCTAAATTAGCATAACAGAGGCTTAGAAAGTAAACTTAATTTAGAAGCATCTTGAGAACTAATTTACCTGCCAGAATTTAGGCAATTTATTCTCTCAAATTGCTTCGGGAGTTTATCCTAGCCATAGTTCCAGAAATATAGAAATAGCTCCTTAAATAAAGCCCAGTCACTTAATTTGAATGACGGTTTCAAAACTGAACGCCTAAAATTGCTTTACCAATAAAGTAAGGATGGTCAAAAGGATAGTTGATAACTGTGCTTTAGGACGGACCTTAAATCTGAGGGTACTCATCGGGTGCACTTTGAAGGTGGCATATATCGTTTTTGAAAGACTGAGTCTACAGTGATAAGAGCCATGGTCCCTCTTGAAATGTTTTACTTTGCTAATTTTTATTCAACTAGATGCTAATCTAATCAATTATAATAAGAAATCACACTCCCACAGGGCCTGACTACTTATTGATTCCTTGGTGGGGGGAAATAACAATGAAACGGTGAAAACACAATCAGGGTTGGGTCAATAACATGACTAAGGGGTTTTGAGCTCTGAAAGTCAGAGGCTTCTAGAACCCTAGGGAAATGCTGGATATTTATGCTAACCAGCCAGGGGGAACCTCTCTCCTGGGCAATACCAAGAGCCATTTTGACCCCCTCTGTAGGCACCATTTAGATCACTCACCTCTTAAAAGATCTCTGTAATATTAAAAACCCATTAAGTGCTTTACAGTGTAATGATTAAGAATAAAATTAAGAATATAGAGCGTAGAATTTGGTGTCAGAAAGAAATGACTTCAAGTTCTGATTCTTCTGACACTGATTGATTGTGACCTTGGGCAAGTTACTTAGCCTTTCTAAATCTTTTATTAATCTGTAAACATAGCTACCTCACTGAGCTGTGAGCACTAAATGAATGCTCTACTGTGGCACAAAATGAGTTCTCCAACAATGGTAGTTAATCACCATAAGGGTGAACACGCACTCTGAGAAGCCATTCAGCTTTTATATTTGAAATCATACAGGTGGAAAACGCACGGAAATTCATAAAATGTGACTTAAAATGAACATATTATTACTATTTATCTTTTTACTATTTTATAATATTTTATGTTTTAAATTTATTTATTTTTGGCAGCTCCACATGGCATGTGGGATCCTAGTTCCCCGACCAGGGATGGGACGCACGCCCCCTGCAGTGTAAGCGCAGAGTGTCAACCACTAGACCGCCAGGGAATTCCAATAATGATTTAAATAAGCAAATGTTTTTGTAAGACAATAACAGAATCTGGGACATTTATAAGTTACCTCAAAACCAGACACAACCTTGCCATTCAGAATTAACTTCTTTTTTCACTGAAGAGAGGTGTTCTCATTTTTTTTCTACTTTGGGGGGTACTTCTTTAAATAATATATGTGTGTGATATACATTACAGGATACAGACTTTTACTGTGTATTTTTTGAGGAATTATCAATTTCTACCTTAAATGACAGAATTTTATCACATTTCCCTTTAGTTTTAGACCAACGCTTCATGAAAAGAGGCTTAACTTTCCATATGCAAAACAAGTGAGTACGTAATTACAACAGTCACAATTACACTTTTCCTGCTTCCTTAGAGCTGAGACTACCCAAGACATTAATGACGAAACCCTTTGGAAATACAATCTTAACATGTAACTTCAACTTCCAATGAGCTGAATTACAAAAATGAAACGTGTATAACCTCTATGGCCAGAAAATTACCCTAAACACTGAAATAATCAGAGGACTGAGGTATATTTGGCACTGGCTACTCTTACAGCTATCTAGAAATTATCAGTCCATTTGCATGTATCAAACAGAGAAGAGACTTTGTGTTGATGCTGTAGATTGACAGCATTAATGGCCCCACCTCTCATACCCATGCCTTTTACTCTTTAATTGTGTATTGCCTTCCCAATCTGATGCTGAGCCCGATCAACATTTGCTTTAGCCAGTGAGACAGAAGCAAAAGTGACGGAAGCAGAGGCTTGAAAAAGCATTTGGTCATTTGCTTCCAATCTTGCTTCTCTGAGATCATGGTGAGAACACACCCAGTCTTGCCTTCTGAAGGAATGTAATAGACAAACATGTGGAAGGGAGCCCAGGTGTCCCAGCTGAGGCGATCCTAGCGCAGTCCATAGCTAGACACGTGAGGGAACCCAGCCAAGATCAGCAAAACCGCCTCCCCACCCTACAGCTAACCACAGACATAGAGTGAGCCCAGCTGAGCCCAGAAGAACCATCCAGCTGACCTACAGACACAGGAATAATGATAAATGCTTATTGTTTTAAACTGCTATGTTTGGGTGCAGGTTGTTACCTGGTATTGTTTTGGTGATAGATTAACTGATATACCCGTAAATTAGTAAAAAGTCTTCCAATTTTAGCTTCCTATTATACAACGCAGAATTATTTAAAGAGGTCTAAGGAAGAGCAGACTTCTATAATAATGTTCTCCAAAGTGTGTATGTTTGTGTGTGGAGGACGGTGGCACACACCCAGATGTTCCACAGAATCATCTGTTCGGGAAGGGTACGAAAGATGTTAAACTTTCTATTTGTGTGAAGAACTCTATTTGGGAAATATGTTTTATCATGTACAGAGTATATTATTATTATAGCTCATATATATAATTTATTAATAAATATGTGATATGTATTGGAGGCACATATTTTATCAATAGGTATGCACCCTCAAAAAAGTTCAGAGGCCACTGATCTTGACTGTTTACATTTGGTAATTTTGTTATCTAGTGTGGGCTTCCACGGTGGGTCATCTCTTCAGAAACAAAATGAAGGCACATTCATTGGCTAGGTGTCACTCTTCTCTTCTGAATATGATGCAATTTAAAGTATTTTTTTAATTATTAGTATTCTATTAAAGGAAAATGAAAAATAAAGGTAGTGACTGTATAGTGGCTTCTTTTTTTAACATATGGTCAGTGTATAGAACAGCTGCAGGGGAAAACACAGCACAGTCTCTTTAGCTTGAGACCATCCCTCAAATAGTAACATTTTAATTGGCCATACCAATTTAGTGTGATATCATATTAATATTTTGGATATAAAATATTTTCAGATATAAGGTATTTTAGATGTAAAATTTAGATATAGAATAGTTTTACTACAAAATGTTTACAAGAAGACACAATTGTTTTAATGAGTATAAAGATTTAGGAGTTTTGATATCATAAGAGATTGCACATATTAATGGTTAACAGTGATTTTAAAATACAGCTAATTTAGCTAATCACATAAACCCCCAAATAACTCCTTTATTGGAACTAAAATTACAAATGTATCTATTAGTAAACTAGTAATGAATGATATATTTATTTCTCAGATATAAGGAAATTTATAAAAAAGATATATTCTTCATGACTTCAGAGAGTAAAGATAAATGTTAGAATGTAAATTCTACAAATTAACGAAAAAAGATGTATGACCTTCAATTCATGACCAATTTTACAATGTTCTATATCTTTAAAAGGAGAGTAATTTAAAACTGTCAACTTTGCTTCAGTATGGCTTTCTTATATATTAAATTCTCATAATGCTACCACATGTATTTTTCTTTTCGTCTTAGATCATTCTGCCAAATTAATACACATTCATATTTAAAGGTATTTTTAAAACACAAGTGATTTTCCTCCCCTTCACATAAAAATGCTTTCCTTCTTTTCTGCCCCAGAGAGTTAAATATTCTGGGCTACCGATTTTCCTGAGAGCTCAGTTTTAACCCTTTAAAAGAAGGCTGGAATAGTCTGTATGTGTTTATTCAGGTTGGGTCGTATTCCTTCTGAAAAAAAAAAAATAGCGTAAGTGTAAAGTCTGATTTGCATATTGAGTTCCACAGTGTTTTGAGTTATATCTAATTCCATAAAATGAAATAAATCTGCCACTCTACACTATTGCAGTTGGACTGGCAAATAAAAGGTCCAAATTATTAAGAAAATCCATTGAATTACTGCCCAAATAAGAAACAAAGAACCAGAGAGCAGCTAAGAGATTGCCCCCAACAATACAGCAATCCAGACAGATGCAAAGCTGAGGGGTGCAGTGCCCCAGCCTGTCCTGAAGGGGGACCCTCTGCAGCCCAACCAAGGAGTGGGACATAATGCAGCAGAACTAGTCTCCTCACAGACTCCGTGGATTTCAGCTTTTCATGCCTTTAGCCAAATAACGAGCTCATCTGTCACCTATTTAGCTTTTGAACTAACAGGCTATTGACTGGATCCACGCTCTAGGGACTGGGATGTTCTTGGAAGAGCTGCTGATACTCACCATGTGACCACAATCAAGCCAATCAATACACCACTTGGCTCTTCAAAGTTCCCTTTCTGCAAATAGAGGTTAAGAAATAGCCTGCAACCTATCTAAGTGTGTGCTATTTTGCACCCTGCTTTTTGCCCAGTTGTTGTGGACATCTATTCCTCTTCCATAAATAAACAGATTAATAGCACAATTTTCGATGGCCGCTGTGTTGTGCTCCATGGCAAGGATACACTGTTTTATTCTGAAAAACAAGCCACCAACGAACAACAGAAGGGAAGTTTAGCACCATTTCAAAATATCAGACAGTTTGTTATGAACAAAGGATCAGGAGATGACAGAGACATTACGAGAGAGAAGGACATGGAATATAGAGAAAGATGGTGTGAAGAGATGAACACATTAGTATATTTTCAAATGAATTTTGTATATCATATATATATATATATATATATATATATATATATATACACACACACACACTGAGTAGTCCATTTACAAAATGAAATATAGGGAGGGAGACACAAGAGGGAAGAGATATGGGAACATATGTATATGTATAACTGATTCACTTTGTTACGAAGGAGAAACTAACACACCATTGTAAAGCAATTATACTCCAATAAAGATGTAAAAAAAAATGAAATAAACACTAAAGATTACAAAATCCCAAATTTGCATCATTTATTCACAGCCTCAAATGAACCTCCTCCCCCATTGATTTACTGTCTTTTCTTTTTAACTTCCTTGTAATCACATTCTGTAAGCTGCCATTTTTGTCAAAAGTTAAAATTTAAAGTGTTCCTTTACTAAGCTGGCCACTTGATACTGAGTGGACAGCTGGACCCACCAGAGACGGCCGCAGCTAGAGTGAAGCAGCCCTTTTCACAAAGCCCTCTGTCTCTGTCATCCCTGGTCACTTCACGCCTAGGAGTGATAAAGTCCCCTCTCACCACCACTGTCCCTAGTCCCTGGAGGTTACTGTGCTGTCCCTAGTGGCTCCCTACATGCTGGTTAACCCTTTGTAAGTCATCCCTTCATTAAAGTCTTCTCAAATTACACACTCTGAGCGTGCCATTGCTTCTAGACAACACCCTGACTAAACCATACGTATTCCATAGGTATAAAGACACTACAATAATACTGATGCTATACGGTAATAGTTGGAACTCCTCGTGGGTGCTTTTTTTTACATCAAATTTTTTACGTCACAAAATTTGGCTGACGAGGAAACCTAAAAATTTCTTCTGTAAACAGTAATAGTTTTATAGATAGCAGCTCCATGTATTATATTAGGAAGAGACAATTTGATAACTGAGTTCGTTGGACTCACAGACACATTTGAAATTTACTGAGACTATTAGGTGTTTTCCAACCACACTTTAAACAAAAGAATTTCCTCGGTCTCACAGAGTGAAGCGAAAAAGAATTAGCTAGAAAGAATTGTACCTGACAGTAAAGACTATACATAACATTTTGTAGTAAACCTTGCTCAGATCTGAGTGATAAGTCCATAATTTTAAGTAGTACACATTCTCTCTTATTTTTACAGGTTGTCTTATTTGCACAATCATGTCATGTTTACATAACAGTAGAGTTTCAATAGCTAACACTTGGAATATTTAATAACTGACAGCCACCATGTTAGGTATATTATATAAATTACTGTATAGTTCTCCAATGATTTTATGACATAGGTATACTATTGACAACACTTTTTTTCAGATGAGGTCACAGAGCTGGTGAAAGGTGAAACTTGACATTTTTAAATACTGCTAAGTATAAGACACTAAAAATGATTCATTCAGCACACAGAAATATATTTGATGCATACTATTCCTATTAGTCTTTTTATAACACTCTTCCTTCCTATGCATCAACCTTGTTTCTTTGTAATGCTAATTAACATTCTAAGTTAAGAGAAAACTCGAAAAAACCCTAAGTCAAGGCCCCTTCCAAGTCTTACCAGCCACAAATGTCTAAGCCACCCAATAAAGCAAAATCTTCAAAGTTGCTGCTTTGAGTTTAAATCTGGAGATAAGAAATGGCTAAATAAGTAGCACTTTGGCCCAAATGGTAAATAGTACTTAAAAAATAGTAGACACTAAAATTAGGCTTCAAGAGAATGTTGGCCAGATTTATGCATTGCTACCAGCCCTGAGGTACTTCACGCTTTGGGTCTTTGCCACAAATACAAGAGAGAACACTTCATAATACACACCCATAATACATATTGAGTTCTTAGATTTGCCATGTAGTCACTTTGCATTAGCTCATTGAAAGTTCACAGCGACCTTAGAAGTAGGTACTATTATTATTATTCTTACATAGATACTAGAACTCTAATTCTATATGTGTTCTAAATGTGCCTATAAAGTCAAAAATGACAAAAGCGTGCCATTTCAAACCAAACAACCATTTCTTCTTTAAAAGAAATGGCAATGGGTAGCCACAGTAATGGACTTCCTTAGAATTAGCACCCAATTACTTTTAAATTGTAGCTTCGAATTACGACATAGAAATCTTAGTGATTGAGTGACCTGATTTGGGGTGTTACCAAAAATACCTTCAGGATCTGGCTCCAGCTTTTCCGATTTCCTCTCCTCCCATGGTCATACGTTAGCAGCAATGTCATCCCACCAGGCCCATGTTTCACACTCAGGCCCATGTACATTCTAACTCTCTCCTGCTTTCTCATCCTTATGCCTTCCCTTTTTTAATTGTATTAAAACTCAGATGAAAGGTCATCCCCTCTAGTAAGCCATTCCCTTACCCCCAGGTTGTTTCTACATTATACCTACAGCAATCACAACACTTACAGATTATATTGTAATCATCTGATCATTTGTCTGCAAGTTTTTAAAGAGAGGGGACTGTATTCTGTTCATCTGCCCAAGTACTTAGGAGCGTCTCAAAATCTGTTGAGTGAATGAACGCCCAGGCAAGACTGTCCTAAGACAGGAAAGCTCCAACAGTGTGGGGATAACTATTTGAAGATATACGACGAGCCAGGTGCCATGCTTTGCACCAAATGTATAAATATGTTGTCCTCCAGAGACACACAATCTACTGCGGGGAAAAAGGGCAAAAAACTCACCATAATATAATATATAAAATTGCGTAAGTTCAAAATAATATTGGATTGCTGACAAGGGAGCAAAAATTTCTCACTATTAAGGGTGAGAGTAATCACCATAATGTATTAAAGAGAAAGTGTTTTATAAGAAACTTAATTATGCAACTTTTTTGTTTGCCAGGAGTTATTCCACAGAAGGAAACAATACGATAAACATCTAGTCCTTTCTCTACATACTCATATGCATGGTCTCTCTCACTCTCACCCCCTTGCTCTCACGTGCATGCACGCACGCACGCACGCACACACACACACACAACACATGTAAACACACAAATACACACACACACAAAACACATTAAAAGCCTCTTAACCAAAAGATAAAGGAAACTTTACCTTACATAAAGATTCTTACGTAGCCTACTCTCTAAAAAAAAAAAAAAAAAAAAAAGAAATTATCCTGGTTGCTAGAACTGAAATTTGAATATCATCTTCTAGTCAACATCAGCTGTTAATTCAAACTGCAGATAACATAATGATGCCTTCCCTTTTGGCAAAGCATATGAATACCAATAAAAGATGGCAAAGCATTATTATAAGTAATAAGACAGATGGCAATAGATTTTAGGCCTGCTGAAAAGCCATAAAAATACACTGAATATTGACAAGGAAGAGAGGTTGCAAAAATGGTGAAAAGTAAATCATGGTCCTGTTAAGGCATTTTAACAGTGTGTCACTGTTGTGTCAAATAAAAAGAGGAGACTCCGAGGAGGCATGTCACCTGTCACTTCAGATATCTGTTTACAATTCTAGGGGTTCATACTCCATTATGAAGGATGACTCAGATTAAATTCAGGCCATCATCCCTCACAGTAATTAGTTTGCTAATTCTGCAGCACAGCTTTTGGCTTCTGCTCAGCAGTTGGCCTGCGGTTATAAACTGGACTCTTTATTAAGCTTTATTAAGACTGCTGTCAGCTGTAATCATATTGCTCCTCCACACAAAACCTTCAGTGGCTCCCTGCTGCCTTCCTAATTAAGTCCATACTCCTTGTCTTGGCATTTCAAAGTCCTTTACAATATGTTGCCAACCTTCCTTTCCAGTCTGTATTTCCACCACTCCAAAGGTTGTTCTGGTCTGGTCCAACTAAACTTCTTCTTGTTTCTCACCCACCCTTTCTGATATCTATTCTTTACCCATGAGGTTCTGACCAGACTGCTCTTTCTGCCTCCCATTTTTAACATCCCATGCCCACCCATCCCTCTATATGGCCACAGCTTTTCAAGCTTTCCTAATGTATCTCAAAAATACCCTGTCTATTAAAGAATGTAAGTGGTATAAGTGGGAAAAGTGTCACATTTGAATGAGATAGATTGGATTCTGAATTCTAATATTTTTCTACTTGCTGATGAGCTTGAGGAGGTTAAATGAGATCCCACATGTAACAATCCTGTTATAGTGTCTGGCACATGGTAGAAAATCTATATACACTGGCTTTCCTTCCCCTGATTTCCCCAATTCAGTATGGGCTCTTCTCTCTTTGAATTACATATGACAGAAAACACTCCAACTGTGTCACCTGGGAGTTGTTTATGATCTCTTAGCACTTTTCACATAGGAAATATATGCCTTGTCATCAGTGATAAATCACTGATGGCACATTTACAAATCAAAACCCATCAATTGGGCTTCCCTGGTGGCGCAGTGGTTGAGAGTCCGCCTGCCGATGCAAGGGACATGGGTTCGTGCCCCGGTCCGGGAAGATCCCACATGCCGCGGAGCGGCTGGGCCCGTGAGCCGTGGCTGCTGAGCCTGTGCGTCCGGAGCCTCTGCTCCGCAATGGGAGAGGCCACAACAGTGAGAGGCCCGCGTAACACAAAAAAAAAAAACAAACAAAAAAACACCATCAATTCCAGAAAACAAAGTCCCAAATATCATAAATCAGTTTGTCAAATTCAGAAATTTAACACAGCCTCTTAAAGCCTTATTTAGAAAAAAAATATTATTGGTTAAGAAAAAAAAAAAGCACTGTGCAGTTCTAACAACAAAATAATTACAAGATATTCAACCAAAAGTAGATACAGCAGTAGCTATATTTTCATCCTATTCTGCTAACCACCGTGTATGCAGTGAGAACTGGGTCTACTTTGAAAATTAGAAAACATCTAATTAAGAATATTTTCTAGATAGCATGGAGTTATTGAATAAAACAAAAATAAAATCTAATTATTGACCCTTAACCAACCTGTTAAAACTCTTTTCAGTGCTACTGAAAATTTGTCTTGATTAGCTCTTATTCAATTTAACAATGTCTAATAATCACTATGTCTAGGGGACCTGAAAATTTAAGATTTTAGAGCTTAACCAGAAGCTCGACAGACATTGATGTCTTTCTACAATCATTAGTGCATACATTAATAAATCACAGTGAGTACTTGAAAGATACTTAATTCTGAGAAGAGAGCTTGGAGAGTACAGTAGGATTTCTGGGATCAGGTACCTGCGTGTGCACTGAATACATGTTTTGGCCTAATAGTAAATGACCATGTATTTAAAAGCAGTGTTAGATCAAAGTCAAATCCAAAGCTAAACATTATCATAGAATGAAAATACTAAAAACAGGCTTTATATATGATGAATACAATAGATCAGTAGCAACCCTAGAAAAATAAGGTATATATTTAAAAAAAAAGAAAACTAAATGAAGGCAAAGCTTAGCCTTGTCTAAAACAAATTTTTCCTTAGTTATTTGTCAAAAAATGTTCTAAGTCAGTCGTAGACAACCAAATGGATTCCCTGGCAAGCAATGAAAACTCACATGGTATTTATCAAGATTAGCTTTCAGAATAATGCAAGTTACCGTCTATCACTGAATTTCTATAACATGATGAGCGTAAGTATTCCCCCCTTTATAGGGCAATACAAACAAATAGGATTACAGAAGAGATAAATATATACATCATCATCCTGTAATGAAATATATATGTATCTTTTTTAAAAGAAAATGATTTATCTGATAATATAAATAATATACCTTTATTATAAAACTTTTAGGAAAACACCAAAATAAAAGAAAAATCACCCCATTACATATAAGAATTAAAGCTCAATCTACTAGTTAACCAATAAAAATAGAGGCTCACATTGCCTGACTTGATCATTAGCATAATTCTATTTCAGGACAGAGTTTTCGGTCTAAAACCTCCTGACTCCTTGTGTACGTCACCTTGAAAATAATAATATTTGTGGAGGAATTTTCTGTGCCAAAATAAACTAGGTAATGGCAATTGATAAGAACACTTATGTAGGAATTGCTCATAGCCCAAAGGTCTGTTTGGTTTTAATGCTGTTAAGATGCACACTGTGATGTACGGGGACAATTTTAAAGAGGTCTGGAAACTGTTTCCAGCGCTGGGCCTTAAATAGCTTTCATATTTACAGCTCAGTTTGAGAGGTGAGATGTAGCTCACTTTTGGTCCCAGAAACACCTTTTTCCCCATCCTGGCATTTGAAGGACAGGATGCCTTCTGGGATGCTCGGGATTGATTTGTATGCTATTGGATATGGCTAAGGAAATTTCCTGAGAGACACAAAAAGCCTGAGAGAGGCTGATATAGTCAAGAGTGAAAGTTGTCCAAAAAACAAAAATCTAGGTTCAAATGCTAGAATTACTAGTATCTCAGAAGAATTGTGAGAATTACCTAATATAACAACAATAACAACAAAGGGAACATTTTTGACTGTTTAATATTAATATGTATTGAGAGTATACTAAGAAATTTATAGAAATGTTTATGGTCAATCCTCACAGTAATCGTATGAAGTAGGTTCTGCTTTTCTCTCCATTTTACTGCTGAGAAACTGAGGACAAGAAAATTAAAATGTCACAGTGAGTAGCAGAGTCACTACTGCCTCCTAAACAGTTTGGCTCCAAAGTGTTCAATTCCTATACTATTAGAGTAACAGGTAGTATGCAGAGTGCCTTTTACAGTCCAGCACTTTAACTGTTCTGAACATAATACAGGCCCCCTCGGTGACGCTATATCTAAGATTATATAGTTTAACCATAAAGGATCAATGGCAGAGGTAGCCTGAAGCCTTAAACTCTTTAGATGCCAAAAGGTCAATGTTCTAAGACTCAGGGTTGTACAGAAATCAGGGACCTTGGATAAGCAAAGCCTTATCACTGCACTATGGATATTTATAAAAAATTATGCAATGACCATATATTTACTACTGAGCACATATCTGTTGCATTAGAGACAGGGGATAAAATGAAAAGTAAGGGAGACTCTGTCCCAGAAAATTCACATGGGAGAAGAAGCATCATGCATATGTCTCCTTTATGACACTGAGGACTTCTTGAATGAACCAACTATAACTTTCACACTTTCATATCCTTCATGGTGCCAATCATGTACCATCATGTGTCTATTTTGTGACAGCTGTATACTACACAGTGCCTTCAAGGTGTAGGACATAATGGGTATCCACTGGATGAAAGTCAGCATGTTTAACCTGGTCCAAAGTGCTGTGCATGCTCTGCCCTTGCCTCGTTCTCCTCCATCACTTCTTATCATTCTTGACATCAGTACCTTCCCAACACAGGAAGTTTGCCCACATGCAGCTGTCAGCTTAAGTGTCACTTTCATACAGAAATCTTCTCTCTTCTGTATACTAGTTCAGGTGAAAACTCCCTATAAATCATTCTCATCTCATAAGATACTTTTCCTTCTTAACACTTTCCTCAAATATAATTAAACACTTATTTATGTAGTTAATTGCAAAAGGGCAAAAACATTGTAAGTCTTATTAGCTGCTATAATCTCAGCATCTACCATAGTATCTGATACTTGGTAGATGCTCAATAGTGACTTATTAAATGAATGAATAAGTGGATTAATAAGCATTTCTGAAGAAATGAATCCTTTCTGGAACATACATATAATGATTTAATCATTTCTGGAGGACCACAGATGCAGTTAAATTGATAAGTACTGGGAAGCTTAGAATTTAGTACAAAATAAAGTTATTAGAAATGATTGCCCTTTTCTCTGAGACACTCATGGTAAAGTTGGTTGTTGTACACATTCCATTACTCTTCTTTTGCTTATACCAATCAGTCATCCATATAATGCTTTCATATTTTTTGAGCCATATCCCATATCAGGTTATCCACATCTTAGGTTTTAAAGTCAGAAGCTTTGATAACCTCGTTGCTATGCCTATAAACATTTGCATCCCCTCTAGGCTCAGCACCTGTTTGCAGGAATCACCTTGGAATTAATTCAATGTTCTAAGAGGCCAAGGCTCCTTCTGAAGGTGCAGGGCTCTTTTTGAAAGAAGGTTCTGGGTTGATTTTATACTAATGAATTGATTTACTGAATAAAGAAAGAGTCAAATGTTTCTTGTAAGGATGTCACTAACAGCCAACATCTACCATTGTTCCGAATACAAAAGAGATTTAATACATTATCATTGGATTTGATTAGAAAAACAAGAAAGTACCAGGATTTTTAACTTTCAAGCTAAATCAACTTCATTTAGTTCTCTCTTCTCTGACAACTTCCCTTCATTGACAAATGGAATCTTAAAACTAGAAAGATGCTTACAGAGAATCAAAACTGTTATTCAATCTACAGAAAAACTGGTATTTATTATTCCTTTTCCTCCTAGAAATAAATGAGGCCGAGTGCAAATGCAAACTCAAAACTTTTTCGGCCATCTAGACCTTAGATTGTTACTGAAATAATAGGAAATTATATCTTCATTGGTGGTTTTTGGATTGCGTTTTATGGGTAGTTTTGAAAAAGTTCATACTTGTATGTGTGTGTGTGTGTGTTATCTCCTACAGGCATTTAAAAAAACCAATCCCAATTGATCAAAGAAGAAATTCTTCAGTTTGCTCCTTAGTGGGATGAGACCTTGCTGCATACTCTCCGAGGTAAAATATTTTCAAGATGACTCTCTAAGAAAGGAGAAAGATTAAGAAGTATATACAAAAACACCCCATCTAATTCACTAAGCTCAATTTAAAGACGAGATTTAGTTGCTTTGTATATTCCAAGAAAAGAAAGCCTATCTAATTCTTTTTCTATCATTAAGCCCAACTCTAAGCCTTTCATACAATACAACTATATCAGCCTGCTGTATGAAGCTAGTGAGTGAACCACAAATATTCTTAAATATTCTCCAGGAGTTGTGAATTAATTTCCGTAAATGTAACCCCTGTGAGCTTTACTTAAAGTTACTCTACGTGTTTCAAGTTCTGTATTCATTACTTTCGTAATTTCATTGGTTTGTGTGCCAAGTACATTTAAAAGTCTACTATTTCTTAAGGAAGATAAAACTTAATTTAATTTCTTTGGAAAGAAACCATTTTCTCAATTTTGACTCCTTCCCAGGCCAAATAATCATTTTCTAAGAATTAGACAGTTACAGACAAGGAAACATGGCTGTACCAAAAAACAGATGTTTTGGTGTGTTTAACAGTAAAATAATCTTTCCTTTCTTTTATCTGAGAAAAGCCCAATGATGCTTCTGATTTCTCTGCTTTTGCAAAATTGACCTCCAGAAGTGATTCAGGAAAAGCTAATTATCATGGGGGAAAGTAATGCATTTTCCCTCTGTGTAGTATCAGTATATTATTGTACGCATGAGGCATGCTAGGCACTAGAGAGAAAAGCTCAAAGGTTTCATAGTCCAGGGGAGAAAATGAATCTATTACACAATTAAATACCACTGCAGTGATGGAAACTTTTCCTGTAGGACCCCTTGGTTAAATCTCTCTTGAAAGGCCAACTTCCCCTCCTGCTCTCCCTATCAGCTTCCACCAAAACCTCACCATAGAATAAATGATCTTGACCTATTCTAACTGCTTTCTGTTCTCCCTCAACTAAGTCATACTAACACCTGCATGCACCTTACCTAGAGAGCAGCAAAAATTGAAGAAAATGTAAAGTTAATTTGCTGAAATACAGTTGCCACCAGTGAGATAATAGTTTGCTCTGATCAGAACCCCATATTCTACTTTGGAAGAGAGAAGATAAAGGAATGGAACCATCCCCTACCCACTCCCCTGAAGCAGTGAGTAAAACCCCATGTGTCCAAAATCTTCCAAATAGGGGCCCGGAACAGGAAGAGGAGGAGAAAGAAGAGGAAGTGGGGGAGGAGGAAGAAGAGAAGAAATCTCACCAAAACTGAAACCAATGTGAATTGTATGTGCATATGGTTGAATACAGTTTTGAATTTAAAAAATTGAAAGAGCAGCGAAAGAAACCCTATGAATTAACATATATCTCTTAACGTCTTGAAATGTCCATCTTACTGCTTATTTTAAAAGAACTAAAAGTAAGTCTATCCCAGAGAGGAGAACCATCTCTGGTACTGGCAGGCACCTAAGACAATGCTGTAACTCAGGGTTTCCCAAGAGCAGCACTATGGATATTTTGGCCAGATAATGCTTTGTTGTGGAAGGCTGTCCTGTGCACTGTAGGGTGTTTAGCAGCATCACTGGTCTCCACCCACTAGATACTAGGAGCAACCTCAAGTCATATCCTTCAGAAATGTCTCCAGACATTTGCCATATGTCCCCTGAGAGGTAAAACCACTCCTAGGTTGAGAACCATGGCTGTAACTGACGTGTTGTACAATCCTGGATGGTGGGGACATAGTCAATGGTACCTGGGGACATTAGTGAAAGCTTCCCAAACAATGTGATAACTTGAGTTGAGTTTTCAAGGGTGAGCAAGAATTTGTTCTGAAGGCTAAAATAAACCCTTTGCCCATGAGTAAATTTAATTGGAGATCTCAAAACTGGGAACATTCAGGGTCAGTACTAGCCATTCCTGGGCCAATCAATTCTCCAAACTGTACATGAACATTGCTCTGCCATGCTTCCCTTCTCCACCATAACGCATTTTTGACACTGTGCACTGCTGAAAGACAGTATAACTTAATAAATAGTGGTGCTGGCTCAGTCACTAGCTATGTGATCTTGAAGAGTTACCTAACTTTTGGGTGTTTCAGTGCCCACATCTATAAAGTGAAGGTGTTCAATTAGTGTTTGACCTCCAGGGTGCCTTCATATTAAATTCTTTAATAAATCTTTTCTGTTTTTTATAGTAGTCTCTCTGCTCATTAAAATGGATGCCCTTCGTATTATATTGATTTGTAGTGGACACTAATCAAATAACAGTTCTAATAACCTGGGTACTGAAAACTGATTAGAAATGCATCCTCACTTTTCATGCCCCTCTGGTGAAAATATTCAGATTCAAAGGAGAAATAATTCACCATTTAGACAAATCCCAGCATTACTGCACTGACAGTGAATTAAACTGCTCAGGATTCAGTTTCAAAGAGATACAACCTTGTCATGTCACAGATGTACACAAGTATCGTATTTTTATTTTATTCATTTATTTTTATTGGGGTATAGTTGTTTTACAATGTTGTGTTAGTTTCTACTGTACAGCAAAGTGGAGTTGCCTGTGCTATATACAGCAGGTTCTTACTAGTTTTCTATTTTATACATATTAGTGTGTATATATCAATCCCAATCCTCCCAATTCATCCCACCCCCACCTTCGACCTCCCTCTTTCCCCCCTTGGTGTCCAAACATTTGTTCCCCAATGTTCATTGCACCACTATTTACAATAGCTAGGTCATGGAAGCAACCTTAATGTCCATCAACAGATGAATGGATAAAGAAGATGTGGTACATATATACAATGGAATATTACTCAGCCATAAAAAGGAACGAAATTGGGTCATTTGTAGAGACGTTGATGGACCTAGAGACTGTCATACAGAGTGCAGTAAGTTGGAAAGAGAAAAACAAATATCGTATGTTAACGCATACATGTGGAATCTAGAACAACGGTACAGATGAACCGGTTTGCAAGGCAGAAATAGAGACAGATGTAGAGAACAAGTATCATATTAACATTCCTCAAAAATCCTGAATGTTTCCACAAAGAGAGAAATGGAAGAGCTGAATTCAATATATAAACTGTAGTCTTTTTTTTTTAAACAGACATTTTTTAAGAGCAGTTTCAGGTTCCCAGCAAAACTGACCATAAAGTACAGAGAGTTCCCATATACTCCCTGACACCACAAATGCACAGCCTCCCTCATATCAACATGCCTTACCAAGGTGGTACATTTGTTACAACTGATGAACCTACATTGACATATCATTATCACCCAACGTCCATAGTTTACATTAGGGTTCACTCTTGGAGTTGTACATTCTATGGGTTTTGATAAAGGTATAATGACATCTATCCACCATTAATAGAATCATACAGAATAGTTTCACTGCCCTAAAAATCCTCTGTGCTCTGCCTATTCATCCCTCCTTCTCCCTAACCCCTGGAAACCACTGATATTTTAAAATTGTCTCCAATAGTTTTATCTTTTCCAGAATGTCATAGTTAGAACCACAGAGTGTGTAGCTATTTCAGATTGGCTTAGTGATTTGCATTTAACTTTCCTCCATGACTTTCCATTGCTTGATAACTTATTTCTTTTTAGTGCTGAATAATATTCCATTGTCTGAATCTATCACTGTTTATCTGTTCACATACTGAAGAAATCTTGGTTGCTTACAAGTTTTGGCAATTATGAATAAAGCTGCTACAAACATCTGTGTGCATGTTTTACATGAACATAGTCAGACACTCTTTAAATTGTGGTTTATGTATATGAATAAGCAAAGCCGAAATGGGTATCGAAGCTTATATTCTTGACTCAAAAATAATTCAACTTGTATTGAGTAAACTTCTAACTTACATGTTTCTGAATAAACTGAGCAGTTATGTTAGAGAACCAGAAATAACAGCTATTCTTGGGGTAATAATTAAAGATTGTTTTCCAAGTACTCATACAAGTGCAAAAGCAACAGTAAGACAAGCATGCCCCAAGACAAGATTAGATCAATGTAAGATACAGAGAGGAGGGTTCTAAATATGTTCTTCCAACTGTGCAAATTGTAAATGTTTACTAGTTCCTTAGGAGGGACAAGAGATTGACTTCAGAAGACTTTGAATGTTTTTCAGAGTTCACTGTGTATGAATATATAGGAGAGAGTTTTAACACCATATTTACTATTTAGTCTGTTAAATAACTCCTCTGGTGTATTGGTTAGCTACTACTGCGTAACAAACCACCCTGAAATGTGGTGGCTAAAAACAACCACTTATTTAACTTATGATTCTCTGGATAAACAATTCTGGCTGGACTCATCTGGGTGGTTCTTTTTTCTCAGCTGGCCTCCCTCAACATCTGCCATCATGTGCAACTTGGCATTGCTGATCTGTTTTATACTCTCTCACATCTCTGTGACTGTGGCTGAGACAGCTGAGCTGACACAGCTCTGGCCCATATTCTCTCATCCTCCAGCAGGTTAGCATGTAATTGTTCACATGATGTCTGGGTAGGGTTCCAAGGGAGCGGAAGCACGCAAGCGCTCTTGCAGGCTAGGCTCTGCACTTCCACAGTGTCACTTCTGTGGGATTCTATTGGCTGAAGCAAGTCACAGGCCCACTCAGACTCAAGGGAAGGGGAAACAGACTTCACTTCTTGATGGGAGAAGCTGAAAAGTCACTTTGTGCAGGGCATGGATTAGGAAAAAGTGAAGAATTATGGAATTTTTTTTTTTTTTTTGCAATCTGCTACATGTGGGTTATTAGACTAGCAGAACAACACTGTGGTTTAAATTCTGAGCTCTGGAAATCAGCCACTGAAGCTCAAAACCCAGCTTTGTCATTCACTAGCTGATTAGTAATGACCTCTTTAACCCTAAATCGCCTTATCTGTAAAATGAGGATAATAATGGTAACTACCTTATAGTATTATTATGAGTGTAAGCGTACTGCCTGGCACACAGAAAGCATTCAGTGATGGCTTTCCTTGCTTACTATTCTATTATCATTACTATCTGTTATAAGGGAACTTTACCTCACTATAAGAAACACAATTATTGCCCAGTTTGGGAAAATGAGATAAACTGTCCTTCCTCCTCAAATAATTCATCATTAAGTCATTTCTTTAAGTACACTTCTGAGTACATAGAAAGATCATGGAGCTATTTTTGGTTAGCTTTTATTTTTATACTAATGAATGCCTTTTTTCCCGTCTTTATCGACAAGAACAAAAGCAATCATCAAATTCTCATTTGCTAAATAGTTTCAAGTAAAACAATTTTTAAATGCTTAGCTTTCTATCTGTCTTTAACTTTTCATTTTCTTAAACTTAGTATTCACTAGAGTACTTGATAACACATTGAAATCGTTGAGTAGTAGCTACTCAAATTTTTTAATAGCATCTGACTTAAATTATGAAGTCAAAAGGATCATTTAATCCTCCAAAACACATACCTACTTGTATCTGTCTGTCATAAATCCATTCAGCAGGATCACGATACCTTTGAGCATGCTTTGCTTCCATATCAAAATTAGATATTCTGTCTCTAAGTGTGATTCATAATGGAACCTTGTTATGGAGATATTTTATTACAGATGTTTCCTTTTGTAATGAAACTAATTTAAAACTTGTTTATTTTCATAATCCAAATTGGATGTCATAACTCAGTATTTCAGTCACTCAAATAATCTGCCAACTCTGGCTATAAAATCATAATACAAGACCAATTTATGTTAATTTTAAAAAGGTTTTAAAAATTATAGTGAATCTTTTACTACTCTTGGAAAAAGAAGAAACTGATTTGAAAGGAATATTTTTGTTAATGTTAGAGAAATGCTGGGATTCTTTCAGTCCAAAAATGTTCATGCTATGTAATTCTCTTTTGAAGGTATTTTTAAGAAGGTAGCCATTAAACCAGAGGAAGAAAACCCAGAGTTAAAAACCCAGAGTTGAAAGAGATCACTTTGCTAGACATATATAGAAAGTGCTTTTATTCAATATGAACATGATTTCCAGTTATTCAAATGAAACTTCCTTTATTTACAGCAGGAAGATTTGGCATTTAATAGAAAGTACTTGTGAGCATCTACTAGGCACACTTTGGTGGTGACACAAAGGAAAAGAAGGTAGTATTCCTGATTTAAGAATGTTGGAGTATGCTTGAGAATATGACGCGTGTGGACATTAATGATGTAAGAATACATACAGAGAACAGACATTCAAATGATCATTAAAATAGTGTAAGATATGCAACTGCTAAAAGACAGAGTCAAAAAAAATCAAAATAGTTGGAAAGCTAATAATCAAGAATTTATTTTGAAAAAATAGTGAGTCTTGGAAGGGCAAAACACAGATTATGAGAAAAACTAAAGTAAGTTAGGGATGTTGATAAACATAGAAGAGAATGAAGATAACTCATATCATTGCTTTACATAACTGCCTGGTGATGAATTTTCTTAACCAGACACAAGGAGACTTGAAATAAGGAAAAATACACTGAGATTGTCTATAGAACCCTGTTTTATTGCAGAGGCAGAAAAGCACAGGAGTTAAGAGCTTGCAATCTGGAATCAGACTGCCTGGATCCAAACCTGATTCTGCCACTCGGGAGCCAGGTGACCTTGGGCAACTTACTTGGCTTTGTGCCCCAGCTTCCTCATTTGTGAGACAAGGAAAATAAATGCGCCTGCTTATATGTTGGACTGTGTCATGCCAACTTGGTTAAGGTAGGAATTACATTTCCCAGAACCCCTCCCTTGTACGTTGCTGGGTTATTCTTATCAAAAGAAAGCTTGCCGGAGATGTGCAGAGTGGAAATGAAGCAGGGGTCATTTAATCTCTGAATGGCTTTGTGGTCAGATGTGATGATGGACAGATGCAGAGATGTCTGCTGGTTTTCAGCTTGTCCTAACTTTCCCTCACTGCCCCATTCAGAGGTTCTTCCTTACTTGTCATGCTGCTGACCAAGAGCAGACTCAGAGCTGCCAGCAGGCTCTTGACTGAGGACCCACGGAGGCAGAAGTTACAAAGAAACCACAGCTTCTCTCTGTGAGCTCCCCTTCTTGTTGTCATTTCAGTTTCTGGATGTACCTGGCTTCTCAGATTGATAGGCATGTGACTTCTCTGATCCTCTAATTTCCTCTTCTGGACCTTCAAGTCCCCAGCTCCTCCCACAATTGATCTAATTCTTTTAATAAACCCTTTATGCCATAAACTTATTGTGACTGATCTCCTGAACAAATGTTTACTGATACTCTTTCTCATAGAGCTTTGTGAGGATTATATGAGTTAATATTTGTAAAATGCTTGAAGCAGTTTCTAGCATATAGTAAATACGTATGTAAGTATTTGTTAAACAAAATAATCTCTAATAAATTAGTGTTAGGCAATTGAGGGGGAAATTTTAAAAGTCTGTGAAGGAGAAGGATGACAAAATGCAATACTCTCTATGACAAATACCATTTGGGGTAACAAGGACAGAGGAATTCTGATGCATCATGATATGGTGAGAGATACACAAATGAAACAATCAGGTAAGAACTTCTGACAGAATAATAGCTAATACCTACTGAGCACCTTCTATGTGCAGGTACTAGCCTAGGTCTTTTGAATAGATTATTTCGTGTAATCTTCACAAATGCCCTGTGAGATACACACTCTCCATATCGTAGAGGAGTTAGTGAATACTATGATGAGATGTAAATAGTAAACCATATGTAAAGGAAATTAACTCCCATGACTACAATTATCATTGTTGTAAAGTGGGTCTAATATTGTTCTTTCCCCCTAGTTTGTCTTAATAAATTCCGTTCCAAAATGTACTGCAGCCCTGACAATCTCATATCTTACTAGAGATTCTGAGAGGTTCTGTTCTGAGGAACACCATTGTTACTGATGGTTGTTCACATTTCCTGGGCAAAAGAAGCTATAAGTGACATGAAAAAGTAACATTCTGACATAGGGGAAAAATTCTGGCGTTCTGGTAACTAGAAAAATCTGCATGTGATCCCTGACTTTGCTCCCTCTTGCGTGATTTTTTTTTGCGGTACGCGGGCCTCTCACTGCTGTGGCCCCTCCTGTTGCGGAGCACAGGCTCCGGACGCGCAGCCTCAGCGACCCCGTCGCTCCGTGACACGTGGGACCTTTCCCGGACCGGGTCACGAACCCGTGTCCCCTGCATCGGCAAGGCAGACTCTCAACCACTGCGCCACCAGGGAAGCCCCACTCTTGCGTGCTTTTGAGCTAAGGCCTTAACACACCTAATTCTAATTTGCCTCGAAAGTAAAGTGGGAATAACACCACCCTACAAGGACTTTCATAAATATTTATGAAATAACACAATAATATTTGCACACTGTCCGGCATATTATTAGGCACTTAGTAAATGGCTGACCAATATTATTATTTATTCTCTAGATCTCAAGGTCTAAGAGAAAACATAATCAAAAAGAAAATTTTAAATTCTCTGAATTTGTTCTTGTTAAAAATAATACCAGTGTTCTATGATTCCCATACATAAGACCTGTTGGTTTCCTAATTACTCTTGAAATAAGTTAATGTAGAGGTAATGAATATCTTATTTGAAATGCAATAATATGAAAAATAGGTACTTCATTTACAGGGGATCATATTAGGGGTAATGTGCACTTTCCAGCATGTTGACAGAAAACACACAGATGGCATGCCAGGTCATTAAACTAGTAGACATGTTTGATCATAGAAATTTTAGCATAACCGAAAACCCTGATAACATACATATTAGAAAAAAGAATAGAAAATTAAATAATGGAGGTTCTGTTTATATCTCCACTTCAAAGTCAGGTATATACTTAATATAAAAAACTACTCAGACTTGTTTAGTCATAAATGCCTATAAGTTAATGGAAATGTATTGCAATTTACCTCTTATTTCACAGCAGGGCAACACTCAAACTTTCCTGAACTAACATATAATCGAAACAGGTATGTCCTAACTAGGATAGAGAAAATTATACAAAACTGAAAGAATTACAAAAAGGAGCATGATTCATTAATTTTTATTAGTCCTCTCTGCTGTATTAGACAGGAATTTGGCAATTACCCACTCACATCACTATATACACTCTGTTTCACTATTTAGTGTTTCATGGCTACATTATGTAAAACACTGTATATATCTGTACTCCTAAGAAGAAATGGTATTACTCATTTCATTTTTATTCCATTTTAATTGGGTTATTTATTTTTCTTTTCCTTTTTCCTGAATCCAACGAAATACTAGGAAAAGAAGAAAAACAGGGCTTCTAATCACAGTCTGAGTGCCTAGTAGAAGCCTTCAGAAAGGCTTCTTTTGGGATAGTGAAATGATATTTTAAATAATGTTCTTTAATTATTCATATCTATGGCTATAGCACTCTTTTCTGAATTATGAGTTTAAAAAAATGATATACTGGCTCAGATTATAAAGCCCAAGATGAGCTATAACAACTCATTTTCATTCCAGTTGTTCCCAGCCAGGTAAACAGCTGAGAGCTTAGATGAAATAATGATAATAAAATGCTAGGATTGCTATTTTCACAGCTATATCACTGAATACAATAAAAACTACTGAGCTAGAGTATTTTATACTTCCCAAGCCCTCTTTACTATCTTTATTAATTTAATCTCCACACAAACAGAATGAGTGTACTGACATAATTATGAAATTACTATATCAATGTCAGAGATGGGGAAACTGACTCAGGATTATTTAGGAGGCTTAAAATCTAACTGGTAGCTGCTTCCATTTAAACTTCAAAACATTTTAGTATTTTCAACATTTTAGTATTTTCAAGTGGCCTTTGGGGCATCAAAATCATTATGGCTGGTGCAAATAAAGACAATGGAGACAAAAGTTAAAGATTCAGTATTCCAATTTGAATGAGACTATTTAGTGGGTGGGGGGAGAGGAGGATTAAACTGAAATCCTAGAGAAAATGAGAAGAAAATTCCCAGATGTGCATGTACAAGGAATATTTTTAGAGAACAATAAGAACTAGTAAAGCAAAGCTGTATCAACAGAAAAAAGAAGCTATGCTAACACTCACATATCTAATATTATAACTCAATAACAACAACAACAACAAAATCAGTTAAAAAATAGGCAGAGGAATGAAATAGACATTTTCCCAAAAAAGACATCCAAATAGCCAAGAGGTACATGAAAAGGTACTCAACATCACTAATCACTCAGGGAAATGCAGATCAAAACCACAATGAGATATCATTTCAGACCTGTGAGAATGGCAATCATCAAGAAGACAAGAGATAAGTGTTGGCAAGGATGTGGAGAAAAGGGAACACTTGTGCCCGGCTGATGGTACTGTAAACTGGTGCAGCCACTATGGGGAACAAACAGTTTGGAGGTTCCTCAAAAAATTAAAAATAGAACTACCATACAATCCAGCAATCCATTATGCAAAGGAAATGAAAACAGGTCACTGAGGAGTTTCTATATTTCTGAAAATACAGAAATGCCCTCTTGCTTATTTGTAACTTATTTCTCTGATAGTGATAAATCTGGCTCCAGTTATAGGCAATTTACATATATACATACACATCTGAAGTAATTTCAGAATTGCTACTGGGTACTCCTGGGAGAAACAAATTTACCAATTAGAATACAATGTTCATGCATAATTCTTTTCTGTCTCCAGCTTGATAGCTTCCAGTCAAAACAGTGTTTTCTAATTATTTAGGTAAACTACTTTTTCCCCATTACGATCACTAACGTTATGTCATACATTTGTAACAAGGTTAGATTTAGTTTTCTGTCTGCATTCTATGCCCTGGGATCCCCCAACATCGTGGTTGATCTTTTAAAAAAATGTATATACATACATTGAAGTTCACGTTTGTGATATACATTTCTATGGATTGTGATAAATGCATAGTGTCCTATATCTGTCACTGGACTAGAATACAGAACAGTTCATCACCCTAAGAATCCCTTGTGCACCCCCATTTTATTCAACCACTGTCCCCTCCTCAAAATTCAGACAATCACTGATCTGTTCCCCATCCCTATAACTTTTCTAGAATGTCAAACAAATGGAACCATGCAACATGTAGCTTCTTCAGTCTTTTTCTTCAGCTTCTTCACTTAACAAAATATAGTTACAATTCATTCATGGTGTTGCTAATATCAATAGTTCCTTCCTTTTTTACTGCTGAATAGTATTCCATTGTATGGCTATATGACATTGGCTCATCTGTTAACCAGTTGAAGGACATTCAAGTTGTTTCTAATTTTCAGTGATTATGAATAAAGTTATTATAAAAATCCTCATACAGGTGAATATTGGTTTTAATTTCTCTTGAGTAATTATCTAGGAGTGGGGTTGTTGGGTCATATGTCAAGTGTATGATTAATTTTGTAGGCAACTGTTTTCTTTTATTTTACTTTTATATTTTTTTGCCATTCCAAAAGGTATGCAGCAGTAAACATATCCTTTTAAAATGTTCTCTAATTTTAAACATTTCATTTTTCAAAGCTAGCAAACTTGTCATGATTTGTGGGTGGCTGTGTGTCAATTGCTTAGAAATATGTCCCTTCCACCCTCAACTCTTAGACTAAAATATTGTGTCTCAAATGCCCTGTCATTGGTTATTTAATCGTCTAATGGATGAATCATCTATTCATCTAATCTTTAGAATAATTATGGTCTGCTTTTTTAGGTAGAGATTCCATTAAAAATGATTTTCTACTATTTTCCTAAAATATATGTTCTACTACTTTCTTAAAATGTATTTTGAACTGAAATAGGTAAAATTATCTAAAGAATAGGAAAGTACTACTTTTTCTTTGGCCAGTACCTTACTGTATTTCTTTCCTACCTCCAATCACCCAACTTACCAATCTTATATTAACCTTCTTAAAAGAGCCTTTTTTAAAATGGAGCTACCATATGATCCAGCAATCTCACTCCTAGGCATATATCCGAAGAAAACCATGGTTCAAAAGGATACATGCATTCCAATGGTCAGAGTAGCACTATACACAATAGCCAAGACACAGAAGCAACCTAAATGTCCATCAACAGATGAATAGATAAAGAAGATGTGGTACATGTATACAATGAAATATTACTCAGTCATTATAAAGAATGAAATAATGCCATGTGTGACAACATGGATGGACATGGAGATTGTCATACTAAGTGAAGTAAGTCAGACAAAGACAAATATCATATGATATTGCTTATATGTGGAATCTAAAAAAAAGTGATATAAATGAACTTATTTACAAAACAGAAACAGACACAGACTTAGAAAACAAACTTATGGTTAACAAAGGGGAAAGGCAGGGAGGAGGGATAAACTGGGAGTTTGGGATTGACATATACACACTACTGTATTTAAAATAGATAACCAACAAGGACCTACTATATAGCACAGGGGACTCTGCTCAATATTCTGGAACAACCTAAAAGGGAAAATAATTTGAAAAAGAATAGGCACATGTATATGTATAACTGAGTCACTTTACTGTATACCTGAAATGAACACAACATTGTTAACCAGCTATACTCCAATATAAAATAAAAATTCTCAAAAATCTGCTAAAAACAACAGGCAATCCACGTACTAGAAGAATATTTCCTTAGTTCTAAGTTCTTATCTCCAACCTTATCTGTTTCTCTGTCCTTCCCTTCGCCTCAGCTAAACTTGCAGACTCACTGTCTCAGTGTCACTCCACCCTTCTCAATGGTTGTTCACCTCCAGAGATGCCTCCTATCCAACCTCCTTTAAGACCAAGTACAATTCCAAACTTCATCTTGACTTGGTGGGGAGGCCAGGAGAAGGAAAATAGTATACAGGCAAGAGAGATATGAGAAAAATCTCCATTATTGCTTCTCCACAACCGAGGGTATCAACGTAACAAGCAATGCTTTTGGTGGGGGCCCTTCTTAATTATGTAGGTTTATTATTCCTCAGGACAGTGTCTGTTACTTTTTTGCCAGACACATTATCTCCCAGAAATGCAGTGCTTTTTGTGAGATGGCTAACTCAGCGAAGGAAGAGATAAACTCTATTGAAAAACTGGCTTAAGCAAACGTATGAAGTCTCTCCTCTCTGCTCTGTTCTGGTCCTTGAGCTCAAAAATCATAGAATTTTAAACTTGAAATGAGCCTTCCAGTCCAACTTTCTAATATTGAAGGAATGCATTGCCTCTAGTCAACTTTCCAGTACTGGAGTGACACCAAGGGTCAAAGAGATGCTTGGATAATATCCCTTCATAAACTTGAAGACCTCTGCATTAATCAGGGTTCTTGTTCACAGGGAATGTAATCTAGCTTGCTTAAGTAGAAAGTATTTTACTACAGGGTAGTAAGTAGTTACAGAAGTTCCCAACCACATGACAAGAATTTCATGGAGGAATTCTCGCCGTTGCTGCCAACCCCCTGCTCAACAGCTATGATATCAAAGACCAGACCAGTAACTACAGGAGAACAAATGCCTTTGCTGCCTTTTCTGCACCTCGCTTCCACACACCCCAAGTCTTAGTCAACAGAATCTGGTTGGCAGAGCCCGGAGCACGAGTATAGCTCTAGCTGCCAGGGAGCCTTGAAAAGGTGCTCTTTGAGTTTCCAGGCTGTATAGCACAGGAAGATATGCTAGAAGGGGAGTAGAGTAGGTATCAAATGAGCCAATCTGCAGCATCCTCCCCATGCACTCACCATACAACGAATGAGTTTGCTTCTCTTACGGATAACAAACTGGATAATGAGACTGTGCAGAGACTTGATTCAGAGAGTAGGCCCTGGACTGAGACTGCTACGGTACAAATCACATCTCAGACACCATCTGTGTGATCTTGGGCAATCACATATTACTTCTATGCATTTATTTTGTCTATAAAGGGGATATTTGTAATTCTTTACTCCCCTGATTAGTATAACGATTAAGGGCATTAAAATGTAAAGTGCTTCAAACATTGCCTCTCACATACTAAAGTGCTCAATTAATGTTCGTTATAACTATTTCTATGAAATTGTGGCTTTCTTTGAATTTATGTAAGCTGAACTAAGATCTGTGTGCATCTTTATCAGAAGACAGTCTATATGAATTGCAACAAATGGAACAAATGATACCTCAAAGTACCAATGAAAATTTTGTCCCGAGACTTTTTGCCAGCTTTTTGTAATATTGCTGTGAAAGGATGGAAAGAAATCTGTTATTAACCTGCCTCAAATTAGGTAATTGTCATAGCCTATGATTGCTGTCCCAGGGAGGGTAATGAAAGCTTTCGTATACCTTTCTTTGAAGGAAAAACCCTGCCCCCGTGTGTTTACTTTGAGTTCTGAACAGAACTCCCTATTTCTATCCCTGAAAAAAAGAAAAAGGGAATCCAGACTGGAACTAGCATGGGAAATAACAAAATGCTCCTTAATAACTTTTTGAGTCAATAATTTAAAGACAGTAAAACAGCAACAACGAAAACTTCTGACAACTTTTAGTATCTTAGATAAATGGAAATCTCCATTCCATTAGGGCCAGACCAAAGGAAGGAGCCGCTCTTGATTTTGCATATACCTAAAACAGCTCCCCTGCCACTTCTTGAGCACCTCTGCTTATTAGAAAACTCTTTCACACAAAGGTTTGAGAACCTGTCTGCCAAATTTAACCCACTGGCTAGTTCCACACCCTGGCACTGTATAAAATCACTCTCTCCTCATGCAAAGCACTGTAGTCCCAGGACAGAGCTTTCAAGGACAGGCAGATATTTACAAGTGGTAACACGTGGCAATATCATTAAGGACAGGGACTCAGGTGTCCCTCTTCCTGACTGTGTGATCTCAAGGAGGTGCATGAACTTCTCTGTGCCCATCTTATTCTCTGCAAAATGGGTGATAATAAGTATCCTTACCTCACTGGATTGTGAGAACATTAAATAAGATAATGTAATAAGCATGAGTTATCATTAATGATATCCTCATCACCATCATCACAGACTCCATATTGGTCTCAGCGTTATCTAACGTTTTCTAATGAAAGCATCTTTATGAGATGTAGTTCTATTTTTATCTACCTTTAATAGACAGATTCATTTTGTCAGTCTCCTCTACAGTGTGATTGTTGGAAATGTGCACTGCCCTCTGTGGGTGATTTAATTAGTACAGCAGACAGATGAAGTCTTCCCCCTTGCCCATTTGTTTTCGCTCTATGCTTCTATTAATGCCACCTATTATAATAGGTATGGGAGCTCATCACAACTCTAGTTTACACTGACTTTACGGACAAATAAAATCCCTAGGTCTTTTTCCCGAGGAGCTATTATGCCAACTGTTTCTCACACTACGGTTTTATGAGTGATTTTTTTTTAATCCAAAGTGCTATATGATAAAAGAATTCTGCTTAGGGAAAGCTTTGACTTGGTTTGTGTGATTTATGGGCAAAGACCATTTTGGTAAATAAGATAAACAAAATAAAGATGATTCCCATGGTGCTGAAAATCCAATCATCTCTCTGGCTCCTCTACCAGACTATTAGCTAGATGAAGCCTAAGATTCAGTCTTGATCATCTGTTTATTTTTTGGTCAAAAGTGTGCACTCAATACATGACGAACTGCCAACCTCTACAGTAATGATTTGCTCCCTTTGTTTTTATCAACCATGTGCAAGATAATCCTGATAGATTTGTGAACACTGCCTCAATTTCTACATAATACGGTATTTCAAATGATGCAATGACAAGGCATACATCTGGTTTACAACAAATGCTTCATTTTAATGCAATCTTGTGGCTGCCTAGAGGATGTAATACCTGTCACCGATAATACATTGCCAAACTAACACAACAATGGCGTATTACAGGTACTGAAAATAAATTTAGATGTAAAGACACCAACTACGTAAAATGCAGTGGAGTTTTACATAGAGAAATTTTAAAATACCTTTTATGCTATAACCTAATTAAAACACTGATCGATAGTGTTCTTGCCTCATTACACAAGCAACTCAAGGGATGACAACTGCTTTTATGATCATTTATTATTAACAATGGGAAAACATGATTTCCATTAAAATAGATACCTTGAAATGAAATGAGTATGCTCTCCAGAGATATGTGTATCAATCTTTCCTTCCCCACATACTTCAAGTCTCTTTCCTCCCCACCCTTAGAGGCATCCAGGGGAAAAAAAGAAAGTGAAAAGAGCATTAAAGTTCTTCCTCCTAGGTAAGCCCAGTATTCTTCCTCCCCATGGATACTCTAGATGTACAAAAACAGAGTAGCAAAGAGCAAAGACTTTGGATGTAAGCTGTCAGAGGTTCAGCCAACCTCCCTCCACTTACTTGGGTAAGTTCTTTAACCTGAATTAGTCTTAGTTTCCTCATGTATAAAGTGGTGATGACCCAATTTCCAGGAAAGGCATAAAAATGTATTGAGATTAAAGGGAATTCCCTGGCGGTCCAGTGGTTAGGACTCAGCGCTTTCACTGCCGGGTCCTGAGTTCAATCCCTGGTCGGGGAACTAAGATACCGCAAGCCATGCAGTGTGGCCAAAAGAAAAAAGAAAAAAAAAATTATTGAAATTACATGACAGAGTACCTAGCACAGTGCTTAGTATGGAAAACGTTCCCACAGTCCCCCATCCACATCCCCACAAAACAAACAAACAAACTCACTGTAGTTCACAGACCTGGATAGGAGAATTTGGAGTAGAGAAGAAAATACCAGATTGCTGGGACCCTCTGGTATGGCTGGGCTGTGGGGCGAGAGTGCAGCCATCACAAATGTGGTTCACATGGAGAAGGAGGTCCAGCACGTGTATAAATGCTGTTCAGGAGGCCTGAGACTGGGCCAGCCTGGCAAGCGGCTCTCAATGAACATTACGTGAAAAGATTCAGGACAGGAAGGAAACATCAGGATTTCGGTTTGAAGGATTTGCAATCAATTTTAAAAAAAAATCGTCAATGAGAAAATAAGATAGTATGTTGCATTATACCTTTAAATCAGAATGGTATACATATATTAACTTGGAGATCTGGATTAGCAAACAAAGAGAGAAAATGCAACTCCAAATTTACAGAAAGACTCACAAAGTAACAAATCTGGAAGCCACTTTCGATTTCATTTTGACCTCGTAATTTTCCCAGGAAGAAATAAGGTGTCCAGATTGTGATTTACCCAAGGAGACAGTTAGTTACTGCAGAGGGACTTAAAGTTGGGTCTCCTGGTTTTTGGTCGGTTAAAAGTCTGATTTCTGTACACTTATTCTCCAGATATTGATATTAGGTCGATGGGAAAGCTTCATATATAAACCATAAAAACAAAAAGAAAATCATCTGAAGGAAGCTTGTAATTTAGAAAGAAATGTTTAGATTATTGTTTGGTAAGCATCTAACATTTAGAACAGTGTAGATTATTTATTAATTTTGCTTTGGCTAAGAGATTAAAATTAGTAACCATTTCAAAGATCCATAGGCACCTGGATTTGTGGGGGAACTAGAGGTATATTTAGGCCGTTAAAATACTGAACTGTAAGGGATATCAGGTGAATTTTTCAATTAAAAGCTTGCCTCAAACAGACTGTCACTGTAAAAAAACTCAGTAACACAGAATATTCTATAATAAGAAACATTTCTTCATGAACAAATCAACACTGATGATTTGATAGAAGCTTCAGATGAACGTATTATGAGGAGGGAATGCGATGAGAGTTAGAAATCTCATTGAGACCAACAGAAAATGATGTGAACAGTAAAGGTACAGCCTGTTTGTTTGGGTCCCACATCTGAGAATGGTTGTGGAGCTCAGAGAGGTGGCCTGACGGCCAATAAGGAACTACTCCCCTTATGTTTTCTATTCTGCCCCGCCCTACCTCACTGAGACTTTGTAACCACCCTCTCCTTTACGGTCAAACAATTGTTCCCTCTCCACACACTTTCTATCCATTGCCTCAAACATGCTCAAATCTCTCCAATCTAAAGACCCTTCTCTTCCTTGTTCCTGATTCCACTTCATGACCAGCCTCCTCTCTCCTACTCATCACATGCCAATTTAATAAAGGCACATGCATACTGCTACCATGTCCTCCTTTTCCCTTACACATAAGCTGAGTATATTATGGTTCTTGCCCCATCATTCCAGAGAAACTGTTCTCTTGTGTCACAAATAACCAGGATCCTAATTTCCACAGCTTATATTTAGTTCTCATTCTGTTTGAACTCTTCATTATTTGGCTATCCACCCCTTACGGAAACTCTCTTTCCCTTAAAACTCTGCATTGGTTTTCTCCTCAACAAATTTGAAGTAAAATCCCTCAATTAAGTATCCTAGATAAGTAACATGTGAAGTTGATGTTGAATTATCATAGCAGTGACCATTGCTACTCTATTTCATTGAAAAGAAAATGCACTTTTTCAAATCTCTCATTAATCTCCATCTCCATATATAGAAATCACATCTAGTCCTTCAAGCCTTTATCAAAAAAAAAAATACCACGAGTCATATACCTGATAAGGACCTGCATCTAGGATATATAAAGATATACAAAGAATTTTTTATAATTCAATACTGAAAAGTCAAATAACTCAATTAAAATATGTGCAAAGGATCTGAATAGCATTTCTCCGAAGAAGCGGCCAAAAAGCATATAAAAAGAGGCTTAACATCAACATCATTAGGGAAGTACAAATCAAAACAATGAGATACTACTCATACCCACTAAGATGGTTAGATTCAAAAGACAGATAATGGACTTCCCTGGTGGTGCAGTGGTTAAGAATCCACCTGCCAATGCAGGGGACATGGGTTTAAGCCCTGGTCTGGGAAGATCCCACATGCCACGAGCAACTGAGCCCGTGAACCACAACTACTGAGCCCACGTGCCACAACTACTGGAGCCCGCGTACCTAGAGCCTGTGCTCCGCAACAAGAGAAGCCACCGCAATAAGGAGCCCGCGCACCGCAATGAGGAGTAGCCCCCACTTGCTGCAACTAGAGAAAGCCCGCATGCAGCAAGACCCAATGCAGCCAAAAATAAAAATTAATTAATTTTTTAAAAAGATAGATAATAAGTGCTGGCAAGGATATGGAGAAACTGGAACACTCATACATTGCTGATGGGAATGTAAAATGATGTAGCCACTTAAATAGTCTGGCAGTTCCTAGAGAAATTAAATACAGAGTTACCATATGAACTAGCAATTCTAGTCCTAATTCCTACCCAAGATAAATGAAAATAATGTCCACACAAAAACCTGCACCATGGGTGTTCACAGTGGCATTATTTATTCTAAAACGTGGAAACAACCCGTGTCCATAAGCCGATGACTGGATAAATAAAATGTATATTTATATTTAAAATACTATCTATATTTAGATATAATATATATATTTAATGGGCCATTATTTGGAATGATTTGAAATAATGAAAAGGACTGAATTACTGATGCACGGTACAACATGGATGAACCTTAAAAACATTATGCTGTCAGAGAAGCCAGTGATAAAAGACCATATACTGTATGACACCATTTATATGAAATGTCCAGAATAGGCAAATTTATAGAGACAGAAAGTAGACTAGTGGTTGTCTATGACTGAGGGCGGAGTTAGGTATGGGAGTGGGTGTTAGGTAAGGGTGGGGGGTGGCTGCTAACGGATACGGGGGTTCTTTTGGGGGGGTGAGGAAAATGTATTAATTGGGGTGATGGTCGCACAACTCTGAATATACTAAAAGTTACTGAATTGTACATTTTAAATGAGTGAATTATATGACATATGAATTCTATCTCAATAAAGCTGTTATACATTTTTTAAATATCAATACCATGAAAACCAGAATGGGCAAGAATGGCCTCCAGCAACACACATTCCTCTCTGAATGTTTTAAACATTAAGAAATCAGAATTGTTGCTTTTAACATGTGTACCAAAATATTGCTCCGAAATTTACATCAGTTGGATGCCGCAGCTAACAGGAAAAGAAGCATGATCTTACATGCTGACAATGCTCTCCTCCTGTCAAAAAACAACTTCAAAAAAACAGCTGAAACTGTTAGTTAAATATTATCAGAAGGATCTTTTGCATATCAATTATGCCCAAAGTCATTATTTTTGGCAGTCACACTGTAAATCTAGACTCTAGAGAGACAATTTTATACCCATCTGTTCTTAAACTTGAGCACGCACCAGAATCACCTGGAGGGCTCCATAAACTACAGATTGCTGGATCCCAGGCCCAGATTTTCTGATTCAGTAGGGTTGGGCTGGAGCCTGGAACAAGTTCCCAGGTGATGCTAATTCTGCTAGCCCACTTTAAAAACCACCCACTATTCTACACTCATCTATTTAGTTTACTTGTGGTCTTACTTAGGACTCACTTATCTCAAAGATAGTTATCAAAAATCAAACCTGTTACATGAGCCATATGATAGATTAGAACTGCCATAGTAGAAGAATTGCTTGATTGAGAGAAAATTATTGAAATAAGATAGCAGTGCACCCATAGGGCCACCATTTCAGCTTGAAATATATGGGGAGACTTAAGCAGTGGTAGCAGGTACAGAATCAGAAGGTCACAAGGAAAGTCAGGCATTGTTAAATTAGAGGAATACAAAAGAACTAGAAGAGAGATCAGTGAAGTTTTGCTCCTTAGTGCAACGAGATGACAGTCACTAGGGCATCAGCGCTTCCTAATTGGCCTTCAGTTCTTTTTTAAAAAATTATTTGTTTGTTTATTTATTGGCTGCATCGGGTCTTCATTGCTGCGCGTGGGCTTTCTCTAGTTGCAGTGAGTGGGGGGCTACTCTTTGTTGTGGTGCACGGGCTTCTCATTGCTTCAGTAGTTGTGGCCCGCGGGCTCAGTGGCTCCGCAGCATGTGGGACCTTCCCGGACCAGGGCTCAAACCCGTGTCCCGTGCATTGGCAGGCAGATTCTTAACCACTGCGCCATCAGGGAAGCCCGGCCTTCAGTTCTTGAAACACTTTCTCAATTTTGTGAGGCCCAACGGTCCCGTTGTCTCAGTGTTCCCCTGACACTTTCTTGTGTCACTGTTTCTGCAGTACAGCAAGCTGTGTAGATGAGATACCTGTCCTCATTATTCCAGACTCATTCCTTCAATAACCTGTCCCTACTTAGAACAGACTTCAGTGGGTAGCTTTCCTCAAAAGTCCAATGAACACATTTCCAGAAAGATCTTAAGGTGACAGGTTAATGGGCCAGCTCTAACAAGGTGATGCTTGATAGAGATGTGCGCTCGTGATAGGCTCAGAGCTCATATCTAACAAGCACATGATAAATATGGCAAAAACAAGGCACAGCAAAACTAAACAAAAATGAGCTCCTCTTGCACTTATAGGAATAAACACCCAGAAAAAGAAGACAGCAGTCCCATATTGCACGAGGTCAAGCCAAACCTGGTTTTTGTGTTCATTTATTAGCCATATTTTTTGACAGAAGCTAAAGACAAGTTAAGGCATGTCCTGGGTAGAGCAGAAGGGACTGGAAATCATGTAACTGAGTTAAAGGAATCAACGTGTTTAGTTTGTGAATCTTTAAAGAAAGGCAGAGAAGGAGAAAAAATAGCTTTTATCTAATGATTTTAGTGCTGCCCCTAAGAACACCAGCTACTAGAAAGAAAAAAAAAGGTACCGCAGTCCAAATTTGGAAAACTCAGATTATTATATCTTCCTCTTAAATATCTCCAGTATAAATTAGAATATAGAACACTGTCTGCCATGTAGTGGATGCCCAATAAATATCTGTTAAATGAATTAGCCCAATAAAGAATTTGTGAAGTACTGAAATTAATCAATCTACTGGTTTGAACTATTGTTTCCCCAAATAATCTGTCTGTGGTCTCCCCTCCTCCTCACGATACCTATTAACACATACCTTGGAATTACTGGTCTTTAGAAGATATTTGGGAAAGTGTTGTATTAGACACAGCATATATGGCTTTAGGTAAAATGATGAACTACTAATTAGAGTAGTAGACTTAGAGCCAATGTAGAGGAAAACTTGTAATAATTAGAAAGCCCAAATTCATATGAGCAGCCCATTAGGCTGGGGACTCACAGGAAGGGTGTGAGAAAAGGCTGAATTATCACTACTTAGGATTTCTGTTGATGGGATCCATGGCTTGGGTAATTATCTGAACTAGGTCAGTAGTTCCCAGACTCAGATTCATAGAACCATAAAGCTGAAAATTAAAATTGGACATCCACTTAGTATTTTAGGCTAAATACTTCTGCTTTTCTTAATTAGGGATAATGATTATTATTTATTATCACCTTCTTTGCATAAAAGACCATTTTAATATCAAATAATCATTTCAGATAAAAAAAGAAATTTAGCAAAATTAGTCTGATATTATCTTTATTTTTCTCATTTGGTAACAAGATGGCTCGTCACTGACTGCCCTGTGTCCATGAACCCCAACTCTGTAACCAATGCCCTACGTGACCTCACAGCTTCCTTCTCAAAAATGGTCTATGATTTTAGGCAAATACTCTGCCAGCGCCAGCCAATAATTTATGGTGATGTGAAAAGGCTAAGAGATAGTCAGGAAAAGCAGAAGATGACAGAACACGGATCTGAGGAAATTTCTCCGGAGTGTAGAGGTTAAAAATCAAGATCACAGGACGGGAACAGAGCTGTTTTATTTTCTCAAATATCAGGAAAGTTCTTACATTATCATACATTAGACACAGACTAGCTTTATGACAGTCAAATCACTTTACCTGCTGTTCCAATGTTGGACTTTTTTTTAAACAAGATTTTCCACCCATACTATATATATCCTGTCCATTACAGTGCCTGGGGAATTAGACTGAATGCTCTGGTGAACGTTCAGCTAGTTATGAGTGCAAAGCATCTGGTGAGTACCAGGTGCCAACAATGTGCAAGATGACCTCATCTCTGTCCTAGCAGTTGGCTGTCCAGCTACATGCTAACTGGGAAGCTGAAGTTTCAGACATCTCATAATATATGTTCTGGTAACAGCTATAGCTCAATGCTTCAATCAATCACATTTACAACCTGCCAAATATAGTATGTACTTGATATGTCTGTTTTATTCTCCAAATGCTTAGAACTTGGAAAAATTATGGAGGGATATCAAGCAAATCCTCACTTCAAGAAAATTACTTTCTCTTACTCAGTTCATGAGAACCCAGAAGTAATAAACATAATGAATGCTTTCACCATGCAGATAAATTAACAGATGCCTTTCAAATCTTTTCATATCATCATCTTTACAGTCACTTCAAATATCTAGCTAGTTTTCCATAAAAACACTAAAAAGAATATTATAGATTGAAAAAGATCATCAAAATTTCAATGAGCCTGATTCTATGCAAATTCTCTATCTGAATGTAAGTTTATGATACTATAAAAACCTCAGGGAAAATGTCTAAATGAAAATTTACCTGGGGACATCACTTAACTTGAATTTCAATTTCTTCTGTCATATTCATGAAAGCACTTTATATCAGTAATCTAAAACCAAAGAGTAGTTAACCTAATCTAATTTCTTTGTCAAATGTTGGCGTAAAACCAATTTTCAGTTACAGCAGGAGTCCACAAAGCCACTGTGCGTAAAGCTGAAAAACCATCTGGAACAACAGCATCTCCCCTGCGTGAAAGGTACCTGTCAGAAAAGATGGTGGAGTGTCAGAACTTGCACTTTCTACCATGAGCTCTCAACTGAACAAGGGAGGCCTGGTGCGGCCGGCTCTTTAGAAATCATCTGTCAGAGGAGGTTATTCTCTCTCTGCAACTGTCGCTGAGCTGGCCTGAATATTTAGCACGGAAATTGTAAAATCATACACCATTTTATCTAAGCAGACCTAGATCAAAGGAAAATGTTCACTTGAATTGAACGCGGTTTCTATAATTAGCAGTTTCAGTTCACCAGATATCATTTATGTGACCTCTGTCAAGGTGAATGTGAGAGCAGTTAACTGTACAATTCTGGAGACTCAAAACACATTCAAAAGTTCAAGTCTAGTTATCATGAAATATAGATATTTCTTATTACTTGGGAGTAGCATTAATAAGTTAAGTAGCATGGAGCGATGAACTAACTGATTTTGTTCATAATAAAAAATGGGTTTGTGGAACCACCAGTAGAAAAACTTTAATGTTCTCTGATAAAGAAAATGTAATTTTTTTTTTTTTTTTTTTGCGGTACGCGGGCCTCTCACTGTTGTGGCCTCTTCCGTTGCAGAGCACAGGCTCCGGACACACAGGCTCAGCGGCCATGGCTCACGGGCCCAGCTGCTTCGCGGCATATGGGGTCTTCCCAGACCGGGGCACGAACCCGTGTCTCCTGCATCGGCAGGCGGACTCTCAACCACTGCGCCACCAGGGAAGCCCTCCTCCAGCATGTTTTTACATTTTTTTCCCTGTAATTTATTTCTAATCTCATAGCATTGTAGTTGGAAAAAATGCTTGATATGATTTCAATTTTCTTAAATTTACCAAGGCTTGATTTGTGACCCAGGATGTGATGCATCCTGGAGAATGTTCCATGTGCACTTGAGAAGAGAGTGTAATCTGCTGTTTTCAGATGTAATGTCCTATAAATATCAATTAAATCTATCTGGTCTATTGTGTCATTTAAAGCTTGTGTTTCCTTATTAATTTTCTGTTTGGATGATCTGTCCATTGGTGTAAGTGAGGTGTTAAAATCCCCCACTATTATTGTGTTACTGTCCATTTCCTCCTTTATAGCTGTTAGCATTTACCTTATGTATTGAGGTGCTCCTATGTTGGGTGCATATGTATTTATAATTGTTATATCTTCTTCTTGGATTGATCCCTTGAACATTATGTAGTGTCCTTCCTTGTCTCTTGTAACATTCTTTATTTTAAAGTCTATTTTATCTGATATGAGTATTGCTACTCTAGCTTTCTTTTGATTTCCATTTGCATGGAATATCTTTTTCCATCCCCCCGCTTTCAGTCTGTATATGTTCCTAGGTCTGAAGTGGGTCTGCTGTAGACTGCATGTATGTGAGTCTTGTTTTTGTATCCATTCAGCCAGCCTGTGTCTTTTGGTTGGAGCATTCAATCCATTCACATTTAAGGTAATTATCAATAGGCAGATGCCTATTACCATTTTGTTAATTGTTTTGGGTTTGTTTTTGTAGGTCCTTTTCTTCTCTGTGTTTCCCACTTAGAGAAGTTCCTTTAACATTTGTTGTAGAGCTGGCTTTGTGGTGCTGAATTCTCTTAGCTTTTGCTTGTCTGTAAAGCATTTGATTTCTCCATGAAAGCTGAATGAGATCCTTGCCGGGTAGAGTAATCTTGGTTGTAGATTCTTTCGTTTAAATATATCATGCCACTCCCTTTTGGCTTGTACAGTTTCTGCTGAGGAATCAGCTGTTATCCTTTTTAGAGTTCCTTTGTATGTTATATGTCGTTTTTCCCTTGTTGCTTTTAATAATTCTTCTTTGTCTTTAATTTCTGTCAATTTGATTACTATCTGTCTCGGTGTGTTTCTCCTTGTGTTTATCCTGCCTGGGACTCTCCGTGCTTCCTGTACTTGGGTGGCTATTTCCTTTCCCATGTTAGGAAAGTTTTCGACTGTAATCTTCAAATATTTTCTCACGTCCTTTCTCCTCTCCTTCTGGGACCCCTATAATGCGAATGTTGGTGCATTTAATGTTGTCCCAGAGGTCTCTTAGGCTGTCTTCATTTCTTTTCATTCTTCTTTCTTTATTCTGTTCCACAGCAGTGAATTCCACCATTCTGTCTTTCAGGTCAATTATCCTTTCTTCTGCCTCAGTTACTCTGCTATTGATTCCTTCCAGTGTATTTTTCATTTCAGTTACTGTGCTGTTCATCTCTGTTTGCTTGTTCTTTAATTCTTCTAGGTGCTTGTTCTTTAATTCTTGTAGGTCTTTGTTAAACATTTCTTGCATCTTCTCGATCTTTGCCTCCGTTCTTTTTCCAAGGTCCTGTATCATCTTCACTATCATTATTCTGAATTCTTTTTCTGGAAGGTTGCCTATCTCCACTTCATTTAGTTGTTTTTCCGGGGTTTTATCTTGTTCCTTCATCTGGTACATAGCCCTGTGCCTTTTCATCTTGTCTATCTTTCTGTGAATGTGGTTTTCGTTCCACATGCTGCAGGATTGTAGTTCTTCTAGCTTCTGCTGTCTGCCCTCTGGTGGGTGAGGCTTTCTAAGAGGCTTGTGCAAGCTTCCTGATGGGAGGGACTGGTGTTGGGTAGAGCTGGGTGTTGCTCTGGTGGGCAGAGCTCAGTAAAACTTTAATCTGCTTGTCTGCTAACGGGTGGAGCTGGGTTCCCTCCCTGTTGGTTGTTTGGCCTGAGGCGCCCCAGCAGTGGAGGCTACAGGCTCTTCGGTGGTGGACTCTGGGAGGGCTCATGCCAAGGAGTACTTCCCAGAACTTCTGCTGCCAGTGTCCTTGTCCCTATGGTGAGCCACAGCCACCCCCTGCCTCTGCAGGAGACCCTCCAACACTAGCAGGTAGGTCTGGTTCAGTATCCTGTGGGGTCACTGCTCCTTCCCCCCTGGGTCCTGATGCACACACTACTTTGTGTGTGCCCTCCAAGAGTGGAGTCTCTGTTTCCCCCCAGTCCTGTTGAAGCTCTTCAATCAAATCCCGCTAGCCTTCAAAGTCTGATTCTCTGGAAATTCCTCCTCCTGTTGCCGGACCCCCAGGTTGGGAAGCCTGACGTGGGGCGCAGAGCCTTCACTCCAGTGGGTGGACTTTTGTAGTATAATTGTTCTCCAGTTTGTGAGTCACAGCGGTTATGGGATTTGATTTTATTGTGATTGCGCCCCTGCTACTGTCTCATTGTGGCTTCTCCTTTGTCTTTGGATGTGGGGTGTGTTTTCTGGTGAGTTCCAGTGTCTTCCTTTCGATGACTGTTCAGCAGTTAGTTGTGATTCTGGTGCTCTTGCAAGAGCGAGTGAGTGCACGTCCTTCTACTCTGCCATCTTGAACCCAAAGGTCCGATAATTGATATTATATTCTCAATTTCCACAATTTACCAAAGCATTCATTCACCTTCTTCTGATAGGCTCCTTAATGCAAGATAGAACATTTCTGTGGATGAAATCTCTTTTATATCATGCCCCTAATTATTCAGATGTATCAGATTTGTTGGATCTTTTGAAATGGATAGTAAGGAGACACAGGCTATTTTCCTGAAAAAAGGTTTTTCATTAAAAACCTTTCATTATTACATCTCATTAATCATATCTGCTCTATGTTTATATTCAGAACATAATATAAACTCTTTTAATAAAATCTGTAGATCACAGAGAGGTCCTATTAAATAGAAATCAGATTAAGACTCTGGTCTCAACACTCAATTCTTCCCAACACTGAATTTCTCTAAATTTATATTTTATATGAACTTTTGCCTATAATGTGATAAGTGAGGGCAAGGTTTTCCATCACACTTAAAATATAATTCAGTCTTTCTGGTGACCTACATGGTCCCTGCTACCTCTCCAAGCTCAGTCAGTTCCTAGGACTCTCCCCTCTATTGGTTGTTTCCACCAAACTAGCTTCCTTGATGATTCCTCAAACACACCAGGTACATTTCAGTCTCAGAGCCTTTGTCCTTCTGTTTCTCTGCCTGAAATGGCTTTCCTCTGGAAGCTGTATAGCTCATTCCCTTTCTACTTAAGTGCCACCTGTCAAAGAGGCTTTTCTTCACCAATTCCCCATGCCTGCCATCACTCTATATTTTCACTCTGCTGATTATTCTTCAAAATCCTTACCACTGGGGGAAGGTGTCCCTGGATCCCGAGACCCTGGCAGTGGCGGGCTGCACAGGCTCCCCGGAAGGCTGGTGTGGATAGTGACCTGTGCTCGCACACAGGCTTCTTGGTGACGGCAGCAGCAGCCTTAGCGTCTCATGCACGTCTCTGGGGTCCGCGCTTTTAGCCACAACTCGCGCCCGTGTCTGGAGCTCCTTTAAGCAGCGCTCTTAACCCCCTCGCCTCGCGCACCAGGTAACAAAGAGGGAAGAGAAAGTCTTGCCTCTTCGGCGGGTCCTTTTTCCCGGACTCCCTCCCGGCTAGCCGTGGTTCACTAACCCCTGCAGGGTGTGTTCACACCGCGAGTCCTCTCCCTGGGATCCGACCTCCTCCGAAGCCCGAGCCTCAGCTCCCAGCCCCGCCCGCCCCGGTGGGTAAGCAGACAAGCCTCTCGGGCTGGTGAGTGCCAGTCAGCACCGATCCTCTGTGCGGGAATCTCTCCGCTTTGCCCTCCGCACCCCTGTTGCTGCGCTCTCCTCCATGGCTTCGAAGCTCTCCCCCTCCGCCACCCGCAGTCTCCGCCCGCGAAGGGACTTCCTAGTGTGTGGAAACCTTTCCTCCTTCACAGCTCCCTCCCAGAGGAAATGTACCCACGAGGAGTTCTGAGACAATGTCCTCAGATGTTGTGCTGGGATTAAACAAGACACTGCTGTATTTCAACTGAGCTTGGCAAAGCCTGCATATGAACAATTGTGCAGGTGGGCCCCTCAGGGCGAGTGAAGAGAGAAGGCATCCAGTCAGGAACTGGCCACTCGCAGCCCTGCCAGTATGCCCCTCCACCAGATTTCTGTAATCCCCACCCGGGAGACGGCCAGCAATGGGAGAAGTTCAATGGGCGGAAACGAAGAGAAGAACAAGGAAGTCGAGATGCACAGCAAGTCAAAACAGTGAGACCCCGAGGTCTGCAGCAAAGAGAAGGTTTATTCGTAAGGCAGCTGAGCGAGGAGATGGGAGAACAAGATCTGCCTCCCTGAAGAGACAGGAGACTGGGTGGTCGGCGCTGTGATTCGCGCTGGGCTGGCTGGGCGGCGGCAGCCGTCACAGGAAGTAAGTGACCGTGGTGCTCAATAGTTTGGATAAGATGATTCAACTCCAGAAAAACACGGCTAACATCAGGAATATCTGTGTTTTGGCTCATGCTGACCATGGAAAAGCTACTCTGGCTGACTGTCTTATATCTAGCAATGGTATCATCTACAGCCGCCTGGCACGCAAGTTAAGGTACATGGACAGCAGAGAGGATGAACAGGTCCGAGGGATCACTATGAAATCCAGTGCCATCTCACTACATTATGCAAAAGATAAATGCACTCACGGGAACTCTTTTTACTTCTAAAGTGCTAGAAGAAAGAGCAGAGAGAGAGACTGAATCCCAAGTGAATCCAAATTCTGAGCAAGGAGAGCAAGTGTGACTGGAGCACCGGCTTGGAGGACACGGATGATTCTCACCTTTACTTCTCTCCAGACCAGGGAAATGTGGTATTTACAAGTGCAATAGATGGGTGGGGCTTTGGAGACTTTCTGGGAGCTTGGTGGCTGGACACATTGTTGTGCCACTTGCGGCCACTTGGGAGCCCGAGTTCAGAGACCCCAGTGCGTAATGGCCAACGGGCAGGAAGTGAGGCCTTCTGTGAGCACCTCCAGGAGCCGATGGCTGGGTCCAGCCCTGTAACATCTGGGACTGCCCCTCGAGTATTTGTTCTTAGGTGGTTCACGGGCACGTGGTCAGAGTGCTCTGTGTCTTGTGGTGAAGGATTCCGCAGTCGGCAAGTGACCTGTAAACGGACGAGAGCCCATGGGACTGTGCAGGTGATGCCTCCGAGAGCATATGCCCCCAGAGAGAGGCCTCTGGGAAGAAGACCCTGCTCCAGTCACCCGTGTGTTCAAGGGCTTATTGAACCAGGGAACCAGGGAACGCTGACAAATCTAGTGTTTTGAGAGTATGATCATCTAGTATAATCATCCAGTCCCCGTGGTCCAACCCATGCATCAAAACGATGAAATTAAAAAAGAGACTTCCCTGGCGGTCAGGTGGTGAAGACTTTGCCTTCCAGGGCAGGGGGTGCAGGTTGGATCCCTCGTCAGGGACCAAGACCCCACGTGCCTCGCGGCCAAAAAAACCAAAACATAAAACAGCAGGAATATTGTAACAAATTCAATAAAGACTTTTAAAATGGTGTACATCAAAAAAATAAAATAAACCCATGCATCAGGGCCCCTCCGCACGGGGGAAGAGGAGAGCCCAACTGCTGCGCGACAGTCGTGAAACTCGGCTGCACGGGGACCTTACCACACCGCGCACAGGCTGGTTCACGGGACCTTCTTATCCTTTCATGGGCCTCTCTGTTGTAATTAACACAGGCTGCAGGGACCAAAAGTTCCCCTCGGCCCTTCTGAAAATGTTCGGTAATGTTAGTGCAGGAAGGTACTTCACACTTCCTGCATTTCTGCCCTGCAGTGCAGCAGTTGTTGCTGCTGGGAGTCATTGTGCTAATTCTCTTAGGTCATTCTCCCCTTTAGTTGTTCTGATTAACTCCAAGCACTACATGGCTATACACCTGTCTAACTGGAAAATGCACAGCCCCAATTCTGTGCAGGGACGATGCAAAGCACAGTGTGATACATCTTTCTGGAGCATCAAGTTTATTAACTAGAATTGGAAGAACCAAGGAGTTCTTCGAACAAGAACTATCCCCCTCCCCCACCAACACGGAAGACAGAAGAGTGGGGGAAGGGAGACGTGCCCCAGGAATGACGGTCCAGTCTCTGAAGTTTCACCCAGGTGGGGATTGAGGGGCGGACCTGCAGCCACGGTGGCCTCTCTTTCAGTCGCCTGGGCTGCTCCGGACCATCCTCTGAGCTGGCCAGGGTCTTGGATACAATGCTTCTGAAGGCCGTGCAGAGAACACACTCATCTTCCACTGGACCGGGTCCCAGGGAGCGCGGCGGCCTGACCTTCCTGCCTCGGTCATCCATGGGGTTCAGACGGGCTCACTTTATTATGACACCTCTCGCAGGGTAGCTTGCAACAAAGACGTTTTAATGTAAACTTCCAGATTCTCCTAGCCACCCCTTGCTTTTTCTGGCTGTGGCCAGAGGGAGTGGATGAGGACATACTCTCAGGCTGCCCAGCGTGGGAGGACCTTCCAGTGTTGGACACCCCCGGAGGGCAGCTGGTTCCCTCTGGGGCTCCAATCCTGCTGCTGGTGGAGGGGAATGTCCCAGGGCCACACTGGTGGGCTGGGCTGGGGGTGGCAGTCGTCGACTGCAGGCTGGGAGGGGGCCAGGCAGGCTCACCGGTCTTCTGTCCTGCCTGCTGGTCTTCCTGCAGCTGCAGATTTTCTCCCTGGTAGAGCCATCTGGTTATCAGGGTGGACAACTCAGAGCTTGAAGAAGGCTCACGTTCACTGCCACTGAGGTCCCTGGAAGGCAAGGGCCTCACAGTTATGATGGAGGACCCCACCATTTGTTTCATGGAGCTCATACTGCCTGTTCCTGGGTCCTGGATCTGATCGCGAGTCATGCCCAGAGTCCTCACCATTGTCACCTCTGGGTCCTCTTCACAGGGTGGCTGGAGTGGCTCCTTCTGGCCCATGTTCACCCAGGGGTGCCTCATGAGGTCAGGTAAGGTGCCTCTGTCACTGGGGTTGAGGGCAATCATTTTTTGTAATAGACCCCTTATCTCCAAAGACAGGTAAGGTGGGATGGGGTACTGCCCTTGTAGGATCTGCTTCCGCAGCTCGTGGGCGTCTTTTCCCACAAAGGGCCGGCATGCAGTTACCATGGTGTAGAGCACTACTCCCAGGCTCCACACATCCAACGCAGGGCCGCTGTAGCTCTGCCCCAGCAAGAGTTCTGGGGCAGCATACGGGAGTGTGCCGCAGATCGTGTCCAGTTTGGCAGTGTCATCAAACTTGTTGCTGAAGCCAAAGTCTGTCAGTTTTAGATTCATGTTAGAGTCAAAGAGGAGATTCGGTGGCTTCAGGTCCCGGTGCACGATACCCCTCTGGTGGCAGTGCTGCAGGGCGGAGACCAGCTGCTGGAACGGGCCTCGGGCCTCCGCCTCTGTCATACGGCCATGGTTCACTAAATAGCTGAACATGTCCCCCCCACTGAGGTACTCCATCACGAGGAACAATGTCTCCTCCGTGTCAATCACCCCCAGCAGTTTTACAATATTGGGGTGATTCAGAGCCTTCATGTTGCACACTTCCCGGAAACGTTCCTGGAAAGTTGATGAGCTCTGACGCCTTTTCTTAATGACCTTGACAGCCACCTGTGTCCCGGTCAGAATGTGCCGGGCCAGCTTCACTTTAGCGAAGGTGCCTTCACCAATGGTGTGGAGGATCTCGTAATCATCAATATGAGCCTCCATGTCAGCAGAGTTGGCTGTGAGGCCCTCCATCATGGTGACCTGCTAACGACACTGACTGACAGCACTAACTAGCAATGCTAACTATGCTAACTAACAGTGCTAACTGTACTAACAATGCTAAGTATGCTAACTGTACCAACAGCGCTAACTAGTACTAACTACACTACCTATGCTAATAAAGTATTAACTCCACCAACGACGCTAACTATACCAACAGTACTGACTGTGCTAACTGTGCTAAGCTTGCAGTACTAACTAAAAGTAAGATAAAAATGAGAAAGAGAACAAAGGCACAAAGGAAAGCAGAAGAAATGGAAAGGAAACACCAAAAAACTGAGAAGAACAAATTTAAAACTAAAAGAAATGATAAAGAGAGAAAAATAAAGAAAAACGAGAAAAAGGCAAAGAACAAAGAAAAATGAGAAAAATCAAAAAGGGTAGAGAAAAGAGTAAAAAAAATCAACAAAATGGCAGAAACAAGGAAAAAACAAGCTAACTGTGGGTCCAAGGCCGTCAGGTCACCAAAAGCAGCTTTCTGGGCTCTAAGGACAAAATACCTGCACCCAGCTGGGTTCTTGTGAATTACATCACAGTGGGGCATTCTGAGGTCAGAGCAAGAAATGGACCCATCACCGCTGGGGATAAACCACAGTGGTTTTTCTCACTTTTTGAGTTCAAGGCCCCTTTACACTTAGGAAAAGGGATCCCAAAGAAATTTTTCTGTACGTGTGTTATTAGATATTGGTATTCACTTTGTTATAAATTAAAATCTGTAGGATACTTCAGTGGTCTTTTTATTTCTAGTTTGAAAATGTGTAATAGTTTTAAAGACCTCATAATGTCTACACTTGAAATATTCAATTCCTTTTCCTTAAATTCTGGTCTCAAAATAATGTTACAACTTAACTGACTTCACGATACTATACAAAATGTTCTGTTGCATAAGACACGATAAGGTACATTATGAAAGTCCATGAAGCTGAGAGAAGATTTGCCAGGAAGGTTGTGAGCAGATTTCTCATCAGGAGCCTCGGAGGCCAGATGGCATGGCTCAATGTACTTGAAGTGTTGAAGGAAAGAAACCGTCAACCAAGAATCCTATATCTAGCAAAACTTTCCTTTGAAAATGAGGGAGAAAACAAGACATTCCCAGTTAACCAAGAGTCGAGAGAGTTCTTAACCACCAGACCTGCCTGCCACAGGGAGTTCTTCAGGTTGGAGTCAAGGACCCTGGACAGTAACTCAAAGCCTTATGAAGAAATAAAGACCTCTGGTAAAAGTAGATAGACAGGCGATGAGAAAAGCTAGTACTATCGTAATTTAGGTTTGTAGCTCCACTTTTTGTTTTCTATTTGATTTAAGAGACTAATATAGAATAAAACACATACAAATCAAAAAAAATCCTTACCACTATCTGATATTATAAAACATATTTGTTAATTTGTTTATTTGTCTTCAGCACTAGAATGTAATTTTAATGAGAGTAGGGGCTTGTTTCATTTATTATTCTATCCACAGTACTGAAAACTGCACATTGTAGGCACTCAAAATATTTGTTGAATGAAGAAATGCATGAATATAACCATAAAATATTCTAATTTACATAAAAATAATGCAATTAAAATATACTAATTTATCTCTGTACAGGAATTATTTTTAGATTCCTATACAACTCATAACAATAAACCTATTCTTTAGAAAAAAACATAAAAACAAGTATAAATGAATAAATCTAACTCTTTTAATGACAATCCAATTGACCTGAAAAGTGTTTGATTTTTTTTTTTTCTCAGTTGAACTGGAATAGTTTTAAAATCAAGCTGAACTCCACGACTCACAATAGCCAAGACATGGAAACAACCTAAATGTCCATCGACAGAGGAGTGGATAAAGAAGATGTACCTATATACAATGGAATACTACTCAGCCATACAAAAGAATGAAATAATGCCGTTTGCAGCAACATGGATGGACCCAGAGATTATCATACTAAGTGAAGTAAGTCAGAAAGAGAAAGACAAATACCATACTATATCACTTATATGTGGAATCTAAAACATGACACAAATGAACTTATCTAAGAAACAGAAACAGACTCACAGACATAGAGAACAGATTTATGGTTGTGGGGAGCGGGCGGTTGGGGGAGGGAAAGGCTGGGAGTTTGGGATGAGCAGATGTATTATATATAGAATGGATAAACAACAAAGTCCTACTGTATATCACAGGGAACTGTATTCAATATCCTGTGATAAAGCATAATGGAAAAGAATATGAAAAAGAATGTGTATATATATATGTATATATATATATATATATACATGTATGTATATATATATATATACATGTATATATATACGTATATATATACGTATATATGTATATGTATATACACATACATATACTCTCTCTTCCCAGTACCTTAATATACTAGTCATTCATTCAACATGCACTTACCACACTGAGAAATACTCACAGTACCTAACCAGCTAAGCCTGTACTATCACTCAGAAGCTCTCATCTTTTTTTCAGTTCAAAGTATTAGCTTTATATTTATGGGTAACCTTTTTATTTTTTCCCTCTTCTCCAATAGTAGGCTGTTGACAATTGACTTTTAACGTTTACTGTAAAACTCAGGATCAAAACTTCCCTTGCAATCTCTACTTAACCACATTTTTCCCCCCTGTGGGTTCTGATCCCTCCAGAAATAGAGACAATTCAAATCTCTACTTCCTCTGCCACTGCAGAGCCTGTCCCTGAGAGCTTACTATTTAACAGTGTAAATAGGACAAGTAGTTTGCAGTAAAGTGGCTAAGGCAATTTTTTTAATATTTATTTCTTTTTTTAATTAGTTTTTATTGGAGTATAGTTGCTTTACAATGTTGTGTTAGCTTCCACTACACAGCAAAATGAATCAGCCATACATATATATATATATATATCCCCTCCATTTAGGACACTACAGTGCATTAAGTAGAGTTCCCTGTGCTATGCAGTATGTTCCCAGCAGTTGTCTATTTTACACATAGTATCAATAGTATACATGTGTCAATCCCAATCTCCCAATTTGAGGAAAGATCCCGATTCTTCCCTTTCTCCCCCTTCCTTAGAATAAACAGGCTGCTCCATCTCTCCAGAATTTTTTTTTCTCCTAAATGCAGGTGCCAAAGAATGATATGGAATGATACATTTCTTCAATTATTCATTAAAGAAGAACTTAGATAAAAATATTATAAATAATGTGAATAATCTGACAAACCAAATTTTGTATCTTTTTCAATTCTAGGATTCTAACACACTATATTTGGATAAAGAAGATAATTCAAATTAGTTTTAATCTCCTATTACAGCATTACTGAACTTCCCCACATTCATAATAGCATTTTATACTACAGGCATATTCAGTAAAAACAATTCACTGCTTCTAAATTTAGTCAATATCTCAATAACTTACAGAATTCAGACTTTTGTTATATTTCCAACCTATGGGCATGCGTGATAGAATATTTTGTTGACTTTTGATAAAATTCTATTAGTCAAATATAAGAAAATATTTCTTTGACAATTATCAGCACGTTTTCAATGTTAGTGAGGTGAAACATCTGGTGAAAGGGTTAGCATACATGATGGGTCCTTTTCTAAAATAAAAAAGGAGATGAGTTGACAAGACACTTTCTCAGAAATCCCATATTTTCTCCATAGCCTTGATGTCTGCAATTCCAGGAGCTGCAACAAGATAGGGCCTTGCCAGGTACTCTGAATGGCACAATACCTTGTGACCCAGCAATGTCTGAATAATTTTCATCTCACGAGAAGTATCAATATTTACAATAGTAAAAACAAAAATTAGAAAACATATGAAGGTCCAATCTGGATGGCTGAAATAAATAACAGTACTGCCATACAATGTCACCAGACTTTACACGTGATGATGTCACTTTATACCCTTCAAATAGAGATGGCTGTAGAAACTGTTCAGTGAAAACAGAAGATGGCAAAATATCATGCATGGTTTGAGTCCATTTTTGCAAAAAGATGTGAGTATATGTAGAAAAGAGTATATCTCACATTTATAACAGTGGCTTTCTATGAATGACAGGATTTAGTTCATTTTTTATTTCTGCTTTATAATTGTAGAACGTTTAACTCTTTGTAACTAGCATATTTCTTAATTTTTAGAAACAAATGCAAGATGTGCATTTGTATTTCTGAAAAAAAAAGGCATTTCTTCCCAAGAAGAAAAAACAAATACCCATTTTGATTTTCAAAACACCCTGGACATCCTCTTAGAGCGCTTATCACATTAAATCAGTTATTTGATTACAGTCATCTCCCTCGCTATCTGCAGGGGATTGATTCCAGGACCTGCCAAGGATATCAAAATCCACCAAGCTCGAGTCCAGTAGTGGGCCCTCACATCTGCAGTTTCCACATATGCAGATACTGAGGGCCAACTGTATTTATTGAAAAAAAATTCCTATATAAGCGAACCCGTGCAGTTAAAACCCACGTTGTTCAAGGGTCAACCTCACTTAGTCTTCCTAGCCAAACTATAAGCTCCTATAAGAGCAGTTATTACTTTCCACCAACACCGCTCTGTGTTTAGCACATGGCACATTACAGATGCTCAACTGATTTTGACTGCCTATTTGGCTTCTTGCTTTCACCCACTATCCTCTTCCTCCCCTACCTGGCTCTAGTTGAGTTACCTTCACCTCTGTCAGGTGCCATAATGTCTTTAAGATACCATAGGGCAAAAGCTGAAGTGTCTGCAGATATCACAATGAAAAATAATTTGGGGTCAAAGAGATGCCATTTGGCAAAGTAAGTTGAGCCGCCACTAGAATCTCTCTCTAAATACTGACCTACATATGTACAGTAACACTAAAATAATGGAAGCTGAGGGTGCAAGATGGTCTGGGGAGGCAGAAAGTACTGGATTTAGTAGTGGAGGGTCTCTATGAGACGCGCACTTGAAGAGCCACTTCAGTTGAACTACAGCAAAGAGCTGGCATCTCTCTGTTGTGCTTCTTTGGTATTACGCTGAAAACCTGACAATTTCTAGCCTGTAACATAACAAGTGGAACTAAGATTTACATTTAGTAGTATATTTAGTAGTTTAGTAGTTAGCTCACTTTATGGAATTTTGGAACTAAGTTTCTGCTAGCAACAACCTCCTTACCGCCCCTCAGAAATCAGGGGGCTCATTCCACATCCTGCCTCGCTAATGCCTGCTAGGGTTCTTGGTCCGCACACCCCCTTCCTTCCAGGACAGATGCCAGGATATCCCTACTGGAGGAAATTAAGGGAAGCATTCTGGTTGGAAATGGGAACTAGGGTGCTTGCTTTGAAGCCACACGCGCAGAGCAGGGATACTGTTTTCACACCGAGAGTTTTTGGTTTTACACGGGTAGTTTAGTGGTTAGGAGCACTAAACAGCTGGCGGCCTTCATTTCCTAACTCTCTACTCAGTGGCTGTATCATATTGGGCAAATTACTTAACTTTCTGCGCCTAACTTTTCCATTTGTGGAAATGCAAATAACAATATTACGTTCCTAAGAAGGTTGTTGTGAGGAGTATATGGACAAAGTATCTAAAAAAGAGTGCCTAGTACATGGTAAATGCCATGTAAATGTTCACTCTTGATAATATTTACTTAGATTGCACGTTGTAAAAAGTGTATGTTTTAAAACATTACATATATGTACATATAAATGTTTATATATATTATATATGTACATATATATATATATCTTATAAAAACATTTTTAAAAGGAGGGATTGAGGATGATTATCAGAAAAGGAAGCACTGAAATTTCTTCCAAGCGCTTCTCGGCATCATCGCTTTTCCCTCTTTGTGCTATAGACATAGGATCCTTTCTCAACTCTTTGTACCTCCTCATGTCCCCTGCTAATTATCTCTGCTACCAGCAACCATTCTTGCCCTCAGATCATAGCCTCGAACCTCTCACCTCTCTGTGGACGTCTGCAATGGATTCTGTACATCCCTCTGTCTCTATCTTAACCAACGTCAACTCAATCATTGTCTCCCTCTGGTAATTATTTACTAAAGACAAAGATTCATGAAACACCCGTTTTGTGTCCCTGTGTGACTCGTAATCAATTCCCACCAACCTCCTTACCTGATTGACACTGCATAATTTCCCATAAATTTGGAACTTTCCTAGATTGTATTTCTTTTTGAGATTCTGCATGAAAGGGCCAAGTTATTTTATATTTTTTAGGGGTCATACACATAACTTCTAGAGCAAGAAGTTTTTTTGGTTTTAATATGTAAAAAGACAATTTTCTTATACTGGTATTTCAAAGCTGGGAGGATTGCTTGGATAGTTGTAAATATGAAAGTAAGTATCTTAACCTATATTTTCTAAATTCCTAGGTTATGTGTAGGGATCACGATTAGGCATCCCTTCTCCCATTAAGCCTCAGAGTTAAATTTTAAAATCAACACACGGTTATGGTCAGGTATGTACAAAATCATGGTAGGCAGAGCAAACTATTCACAGATTGAAGTAAGTTTTGACTATAAACGCGGTACTAACATTAATGAGAAAGCCAAGCTGAGGAGAGCCTGGCAGACATGGAACAGAAGAATCAGAGTGACAAACACTGACAGTGTTCCTCTAACTCCTAGCCATGAAGAAGCCGCCCTGAGAAACAGATGGTGGTATGTGGCAGATACATCCCTTATTGACAGGTAATCCTGCCAGGCGCAGCCTATCCTGTTTCCTTTGAACTCTGGAAGCGTATAACTCTCCTTGCCATGACAACGTGACATCAGCCAAACTTCTGATTTAGATTCTCAGATAGTTTTCTGTAACAGTTAGAGGATGCACTGGTCACGCCAAAGCAAGCATCCTGCAAACTTAAAAATTACCTACATATTTTATTTAAATTAGTAGTCTGGCAACCCAGTTTATTTTCCAATGTCAGTATTTTCACATCTTAGTTTCTGGATTTCAAAACAGAGAGCTAGACCCTAGACTATAATAATTTCACTAAATTAATGTAGATCTGTGAGAAATTCTCACAGAGAATTGATGAGTTACCATGCATCTGTATTCAAATATTTATAAGATAATGTTTCCCAAATTGTAGATGAGAAATGTTAGGAAATAAAGAAGAATTACAAAGGTTAATGTGAAAAAAGAAGATTAATGATTTCTAAATTGGGTGTAAGTGAAATAAATCAATGATTTGTTTTGCATATCTTAGATTTCCTTTCCATACTTCGTTCTTGCCAGTATGTGGGGAGCCCAAATTCTAAGAGGGAGAATGGAAGTGCCAAATGGCACACAGTTGTATGAAGGGATGACACTGGTCAAGCAAACTAAGAGCTCCCTATATGGAAATCTAACATGGAACATCAGTTGTGGCCAGAATTAAGGATACCATCGAATGAAAATATCCAAGAATTATCTCTGTAAAATCTGAACCTTTAACATGGAAAGAATTCTAACAAATTTCAGATATATGAAATCTATAAGATACTCTCATAATTTTTAATTCTCTTCTCGAATAAAAACATTAATTTCCCATTGAATTACCTCCTTTGCATTTTTTTTCACTCATTCACACAGCACAAGTTTATAGAACATCCGCTAAATTCTAAGAGCCAGGCTGGACAATTGGACTGGAACCACAAAATACAATCTTTCTCTTTGTGTGGAGTTCACTCACATCAAGGTATCTGTTCACTGAGGTACAAACCAAGGACAGGCTCCTGTGTCAGCCTTGTCCTGACTCTGTGAACCAGGCCACACCACAGCCTACCTTGAGCTATGGCAATCACATGTGTGTTTTAATCTCCCTCTCCCTCTCCTGCTTCTTACTCATCTTCTCTTGCCCCAACCCTCTCCCTCCCCCTCCCCCTCCTCTTTCTTCTCCTCTTCTGTCCCCTCTCCTTCCTCCTCCTCTTTCTTTTTCTTCTTTGGTATGCAGTCTTCCTTTTGAGGATTCACCTCCAACACACACAGTCTGCCAGGCGTATAATTCTTTTAGGGGTTTGAATGGGTTCACAAGTTTTACAGAAATAGTTTAGTTTTTAAATTTTAACGATAATTTTATTTTCATAATAATATAAAAGGAAACATTTTGCAGTAATAATTTGTAACTTAAATGTTTTTTTCTTTTCTTTTTACAGAATATATTTCAGCTTCTTCAATTATTTTTTTTTCAAACTGAGATCCTTAGCACCCAGTAGGGACCCAAGGACATAGTCTAAGGCATCCATAAAAACGGGTCCCTCAGAAATACTACTCTAAATCTAAACAGATGATTCCATCCTCTGCCCTAAAGAAATTGTTTACTTAACTAAAACTAAATGCATGGAATTACACTGCAGAAACTAGTCTTTAATCTGATGCTATCTATGGTTCCAGTACAAATTGAAGACAAGGATAAGATGGGTTCTTAAGGAAACAGAAAAGATTACCAGGTCTTTGTGACATTCACATATTGAATACCATGAATTTGTATAATATCACTTGTTCAGCTCTTTATATACAGAAAAAATCCAAGGTTCAATAAATGGCTTAAAATTCATCCCTGCTAGTACTGCTCTTCTTTGCCAAGGAAAAGTTGTTGATTATTTGCCAGAAAAATATCTTCATGCTTTTTTAAAACCACGAACAGCTTTTAAACATGAAGTGTAAGTCAAAGATTATTCAGAATGCCAGCTGTTTAGAGGTATCAATCTATAAAGGAAATTTCTCTTCCATATTTGAGTTCTACTCAGTTTAATTTGGGTAGGTCTGTTGAAATAGGAAATCTAAAGAAAAGTATTGATGAGAAAATGTCTATCCTACCCTTAGAGCCACGCTTACAGCTTGTTAGTCCTGAATCTGGGCATATCACAGAGGATATGAATGTTGAAAGGATATTATATTCTTATCCCTCTCTCCCCCAGAGTGTGCTGAAAAGAAAGGCAGTGGATATCACGCAGATTCAGTGGGAGGCTTGAACCCTTTCCAGAGTCCCCAGACACCATGGTACTGAAAGTGCCAAACTTTTAATTCTAGGTTGCCTTCCTCACCCTAACACAGGACAACAATTTCTTGAAAACAGATTTTTAAGTTCTCTCCCTGTTTTAGTTCTGACCATACAACTTATAAAATATTGCTTCATGATATATGTGTATTTGCATTTAAAGTTAGGAAGTCATTCACTTACCATGATAAATTAGATACAGACATTGTAGCAATTTCTGGAGGACTCTTGTGGCACAGTCTTCTCTTGGTTTCAGAGTAGGGAATGAGTAGATCAGGCAGACAAGGCCACCAGGAATTCTAGCTTGGCCACCGCAATGACTCACAAACCACTTAGTCACTCACAGTCTGAGAAGACCTGGAAAGAAAAGGAAGAAAATGATATCTTTAGTACCAGATCTATATAACTTTTCACAGGTTTATTTCATCCAGGTCAATAGTTTTGTCATGGTATAAGTCACACAAAAGAAAATATGAATTTTTTTCTTAAAATATAAGACATGTCATACACCAAAGAAAATTAAATCAAGTTTGTGATGAGTTGAATGCTTTTTCTTGAAAATAAATTGAAAGGTTAATAAAATGTTAATTCTCTGAAGTAGAGAATACAAGGAGGGAAGAGAATATATTTTTTAGAGGCACTGAACTTTTTCCCCATAGGGTCAATCAATTATGCTTTCTAAATCAGTTTTATATACTTGTGATTAAAAAGATCAGATCAAGATCTTGATTAGTCAGTAGCAGATACTGGAAAAAAAAAAAAGCTCCTTGGCACAAACTGTTGTCCTATCCAAAGCTTTAATAAAAATCATTCATTACTACATCCGAGCAAATGAAAATTTATAATGAGTAACACATGGGAGGTAAGCAGTGTGTTTTTACATAACAAACAGTTCCACACACTTTTTTGCAGCATATACTGTATACAGTGTTCTATGATCTTGAACCAAAAATTTTCTGAGGGTTCAATTAATTCCATGATACTATTTTAGGCACTTTCATTAGTTCAGGTCATTAATCCAGTAGTGTTAACAAACATTCATTGAACATATACTATGTGCATTTAGTCTATCCTAGGTACAGCTCAGGGATAAAGATAAATGGCACATGAATAAGACATTGTTCCTGCCCTCAAAAAAAGTTTTATGTAAAAAAGATACTTGTAATAAAATAGGATAAGAAAGGTTTACACAGAGTACATGGGAGCACAGAAGAGGGGTTTCCAACCCATTCAAGAGATTTGGGAAGGATTTCTAAAGAAAACATGCCCCACACTACTACCACTAGGTTTGGCTGCAAGTTTCAAAAACAAATCTTGAGTCTTAACAAGTCCAAGGTGCATATAGCAACTCCGTGGACACCAGAGATGTAGGCTCCTTTTTTGTTGTTTCATCAATCTCAACAAGTGGTTCCCCATCATGCTCCAAGTAGCTGCTGAGTCCAGGAAGTGTGTCTGCATCCAGCCAGCAGAAAATAGGAAGAGGGAAAGAAGGATGCACCCTAAAATTTACACATGAAATTTCTACTTTCATTTCATTCACTGGAGTGTAGCCACATGACCACTCCTATTCTAAGGGAGACTGGAAAATGCAGCCATTATCCTAGGCAGCCATCTGTCCAACAAAAAACCAAGGTGCCTATTAGAAAGGAAGAGGGGGAAAGTGGGTCTTGTGAGAAAACTAGCACTGTCTGCCATCATGATTGAGACTCTGTGACCTTTACCCCCAATATTTTATGATGCTGCACCTACTGCAAAGTGACAAACATGGGACAGAGGGGAAGTGGAATTGATCCATTGTTCACTGGTAACTTTACATATTTGATATGTAATTTTAAATATCAAACTTCTTCAGTTTTCTTAAGTCATTCCTAGAATCAACAAAATGTTTTTTGTTCCCTACTATTTACAAGGCCCTAAGTACTAAGGACACAAAGATGAATAAAATATAGTCTTTGCTCACAAAGAATTCACTGTCTAACACAGATGCCACCACGTAAAAAATAAAACAAAATAAAATGCGTGCTGAAAATCGTTGTGTACATTCAAAGGTATACAAGAAGCTATAGGGGAACAGAGAAAGTACCATAATTCTAATGGATTCTAATTTTAATAGACCCTGCCTGCTTGTGGCGTAAGCAGCTAGAAAGTCTGTATCTTAAAGCATCTTACAGTCCAAGAAGCTTTCAAGTCCATCCTACCCTTGGGTAATTGTTAACACACATGGGCTTACATCTATTAAGGATATGGGAACCCCAAATTCTGCTCCCCAAACTGGTAACTGCAAACTCTCACAATCTGTATTACCTGACTCTTATCAAGGGTTTGGTTACCACCCCTCCCCTCCCCCCCCCAAAAGTATGTAATACTGTCTGAAACAATTCATCCTTCTAGATATTCTTAATTCTATCTTTAGAGAAACGTATGCCTGGATGTTATTATTTTAATACCTAACTAAATTACTTTTACTGAATTATACTTTGGTGTTTGGCCAAGAGTTTGCACTGAGGGACATCACTGAAGAAAATAATAGGTATCAGCTAATAGCTATCAGCTATTAGGTGAAACATTAGCCAACACAAAAATATTGCCCTCACAAGTACTCAGTGGAAAAATGTGCCAGATCTCAACATAGGGAAAACCATTGTCCTAAATGTCTGGTTTGCCTCAATCTGGTTTGCTTGAACCCTATTCAACAACAGGGGCGCATTATTGCAACTTACGCTTATTTCCTTGCTTTAACTTATGGGAAGCTTTGAAACAAATTTATGATATTTCCTTAAGAACTATATAAGGCCTTGAGGTCTGCTTTTTTAGTGCTAATCCATTTTTGCATTTTTTGCCAACTTTAATCTTTAACCTCTTTTTGATAAACACACACACGTATACACACTATATTTATGTAAATACATATAAAACCATCCCCAACTCTATTTTAGAGTGATAAAGGGCATAACAAAGACCACAGTTCCAGATATGTTTGCTTCTGCAAAATTAGGAAATAACATGCAAAGAAATTTGATCCAGGATCTTTGATCAAGCCATATGAAACTGTTGTTTTTGTAGGTCAAAAATGGTCAAATATTGTCAGTGTACATGGTACTACTTAATATAACTGAAGAGTCGACCAAGACAGCCTCTTATCATTCCCTTCAGCCTGACTAAACTTTAGACAGGCTTTTTCTTGACTGTGGGCCGCTGACATCCCCTTTCTTAGAGCATTCACCTTAGAAAAATTGCCATCGTAAATTCATTCTCTGCCCTTCTTCCAGCCTCTGGCCAGTTTTACAACCCAGGAATGTTCTTCTCCAGGACCTGAGAGCCATCCTTTTGAAATGTAAATGTAAAGGGAGATAGCACTCTATTGCCCACTCTCTGTGGGAGGACAGGAGCTTAACTTTCATAAGTACCAATCAGCAAAGACAGATGCCTAATCACATTGACCAACCTCCCCCTAATATCTTCCAGTATTTTTCTACTAGCTCATCCCAGCACTTAAAAACCTTCCTGACTTTTGTTTCAGCAGAGTTAAGTTCAGTCTCTCTTCCCTATTGTAATAGTCTTGAATTAACTCTGTCTGGTTCATTTTTCTTTAAGAGAGTTTTTTTTGTTCTTGTTGTTTTTTTTTATCTATCTATTTATTTATGGCTGCATTGGGTCTTCGTTGCTGCGTGTGGGCTTTCCCTAGTTGCAGTGAGCTGGGGCTACTCTTCTTTGCCGTGTGCAGGCTTCTCGTTTTGGTGGCTTCTCTAGTTGCAGAGCACGGGCTCTAGGCGCGCAGGCTTCAGTAGCTGTGGTACACAGTAGTTGTGGTGCATGGGCTTAGTTGCTCTGCGGCATGTGGGGTCTTCCCGGACCAGGGCTCGAACCCGTGTCCCCTGCATTGGCAGGTGGATTCTTAACCACTGCAACACCAGGGAAGTCTGTCTTTGAGAGAGTCTTGTTTTTAGTCTTTAAAGTTCAGAAAAATTTCCTAAGGTGCTGGCAATATTGTTAAAAAGCATAATCTTTTCTTAATGTACTTCACCTGCAATCACTATCAACTTGGATTTTAATAAGCTTATATTAAATGTGGATTTGTAAAAAAAAAAAAAAATCTTAAAGAGTTGAATTTTTCTGACTTTAAACCTAGATGTTTATAAAAATAAAATATTTGAACACAAAAAAATTCATAGTGACGATTCAAAATTACAATAATCACTCTTTCATCTTGGTATTCTGGCATCTTTTATTTTTATTTGCATCTTACAACTATCTTATTTATTTCTCCAAGGATATGCACCTTGAGGTACTCAGTAAAGTGTACTGAGTTGAAAAATGCACACAAAAAAAGCCTGCTATGTTTGTACTTTTTTTAATTTAATTAATTAATTTATTTATTTATTTATGGCTGCATTGGGTCTTCCTTCCTGTGCAGGCTTTCTCTAGTCGCGTTGAGCAGGCGCTACTCTTCGCGGCAGTGCGTGGGCTTCTTATTGTGGTGGCTTCTCTTCTTGCGGAGCACGGGCCCTAGGTGCTCAGGCTTCAGTAGTTGCAGCACAGGCTCTAGAGCGCAGGCTCAGTAGTTGTGGCGCACAGGCTTAGTTGCTCTGCGGCATGTGGGATCCTCCCAGACCAGGGATCAAACCCGTGTCCCCTGCACTGGCAGGCAGATTCTTAACCACTGCGCCACAGGGAAGTCTCTGTTTGCATTTTTATGATGCAGAGTTTTTCAAAGGCCTTGTTAGTGGGCTTGTTATTCTCTTAAGTGACATTTAAACAATTCATTGCTTATCAGTGCAAACGTTCCAGAGGAGATATCTTTATGATCTTCAGGCAAGTTTAAATTTTCTGTTTATTGTGATGATTCACAATCTTTATACTAATCCCAGTATCAGTCTCCACACTGAAGTATGAATTTATAGCTTTCAGCCAAAATTCTAGCACTACTAAGAGCCACATTCGCCCCTTTGTCAAAAGGGAAAAAGAGTATGTCTTCATGGCTATAGAAATGTTTCAAAATATATGGAATGATTTGACTGTCCCCGAATGCCCAGCCAGGATTGTAAGTTGTAAGCAAATGCACAGCTGTACCCTTTAGGTTACTCTTTTAGCCCAATGTTAGGGAAAATGGCATGTGAATTTAATACAAGACCCTTCACTTGGCAGATTCATTAAAAATGTGAATAGGGCTTCCCTGGTGGCGCAGTGGTTGAGAGTCCACCTGCCGATGCAGGGGACACAGGTTCGTGCCCCGGTCCGGGAAGATCCCACGTGCCGCGGAGCGGCTGGGCCCGTGAGCCATGGCCGCTGAGCCTGCGCGTCCGGAGCCTGTGCTCCGCAACGGGAGAGGCCACAGCAGTGAGAGGCCCGCGTACCGCAAAAAAAAAAAAAAAAAAAAAAAAGTGAATAATACTTGAACAAAACAGTGGATTATTGGGATTATACTTTAACAAAATAATTCTTTTAATCATTTTATTCATGAATAAGATTCTAGGCTTCAAATCCAGCTGAAAGGAATACTATATTCTCATACGTTCATTTAGTTGAAATTACTTTGTCATTTAGTTATATAGCATTAAAGAATTTTTGTAAAGTGATTTGACTTAAGCAAAAGAAGTGTTTTCATAACCTAGTCCATAAATACAGATACTTTTGTATCTTTAAGATGTTAAAATTCCATGAATATCCGTTTAAGCAATCTACCATACAGTAAAAGTATGTTTTTATATATCCCATACTTAAGACTATAAAAAGTACTTGGAATAGGAAAGGAAAACGATTAAGCGTTTTTGACCATAAACACTATTGCGTGTACATAAGTGAATCACATTGCTTTGCCTACAGAAAAGAGAGCTTGGAGCTCAAAGGTGATACTAAACATTACAGGATAATTTCAAACTGGGTGAGACCATTGGATTTTGTTTAAATGATGGATCGTGCAGGTAATGAGGTACACATATACTCTTATTCCACTAAAGGTATTATAAGAAATAACAGGATAAAGTGAAGAATAAAATGCATTAAGGACAGAAAGAACATTTTTATGCCAAAGATTCAAAATAAATGTTAGCAAAGAGAATGATCAAGAAGATATTAGAATATTTTGAGTTTTACAGAGTGGTTTCCTCTTTATTACCACATCAAATCAAACGCCTTTCCCTTGCTTTCTGGTCCCCCTATAAACTAACACTGATATTTCCAAACCTAGATTCCCTACCTCTGGTTGAGCTTCTTTGCTTACTGTGCTCATTCCTAAGCCCTGACTGTACTACAAAGCTCCGATTCTTCTCCGTGGCCTGATGTTTTCTTTCCCCTCTAGTTGCATGTACCCAAATTCTTCAAGAATCAATACAAGGCCCACATATCCTGTGAATTCTTGTCTCAGTTTCAGGTATCTCTGATCTCCCCTCTTCCCCTCTTTCTGAACTAACCTACATCCAATTTAGCAATTAAAATAATTGAGCATTAAAATGTATACATAACTTTTCACGTATATGTTATTTTTACTTGCTTAAATAGACCATAATTTTGCAAAGGTCAGGAATTGCCTTTTATGTCTAAAAGTATCAAGTATTCTCCAGGTGTTAATAAACTAGTGGACAAAATGCAATGCCTTAGCAGCAATATGATTTGAATGACTGAAAAATAACAGTTCGAACATTAACTTTTTTTCTTATTTTATTCTCTTATTTGTATTACTAATTTCAGGACCTCCAGGACTTCAGGAGAATATAAGTTAATCTTTATCCTTAAAGAGATATCCTATGGATTTCTCCTTATATCAAACTCTTTCTCTCTACCTATCTACTACAGGTAGCCTACATACACACTTTTTTCCTGTACCTTGCTTTTTCACATATGTACATAATTATATGTACACACTTTTTCTGCGCCTTGCTTTTTCACATATGTACAAAATTATATGTCTATATACAATATTTCCTTATCAATTCACATATAGAGATGCCTCATTGCCTTTAAGGATTATAAAGCATTTCATTGAATGGATTTACTCTAACTTATTAGCCTGTCTCATACTGAAGGAGATTCAGTTTGCATCTGATATTCTGCAATTACAAACAATGCTGCAGTGTATATCTATATCTATATCTATCAATCTATCTATCTATCTATCCAGCTATCTATATTACAACGCAGATACATATTTGTGGATAAATACCTGGAAGTAAGGTTTCTGGGTCAAACCGACGCATATTTTTACTTCTGAAAGATACAGGTAAATTGCCTTTCATAGAAGTTGTACCAATTTGCACTCCTACAGGCAGTGTATAAGTTTAATCTTTCTGACATTACTGCTCCTTAGTGTACCAATAAACCTGGTAGATTTTACAAATACACTTCTTGAAGTGTATTCATTGTTCAAAACAGAAATACTGTTCCACACAACCAATTAATCCCTAAGCCTGGTTGATTCTACTTTTGAAATATCTTTGGAACAGGTCCATTCTTCTCCATTCATACCACCTCTGTCCACTGTCTTCTGATGCCTGAATAATAACAATGACTTCATAACTAGGTCCCCTTTCTAGTTTAGCCTTCATGCAAAACATTCTCCCGCAGCACACTATGGGCTGAGTGGTCTTCATGGAAGGCACTCATTTTCTACATAAGAGCAGTAGAGAATACAGAAGCAGAGATGATGATGCCAGACAAGTCTGGGTAGGATTTCCATCTGTGCTCCTTGTAACTTATGATCTCAGGAAAATTAAGTACATTCTCTTGGTTTTCTTTTTTTTTTAAATAGGAGCGTTAATAGTCTTTTTCTCATAAGATTATGGTGAGAATTAAAATAATAATACATAAAAGGACTTAATATTGTCTGGCACATAGTAAGAGGTGAAAAAGTGATAATGGTAATGATGATGATAATGATGAGGAAGAAGAAGAAGAAAGAGGAGACACTGATTACCTTCCAAGTTGTTTTTATACCCGACTGATACCTAGCCCAAAAATACAGTCTTTGCAGAGGGATGAGAAATCCCACACATTGAAACTTCAGATTAGCATGGACGGTAACCTTGGAGACAAGCTAATGCAAAGCTTTATGTGTTCTTTCGCTGCAGCGCAGCTGTCATTTTACTTGTACTAAAGCCATTTCATGGGAGGTATTAGTATTCAACTGAGCATGTCAGTAATTGGTCTAAAAGCATTCATCAGAGGGACTTGGCTATATTTATGATTATCGTAAGTACCCACTTCCAAAATAACCCCTATGTTCAAATTATAGGAAGCACTTATCATAGGCAGAGAAATAAAGGGTTATGTGTCTTAGAGTAATTTTTAAATAAATTTAACACACGAAACAAAGATCCCCTTAAAACTGTTTGAGATTATTTTCTTCAGAATAAATGACCGTACCAGACATTATTAGAATTTTCTGAGGAAAATTCATTTTACTCTTATACAAACTGTAAGGATGGCTTTTCCACCTGTGCTTTCACGCTTTGATCTCATCTTCTCTCGAATCATTATGTAGTCATAAGCTTCTCTGTTCCCTACATCTTCCAACTCCATCTCTTCCTGGTTCTATTCTGTGTCCCTGATTCTTTAACTCTTTCCTTGTTGTGAGTTCAAACTATTCCTTTTTCTTATTTCTTCCCTTTACTGACAAACTCCACAAAATATTACCTACATTCACTGTCTTCTCTTTTTCATCACCCTCTTCTGCTTTCTGCTTTCTGCTCCAATATTCTCATCACCAGTCAACTAGCCAATATTTAATTCCAATAGCCTTCTGTCAGGTGCCACTCTCACTGTTCACTTGTCCTGAACTCTCTTTCTTTGACTTCCAGGATGCTGAAACATCCAGGCTCTCCTAATCCTCTCTGTTCTCCACTAATCTATCATGATTTCTCTGTTTCCTTTTATGTCAAAATTCTTCAAAGTTTTGTCCAATGTGACTTTCCCAGTAGATAATTCACAAAGTTCTACCTATGGATCTGATCTTTATTCCTGACTTCCAGAATCATTTTTTCTGCTTATTAATTAAACAGTTGCCAGATCTTGTGGTGTTGTTGTCGTTATTGTTGTTTTACTACTTAATAATATCGAGTCATTGTTTACTTTTTATTCCTCCTACCACCACCCAAGTTCAAGCTCTTATTATCTTTTGTCTTAACCATCTTTTTTTCCAGATATTTTAAAGCATCTAAAAACATATCAGCAAATAAATAATAAAGCATATTTAAAATCTTAAGATGCACCAGTATTCTAATTGAAAAATAGAGCAAAAAAAAAAATGTTCTTTGGACAGTTCAGTGTTTGATGAGGAACATGTCATTTTCTGGAAAACACTTGAAGACTCTCCCCTGAGCGCTAGTCTTCTCTGATACATAGTTTTCAAATCACTGGTTGGAAATGGTTGCACTGGCTGTGAACTTGTCTCTCACCCTCAATCCATATTAGAAATTAACTTTATTAAGGCAAAGCACTTATGTACACAAATTCCTTGTTTAGGAAACCTCGAATGATTCCCTACCACCTTGAGATCTTCTCCGATATTGTCTATCCTCTATTTTCTGGCTTGTCTTCACTCATGTTGGATTACCATTGTTCAGTGAATGTTTTCACCCTCTGCTGTAGGCCTATCACAGCACTCTGTACACACCGGAACTAGTCAAAAATACTAAATTGAATTCTCAGTTCAAAACTCAAAATTTTCAGGTGTACATTATTGTACTCAAGGGTAGCACTAAATAAATAAGCCTTTTAAAAAGTATGCTACATCGAAACTGCCTAAGGTTTTTAGAATTTACAATACATTTTGATGAGTCACTAAAGGTTCAATCTAATATGGATTGCCTAGTAGAAAGGACTGCCAAAACTCAGTTTAATTAAAAACAGAAAGAAACAAAGCAGCAGAATTTTTTTCTAAATAAATCTTTCAAGTGAAAAAATATCTTAGGCACACTTAACGAATCTTCCAGTAGTCTCAGAAAATAAGCATTTTAGTATACAGAATTAACTTAGGAGAACTGGGGAAAACCAGCCCGGGAGCACAATGCAGTCTAGGAATGTAATATACAGTTGTTGATTTTCCCCTGAAGACTTGCCAGGCATGGCTTCAAGGCTCTTTATGGTTCAGCTCAGGTCACCTTGTTGATCCTCGTCTCAAGCTCCCCCAACCCTGCCCACCCCCTAAGGCCTGGCAACACCGGGCTTCATTTGTTCCTGAGTAAACTGAACACTTTCATGCCTATAGGTTTCAGAACTAACAGACTGGTCATTACGTTCCCACTTCTGGGAATGTCTCTCCTCCTGGTCCTGAAGATGTATTTGTCCTGCAAAGTGCAGCTCAAATATCAATAGCCCTGTTATTTAAAACCTAGTAGAATGATGACCCCTTCATATTTGTACCCTTCTCACGATATACATATTTCTACTGCAATAGTTATCACATTTCACTAGTGTTATGGTTTACCTGTCTGTTAAAGGTGAGCATTGCATGTTAATCATATGATATTATTTAGCTACCTAAGAACTAGTTAAGAAACATGGACTTTGAAGTTTCTAGCCATGGGTATGGGGAGCACCCTGTGTTACAACAAACGGACAGACAACCAGAGAGGAGATATAGTAATATTTATTTAAAATATATTTGTAGGTATTTTAGAAAAACTACCAAAGCCAAAGCAATCCAGTAGTTATGCACCTATCTGAGTCATACTATTTCCTTAAGAAAAATAATTATATCTTAAGTTCTTTTTTTTTCTTCATTCTTGTACTACTTAGCCTGGTTTATTATCTAGAAGGAACAATCAATAAATATCTGTTAAATTGATCTTAGTTGAGTTGCTTTATTATTATGGTCATGCAAATTATAGACTTTTCTTTCTTATTTTTCTTTTGTTTTTCCTTTTGTTTGACAGTGAAGTCATCTGCGTATCAGAGACTCAAACAATAGATATAAGGAAAAACAGCCTACTTCCAAGAGAAGAAATCTTAAATGTTAAGACCTTCTCTGCTGATAACCACTAGTCAGCCCCTACATGTAGGCAATACCTATTTCTTACGGAATATAACATCTTAGAGTGAGGCATTTTTCTCAGATACGGATTACAAGAAAAATATTTGCACGTCATTCTTCGCTAAGGCAAATGTTTTCTTCTTTTGGACATTATTTGAAAATACCTAACATCATCGCAAATCAATTCATTTCTTTAAACAAGTCCTTTCGATAAGCCTGGAGAAGAACTGACTTTTCTCTAATAGCCTTTGACTTTCATTTTGCAGAGATCGACCTCCTTAAACTGAGGAGCTTCCATCATTTGGAGCTGAACAGAAAGTGTCTCTAAACATCAGAGAGTATCACAGAAGGTTCAATGAAGTACACAGTCACCTTTACAGAGGGATGATGTCACCACTGGTGAGATGAATTAGCAATAGAAAAATAGTTCAGATATCCTTCTGAGATGGAAACAAAAAAAGGATTTTCTTAGCATATCATCCAAATTCTTTTTCTTCACAGCAGCGCTTACTCAACAACCTCTTCATCAACTATTTTATTAAATAAAAATTAACTCAAGTCTCAACCCCAATTCTTTATGTTGTTCTAAGAATTCATACCCTTAAGAAATGAACTGTCTGAAATTATGACTCCTTGAATAATGACTGAATGCCTCCTTTGTCAGCCAAAGTTTTATGATTTGAGAACCACAGAAGAGGCAATTTACTTTTCAACATTTCCTTGGGGTATTCAGAGTTATACAAATACATAACCTTTTCGTTTGTTGAATTGTTTGCTTTTAAACATTACTTTAAATTCTCACTTAAAAGGTATGCCAGTTTATCTTTGGATATTTAATGCCCCGGATATTTTTTTCTTATCCTTTTAAAATGCCAAATTTCATCAAGAAAATTAGTGTTTATGAAAATCTGTTAGCTCCTTTTGTCAACTGTTTTCTGTAGTTTACTGGGAAAAACTGCTACAACCTCATTACCAAGAAGCCGCTTCCTCTGTGATCTTCAATTGATGCTGACTTGCATAGTATTTAAATCGTTTGTACCATTTTAGGCTTGAAGTTGAAACTTGACTTCTTACCAGATGATCAATCTCTTTCGTCTTCTTCTTCAGATCTTCAAAGGTGTGTAGTACCTTCAGTAGCATCTACCTGGTTTCAAAGATTATGATGATCTACACTGCATGAGACAAATTTCTAGCTTTTCAAACATACCATATTATGCTTGAGTGACACAGTGAAGCTTTCCAAAACCAATAATCATAATATAGCACTGTGATAGATGTTTTCAAAACTAGAAAAAAGCCTATGCGTTATAGATGGAGACATACACATGACCAGGCTTATCTCTTGTGTTCACCCCTCTCAGTATACTTCCAATGTTCCTTCTAATGAATGGGATTTCCTAGACCTTTTGTGCTCACTAACCTTCTTCAAAGGCTTTTCCATTTCCTTAGAAGACCCTGAAATGACCCTATAAAGAGAACAGCTAAGCTACGATGGAAGAATACATCCTCCTACGTGGATTCACCTACAACTTAAAACACTTCCATTTTTGTACTATATACACTTGTTAGTTGAATTTCTATTTGGATAGTAAATTTTGGGTGAAAATTTCATACAATGTTATAGCAAATATCTGGATAGCAAGAGTTCAGATAGTGAGGGCTATCTGCTTTGCAGGAATATATGTGTTTAATAGTTTCTAATTTAAAATCCTAGAGTAAGAAACATTGCCCAACTCATTCCTCCTAGCTCTAGCCAGAATTAATTGCTGCCGGTTAAGAGCCCCTATTATTGCCTGTAAATGTTTAAAAAACAGAGGGGGAACATCTGCCAAATTTTTATCATATAAATAATTCCACTACAAGGGGGTGACTTCAGTCCACCAATGTGGCATTATTGAAAGCAGAGCTGGGAAGGGATGCTCACGATCAGCTCGGGAGCCATGCTGGTGCGGGCTGGCAAATAATCTGGATATGGGGTACAAATTGTGGAGAAAGAGCTAGCAGACGGGGGAAAGTTAACACAATATATAAAAAATGGAAAGAGAAGCACTGAAGAAAATTCTTGAAGAGATCAGGTGAATAATAGATGGAAGGATGAAGCCAGTACAGAAAAATAGAAAACTTCTGAGCCTTGACTAAAGGAGGTGAGGTTGGCTATAGATAGAGGAACATTTTTACGTATAGGAATGGGAAATTGTGATACTTAAGACTAAGACAGTTCAGAGTTTCCAATCCCCAATCAGGTGGCACTGGGCAGTCAAGATAGAAGAGCTCATGTGGGGAACAGTAGCAGAGGGTGATCAGGGGCAAGTACTAAATAAATATATGTGTATGTGTGCATGCAGATATTTGATGTTCCTATCTATCTTCCCCCACTACACTGGAGTTCCCCTAGAGAAATAAAAGCAACTTACTTATCTTTGTTTCCCTGACATATATCCTAGCTCTTTTAGTTTTCTTTTAACATTACCATTTGTTGATAGGTAGGCATAGGTAGACTGGATGATCAAATAAACATGGAAAAATACGCAGGTATTTCTGAAAGGATGTACTATTTTAAATATTATTTATTTCTCAATCTCATGCAAAACCCATTAACCTGAATTCAAATATCATATTTAAGGTATTTGTTGTTGTTGCAGACAAGAGAGCATTTATTTGGGGAAAAGTCACCTTAGTCCCAAGATAATAATTTTAAGTAAAGGTGCTGGTTATAAAAGAGATTATATACACATAGATGACATAAATACTGGAATCCCTCCCTGCTTTTTTATAGGATATGTAGAACAAAACTTTTAGCATAACAGTTGAATATTTTCAATGCTCTTGAGTCAGATAAACTACCTAAGCTTAGGTCTATCACTTAATATCTTTATTCACAGTTTATGTTTGCTTATTTCTGCAGTATGGATAATGCAAGTTTATCTAAAGTATCTTTGAGATTACAGTAAGATTTGCTATAAACGTTTTGCAAATATCAGTAAAGGTTGAATAAAACAGGCTTTAAGAGAAAAAGTTTGAGATTTCTAAGATTGTAGTAGGCAATATAACTTTATAGCAGTTTAAGTCATTGCTCCCTGCTGTGTTCCTTGGTGCTTTTATATTCTTTATTAATTCATCCATTCACTGATTCTTTGGTCCATATTTAAATGACTGTCACATGAGAGCATTGTTCTATGTGCTAGGAACATAGCAAAAAAATTAGGAAAGAGCTGCTGTCCTCGTGTGGCTTATATCCTATACTGTAGGAAAAAAGCTACAAGAACAAAATAGTAAATGGATATATATATATATATATATATATATATATATATATATAAAATATCAAGAAATGATAAATGCTATGAAGAAAAGCAAAGCAAGGCAAGGGGCCAGTGGGTGATGGGGCCACTATTTTAGATATGGTGGTCAGGGAAGACGCATCTAAGGAGGTGATATTTGGACAAAAAATATAAAAGGGAATGATTTAATCTCCTTTCTAAAGTACTTATGTATTTTTACGAATTTTTTTAAGTTGTATCAAAAATAGAAGTAGGGGATTCAGCAGCTCAGGTAAAACTATACTACTACACTTACCTTTGCTTTCTTAAATAGGATAAAACAAAGAAAATTTATTGGTGACTTGGGTGGCAGTTCACTATTATGATCCATTTAAATCAGAAGCTTTTCTTTCCTTTCCCCCACTGACAGCTGCTCCAATCACAACCTATCTGTTGACTGCTGCTAATTGCTATGATATGAAAATTCAGAGCTATGGTTAAAAGGACTCAGTGAAAACAGTTAAAATATTCTGACTGGTGGTTTTAAGGCTTGCCTACAGAAGAGGTTTTGCTTGTAGACTTACAAAAGTTCCTTCATTAGCTCTGAGAATTGTCTTATAAACCAACTCTGAGAAAAGGAACATATAAACACAAAAGGTGGTTTACATATGAGATCACAAAAGCTAATTATTTATTAAGTGCTTACTCTATTTCAGACGTTGTTCTAAGCACTTTATCTCAATTCCTCCTTCAAAAGCTAAGCACGCTCTCTCAGTTTTTCTGTCTATAAAATGGGGAGAAAAGTAGTACCTTCTTCGGAATTTTACTGATGAATTTATGATTCCCTACATATTATATTTAGCAGAGAAAGAATTAATTTTTTTTATCAGAAGGAAGATAGAATAACATATAAAGACTCTGAGACAGAAATGAACTTATTGTGCTCGAGGCAGAGGAAGAGACCAGTATGGCTTATTCAGTACGTATATCTAAATAGCAGTATGTGCTATTTGCCAGAATATTATTGGTTATCTGTCGTATCTGTTTTAACCTTTGTTAAAGTTAAAGTCAATGCCTGCAGCTGAACACATGCAATGAGGAACTCCCAAACAGCAAGATTTCAAATAAATTTCCTGACATGGAAACAGAAAACGTACCTCTGTTCTTACAGAGAAACATGAAATCCAAAATATGAATCTCCCTTTAAGAAGAGAAACAGCTTTAACTAATAGAAAACCGAAAAAAGCAATCACTTTTGTTTATTTCTATGCTGTGTGTAAAGACCTTCTTTTGAGGATGAGGGTAACTTGGGAGGACAGAGAGTACTGACAGCCCTATTTGCTAAAAAGTCAGATCAAGACCAGATAGGAAGTTAAAAAGAGAGAGAGCAAGAGGAAGAGAGAAAGAGACAGAGAGAAGCAGTATGATAACAGAAAGCACATATTTCCTTTCTAAATAGTCAATCTTTGAATAGATTTCAAGAAGAATAAAATATGTTTTAGAGAATTACAAGTTATAAAGCATGGATGGTTCAGGATATATTGACATTTCATGAATTATACTTGTAAATCATTTCAAACGTAACAACTTACACTGAAAACTCTGAGATTTCCCACTGAAGAGATCAGGATTTGTTCCCCTAAAGCTATAAAAAGCCAAATTAGTTTTTAGTTTTTGAGATAGTTATTACAACTTTATGTCTTCTTTTTGTACAATTTTAATTACTGAAATACAAATGCTTCTGAGAGTACTTAAAGCCAAACATGATGTGGAGTTTTGTTGACACTTCAACATAAGATAAAGGTGATTAACTAAATTTCCAACTGAGACTTTATACTTCCACTCCCTTCCTTGCAGGAATATTTTATTTTGTCCCTTACAACTTGATGGAAAAGGTATGATTTCAAGAACATTTATGTTGGTTGAGGATTTCTGCGTCTATGTTCATCACTGATATTGGCCTGTGGTGGAATATTACTCGGCCATAAAAAGGAATGAAATTGGGTCATTTGTAAAGATGTGGATGGACCTAGAGACTGTCATACAGAGTGAAGTAAGTTGGAAAGAGAAAAACAAATATCATATATTAACACATATATGTGGACTCTGAAAAAAGTTGGAAAGAGAAAAACAAATATCATATATTAACACATATATGTGGACTCTGAAAAAGCTGGTATAGACAATCTTACTTACAAAGCAGAAATAGAGACACAGGCGTAGAGATAGATAGATAAATAGATATGGTATCCATATCCAACATATGGATACCAAGGGGGAAAGGGGTGGGTGGGATGAACTGGGAGATTGGGATTGACATTTATATACTATTGATACTATGTATAAAATAGATAATTAGTGAGAACCTACTGTACAGCACAGGGAACTCTACTCAGTGCTCTGTGGTGACCTAAATGAGAAGGAAATCCAAAGAAGAGGGGATATATGAATACGTATAGTTGATTCACTTTGCTGTACAATCACACAACATTGTGAAGCAAGTATACTCCAATAAAAATTTTTTAAAAAAAGAACATTTATGTTTGGAACTTTGAAACATTTAGGAACTTGTATCAGTCTCTATCTGTAAAACAAGGAAGTTGAACTACATCACCTGCCTGAAATATTTCATAAAATGTCAAGCACTATTCCAATAATCTTTATTATTTATTACCATTGTTACCTAAGTTAACAAACTGTAAGATTCTAGAATTGTGCTATAATGCTCTTTGGAAAAATTAATAAATTTTAAATCCCCAAATATGAAATTATATTCCATATAATATTAACATTAAATGTATTTTGTTGTATTCTAGTTATTAGATATAACAATCTGTTTATCAGATATTTAATTATTTAAAATGCCTTAGTCACAAGTCACACTTTAATAATAACCCGGTTTGCTCTGTATCTCTTTTTCTGTCTTTCTCTGTTTCTGTCTCTCTCTTTCCACACACACATATAAATATATTCCTTCCCTATTTTTAGAAAAATTAGTAAATCAAGTCTTTAATATTCTACTAGGTATGTCCTATGTTTCAGTGACAGTCTATATTTAGAAAATTCTCTGATTTTTATGATAAACTAATTTCCACAAATGTTGGCATATGTGGCTGAAATACACATTAAATAATTGAGAAAGAAATTTTAATTTTTCTTCATTTACTTTTATTCCCTCTGTATTTCTCAGTTTATGCTACTGTCACATTTTACATAAGATCTTACTTTCAGTTTTCTTATTTTAGTCAATAAGCCAATAGCATGTGCAGAATACGTCTAGACTATAAAATTATTTTCTTATAGTAATAATTTCTTCCAAACTGTTTTTATTCATTAAATATGCTGTCTGATAGAGATATTTTGGACTCAAAAAATCGTAACTAAAATCTCATCAGGAAACAACAAGAATATTCATGAATTATCTTTGTACTTCTATGTTAATTACAGAACTAAATATTTTAAGCCATGCTTTATAACTCAGAGATATTTCCCAATTAGAAAACTGACTAAGCATAGCTTCTTGATGTTAAAGTTAAACACATTTGTAACATACAAATACAGTTTTATTCATGAAGGCTTTATAATATCCTATCATCGTGTTATAGACATTTGCCTAACAACATTTGAATTAAGCTCTTTGCCGAAATGACTCTTGCTGGCATAAGCCATTGGTTTATGTCAACACTCCCAGGTCATTACAGAGTCATTCTGGTCCAATGTTTATGATTCGAAGTAATAGGAAGTTTTTTCAACCTGCCACAGTGCCCCAAATCCTCCAATTTGGTTTTCATCCCCTAAGAACAGCTGTAGAAGAGTTCAACAAGAATAAAATACTTTCAGAAGAGGAAGGTGAAGTCAACGTAGTAGGCCTTGCCAGCATCCCTCCCCACATCCAGTTAGTAATGACACCTGGTCGTGGGGATGGGACTGCAAAAACCTGGGCTCTAAATTAGTTAAAGCTGGTGGATGCAATTTCAATGCATCAGTTTGAATTTGGGCACAAGTTTACATGTGAAATGTGAAAGTGAGGTAGCAATATATTACAAAGGGATCAGTGGGTTAGTTATGCCTGGGAAACCCAATCCCTTAATGACTAGAGCCAGGTCCCTTGCTCCCCTAGGGAGTGACTCATAGGCCATCATTCAGGGCAGCCTGAAGAAACACACCCAGTCTCTGACTCTGCCACTGGAGCTGCTGAATGTTCGCCTCTCGATTGCTATTCTTCCCAACAGCACACAATGAAAACCTCAGTGTCCTTGGAAATCCAAGGGATACATGTCAGATAATGCCCGCTCCTTTTCTACACTGTCAGTCTGCACTTTGCCCCACCTGCCTAAACTGTGATCCTTTAATCTGCTTTTTGACTAGCCTTCCTCGCCTCTCCCTTCTTGCCAGTGGGTCTATGGAAAATGAGATTGGTATTCAAGTCAACTTTTCTATTCATATCTTGTCAGTCTGCATTATCTGGGTAAAAACTCACTCTTTCAGAGCAAAATCAAAGGCCCTGAACCTGGTTCTAATTCTTGACCCAGAGAATTAGTGTTTAATCAGATTAGGAACTAAATAATCCAGGAATCATTTAGCTCAAGTTACTTGCTCTGATTTTACTTCAGTGAATAGAGTACTATAGTGACTGTAGCCAACTGGGTATGATGGGCTGAGAGAGGGAGAAGAGACGTTAAAGGCCCAAATTGTCATGTCCTCTCATGGAAAACAGTATAAGCAACATGCAGCCTTTAATTACGGATGGCAAAGAAGGCAGTCTGAGGACAACAGTAGACATTCGTTCAAATACTTTTCAGCATTTACTGCAGACCACCGTTCAGTTTGGGACATCCAGAAATCAAAGAAAGACCCGATCTCACGGAGCTCAAGGTGCAGGGTGGGTGACAGAGATGAAAATGAACAATTAATATAACACACAATTGTATGCCTGGGGATTAGAAGAGGAAAGTGGTGGATATAAAGCCATGGATCAGGGCAAGGGGAGACAGATCTGGGTGAGCTTCCTAAAGAAGTTCATGCCAGAGTTTTTAAAAATTGCCAACTGAGGCACGTTGAGTGAGGGAGGAAACATTCGCCAAGGCCACAGAGAGACAGACCATGGCATGTTGACATGGTTAGGAATAGGAATGGCTAAGGTGTAAAGGGTGTGTGTGTGTCTGTGTGTGGGTGTGTGTACGTATTTGGGGTAGGACATGAGATGAAACAGGAAAGGTAGGTCTGATGTTTCAAAAAAGATGTTAGGCAGAGCTTTCCTGGTGGCGCAGTGGTTGAGAGTCCGCCTGCCGATGCAGGGGACACGGGTTCGTGCCCTGGTCCGGGAGGATCCCATGTGCCGCGGAGCGTCTGGGACCGTGAGCCATGGCCGCTGAGCCTGTGCGTCCGGAGCCTGTGCTCCGCAACGGGAGAGACCACAACAGTGAGAGGCCCGCGTACCGCAAAAACAAACAAACAAACAAACAAAGATGTTAGGCAACCTTTTTTAGATATAACACCTAAAACACAAGCAATCAAAACAAAAATAAATTGGAATTTTTCAAAATTGAAAAACTTTTGCATGTCAAAGGACACTATATTTAATTTTTTTTTTTTTTTTTTTTTTTTGAGGTACGCGGGCCTCTCACTGTTGTGGCCTCTCCCGTTGCGGAGCACAGGCTCCGGACGCGCAGGCTCAGCGGCCATGGCTCACGGGCCCAGCTGCTCCGCGGCATGTGGGAACTTCCTGGACCGGGGCACGAACCCGTGTCCCCTGCATCGGCAGGCGGACTCTCAACCACTGCGCCACCAGGGAAGTCCCAAAGGACACTATAAAGAAAGTGAAAAGACAATCCACAGAGTGGGAGGAAACGTTTGCAAAGTATATCTGTCAAGACTTTAGCATTCACAAAAGAAAACTAACCCAACGAAAGTTTGGGCAATTACCACATTTAAATATTGGCTTGAATGTTTAGAAAGTGGAGCTCTCGTATCTTGCTGATGAGAATGTAAAACTGTGGAAAACAGTCTGACAGTTACTCCAAAATTTAAACGTGGTGTTACTATATGAGCCAGCAATTCCACTCCTAGGTATTTATACAAGTGTTGAAAGCATGTATTCACACAAAAACATACATAAATGTGCATAGAACTGTTTTCATAATAGCCAAAAGTGTAAGTAAGTTAAATGTCCATCAACTGATAAGTGGGTAAACAAAATGTAGGATACCCATACAACCATACAATGGAACACTATTCAGCCATATAAAGGAAGGAAGTACTGATACCTGCTACAACACAGATGAACCTTGAAAACATTAGGCTGAGTAAAAGAATAAAGACAGAAAAGGTCACATATTGTACAATTCAATTTATAGGAAATGTCCAGAATAGGCAAATCCATAGAGACAGAAAGTAGATTATGGTTACCAAGGGCCAAGAGAGGGAGGAGAAGAAAGTGACTGCCAATAGGTATGGAATTTCTTTCGGGAATGATGGAAATGTTCTGGAATTAGCAGTGATGGTTGCATAGTTTTTTGAATGTATTTAAAAAAACACTGAATTGTTCACTTTAAAAGAGTGAATTTTATGGCATGCGTATTTTATTTTGATTAAAAAAAATTTAATGTGTTGCCAAAGGAAATGCAAACTCTACAGACATAACACAGTAGGCCTGAGTCTCAATTATAAGGTACAAGTCTCCAAAACCCAATTTTATCTTTCTTTGCTTTTCCCATGATCAGCCTTTGTACTATAAATGCATTCCTTCCGACCAACAAGTTATGTAGGAATCAGTAAAAATCTAATTCGTTATGATAAGTATTGTAAATTTTTTCTTTTTTATAAGAAGACTGAGTAATATCCAGAAAATAAGATATACATTAATTCCAATACACTGCAGAAGGGGAAAGAGCACAGAAACTCTGATGTTGCACGTAGAAAGTGTTAAATATCAAGTAGACATGAATTAAAGACCCAGGAGGTGACTTTGAGTAGTGCTACTCCCCACTATGATTCATGGATCTCTGCAGTCGATGAAATGTTAGTTACCAGTCTGCAGTGAGACAGGAGGTTGTACCAGAATGTAAAACATTAATTCATTATGATAAGCATGGCAAGTTTCTTAAATATACATGGCAAGATCTTAAGTGTCAGCTTTTCTTCAATAATATTTATAAAAGTGGAGATCCAACTGGAAGAAGATCCAACTACATGAAGAAATACAGCAAAAACAGATTCTTAAAACAGTATATGCACAGCTCAAATTTTGAAGCTGTTAATTTATCGTGTTAGCCCACATTTTCCCTTGATACCCTCCCATATTTGCTTCCCAATTCCTCAACACATGACTTGGTTTTATAAATTCCCAAGTCCAAAACATGTTATCACTTATTTTATTGAAAAAAAGAAAAACTAATGTGTGGGGAGTTGGGTGGAAGGAGAGTAGATGTACATACACACACACACCCCCTATCCTAAGAGATAAATGTAACAAATGGTGCCAAAAGCATACCATTAAATATATTTACGTAGTGTTTCCCATCACAAATTACAAAGAATAAAAAATCTGTCAAAATGGGATTTATAGAATTTCCTTCTGCAATTCTCACAAATAACTTCCAAGCCATCGCTTATTACATTTTACTTTTACTAAAAAGCTAATACGATATCTGTTTAAAGTAATTTTATAATTTATTTCTAAGACACATCTAAGACTCTGTAATTGTAATGAATTCATAAAGAAGAATGTATTTGTATAAGTGTTTCCATGACAAATTAATCTATGGTAGCAAAAATTTTAATTGTGAAAAACATTTGAAGCAATTTTTCAAATATTTCATTTCAATCAACAAATGGCAAACATCCAACCATATTTGCATAAGTTAATTTTAAAATATTTTGTTGATATTATACAATTAGAATATACTACTCTTTTTTGTCACTGGATGAAATGTTTGTTTACTTGAGGATTAAAGTTAAAGTGAACTTAAATATTTATAAAGTAGGGCAAACAATATTGGAGTAGTAGTTCATAAACAAATAACGAGTAGGTCTTGAACAAGACAGTCATTTATTGTACTTCTGTGATTCTGGGCAACTCACCAACACTGAATCACTGCGGTATGCAAATAGAGCAACTCCAAAGTCTAAGAAATGTTTACAGTGAACCTTAGCTCCTCTTAGCACTTCATACTTTTCCCTTCTTAACTACATTTTTAAAACTAGCTGGTCACCCCTTAACAAAACTAGCTTCTGGAGATCAGAGAAGAATTATTTTTTCTGAGTCCTTAGAAAAAGTTGCTGAGAAAAAGCTACACGTTTTTGTAGTAGAAATGTTCCTAATGTATTTTACTGTGGTCCAATCACTTTGGTTGAATGCTTCAAAACTGATCAAAATTAAAGTGCCACTAGCTCTTCACACCTTGATGACACAGCTGGACGAACTCAACAGCAGTGACCTGCACTTATATTGAATCATGCTGGTTCTCTCCCATGCAGGAAAGATGGGGTCTTGAGAGAACGAGCCATAATCAAGGAGTAATTCTTAAAACCCAGCAGTCTTAACCCTATCCATCAGGAAAACAAAACACGCCCGGAGAAACTTCTGCCTGTGCGACGATTTTCTTCTTTTCTCTTTTAATTCCATGAATGAGCATATTTTCCTTTTTCAAAGTATCTAATGTTAAATCGAGCTTCTGTCTGTTGTAATAGATGGTCTGGTCAGAGACGACCGAAAAGGGTTGTGAAAAAAATTCACTGACTTAGCCCAAAGAACCTATTCCACAACACTTGGATACCCAGGACCCTAGCGTGAAGTAGTTTTTTCCAGTGAGGCTTCGACATTACCCCACTATAACGCCAAACTAAAAGCAAATACTTGAAGAAGCCAATTTTATTTTGAGGAATGAACAGCTGTTCTCATTCAACAGTATTTCTTACAAATCTTCAACAAGGTGCCTGGCATTGTGTTAAGAACAGTAAAGGCAAGTAATATATAATTACTGAGCTTAAACCATTCAATCTAGTGGGGGAAACAGAGGAAGCAGAATGTATAAAGGCCAAGAAATATAAAACAGAATGGCAATTCAAGAACCAAGAAGCTCGTGGCTAAATCACAGGGCAGATATAGGGGAATGGCCACGGATGGGGCTAAGAAGAGAGACAGAATTCACAGTGTAGCCAATATCTATTAAGAACTAACTATATGCCAACAGTGCACAAGGGTTCCCTTTTCTCCATATCCTTGCCAACATTTGTTACTTCTTGTCTTTTTTGATAATAGCTTGGTGAAGACACATAGAACACAATATGGATGTTCTTCAAAGAATTAAAAATAGACTCACCAAATGATCCAGCAATTCCACTACTGAGTATCTATCTGAAGAAAGTGAAAACACTAACTCAAAAAGATATATGCACCCCTATGTTCACTGCAGCATTATTTACAATAGCCAAGATATGGAAACAACCTATCAATGGATGAACGTATAAAGATGTGGAATACACACAATGGAATACTACTCTGTCACAAAAAAAGAATGAAATTTTGGACTATAGGGGTGGAATTTGAGGGTATCATGCTAAGTGAAATAAATCAGAGAAAGACAAATACTGCATGATTTCACTTATAAGTAGAATCTAAAAAACAAAACAAAATAAAACAAAACCCAAACTCATAGATACAGAGAACAGACTGGTGGATGCCAGAAGGGAGGGGAATGGGGGGGCACGTGGAATGGATGCAGAGGATTAAGAGGTACACACTCCCAGCTATAAAATAAGTAAGTCATGGGAATATAAACTACAGCATGGGGAATATAGTCAATAACATTGTATTAACTTTGTATGGTGACAGATGGTATCTAGACTTATTGTGGTGATTATCCCACAACATATATTGTACCAATGTCAAACCACTATGTTGTACACCTGAAACTAATATAATATTGTATGTCAATTGCACCTGAATAAAAAATTAACTATATGTCAGCTGCTGTGGTAAATATGTTACATACTTTTTTCTCATTTAGTCCTTACAAAACAAGTCTGTAAAGCAGATCTTATTTTGATCACCCCATTATAGATGAGGAGGCTTAGATATAAAGAAGGTACGTAAACTGATACCTACACTGCCCAGCTAATAAGCAGGAGAACTGTGATTTGATTGCAGCTCCCAGATTGCAGATGTACGCCTAATATAAAGGGTCTTGTGTAGAAAAACAAGTTTCACTTTTTCCTTGTAGATGAAAAGGTGTCATGGATGAGTCTTAGAAAGATAAGTAGCACAATTAGTTTGACTCCAGAGAATGGTGACCCTGACCCCAAAGTTGAGCATAAACTACAGGGGACAGACCATGGAGCAGGCAGAAACCCAGGGGGCCAAAGTGGTAATCCAGGCTGGAGATGACGAAGTTACGAATTTTGGCAGCAGAAATGAAAAGAAGCAATGGCTCTACTGGAGCACTGATTCAATTAGATATATTTAAATTTCTAAATAATGACTCTGAAATGCGAAACATGCTCTTGATAATCCCGAGTCATTCAATGTCCTGGTCTGAAAGGGTGACAGGTGGTCAGGAATCCTGTTACGGTACTATTCCTGCTCAGACCTTTTCTTTTCTCCTATTACTTTCTTCCTTTTTTATCTTTTATTCTTGGCTCTGAAACAAAATTGTCACGCTTTTGATATGTGAATCTCAGAAAGCAGGCTGACCGACACTGAACTGTAACATCTCCCCTACAATCAGAGGCCGGCACGGTTGTGTTAACGTTTCCCTACGCGGCCTTTCAGACACATCCAAGAGAACAGCTGTGCCTCCTTTGCTTATTACGTTTATTTTTAATTTTTAACGTGGGATTTTTTTAATCCAAAAGAGGAGTTCACTAGATCAGAGCAAAAATAAGCAAATAATAAACATGTCATCATAACCTTACCCCTTATTATTATGAAACGAATGAGGCTACTCTACAAACATCAGTGCTCCTTCTACCTCCCAAATTCAAAAGGGGCCCAAACTACTCATATCAGGACACTATCTTATGATTCACAGCTTGCACTTTGACCCCTTAGCACTTTAACACTTTAAAGAATGCTACCTGAGAGAACACAAACACAATACACACTTTACTACAATGTAGTTTGCTTATATTTCTCTAGGAGCTCTGAATACCCAGGATAATTAACGGTGGAGACAGTGATTTAAATGGAGGGAAAAAACATGCTCCTACATTTTGAGAGTCTTTGTATCTGAGCTGTTTATGGTTTCCAGAGATTTAGAAGATCGCTTTGAAGAAGTTCTAAAATTTAAGTAACTAACCTAAAGAACTGTTGTTAGTAGAGAGACCCTTGGCCTAACACTCGGCATCAAAAAGACCTGAATTGGACATGGGAGTTTGTTATCGCTGCTTGACTTGCTTCTCCTGTGTAAGAACCTCCCGTCCCTTAACCAGGCCATTTCACCTTCCCCACCTCAGTAAGGCACTCAACTCATATTAATCAGAGTTTCTCATCCCTCCCTCAGGATGGAAATGTATCCAGGGGTATGCACACGGCGAGAATGGCCAAATGTAACCCTTCTGAAGAAATTATAAACATTAGGGGGAAGAGAATCATGGTCTTTTCTTTGGAAATGTTAACTACGAGGCCTGGGACTGGCAGTTGACCATCTTTGTTGCCACCTGTTACTCAAAAATCATGCCAAAATAAGAAGTTAGTAAAGGTAAGAGAGACACACATACATCTAGAATCCTAGGCTACCACACGAAGCCCTGGATGTACTGTTTGAATCGACCCTACATCCTTTGTCCTTCCATTCCTTTTTCAATTAAGCTAATGTGAATTGAATTTCTGCCACTTGCAGCTGAGAAAGTCCTGATTCCCAAAGCAAGAACAGCAATAAATTAATTTTCTCTTTGAAAACACAAAATAATAGAATATTGGTTAAAAACAGCTACATTATATAATGAAATAAACTCAACTTTTGCTTATCAGGAGATTAACTTAAGAACTAACTGGTTCTCAAGGAATTATGAGCTGGTACTTATAATTCCTTTGGCACTGAGTAACCAACTTCGGAGAACCTTGAGGGACAAAACCAAAGAGGATTCTTTTTAGAAGAACCATTTATAAAGAAAGCCAATGACAAAGACTAAAAGAGACTTTCTCGAAAGTATAAAAACAGTAGGGATCTGTAGATTTCAACAACATTTAAAACAATGTGGGGAGCTGCATTTAGCAGGGCACATTTTCAACTGAGCACAGTGGAAAACACGAGTGAATATATTTCATGAATTATGCATTATATCAGAACCTCACTTGGTAAGCATTCTGACCTCTGCTATTTCTGTGCTGGTGTCTGTTGTACTCCCAATTAATCAGGAAAGAAATGAGCATGGTAGATAAAAGATAATGCTAGAATTAAAGACAGGAAGTTGAAAACCCTTATAGTGATTTAACATTCAAAAGCATGAAATTAGTTTTGAAATTAAAATGAAATCAAAGAGCAGGAGCAAGAAGTAACCTCTTTCTGGTTCAAGCTATAATTTTTAAGAGGACATAAAATTGCTCTCTATATTTTTATTCTCCACAAGTAGTTCGAATGTGAATGAACTAAATATATCATAAAAATATAGAGAACAGTGAGTCGATCAATGTAGGCCCGCAATGAAACTGAATATAGCACATTAAAAAATAATCTGGTGGTTAGATATAGGAGAACACTTCTATAAAGGACACTTCATTGTTGAAATCACTGTAGGCAGATATTTTCATCATAAATGGGAAACTGAAATGATTATATGGGTATGTGTATGAATTTTCCTAAAAATTAAAATAATGTAATGATTTCTATGGTAAAGTATTATATATTGATTATAAATTAATTTATTTTACAAAATAGTCACTATTTTATAAAATAGAAAGTTCCAAGCAGAGAAATAATTAAAATGGCACTAACTCCTAAAAATCCTGTAAACCTCTCACGATGTCCCTCGTTCTGGCCCACGACCTTCCTGACTTGATTCCCTACTGCTTTCCTCCTCTCACTCTGCTCCAGCCCCACTGGCTTTCTTAATGCTCCAGGCCTGCTCCAACCTTGCATGAGCTGTTCCATATGCCTTGAATGCTCTTTGGCCTGATATTCACATGGCTCACTCGTCCTTCAAGACTTTGTTCAATTTTCTCAAGAAGGCCTACCTTGACCACTCTATTTTAAATTGCCCTAAAATACCTGCCAGCTCCCCTTACCCCGCTCTACTTCATTTTCTCTTTCCTTTTACCACCTTTTGGCAAACTATACACTTTAATTTTTACTATGTTTTTGTCTAGACTCTATCTGGACTACTCGTTCCAGAAAAATGACTCCCGGCTTTGCTACTGGGTTAAACTGTTAGTGAAAGGGTGATGTCTTTTCCCTAGGAAGTACCCCAGTTCCTCATCTAAATGCACTTCACAATAGTGGTTGTCATTTTCCTTCCAACACACTAGAAGGACATTCTTCTATTAGTAAGACTGGTTCACCTCGGGAATGCTGCTTGGAAAGGTGAGAGATGGAGGGAGACATGTGGATAAACTGAACTCCTGACAGAGGATGTCGACAAAGATGGTACATTCTCACCAAATATTATACTTATCAGCAGTCATAATCAAAATTCCTCTAAACCTGTTATAATTCCAAATATGCCAAAACAACTGACTTACCACAGTTGGTATCCCAAGCTCTAAAAAGTCAATGGCATTGATGATGACCACTGGCCGTGCACACATCTCCTCTCTACTTTTATTTTATAAGCAACACAAAGGAATTGTGATAGATGACATCATCTAAATTTATTCTTCTACAGACCCTCATATACAAATGCCTTCACCTTTAAAGAAAATTTTATGTTGTAGCAAACAATAAAAATGGTATAAGCATTTTTACAGAGCAATTAAAATCAAAATAGTCTGTGTATATTTCCACAGAAATGTAAATGTAAAATATATTTTGAGGTTTTTTCTGTATGGACATCTTCATAAAACATTCAGATCCAAGTGAAAAATATAAATCAAGAAAAATAAATGTGATTGGCAAATTTCAGGGTGATTCAAGAGTTGATGTGTATTAATAACAAGAGTGATAATAGACAACATTCCCTGAGTGCACACAAGAGTAACCAGCACATATGCAGTGGGTGCTGTCATGTATTAGCTCATACAATTTTCACAGCAACCCTATGTCATAGACACTATTATTGTACCCACTGTACAGTCGAGAAAACTGAGGAATAGAGAAGTGCAGTTATTTGAAAAAAGTAAATGCCAGAGCTGGAGGTCAAAACCAGGAAATCTGATCCTAGCTCTAGGGCTCTTAACCATTGCACCATTATACCATATCGTCTCCTACAGGCAGTAGGTCTTTTGTAAGAAAAATATGCAGATAGGGAGTTCCCTAGTGGTCTAGTGGTTCGGATTCAGTGTTTTCACTGCTGTGGCTCGGGTTCAATCCCTGGTCAGGGATCCACCAAGCTGCATACGTGGCCAAAAAAAAAAGAAAAATACGCAAATAAACAAAGGAAAACACAGGCAGATTACTTCTGAAGGGAAAACGTGTAGATTCAGAGAGAATATTAATGAAGCAAAGATACTAATGTTTCTTTACATTATTAGCAGATATGTTACATAACAATACAGTAAGTCCCCTACATATGAACGAGTTCCGTCCCGAGAGCAAATGCGGGAGTCCAGTTTGTTTGTAAGTCCAACACAGTTAGCCTAGGTATCCAGCTAACACAATTGGCGATACAGTACTGTACTGTAACAGGTTTATAATACTTTTCACACAGATAATACATAAAAAACAAACACTAAAAATATAGAAAACACTTCTAATCTTACAGTACAGTACCTTGAAAAGTACGGTAGTCCAGTACAATAGCTGGCATACAGGGGCTGGCATCGAGTGAACAGACAAGAAGAGTTACTGACTGGAGGAGGGAGAGGAGGTGGGAGATGGTAGAGCTGAAGGATCCTCAGCAATAGGAGACGGAGGGCAAGCTGCAATTTTGTTCATGCCCGACACTGATGGCACAGGTTCTGGTTCCTTTCTGGATTCCATTCTATCTACCCTCTTGAAAAAACGATCCAGTGATGTCTGGGTAGTACTGTACCAGCTACATCACTGCTGCTTTTACCCTTGCTTCCAGATGTCCTGGGCTTGAAATAAAGATACTGTACTTACTGTACTCTATATAGTATTGTAAAGTACACAAAAGCACAACCACTTGTAGAGGGTGCGTGCAGGTGACAATGTACGCCAGACATATGAATTAACTTACGTGACTGGACATACGAACGCATGTTCACATCTTTGAAAGTTCGCAACTTGAAGGTTCGGATGTAGGGGACTTACTGTACATTAACAGTCAACCAAACAATATTATGACAATGCATTGCTCTATTGGGGGGGGGAAATTTCTATGAAATAAAAAAAATTTAAAAATTATTTCCAAGGTTGCCTTCCTCTTTTGTCTTTTATTACTTTTATTCTTTTCCTAAAGGTCTGTTATTCACTTAGAGATGATAAATGCGTTTTTGTTTTTACCTAGAAAATTTCCTTTATATTTCAGGGGGCCATTCTGCTAGCAGGAATTATGGAAAAAACACAAGATTTGAAGTTAAAGGATGTGGATTATATTTCTAATTCTTTTACCTTGTATCGTGTGCGTTTTATCCAACCACAATACATACTGTCTTATGGCTTCTTTTGCACTACATCAGCAGAGATGAGTAAATGTGACAGAGCCCTTATGGCCCCAAAACGCCTAAGACATTTACCATCTGGTCCTTTACAGAAAAAGTCTACCCACTAATGAAGATAGCCCACAGGTAAAACACTTAGAGCGTCTGGCCCATGGGGATCATCACTCAGTACATGTGAGCTCAGCATGGGGGGCAGAGGGTGGCTGATGTCAGCGGAGGGCACCAGGTGCTCTGAAAACAGAAAGGAAACATCCCTGCACCCAAGGACAAACCCAGGATGCAGCACATGTATCAGCAGGGATTTCTAAAGCTTTTTTTCTCTTTTTCGGTACAACACCTTCTTTCAAATAAAATATTACATTGAAACTCAATACACAAAATGAATAAAAACTATGCCATTCTCGCTGGGAATGGGGATGGCCAAGCTAGGATTCAGGCATCCCGGCTCACAGTCTTTGGCCCTTTCCTTGTGTCACATAGTGTTCCTTCATATAATAATGTTCTGTTATTGTTCAATTTTTATTTGCATAATAAAGGTAAATCAAGTTGTATAAAGAGGTGCTCTAACAAATCTGTTTTCCAAGTAATAATCTAGGGCCTTCTCAACAAAATGTGAACCTCAAAACCTCAAGCACGAGAGATATTTGGTAGCTCCCAATTAGAGAGTTGGTTATTTCACAATGGTAGCATAAATCATCATTCTAGAATACAACCCTTGTCACGGAAGCTGAAGGCAACTTCTAACCTCATTTCAAACAAACTCTGGGGTCGAATCTGGGGTCTGCCTTTGGTTGGGGGGAAAGCCTGCGTGTGAAGGAGAGGCTGCACCCTCATTTCCTCTTCTACCTCATCACTCTTACTTCACTGCTCACCTAACATCCTTTCAAAGCAGTCTTAATGCCATTTAGAAGTGGGAAAACATTCTGCTTTGTACTGAGTAACATCTAGGTTTGCTCGGTTAATCTGTACCTTTCCCAGCACCGCCACCCCCCAACCTCAGCATTCACCTCCAACTTCTGCTTCTCACCTGCTCCTGCTACAAACACTATTGTTGGTCACAGGCCCACTGCCAGAGGACCCTCCTCAGTACAGACACTTCATTTCATTAACTGAGGGAGAAAAAAGAATATGCTAAAAAAAAAAAAAAAAACCAATCGAACTGTCAGATCTATTATATTTTTTCTTTGAAACATGAATTATCAACTCAGAACATTTAATATGGGAAAGATGTATTTAAATCCACTGGTCCTTCTCTCAACAAATAAAATTGTTCACAAAGCTCTGTTTTTGTAAACTGTAATTCCAAAGGCCATTTTACATAAAATTGATTATTTTCAACATATAATTTGAAGAGGTAAAATGAATCCTAGACTTGAAGAAATTTCGTTCCTGTCACGTGAAGTACTATAGACTTGTGTTACTAAATCTTATGCATTATTAATCAACACTTCCAGTTGTCAAAAGCCATAAGCAAGTAAAAACAGTTGTCAAGGATGACAGGAGAGAAGAGAGAAAGAAAAAAGAAAGAGAGAGAGAAAGAAAGAATGAGAGTTACAAACACAGAGTGATTTCATAATTATCACCAAGAAAGTACTTGTGGAAAGAAGTAGATGCTCAGTAAATTCTCAGCTGATAAAATATTACCTATTTTGCCCTAAATCCTAAATGAAAGGGCATATCCAATTAGCATCATTGTAGCACAAGGCAGCAGAATCACGGGATACGCTAAAATGTTAGTTTTCATAACCATTCCCACTTCTCCCCTTCTGAGGAGGATTTCTGCTATCTTGCCTTTGTGGGCTAATCAGAGGTAAAGGGTACAAACAAATATTTGCAGAAATCTAAGTCTATGGCAAGGAGATCCTGAAAGCAGACGTGGGCAATGGGAGAGAAGGCAATGTCTGTGGGGAGAGTAGGGCAAAGAAGTGAGGAACAGGGAAGAGAAGAGTCCCAGAAAATGATGAGGAGAGGTTTGAGCACCTATGTACAGTCTCAGAGAGAGGATTTTATGTGATGTGCAATATGACTGCATCATTACATTTCAATAATAGTCACTATCGCTCCAAGCCCTGCGGCCCGAGAGACAATTTCCTGACAAAGAGGAACTTCGCTCAGCTTCTCAACCTCACTCCAGACCACAAGAGGTCGCCACTCAAACTGCCTCAAACTTGGAAATAAGAGAAAAGAACCTTAACCAGGCACAGGGACCCCCTGCAAAACTTCAACAACTGGGACATGAAACACTGAAGATGAGCAACTATTCCTTATCAAGAGCTTGGCTGGGGCTTCCCTGGTGGCGCAGTGGTTGAGAATCTGCCTGCTAATGCAGGGGACACGGGTTTGAGCCCTGGTCTGGGAAGATCCCACGTGCCGCGGAGCAACTATGACCATGAGCCACAACTACTGAGCCTGCACGTCTGGAGCCTGTGCTCCGCAACAAGAGAGGCGCCGCAATGAAGAGTGGCCCCCGCTTGCCACAACTAGAGAAAGCCCTCGCACAGAAATGAAGACCCAACACAGCAAAAATAAATAAATTTTAAAAAAAAAGAAGAGTTTGGCTGATTTTTAAATTGGGCTAACCAGCCAATCCACAGAAGTGCCCAGAGTATAAAAATAAAGGATTCACCCTGATTCCCCCTGCCCAAGGCTACTGAGGAACCCATTTATCTTCAGGGAGGTGGTCTCTCAAATATTCCCCCAGCATGTTGCCGAAGGGGAATGGCTGCAGCTGCTGCTTAATGCATTTTTTTGGTCAGGAAAATAAGTTTCCTCATTGAAAGGGTAAATGGAAGAAGAAAAGGCTCTGCAAACTGTCATATTTCACAAGCAAAAGGCCTTTTAAAATTCCCTGGGAGTTTGATTTTCTCTTATAGACCAAAAGAGCTTTAATTGCCCTACTTCAGGATGGGCAAGACAGGCCCTGTTTCTACAGTCCAGACCTAGACAAAAAGTTTAATTCTCTGAGAGGCCACTCCTCTATTAAATAGCTTTTCTTCTGGATATAAAGTTGGCCAATCACCAGTCTGAAAATATGCTGCCTTTAGTGGAATGTGGTTTTCTTTAGTCAAGAGAAAGTCACTTTTCAGCTTGTCCTTCTAGCTCCTTGGCAAAGGAGTGGTTAGCCTGCTTCTTTATCTTTTTCTCTGGCTCCACTTCAATGCCATCAGCTATACAGAAGGCTTTTGGATAGACACCAATCTTAAATTATTTCTTCTGGAAGATCTTAGGGAAACAAGAGCCTGTAAAGTAATAAGTTTCAAGAAAATTTTATGATATATTTTAGCTAGTTACATTAATTTTGTAAGGAATCTTTAGGAAGCCCACAGGTTGGACTTTAAGCTATGGAAAAAACTGGGAGCAACGTAAATTACCTTGGGAATATACAGGCTACTAGAAATACCAACTATTCAAAGAATCCATCCACTTAAACATTAAGATTAATACACTCATATAAAAGAAAAAGACATTTTGGATATTTTCTCATTTGTTAAATGGCTGTTGACAACTGTAAAAAGATCCGTGATCCAATTCATTTATTTACCTCTTTCACCATGCCAGGCTCTAGTGATGAAAAGATAAACAATATATTGTATCTGCTCTCCAAAAGATTAAGAAACTAGCAGAAGAGCAAGCATCCTATAATAACAGTGTAATATATGCCACACTTGTGATGTGAATAAAGAAAGAAAAGGAAGGCAGAGGAGGAAGTAAATAATCTGGCCAGGAGACGAAAGAAAGATGCAGGAAGACTTCACTTGAGGGGAAATTTGAGCTGAGCTTTGAGAGTAATCAGAATTTGCTAGGCAGTTAAGTGATGAGGGGGCATTTCAGACTGAAAGTCTATATCACATTTGAGGAAAGGCAGAGAGCTCAGTGAGCACAGGAAGCAAGGTGAAAGGGTAGGAGAAGTGGCTCACAAGCTAGGTTTCTGTAAGGCCTTGGATACCATACAAAAATTTTAAAGTTTCTTTGAGGCTCTGAGGAGATGTTCAAGATTTCTAAGCAAGGAAAAACCCACAAGCAAAACTACTGGCTAGAAAGATTACCACTGCGACAAATGATAATTGAAATAAACATTATACAACATAGTGCTTAAAAAATATTTTCTTACACCTAGATTTTAGTTAATCAGTTCTAGGGTGGGAACAGAGAAGAAATCCTAAGCAATTACTTCATATTTTCCATTTTCTGAGTGTGTTTATGCTGACAACAAAATACTTTTTTTTGAATTTTTGAACTTTATTTATTTTTTTATACAGCAGGCTCTCATTAGTCATCAATTTCATACACATCAGTGTATACATGTCAATCCCAATCGCCCAATTCATCACACCACCATCCCCATCCCACCACGGCTTTTCCCCCTTGGTGTCCATACGTTGGTTCTCTACATCTGTGTCTCAACTTCTGCCCTGCAAACCGGTCCATCTGTACCATTTTTCTAGGTTCCACATATATGCGTTAATATACGATATTTGTTTTTCTCTTTCTGACTTACATCACTCTGTATGACAGTCTCTAGATCCATCCACGTCTCAACAAATGACTCAATTTCATTCCTTTTTATGGCTGAGTGATACTCCACTGCATATATGTACCACATCTTCTTTATCCATTTGTCTGTCGATGGGCATTTAGGTTGCTTCCATGACCTGGCTATTGTAAACAGTGCTGTAATGAACATTGGGGTGCATGTGTCTTTTTGAATTATGGTTTTCTCTGGGTATATGCCCAGTAGTGGGATTGCTGGATCATATGGTAATTCTATTTTTACTTTTTTAAGGAACCTCCATACTGTTCTCCATAGTGACTGTATCAATTTACATTCCCACCAACAGTGCAAGAGGGTTCCCTTTTCTCCACACCCTCTCCAGCATTTGTTGTTTATAGATTTTCTGATGATGCCCATTCTAACAGGTGTGAGGTGATACCTCATGTAGTTTTGACTTGCATTTCTCTAATAATTAGTGATGTTGAGCAGCTTTTCATGTGCCTCTTGGCCATCTGCATGTTGTCTTTGGAGAAATGTCTATTTAGGTCTTCTGCCCATTTTTGGATTGGATTGTTTCTTTAATATTGAGCTGCATGAGCTGTTTATATATTTTGGATATTAATCCTTTGTCCGTTGATTTGTTTGCAAATATTTTTTCCCATTCTGAGGGTTGTCTTTTCATCTTCTTTATAGCTTCCTTTGCTGTGCAAAAACTTTGAAGTTTCATTTGGTCCCATTTGTTTATTCTTGGTTTTATTTCCATTACTCTAGTAGGTGAATCAAAAAAGATCTTGCTGTGATTTATGTCAAAGAGTGTTCGTCCTATGTTTTCCTCTAAGAGTTTTATAGTGTCGAGTCTTACAATTAGATCTCAAATCCATTTTGAGTTTATTTTTGTGTATGGTGTTAGGGAGTGTTCTAATTTCATTCTTTTACACATGGCTGCCCAGTTTTCCCAGCACCACTTACTGAAGAGATTGTCTTTTCTCCATTGTATATCCTTGCCTCCTTTGTCATAGGTGCGTGGGTTTATCTCTGGGCTTTCTACCTTGTTCCACTGATCTATGTTTCTGTTTTTGTGCCAGTACCATATTGTCTTGATTACTGTAGCTTTGTAGTATACTCTGAAGTCAGGGAGTCTGATTGCTTCAGCTCCTTTTTTCTCCCTCAGGACTGCTTTGGCTATTAGGGGTCTTCTGTGTCTCCATACAAATTTTAAGACTTTTTGTTCTAGTTCCATAAAATATGCCATTGGTAATTTCATAGGGATTGCATTGAATCTGTAGATTGCTTTGGGTAGAATAGTCATTTTCACAATATTGATTCTTCTAATCCAAGAACATGGTATATCTCTCCATCTGTTGGTATCATCTTTAATTTCTTTCATCAGTGTCTTATAGTTTTCTGCATACAGGTCTTTTGTCTCCCTAGGTAGGTTTATTCCTGGGTATTTTATTCGTTTTGTTGTAGTGGTAAATGGGAGTGTTTCCCTAATTTCTCTTTCAGATTTTTCATCATTAGTGTATAGGAATGCAAGAGATTTCTGTGCATTAATTTTGTATCCTGCAACTTTACCAAATTCATTGATTAGCTCTAGTAGTTTTCAGGTGGCATCTTTAGGATTCTCTATGTATAGTATCATGTCATCTGCAAACAGTGACAGTTTTACTTCTTTCCCAATTGGATTGCTTTTATTTCTTTTTCTTCTCTGACTGCCGTGGCTAGAACTTCCAAAACTATGTTGAATAATAGTGGTGAGAGTGGACATCCTTGTCTTGTTCCTGATCTTAGAGGAAATGCTGTCAGTTTTTCACCATTGAGAATGATATTTGCTGTGGGTTTGTCATATATGGCCTTTATTATGTTGAGGTAGGTTCCCTCTATGCCCACTTTCTGGAGAGTTTTTATCATAAATGGGTGTTGAATTTTGTCAAAAGATTTTTCTGCATCTATTGAGATTATCATATGGTTTTTCTTCTTCAATTTGTTAATATGGTGTATCATATTGATTGATTTGCATATATTGAAGAATCCTTGCATCCCTGGGATAAATCCCACTTGATCATGGTGTATGATCCTTTTAATATGTCGTTGGATTCTGTTTACTAGTATTTTGTTGAGGATTTTTGCATGTATATTCATCAGTGATATTGGTCTGTAATTTTCTTTTTTTGTAGTACCTTTGTCTGGTTTTGGTATCAGGGTGATGGTGGCCTTATAGAATAAGTTTGGGAGTGTTCCTTCCTCTGCAACTTTTTGGAAGAGTTTGAGAAGGATGGGTGTTAGCTCTTCTCTAAATCTTTGATAGAATTCACCTGTGAAGCCATCTGGTCCTGGACTTCTGTTTGTTGGAAGATTTTTAGTCACAGTTTCAATTTCATTACTTGTGATTAGTCTGTTCATATTTTCTATTTCTTCCTGGCTCAGTCTTGGAAGGTTATACCTTTATAGGAATTTGTCCATTTCTTCTAGGTTGTCCAATTTATTGGCATAGAGTTGCTTGTAGTAGTCTCTTAGGATGCTTTGTATTTCCACAGTGTCTGTTGTAACTTCTCCTTTTGCATTTCTAATTTTAGTGATTTGAGTCCTCTCCCTCTTTTTCTTGATAAGTCTGGCTAATGGTTTATCAATTTTGTTTATCTTCTCAAAGAACCAGCTCTTAGTTTTATTGATCTTTGCTATTGTTTTCTTTGTTTCTATTTCATTTATTTCTGCTCTGATCTTTGTGATTTCTTTCCTTCTGCTAACTTTGGGTTTTGTTTGTTCTTCTTTCTCTAGCTCCTTTAGGTGTAAGGTTAGATTGTTTATTTGAGATTTTTCTTGTTTCTTGAGGTAGGCTTGTATAGCTATAAACTTCCCTCTTAGAACTGCTTTTTCTGCATTCCATAGGTTTTGGATCATCGTGTTTTCATTGTCATTTGTCTCTAGGTATTTTTTGATTTCCTCTGATTTATTCAGTGATCTCTTGGTTGTTTAGTAACTTATTGTTTAGCCTCCATGTGTTTGTGTTTTTCACGGCTTTTTCCCTGTAATTCATTTCTAATCTCATAGAATTGTGGTCAGAAAAGATGCTTGATGTGACTTCAATTTTGTTTACTGAGGCTTGATTTGTGACCCAAGATGTGATCTATCCTGGAGAATGTTCCGTGCACACTTGAGAAGAAAGTGTAATCTGCTGTTTTTGGATGGAATGTCCTATAAATATCAATTAAATATATCTGGTCTATTGTGTCATTTAAAGCTTCTGTTTCCTTATTAATTTTCATTTTGGATGATCTGTTCATTGGTGTAAGTGAAGTGTTAAAGTTCCCCAGTATTATTGTCTTACTGTTGATTTCCTCTTTTACAGCTGTTAGCAGTTGCCTTATGTATTGAGGTGCTCCTATGTTGGGTGGGTACATATATATTTATAATTGTTATATGTTCTTCTTGGATTGATCCCTTGATCATTATGTAGTGTCCTTCCTTGTCTCTTATAACATTCTTTATTTTAAAGTCTGCTTTATCTTATAGGAGTATTGCTACTCCAGCTTTCTTTTGATTTCCATTTGCATGGAATATCTTTTTCCATCCCCTCACTTTCAGTCTGTATGTGTCCCTAGTTCTGAAGTGGGTCTCTTGTAGATAGCATATATATGGGTCTTTTTTTTGTATCCATTCAGTCAGCCTGTGTCTTTTGGTTGGAGCACTTAATCCATTCATGTTTAAGGTAATTATCGATATGTCCCTATGACCATTTTCTTAATTGTTTTGGGTTTGTTTTTGTAGGTCCTTTTCTTCTCTTGTGTTTCCCACTTAGAGAAGTTCCTTTATCATTTGTTGTAGAGCTGGTTTGGTGGTGCTGAATTTTCTTAGCTTTTGCTTGTTTGTAAAGGTTTTGATTTCTGCATTGAATCTGAATGAGATCCTTGCTGGGTAGAGTAATCTTGGTTGTAGGTTCTTCCCTTTCATTCACTTTAAGTATATCATGCCACTCCCTTCTGGCTTGTAGAGTTTCTGCTGAGAAATCAGTTGTTAATCTTATGGGAGTTCCCTTGTATATTATTTGTTGGTTTTCCCTTGCTGCTTTCAATAATTTTTCTTTGTCTTTAATTTTTGCCAATTTGATTACTATGTGTCTCAGCATGTTTCTCCTTGGGTTTATCCTGTATGGGACTCTCTGCACTTCCTGGACTTGGGTGGCTATTTCCTTTCCCATGTTAGGGAAGTTTTCGACTATAATCTCTTCAAATATTTTCTTGGGTCCTTTCTCTCTCTCTTCTCCTTCTGGGACCCCTATAATGTGAATGTTGTGCATTTAATGTTGTCCTGGAGGTCTCCTAGGCTGTCTTCATTTCTTTTCATTCTTTTTTCTTTATTCTGTTCCGCAGCAGTGAATTCCACCATTCTGTCTTCCAGGTCACTTATCCATTCTTCTGTCTCAGTTATTCTGCTATTGATTTCTTCTAGCGTAGTTTTCATTTCAGTTATTGTATTGTTCATCTCTGTTTGTTTGTTTTTTAATTCTTCTAGGTCTTTGTTAAACATTTCTTGCATCTTCTCGATCTTTGCCTCCAATTATTTTTCCAAGGGCCTGGATCATCTTCACTATCATTATTCTGAATTCTTTTTCTGGAAGGTTGCCTATCTCCACTTCATTTAGTTGTTTTTCTGGGGTTTTATCTTGTTCCTTCATCTGGCACATGCCCTCTGCCTTTTCATCTTGTCTTTCTGTGATTGTGGTTTTTGTTCCATAGGCTGCAGGACTGTAGTTCTTCCTGCTTCTGCTCTCTGCCCTCTACAATAGATACTTTTAAAATTTATCAATTTTGTTATAATTCTCAAATTTGGGTCTTTATTTACAATGCCTTTGTGTATTAAGTATCATGTATACTTAGTATTCATAAAATTTATGTAAGAGGGATTAGAATTTAATAGTGTAATCATTATTACTTGTCAAGGTTGTTTGGACTATATTAATTTTATCTTTTCACATTTAATATTATTCCTTACACAACAGGTTTATTTTATTTGTTAATCTTTCCTTTGTATCCTCTTTCATGAGGAATTAAAGCTTAGAATGTCAATGTACTGTATTGTGGCTGGCCGCAAAAAGAAAAGTGTTTACTAAGAGTTAATTTTTAGAAAAATGATACAAACTCTCCAACTCCTTTTTTTTGTTATTTGGAAAAGATGAAAAAAGTGGGGTGGGGAGAGAAAGAGTGAGAGAGAGTTCTACAGAAAGGTATTGTGAGGCATCGTGCCGTGTCAGTTAGATCCTACAGCTGCTCCAAATAGGAAATATCCGGAAGCACTGTGCTGTGTAATGGGAGAGAAGTTCTCAGTTTTTTAACTGCCTTGCTCCAATGGTGTCCTAGCTAGGAGGTCATCTGGGGGGCATGAGCCAAAGGAAAATACACATTAAGGTCACACTTTATGAAAAATGCATTAATATAATCAACATTTAAAATCAGACCTTAACCTTAGAATGTTCACATGCTCAAAAATTTATATGTGTATGTGTGTGTGTGTGTGTGTGTGTGTGTGTGTGTATATAAATATATATATACACTTTAATATAAAAACTACTAAGGTATGTTGGTCACAAATTGTAGTTAACATACTGCAGATAACAGTAATCAAGACAGTATGGTACTGGCACTAAAACAGAAATATAGACCAATGGAACAGGATAGAAAGCCCAGAGATAAACCCACGTACCTACAGTCACCTAATCTATGACAAAGAAGGCCAGAATATACAATGGAGCAAAGATACCCTCTTCAATAAGTGGTGCTGGGAAAACTGGACAGCTACATGTAAAAGAATTAGAAATTAGAACAGTCCCTAACACCATACACAAAAATAAACTGAAAATGGATTAAAGACCTAACTAAACGTAAGGCCAGACACTATAAAACTCTTAGAGGAAAACATAGGCAGAATATTCTTTGACATAAATAGCAGCAAGATCTTTTTTGATCCACCTCCTAGAGTAATGGAAATAAAAACAGAAATAAACAAATGGGACCTAATGAAACTTAAAAGCCTTTGCACAGAAAAGGAAACCATAAACAAGACAAAAAGACAACCCTCAGAATGGGAGAAAATCGTTGCAAATGAAGCAACTGACAAAGGATTAATCTCCAAAATATACAAACAGCTCATGCAGCTCAATAGCAATAAAAACAAACAACCTAATCCAAAAATGGGAAGAAGACCTAACCAGACATTTCTCCAAAGAAAACATACAAATGGCCAACAAACACATGAAAAGATGCTCAACATCACTAATTATTAGAGAAATGCTAATCAAAACTACAATGAGGTATCACTTCACACTGGTCAGAATGACCATCATCAAAAAATCTACAAACAACAAATGCTGGAGAAGGTGTGGAGAAAATGCAATCCTCTTGCACTATTGGTGGGAATGTAAATTGATACAGCCACTATGGAGAAGAGTATGGAGGTTTCTTAAAAAACTAAAAACAGAACTACCATATGACCCAGCAATCCCACTACTGGGCATATACCCTGAGGAAACCATAATTCAAAAAGGCATATGCACCCCAATGTTCATTGCAGCACTATTTACAATAGCTAGGACATGGGAGCAACCTAAATGTCCATCAACAGAGGAATGGATAAAGAAGATGTGGTATATACATACAATGGAATATTACTCAGCCATAAAAAGGATTGAGGGCTTCCCTGGTGGCGCAGTGGTTGAGAGTCCGCCTGCCGGTGCAGGGGACACGGGTTCGTGCCCCGGTCCGGGAGGATCCCACGTGCCGCGGAGCGGCTGTGCCCGTGAGCCATGGCCGCTGAGCCTGCGCGTCCGGAGCCTGTGCTCCACAACGGGAGAGGCCACAGCAGTGAGAGGCCCGCGTACCACAAAAAAAAAGGATTGAAATTGGGTCGTTTGTAGAGACATGGATGGACCTAAAGACTGTCATGAGAGTCTGTCATGTAAGTTAGAGAAAAAAGATATTATATATTAATGCATATATGTGGAATCTGAAAAATTAGTATAGATGATCTTATTCACAAAGCAGAAATAGAGACACAGACGTAGAGAACAAGCATATGGACACCAAGGGGGAAGGGGGATAGGATGGATTGGGAGATTGGGATTGACATATATACACTATTGGTGCTGTGTATAAAACAGATAACTAATGAGAACCTAGAGCACAGGGAACTACTCAGTGCTCGCTGGTGACCTAAATGAGAAAGAAATCCAAAGAAGAGGTGATATATGTATACATGTAGTTGATTCACTTTGCTGTACACTATAAACTACCACAATATTGTAAAGCAGCTGTACTCCAATAAATAAAAAAAAAAGTTTTCTACTCTGTCTTTTCAAGAAGAAAACAAATACATCAAATCACTACCCTTTCCTAGCCTAATGTTTTAATTAAGTTTTGAAGGGAGAGAAGTTCAACACTGAATCTTTACAGGGAGCTAAATAAAATAAAGAAACAAGGATGTGATGTAATATTGTAGGTTCATTTATCTTCTTTTGTAAAAATAAAAAAATCACTGTAAGTAAATGGTTATAACCCTCAAATGACCAAGAGAGGTAGAAAGATGGCAGATAAATGCAAAATGTAATGAGGCAGGATTGTCCAAAAAGCCCTGCCTGTCTTTAGTCTACATCCTTTTCCATAAAGATTGATTGTAGCCTTCAAGGCTACATTATTCTTCAGATATCCCATCCTGGGTGGTTAAACTCCTCCCTAGTGATTTTTATTAGCCTTCGTTTGTGTATACCTGACACAGAAAAAAAGAAGCTTTGAATCATGTACTTTATAAATTTACCCTTATATAACCAAACAACAGATAAGTTTGCATTCGAATATAATTATCCAATATAGGTGTCTATGTTTCTCCAATGGTCAGATTTTCCTTTACACACCCTGTTACTTCAATGATACAAATGTACTGTAGATTTACTACAGCTTTTTACTTGACACAAATTGCCATCATGTCACACCAACCTTTCAAGACCAGCTGCCTCTCCAAATGGTCTATCCTACATATTATCCATTTCTAAAGGCCTTTGAGAAATGCATTTCATGATTCTTCTTCAGTTCACATCAAAGTTTAAAAATAATATACATATCAAAAAAAAAAAGGTTTTTTTTCGATCTACTCTACGTGCCTCTTGTTTCCAATTTGGCTCATTTGGAGTTATTCTTTGTGGGATTAAGGACTAGTGTTAAATAGAATGTTATCAGAAGTCCTTTCCATACCCACTGCTCTGTGGGCTTTTGAGCTTAGGTTTCCTTTTAATGAAATGTAGAAAGTAACATTTGCATATTTTGAGCAGTCGCAATACTTCTCTTTGTTACCTTACCCACTATGTTTTCTATGTTATTTCTTTGATTCTAAGGTGCCATTGATTTTAAGTATCACTAGTGAATTAGTAACAGCTTTTCTGAACGTCGTTTCTGAAATGTTAAATGAGTAAAAACATGAATCTTAGAATCAAGACAAAAGGATTTTTCAAAAGTAATTTTCAGCCAGGCTTTAAAGATCTCCAACTATAAATCAGTATGTCAAGAGGATGCCATCCAGTTGTAGAAAGTCTCATATGTTTTATCTTGTGTTTAAAAAAATACGTAAGTTAATTTCAATAACAAACTTAATAAATATTACTAGCATAGGGAAAAGGGGAAGAAAATACCATTTATTTGATACTGGCTACTTGTGTTATGTATGTGCTGTATATGAGTCCTTTCGTTTAATATTTACAACGATCCTGTGAAATACATAATATTCTTCCCATTTTATATTGAAGAAAACTCAGGCTCCAAAGAGGTTAAGCAGCAAGAAAAACAAAAGCTTGACCAAGGTAGGAGATTTAGTAAGTGGCAGAATGGCAAGTCAAAAAGTATAAGACCCTTTCTACTACAACGCCTCTCCAAGAAATGCCAAGTTGACAAGTTTACAAAAAAACAAAATCTCTGCTAAAATAAACTTTCATATGCTTAAAACAATTTGCTGAGAAATGTACCTTTCATATCATCTCAACCTAATTCTTCAGGGATATTTACTCTCTAATCACTAACCCTAAAACCAGTGTCATCCCCTGGAGATAATTCTGAGTGACTATATTGTTACAGTCTAATTAAATCATCTTTTCTAAAATTAAGACCCCATTACTTTTACATATATCAGGATACTCTTTCTTTAATGAGACTAAACAACTGATTACTCACGTTCTATCCATGCCTGTATTTTTTTTCAAGTTAACATATTCAGTATTTTCAAACATAAAGAAAAACATACATGTATACACACACACGCATACATGCTCGCACACATGCACACCAAGAATGAATTCATAAACCTTCGGTATACTCCAAGTTCTTACCATAAGTAAACTTTCCAAAAGTCGCCCAAGAAATTATTTACAAAGGCTGGTAACATAACAAATATTAATTTTTAAAGCGAATAGCTTCTAGAATTTGTCATTCCATTAAAAGTACACATACAGAATATCTTTAGGTCCTAATTTGATGTCCAGCTGCCAATGTCTTGCTTTGTGCTGGATATGATAGAGGAAACGGTATGGATATGATCTGAATATGATATGATATGAGTTATATGATATGATATCCATGCCTGTATTTGCCAGAGGTAGTTAGGAGCTTGTGTGAAGCCAGGCTGGGCTGGTTTTGAGCCCCTGCTTCACCATGTTACTAGCTGTGGAACTCCGGACCACTTACTGAGCTTCTTTAAGCCACAATGTCATCATCATTTAAGAGTTCATGTTCATAAAGCTCTGAGCCCACTTAGCACAGAGTAAGCCCAGGTGATTCTTTCCATAAATATTTTAAGTGTTACTGAGGTATAAAGCCTATGAAAGGAAATTCAAAATCTCAGTACATTTAACTTTAGCTTAGGCAGTGCGCTCAGTGTCTTACATACAGAAGTAATTAAACCTAATTTTAGACAGGCATATCATATTCAGTTCCTTCAATAATTAACAATCAAACACTGCCTTCCCTTTAGAATTGGAGAAGCACTGGTGAAAATTCCACAGTGGTCCATAGTACACAGGTTTAGAGGTCACACCTTGATCAAAACATCAAGAACCAAGATGAACTTCAGTTTGCAATGAATGAGAAATACCTAAAAATGAGTTTCCCTAAATAGAAATACCTAAAAATTTGTTCCATATATACTGACCTCATGACATACTCCTAAAGGGAAAAGAGCTCCCTGCAACCTTGGATTCCTACTGTATAAAATATTCCCTTCTGGTCACGGATGATGATCAAGTGCTCTGTGACCACCTATAGTAAGGAAGCCTGTTTAATGCTACAAATTTATAATTTCCTGAATTTGTATGATCACAGAATTTTTTCTCTCCACATAACACCTGTTAAACCAAGTTCTATGGAAAGACAGTCCGGGATTCAAGAGACATCACTGGAAAGTTCACCAGAAAACTCTTCTTTAATTTTTTGTTAAAGCAATAGCATTGTGGATTTCCTCTTCAATTTTCAGAAAAATTCTGCTACAGAGGCATGGAGTTACATGTTAAAAGTTCAATTTATTTAGTATGGAGGGCTCCAGGATGAGAATAGCATAGGGCAGTGAGTCTTATACTTCATATTAACTGTTTTAGTTCCATAAAAAGCTTTATGATTTAATTTGGCAATGGATTCCTGCCACACAAAAAATATATCTTTACGCTATGATATGACTGGAAGAATTCATTTTGTCCTAGGAAGAGGAAACAAAAAAAATTACATTGGACTAGAGATTCTTCGTCATCACAAAATACCAATCTAGCAATTCATAACTGTGCTTGCTGAGAGAAAAAAAAAATTCCACAGTAAAACATGGTGTGAGCTTATTGGTCACCCATTTAGGAAAATCTCAGTAAATTCAAAACACCCAAATGAAAATCAAACAACCGTGGAAAACAATATGCTTTATTTGCATGTTTCTGAAAACTACTGCAAGACAGAAAATGCTGTACCCTAATTATATTGGTTTCCAGTGGATGTAAAATTTAAATTACAACTTTCTTTAAAAAAATGTACGTACTTAGGGAATTTTAAAAGTTTCAAGAATGAAACTACAGCTCTGACAACACGATGTAAGGTGAGAGTAAATTTTCACCAATCTTGAAGGCAGTCACGATAATAGCAATTATTTTTAACAAGGGAGAGACCAATATTCCACCATCTTGAAACAATATTTCACAGCATCATGACTACTCAGAGTCTTAGTATAGAAATACAAATGTATACTGAAGAAAAAAAAAAAATGAAGATCCTATATACCCTTCTTAAATTTCACCTTGCCTAGTGGTCTCTGATGTTCTTTATTATCACGTTTCTAACGACCACTTTTTTAAATAAGAAAATACCTCTGAAATAGTCTATGCAGTTCAAAGGATTGGCTCTTTCAAACAGAAGTCTCTATTTTGGTGTGATCTGACATCTGACTGTCTTGCCTAGATAATCACCATGAAACACCAGATCTACACACAAGGTAGGCACCCTTTATTAACATCTGAAGGAGTAATTTTAAGTTCAACCCATTGGGTCCTGTGTTAGCTGACAACCAAATTCACATTATATAACAAATTGTACAGCTTGATGGATTAATCTAAGCTTTGTAAATGGCTTTCAAGAAATAAACAATTTCATTTTGATTCTTCACAGGTAACACCATAAAATTTAGTGCATCTCAGTGTACCAATGTGAGTCACTCAAGCTTGAGAGTATTATAGACTGAATGTTTGTGTCCACCCCCAAAATTTATATGTGTTGAAACTTAGTTACTAATGTGATGGTATTTGGAGGTGGGGGCCTTTGGAAGGTGATTAGATCATGAGGGCAGATCTCTAACAAATGGAACTGGTGCTCTTATAAAAGAGACCCCAGAGAGCTCCCTTGTCCCTTCTGCCATGTGAGGACATGGCACGAAGAGTGCCATCTATGAACCAGGAAGTGGTACCTCACCCAGCACTGAGTCTGTTGGTGCCTTGATCTTAGACTTCCCAGCCTCCAGAACTGTGAGATATACATTCTATTGTTTATAAGACACCAAGTCTATGGTATTGTTTTAGCAGCCATTATAGATGAAGATAGAGAGCAATTTAACCAGGAAGGGAGCTGGATAAATATCCAGTGTGGTAGCCAACTTCCAGTATGACTGGCAGTGATTCTCACTGTGCATCCTCTCCCACAAAGAACAGAGCTAGCTGACCTCTTTAACTCCTAGACTGCTGAGGCAATGAAGCAGTATGGCATCTCAGGCAAGGTCATAGATTATTTTGTGGATTCCGCCTTGCTTTCTTGACTTACTTGCTCTGACACAGCCAGGCGTCACATTGTGAGGACACTCAAGCATAGACAGGTCATGGGAAAGAACTAAGGCCTCTTGCCAACCACTAGCACTGTGTGAATGAAACATCTTGGAAGCCACCCCAAGTCAAGTTTTCAGATGACTGCAACCTTGTCTGGCAAACTGACTCAATCTCGTGACAAACCCAGTCAGAGAATCCAGCTCAGCTGCTTCTAAAGCCTTGACCCATAGAAACTGTGTGAGATGCCAAGTATTTATTGTATCTTTAAGCTATTAGATCGTGGGGTGATTTGTTGAATGATAATGGACAACTATTAACTCGTGGGATAATTTAATGCACAGTAATGGATAAGTATACCCAACATTGCCAATTCAACAGTGTTTTGTAGCACCTGACTTGTTATAATATATCTGATTTATAAGTAAGGTATATGCTCTAGTGGTAGGCATTAAGTGAGTACAGACTTTCAAAGAAGTTAGGCATCTCTCTCAAATGTCAAGGTTTCATTGTACAGTGAGTAACAAGCAGCACACAAGTGTAAGTTCCATGAGGGCAGGTATGTTGTCTGTTTTATTTTCTACTGTATCCCCAATGCCCAGAAGAGTGTCTCTATCACATAAGATGCTTAATAAATACTAAATGAACGAATGTATGCAGAGTTAAGAGGTTACCTCCCATGTAACTCTCATTGAGAGAGACTACCTATCTATATAAGTTATTCTATATATAGAGAGAAAATATTTAAAACTTGGATGTAGGAACTAGAAAGACAATTTTTCTATTTATTTTTCTGAAATGTTTCACTTATTATAAGAACTTCAACTTAACACATATCTGTAAGTTATAGATTTTTATGAGTATTATTTTGAATAAGGAACATGGCTAAATATTTAAATGAACATGTAGATTTTGGAAAAATACACATATCCTAAATTTTGAAGTTTTTAGTTCCAGAGGTTACTCATCATTTGTTTTCCAATTAAGTATACTGACTTCCTTGATGACGAACCCAATAAGCTTTAAGAAAGAATATATTACAGAATAATTAGAGATTTCTTGAATACATTTACATTTTACTAGCCAAAAAAATAGTTTTATTTCCAAATAGATTGAGAATAGATTTTATAAGAGAAGCAGAAATTGCATTGTTTAGTAATCAATTCAAGTAATCCTTTCTTGTATGAGACCATCTTGTAAATACTTTCTGTAACCAGATCTCTAAAGCTTTTCAGGTCATACAATTGAAATCACATATTGACTACATCAAACTGAGAAATATATATGTTCTTCTTTGTCAATAATTTATAAATAATAAGGGTAATAAGCAGGTAAATATTAAGTATCTTCCTGGTAATACATTTATCTGGCTTTCAATTTTACTTTGTATAGATCTTTTAGTACCACACAGTATTTCATACGAGAGAGTTTCTAAATGCATTCTAGCATTTAAAAAGGAGCTTTAGGGCTTCCCTGGAGGCGCAGTGGTTGAGAGTCTGCCTGCCGATGCAGGGGACACGGGTTCGTGCCCCGGTCCGGGAAGATCCCACATGCCACGGAGCGGCTGGGCCTGTGAGCCATGGCCGCTGAGCCTGCGCGTCCAGAGCCTGTACTCCGCAACGGGAGAGGCCACAAAAATGAGAGGCCTGCGTACCGAGAAAAAAAAAAAAAAAAAATCCTGCAGCAAGTGAGCATGAGAACCAAGAAGTCTGAGCCACAAATCTTGTGGAAGGAGTACTTGAAACTGAGGGAACTGCATGTATAAAAGCCCAGAATGAAAGAGAGTAAGATACATTTGGAAACTGGAAGATTATGAGTGGATGAGGAATATAAGAAAGGGAGAAGGCTGATAAAAGATGAGGCTGGAGAGGTAAGTGGGTGCCAGCCCGTGAAAGATAAAGGTTTTGAATGTTACCCTAAAGACAAAAATACCCATTTCTAAGTAAATGTAAATATAGGATCAGTGTCTCCTCATCCTGCTGTGTAAGCTGAACCTACAAGTGCTTCTTCTCCTCTGTCCATCTTTGGGAGGTGTTGGCAGTATAGCGGTTAGCTCAGCTGCCTTCCATCTTTGGATGCTTTTTACATCTCTTCCCTTTGGCTAGCTAACATTTTCCTTTTACTACTGCAAATTTGTTAATACCTACATTCTACTTGGAAAATCTCCATAAAATGTACAGAGAGTGAAATGTACAGATACTAAGTGTACAATTGGATAAGTGTTAGCAATTGTATACACCCCTGTACCCAACACCCTAATCAAGATACAGAACATCTCTATTATCCCCAAAAGTTCTCTCACTTTCCCTTGTAGAGCAGTCATTTCTCAACCCCCACAGGCAACCCCTCTTCTGATCTGCTATCACCCAGATTAGTTTTGCCTATCCCAGAAAGTCATAAAACTGGAATCATACAATATTCCACAATACAATACTATTCTTTCACACAACATAAAGTTGTAGAGACATCCATGTTTGAGTGTGTATCAGTACTTCATTTTTCTCTATACTGCTAACTAGTATTCTATTGTATGAATACACCACAATTTGTTTAGCCATTCTCTTGTTGGTGAACATTTGGGATTTTTCCAGTTTTTAGCTATTACAATTAAAGTTACTCTGAACATGTACAACTATTTCTGTAAACAAAGCTTTCCATCTGTTTGGAATAAATATCTTGAACTAGTCATAGGCTAGCTGTATGTTTGAGACACAGTGATAATGGATTCCCACAGCTTTAAATCCCAAATTATTATGAGTAAAGATGAAATAAAGTTATTAACTTTAAAGATTTATACATCCGTGCTTTGTAAATCTGAAATTGTTGAATCTCACCTGAAGATGAAATCTGAACACCTATGTCTCATATTGCAATTTAGGAGCCATTAAAGAAAATCATTCCTTTGATGTCCCCAAAGAAGAAACATTTAGCACAAGGAAATTTTAAAAACTAAATTGCATAATAGTATCAGTAGCGCTTCAAAATCTAGAGAATCAGTTCATACTGCATTTTAACAAACAAAAAAAAAAAGAGCTTTGAAGGTATGGGGCAAAATACACAATGAAGGTAGCCTAAAAAGTAGGAAAAAACCCACTTCGCTTCCTAAAATCTAAGCCCTTTGGACAATACTTTACCCTCTCCTGAGGTATTTAAGTAGATTAGCAAAAAATCCTTTAGTTTTTGCTTTGGAATACAAACTGTGGCTTCGAGTGAGAAACGGCAATAAAAACCTCTCTATATCAGTTATAGGTAGGAACAAAACAAAAGGAAAATCCAACTGACATAGTTAAACAAATGGCGATGAAGCAAAAATATAGAAAAGAATGAATCTGAGACACAGTCACTGCTAAGAATAGATATTGGGTTTAGAGAAATCAAGTGGTTCCCTGGCAGATAAAAAGAAAAACATGAGTAGCAGCCATAGCAGAAAATACGATGGGTGTTTAGGGGATGTCTGAAGGTAAAAATAGACTTTGGAAATTATTATCTACATAGCTAAAAAAATCACTAAATATTACTCTAATTGAATATTTCTTAAGTAAAAGTAAATAAATCTAAGATCATCTTTATTATAGTGAAAAAAAGAACTATTAACGAAATCATGGAAAAAATTACTTAAAGCTACCTCCTAAACAAATTTAAATTTATTTAATTGGAGTGGTTTCCTTACCCAGAGCTATTAACACTTAAAAGTATATTTGCTAAATCTGACTTTCTGAAGTAAATAATATTTGAAAGCATGTTCTTTTACACATGTTGAATCTTAGGCTGGAAATATATATAAACTCTTCTGGCTATCTTTTTTTTTTTTTTTTTGCGGTACACGGGCCTCTCTCATTGTTGTGGCCTCTCCCGTTGCGGCCTCTCCCGTTGCGGAGCACAGGCTCCAGACGCGCAGGCTCAGCGGCCATGGCTCACAGGCCCAGCCGCTCCGTGGCATGTGGGATCTTCCCGTAACCGGGGCACAAACCCGTCTCCCCTGCATCGGCAGGTGGACTCTCAACCACTGCACCACCAGGGAAGCCCCTCACCTGTTTCTTTTTACTTTTTAAATGTTACTACCAGGAAATTTAAAATTACAAACATAGCTCACATTCTATTTCTACTAGATAGCTCTGGTCTGAATTCTTCAAAAGAAAACGAAAACAGAGGGTCTGGTTCTGATAGGTTTTAAAAGCTATGGATTCATTTGACTTTCTTCAAATTAAAATGCACAACTATTAAGTCCAGTATTTGGGGGGAGTAACAAGTTGGTTCTTACAGTTTAATAAACAGGCATAATTCTAGGCTTAGAATTTAGACAGCAGGAAAGACCAAACTCAAAATACTTAACCAAGAAAATCTGTCTTCAAGCAAATGACATAGAATATAAAATAGGATGGAAAAAGTCCAGTCGTTTGCCTTTTAAAAGAAGTACATGAAGTATTTAGGCATGTCGGTGATGACTAAATATTTTGGGTTACCAAAGAACTTGTTACTATTTAGAGATTAGAACTATATTAGAGAGGATGTGATTTAAAACAACTCAAATTTAATCAGGATTTCAATCACTAGCAGAAAGACTTGACTGAATCAATTTTTCTGAAAAAGTAATTAAAAATAATATGTACTAATGTAGCCAGACAATTTCATTTAATGAAACACATAAGGCATTTTATAGTAGTGATTCTTACTATTATAGAAAAATCTTTCAGTAATTTGCACAGCTAAAAAGAGACAAATAATGCTATTTATTTCCATTGTTTTTACCAAGATAAGTGAAATACATACTTGTTAAACTACTAGTAGATATTACAGTTATGAAAGGTGAGCTACATACTCGAATATATTTACCTGACAGGTATTGAAAGGGAAAATATACCAGTTTTAAAGTATTTAGTTAAAATTTTAATTAAAACAAGTTTATGTATTACACAGATTTTATTCCAATATATATTAAGATATTTCATTAAATAGATATTTGTGTTTTTGAGCAGGTGAACCATAAGTACTAAAAATGCCACAGTGACTGAATCCTGGTTTTCAATCTATCCAGTAGGTTTACTTGAATGAAGTAAGGGAGTAATGTACACAAATTTCCAAGTTAATGGCAGAGTAAGCATCCAATAAAGTTTATTCCTTTCCCTATAGATGTGAAATGTGTACACTTAAAAAAATAAAAGACAAATTCAGAGAAGTCAATATAGAAAATTAAAGTATTAGGCTAACTTAGGGCTTTCCTTTTCATGTTCTTAATTTAGAAAAGACAGGTATGCATTCCTTTTTCCCTTCTTCTCTCAAAATATTCAACCTATAGTTTTTTTCCCCTAGTTATACTATACTGTCATATTTATGTCATAGTTTCTAAATGATTCTCCATGTTTTTTTAAGGCACAGGCTCACCCTCGACTATGAAATTTAATAAACTTAATATTATAGAGAAACAAACTGCCGAATTCGAATATAGTCAGAACTTCGTCTGCCCGAAGAATGATTCTAGAACTTGGGACAAAGAAGACAGACAATAAACTAGGGAAAAGTAGCAGGTGGCCATGAACTCTTTATAAAGTTATGATGCTAACATTCCCACGTAACGTCAATCTGGCCATATGTAGGTAGGTCCTTCTTTAGTTATTTCTTTCTTATCCCTACCATCAGTAATTTAACAAAGTTGATTTTTAAGTTTGTCTACTCTGCTTTTAATTCTCTCATGTGATAGAGACTTTGGTTCTGTCTTAGAAGAAAAATATGCCGAAACTATATTTTAATTTCTGCTTCCTAAGATTTACTTGAAATGTAAACAAGTTATCTTGAATAACTGAGGCACTTACTGAATCCTTAAAATAAGGCTCAAAATTTGTACATGTTCTCTCATGTAATTCTTAGAATATCTCTGCAAATTTCTAAACCTTTCTAAGGAAGTTACTATTATTCATTCACCCTTTTAACAGATAACGAAATTAAAGTTCAAAGAGGTTCTTACTTAACGTGCCCCAAATCACACAGCGACTGTGATTACTAGGTTCTAAGATGGGCTTGTTTCACTCGAATGCATCCATGAAAACAGGATACTATTTAAAATCAACGGTGTCTTCATTTGATGAAATTCAGTAAGAGCATTATGGCAGGGATCTGGACCCCAACTGGTTTGTTCAATCCAAACCCCCTTGCTCCTCTACACAATGGCATTACAATGGCTAGATGGATCTATACCCGGAGTTCAACATCTGATTGAGTTCCCAGCCCCTGTATATTTCAAAGCCTGACTACATTTTTATATTCCTACTGATTGAGTACTGAAATCAATCCTCCAAAACATAAAAAATAAATACAAGAAAATTTTAAATATATATTCTATATGTATAACACGAAGACACCTCAACTCAAATTATATGGTTCAACTTTCTAAGTAGTGAAATCAATACATAAGTAATAGCTAAAATATACAGTGGTTATAAAATTTATAAACAACATCCTATCAGTAACAAACACTCCTTCCTCAAATCATCTGCCTCCAGGTAACATTCATCATCCCTGATCTGGGGCAATGTTACAGTTATGCCCAAACACTATAATGAAAGTCAAGAATCCTGACTTTAGCTCTCAGCTTTCATATGACTTGAGTTTTTATCACTTCGTATTTTGGGACCGAAAATTGTCACACTTTACAACATAAGGGTTTGAATCATTTTGAAATATTCTGGTTCTAAACCCAAACTATCCGTTCTCTAACCCAGATATAAAGAAGAAAAAGAAGGGTGAGGAAAAAGAATGAAATCATCCAACAGAAATTATCCAACAGGGTTTCCGCAGAGATACCCTGAAAGGCAGGGTATGAAGAGATTCCTTCTCCCTGGTGGAAAGCACAGCATTAATGTACAGTGTTCCGCACCTCAATTCAATCAAACATTTTCAAAAAGGTAATCAGAAGAAGTCCTTTTTCAATATCTGTCCCTCTGCCTTTTATGAAAAAGGAACTGAAGTGGTGATGGTTTTCCTAGCAGGTTACATTTTGATCTCTGAAATGTCTGTACAACACAGTCCTTATGCCACAGGTGAGGCATTGCATGCCTTGGGTTGAATATTTGTAGAACATCATAAAAACAATGACTCATGGTGCATTTCATGATGCAAATGACTCATTAATTCATTTTTCTAAACACATTAACTGAGGGCTCCATGTATAAAAGGGAAAATTGTATATGTTGAACAAAAATATGGAAATCCACATAAGGAATTAATTTAGAGGAGAGAAATGTTTTAGGTGACTCACTAGGACAAGCTCACTCTATGCAAATGGAATAAGCCATAAACAAAGAGGCTTAAATGCAAATCTTAGACATGGAAAAAGGGAAAGATCAGGGGCCCAAATTAATCAAAGGTAATGGATGCAAGGAAACCCTGGGACTCGACTGGGACATTGCTCAACTGAAAAGGGGAGTGGAAATAACAGAAAAGTCTCCACTATCGGGGCCAGGGAGAGCACTGAGAGGTTCAGGAAGGCTAATCTTTCTAGGCAGATATGATAAATTCTATCAAATAAATCCACCATTTATCTTAATCTATAGACCCAGTCTTAACTATGCTTTCCCCAAACTCTATACCCTAACTATAAAGAACTACTTGTATTTTTCAAAACTGTTTTACATTTTTTCCCCTGTGTCTCTGCTTTTGTTCATGCTAGTTACTTTGCCTAGAAGGCTTTCACGCCACTTCTTCCTTGACTTTTAACAAACTCCTATCCAACTTTCTCAGGACAGGACGGATCTCATCTACAGTGCCATGTAATGATTCCATTCCCCAAGAATCTACCTTTCTCTTCTCCATGTTCCAAAGCACTTGGTAAACTCTCCTTCAACAAGTCTTTTCCACAAGACTGTGTTCTAGTTTCACTGACTGACAACAATGCTTACTTAATACACATTTTTTAATGAAATACTATTTCCTCCAGGCTTTAAATCACTAAGAAACAGCATTTCTGAATGAGATCAAGGTGTGATCAAGCACATGGTAGTGTACCTAGCACAGAGGACGTTCTCAATAGATATTTGATTGAAAAATATTCGGAGTGAAGTTTATAATATAGAAATAGTGACTTAATGTCCTTAATAATAGAATGAATGGAAATATGAGAGGGTATTTTTTTGGAGGGGAAAGTGGGAGAGAATATGAGGATAAATGAAGTTAAAGCCATAAAGCAATGCTCTGTTCTTATCTATTACTATCTCCCCAACCACCTGGGAAAAACACCTAGGAGTAGATGCACCAATTCCTATGGGTACAGTTACATTCTGAAAATTACAGTGCATTCACGGTACACCAATACTCCCCCAACAAATACAGAATTAGTTTGCGTATCAGTATATTGGGTTATCATATTGTAGTCGCTTACATTATCATTCAAAAATATCGTTGCAGGAGGATCATCTGTACTCGAATATTCCATGCTGATATCAGGCTTCAGCATGACTTTCTTTGACCAATGACACGTGGGAAGAATTGACGCATGTGGGCAGAAGCTCTTGGATCTATTATAAGGTCTGCCATGCTATTTTTTTCTCTCTGTTATGAGCTAAGCAATATTCCAGATATAGGCTGAACTGTCAGCCTGACTCCAGAGAAAGACTGAGTAAAGGAGAGCTGCAGCTAACTTGCAATGGACATGCAGCATGAGAGACACACTTTTGTGGTCTACACCACTAAGATTTGGGGGTTGATTGTTAACACACCATAGCCTAGGTTATCCCAATTCATTGTACGTGTGTATATATATGTGGGATTACATAAGCTGTGTAGCACATATAAACACATACATAAAGTACACACATATGTGGGTAAACATGCTTTTCTCATGTTTTGACTTTCAGGGGTTTCACAGTCACTAGAGGAGAGAGAAAGGTATGTCAGTATGGACAGATTAGTAAGGTTCTTATTCTTCTGTCAATAAACAAAGTTGCTTTTGTTATATTTTCTCCCCAGAAGGGTCTCCCCTCAATAAAACAATAAACATAAATACCATTTGATACTCCATATCAAATCAGCTATGTGCATATTCCATCTTTGTATAGCTCTGGTCCTGATTATCCGCCTTTGCATCATTTTCTACTCAATTCCACTCTATTTTATTCTATCCCACTCATCTTTATAAAATACTGCATAAAAAATAGGAAATGGAGACAGCACTCATCATGAATGACCGATTGTCAGGATTTATTCTCTCTTAATCCCTACTTGATATGCATCGACGAGCAGCAGCATATCTGACAGAGAAGGCAGAAGAGCACATAAAAGAAGATTTTATTGCCGGTAGATTTTATCTACCGGGTTTTTTCACAATATTCCTTTGCAGGATCACCGCCTCCCGCAGTGATAAATTTTATGTATTTGCCAGGGCCACAGCTTGCCATCAAAAATCGGATCTCCATGTCAAGCATCTGTGCTGTATTCATGAAGTACCCTCACCAACTTTTGTTTATTTCCTTTACCTTGTAGATTTCTCGCTACTACTTTCCCAAGGTGTTCTTGGACAGAGATTTGTATATCGGTGAGAAAACACTCTCAATGAGTATTTACACGGAACCAAAAGATTGGTAAAAGTAAGAACCTGTATGCAAACAGTTAGCTTAGCATTTAGCAGATACTTAATAAGTGGTAGTATCCCTCCCCTTAAGAAAATTATCTAATTCAAGACAAAATAGACAAAAGAACATACCTACTTTAAGACACAATAAAATTATACAACCCAAGACAAAATAAAATAAAATATCTTAGAGTCCATTTGTCTAAGATATTGCAATCATGGGGCCCAAATCACTTTACTTTGACAGTAAATGAATGAGAGATGCAGTTATCAGCTTTGGGAATGCTGTACGGATAATGCAGTGGAATCAACCTCTTAAAATTTGTCATGAGGATTAAATGAGACAATGCACATGAAGTAGGTGGCAGTTTCAGAGTAAATGCCCCTAAATATTAGTGGTGATGACATCGAGTGGAGCCAACATCACAGGTTTAGGGTGTGCTTGGACTCGCCTGTCAGGCGAAGAATAATGTTTTTAGGGCAAACCAGTTGGCAACACAGCATCTAGTACCAGGTCAGGTCAAAATAAATAATGGAAATCATAAGCCAAGATTTAGGAAAACTGTACCAGCACGGGTTAGAAATTAAGTGCTAAGGTCTAAGATTACTCTTGCCCCAGCTTTATCATTTCCCTCTTGAACCTGCCTTGGTCTTTGACCCAACTCTGGGGACCATGCAGACAAATACTCACTGCTTGTCCAAGGACAGAATGAGAGCCAGAGATTATATTTAGTCCACAATATGTACACTGGCCTCACCACTGCTCATCAACACAATCCAGGGCATCACTAGAGTTTAGCCAATCACCAGAAGCTAACGGGAGAACCAGAGCTCTATCTGAGGCTCCTTTTGTAGGTGGCTCCTATCTGGCAGTAGGAACTGAGGAGGGTGATGGTCAAGCTACTTCTCTTTGCCTTGGTTACTCATCTGCAAAATGGACATAAAAATGATACTTTCCTTCTAGAGTTTTTATAAAGAAAAAATGAGAAAATGTCTGCAAACCACCTGGGTCAGGGACTCACCTATAATAATCATCATCATCTATTATTAACTAAAAGGAGAAAGATACATGGTAATAGTGATGTGTGTGTCTGTGTTTGTGAGTATGTATGTGCGAGCAAGCGTGATATATACACACACATATATATAGAAATTCATGAAAATAGTAGAAAATGTGGTAGCCATCTTTGTTTTCTGTGTTTTTTTTTTAACTTGCCAAAACCATTTCACCATTTTTCTGGCAATAGTTCCCCCAGTTTTGAGGAATTATTCTTTTTCACTCAAGCCATGAGGGTTTCCCAGTTTCTACGCACAGGCCTGAACACGTGGCCCGAGCTGAGCCAATAAGAGCCTCTGTTCCTTCCAGTCACAGTGGTTAGCTGAGAGTTGAGGGAATCGATATGGCCCGTTCGAAACTTTCCCTGGAATTTTACGATTGAAGCTGGGAAAGTGACTAAGTCATTTTTATACGTGCTTTTAGGAATAGCAATATGAAGAATATCCTTAGGCAGCTCACCTATAGTCAAGTGAGAGTTGATAGAACCTTTGATTGCGTCAGCGCAAAACAAGGAAATGAAAGGAGTGGGGTACAATGCAAACTGATGCTAAACCCATTAGACCCTATAAGAACTGCAGACTGGAGCAACCAGCAGGAGACTGAGAGCAACACTGGCTCTGCATATTGCTGCCACGGCTGAGATCTTCCGGATGAGTGGTACACCCAAGGGGACAACGATCGCGAGCACCGATGGAAGCACCACCTCGGGGAGCAAGCTCTGGGAAGAGCAGACAGGGTCAGGTTAGAAGACCTTCAGGCTCTGTGATCTCCACCAAGAGAGCACGACTTACCCTCCAGAGAAAGGGGTTCAGTTTGTGTTATTTTATAACACCTGGAAGTATGTGCAGCAAAAAGATTGATGATATCTCATTTTACTCCTCCTTAAGGACAAAATCCATGTCTGATTCATCTTTCTATTCCCCCCCAGCACCTAGCACTTTAACGGCACCTGGAACTTTTTGTACACGCTAGATGCTCAAAAAATCTGCTGAATGAAGACAAATGTTTAAAAATTTTAGCTCCAAGTATTCGGATTGGTTACAAAACCTAGAGTCCCTGGACGGTGACCGGCTCACTTGTAAACTGTAATCAGACCTTAAGATTTTCAAGAGATTTTGCCAAACATCACATCTGAACTCCAGCTAACAAAGAAAGAAAGAGAAATTGCTGTTGCTAGATCCCACCACCTCAAATTTGATTGTGACATTGTTTGTGGTATAATGAGTCATTCCCTCTACAGTGAGATTATTATAATATATATACAGAAGTGTCCTTTATATCTGAAATGATATCACTCATGCCAATTGCTCTCTTTTAATAGATATGGTTGACAAGTCCAATGGGCAAAACTCATTTAACTATTAAAAACTCTTTTATATATTTGAGGCTACAATTGATATCATTTACCTCAAATTTTGGTTAGCTTAGAGAAGTCTTTGCTTTGGTAGCTACCCCAAACTTGGATGCTAACTCTTATGCCCAGCAATGCACACAGTATCCTTTTGTTCTCTGAAACTATGATCATGCTACATAGTGTATACAGTTTAATTGGATATCTACAATGTTCCACACATTCTACTTGCTACTGGAGTTATAAGACACAGCCCTTCCTTCTACTTCCTTAGTTCGCGGGGAGGCAGGGAAAAGTCAGTCAACCATTCTTGATTTATAATAGCGCTATGACAAAGGTAAAGCACACACAGTGCTGTGAAAACACATAAAAAAGACAGATATCCGAATGGTCAGATGATCTGGAAGGCTGCCTAAAAGATGGTGCTAAGCTAAGTTTTGAAGAACAAGTATGGTATAGCTTCAGTTGCCCTGTGACCCTACTTCATAAATATGAGTTAATTTGTTATTTTAAAAGAATGCTCTCCTAAGCCTATTCTCTTACACTTGCCTACTAATCAAAAAAACAAAATCAAACAAAGCTAATGAAAATCTAGAAACCATAACTTTAAGAAGGTATTGCTCCACAAAGTATTTTATAACTTATCTGTGTGCAGTTCTGTTAACTTTGGCAACCACAGCACACGTGTACAACTACAAAATCAGCAGTTCAAGAACGTGCCATACCTGGATAACCCTGAGAACCGGGTCATAAAGGTTTTCACTGGTGACTCTGTCTAAAGCAAGGTTCCTCAGAGTGAGGGCCACAGAGGAGTCTGGTCTGGAAACTCCTTCTGGTCTATGGCAAAAGAAGGAGCTCGTGCTAGAATTTAAATCAATGCACTGCTTCCTTCCTTGAGAAAACCAAGCTATGCAAAAGAAATTCAGCTGATTTACATTTTGGCACAAGCTTCCTATGTTGTCACAGACCAGTGACAACGAAGTCTGCACCCCAGTACTTTGAGTAGCACTGATCTAAATGAAGATCACCCAGATAGGACAGTTCTCTTTCCCTCACACCCAATATCGAATCCAACTCTAGGTCATATGTGTATGAGCATATTTTGTATCCTGCCTTCCACCATATTTTGTGCATATCCCAAATGTAGCTTCTTTGACCACTTCTACCACTATAGTCATAGTCCAAACAATCCTTATTTCTCACATCCATTGTTGCAGCAGCCCACTAAATGGTTTCTCTCCTTCTGTCCCTGTCCTGTGATAATCCTGCCTCCTTGGCAGTCAGGATGAAACTTCTAAAATCATCGGCTGGGTCAGGTCACTGTTGGGCTTAACAAACGACTGAAAACACTCTCTAAGGACTGCTTCCCTGGTTCTCCTGCTACCTCACTGGCTGCTGTTCCCCAGGCACCTTGCTTTTTCCTCCTTTGCTTCCCATTCTCTAAATTCTCTACCCTGAGCCAGTCCTCAGATCCCTCCTATATTTAATCTATGTACTATTATTGTTCCTCAACCTCCAGGCTTGTCATACTCTTTCATGTTATCCACATTATTCAAATATCTTTTCTTCAAGGCCTTTACCTATGTACATGCTTAACAGTTGACTGTTTCCACAAACTAGAATGTAATGTCTGTGAAAGCAGGGATTTCTTCGGATTTATTCACCACTTTTTGTCTATGTTTGTCAAAGAGTAAGCAATCAGTTTACGTACTGAATGAAAGAATGAATAAATGAGTTGGGACTCCTCAAAATTAATATAAAATGAAAACTACCATCAGTTTATTATACAGTTAGCTGAAGTATATTATGCAAAAATATGTATTTGGAGAGGGGGGTTCCTACACATCAACTCCAATCAGATGCTCATTCATACCGGGCTGTAGGAAACGCCTGGGCTTTCCCCGGACTTTCGTCACCCAGAGGCTGTTCCTCTGTGACTTATGCTGTTCTGCACTGGAACAGTCCCTTCCCTGTGTCAGGGGCTGTACTGCAAACGGCAGAGAATGCTCAGCTTTTCTGTCAGCAATGGTACCAAGTGTAAGGTCCATAAATTCAGAGTCGCCACTTGAACTTCTGTAGACCTAGCTCTTCCCTGTCTTAATTTCACAAAACCGAAGGAGTCTCCTCATCTTCCAATACACTCTGCCTGCCACAAATGAATTTTCGTTGCCCAGGAACCCCATCTGTCTGCATGGCCCATCTGTCCCTGGGCTGCAGCTACAGGTCCCAGCAAGCAGCCTCTGCGTTCTACACGGGCACGGCCAGGGCAACAGGATGTGCTTCGTACCTCACCCCTTTTGGTTAGAAGAACATGCAGACTGAGAGTCAAATGCACAGGAAACTCCACTGCACTGAAGTGTGCATTCCAGCCACTTTCTGTGTGAGCCTACAAAGCATCCATCTAGCTGGAACCGCCCCCAGGGGGCTCTGTTCTCTTAGCTATATATACTTACAGATATGATAACTGATAACAAACTGAATACTTGGAGGCAAATTTAGATGTGTGTGCTAATTTGTGTTTATTAATCAATCTCCTATGGATACAAAGGTGAGAACTGCTTTGGTTCTTGTTTTTTTGTCACCAAGGAGATAGTTTATTAAGCCATCGGTTCACTAAACACAGCACAACAGAGTTTCATTACCCTCACGCTACTTTCTCTTGTGCATTTGTCTTTTGAAAATGTGATGTTTTTCCCCATTAAATTACCTGGGAAGGAGAAATCTATTTTTTTCTATTGCAGGAGCACAAGGGATAATAAAGACCAGTATATTCTATGATATCTAATGGAAAACTGGTGCTTGTTGTATTTTCTCTTCTAAATGGAAGAGAGCAAGCTAAACCAAGATGTTTCTTTACATATTTGGAGACCCTCCAGGCCATTAACTTGGAAGACAATGTTTTCTGGTCACTGAATTATGATATGCAGAGTACCTCTTCTTATAGCTTAGTAACCGGGTTCTATTACCAGCTAAAGGGCTTGTGTTATAACCCTTCCTAGCACAAATTATTATCCATGAGACAAGCATCAATGTATAAGGAAGGTCTTAATAATGCCTCTGATTCCCCTAGCCTCCTTTAAGCCATGAACTATCCTAAGTTATAGATGTTTCATGTATCTCTTCAGAAAGAAATAATGAAAAAATAAGCCACTAGCATAAACTTGTATCAGAAATGTCATTATAGATCCTCTGCTTTTCTGCTTTCCACTTTAGGTTCACAGGACACTTGAAATGCTCTTTTTCATTACCATACTGTGTATTTGTTCTTACCTGTCTTTAAAAGGAAATGGCTGTAAGAAACCAATACTTAGGATGCCAAATGGAATGAAGCTGCTGCAGAACTGTGCGTCCAAAATGACTGACTCACATTTTCTAGCTATTTAATGTCCAAATGCTGAGTTACTAGAACTAGAGGATAATCTGTCTTTTATTATTGTCACTGCTTGTCCTTCTTATCTTGCTATCCATGTTAGAGACTATTACTGGCGTTGTAATATCTTATTTGTTGAACAATAGACCTTAGAATGCCTTATGGTAAAAGCAAACGCACAACAGATAAATGTATCCATGTCTTTCAGATGGCAAGGCTGTAACTAGGAATCAGCCAGCCACCATTAATGTTTGTTCCTGTAATACACAGCAACACTAAGTCTCCCGTTTCTGCATTTGAGAAAGACTAGGACGCTACTACGTCAGAATCTAGTTTAAAAGATCCAGCGCTATTTAAAGGAAATGGCATCAGGAGGGGAAAGTTAGCACATCCTTTGGTCTCTCTTACAAACTTTCTGGCTCAGGGCAATGGAGATTTTCAAATCCTTCACTCCACACCAGACCTCTCCCTTCCTGCTGTCACTTTGTATAGGGCCAGTTTATGGGCTGCTTTTATGCTTTAATTATTTTATTTAAAAGTAACAAAAACCGGGACTTCCCTGGTGGTCCAGTGGCTAAGACTCCGTGCTCCCAATGCAGGGGGCCCGGGTTCCCTGGTCAGGGAACTAGATCCCACATGCTACAACTAAAAGTTCACATGCCACAACTAAAGATCCCACAAACGGCAATGATGATCCTGCGTGCTGTAACTAAGACCCGGCGCAGCCAAATAAATAAATAAATATTAAAATAAAATAAAAGTAACAAAAACCTATCTTAAGTTAGCTTAAATGGAAGTGAAAAAAATGGGCTCATGCAACTGAAATACTTGGTAATCTTACTGATTTCGGGTGTGGGGAGATCAATAGGCTGAAGTGTGCCTTTTCATCTCATCCCGTTTCTATTTTCCTTGGACTAGCTTCATTTTCAGGCAGGCTTTCTCCATTTGATAACAAAGATGGCCACCAGCAGCTCTAGGTACAAATCCTAACAAGTCTGTGAGCCCCACGAGAAAGAGAGCATCATTTCCGTGTTCTGGCAAAATCCCAGGGAGTGCTCTCATCATCCTGCTGGCTGAGATCACACACCCATCCTTGAACAAATCACTGTGGCTGCAGGTGGGGGCCCTTTGGCTGGCTGGGTCACATGCTCACCCTAGGTGAACAGGAGCAAAGAAGACGGGCTAGCTCCACACCAACTGCAGGACTGAAAGCGTTGATTCTAGGGGTGGGAGCAGTCCACACAGGAAAGCTGCACAGATAAAAGACACATTTTCACGGGAGCACATTTTCAAATGAAGAATCTAAAATACAGAACAAAGCCCTTTGATGTTATGGTTACGCTCTGAGGCTCTTGTTGACATCATGTGTAAAGATGCCAAACACACAAAGAAATAATTCTCTGTAACTGCTTTAGTCACCTCCTCTGAATAGCCTTGTCTCAAGGTCCTTTCAAGGTCCTTCACGGTGTAGAACCAGTAAGTATCCTCCTAGATCTTCTGTGTACTAGGTAAAAAGAACTGGGGCATTAATAATGAGCCACTTAAGTACAGGTGGATGCTGCCTTAGCTTCATGTGAACTGCTGCAGAAATCGCACATAAGGGGACACACAGATCTTGGTTTGGCAGCTTTAAAGGGAAGAAGTTCATGTCCAATGCCTCCACAAGAATGATACAATCATCTGGTAACTAATTCATCCCCACTGGTAGCTAACATTAAAATGAGGCAGAGCTGCTCCAATTAACTTCTGGACAAAATGCTGCCATTTCAAAAAGTATACACATGAAATAAAAACTGTGTTTTACATTCTTACTCAAATGATCTAAATACTGCAAGAAATTTTAATTCACAGAAGTGGTTAAGAAGGCCACATAGACATCAGTGTTCAATACTACTATGGGCCGTATTTTCTAATCAAATGGAAAATTCAAAATTAGTCTACAAATGTAAATGTAGCGGAGATAACCATCCCTAAAAATTGCAAGTCAGTTCAGTTCAATTATACAATAATACCTCCAGCCTTTTATAATGAGGTCCAAATAAACAGGTAAACAATGGCAGCTAAAATCGCAAGCAGATACCTGAGTGATTTTAATAGCCCTTTTTTTTTAAAGACTGAAGACAATGTTACAATAGCTTTCATAATGGAAACTTTACGAAGAAGTCTTCAAAGGCAAATGACAAAGGCAAGTGGTTTAGAATTCCCTCAGCTCAGAACCTCAAAGAAACTAGTAATTTAATCTTAAAGCTGATATCAAAAGCTTGCTACTGGAGGTGAAGGAATATCTGTAATAATGTATGTGTATTATGGCGCATGTGTCATGTCCACTGTATTTAAATAGCCAACTTTTTTTTCTTAAGTTGAAAGGCATTCTGCTTCTGCTTAATGGCATCTGTTCTCTTGGAAAAGAAACAGCATTACCTTTGGGTCATTGTGTCAATAAAGAATAGTTGATTATGTCACTCTCTGTTTCAAAGACCAAAATCCTCAGCCTGGCCAAGAAAATCCTGTATTGTCTGATGCTAGCTTACCTTTCCACCTCCATCTGGTCCTACCCTCACCCTTGACTCAGCCACACCGATCACCTTCCATTGCCTCATAAAGGCCAAGCTGTTTCCTCTGCTTGGGACACGCCCCTATTCCTGCCCGCAACTCCACCTATGCGGCCCTCGATTAGGGAGCCCCTCTTTTAGCAGGGTCATTTCACTCTGCTGTATAGCTTCCCACCCCACCTACTTGCGGTGCCGAGCTCCTTCCGGCACTACAGCTAACACTACAGCTAACACCCACAGGGGCAGGGACACATCTGCTCTGCCCCTTATTATATATACCATCTGTGTTCAGCTGAGTGCCTGACACATATTAAGATCCCAAACATTTGTTAGAAAAATGTTCCATTGCAGCCTAAGATTAATGTCTCCCAGAAAGTATATTTCAGTCAAAATATACTTTGGCAGATTTCACAATGATCTGCATTCTTTGAACACATCAGGAAGGTCACAGTAAGAGCACTGCAGTAACTTCAGGAAATTTAATTGTGAGGTTTTACAGACCAAACCTAGGTCAGTGATAGAAGTTAAACAAAAGCAGATTTTATTCCAAAAGAGGCAAAACTTCCTGTCAGGGTTGTCAAAAATGAAATAAGCTATCCTGAGATATGTAGAAAACTTACCTTCATAATGGATATGTATCTAGCTGCAAAGTATAACCCACAGGGAAGCAATTCTCCCATTCCTCGGGCGTCCAGGTGGATGCCCATTTGCCCAATATCACTACCGGCATTTAAGTCACCCAAATGGTTCGCTCTGGCATGACAGCATTTAAAATAAAGTTTAAAAGACAATAAAAGTAAAAATATAAAAATCTTGGCAAGGGAGATGTGTTCATTTAAATCTTACACTACCTGCCAGGGAACTGAATCAATACTAGAAAAAGAGCCCTGACCCACGGCTCTGAAGTTAGACAACAGTCCTCCTGGAATTCACAAACATGTAAGTGGAACCCACAAGACTGACCTGTTAGAGCTGCCTGTCTCCCCACCAAGGATTCCAGAGGCCCAGAGCCATGAACATGGGATGGTGCTCTAAAACCCAGGCCCCTAATAGGCAAGGTGCGTGACACCAGATTCTTACTTCTAAGGCTGCACTGGCCTCACTATAGGACAGGCTTCTTAAAGAAGCCACCGAGAATCTACACATGCTCAAAAACATGCCCATTGCCCTCACCATTGACAGAAAACCTGCTAGAACCACTGTTCCCTACGGAATGGCACAGATGGCATCCGGCAGATCAAGCACACGTGCAGAGTGTGGGAACGCACTCAACAGCTCCGGCTTTCTGGACCAAGCCATCTGTGCTGAATGGAATTTACTGCTGACAGACCAAGAGAGGTTCCAGGTTCTTCTGTGATGCTGCGAATCCCTCTAGGAGTCTGTGAAAGCCTATGACCTCTTCTAAGAATGAGATACACAGGATTACAAAGGAAATGAAAAACAATGAAACAGTTATCAAATTATAAAAGAATGAATTCGTGACCTGGTGTATGTGTTTCTTTTTCTAATACTCTAAATAAAAAGATCTAACACCAGATCTAATAATAACCAAACTTTCAAAGTAGGAATGAGCATAGATGATATTTTTTTAACATCTTTATTGGAGTATAATTGCTTTAAAATGGTGTGTTAGTTTCTGCTTTATAACAAAGTGAATCAGTTATACATATACATACATTCCTATATCTCTTCCCTCTTGCGTCTCCCTCCCTCCCACCCTCCCTATCCCACCCCTCTAGGTGGTCACAAAGCACCGAGCTGATCTCCCTGTGCTATGTGGCTGCTTCCCACTAGCTAGCTATTTTACATTTGGTAGTGTATATATGTCCATGCCACTCCCTCACCTCGTCCCAGCTTAGCCTTCCCCTTCCCTGTGTCCTCAAGTCCATTCTCTATGTCTGTGTCTTTATTCCTGTCCTGTCCCTAGGTTCTTCAGAACTGTTTTTTTTTTTTCTTTTTAGAGTCCATATATATGTGTTAGCATACAGTATTTATTTTTCTCTTTCTGACTTACTTCACTCTGTATGACAGACTCTAGGTCCATCCACCTCACTACAAATAACTCAATTTTGTTTCTTTTTATGGCTGAGTAATATTCCATGGTATATATGTGCCACATCTTCTTTATCCATTCTTCTGTCAGTGGACACTTAGGTTGCTGCAATGAACGTTGTGGTACATGACTCTTTTTGAATTATGGTTTTCTCAGGGTATATGCCCAGTAGTGGGATTGTTGGGTCATATGGTAGTTCTATTTTTAGTTTTTTAAGGAACCTCCATACTGTTCTCCACAGTGGCTGTATCAATATACATTCCCACCAACAGTGTAAGAGGGTTTCCTTTTCTCCACACCCTCTCCAGCATTTATTGGTTCTAGATTTTTTGATGATGGCCATTCTGACAGATGTGAGGTGATACCTCACTGTAGTTTTGATTTGCATTTCCCTAATGATTAGTGATGTTGAGCATCCTTTCATGTGTTTGCTGGCAATCTATATATCTTTGGAGAAATGTCTATTTAGGTCTTCTGCCCATTTTTGGATTGGGTTGGGGTTTTTTTTGATATTGAGCTGCATGAGCTGCTTGTAAATACTGGAGATTAATCCTTTGTCAGTTGCTTCATTTGCAAATATCTTCTCCCATTCTGAGGGTTGTCTTTTTTGTCTTGTTTATGGTTTCCTTTGCTGTGCAAATACTTTTAAGTTTCATTAGGTCCCATTTGTTTATTTTTGTTTTTATTTCCATTTCTCTAGGAGGCGGGTCAAAAAGGATCTTGCTGTGATTTATGTCATAGAGTGTTCTGCCTAGGTTTTCCTCTAAGAGTTTTAGAGTGTCTGGCCTTACATTTAGGTCTTTAATCCATTTTGAGTTTATTTTTATGTATGGTATTAGGGAGTGTTCTAATTTCATTGTTTTACATGTAGCTGTCAGTTTTCCCAGCACCACTTATTGAAGAGGCTGTCTTTTCTCCATTGTATATTCTTGCCTCCTTTACCAAAAATAAGGTGACCATATGTGCGTGGGTTTATCTCTGGGCTTTCTATCCTGTTCCATTGATCTATATTTCTGTTTTTGTGCCAGTAACATACTGTCTTGATTACTGTAGCTTTGTAGTACACTCTGAAGTCTGGGAGCCTGATTCCTCCAGCTCCGTTTTTCTTTCTCAAGATTGCTTTGGCTATTTGGGGTCTTTTGTGTTTCCATGCAAATTGTGAAATTTTTTGTTCTAGCTCTGTGAAAAATGCCATTGGTAGTTTAATAGGCATTGCACTGAATCTGTAGATTGCTTTGGGTAGCATAGTCATTTTCACAATGTTGACTCTTCCAATCCAAGAACATGGTATATCTCTCCATCTGTTTGTATCATCTTTAATTTCCTTCATGAGTGTCTTATAGTTTTCTGCATACAGGTCTTTATTTCTAGGTATTTTATTCTTTTTGTTGCAATGGTAAATGGGAGTGTTTCCTTAGATGATTTTTAAAAATATCTGCCAACAACTGTAATGGGATATGATATCATCTGTGACTTCCATTGGGGATAGTCACAGGTACTGCTGATGCTACTGTGGTTGGTAACCTACACCTATAATGAAGGACAATGCTAAATTTCAACTAGAGGTTAATAACAATAAAGATGTCATTTTTCCTTACCCAAGTTTGTGCACTAGCTGAATTCTATCCATGCCTGTGAACTACAGGTTAAGAACCCCAGTTCAGAAGGATATTAGATGAATTCTAAAGACACTTTAACTTTGAAGAATCTATGACCAACTTGACATAAGTTTAGGGTAGTGAAAATCCTGTTTATGTATTTACAGAGGGCTTTGAGGTTCAAAAGGAGAGTAGTTTATAAATCGATAGTATTTTATGTATCATAATGAAAAAAACCCTCAGATCATATATAGGACTGTCTTCTTGCTGAGCAAATTATGACCTCTAAGTCTCTCCTAGCCTCACAATCAGCCCCTCTAAGTACTCCTGCTTTCTACATAATTGTCTTGATCTCCTTCCCAACCTTTGCGTTTTCTAAAGTGCCATGTTTTTCATGAAATATTCATGGCTGTCTCCCTGATGGTTACTCGCAGTGAACACTGGCACAGTGGTGAAGTCAGCACTTTCCTTTTATTCCTTTTTATTGCCCTGTAGAATTCTATTCTATGGAATACCAGCACAATTTGTTTATCCATTCCCCAACTGATGGACCTCTGCGATGTTTCCAATATTTAGCAATTATGAATACAGCTGCTACATAAACGTTTGAGTTCTCTAGGTCTTCCCTCACTCTTAGGTGCTATGAACCTGGGCCTTAGGCTGGCTTTTCCTCAACTTTTCTACAGATCTCCACTTTGTACCAGTGCAGGATGCTGGGCTCAGTGGGGTTTCTGCCCCTTCCCCAGTGGTAAAAGGCTTTTGCCAGTAAGAGAAGAATCTGGGGTTGGAGGTGGGATTTTACACCTGTTTCCAGGGGCAGCCTCTCACTATGTGCACACCTGTGGAACCAATGGGGTTTCTCTCTCTGGTTAACCTCCTTGCCCCCAAACTCTCTGGTAAGCACTGAGCAGAGGCCCATGGGAAAGAACTTGTCCACTTATATGTGGAATCTAAAATATGATACAAATGAACTTATTTACAAAACAAAACAAAGTCAGAGACATGGAAAACAAATGTATGGTTACCATGGGAGGGAGAGGGATAAATTAGCAGTTTGGGATTAGCAAATCCAAACTACTATATATAAAATAGATAAACAAGGTCCTACTGTATAGCACAGGGAACTATACTCAATATCCTGTAATAAATCATAATGGAAAAGAATATGAAAAGGAATACATATATATGCATAACTAAATCACTTTGTTATATACCAGAAACTAACACACATTGTAAATCAACTATACTTCAATTAAAAAAAAAGAAAGAGGGCTTTCCTGGTGACGCAGTGGTTGAGAATCTGCCTGCCAATTCAGGGGACACGGGTTCGAGCCCTGGTCTGGGAAGATCCCACATGTCGCAGAGCAACTAAGCCCATGAGCCACAACTACTGAGCCTGCACGTCTGGAGCCTGTGCTCCACAACGGGAGAGGCCGTGACAGTGAGAGGCCCGCACACCGCGATGAAGAGTGGCCCCCGCTCTCCACAACTGGAGAAAGCCCTCGCACAGAAACGAAGATGCAACACAGCCAAAAATAAATAAATAAATTTATTTTTAAAAAAAAAAGAAAGAAAGAAAGAAAGAAAGAACTTGTGAGAGAGTGCAGACTCCCCTTGCATCTACACTCCCAGGTATTCTCAGGTATCCTGCTAAGTCCTCACTTGACTTTCAAGAATTTTTTTAAGATTTTAAATCTTTCTCCTTATTCGCTTTCTAAAATATTTTTATTATTATCTTTAGTTGTGGTAAAACACACATAAAATTTATTATCTTTACCATTTTAAGTGTACAGTTCAATGGCATTAAGTCCATTCACATTGTTGAGCAACCATCACCACCGTCCATCTCCAGAACCTTTTCATCTTGTAAAGCTGAAACTCTGTATCCATTAGCCAAGAGCTCCCCATTTCCCCCTCCCTATAGGCCGTGACAGCCACCATTTTTTTTTTTTTTTTTTGCGGTACGTGGGCCTCTCACTGTTGTGGCCTCTCCCGTTGTGGAGCACAGGCTCCGGACACACAGGCTCAGCGGCCATGGCTCACGGGCCCAGCCGCTCTGCGGCATGTGGGATCCTCCCGGACCGGGGCACGAACCCGTGTCCCCTGCATCGGCAGGCAGACTCCCAACCACTGTACCACCAGGGAAGCCCCAGCCACCATATTTTCATCTCCATGAGTTTGACTATTCAAGGTACCTTATAAAGTGGAATCATATAAGAATCTGTCTTTTTGTGACTGGTTTCTTTCACCTACATAATGTCTTCAAGGTTCATCCATGTTACAGCATGTGTCAGAATTCCCTTCCTTTTTAAGGCTGAATAATATTCTATTGTATATGCATATGCTACATTTTGTTTATCCATTCATCCTTCGATATACACTTGGGTTGTTTCTACGCCATGTCTACTGTGACTAATGCTGCTATGAACATGGATGTACTCTTCTTATTCACTTTTGTGTATATTATTTCTTCTTCCTATGAGCTGGCACAGGTAAAAGGGTTCATGTCCCATATCTCCTTAGAAGGACTTGTCCTTTTTTGGCCTTCAGTTCACTTGCTTATCTTGTGACCTCAGCTCTTGATGGGCCCAAGACAAGTTACGACTTTATATAATATACAAAACCCAGCTTTTTGTCATTGTGATAGTGGGAGTGATTTCTTGTGAATGTCTCCACCTTACATGGAAACCAAACTTCTGAACTTTATTTCATCAAAAATAAACAGATGAAAAGAAAAGAAAGAAATACTGTTGGGAAGAGTGGGAAGATGGAGGAAGAACAAGATGGAAGGAAGTTGGTGAAAGAGATAATAATACTCATCTTCCATATGTTCTAATCTAGGAAGTTACCAGATAAGAGCAAATATCAAGATCTAGAACTCTATGTATTTAGGGATACGGAAATAAACACCAGAAAAAAAGTGGTTGCTTCCTATGAATAAGGAATTGGAGATAGTGAGCAGTGGAGGAGGAAACTACTAGTCTATATCATATGCCTTGTAGAAAATTTTGACTTTTTAAACATGCTCATGTATAAAACTGGCTGAAAATTTTAAAAATTCCTTCAGTATTACAATTGATTCCCTGAGGTAGTAAAATGTAAAAAAAAACCCTGTAAAAAGAAAATCTCCTTCCTTCTTTATGAAGTGTGGGCCCTATCACAAAAAGAAAGGAAAACAAAAACAAATACAATGGAGAAAGAATTACATAAATTAAAATTAATTCAACATTTATTCTATCAATGTACAAATCTACCTTAAAAGCCAGAAAAGCAATTTTGAGTTGCTTTTAAAGGGTAGTTCAGAAATACATAGTATCTAGGCACTATAAGCAATGCAAAGCCATATTTATATGCACAAAGTTCCCTTTCTCTGGGCCAACAGATATCTCGTGAACCAACACAGAAAGGGAGGACTCTTACACAGAACAGCTGCTTTCAGGTGTCCACAGTGCAAAGGAGTGCCAGAAACAGCAAGGAAGAAAGTCCAGACACATGAATCATCAGGAGAACTCTGACACAGAAATTTCCAAGTCTCAATCATCTATATATATTACCTTCTTGATTTTTTAAAAATATCATACCATTAAAAAATTTAACCGTGTGAATCTTTAAAGGAAGCTTTGTGTCATTATTTTATATGGAAACTAGCACTGAGCATGAAAGAAAATAAAACAAAAATGAATAGAATGGAAACAAAATAGTTTTACTGGACTTTTGAAAGCTTGGCAACTGAAGCTTACTCTGTTAAAAAGGGAGCTAAAACTAGTATCTTGAATACATGTTTAACACTAGCACCAAACTGAAACTTCCTCCTTGCCTTCATAAGAAACATTGGAGGAGAACAAATTCAAAATCCTTTTAATTTAGTTCAATACATATCCATACACCACCCAAAGTCATCTCGTATAAAATCAGTCATAGTGTCCCCCACTCTGAGAAACACTGCTTTAGCCAAAGTCCCCTCCAGTCTTCACAGTAACACGTGACCTTCAGGGGTTCAGGGCCGCCTCTGTTGGCAAAGACAGCCCAGAGGCGGAAAGAGATTAAGGAGGAAAATCACTCCCCAACTCCAATCCTATTTTTAAGATGGTAAAAATGAAACAAAGAGAGGGATGATATATGAGCGAGGTAATCCTATACAGCCAGAAGGCCATGGAGAAATCGTAGGAAGGAATATGACAATGCTGATACCCACCAGGTTAAGTACTCCAGGTGAACAACTTGAACATATATTTGTAAAGTAGACTCCGATTAAACAACAAATTCACTCAACAAGTAATTACTAATCTTGTGCTTTGTGCCAGATACTTTACAGGTTCCTGGATATGTACTATCACTACCATAGTAGACCGCTGAAATATTTATCTACGTAATAACCAGAGACTACGCATGCCATGTTTACTACCGTTTCCACCAACATACAATACCATGCTTCATGCTTAATAAATGTTTGGGGGATCACTAACGTCCTATGTATTCCTAGAAGAGGAGACTCTTAAACATGGAACCTTGGGCAGTTATCTAATCTAAGCTCCCTGGATATTCAGAAATCTCTTCTACATCATCCATAACAAATATGGATGATGAGCTTCTGCTGAGTGCTTCCAGAGATGGGGACTCCTGAACCACACTTATATAAGATTGTTCTCGCTTACAGTGAGCGAAAATCGGCTTCTCTGAAATTCCCAGCCATAGGTCTTAGCTCTTAAGCGAGCGATAAAGATTAAATCTCTCTTCCTTTCGACAATTGGAAGCTCATATTATATTTATCTTGAACTCCTCTTTGCCAAGTTTATGGTCCGTAGCTCCAAAAAACTGCCCTTACGAAGCAAACTGTTTTTCCACCAGTTCTCCAGGGGACACATGATCATCTGAAAAGGGGTGCCTAAACCAGGCATGATACTTCAGATGGAGTTTTATAACAGAATAATAGGATAGTACCCCCTTCCCACTCTTTAGACCTAGCTCTGTGCCTTGTTGTTTATTTTATCCACATTACATCAGTACTAGGTTGGACAGTGTCTCCCCAAAACTCATGTCCTTCCCAGAATCTCAGAATGTGACCTCATTTGGAAATGGGTCATTATAGATGTAATTGCTTACATTAAGATGAGGTCATACAAGAACAGTATGGGCCCTTAATCCAATATGACCAGTGTTCTTATCAGAAGAGACACAGACTCAACACAGGGGAGAAAGAACACCATGTGACGACGCAGGCAGAGGTGAGAGTGATGCCTCTGTAAACAGAGGAACACCAACAGTTACTGGCAGCACCAGGAGCTAAGAGAAAGGCATGGAACAGATTCTCCCCCTAGAATCTTCAGAGAGAGAATGGCCCCGTCAACACCTTGATTGCAGACTTCTATCTTCCAGAACTGTGACAGAATAAATTTCTGTTGTTTCTAGTCACCCAGTGGGTGGTAATTTGTAAGAGTAGCCTTAGGAAACCGACAAAGTATTTTTGCCTCCCACATGGATTCTGTTTAGAAAATACACTCATTTTATTTGTTGCTGTCATTTTGTTTTCCTTTTTTCCCTCCTAGTAATTCATCATCACTGAAGCAAGTTTTTCCCATCCGAATCTACGTAGTGGACATGAGTTGAGTATGCCTGCCCGGTATCATCTCTTCCCCTCCTTCTGGTAGGAGCAGATTAGAGATTATGCCTTGGTAGCCCCTTGGGCCTATGAAACACAATGTTGGTGGACTGCCGGTCAAGATGCCCTGTTTTTTCACTGACTCTCTCCTTCTCTCTCAGAATTCTGAGTCTTGGGCACAGGACGCAATGACGGAAAACAGTTAGAGTTGACTCAACCCGACAGCGGGGTACCCTTTCCAAGGTCGTCTTCTTCAGCGTTTCCTTCGATTCCATGAATTACTCCATGACCATGTGATGAATTCCTTTCTGCTTAAAATTGCCCAGAACCAGTTTCTATTTAATTCAGTTAAGGAACTCTGATAAATTACAAAACTGAAGCCTTGAATTTTGTTCTGCTGTGTTTCACCACTTATCTTATTTTGCCTTACCGCTATTAGTAGGTTCCATTGTAATTTCAGCTTCACTCCATTCCCTCCCACAAAATAATCTATGGAAGCAGCTCAAAACTCTTCTACATACAGCTATCTATAATGGATTTATTATTGTTTTAGCAAGGCTGTGTGCTTCTGTCCAAGAAGAGGAAGCTATTGGAAGACTTAAAAGAAATTAATGCATAGTTTCCAACTGGACTACTAACAACCTTTTTATTCTCACTCCCATTAACAATGAACTAGTCACATGGTTTGAGCCTTAAATTAGGTCCTACCTGGAGCCAGATATACTCCCCTATTTTACTCAGTTACACGTTCATGAAGTCTCTCTCTTTTTTTTTTCCCCTCAAGTCACTTAAAATCAGGTTTTCTGATTCTTTACAGTGAAAAACTCTGAACTAATTCAAGTATAAATAATTACTTTAGAGGTGTAGCTGAAGTACGGTGAATTAGCGGTGTACAAGGACAAAGAAGGGTGCCAGGCATCATGCTAAGATCTTTACTTGCTTATCTTACTTAATCATCACAAGAATCACACCTGTAAACTGGTGGGTGTGATTCGCAAAAGACAGGAGAAGCTGGAAAGTCAAGTAATTTGTCCAAGTTTTCACAGCTAGTGACTTAAAAATGGAGATCTGAATTCAAGTTTGTCTGATTCGAAAGGGAATGTTTTTTCTGTCCTGGCTTTCAATTTTAAGTCTTTCACTATTGCAACTGATAATATATCTTTACCATAAATTACAAATAAGACAACATACATAATATACTTTACAACTCACGAAGTACTTCCGACACATGTAGGTTTTAACATTTTCATTGAATCTGAAACTCTTCAAGAAACCACAATGGCAACAGCACGGATTTAAAACAAAAACGAAACTATTAATCTAGCAACAGAACCATCAACAAGGGCCAATCTTCAATCTTCTTGTCATTCATAGCAATAACCTATTTGAAGAACATTATCCATAGTGGCGGGGGTTTTTTTTTGTTTTTAGATAAAACTCTACTAATGTTCACCCCAATTAGGAAAACATAAACATGTACTGGATCATCTTGATCATTTAAGTGAACAGCTGAGTTGAACTCCTATACAAATTCAAGTAGAGATCCACTGATGCCTTCTTTAGTTGCCTATAAAAGACCTGGAATGTAACAACTGAAAAGAGAGGTTCTTGAGCTGAATAACCATTTTTAGATAAACAGAAGAAACGTGGATTTAACCAAGAAAATAAGTGTGCTCTTAAGGTGGAGAATGTTAGGATGGAGACTTTGAAAAATTATAGACTCAGCTGAAATGATGCAGCGTAACCTTGGGCAAATCACACCATAATCCTGAGTCCCCAAGGCCCCATCAGTCAAAAGAGGACATCAGACTACTTCACCTCCAAAACCCCTTCCTAACGATGATCCACTCCCATTGTCCTTTTCCATCTCATCTTGCTCACCAATGGCCCCACTACTTCCACTTCCTAGACAGTAACTATTTAAATCCCAGCACTAGAAGGACATATAAGCAGCACCACCACCAACACTATTAATACGCACTTTTGCTTTGAAAATATTTCCTCTAATCATATAGTGAACTCTACGGGGGAAAAAAAAAATCTCCATTTCAAAGATGAGGAAATTGGAGCTCCATGAAGTTAAAAAAGGAAAAAAAAAAAACCTCATCTAAAGTCACAGAACCACTAAGTAAGAGTGCCAGATCTGACTGCAAATCTTTTTTTTTTTTTTCTTTTTTGCGGTACGCGGGCCTCTCACTGTCATGGCCTCTCCCGTTGTGGAGCACAGGCTCCCGACGCGCAGGCTCGGCGGCCATGGCTCACGGGCCCAGCCACTCCGCGGCATGTGGGATCCTCCCGGACCGGGGCACGAACCCGTGTCCCCTGCATGGGCAGGCGGACTCTCAACCACTGCGCCACCAGGGAAGCCCTGCAAATCTCTTGATCCTCCTTAAACTGCTGTCCCTCTTTCCTGGCAATGGGTGGCGAGTATTCTGGCTCATCATTTGGTCTTTTCCGAAAACGTCAATTGATTCACAAGCCTGGTCGCAGCTCTGGTTCCAATCAAAATTGTTAAAATCAGGCTTCATAATCCAGAAGGCTGAGATCTATGTTTTGGTCAGTGGAGTCCCAGACCAATGTCAAGTACCAGGCATGTCTGTGTGTAAAAGAGGCTGCTTCCAGCACCCATAACTGTGCTCCCAATGACAAACAGTGTATCTCTTTCACCTTCTTTAAAAGGACAGAGACAACTCTAAATCACTAAATTAGAAGGGACTGCATCAGCCAATTTAGCCCAGTATTCAGATTCCGAATGATATCACATAATGAATATTCTAGAGATAGAAGAGACACACTATTTATACTGAAGGCTGAAAGCCTCGGGATACGTTCTAGGCTATTTGCTTCCGAAGATGAACAAGCATTTACGAATAAAAGTAAAACCTTCCACAGGCAAGGTTACCTTTTTCATGCATTACTGCTGCTTGTCCTTAACAATAATAAGCTAAAATGAAATTAAAAGCAGAAAGTCTCTTTGCCTCTGCTGTAGCATAAATTTCAAATTCCTGCTTTTGTTGTTCTTTTTCTTGTTCTTAAACTCAGCAAGGACAGCATAAACTGTTCAATAAAATTCCCAGCCTTGACACTACCCTTCTTCCAGCTGGACAATAAGTGACCTGCCACAGTGGCCCGCAAGTTTGTTTATAGGTAAGACAAGCTGCCATATTATTTCATTCCCCACTCCCAATACATACACTCTGATAGTTTAAAGCATAGGTAGTACCTAGTAGCCAAATCAGCACAGATGTTCCGCTCTGTAATCTTTATATTAGTCTCATCAAAAGAGTGACACGGTATGCTCAGCTTTTGAAAGTGAGCCTTTGTCACAAACATTACTGACAAAATTGATTTGAAATTCTGCTTCACTCTATCATACCAGCCAGCCCACTGCCTCCTACTATGGCTATCAGAAGTATAAAAGGGCACAGATCCATTCAACAAGTATCTGTGGGGAAGGAAACCATCTCTCCTTCCTCAAATGTCAAACAAAATCAGTAACTATGTCCTAAAGGAAAAGGGAGATAAGAACTGACCCCTTTCACCTCAGACTGCTCACTCCCTCCTTGTCTGATCTATAGAGAAACACATGTAACTGTTTCCCCCCAATGGTTTCTTTTGCCTTCTGCGTATCAACAATGTGCTCTGAAGTATTTTTAAGAATAAGGCTATATATCTCTATAGCCTCTCCAACTTTAATGAAAACAAATACCCATCCTGTGTTTCCTTTTATAGATAGACTTTGAGACATACGTGAAATATATGTATATTACTCTAAATGAACTTGGTTTTGCAAACTGGTTGCAACGCACAATGCAGCTCGGCATTGCAAATGCAGAGTCCCAGTGTCTAGAACAGAACCTACTACTGTTGAATTTACAAACGCCTGTTGACTTTACAAATAGGATTATCATTGGTTCAAAGCGTATTCTTGAGGCTTCATACAGCCCGTGAGAGGTGCCCTCTATCAACAACAGTGTGGCTCACAGTGAAGTTCTGTCCTCCTCAGTTCTTTCACTCTGTCTTTGGAAAGAGGAAGCCTTACTAAAATCAAGAATATGCAACTGAACAAACAATTGAACAAGACATTCAAGGGTGCAAGCAGAGAAACTGAGGTTGCGTCTGTGGAAAACAAGGACTCTCCCCACTGCCTTTTTCCAAGAGAGACGCAAATCGCTGTTCCTCTTAGAAGCAGGAAAGAGCTGTTTGTGTTTGTACACACAGGAGAAAAGGAGAGGTTACTGGGTGCCCCAGAAACTAAGCAGGAGACTCTTCTGCTGCATGAATTCCTGAAGGACTGAGGGATGGTGACGGCCAAGGATGGAGGGAATGGTTATCAGAACACAAAGGGAAGTAAGCAGCCCTAATGAGGATCCCTTTAGAATGAATTCTGAAACCAACCCACCAATAAAAGTGCTGGCAGGTGGAGGGAGACGGAGGGGAGACTGACTGACTAACTAAATCTGTTTAGTTTCTCCAGGCCTCAGTGTGATCATGACAAAGGTTTTATCAAGCAAGCGTCTGAGCTCCTCACACAGGTGTTCTTAGAATACTTCCCTGATCTTATTACACCCAAGAGTGTAAGCTATTGTTTCCCCTCTCCAAGCAGTGTATTGTGCTGCAAGCCGGAAAGGTTTGCTCCTCAATACATGCCTTGCTGTCGATTTAAAACGGAAACTAAATGCACGAACGTGATACAGGGTTCTTACCTTCCTGGACAGATGTCTACAAATACTAAGGTTTCATTTTGGAACACTTCACGAGGCTTCTAATAAGTGTTCAGCTAATATTTTTGCCTGATTCGGTTCAATCCCTCACTACATGAAGAATTTATTAGTTGTAATTTAAATTAAATTAATATTAATTTTAAAACTATGTATTTTTAAAAGCAATTACCAAACAAGTACAGTGAAAAATACAGTGGCAGAACCAGTTTTAACTTGTTTTCATCAAAAAAATGTTTACTCAGTCCCTATGCATACCATATATGTCTTTTCAGACGTTCCCAATCTACTTGAGGACTTTTTTTTTTTTTTGAAGGCTGAAAAGAAGTTCTGCTAAAAGGAAACCTCTTTAATTTCCTTAAAGCGACTGTTTTTGAATATGGGGCCATTTGCAAAGAAAGTCTCTTAATATTAACCACTCTTGATTTTCAAGATAGACTTCCAATAGGAATACGTGAAAGCATCCTGACAGGAGCCGCTTTTCATTATAATCATACCTACCTCTAAGCCAGGGTTCCTTATCTTCAGCACTACTGACATGTGGGGTTGGATAACTCTTTGTTATGGGGGACAACCCAATGCCGTGTAGAATATTAACAACATCCCTGGCCTCTGCCCACAGGTTGCCAGTAGCACCCCTCCCCACCCAGTTGTAACAACCAAAAGCATCTCCAGACATTGCCAGGGGGGTGCAAAACTGCCCCTGTTGAGAACCACTGTTCTAAGCCTATCAGTAAGATCTAACCCTGGGGCAAGAGAAAGTGATTTCTCTTCTTACATTTTGGTTAATATTTCTCTCACTCATTATTCTGCTTCATCAAACCATTTCACCACTTTTTTTTTTTAAACGACTTTACCTTAGGGCTGCAGGGAGTCCACTGATTATTTCCTAAAGTGTACCTGAATTTAGGGAACAACCCTCCAGGAAAATTATTAAGCTAGGCTTCAGAGGACTAAGAACCAGCCCAAGGGTACAATCCTTTGTATTTCAAATGCACGAGGCAAGGAGTGGAGACAGAAGGGGTTTCTCATTTTGCACTGAATTTAGCATTATATAAATGAAGCTTTCACCTCCACACACGCAAAAGATCTTCAGGTGCCTAAACTCTACCTTTATTTGACATCCTAATCAATTTGCCCAATTCTCCTTCCTCCATGACTCCCAAAACAAAAAATACAGGCAAACATATTTGGTTATATCTATTTGAGCAGCATTCTGGGGAGAACAGTATTAATGGGTAAGATAATAATTTATTTTACCTTCACCACATGTCCTAATAATAATCAATGAAAAAAACATAGTAATAGAAGCAGAAAATGACAGTATATGTCTTTGTATTCAAACTTTTCAGATATCCAGAATCATGGCCATACTTCAAAAGGTATTTTTCAATAGTTACTATACTAGAAACTGGGCCAGTCACTGTCCTATGGAATAAGACGACATGCCCCTGGCCATTAGAAGTCTGCTGTTCTTCTGCTGTGTCCCTCCACAGGTCAGTGATCACCTTGCAAGACAACCCCATACTGTGGTCCTCATCACTTTTTCAGAGTTTCTCACTTCCCTTCATCTGAATGTCCCCCCTGCAATTTGGATGTTCAGAATTATTTCTGATGTCTGAACACAATCTCAGAGCCCAGCCCTCTGAGATATCTGGCAGACAGTAAGCACAGCTCTTGCTCTCCCTTCTTTGAGTCCTTCCACAGATGGCACAGGTTTCCAGAGTCTCCTTCATCCTCATTTCCTGTATTTGGTAAAGTCTCGCTTAAAATATGGCACGGAGGACAGGAAATAGCAAGCTGGATGGAGTCTAAGAAACCGTGGACATGGTGACAACTCCCGCTCTGCCGCCCCCTCCCCTCCAGTTTCAGATGCGTACGCTGTAGAAGCTTCTTCCCTTCTTGTGGTTGGTGGGTAAAATATTTGTTAGTCTAAGAGGCGCTTTTACATAAAGCTTTTTGCCCTCAGGGCTTGTTTTTTCTCCTAACCCGGTCTTTTTCTTTTTAAGTTACAATTACCTGTGGGAAACTCTGGGGAGACCCACCTCCCGAGAACCAGTAAGTACTGGCTATTTGGAGCCATCACTGGGGTCCGCGGGGCAACATCACTGCGTCACCTGCAGGGGCAGCAGAGTGAACTGAGGACCCCCGGAGTGACGCCCCAGGGAAAGACTGGTGGATTCGGGAGCCCCTCTAACCAGCGGGACTCCTCGGATTCCCTCTGGCAGAGGAGGGACAGCAGCGTCCTCCGGGGTACCGAATCAGAAGACAAGACCGGCGTCAGGTTTGGGACGTGCAGAAGTCGGGGGAAGAGGTTAGAGAAGAGCATCATTGGACGAGCAAAGAATGTGACCCTAGGGAAAGGAGGCAGAAGAGAGGCAGGAAAGCACGTTTCCTTTACTCCCCTCCCCGTGCCGCCTGTGGAGCCCTGGATCCCCTCGTCATGGAGACAGACTGCAGCAACACACGCGACCCCGGGCGGGCAACACGCGCACAGGCGCGCACACACGCATACTCACACGCCCCGCCGCGAGTTGCACACTGCAGACTTCTGTCTGACTTCCCGGCCCCAAACACCGTACCTCCCGGATTCCTGTGGCCTAGTGCAGAAATCACCCTCCACCATCCCCTGAAACACACACATTCAGACCCTTGCACCCTGAGGGTGCCGGGAACCACTCAAGGGAAGCACTGGCAGCTCCCCTGCAAATGACTACCTTCCCGGTTGCTTAATCTGTCCAAATCTACAAGCTTGCCTAAAGCGAGCTGCCCTGTTAACAAGCGAGGTAGATGATGAAGGAGGAGCCTGGCGTGCAAGTAAACCTCAGAGAACCGCTACTAATTCACTAGTCAGGGGGGACCGCACGTAGTAGCCTCCAAGCCTTTCCTGAGCCTTTGAGCCCCAACAGCAGCCCCGTTCCTCCGCTCGATCTCTGCACCACTCCCCTCCTCCCCTCTACCCAAATCCCTCAGCGATTTTCCTACTGGCCCTTCCAGGCCACTTTCTGCCTCCATCCTCAGTCCAGCCAGTTCCCAACATTTGGCCTCGCGTATTCGCTTCGAAGACCTCGATCCAAGGCTGTCCCTCTCCATCATTATATCGCCCTGACCTGGTACAGACTCCCCAAGTTATTCGAGTCCACTCGTTTCCCGGGGCCCACGGCCCCCTCCACCGGCGTCCTAAGCTCTGGTTCAAATCCGCTTTCCACGCGCCCCACTTTCCATCCATCTTCCCTCCCGCCCCTCCGGCCAGGACACGCTCACCCTCTAGTATGCCTCCCACACGGCGCTCTCAACCCTGTCCCCCGGAGACACCCGGCTTTCCCTCTGCGGCTGTTCTCTGCCGGGAGCCCGCATCCCAAACCCATCCCGCACCAGCCCGCTCTCTCGCTGCGCGGTCCTTCCCTCTGCCCCAGTCGGCCCCCTCGGCCTCCGCCGGAGTCAGTTCAGACTTCCTGCTTTGCCGCCCCCGCCCCGCCCCCCACTAGAACATCCCAGTGGCCACCACTTTCAAATTGGCCAAGAGGCTCGCCGAGGCGCCGGGCACCTGGGGCAGCGGCCAGCCGGTTCTCCGGAGCGCCAGCCGTGCCTCCCGCCTGCCAAAGTGGGCTTCCCCGGGCCGTCAGGCCGTCGCCCCACCGCCCAGCCGCCTCACAAACTTACTTGCGGGTCGCCAGGAGGGGGCTGCGGTGAGCGGCGGCGGGCCCCGCGGCGGCTAGTGCGCCCCTCTCGGCTGGGCTGGGCGGCGCGGCGTCGGCACTGCGCTCCTGCGGCCGCGCGGTGAATGGGCTCAGCCTGACGCAGCCTGGCTCTGCCACCGCTGCCGCCGAGGCCGCCGAGCGCTTCCAGACATGCTCAGTTTCCAGACCTGCCCGCGTGGACGCTACCAAGAGCGAGTGACTGTGGGGGGAGACAGGAGGGAGCCGCGGAGCGGCGGCCGCCCGGCGGAGGCTACCAAGCCGGAGGCCGGGAGGAAGGGGGGCGACGCGCCGCTAAAAATAGCTAGTGCTGAAACCGCCGCTCGGGCTTAAAGCGCCCACCCACGCCGCGCGCGCGTCCCCGCCGCCAGGGACTTGGGCTCGGAACCTGAGCGAGCGCCCTGCTAGGTCCCTGCCGGCAGTCTGAACCCCACCCCGGGGGGAAAATGAGCTTCCCGCACAGGCACCAGAGGGTTTCGCCGGAACTAAGACCCACGCTTCCCTGATTTAGGGCTCCAGACTATCGGGCAACCCTAATTTCAGGTATTCGCCAAAGAAACGAAAGAAAGTTGGGTTAAAGCAATGAAAAAGCTCCGCGACTGCGAAATTGGCTTAGGACTTCTGGAGAAGAATTAAAGTTTTTTGGATACTTTTACTGGAAGGAAAAAGGAGGAAAGGAGGGTGATGATCAATAGCCGGGAGAGGGGGCCAAAGGGTGGCAAGCGGCAGGCTGTAGGGCACTTTGGAAAGAGCTTCTAAAATTAAAATGTAGAATTCTTTACAGAGCGTTTATGACTCCTCATTCCGCAGGGTTTTGCATAGTTCGCGGACACCCACCCTGACCTTGGTGATTTTGTTGTCCTTGTAATCTGAACTGTAATTTTTTTAACGCACGTTTTACCTCCATCCTTGCGCCTCCAGTCCGACTTTAAATTGCAAAAAGAAAAAGACGCAAACTGGAGATGAACGGATTCTGACACCTAAACTGGAACCGGGCCATTTGGTGACCCTGCGCGGAGAGGGGTCGGTCCTCTTGCCACGTCGGGCCAGGAAGCGTCCTAGGTGTCCTGAGCATCCGGCTCTTTCAGCCTCGAGGTCTCAGAGCCGCCCCACCTGCAAACAAACTATGCCCGCTATTCATTTTCAGTGTATTCTACCTTAATTCCTGATAATCTACTTTTGAAAATTTTCGTCTCTTAAGATGAGAGTTACAAAAGTTTCCTGGGTCAAATTCCTGTCTTTATTTAACCTACCCCTCACAACCATCCCGTAAGAGAATCATTATTATTCCCATTTGACAGAAGAGGACATTGAAGTTCAGAGACACTCATCTCTTGCCTGGAGTGAGAGTTTGAACCCAGAGTCCGCCTGACTAGACACTTCCATGGTTTCCACATAACCTATTCCCCTGAATCAATAGCTTTACCTGATAAGGGCAGAAAAAAAAATTTTTTTTCTCTGTGGAGTGCTCAGAATAGGAAAATGCCAAATATGAATTTTGTTCTCCATTATTTTATCCTAATTTCTTTCTCAACATTCACAGCTTAGATTGTGTGTATTCTATTAAAAGTGATGTGTTTCGTTTTATTCATTCATTCAGAGAGAATTTACTGGGAATCTTCTAAGAACAATGCAGTCACTGGGATGCATTTTATATCTCACAGTTCAGATTCTTTGTAAGCTACTTCGTTTGCCATTGTTACAAATTAATGCTGTTTTGCTAACCCTACTCAGTAATGTAGCTGTGCTTTTTCACAGAACTGAGTGGTATGTGTCTATCTGGACCAAGTTGTCCTCCCTCTTAAGTTTCCTCCTTCCCTCCCCACTGAAATTTAGTGCCATGTCTAGCCCAAAATAGTTGATTAATTAATGTCTGACCTTTTACTTGCCAGTCTCCAGCTTCTTGACTCCTTCTTCCTTTAGCGTGTGCCTCCGATAGATGTCATCTCCAGGACTAGATCCACTTTGTCAGGACAACACCATTTTCCTAATTTTCCATGAGCAATTCACTGGGAAAATCAAAACGGAATTTCCCTTGGAGTATCAGCACAACTCACCCATTCCTTTCTGTAGGTAGTGAAAGAAAATGAAAAATATACTTTGTCTTCATCCCGGTTGTTTTTCTTCTTCCTTTCTCAGTAATTAATCTGAAGGTGGGTATGATTATCTGAACATCTTCATGCTATAGCATGCATACCAAGCATAATCATGAGACGGGCAGATTTTGATTTCACAGTAAAGACTATGATTTCCTACCCAAAGGTGTAGTTCAAAAACATATTGCATCCAGGATTCTTAATAGCAAGTGACAGAAACTCAACTCTAACTAACTTAGGCAAAAAAGGAAATTCCCTGGGCCATGTAACTCAGAAGTACAAGGGGTGGTTGGGCTTATCCGAGGCTTAACAACGTCAGCTAGAATGTGTTTCTCTCTCTCACTTGCTCTCAGCATTGCTTTCTGGTTTGGCTTCATTCTCCATCAGACTGTGTCCAGAGTGCAGTTCCAGCCCTACACAGATGACAAAGTTTCCGATCTTACAAAGAGAGCAAACCTTGTGTTCTGATGAGCAGATCAGTCTCTGTCAAAGGAGCCTGGTTGGCTATCCTTGTGCATCCTCTAGGGGAAGAAACCTCTCAAAAGGAAATAAAGTATCCAGTCAGCGGAAGAAGGGATAAGGGATGCTTGCAAGATAGAAATAATAGGTATCCACCACAGGCAGGTTTCCCCATAGAACAAAAAGGACAGCAAGCCCGTGGTGGGATATCGGTTGATTTGAGTTACTCAGAAAAGAGCAAAAGGATAATGATGCTTAGAAGTGATTTTTCCTATCTCTTTTTAGGAAGAGGTGCTTTGATTTGCCTGCCTAAGGGTGGCAGTTAGTCCCTCTCCGTTGCCTTTTCGTCTTTATTTCGGGTCCATAGATACTTCCAAGGTGGTGCCACTCATTAAAGTCTTCTAATGAGCCTTCAGTCAGCTGAGGCCTCCAGTAGATAATCTGTCTCTATGGGAAAAGGACATTTTCTATATTCTTAAAGCCCCTTCTTTCTTTTTTGATTTAACATACCTAATAATTATGTAAACCATTTGGCAATCAAAAGTGAGATATTTCTCTTTTGCCTCCAATCCTGAACATATAGAGGAGAAATGTTGACCTTCTTATAGTAAATGTGTTATGTCTTCATATGGATCACTGCAATTCGCTTGTTCCCCTTTTAGTATTTGTTTATGAATAAATGAATGCAATCGATGAATCACTTCATTCAAACTGCATTTTATAGTTATATTAAAATCATCAAATCCATACCTTTTCCTTAATCTTCCTCATTAACTTCTTTGCACATGGTCTTCTAAGGACTCCTCACTCAGCATTTCTCACACCACACCTACTTTTATTTTTATTTTTTAAACATCTTTATTGGAGTATAATTGCTTTACATTGTTGTGTTAGTTGCTGCTGTATAACAAAGTAAATCAGCTATACGTATACATATACCTCCATATCCCCTCCCTCTTGCATCTCCCTCCCACCCTCCCTATCCCACCCCCCTAGGTGGTCACAAAGCACCAAGCTGATCTCCCTGTGCTATGCGGCTGCTTCCCACTAGCTATCTATTTTATATTTGGTAGTGTACATAAGTCCATGCCACTCTCTCACTTCATACAGCTTACCCTTCCCCCTCCCCGTGTCCTCAAGTCCATTCTCTACATCTGCATCTTTATTCTGTCCTGCCCCTAGGTTCTTCAGAACCTTTTTTTTTTTTTTTTTTAGATTCCATATAATATGTGTTAGCATGTTTGTAGATTTTTTGATGATGGCCATTCTGACTGGACACCACACCTTTTTAATCCATACTTCTGATTATTCCTCTTTTCCTAGTTCTCCTTTATCTCACCAGTGCAGTTCTTTGTCCTTCTCTTACATCACTCTCCCATTTGCTTTCATTATCTATATACTTGTTTTTCCTCCCCCACGGAAACACAAATTCATGGAGGATTGGAACTATGGCAAGTTTATGTATGTGTGTATTTTTATCTTCTCCATTGTTCGATAGATGTTCGCTGATGCATTAATGGATTATAAAGGGAGGTGAATGTTTAGATCTGAAACAATGGGTCTAAGCATGAAGCCCCTAGTTTCAATGAACTGGAGAAGGATGGAGGGGGCTGATGCTGGGGTAGGATGACATGGCACGTAGGCTTTGCCTGTCTCACCATTTTGTCTGGGGATAGCTCAGTATAGCCCCTTCTTCCCTCCTTGATGTTTTCTAACCAAACTTCTTGGTAACTTGAAGTTGGAATGCCTTCAGTATGATCTGTGCCACACTGCCAAGCATCTCTAATTTTCCCAGATATTGGCACTGACCTCTGAGCATATTCTGCCTCTATTACATAGAAAGAGCCCATTTTAGACACTTGGACACTGGGCTGCCTCTCCCTTGCACTTCTTTCATACTAAATTTGCTTTTAGAAAATCAGAACTAAATTAGGAATGTGAAGTAATTCATAATTGAGTTCTTTAAGAGAAATGGAAATATCATGACGGCTTCGTTGAAGAGCTATTAAAAGCTTGTCTTTTGATACCTGTTATTTTCCCATTGTGAAAAAAATATATGAAACGGAGAATTAAATGGGAGTAATCAAAGTCATTAATGCCCAAATTATTCTTTCATTTCATGACCATAGATAAATGTCATAACAGATCAACTAGTGATATGCACTAAAGATATAAATGTTCATTTCCCCCTCTCTCTGCACTTCAAGGCTAAAACTGCTCTAGGTAATAGTCATGGGACATTAAGGATGCTCATAATATATGTGAATCAAAGATACTTCTTGACTAAAAGACTTAGCTCTGATGGCCCTTTCCTCTGGGAAAAAGAATGTGGATAATTATGCACTTCAAATATCAGGCTGCTCTTTTCTTGCCTCTAATTCTAACACAAACATGACTTAGTTATTGAACAAGCAGCAAGGTCTTGTTAAAGCTGCAACTCTTTTCACTTCTCATTGAGTCCAATGCTACAATAATAAATATTCTTAACATGTGATCTCAGATTTTCAAGTATTGTCAAGAAATTCATGACCATTAATTTATTTCCATAATACATTTGAATATAATAGATACAAAATACTAACCTGCATCAGTTAATAATAATAATATCCAACATTTATCGGTATTTCTATGTCTCATTCTCCAGTAGGCACTCACTTTGCATACTTTTTATCATTTAATTCTCATAGCCATCCAGTGAGGTAGTATGTTACTTGGCATCTTTTTAATTGTACATATAGAAATCCAACCTAAACTAGTTTAGGTGAAAAGGGAGATTTTCTGGCACAATAGTGGTGCCCCCCAGAAGGCAGGGGGCTTCTCTGAACCTCAGGGTGTGGAAATACTATCATGATGCTGTCCATTTCTCATCAACTTCTCTCTCCTGTGTCAGCTTTATTACCCACCTTGCAGACAGCCTTCCTTACAACCTGCATAGTCCAAGGATCCCTCCTTTAAATATATATTGAATCTATTCCACTTGTTTTAGCTTTAAAATTCCCAGCGAACTTAGTGACTTGCTTCCATAGAATAGAATATGGAAACGGGAGAGTAGCAACCTTCTAGTGGATACCGCCTTAACCAAGTGATGAAGGTTAACGTCACCAGTGATGTCATGTGGATTTTTTTTTACCTCCTGATACAATGTGATAAGAAGGGCACTCATCTCTGTAGAATTATTTCCCCAAAGTTACAATTCTACAAAATATCAAACTCAAAATGAGTGGCATTCTGTAAAGTACCAGAATGGCATTCCTCAAAACTGACAGTCATAAAAAACAAGGAAAGGTTAAGAAACCGTCACATACCAAAGGAGACTAAGGAGATATGACAGCTAGCTGTACCCTGGATTGGGTCCAGGAACAAAAAGAGGAAATTAATGAAAAAATTGATTGGATCTAGAGTTTAGTTAATAGTAATGAGCCACATGCCTACATAATACAGTATTTGGCTGTTATAAAATTATATCAGCAAGATCCAGGGGAAGGAAAGTGTGTGTGTGTGTGTGTGTGTGTGTGTGTGTGTATTCTGAGGTTGCTAGCCCAGGGAAGAAAGAGGGACATAATTTATCAATGTGGGGGTAATTATCAGAGAGTCTGCGTTTGACGTACAAGCTTGAATAGGTGGGAAAGGTTCTAATGGTTTCTTCACTTGCTTATCTAAATCCTGGTCTTGACAGGTACTATACTGAATGGAGTTGAGATGCTAGAAGTTCCTGTGTATAATATAAAGGGTATGTGAGAGGTTATGGAGCTAGGGATATTAGAGTGACATTATCAAGGAGGATTGGCTTACCTACTCCCTACTGGTCCCTGAGAAGACTATTCTTCCATCAAGACAGTGACTGATGCATTGTCTCTCCTCTTTGGCCACGAATGAAGGTAGGAGATGTTGACGTTGAAATGGTTTCTAGGATTTAATGGAAATAAAGGATTATCAGGGTGGAGGAGACAGGTAGCAACTTAACCACCAGAGTCAAGGTGGGTGATTCTCATAGTGGATGATAAGGCTGAAATGGTCATAGAAAGTGGGACACACAGTGATCTTTGGAATTGGCTAAAAAGTCATGGTCTCTTTTGGACTGGATACTTGGGTATCACACTAAGGTCCTACTTGATCTACAGGTAATTTCTGTCATGGTGAAAATGGACTTGACTTAAATCACAGTAGAAAAATCATGGCTCTTCACTTAATTTCCAGACCTGAGTTAGAACACTGGAGTCTGGGTACACTCAGAGAGGGATCCTCCATCACAAGTATTTAATTCTTTCTCCTCATTTTCCCCCAAAGGACCTGCAATTATTTACCAGAGTGACTATCATAGGAAAAGGGAAATACCCAGATCTTTCTGGGGATTGTTGCATTCTAATTCTAGCCCAGAGTGCACTGTGGTCCACTGGCAGGGGATAAATAGAAATTCTGTTCTTAATCAGTGTCACAAGGGGCGCTGTGGTTCTGCAAACCCATTCTGTACTTAATTTTCCCCTTCCTGAGTGAAGAGTTAGAATACATATACTCAGCAGCTGTTATTAACTCTCTGACTTTACCATGCAGGCTTTCAAGGCAGAAAATCACCCCTCAAAACACACAAACAAACCAAAATACTCCCCAAAGACCTAGACTTTAACCTCCCTAGCAAAGGAACAAGAAGTGAGCCAAAGCAACATCACGTCGCTAAGAGGAATCATAGAGAAAAGTGTTACCAGCGAACACTTGAAGGTTGCAAGGGTAGTGACTGCAATCACATCCCCCATTTAACTCACCTGTTTAATTTATGCACAAGCTATATGGATACTGGAGAAAGACAGAGGCTTCTCAAAAGCTTAATTAGGTGATTGCACCAACTGCAGTTGATTTTTCAAAGGTGACCTCATTACTGGAACAACTCAAGACAGCCCCTGACACCTGGTATGCATCTATTTCTTGGCCAGATGTGTTTTTCATTGTCTCTATAAACACAAAACTGCAGAAGGTATTCGATTTCTTTATTTGATAGAAAAGCGGGACAATTTACTGTCTTGTCTCAGGGCAAGATCAACTCTCTGGTTCTGCACCATAATGTATAATCCAGAGGTCCCTTGACTATGTCATCATCCCCCAGGTTTCATGCTGGACAACTACACTGATGACACTCTCCTAGTGGGATCTGGTGATCAGAAAATAGGAGGGGTACTAGTTGCCTTGATAAGACATCTGGGAGATAGGGAGTTAGATTCAGATAAAAATTCCATATATGTAAGTATGTATTTATGGATATATGTACTTATTATCAAGTTATTTATTTAATGTTGCTCCTCTTGACTAGAACGTACGTTCCAAGAGAGTAAGGATTGTGTCTACCTTGTTGATCACCATATTCCCAGCACAATCTTGGCACCTAGAATAAATGAATGTTCAATGGATAGATATGTTTTTGAATGCACACCCTCTCGTAAAGAATGGTGAGAATTTTATAACAGCTATCTTCTTCAGCTAGAGATGACGTTTTTACTGCTAGACGTTATAATTCAGAAAGGTTTTGAATTGTGCTAAAACAAGATTGGATGTGACATCATTTGGAGGATGAAGCATGGTTTGGAATAGGTAATAAACATTATAAATGTCCTTAAATCTCAGTGACTTGTGTTTGAAAGAATTTCCATTTATGAAAAAGGACAGAATAATTACTGACTTAAAGAGATGCTAAGAAGATACTGGTCACATAGGGCAATTATGATATTCTTTTGTGTATTTGTTGTTCGTTTTACCACTTACTATTGAGCAAACAGTTTGTGAAACACCAAAATGATGCATATTTAATAAGACAGGAGGTCAAGGGAACAAAAGAAAGAAGAAAAAATGAAACATCAGTAAGACACTATTTTATATCAAATTTTTAAAGAAGTCATTAAGGAGGGAAACATGTAATGTTTTTGGCTTATCCAAATAACAGTTGATGAAAATTTTGGGGTTTTACTATTAAAATTAAAATTGTGTTGATTTGAAACTTCTAGGGTAAGATGGAATGAGAAGGGACTCCTTCCTCAATAACAAATATGCTATTTCTCTGTTATGCTAACAGAGAAAAATCTACACAGGAAACCAGGAATGGGTCACTTACACGCCATATTTTGCTACTGCAGTTCAGATGAATTTGCTTCACCTATCCACCTCCCATCATCTTTCTGGAATCACTAATACGCCATCCCCACCACTCAGAGGTGGACTGGATGCTCTTCCTAAATGCTCTCAATTTATCATATCCTACTCATTCCTCTCTAATACTTCATGGTTGCCGTTGACTAATTTCTCATCTGATACCCAAATTGAGAGAAGGGGTATATCTTATTTCAGATAATACCTCCAACACTTGCACAGGGCCTAGGCACAAAGTAGCCTCCAATAAATATGGATTGAATGAACAAGGACACTCTCTCTACAGAGCATTGTCCCATATTTGAGGGAGGAGGAACTGATCTTGATGATATTTTTAATTCAGAGGAGCAAATGTGGAGGTGAGGATTGACCATGAAGTTAAAAGGCCCATATCCTGGACTTATACTTTCTTCTGAGGACCCATTCAGCACCAGGAGAAAGCCTTGTATGTTGACTGTAGTGCAAACTCTCGTACAATAGAGGAAGGAGTGCAGTGAGAGGGTTTTTGAAGGCGTTCCCTGTTGTAGCTATAGAAATAATCAAGTTCTTTCCTCCACTTCCAGAGGTTGTTAAAAAACTTTTTTTTTTCTTTTAGGGTTGGTACTTTTTATGTCCTGTCTGCCCCAAGACTCTAAGGCCCTATATTTTTTAATGTTGTAAATAGTATTGCTATTTTAATTTTGTTTTCAATTGTTTGTAGCAAGTATATAGAGATGCAGTTTCTTTTGTATATTAATCTTGTATCCTATAAACTAACTTATTAGTTCTTAGTAGCCTTTTAATAGATTACTAAGGATTTTATATGTAGAATACCCTGTCATCTGCAAATAGACAGTTTTACTTCTTTCTTTCCAATGCACGTCTTTTTTTTTTCTTTCCTTAATGCTGTGGCTAGAAATTGAATTACAGTGATGAGTAGAAGATATGCTTGCCTTTTCTCAATCAAATAAAGTATAGCCTTAGGTATACCATCAAACATATCATGTAGTATGATATTTTGTCAGTATTAAAAATGTATTATGGATTGTGAAATACATTGATCGAGCTTTTGAAATCTGGATCTAACTCTTCAACAGAGGCTATAGTGGAATAGTTTCTCCTGGAATAATATTAATAACACCTATTAGTCACTGAAAATGTATGAGTTTCCAGTCTAGTTCAGTGGCTAACAGAGGAGATGGTTTTATCAAATCCTTACAGTTACCTTAGGAGGTAGTTATTTTTATGTCTCAGAAATGTTAAATAAATATCCTAAAGTCACAAGACCACTTATTGTAGAAATTCAAAGCCTAAGCTGTGTGACCTAAGGCCAATGCGTATTTTTTAAAAACCACCATACTGTGCTGCTTCCTAGAAAACTAACTGGTTGCCAACACTGCCTTCGTAATCTACTTGAAGATGTGCTATGGAACGAAAGAATGATGACTAGGAAAAATAATCCCTCAAGAATGATGAAATTTTAGTCACAAAGTGTTGGCATTAAAACTATTTAGGGGCTTCCCTGGTGGCGCAGTGGTTGAGAGTCCGCCTGCCGATGTAGGGGACGCGGGTTCGTGCCCCGGTCCGGGAAGATCCCACATGCCGTGGAGCGGCTGGGCCCGTGAGCTATGGCCGCTGAGCCTGCGCGTCCGGAGCCTGTGCTCTGCAACGGGAGAGGCCACAGCAGTGAGAGGCCCGCGTACTGCAAAAAAAAAAAAAAAAAAAAAAAAAAAAAAAAAAAAACTATTTAGATATATAGAGCTAACTCTAGGTAGTTGTTCTACATATGGTTACAAAGTTAATTTTAAATGTGTTTTTTACCAGGAAGATACAACATGTAGCAGAAATAGATGACAGAGATTACAATTATATAAATGTTCCATTTTCTATGAAAGAGCATTTAGAACATTTTGGTCTTTCAGATAGATAATGGAAAGAATGAACGAATAATAAACCAGAATTCTGAAGTGGCGATCTCTGGATTGTGAAGTTATGTCTCATTTATCTCATTATAATTTTCTATATTTTTAAAAACAATAAGAAAGAAAAACTTTACTATAAAATTATATTTCCTTTTTGATGCCGTGAAAGACTCAAAGCACTTGAAATATGTAGCAGCTATGATTTTTATTCCAAAAATGCATCTGTGCAGGGGATGTTTCCTTTGAGTCAACTTAATCCAACCAAATCTCCCACCCTGCAGGGCTAATGGGAATTGTAGCCTTAGATACACCTTGAACTCTCCCTACAACAGAATTCTGCAACAGCCCTGAATGTTGTATTGACAACACAGCATCTGAAGGTCCTACTTTTCATTGATCTACACTGGTTACTGCTCAGCCAGCTAGTGTCCAGGAAGATCTGGGTCCTTGAAGGTCAAAGAGCTCTCACTATCTTGCCACCTAGCATGTAAGAAACTGCCATTTTCTTGAGGTCCTGCTCTTCATAAAATTTATGGTTCTCGGGCTTCCCTGGTGGCGCAGTGGTTGGGAGTCCGCCTGCCGATGCAGCGGACACGGGTTCGTGCCCCGGTCCGGGAAGATCCCACATGCCGCGGAGCGGCTGGGCCCGTGAGCCATGGCCGCCGAGCCTGCGCGTCCGGAGCCTGTGCTCCGCAACGGGAGAGGCCACAGAGGTGAGAGGCCTGCGTACCGCAAAAAAAAAAAAAAAAAAATTATGGTTCTCTCCTGCTCCCTGGGCTAGAGGGAGCTCGTCCTCTCTCTGCTCTTTCCTTCAACTCCCTCAAAGCACTTACCTCTCCTCCTTTTCCCTTGTGGGATAATTCTCTTTTCAGTTAAGGCTTTCACAAAAGATAGGAAGAGATCTTGTCTTTGGACACTAAAAAAAAAAAAAAAAAAAAATCTCCATTTCGTTCTTTCTGATGAGTAGACAGCCAAAGATTTTTGGCAGTTAGTGGCAGAGAAAAACTTTTAGCTAGGTGCTGGAGTTGAAAGGAGCTCACAGCCCAGTTGGGAAGATACACCACCATATGGATAAATAATCAGCCAGAGAGCGCCAGTGCATAACTTAAGTACAAACTGGTGATCTTGGTTTTATTGTCATCTCTTTCGCATGTCTTTAAATCTTTTCTACATCTTTTTACTTCTCCCTCCTTTATCTGGGCTTTTCACCCCGCCTCATGTCCTCAATCAGTATCCTCAGTCTTTTCCCCCAAATGGAGGCAGACAGATTTCCTCCTTCCTACATAGTTTACTCGGTGGGTATGTCAGAGAGATTTTGTCTTTCTCACAAGGCAAATCAGAATTTTGAAATGTCAGGTAGACAGATGTGTTAAATGTTCTTTCAGGTAGAGGAAGAGAGATGTGAACTAAATTCACAACAGAATTTAGTTCTATTATGTTCTAGTGAGTATAAATCTCATAAATTACAGTTCTGAATTATTTCAATAAAACTCTGTCCTTTTCAAGGTTTCTCAAGAACACCCCCTTGTTAAAAAAGTAAAGCGATACCACAACACAGTTGGCTTGCTCTCTCATTTCATCCTCTGAGTTGTCAATTTTATGAGCATTTCTTCTCTAAATGTGCCTTCTTTAATGAAAGGAACCTAAGTCTTTCCTAAACAAGCTAGTTTGTCCAGTACAGCATAATCTCATCTAGCTTTTCTAGTCACCTCAGTATCTGTCTTTTAATCCACCAGAGAAAAAAAATGTAGAGGAAGAAAAAGAATAAGGAAATATATAACTATTCACACTCCTCTAACATCAGAAGATTGGAATGAAACACAGAGAAAGCCATTTAACCCCTTTCTTTCCCCCAAATATTTCCTTACGCTCACTTTTCTTATGACTCATTGTTATAATTTTAAAGCAGACATTGATTCTTAACATTTCCTATTTTCAAGAGCTCAAGAACACATGAATAGTGTATACTAAATGCATATTGAAATATGCTTCACTGTTGTGAGCTGAAAGAAGCTTTCTCCTTGGACATCACAGATTTAGGGTCAAAAGACTTGGGTTCTAATTCTCACTTCTCTTCCTAGACAAGTGATGTTATAGGAGTGACAGCTACTCTGTGTTTCAGTTTCCTCATTAGTAAGAAGAGGAAAAGAATAGCATCAAGTTCCCAGGATTGTTGTGTGAGGGAAAGAAGAGGTACTACAATGGTTGCAGAGTCTGTAATACAGAAAGTACATATCTGGAATTTTAAAATGCTTTCTTGAATATAAAGTAAACGAGAAACTAGTTTACGAATATTTCGAGGTTTGGGATTTGTCTATACGTTTTCCTCTCTTTGGGTGTATATCAGATGCCAAGAGGCAGTACCCGAAGAGCTTTGGGGAGAGTCTTTTGAAACTAGCAAAGTTCTTTAAGTGCCCTCTGCCAAACATATGAGCTGCTTCTACCATTTCTTGACTTTGACGTCTGCTCATAAGCTAACTTTAATATCTTTTGGTGTTTTCCATTCAATTCCAAATGGTCAGCTACCCTTTATTTTCCCCTCCTGACTTTGCGTGTGCTTGCCCAGGACAAATAGCTTTGCTCTTCTTGCCTTCAGAAATTACCCTGGCAGTGTTGTCCGGCAGAGTTCAGGACTGTGCTCTCCAAAGGAGCTTGGGAGGTAATTTAAAAGCCGTTTTGGAGGCAGAGCTAAGGGATCAAGTGTTAGTAAGACAATAATATTAAAGGCTAGCACTTTATAACTAGCTTTTTGTACTTGTTTACTTATTGGATTCATTTAGCTCTTTTCCACAACAGAAAGCAAGTTTCTGGAAATTCTTCACTCCTAAAATGCAAAAGAAACCCTATTTGAATTTTAAAAGACAACAAAAGGCTTAGAGTGGTACTAAGATAGTGTTTGCACTGACTACATTTGTTTGTTTATTTATTCTTCCAATTTTAGGTAAGAATTTAATAAAGGAAATGGGTACAAAATTGAATCAGATGTAGACTATGTCTTAAGAAGCATTATATGTTGAATAAAGAACAAAAATGTTAGAAAAAAAGTGAAATATTAGAGAAATAAAGTCTCATGGGAGTTTAAAGGAAATGGAGATTATTTCTAGCTGCAAAAATCCAGAAAGCCTGCATGTAGGAGGTAGTTGTCTATTTCTTCTTTCATTGTAAACTGGTATTTTGTCATGGAAAAAAAAATCAGTGAAGGCTAAGAAATGAAGAAATGCCAAAGGATAAGTACAAGGAAATAAATGTAATGAAATAAAACTTTTACCTCCGAAGTTTAGCAATGGAAAGGTGAATTGGTGAAGTTTGCTGCAAGAGAGAAGCTCAGCTGTAGCTTAATAAAGGCAATGCCTTGGGCCATAAAACCATAAAGCCCAGAGGAATGTTAATTTCATGCATAACTGGATACAGGTGCTCAAACAATGTCATCAGGCTCACCTGATGTCATCTCTCTCAACCTGTTGGCTGTGCTCTCTTTTGTATTAGCTTTAAATTCAGGGAAGCTCTTTGCACAGTGGTCATAATGGCTGCTGGTTATTCTAAGCTATATGCAGCCAGGTAATCAGGTACAGTGGAAAAGGTGTCTGTGCTGCTTGTTTGGGTCCTTTTTGACAAAACGTGGGTTTTGCCTATCCCTAAGCCAGTTACTATGGCCCGGGGAAGGTGGTTCTTTGACCAAGTCTGCATTGTGTGTGCGCCCTTAGAGCTTGAGAATGGGGTCAGCCCCAAAGTACCCCTCAGTCTGAGAATCGAGAGAGGTAGTTCAGCAGGAAAACCAGGGTGCTGTGACTAGCAGAAGGATGACTGAATGGTGGGGCAGCAGGAACACACCCTATGCCATTACCAAGGGGAAACTCCAGGTCCCGGGGGGGGGGGGGGGGGGGGGGGGGGGGGGGGGGGAGAGCGTCTGACTAAGCAGCCGTGACTGTCCCCCGGTCACTGCAGTCATCTTTCTGGCTCTGCACACTTCCTTCTTTGACACTCTGGTTAGAGTATATTTTTTAAAAAAACAAGCAAAACTCGATTGTGTGTCTTTAGCACAGCTGAAGCCAACTGAGTCTTTAAAAAAAAATAAGAAAATGAAAGGAAATGAAACTGTTAAAAGATAAACTGAGGCATATTAAAATTTTTGTTTATTTGAGCAAAGCTCAAATTGGTTGTCCTTGGGTTTCACTTTCTGACCTTGAGGCATTTACAAGCTTAGACTGAGGTTTGTTTTCGTGGATCCCCACAGCATGAGAGACACCTCAGTCTAATAGGCCTCCTTGTTTAATTAATTTAACAATACAAAGGAATATAAAATTAGTACTGTATTACAAAATAAAAATTTCTCTTTTAAGAAAATCATCGAGTAGGGGAAAATACTGGTTGCCAGCATCCCTTTCCTGATTCCTTCTTTCATGATAATACCCAGAATTTTGTTCCCATACGCTCATCTCTCCAATAGTGTCCCGGTACCTCAAAGGAAGCTGACTGCTTCCTTGGCAACAGAGGAACTGACATAAATGTCCTCACCGAAAGGCATGAGACCTCACTGAGATGTGAGGAAGGATTTCCTGGGTTTTCTGGAAAGATGTTTCTCCCTTTTTAAGCATAAGCCTCCAGAAGAAGCACTCTTTCTTTTTAGAACATGGTGTGGAGACATTAAAACTTGGTTTTGTTACTATTACTTTGTTCCCAGAAGGGAACCCTCCTCTCTTTCCGTCCCCTCCTCCTCCTTTCCTCCTTCTCTTCCTCTTTTTACTTCTTCCCTTCCTTTTTTACTCCTTTTTCTCTTCATTGAACAACAACAAGGTCAAAACCAACGGAGAGGGCTTCCCTGGTGGCGCAGTGGTTGAGAATCTGCCTGCCAATGAAGGGGACACGGGTTCGAGTCCTGGTCTGGGAAGATCCCACACGCCGCGGAGCAACTAGGCCCGTGAGCCACAACTACTGAGCTTGTGCTCTAGAGCCCATGAGCCACAACTACTGAGCCTGAGCGTCTGGAGCCTGTGCTCCGCAACAAGAGAGGCTGCGATAGTGAGAGGCCCGCGCACAGCAATGAAGAGTGGCCCCCCGCTTGCCACAACTAGAGAAAGCCCTCGCACAGAAACGAAGACCCAACAGAGCCAAAAATAAAAATAAATAAATTAAAAGAAGGCTCAACATTAAAAAAAAAAACAGAACCAATGGAGAGTTATGTCTAAAATATACTAGCTTTTATATACTGGCTTATCTAGTCTGAGTGCTACCTGAAAAGGGAGCAGCAAGACAAAAACCATGGTGCTTATTCCCCATGCTGCCAGGTCACTTGATTTTATGTTTAGAGCTCAATCAGTGTGATGTGATTGTTTCATGACAGATTAGATTTGGGCTATTCATTCACAAAGATCTTCAAATTCCATTGGTTAGAACATTTATCATGGACACATCCATTTCTGCAGGTTTTTCTCCCTTCAGCTAGATTAATTACCCAATTACCCACATTTAAGTAAAAACAATTATCTGCCTTTTTATAAATAGTTTCATGATAGAAGGTTCTTTAGGGCCATAGTCTTAGAGGTAGAATACCTTACTTCCCTTGGCTTTCTCATTTGTTAGAGTCACTGTGGATAGCCACATGTCAATTACTGTATCTGTTTGAATGTTCAGAGCCTGACTGACATCATGGAAGTGGAGGGTGGAACAGAGTGTGAAAGGTCAGGTCAAAATTCATTTTGCTTTGTAATGATGAAGGGGTAGGACCGCTGAAGTGATTGTTTGCTCACTCCTCTCAGATAATACTGACTGTGCTCTGTGTTTTTCCACTAGTGTGAAAATTTGTCAAAAGCGTGATGAGAATAAATAGGATCGAGCAAAACTGATACCCGGAAAGAAGACACTCCTCTACACCATGAGTCTCTCTTTGCACCTATGAAAATCACATACTATGAAACCCAGTTATGCCTATATGAAAACATAGCTGGGGCACCCATTAAATCTACAGCATAGCTACATGCTGACCGTGCAGTTTTTAATAATGAATCAAGATAAGCTCACTTAGAATAACTTGTAGTTTTTCACATTCTGGGGACTTGTTTTCTTTCCAAACAGTAAAAATAGCTTTTGTACATGACATCATGCAAATATTTGAACCACACATGGGTTTTAAATGAAGCTTGTGTTATTGTGGTTTTAACCCTTTATTGCCCTGATTTTTGTTTTGGTTGTTCATGTTGTAGTCTTCACATTAAACCCTGTGATGGTTAATTTTGTGTCCATTTGGGCAAGCAACAAGAGTGCCTAGATAAACATTGTTCTGGGCGTATCTGTGAGGTGTTTCTAGATGAGATTAACATTTGAATCCTTGGACTCTGTAAAGTAGTCTGCCCTCCCCAAAGTGGCTGAGCATCATTCAATCCAGGGAGGCCTAAACAGAACATAAAGGTGTAGGAAGGAGGAATTCAGCCCTTTTTCCTGTCTCACTGACTGAACTGGAACATCTCATCTTCTCCTGCCCTTAGACTGGGATTTACATCATCAGCTCCTCTGGTTCTCAGGCCTTTGGACTTTGAGTGAATTACACCACTGGCTTTTTGGGGTCTCCCACTTGCAGACCATGAGACTTCTCAGCCTTCATCATTGCATGAGCCACTTCCTCATAATAAATCTCAGTGCCTCTCTCTCTCTCTCTCTAACCCTATCCCCCCCATCGTGTGTGTGTGTGTGTGTGTGTGTGTGTACGTACATACATATTCTCTGGAGACCCCACTAATACAAACCCTGTACAACAATTTTCCACAGTCTGTTCCCTGGACTCTGAGGTCTGAAGGAAACTACTACATTCTCTCTGGAAGAGGAAAGTTTTCCAACGTCTAATAAGTTTAGGAAACATCAGGCATTACAAGACAAAGAAGCTTCTTTACTTCAGCACTCTTTGAAGACTCCACTAAGCTAACATGCACAAAGACTCCCATGGGTCTACGTGAGGGTGGATCTAATATGAACCATTTCTCTAACTTATTTTATCACCAAAGTTTTGGTAATGAACCTCTTACGGAAGTACTGTTCCTTAGAACACTTCGTGGCAACAGATTATTGCAAGGCCTTCAGGAAGTGAGAAGAATTACGGATGGCGACATGCTTGTTTCCTTTTGGCCCTGACCTTTGGAGTCTCTAGCAAGTAGGTAAATTCTGTACCTCCAACTTCAACTACTCCATTTTCTTGTTTCCTGCCAGCTCAAAGTTCCATATAAAAAAGTCATTATCAAAATGTCACACTCTAACAGCTCATAGCAATTTAGAAAAAGTCTTGTAAAACAATACATACTTTTAGAAGTTTGAAGTCACCAAGATTTTTTTAAAGAGAAAGAAATGAAAATTTCAAAAAGACTTATGAATTTTAGGAACAATGTACTTTAATTATTTGCAATTTATTGGAAATCATGACGGTGATCTGTGGTGACATCATGGTCTCTAAAGTAGGTTCTGAAGAATTTCACGATTGTGTGTAGAGAGAACTGCCATTTTAAACTTCTAATGATTTTTGAAATAAGTCAGATAAATATCCTGCATTTTCACACTGAAACTCAGAAAGAATATTTACCAAATAATTTTTAAGAGTTAGATTTTTTTTAAGTTAAGATTATTTTAGCATCTTTGCAAATATAGACCTTGCTGCCAGATAGTTGTACTTTCTCAGAATTTTACTTCACACTTCATTTATTCATATATTCACTATTCATATGGAATGATATATACATGAGAGAAATTTTTATTAGCATACTTCTTGTGAATTCAAAAATAATCATTTCTATGCATTCGTTCTAGCATAATTTCCTCTTCTTCCCCTGAGCTGAAAATATCTGAACTATAGTACAGGTACTTACAGTCTTCTTGTGGCCTTACTACTATGTTTAAAAAGTTTTAAAGAAATATAAAATAATAGTTTTAAAAAGCTTCAAGACAATTAATGGTATATGAAAGACAAAAGAAAACTCCAAACTGTTCTTATCTTTGATATCCTAATATTCAGGGAGTCCCTCCCTTGGTTCACAACAGCCCAAGACGGAAAGAACATTGCCGTCCTGTGTCCTGTCCAGCCGGTCAGCCGACATCTTTGTGTGCCACCGATATGTCACTCTGCCTTGTCATCTCTGGGATCTCACTGTGGGAATTTCTTCCTGGTCTCTAGTACAATAGATACACACAGGCAGCCCCATTAGTTGGTGCATGGTCTTAGCAATTGTTTGGTTCCTTGAATTACTGTAATATCTGCTGAACACATAATGTTAGTTTCAGCAGAAGTGAGAGGAAAAGTCTCAGCTTCTTTCTCTCCAGATCACCATTTCAACTTCTAAATTTAGGCTTCTTTATCTCTTCCCCTTTTATTTCCTTTCTCTCTTTCAATTCACACCCACCACTGTGTAGTCCCTTCTGTTCTCCAAAGGTATGATGGGTTACTGGAAAGAGTTATCCTGGAATCATATAGATCTGGATTTGAACTCCTATTAGCTAGCTGGTCTTAAAAATTAACTTAGACTTTGTTTCTCCAATGGCAGAATAATAACAAATAACAATCTTACACGTTTTTGGAAGAATCAAATGAGAAAAGTATCTATTAAAACCCTGGGACATAATGGACATTCCATAAATATTAAGCTCAGATGGAAAATGCTCCCTTTCTGTGCAATCTCCATGAACTTTTTTGCAATGTCTCCTACTCATAGTGAAAGCAGCAGAGTCAAAACTATTTGCTGGTCATTGCATTGGATTCGTCATTGCAATAAAATAATTAGGAATTATTTAGCAAATGCAATCCATGTACATTGGACTGTGATGGGGATAGTATAAAGAAATTTAAGAAACAGCCTCTACTTTCTAGAAGAAGCATTACATCTATTTGGGTAGATAAGAAATAAAACAGCAAAATATCAATTCAAAGTTATGTATATATAATTAATTGAAAAAAATGAGTGCTATATATAGTGTGGAAAAACTGGAGATCTTAGTGTAGGGATATTTGGAGAAGGCTTTTTGGAACTAACTGAAATCTAACCATCCACGAAAGGATGCTTTTGGTAAAATGATCCCATAAGGTTATTTCTGTTTTCTGTTTTAAGCTTGATGTTTTGAAGTATTCCATGTTTGATATTCTGAATATTTTATTCAATTTCCCTTATGACAAAATCAAAGGGTTGTTTCAGAGTTAAGATGGCTTTTAATTCTGTGGGAAAATAATCATCACTCTAACCATAAAATAAGGGATTATTTTTTTAAATGTTTATCGAAGTTACCAAAAAAGCAAGAGGATATTGTATTTAGACATATAATAACTTTTTAGTAATATTTTGGGGATAACTATTTCCACTATTATAAGTTCTAGCCATCCCACTTCTGGGTGTATATCCAAAGGAAAGAAAACAATTTGTCGAAGAGCTGTATCACTCCTGTATTTATTGTAGCATTATTCACAGTAGCCAAGTAATGAAACAACCTAAGTGTCCATCAGTGGATGAATGTATAATGAAGATATGATACACACACACGCACTCACAATGGAATACTATTCAGCAATGAGAAAATAGGAAATCCTGCCATTTGTGACAAAATAGATGGACCTAAAGGACATTATGTTAAGTGAGATAAGTCAGAGAAAGACTAATAGTGTTTGATATCCCTTATATGTGGAGCTCAAAACAAACAAACAAAAACAAACAAACAAAAAAACCAAATTTGAAAAAACAGAGTGGATGGTAGTTACTAGATGCTGACTGGTGGGGGAATGGGAGAGATGTTTAAAGGTACATACTTGAAGCTAGTATATAAATAGGTCCTAGAGATCTAATGCACAAAATAGTAATTACAGACAACAAAACTGTACTGTATACATTAAACTTTCTAAGAGACTAGATCTTAATTGTTCCCATCACTAGGAAATGATAATTATGTGACATGATAGAGGTGCTAACTGTCGCTACAATGGCAATCATATTGCAATATAAATTGATCAAATCTATATGTTGTACATCTTAAACTTATAAGTCAATTATGTCTCAATAATAAAAAAAAAAAAACCCAGCAGGATCAAACTGGAAAAAAGCCACCAAAAAAAATAAAGTAAAATAAAGTAATTTAATATTACAGTTTAGAAATTACCATGCTTCAACACTATAACTCTAATTCCTTTTTGGTGAGTTCATTCATTCACTCAATAAATATAATAAGTGTCTTTCACAAATTAGAGGTGGTCCCTGCCCTCCTCGAGCCTCTTACTTAGTGAGGGAGATAGGTATTTAAATACAAATATGTAACTAAATAATCATAAATTTTAATGAATGATAATAGAGGACAAGAATGGGTACAGTATGAGAAAGAATAAAAAGGGGGACCAAATTTAGATTTGGGAAGGTGTCAGCGAAGGTCTCTCCAGAGAAATGACTGGTAAACTGAAAGGTAAAGAATGGAGTTTGCTAGTGAAGAACAGAAAAGCACAGGGAACAGCATGGGCAAAGGCTCAGGAGTTAGAAAGAGCCTTAAAAAGGCCACTTAGCTAACAAGTAAAGAGCAAGGGAAGGGTGACATGAGATGAGATTGAGGAAGGTCTAGGAGATCATGGATTTTATTGTAAGTAAAAGAAGAATCTATTAAAAGCTAAAGGTAACTGTTCATAGTGATCGTTATATATTATATAGCACGTAACAAACATAGTAGCACATTGTCTGATTCTTAGCAAGTGTAAATAAATGGTGACATTACTATACCATTATCAACATGAAAATGAATTAAATCTAAGAATTCAATTCTAAGATGAATTTCTTGGAATTTTAATTGCTGTTCCTGAGCCTCTTGATTCTACATGTTAATGTAACAGATTATGACCTAGCTAATATTTAATTTTTAGGAACTAGTTCTTAGAGATTCTAGTGTCCTGAAGACTCAATGCCCTAATGATACCAGGATTCCTCAGTGAATCAAAGAATTCATTTCCTTAAATAGTAATATCAACATTTAAAATACTTTGGGAGTATATTTCTTAGAATTCAAAAGCTTGAATAATATCATTATTAATAGCATATATTTATTAAACACATACTGTTCTTAGGTACTTAAGCTTAGGTACAAAAGCATATAAGAAACATCCCTGGAAGAGTTTAGCATCTGAAGGATCAAGTCAAAATACACATGAAAAGATAGGAATAGGCATATTGCAGGCACTCAGGGAGTTATCACCAAGAATGGAAGCAGTCTGAACTTTCCTTTCTAGTCCAGCAGTTGAATTTCAGATTAGAATTGAGGAGAGGGCAAACTTTTCAAACAATACACTCAGATATTCCTTGTAAGATATTAAATTATTGGTGCCAAATGCGTTAATCAGAGAAATAAAAGTCTCCTTCCTACACTCCTTGTTAGTGAGAAAATCTACAACTGAGGAAATTCACTCAGATCTGATTAACAGAAATTCCACACTTTAATTAGAAGCAGCAGCAAACATGAGAATATCAATTTTGGACCAAATTTCAGCATTAATAAAGACAGAGTCTTCCAAAATAAGACTTTTTTTTTTTTAAAGGAACAGCAATGATAATACTTCATTAAATCCTACTCTTTATAGCCACAGACTCATTTAACAGGTTTGATTTTGTTTAGCTCTGTACAACTAATGTTAAATTCAAAAGAGGTTTTCTTTTAATTTCCTACATAGTAATTTTAATTATAATTTTTACCTTATATTTTGATATTACTTCATATCAAAAAGTATGCTTTCCTTTTAACTTTTTCAAGGGGAGTCTCCTTATCCAGGCTCTGGTGACCACAGTGACATCTTTATTCATTCCCTACAGAATTTGCTCAGACAAATCTGGGGGAAAAGTATAGTAGTAGTACCTTATCTACAGTTTCACTTTCCATGGTTTCAGTTACCCGTGGTAAACTGTGGTCCAAAAATATTAAATGGAAAATTCCAGAAATAAACAATTCAGAATTTGCACCTTTCTGAGTAGTGTGATGAAATCTCGTGCCATCTCGCTCTGTCCTGCCTGGGAGGTGAATCATCCCTTTGTCCAGGGTATCCTGCCTGTTAGTCACTTAGTAGCTTTATCAGATATCAGATCTACAGTTGCAGTAGCACAGTGGTTGTGTTCAAGTCTCCCTTATTTTACCTAATACTGGCCCTACAGCACAAGAGTAGTGATGCTGGCAATTTGGATATGCCAAAGAGAAGCCATAAAGTGCTTCCTTTAAGTGAAAAGGTGAAAGTTCTCTGCTTAAGAAGGAAAGAAAAGAAATCGTATGCTGAGGTAGCTAAGATCCATGGGAGGAATGAATCTGCTATCCTTGAAATTGGAAAAAAAATTCATGCTAGTTTTGCTGTTGTACCTCAAGCTGCAAAAGTTAAGGCCACAGTGCATGATAAGTGCTTAGTTAAGATGGAAAAGGCATTAAATTTGTACCATAAGATAATCTGAGAGCGAGAGACCACAGTCACATTACTTTTATTACAGTATATTGTTATAATTGTCCTATTTTATTATCAGTTATTGTTAATCTCTTATTGTGCCTAATTTATAAATTGAACTTCATCATGGGCAAACACATAGTGTGTGTGTGTGTGTGTGTGTGTGTGTGTGTGTGTGTGTGTGTATATGTGTGTATATATACACATATATGTTTGGTACTATATTTCGTTTCAGACATCCACTGGTAGGGGTTGGACCCTAAACACCACAGATAAGGGGGGACTACTATATTGTCTATTAAAGAAAGTATAAAATGGACTATGGGAAACATTAACTGAACTTTTAAGAAACAGACTCAGAGCTTATGAGTCAACCTATCTTCATTCCATTTTTAAAAATTAATAAACTCAATTTTTAAGAGCTGTTTAGGTTTACATAAAATTGAGCAGAAAATACAGAGAATTCCTATATATCCTCACATCCTTTCCCTCCTTCTCACACAGTTTCCCCTATTAAGTTCTTGCTTTAGTGGTACATTTGTTACAACTGATGAACCAATATTGTGGCTTTTTTGCTGTTTGTTTGTTTTTGTTTGCTTTTTGCTTTTGGATGTACCACTTGGCTTGTGGGATCTTAGTTCCTCAACCAGGAATTGAACCTGTGCCCTCAGCAGTGAAAGCTCAGAGTCCTAACCACTGGACAGCCAGGGAATTCCCTGATAAACCAATATTGTTACTTTATTATTAACTAAAGTCCATAGTTTGTGTCGTGTAGTCTATGGATTCTGGCACATGTATAATGTGACATGTATCTACTATTACAGTATCATACAGAATAGTTTCACTGCCCTATACACCATCCCCTGTGTTCAGCCCCACATGTTTATCCTTCCCTCCTTACTTCAAACCCTGGCTACCACTAATCTTTTGTCTTCTTGATTTTTCCAGAATGTCATGCAGTTGGCATTGTACAGTAGGTAGCCTATTCAGATTGGTTTCTTTCACTTAGCAAGAGGCATTTAAGTTTCCTCTATTTTTTTTCATGGTTAGATAGCTCAGTTCTTTATATTGCTAAATAATATTTCATTTTATGAATGTAACACATTTTGTTCATCCATTTACCTGCTGAAAGGGCACCTTAATTATATCCAAGTTTTAGCAATTAGGAATAAAGCTGCTATGAACATGTGTGTCCAGGTTTTTGTGTGGACATAAATTTTATATACAAATATAAATATACCTGAAACCTACATATTAATGGCTTGATGTTTCACAAAATGTCACTTAAGGGGACAATATAATTAAATATATTATGATTGAACATATTAATGATAAACAACTCTTTTTGTGATTTTTTGCCTTTCAATTTGGGTTATATATCAAATTTTAAATAACATTCATCACAGTGATTTGATCATTTTGTATACTGGTATTTCCACTTAACAGAAATATTACCCATATTCATGTACATCATTTTAACAAGTACATAATATTCCATTTAACTGATATATCACTATTTTCTTAACCATTCCCTCATTTTTATATTTTATTTATTTTTTTTTTTTTTTTTTTTTTTTTTTTTTTTTTTTTTTTTTTGCGGTACGCAGGCCTCTCACTGCTGTGGCCTCTCCCGTTGCGGAGCACAGGCTCCGGACGCGCAGGCCCAGCGGCCATGGCTCACTGGCCCAGCCGCTCCGCGGCATGCGGGATCCTCCCGGACCGGGGCACGAACCCGTGTTCCCTGCATCGGCAGGCGGACTCCCAACCACTGCGCCACCAGGGAAGCCCTATTTTATTTATTTTTATAAAGTTCTTTAAAAAGAGCCAAGAGGGAAGCTGGAAGGCCAGGGGCAAGCACGAGTCCACAGGCAGGAGTGGTTGTGTTCATCATCTGTGGGATTATCTTCTTAGCTTTATTTGGGGTTACCACTCCCTAGCTACTCACGTAAGTCCATGGAAATTATCTGTCTGTCTGTCTGTCTGTCTATCTATCTATCTATCTATCTATCACTACTCTGACCCCTTCCCCATCCCTAGGCATTGGTGATTGGTTTAGGAGCAGACACAGGCATCAAGTTGGATGAATGAATCCTTTCCAAGGGACCTGGGATGAAAGAGAGCATAAGATCAATTTCTTCCCTGGAATTTGTAGTTCTAAGAGTAAAGTCCGGAAGTTGTGGTTGTGCAAATATTCTGTCAATGGGAGTATTATATAAAGGGATTGTTAAAAATGGAGGAGCAGGTGTTTGTTTCTTATGAGGGTCCAAATTAATTTCTAAGTTATTCCAACAAGGAAATGAGTGAAAGGTTGAGCATACTAAAAGATAGTTATCAGTCTGAAGGGTTTTCCAGCCAAACTCCTTTCTTTTCTTCTCAAGGAAAAATGCGTTAATAATCCGATTGTTCTTTCACTGGCTTCTCAGGATTCTACTTGTGAGCTCATTCTCCTTGTTTTAAAGATTCAATCAGTTAAAAAAAAAAAAAAAAAGATTCAATCAGTTAAAATATCCTCACTGTCTCGTCAAGCACCGGTTTCAGAAGGAGAGGTTAGATCAGAAAGGATCTTTTCCAGTTAAATTCCACAAATAGTTCCCACCATGGCATCTCCCTCTTGAGATAAAGTCTTTTTCTTTTATACCCAAGATGATTAATTGACAGTGATGTTGGCTCTAGTGAATTGTATTATTTTTTTCCAAAATATTGGTGACTCTTTCTATCAGACCCTTGTTCACCAGGCTTCTCCTTGATATTCCTCCTTGGAAGAGCAGTAGCCTTCCTGCCCAGTGGCTGTCCAACTTGCCGTTACTTCCTTTAGCCAAGAGAATGTGAGCACAGGGGATATATGCCAGTGTGAGCAGAAAATTTAAGAACCATTTCAAGGTTCTGTCATTGTTCATTTCCCTCTGCCATGTCAATGGCATATTCCAGGTAGGGGCTGCTCCTTTATTCTAGAACTTCGAACAGGGAAGACATAGAGCAGAGCCACAGCTGACCTCCAGGCAACATGCAATATGGACAAGAAATAGACTTTGTTATTGTGAGCCACATATATTTTTGGATTGTTTGCCCTAGCGTAATACAGTGGAAGCTGACTACACTACAGCCAATGACTATTTTTCCTCTCTCACTTGGGACACAGAGGCAGTCTTCTTCTATTCTCTAATAGAGAGAGCCCGAAAGAGCTACATGCAAACGTTCTCAGGATACTGTGCAAGACAAATACTTAAAAATATCCTATGCTTTTATTTTATTTCCCTTGTTATGCCTTAGATAACTTAGTTCCTGGAGGAAACCTGGATTAAGCACCTCCATACCATACCCCCTTCATGGTGGTTTACCAATGCCATAAGTTCAAAAAAGAAGAAAGCAAAGTCACATGACCAATAGCTTAAACCTCTGTCCGTCTGATGTGGCAAGAATGGCCAAGAGACGATGGCGTATTCCACATCTCAATTTTTTTTTTCCTATTGATTGTGAACAGATGGGAGCTATACTATTTAAGGCATAGTAAATCCTGGTGTTTGGCCATTATCCAAAGCTAAATGAAAGAAGGGGGCGGCATTCACATGGCTCAGTAACAGAAGACAACTAAAAATAGGTACCCAGCCCAAACATAGCAAGGCTGTGAGTTGCTAGGCAAGAAGGCATTTTCCTCAGCAGCTTAGGGTCCTCCATTCACAAGTTTTAAATTGCCTACTAATTTGTCAGATTTATTTGTTTCATCATTGCGCTCATTTAACATCCACCTCTATGGCTATATATATATACATATATATATTTACACATACATGTATCTATTCTTTTTCAAATTCTTTTCCCATTTAGTTTGTTACATAATATTGAGCAGAGTTCCCTGTGATACACAGCAGGTCTTTGTTGGTTATCCATTTCAAATATAGCAGTGTGTACATGTCAATCCCAAACTCCCTCACTATCCCTCCCCGACCCTTCCCCCTGGTAACCATAAATTTGTTCTCTAAATCTGTGAGTCTGTTTCTGTTTTGTAAATAAGTTCATTTTTATCTTTTTTTAGATTCCGCATATAAGCAATGTCATACGATATTTGCCTTTCTCTGTCTAACTTCACTCAGTATGACAATCTCTAGGTCCATCCATGTTGCTGCAAATGGCATTATTTCATTCTTTTAATGGCTGAGTAATATTCCATCGTGTATATATATACCACACCTTCTCTATCTATTCCTCTGTTAGTGGACACTTAGGTTGCTTCCATGTCCTGGCTATTGAAAAATAATGCTGCAGTGAACATTGGGGTGCATGTATCCTTTTGGAACATATTTTTCTCTGGGTATATGCCCAGGAGTGGGATTGCAGGATCATATGGTAACTCTATTTTTAGTTTGTGGCTGCACCAATTTACATTCCCACCAACAGTGTAGGAGGGTTCCCTTCTCTGCACACCCTCTCCAGCATTTATTGTTTGTGGATTTTTTGATGGTAGCCATTCTGACTGGTGTGAGGTGGTAATCTCATTGATGTTCAACATTGCTAATTATTAGAGAAATGCAAACCAAAACCTCTTTATGTTATATTAATCTAAGATATAGATTAAGATGATTTACACACTGAAACAGGCCCTTTTTGCTCAGTCCATTGAGTTCAAGAATGATACTACTGGCACTCAGTGGTTTCTATCCAAACGCTCTAACTTTATTCTGAAAATTAACATTTCCTGTAGCTATAAAAGTTACACTATTAATTAGGGTCCTGTGAGGGTTACTGATATAAACATTGGATGCTCTAATTAAGTTGCCAGTGATTTCTTGAGCAATTGTTAGAATTGCTAAGTCTTTTCCCGTAGATAGAGGAATAGTTGAATATGTAATAACAGCCTCTTAGAACAGAGCCAGATTTTCCTATTTCTGCTGCAGTGACTAGGATTTTAGACTCCCGACCCAGAGGAGTAAAACAACCCACTGAGCACTAGTGTATATATAAGCATAGTGCCGGCAGGTGGGACAGTTTATTGATTGGAAGATCAGAAATGAACTGGCACTCCTGAGGCTCACAAGTGGCTATTGTACCATTCTCAGCAAATCTCACTTTATACACATTTGAGGTGCTATCAATAAGATTACACCCTAAAATGAAATCAACAAACTACAAGAACCTGAAACTCTTGTAGTTTCATGGAGGAAAGATGGAGGAAACTCAACAAACATAATATTGAACAAACGAAGCCAGATACAAAAGAATACATGCGTATAATTTCATTTATAAAGTACAAAGCCAGGTGACATTAATCTACAGTGTTAGAAGTTTGTCTTTCCACAGGAGGCAAAGGCCAAAATTGGAAGGATCATGAGATGGCCTCCAGGGATGGTAGTCATATTTTATTCCTTGACCTAAGTGGTAGTCACATAGATATGTCCCTTTCACGATAACTCATCTAAGTGTATATTTCTAATTTGTGCACTTTTCTGTAAATAAGCTATACTTTAATAAAAAAGGAAAAAAATCATACTCCAGAACTAAACACACAGTCTTGGGTGGTGGGGTCTCTTTTTTTTTTTTTAGGTGGTGGGGTCTTAATAATTTATTTTGAGAAATTTCCTACTTCCGTTCGTCCATTAAATCAAGTTTCACTCCTTTGCTATTCTAACCAATCAACAACCTCAGCCTTTTGAATGTGGGCAAAGTCTGACCCACAATGAAATGTTGACAGACTTACCCGTTTCAAACCACAATATAGCATTGCTCATTCATTTACGTAGTCTCCCTGCCCCTGGAGCCAAGCTGATTCTTATTCAATTTGACCTAGTTCTTTATTCCATGGAATTTTTTAAAGTTTGGATGACCCCAGTGAAATCCAGGCAAATTTTATATTCAAATATGATTCTGTTCCATGTAGAGTCTTAAAACAGCCAAAACTCCTGTGCATACCCAGCAGGGTTTGATTCTTAATATTTCTATGTACTTCTCCATTTGTTATTTTAATTATATTAGACTGATTCTTTATTTCACTTGAGGTTTTTAAAAATGAAATTTATTTTGAGACCTCCACCACTCATAGTACCAGCAAATGCTTACTGAATATTTTGCACGTTAATAGAAACATTTATCGTTAGGCTTTGTTAGATAAAATCCAGTGTACTTTTAAACTCAGTCCTGATACCAGGCACCTCGAGACCGACTTAAGGTTTATGCACATCAATTATCATTAACGTTTGTTTTTCTTCATAGATTCGATTTCCCAGTAACCATGGTGGAACAGTCTTTCCCCTCCCGCAAAGCTGTCTCCACCTACAGATGCCATCCAGATGTGTGATTAGATGTAATTAATATTTAAGGGTGTCTGTAGCTGGTCTCTGGTGTGGAAACTGAGGGTTGTTTTTTTTTTTTAGAGAGCCTCATGAGTGCTTTCCAGATAAGCTCTAAATAAAGATGGCTGCTTTCCAGACCCCATGTATACTTGTGATCAGAGAAATTTGGGTAAATTAAATCAAAATGACAGCCATGATCAAGAGTAGCTTATCATCAGAATGAATAGGACTGGGGACCCAGACTGGAGAGGTAAAACTTTTATCACATAAAACTTCTTAATATTAAATAAATTGGGTGGGGTTAGAATTTTATTTTTCTTATACTTGTTCAGTTCCACATAAGCTTTTCTTGGGCTCTCAAGCATTAATTCTTTCATAATTAACCCATAACTTGCCTCCTATTTGGTCAAAGGAAATTGTCATTTTTACATAATATTTTTGGTGGATCATAAAGTCATAAGTCCTTGATCTGGTTTAATAAGTGGGAAATCTCATTATTTTATATTATTTTTTATATATTTATATTATTACATTATTTTTTCAAATTTTTAGCTTCTATTTTCATGAATCATATTTTGTTTTTGGTAAAAATTCAGTTAACAAGCAAGATTTACTTTTTTTCTTCACTTGGCTTCAACAAAGAAATGTTCAAGTCTTTTATTTGTAAGAGCTTCACGGTGATTATGACAAAATATACCTGGAATGGGACAGTGGTATGACTTATTAATCAAATTTATTTCCTTCACTTTATTTTTCCCTGTCCCTTGGTCTTATCTGCTAGGACACAGATAACCCAGGAGATAGCACCATAATGGCTAGTCCATTAAGACCAGCCCCAAGAGGGAATTTTCCAATAATAGACCCAAACCTACTAACATTTCAGAGTGGTGGGGATTCTGATGTGGAATTTTTGTAATCTCTTCCATAGTTCCATTCTATCCATTGCTTGAAGGTGAAAACAAGGTAAAAGTTGACTTTTATATTCTTATAATACACCCACTTATAGACAATTTTTGTTGTAAAATCTGCTCCCGAAGCAGATATCTTGGGACCAGGGATCCTGTATATTTGAACAACATTCTGCCTAAAACTACGAATGGCGGCTGCATTAACCAGAAAAGTGACCCTGTAACCTGAGTGAGAATAATATACAAATTTACTTTTTATCTGGGTGGCATAATATGTCCCAGCAATAGACATACAGGTATTAGTATACATATGAAAAAATACTAAACCTCATGTATAATAAGAGAAATGCAAATTACTACCAAACTGAGATGCTGTTTTTCATATACAAGACCAGCAATATCAAAACATTTAATAACATTATGTTAACGAGGGAGGGACTATAAATTGTCACAACTTCTATGAAATGTAATTTGACAGTAGCTATCAAAGTTACAAATGCACTTATGCTATGACCTAGCATTTCCCTTTCTAGGAATTTATTTTACGGACGTACTTGCACGGTGCAAAATGACGTGTATAGAAGAATATGCATTAAAGCATGTTAACTGTAAAGGCAAAAGACTGGAAGCAACTTAAACATCAGTCAGTCTGAAAGCAATGAACTATAGAACGGTACGTTCATACAATGGAACAACATACAGCCATTTAAAAATAATGGAGAACTTTTTTATGTGTTGAAATGAAATGATTTTTAGGATACATATATTATTAAAGCAAGATGCCAAGCAGTGTGTGTAGTATACGACCATTTATGCAAAAAAGGGCTGAGACTAACAAATATTTGTTCATATGAGGAAAAAACATCTGTGATGAGATATGTGAGAAACTGATAACACGAGTGGTCATAGAAAAAGGGTGGCTGGGGGACGGGGGTCAGAGGGAGAGTTTTCATTCTATGTCCTTTTGTGTGTTTTGAATTTTGAAATTTGTGACTAAATTATCTACTCAAAAAATAAAGGCAGTTAGAAAAAAATAAAAGCATGCATTTTCCTGATCAGCAATCTCATCCAATCAAGATTTAAAATACCATCCTAATATTAGAAGTAATACCAGGCCCAGGACACCTGCAGTTGGCACAAGCTCATTTAGCTCCCCACGTCTACAATTAATCTGCAGGACCTGTCAGTCTTCATACTAGACCAAATTGCCTATTTAAAGGGAGAATCAGTTGAATGGATTACCCAGTTCGTCTCACTCTCAAGTCTCAGCTGCGATTTCAATCGTTCCTTTTGGGTCCCAGTACAGTTTCTTATTTATAATTGTGGTTCATGGAGGAGCTCCAGAGGTTTCTGTTTCTATCCTGTTATAATCCTGCACATTATCTGTGTTACACATCCCAGCCAAAATTCCTCCTTCCTGCAGTGTTACTATCAGTACACACTCTGGGAGAGGGAAATTTATCCCAGGGAGTATCTTTAATTCTCTGTAGCCAACAAAAAATGTATCACAACTCATAAACTCTGAATCCTTGCTTCTCCAAATCCTTCGTTGTTCCAAGGGCTGTCTCTCATTATTCTGGAATTAGTGCTTCCTCTGAATCTGTATCTTGAAACCCCTGAAATGATTATATTTATATATTTTCTCTGAAATAGCTGGACTCTGGCAGAGGTTTAACACCTTTCTGGGAAGACTCGATATTCCACATGGAGAGAAGAAAATCAGGCTGTTTATGTTTCCCCTTGGACTGATTAGGCTAAACAAGATAAATTGAAATTAGTTTCCCTTACTTAGCATTACCCCCTAAAATTGGAAGGGAGTGCCGGTAGGGTCAATTATTAAACCACTTTTCCTGTTTGCTGGTTATGGACACACATAAAGTCTAGAAGAGTATGCAAACCTTTAATTCAGACTCAAAAATCCCATTTCTAACCCATATTGCATACGCAAGAGTTGTGGGGTACTGACGAGGTGGAGTCTGGAAGTGGCTCCTTTGTTCTTTTCAAATTATTCCCAGTTCACCAGAAGACCAGGGTCTTTTGGAAGAGACACTAGACAAGGCCGTGTCTCTCACGATTCCTAGGGAGCAAATCCACCTCCATGGACGCTTTATCCCCTTCCCCTCTTCTTCCATTAATGCTTTGTTTCACTTCCCTGATTTTCCTCCTCAGCCTCTGGAAACGGTTTTCCATCATTTCATTCCATTCAGCTCCACTCTGGGTGAAAAAGGTAGGATGGGGCAGGGATCCTGGAATCCTGCCAATGGACTCTAGAAATAGTCAAACCTTCAACAGGGGGCCCCAAGATTATCTCCTATGACGCTGAAACAGACTTTTTCTTCCGCTGCCTTGGATTCCGTTCCTAAGTGCTGCTTTCTTCCTCTGTTTTCGGTAGGTGCTAGGGCTGGAGGAAGGGGAAAAGCTTCATGCTGCTCTACACTGTTTTTAGGAGAAAGAGGCATCCCACATTTAGCCCTAGCCTGAAAGCATGATGGCTGTTTAATCCAGAGTCAACTTAACTAGACAGCCTTAGCTTTGGCTGCCTCTGAATTCTCCCCGCTCCTTATGTTTCTCCTTTGTTCAGGAAAAGTATCTACCTTCTTTACCAGCTCGTCCTCTGACTCAGCTCTTTACTTAATATGAATGATTAAAACCATGCAACTAAGAACACCAGAAAGCCTACAGTCAAGCTAATTTATTTTAATGAAAATTTAATTCACAGGGTTCAAACTGGTCCTACTAGACAAAAATATCCAGTGAAATGCAGACGATGCTTTGGGAGCCTGGAGAAGGTCAGTCAGCATTTCCAAGGATTAATACCAATTTAAGATCATTAAAATGACCTTAGGGAAAGCAAAGAACAATTATGAAATAGATATAGCTATTGATGTATATTTCAATGTTTGGCCCAGTGGGACTGTAGACTCCTCTGGGCTTCTACGTTGAACAAGTCTGGAAAAATCATCTATGTGTAAATATTTTAAATGCACGTGCACAGTTGTAAATTTGGGGGTGCAGATTAACGTTAAGGTAAAAATGGGTATCCTGCATCCAAGAGCGGGAATGGAATGCCTGCATTATATGGAGAAGGAATCCCGTATTCTATAATTATAATTTAATTTTAAAAAACCATCTCTGTACTGATTGTACATTAAATAGCATCAGGCTGTTATTGGAGCCCCTTTTACAATAGGATCATGCCCTAGATTTTCCATCTATTTCATTCCAAATCCTCATGGCAATGTTAACCAGTCAGACACCCAATTCTCTAATGCTCTCAGACACTGTGTACTAGCTTAAAGCAGTTTATGATTATTTTAGGTTATTCAAAATTGTCCACAGTGAGTAAATCTTTCTCAGCTATGGTATGCCTTGTTAACTGCCAGGTGCTGACTAACACTGCATCTTCTAGAAATAGCTGGTTCTACCTCCAATTGAGTGGAGTCTCCTAGGACTTTTGATTGGGCCTACTTTTAGCTGGTTATTAGGAAAGGAAATGAACCAGATGTTGAAAACTTCCCATTCCTGCGGACTTAACTGCTACTCCCGGCATACAGAAGGCATTAAAATATTCATATATTTTGAATGAAGGTTGAGTGAATATCTAATCAGAAATATCTTTCAATTATGCTTGTGATTTATGGCTTCCATTTGACATCCTGCTGGACCTTGTACCTAGCCTTTGTTTTTATTTGCTTCTCTTCTGTAGGCCATACGACATAGTTACCATACCTTTCATCCAGTGGAGATAGGAAGAGAGAGAGGCAGTCATTACAGCCACAACTTAAAATGGATTTACAAAATTGCCACGTATGTGAAGCTCACATTTGTATAAACTCAAATGTACTATATTTTACTAATAGGGAAAAAGGTAGTTGAGACATAGAGAAAAAGGAAAAATAATAGAATAGATAATAGAAGAAATAAATCAAAAAGAGAATTATGGTTAATGTGCTTTCTAAGTATTCTTCGCTCTTGCAACATCTGGGCAAGTTCTGCCGTTGGCTCTGAAAAGCCTTTAGAGATTTGAACAAAGTAGAAGTGACGGTCTTTACTGAAATTTTTCATTTAAAAAGACAGCCTGATGTACAGTTATCTAAAAGAAAAAATAGCTAGTACAGGCCAAGTTGGTGTGTGACCTAATCTGGAGAAGACCCAGTGGATTTCATCTCTCCAAGACCATAACTTGCTTGAAGATGATAGGCTTTGTCTATCCACTCTGTGTCCTCCCCAGGGCCAGCGTTATGACTTTCGTAGGTGCTAGGCGTTTTTGCCTTTGTGTGTCCCTTTCTCTAGAAAAATACTAACAATTATATTTTCAACTGATATAATGACAAATATGTTAATATTATTAAAGAGTTTTCTCTAACCTATACATTTTTTTTCTTCTGATTAAAGAAAAGATCAAACATTTTGATTTGTGAGCCCCTAAAGGCGATGTGGCCCTAGCCACAATGCTTTCCTTGCCCTATGGATGGTTGGCACAAAATGACCCAGTGCTGGAGCTGGAAGGATCTTTAAAATGGAAGTTCAATGTTTTCTTGTACTGGGCCAAATAACATTACATTGAAACGAAAAGTAAACTATTGGAACATTTCTAATTTGTGCGGTTCAAGGATGGATGGTCTTTCTTTAGAGATCTTACATTTGAATGAAACGTCAGAGCTTTGCAAAGGCCTAGCTGTGAATGGGTACACGCTAATTAAATATCAGCATCTTTTAAAGTAGACTTTGTATTAAAGTATAACACACATGTGGCAAAGGGCACATATCAAAAGTGAACAGCTCAGTGAATTATCACAAAGAGAACATCCGCAAGAAATCGCAACCGGAAAATGCTATCAACATTTCAACACGAAGGATATGCAAGATGCACTTCAGAATCTGGGGCTGAAAATATTAAAAGAAACATGGTTTAATATTCACTTTGATTCTAAGAATAAATGACTCTAAAATGACTTACACATTTGTGTTAAGTGTTCAATTTCATTTTGTTATCAAGTCATGGTTATAACAGCTACCCCTCATCCTATCCCTGAATTCTACTCTTGATCCTTCATTCTCAACTCATTCCTGACCTCCCCTCACTTTGTCACTGACATGTCCACTCCAGGCGTTACCCTGTCATTCATTCATTCACAAATATTTGAGGACCCATAATGTGCCAGACACTGCGCTAGGTGCTAGGATACAGCAGTGAACAAATCTAGACCGTCCTGAACCTTCAAGGTTAATACAAGAGACATAGACATTTCATGAATAACTATTAAATTCAATTATACTAAATACTAAAAGGGAAAAAGTACAGCATGCCATAAGAGTGAAAAATACGGAGACCTAATCTAATTCTGGTGGTCGTTTATTCATTCTTTCCCTCTTTATTAAACTAAAGATGGTCATGGTCATACTAATGACCAGTGACAGCTAGGATGAGTATGAGAGTTTGTACAAGAAGTACAAACAGTTTCATGTTATACAATGAACGATACTGTTCTAAACCCTTATACTAGTTTTACTGAGGGTGTTTGGATTTTCATCTTTCAGAATTGCAGCATCAAAACAACAGCATCTTAATTTCCATGCTATCCAGATCACTGTGTCAAATGCCCTTCTGTATCTTCTCCCTCTCTCTCTCCCTCTCTCTCCCGCCCCCCTTCTGTCTCTCTGTCTGTCTGTCTGTCTCTCTCTCACACACACAAACAAACACATCCCACAGCAGATCCCCGAATCACAATTTTAAGCAACTCTCAGATCTCCACAATTTTTTCTCTTTATTTCAAGAAAGACGCAAGATTAAAACATCTGGCCACTTAAAAATCCTCATAGATTTATAACAAATGAAATCAGAAGGAGGCAATTATATCACTGCCTGATTGATCCCCTCAGCCAACATTTCTTTGTAAACCTCTAAGGGGAGATAATGCATGAAACCACATGTGCATCTCACGGGTTGCTCCATGTCTAAACTCTGCCTATCAGCTCTCTGTGCCCAGGTAAGGCAGGCCAGCTTGAATAGCACTCCTCTTCATGCATGCAGTGGGCCCTTTGTCCTCAGAGACAAATGCATTTTCAAATTTTCCCGTATATTTCTTTCTCCTTATACCCAGCTAATGGAGTTATAGTTTATCACATTCTCGGCTTGTTTACTAACATCAGTGCTCTGTTTAGAAATATGCCCTGTGACTTTCTGGCTAGCACTGTGTGGAACTAAATAATCTTACTACCTCAGAAACATCTCTAGCCTATGTGGACAGAGAGAGAACAGAAACATAGAGGCTGCCCCTCTCCTGCATCAAGGCAACTCATTCTCTCGCCCACCCTATCACATAACACCTTGAAGCTAATTGCTACCATTTTGTGATAACCTTCTACTCGCCCATGAGTCTTTTCTCCCCACTAAGTCTTCTGCTTACAACTTTTCTTAATGTTTATATTTTTAGTCCTTGAATATGCTTGCCTTCCTGTTCAATTTCAGCAGGCTTGAACTTGGCCACAATTAAGTGAAAGACAGTTACACAGAGCGATGCCTCCCCAAATACAAACATGACTCCTGAAACTCATGAATATTTAAGTATGATTACGTCAGTTTGCTTTTTTCCCCCCCAGATATTATTTCCCCCCCCCCAGATATTAGATCCCTGAGAGCCTGGTACCTAGCAGGGACTCAGTAAATATTTGCTGAATGAATGAATTTGTTTCCATTCTCTCCCCATGTAGTCATTGCATCAGCACGACTTCCTCTTCAGAAACTGGGTTGTCTTAGGTAAGAACGTTTAATGTGTGCAGGGGCCCAGCTTTTGGCAATGGTTCCCTGACTATAGTTTCCACAGTCTCCTGAAGGGGTTCTTCTCATGTTGAAGGTCTCATGGCAAACTCTCCTCCTCTAGCATCATTGTATTTATAAAGAAAGGTTTTCTTTTGGTTTGTTTGTATTGTTTTGGTTTTGGTTTTTTGTGTGGTTTTGTTTTTGTTTTGCATTTTGGCTAACAATTCAACAATTTCCTCCTTGGGTTAATTAAAAGATTTCAGGTAGCTACCATCTGATCTCATGGATTTAACATTTGGTTTGTTCACAATTACCAGAATTGCCTGGGCATTTGCCAGTGTTGGATTAAGCACCTCTTACCTGTACACTTCAAAAAGCAATTTGGGAGTGAGAAAACTCTTAACTTCTTCCCTAAAAATATTGGCCAATAATTTGTTTAACCACCTGCTATCTGTTTTCCTTTAATATGCCCTGCATGCTGTGATTATCTTCTGTTTCTAAAGACATAGCTTTCACATTAGAGCCCCTGAAGAGTCCTTTTGAATCTTCGTTTCTCATTTATACCACACCTGGTACATTGTAATATGCTAAAGTTCTTTTTACTTTGTCTAGATTTATTTTTTAAAGGGAATATTCCTAGGATAATTCCTTCAAAAATTCCAGCTAAGGATGGCAAGGGTTTTTGTGTGTGTTTTTAAGTATATAGTCATTTTGATAGCATATTTAATCTCAAGATTTTAATCAGCAGTCTTGAAGAACTTCTAGAATTCTTACAGATTAATGGATTTTTATGTTGTTTCATTGAACTTTTCTATATTTGTTCCCTCATTTATCAAAAATACCTATTTATAGGGGAAATGTGTATATTAAAGTGTAATGAATTTCAACAAGACATATGACAAAATGTTTGATGGAATAAATACGGGCGAATACTGGGATTGATGATTATATAAATCTTATAAGTTGAAGAGTCTGAGGATGGGAAAAAATGTCCTTAAGTGCCTTTGAACGTAACAGGCATGAAGTAATTAAGGGATTGAGTAACCCTTAAGGGAGGTCTCTGGAGTCAGGCCACAGGACTCTGCAAGTGACCTTATGCTGGCTGAACAATAGTTCACATGAAGAATTGATGTAATCTTGGCTACAGAAATAGTATAAAAAGAAAATGAATCAGTTTTTATTCTTATCACATCTATAGTGTGCTCTTCTCCCTGGGGTCAGGACTTTTTAGTTTTATTAATTTAAGAAGGACACTGTCAAACTGTAGTATGTGAATGTCACAAGGAGCGATGTTTCTCTTAAGACCCTCACTCTCCACTACCAAGCCCATTGATCTTTCTCTCCCTGAGGACCTGTTCATTCAAGGATGAGTAATAGGTAACACTTCACAAGCTGAAAGCAGAGCACCTTCAGTCATTTTATGACCAGTCTAATTACCTGACTAAAACCAGTTTAAAACACTGCATCACCACCGTTGATTCTGTTTCTATATAGGGCCAAATTAAATGCTTATTAGCATGTACACACCTTAACAGAAAGAAAATCTTTACGTACCTTCTTTCCAAGGTGCATACTCTTCCCTAGAACTTGCACATACTTCTATGTGTCACTTATGAAACTGTTTTGTAGTTAGTTGCTTGCTTGTTACTCTTCTCTGTGAGACATTTTTACCCACAGCACCTTTACCCACAGACATTTTTACCCACAGCAGAGTTACCCTTAACATAGTAGGCGCTCAATAAATGTTTGTTGAGTGAATGGTGCCTATGAGTTAGCAGGGACTATTGCTTTTATTTAGGTTCCTGAGTAAGACACAGATGGCTTGGCAGATGGTATGTAAAGTCATGTGATGCCTTCCCAGGAAGCCTGAAGTTATTCACAGAACGCCATTGCGTCACCGCTGTGACCAGCTTGAGCACTCCCGTGAATCTGAGCAGACACATTAGCCAGCAATGGGATGATTAGTGGGGAAAAGTTCAACGTCCTGCTCATTTTGAAAAGACAGTAGAGAGAAGTAAAAGAAATAATGGCCTGGGGACGCCAGCATAGGTCAATGAGAGCCACGTCTCAAGTTGAACCATGATCAGGGTCAAGGGCACAAAAAAATGATGTAGGAGTTTTTTTTCTTCCTGAGATCTTTTCGAGTTAAACATGCCAAAACAACGAATGAAGCAATAAAAAAAAAAGGTGATTCTGAACAATTAGAAGTCATGGTTGAAAACATATCAGCAAACAAATTCAAGGTCTACTGAGAATTCCTTCACTGAGATCACATTCTTTTGTAGTGACTGCTGTCATTCAAAAGATATACAGTGATTTAAACAGCATAGGAACTTAATATTTCCTGATTGACTGATCACAGTGCAAAGGGAATAGTCTACTCTCCAAGGCTTATCTCTGATATCAAAAAATCTCTAGTATCAAATGCCTTGCAGTGCACTGAACGTGGCATACTTCATTACGTCAGGCTGCTGCGATGGCTGTACCCCTGCCTAAAATGCTCTCCTCTCCTTTTTATCTATCTAAATCCTGAATGTGAAGCCTTCCATGGTTACACTAAGGCCAGGGTAATTACCCTCCTATGTGCTTCCACTATGAAAATACTTTTGCACGGTAGATTTTGGCAATAAATAGTATCATCAGGCAAAGTCACACATTATTTTGAAATAGTCCAGTCACATAGGGTTCCTCTCGTCTTTCGTTATTTTTTTCCCAGTAGTCACGGTAGTGCTAGAGGTACCGTCAAGAATATCTGCCTCAAAAAAAAAAAAAAAAAAAAAAAAAAAAGAATATCTGCCTCCATTTATATTCTTCCCCGTTCCCACTATGAAGCAGATATCCCCTTTTGGATGCTTCGATGTAGTTTACAGGACATGAAATACAGGCCTTATTCACTCAGCTTCTGGTAGTACTGCTGGGGGGGGGCAGCCCACACCTGTCTACCCTCTTCTTTGGAGATGGCCTCAGCTGAAGAGCGCCACCTGACGACGCTGGCTTTCTGTGGTGACCCAGCCTCCTCTCTCTAACTTGGGACAGCTCTGAAGGGTCTGTTGCACCTTCAGGACTCCCCGGAGGGTTGACTGAGGCTTTGGCTGGGGCTGTGTTCCTGTTTTACTCTCGCTCTGCTGGCTTCCCTCCCCTTCCCTTACACAGCTATGGAGCCGACGAGGTCTTCCTAATAAAGCTCCTGGATGCAAATCTCTGTCTCAGAATCAGGGAACTCAATCTGTAAGAGTTGGTGGTAGGAGGGACCCAAGAGAGCCCACACAGGGATAGAATTTGTGGCAGGATCACACGGCTGCCCAGCAGCCAATGAGGACCCCATTAGTGGCGGTAGGCAGAGCACAGAGAGTCTCTGTGATTGTGACTGTGGAGACTTTCACCTTGGAAAACAGGGTTGACATACCGGTAGAAGGGAATGCGCTGACTGGCGTGATGTGTGAAGTGTTTGAGACATAAGAGGAACATAGGAAGTGCCAGGAAGATGGGACTGGGTTTGGCTAAGCTTGACTGACGCTTTGGAAAAATGCAGCAAAAAGCTGAGAATAATTAATATTCACTTAAAAGCTGAGTCTGAAAGCCAGAGAGCCCTTTTGGTAGCATCAAAGAGACTCTCCTCTTCTGCAGCAGAAGGACAGAGAAATTGAGGACTAAAGAGGAGCTGGGCTTTTAAAAGGTTCAAATCCTTTAAGGGCAGGTCTACTGCACCAAGATCAGGACCCTGGTTGAAGGGAAAAAAAAGAAACCATGAAACTTGGTATGGAATTGATGTGCTAAAAATCTTGAATTCCCAGATCTCATTGAGTCCTTTGGGCCTACAAAAAAAGGCTTATATCTCCCTGTTAAAGACTAGGAACGTTCCTCCAATTGGAAATAACGCAGAAGCCTCTCCCCTCAAAGACAATGTGTGTCTCTCCAGTCCCCTAAGATCTGCCCTCAACTCCCTTCTGTCTACTAGGCAATAACTAAGATTGAGTTACAACATAACTGCAGCTAGGGATGTGCTGAGCTTGTTAAGGAAGGAAGGGACTACAGCTCCAAATTGCCACAGGACCTGCTAACATGTACCCTAAGGACTGGGGGTGTACATAGGACCCTGGATTCTGGGAGCATTTGATCAGGTTGGGAAAACATAAGGGCTAGATAAGGGAGAGTTTATTTAATTATCTGGGATCACTGTCCTGGGATAGACAACTGGACACCTTAGTAAGGACTTGGGAAAATAGTGAGGACAAATTACTAGCCATGGACCATATATGAAGTATGGATGACAGAATTTCCAGGACATACAGGGTAAGAAGAGGTTAAAAGGCTCAGAGATGTGGGTGTGGTATAGAGAATACACTATAAATTTGTTATGTAAGGCCAGAATTCTCACAGGGGACTATGTTCTGTAGAAGAGCCCAGAGGATATACTGTTCACCAAAACGATACAGAATATCCTGGTAAGAGTGGTACCAGCATCAGTTAAAAGGTCAGAGGTGGCCGTCTCCCGTAAGCTAGGGTTAATAGCAAGGTTTGTAGTGGGGAGGCATAGATCCTTGAAAGGACAGAGTTCAGTGGCACCATTTAACTGTTGACAGTCAGGTAGACACATTTTAACGAGCGGCAAATTTGGAAGGGCTTCCAGATGGGGTGGGACTTTCAGACAATTATAGAAGTTGTTAATATAACATGGTGTCCCTAGGCATGCAACATAAATGGGCAGCTAGTAACAGTACTCAAAGTGTGCACTTCAAAGACATTAAGAATGAATTATTGGGAAGCTGAGGACAGTTGCCCTCCAAAAAGTTACAATACCTTGCCTAGACCTGAGGCAATTGTTGGACCTCGAAACTACTTACTGAAAGAGAGGCCTGATTGCCAGAAGGAAAGACCCTGAAATACCACAGCAAGTGTCCATGTTATGATTCTCCCAGGTTTTCCCCAGTCCTTTGTTTTAAGCTATTAAGTTTGGGGGTGGCTTGTTACACAGCAATAGATAACTGATACAGCTACTTCTGATCACTCTGTGCACGAGCCCACGGAACAAGCACTAGGGTGAATCATCTTTCTTCCTAATTATGCAATACCTTTTCCAGAGTGGGAGGCTTTGGTAAGAATTCATATGACAAACACTTATCTTCATACACTGGGTCTATCCATAATTTTTCCCCAAACTTGTTTGTCACTGATCCCTCTTTTTTTTACCCCCAAGTCTGTGACCATCAAGTCAAACAATTTGTTCTTCACAAATCGGTGCAGATTTGTTTTAGGACAACTCTCCTTTTACGCAAAGAGGACAAAGACATCTACTGCCCAACGTTTTGCCTTTTTTTTTTTTTTGCGGTACGCGGGCCTCTCACTGTCGTGGCCTCTCCCGTTGCGGAGCACAGGCTCCGGACGCGCAGGCTCAGCGGCCATGGCTCATGGGCCCAGCCACTCCGCGGCATGTAAGGATCCTCCCAGACAGGGGCACGAACCCGTGTCCCCTGCATCGGCAGGCGGACTCTCAACCACTGGCCACCAGGGAAGCCCTATCTGCTTCTTCTTAATCATCCATCTATCTCATGGTTGAACCCCAAGGCTTTCAGTGCAGTTAATAAGATATACATGTTAGGAGTGTCTTTAATTGCTCTGAATATTTATCTCCAGCTCAGATCTCCCCTGTACTCTACTATAAATCTAGCTGCCTCTTTCACTTTTCCACTTGTCTACCACAAACTCACTATTTTAAAAGCACAGCTGACTTCTCTATGACACTTGCAGCTGAGATTCATGTCCATATTTACCAAATATTCCTTGAGTATCTACCGTAGTCTATGGAGTGTCCTAGACTCTAATCAGATCCTATTATAACCAGCTCATTACTTGCCAATCTCCTTCTCTGCATTCTGAGATAAACCTCACTGATCTTCCAGGGCCTTGTGCAGATTAGGAGAGCACTGATATCTACGTTTTTTGGGAAAAAAAGCATGAGTGGTTTTTCCAGAGGATTATTCATCTCAAGGCTCCTTTTGCACTTATCATCTTCTCCCCTGTCTTCAATTTCTCCAAACTTTGCCATTTGCAGTTATCCTCAATTTATCTTTCCAGCATCCAGAGACATTCCCTAGTTTATCTGTTTCTATAGGGTTAGTAATTACAGATTGTGAACTTTCTATTTCTAACACTGAGTGGAAATTTAGCATCTCGTAGGCCAGATCATAGAAGAAATCTTTAGCCATTATGTATCAAGTACAGACAGGTACTTTAGTGTCTCTGTGAAAATAGCTTTTAAAAATGTACCTTTGGAGGGCCCAGTGTTGTGCAGGCCTATCCATACAGATGAAAAAGCACTCATACAATGAGTGCTATGATGATATGAATGATTCATATGATACAATGTATCATTCATGTGATACAATGATATGAATTTAGGATTCATGTCTCTAAAGAACAATGGACGTCCCTGTGATTATCAGAGAAGAAAGGAAGTTGAAATTCTAGTTTACCAAACCAGGGCTAAGCATTGTATGACCCAAATGGGGACTGAAACACTGAAGAAATAATGAAGTTACGGCTCCTGAACAAACTAAATGTGAACAATGAAAATTATAAGTAGGTTAAAGTTTTCACATAAACTTGTTGGGCTCTGTTGGAACACTACCCTATTTTGGTAACATTTTCAAGAGAACATGTTCACAGGAAGGCACCGAGGTGTTACCCTCAGGATAACACAATATTCAGTAAGAGGGAGCAGAAAAAAACTGTGGCACATAAACCAAGGCCTCGATTGAAGGGCAGCAGATCAAATAGCCAAACAGACTTCCCATTTCATTTTGTTGGAAATTTGGGATCTTACTGTAACTCTCTTGGACATGGATTATACCTTTGAAGTGGCTTCCTGCGGAGCTAATACAACAAGCTACTAATACAGCAATTTACTAATTAATGCTGATTGTTGATGAAGTAGGTGGCTGTAGGGGGGTTGGGGGGCATTACTGATCCGATAAAATGCCAAGGAAAGGGAGAAAACTGTAACAGAAATCCAAGGCAACTCAAGACAAAATCCCAACATCCTCATTCCCCGATTGTCTGGCCATCATCATCTGAGAGTTTAAGTGACTGGAATGATCTGATACACCTACTTTTTTTTTCTACTCCACTTTGCTGCTAGAGGCCTGGATTCACAGTCGTAGGCAGGGGTGAAAGTTTTCAGGGGAGCAGCATCTGGAGAAGTAGAAAGGTAGAGATTTATCTGCCCCGGCTCTTTGTCCCTCTGTCTTCACAGACACCCCATTGTCCCCTTCTGTGGGCTTAGCCCCCAAGAAGATTCTGAGATTATTTCTCTATGTGTTGTGATTTAAGAAACTCTAGTTCAGTATTTCAGTGGAGAAGAATCATGTCAGCCTTGTAGCTAGGCCTGCTCTGACACTATTCCCAGTTCTAGAACCTAAGCCTTCATACAGTCCTTGTGAATAAGCCTCCACTTACGCTGCAGTTCTTGAGGTACTGGCATATATCTGCTCAGAGGAATAAGAGTCAGGCTCAAGGAACAGAGGAAAGATCCAGTAACAAGGTCTGGGACCTGAGGCGGGATTCACTTCAAGATTTTAAGGAATAAAATGCCATCCCAGCCAGTAGAGCTGGACATCAGTCCTGTCTGGGCAGAATCCCCAGCATATCTTACTTAATACTGAGTACCTGGAGTGTTCAAAAGGATCTACTTTAATCCCTTCTGTGTGGGGAATACAGACTTGGGTTATAAGACCAGGATCAGGCTGTCTCAGTAATGAGGAAAGTATTTGGGTAGGTAGCCAAACACGCACTAGTACACTTCATACACTGTGTATTTTCAATTACTTGTTGAGCTGGAAAGAGGCAAAAAAGATTGAAGGAAATATTGCTATTCTGCACCTCAGCTACGTAAGTCAGCAAAACATAAGTAAATGATTGAACAGGAAGTGGACCCAGCATGTCATCTGTTTAAAAGGCTGCATTAGAAAATTGGCATAACCTTCTCTGCCAGTAACTGAGGATACAGTTATTAGAGGTCATCCTGGCTGAGATTCTGGTCTAGACTGCTTCTGTACATGTGTGCATGAGCATATGTTTCCCTTGATGGAATTTTTATATCTGAAGAGGGAGATTTTGTTTAGAAAAACTCTGAAAATTGGAACGTCTTAAATCTGAGTCTTCTTGGTCCTAAATCCCTGCATCTCTGCCCATCAAATTCTGCACACTGCATTTCTGGGCATGATGACTTCCGAGGTCATTCTTTTTCATATTTCATGTATGACTTCTCAGTAATACAGAGATCCCCAAAATGTGTTTATAGTAAATATGAAGCAATAAAGCCCTTCTCTGGTCAAATGCACATAGGAAATGCTGGGCGAATAAAGTTAAATGGTTTTCTCTATTGTGGGATTTTGCAGAGCTAAAAATGCCGATAGTTGCTAATCTCTGAGAAGAATTAAAAGTGTTGGATCTTTATTTGAAAACAGAACCCTTCCTATTTTTTCCCATCCATGAGGAGCTCTGGGAACTATTTTGCGTTAGAGCATATTTTGAGAAAAGCTCCTGTGGAACCCAAGGGAAAAAGCTTAAATAGGACTTTTTTATCCTGTCGAGTTTTGTCAAGTTTTTTCCTCCTTTGCCGCTCTGAAAAAGCATGAGGAAATAGTCCCTGTAAACTAGAAAAGCAGACCTTGGAGTTTTAACTTTGCATCCAGGTCCCTGTGTCTGGCCCTGGTTCCTTTCCTTGGAGGCATGAATTTTCCTTTCCTAAAATAGAATGGGTTGCTGTAATCAGTGAAGCACAATCATGGCTATGAAAGGATCATTTTTAGATACTATTTGTTATCGTAGACGTGACAGCTATATGCTAAAATCTACTGGAGACATTTTTATAAAAAACAACGCTAGGCAAGGTAAGATTATTAAATGTTTGACACGTTTACTTTAGGTACTAAAAGTACATAAAGTAATAAGTACAATACATAACAGCAGGGAGATGAAAGTATGATGTGAGCTATAAATTAATGTTAACCAGTCTTCATGGCCAGGAAGGACATGTCTTTATAAACTAGTGTAATGCAGAAGTGTGTGAAAATTATGGGAAATTTTTATAGAATTCATAATAAAAATCTTCACATTAATAATTATTATGTTACCTTCCAATCTTGATTTGATTGTTTTGAAAATCTACTTATTTTATTTTTTTGTTCATGACAATAGTAATTAAGATTTAATAGATCTTTATATAGTAAAAGGTAGAGTGGTCTCAAAACCCAAAACTCTGTGAGGTACAAATAATTAATCCCCTTTCAGGGATAAAAAGAAGATGTAAATAACTCAGTTGTAGCCAACTATCAGTACATCTTAGAGCCAAGATATGGATCCACCTCTTACAACACCAAATTCAAAAGTCCAAATGCTACCATCTGTACTGTTCAAATAGCTTTAGCATTCAATGTATATATTTAATGTATACAATGATTATATACTTAGTACTTTGAGTCTTCATCTAAAAATCTGTGAGCAAAGCATCCAATTATATGATTGGCAGTCACATTTCAATTAAGTTGATGGTAAATCTTTTAGATTATGATTATTTAAAATTCTTTCTGCCCTATTCCTCTTGCTTTTCTGACTCTTTTTCCCATTTCAATGCACTAGAGAAAAGGCAGAGGGTACATTTCATAGGAGATGATAGAGAAGCTATTCATCTAGTCTATTCACAGAGTCTGCTGAATAATTTTGCAGTATATCAATGTTACATGCTGGGTCATCCAGCGTCCCAGAAAACACAGGGATAACCTGACACATACCTCTAGAGCAAATGCCAGAAAATTCCCCGGTATGTAAATGTGCCATTCACCTGGATAAGTAAACCATTTTGTTAACACATCTGGTCTCCAGATGTTTCTATCCTCCTTTAAAAGGATCATGCCTACCTCTCAAACTCAGGTTAAGGCACCTAAGAACCTAGTTGTGACCATTCAGAAATGATATGTTGATAAAAGCATACTGAGATGACCACAGCTGACCTATGTCACATGGCTAGATGTCAGAGATGTACTTTGGTCTATTTCCAAGACAACTACCTGTGTGGTTTCCTTCTTTTCCACACACCCCTTTCAGAGTTGGTCAGGGCTCCCCATGAGAGAGGTAAGGCAGATGGTGACATTATTTCTTTCCATTCTGACCAAAGATTTTACCGCTTGCATCTCCTCTTCTCCTCACTGTTGTCATCAAGATTTATATAAATGAGGAGATGCTCTTCTTCCTAAAAAAAGATCTCCTTCTGCCAATGACAACATACCTATACTAGTCATGAGATCATAAATATACGATTTGTTTTGAAATATTTCAAATGGATCCATATCAACCAGACCTACTCACATCTACAAATCATGTTATCTTTTTTAGAGGCTGTATATAATTTGCTGCCTGCTATAAATTCACTCTCAGTACTCCACACAGGCCGGCAGGGGAAAATGTCATATATTAGACTCTCCCCAAGATTTACTGATTAATTCTCATTAGATTTATTCTCACTTATTTTAGGACCAAAGGCACATGCTCCACAGTTTATTTCCATGCTAATCTCTAAACATAATTTTATTAATTTAAAAAATATCTCCATTAAGTGGCAGATAATTTTATGGATGGAAAAGCTGGGCCATGAGGAGTTAAGGTTAGTATAAAACCACAAAGCTTGAATGGACAGGTAGGAACTGAACTTCTATACCCTTGTTCTGCTTTTGACGTTTTATGTTCGACAGAATATGAAAAGCATGGGAAAAACATGAGTAATGGGCTTAGATTTAAGTCTGAGCTTGCATACCAGATCTGTCAGTCACTAGCTGTGTTAACTTGCTAAATGATGTGACCTCTCTGGGTTCAGATTTCACTATCTGGATGCTCAGAGAGTGTAATTAACTTGGAGAGTTCATAGGAGGCTTAAGTGAGATCGCCTATGCGAATGGACCTGGCATTGGTAGGTACCCACTAAATGTGAAATGGTATTTATAAACTTCCAATAAGAAGCTTCAATGAAGAGAAATAACACTATCAGCCTCATTTATGTTAAGTGGTTATTAATGGAAGAGGAATTTTGGTTTTAAGACAAGACTGACGTACATCAAAGCAGATTAATTCACCAGTCCAGAGTCCCACAGTGTGGACATGGGGAAAATATCCACGCTAAGGGCTCATCTTAATGTGGAAAAGACTGTCGGAACAATGCATCCCAGGAAACGAGGCCAAAGCACTGAGCAATTTAAGCACATTCTCAAATAAGAAAGAGGGAAAAGAAAAATGAATGAAACTCACAAAGAGTCTAGGGAAAGAGGTGCTTTTTTGTACACGGGAAAGAAATGGATACAAATCGGGCCACAGAAATGGAATTGAGAATAAGGCAGAGTAGCCCCAAAGGGAGGATTCAAAAGGCAATGTCCTCAGACAATAATGTCAGAACACACAGTAGTACAAGAACAGAACAGACCTAAAGGGCTCCACTGTCTCCACTGAAAACCTGCGGGGAGCTTCTGGTCTGCACGTGCCCCGCTGTTAGAGGTCTCATTACAAGGAAACGGCCTGGAGTCAGGAGCTTTTATGTTGAGGTTTTACTAACTATATTGTGTCGAAAGGGTGTAAAGAGTCTGCAGAAAACTGGTCTAGAAGCATGGTCAGATTCCAGAGCTGGAGCAGAGTCAGAAATAATTAATTCAAATAACTCATATTCTAATTATTCAGCAAAACCTTATTCGGAGATTTGGTAATGAAAGCATCTAATTTTATTTGTCTTGTTGAGCTAACACAGCTCATCTCAGGCTTGAATTGTTGACATTCGTAATGTGAAATTACTATAGTTCTACTAGGCCAAAAATTGTTTAGCAGGGGAATGTTGATTGTGAAAGAGTCCTTCAGATAGAATAGAAAACGATAAGAGACTGAATGTCAATTGACATCATTGCAATGTGCCCTTACATTGTTGTGGAGAACAAACCTCACTTAAACTACATTATACTTGACGTTTTAAGATGTAACTACAGAGAATTAGGAAAGTCTGATCTGCTGTTAAATCTTTAATAAAATCATGTAAGGCTCCCTTTTCCTTTCATGATATATTTTAATGCTGAATTCAAATTATGAAGAAGTTGGAAAAAAAAATCCTATTCCCTGAAATACATTTTATTTTAAGCAGGCATTTACACAGTTCTGCAGCGTGACCAACAATTTATATAATCTCTTGTGAGTCACCAAGGGAAGCTGCCATGATTGACCTCATTGCTTTTGATGTATAACAAAGGAGGCAAGGAAAGTAATGAAAATGTGTCTGGGGCCCCACAGTAATGTTTCCTACCTTGGGAGGATTCTCTCCTGGGTCTCCTTTGCAAGACTCACTTTACACAATGTTGATCACGTAAATTACTATTAATTAAGATTAGGCTTGAATCTCATTTTTCTCTGTTTCTTCATTTTGATGTTTGGGAGTGCGTTGTATTGAGTACAAAGCAATGATGTGACAAAGATACAAAGAAAGAAATAGAAGGTAATGAATCATACTATTTAAGGTGTCTTCTTGTAATAAGTTTTTTTGTTTTTTTTTTTTGGTTTGTTTTTTTCATCTTCACACTAACGCTTTCTGGCCCGGGGAGGGGGGGGGGAAGTCAGTTTTTTTCAAGACTGCATAAAGTTCCTCATTCTGACAATTTGCGGGACCCTTGGGGATTATTAGTCAGGAAGTGCTGGCTACAAAACTGTAAGGTTTTAAAATTGTGATGGATTTCCAAAAAAGTCACAAAAGTTGTAAATGCTTCTTACAAATAATTTAAACAATTCTGAAGCATCCACAGTAGGCAGTGAAAATCTGTCCTTAATCTCCTGTTCTCTCTCGCACTCTTAAGGAAGTTTTCTTGCTGTTAATCCGACCACATACGGTACCTGTGCTGTTGTTGTTAAATAGAATCAGATTATGTATATGTTTCTTCCCTGAACAATGTTAACTTTGAAATTGTTCCTTTTTAGAACGTGGAGAAACATCTCATTCTTTTTAATAAGTGCCAAATATCCTGCAATATAAATACGCCATAACTCATTTAATCCTTCCTCTATTGATGAACAATTCTCTAATTTTTCAATTTTTCTTTTTTTTCCAGAAATAAACATTTTGTACATATGTCCATAAATCGTACTGTAAATATTTCTGAAGGATAGATTCCTGATGTGAAATTACTGGATAAAAGAACTGGGTATTTTAAACTTTAATAATCGTCCCCCCAAAGATTATGCTGATTTGCATTCTCCTCCCAGTGTATGAGAGGGCCTGCTTCCTCACATTCTTGCCTACCCTGAATAATCTGTTATTAATCTGTGATAAATTAATAGATGGTAAATGGTATATAATTACTGTTTTAAATTGCCATGAAAGAAACATCAGTGCTATTCTTTTCGCTTTATTCACTTGTCATTTCTCTTGGTCAGTTCTCAAGAATTATTTTACACCCACATGTTTTTAATACTCCCTGAATTCCCTTTGGATATATCATTGATATTATAGAATCACAGCAATTCACAGTGGGAAGGGGCCTTGGTAGAAATCTATCCCTTCTACCCATCTGGTGCTTGGTTAATGTCACCAAGATGTGTTTGATCAGCTTGTCCTTGAACACCTCCAACGATGGAAGACTCATGATCTCATGAAGCAACCTGTCCCACCTTTCAATATTCTTTCACTGAATGAAAGATTTTTCTAAGGAGTCAAAAGTTCTTGCCCTATAGTTTCTACCCATTATATAGCTCATAAGCTTTCAATGTGAAATCTAAGGTCTAGATGGTTCCCTCTTGCCCTGGAGATTTCTTCTGAGGGTGCTTTTCCTAATGCTGCTGTGCATGTCTATGAATTAGTTCAGATTAATTGCTAAAGGGAGGTCTTGCCTACATTCTCTGGGACACTACAAATATCTCAGACTGGTGGTTATTTTCTTCTTATACAGTCAATGACACTATCTCTATCTCCACGCCTCCTGTCATTCCTATTGTTAATAGCTTGATATGCTATAGCATCAATGTGTACATTTTCTGAGATCAAGAGAATAAACAGAGGCATTCATAGAAAGCCACATACTTCTAAAAGATACTGCTTACAGTTAATTAGATTTGTTTGTTGGGGAGTGGATAAAAGTTAACTAAACTGCATATGTTATAAAGAATCAAAGGGGATAATTTACAAAAATGAATTCTCAGGTTGGGTCTAGACTAGAGAATAGAGAGGCTTTTTGTTTTCCTTTTCATTTCTTTGGCATTTAAACCTCTCCGAATTTATGTTTTCTTACTCAATATATTTAAGATAAGAGATATTTTTATCTGGGTTGTCACTACTTCTTGTTTTTCTTTTTTTCCAAACAAATTGGATCGTTTAAAATATATATATTTCAGTCTCCATTCCTGGAGTCAAGGAAGGAGGCCTTCCCCTCACTTGGGATGGAATGGGAAGGGGAAGTGTGTGGTCCTAACTCTTTTTATCTCGTCCCTCTGAAAAGCAGCTACCAGGTACCCAACTTGACAATTATGGCTGTGATACTGTTTCCTTTTTATGTTCTTTATTTATGTCATATTCCAGGTAAGTGGAACATTACTATAATGTTGGTGTTGGATGAAACACTTTCAGATTGTGTATCTTTTTTCTATTTCCAAATTTAATAGGTACATAAAAGGAATAAGGTGATATGGAAATCAGGATCTTGGGGAAATTTTAAAATTGAGTTCAGTACTTTCAAGTTGCTCCCTGACTATTTGGATCAATCTGTAGAAAAGCTGCTTAAATGACAGAACAGGTGGCAGAGTTATTGAGATATAACAAAGAAGTAGAAAAAGCTATCTTAGGTTTTCTCCTATAGAAAGTAGGGCTGGATTCCATTTCTATTGAAAAAATATTTTAATATGCATAACAGCAAGGTGCAAAAACTCAAATAGAAAAGAAGCCTCATTCAAGCCCATTACTCTTAGAAATGTTCTCCAAAAATCACCATTTGAAAAAAAAAGAATCTCACACACAGTACACAATGGTGAGTACTATGGGTTTGTGAAAAAGTTTCAAGTAAAATTCAATTCTAAATATGATTATACATAGTTTTAGAGGTAGAGAGTTATAGGTAAATATTCAAGTTCTGTCACATTGACTGTGTAACTTTGGAGAAGTCATTTAACTACTTTCAGCCACAGTTCCCTCATCCATTTGATGGAGGTAATTACAGCACTTGCTTCATTAATTTTTCTAGGGTTTGTGAGGATTAAATGACATGGGTTATGAAGACAAATGAGATAAGTGATTAAAAAATAATTTAGATCAAGTTATATCACTTCTCAAAACATTCTAAAGGTTTCCAATTATAATTAGATTAAAATTCAGTTACTTTATCTTGGCGTGTAAGGTCTTGTATGATTTAGACCAAAGACAGTCTTCCAATTTTCCTTCTGCAGTGTTTGCTCACATGTCTTACATTACCACCATGCTGGCCTTTTTTTTTTTTTTTCCTGACATTTCCTTTAACATGGAAAATGTGTTTCTACCTTAGAGTTTCTGAATTTACTTTTCCCTCTTTCTGGAATGCCCTTTTCCTAGATATTCTAGTATTGATTGTATTCAGGAAACTACTTAAATTCCATTTCTTTGGGGAGTTTTTCCAACCTATCTAAAATAGTACCTGAACTTCCAGGTGGGAGGATGAAGCATATACCAGAGCTTCAGTAATAATGAATTAAAATAGCTGCCAACCTAGTGTTCTATACCCAGTGAAAATATTTCTCGAAAATAAAGGGAAAATAATTGTTTTCAGACAAACTAAAAGAGGTAATTTGCTACCAGAAACAAAACTTTTTTAAAAAGCAATATTCTAAAGAAAAAAATTTCAGTCAGAAGGAAAATAATCACAAATAGAAAAATAGAATTTCAGAAAGGGCATATTTATGTGTAAACGTAAATGAATATTGACTGAAATGTTTTATAGAGTTTATGTACAGCAAAAAATGTACTACAAAGAAAATATATGTACAACAATATGCATATGATAATACAGAAAAAAGGAGGGGTAAATGGTATTTAAAAGATTTAAATATTTATGATAGAATTGAAGGAAGAAAATAACTCCACAATTGAATTTTGTGATTTTGAAACTACTCTCTCCATAACTGACAGAGCTACTGAACAAAAGATCAGCGATGGCAACATTGATCCAAACAATCCTCTCAACCACCTTGATCTAATTGATATTTATACAACAACACATACAACAATTCCTAAACAACAACAAAAATTTTTTAGTGCGGATAGATCATGTCTTGATCTCTCAAGACAGATCATATACTGGCCTATAAAACAAACCATAATACAGTTTAGAAGATTGAATAATTCTGGCTACTTTGGAGGTGGGGGTAAGAAAAGTATACATCAATACCAATAAGATATCTAGGAAATCACAACATACTTGGAAATTAAATAACATACTTCTAACTAATCCACTGTAAAAGAGGAAATCATAATAGTCACTAGAATATAGTTTGAACTGAATGATAATGAAAATACAGCATATCACCATTTGAGGGATGCAGCTAAAGCAGTGCTAAGAGAGAAAGTTATAGACTTAAATGCTTATATGAGAAAAGATGAAAGATCTAAAATCAATGACTTGAGGTTCTACATTAAGAGGCTAGCAAAGAAGAGCAGAATAAATGTAAATAGCTAGAGGGAAATAAAGAGGTAAGAGCAGATAATCAATGAAATAGAAAGTTAAGAATATATTTTGAAAAGATCAGTGAAATTGATTAATTCCCAACTAGACTGATCAAGAATAAGTGAATGGAGACAGGTTTGTAAACTTGATTTAACTTTAGAAAAATCAATTTAATTCACATTATTAACAGAGTAAAGAAGAAAAACAATGTGATTATCTCAATAAATGTAGATAAAGCATTTGACAAAATCCAACATCCATTTATGATAAAAACTCTCAGGAACTAAGAATAGAAGGGAACTTCTTCAACCTGATAGCATCTACAAAAAGCATACCAACCAGCACAGTACTTAATAGTGAAATACTATTTCTAATATTTCTCTAATATTTGGAACAAGGCAAGGATACTCACTCTCATCACTTCTATTCAAAGATGTACTGTTTTTAAGTGATTAATTTATATACAATGTTGGCCATATAGAAATCATATAGGACATGTTAGCTATTCTTATTCTTTTTTACACCACTTACTGGATCATGCTGTATGCATTTGGGTAAGAGTACCGTTTCACTTGTTTTATTGGTCATGTCCCACCTGATTGAGAACTTTAAAAGGAGGGATATGCCACAGAAAGAATACCTCTCATCCTACCCAACATCTTAACCACCTTACAGATGGAGACTGAAGGCAAAAATATGGACTTAGATTCTGATGGAAGCCACTGCCACTGCAGGAAAAGCAACTGCATGTCAATAATGAGTGTTCAGTTTAATTGTTTTTTTTTTGTTGTTGTTGTTTTGTGGTACACAGGCCTCTCACTGTTGTGGCCTCTCCCGTTGCGGAGCACAGGATCCGGACGCGCAGGCTCAGCGGCCATGGCTCACGGGCCCAGCCACTGCGCGGCATATGGGATCTTCCCAGACCGGGGCACGAACCCGTGTCCCCTGAATCGGCAGGCGGGCTCTCAACCACTGCGCCACCAGGGAAGCCCCAGTTTAATTGTTTTTATTTACCAAGAGGCAAATGCTTGTGAAGTATTATGTTAATTTTGTTTGCATCCCTGCTGGGGTGGGTAAGAATGTTTGTTTCAGACAAGAAGAAAAGTGTCAACAGCATTCTAGGTATAAGAAGTATAACACTTTTAAATTGTTATAGCATCTCTCAGCAAAACTGTATTTACCTGCCTACATCAAGTCTGGTGCAAACTGACAATTAAAATGCCTGCCTAAAATCCTACTTTAGAAGTGCTAGTGCCTCACAAAACAATGGTGAAGGGCTGCAACATGTTATAAGATGAGACAGATGTCAGATCCAATTGTTCAGTTGTTTTGGAGCACCCTGTATTTACCAGGTCTAGGATTTGAGTTACAAAAAATATCAGATTTGGGGGAAAAAAAAGTATTTCTTTTCATAAATTTTGCATAGGAGGCACCTGTGAATAGTCAAAGAATATTTCCAGATGAAAATTGTGTTATGGAATGTATAGTAATAGCAATGTATTTTGTTCCTCTATTTCCTTTCTTTTCCCTGCAGCTCAGATAACAGAAAGACTTATTTCTGGTAGTAAGGTGGCTTAATTAATCTATTTTTGCCCTCACAAACATTTTGTTATTAATCTAGACCAAACTGGAAGCCAAGATTTGGGGAGCCATCTACAAATAGGTTATGTTATTTGGTGTTTGATTTGCAAACCTGGGTTTCTCTTCTGTTTTGTTTCACTAAAAATATTTCAAGTCAATGCCCTCAGGTTTCTGAGATCTCAAGTTCAGTTTTCTCTAGAAATAAATGCATCAAACTAAGAATGGGGACTAGTCCTGGGAAGTATCTCTCTCTTCTCTGCTTTGCTGTTTATTTCCCTCCAGCTCTCTCCTGCTTTAGCCTCTGCTTTCTATACACTAGATTCTGAGGAAAAGGCTTCTGATAACAAAAATGACTGGCATAACCTCCTATTTTACTGGTGTCATTTCAGTGGCGTCAAGAATGACAAAAAGAGAAAGTAGGGTGGAGAAAGGATACAGGGCCTTTCCAGAAATGGAGTTCACTCTTCATCCACTCCTGAAAGCAAGTCCAGAAACGGAATCAATATTTCAGTCCTGGGATGGACCTTACAGTAACATTTCCTTCTTAAGTCTGACACTGACTGAAAACAATTCATAAATACCACCAACATTTTGGGTTGATTTGAAGACAGGTGAGTGGGGTTTTTTTAACCAATTGATTAGCCAAAGTCTGAGCGGGAAGGAAGGAGGGGCAATTTCTCATAAGCTCAAAAGAACTCGGTGAATGAGTTAGAATTGGATGAGGATGAGGATGATAGCAATTAAAATTCATTTGTTGGTTACCGTGTGCACCCTCAGGGCTGTGTTTCAGTGGAGGAAACTAAGGCTGAGAGAGTTGAAGTAACTTGCTCAAGGTCATGCAGAGAGTAAAAAGTGGAATAAACCCAGGTCTTTCTGACTACAGTGCCCAAACAGTTAAAAGTCAACCACAGTTTTATACTGCCTCTTGTGAATCAGAAAGAAGTGGGGACACCATTCCAGATTGGGGCAATAGCATAACCAGTGACAAGGAGAAAATAATAAAGAGTGCATAGAGAACTGCCCAGATTTGCCTCATTAAAACAGTAATTGCTTATTGGGGTTTTTGTGGAGCCCCAGCCTGCAGTTTTCTTGTTAAATTCTCTTTAAGTGCTCTCACATGCCTGAAAACTGTTACCTGAAAAAGTTGCAAACAGTGGGAAATGTTATATCAACCTGTGTGGACTTTAAGAAGGAAAACAACAACAACAAAAAAATGAGCTAAGAGCTGCCTATAAAATTCCCCACCCTTGAAACTTCCTCAAATTTTATTTTCTTCACCAAAGAGGAACTAACTACATACTTTCTTTTAGGGCAGAGTTTCTCTTACAACATTAAACTGGGGTTCTCCTACTAACGAATTATCGCCTATTATTTGCTTACATGGATTCAAGTTGTACAATTGGAAGACATTATTAATTTGAGAGTAAAGAAAGGAACAAGGCACAAATTATTTTAAACTCCCTTGATTTTCGACATAATAAATTTTAGGGAATGGGACATCCAAATCAAAATTCCCTAAAGACTATCAGGATTGTAGGAATAGACCATGAATGACAGATCAGTAATGAAGATTTATATTTGAGAATCGGAGATTAACAGCATTTCATTGCTCAAAGGGATCTTAGCATCTGGCACAACCTTCTCGTTTTACAGATTATGAAATTGAGCCTCAATAACTTAAATAACATGCCTAAAGTCACAAGCAAGTTAGTGTAAGAATTAAAGCTGGCTCCCCAATTTTCTGACCATCAATAAGTCCAATATTCCTATCCTGCCATCTAATTATTATCAATATGATAATGATTACTCAGTCTATGAAAGAAGTAAATCAAAGAGGAGTGGGAAAAAAAGGAAAATGAATTCAGAGACATGGAAAAGAATGCCAATTCCAGAGTTCTGGGGGACACTTATAATTAAGTTATGTATGGAGAAGGAAGAGTAGCACATAAGGTTAGATGGGTGATTAGGGAGTTGGAATGGAGGCAGGAAGATTGTTTTTCTAGAAATTAATCAGGAAATGTTATGAATTTTGCAATGTGTATTTCTGGTCTACTGTGTTGTCAAGGAAAACAATAGAAGTGACCTTCCCATTGAGAAGATTCAGAATGTAAGTTTTAAAAGGATAAAGAAAGTTTTTGTCAATTTTATTCATTTATACATCCCAAGCACATAGTTGGCCCTCTATAAATATTTGTTGAAAGAATGAATAAAAATCTTCCTTACCCCTCTGTACTTGAATATGTTACTAAGATTTTTTGACAAATAATTCTCAAGTGAATCATGATTTTAGAAAAGGTAACTGGAGTCTTCAGTAAAGAATTAAACTAGTTTCTAGTTAGGTTAATAAATTTTTAAAAATAACAAGTAGCTCAATAATTTCAAAAGTCAGCTTAGATTATCTGCAGTTGTATCAATAATTTGAGTTAGAGACTATTCCTAAATTAAACTAGAATAGTGAGAAAATAATTCACTGGTAAATAATAATAAGATTGTTTTAAAGAATTGACATGCTATAAATATATTTAAATGTATATGATATATTTTGTGCCTGTTAAATTATGGAGAATCTATTACTTGAATGCTGGGCATACCCTGAGAAAACCATAATTCAAAAAGAGTCATGTACCACAATGTTCACTGTAGCTCTATTTACAATAGCCAGGACACTGAAGCAACTTAAGTGTCCATTGACAGATGAATGGATAAAGAAGATGTGGCACATATATACAATATATTACTCAGCCATAAAAAGAAACGAAATTGAATTATTTGTAGTGAGGTGGATGGACCTAGAGTCTGTCATACAGAGTGAAGTAAATCAGAAAGAGAAAAACAAATACTGTATGTTAACACATATATATGGAATCTTAAAAAAAAAGAGGTTCTAATGAACCTAGGGGCAAGACAGGAATAAAAACACAGATGTAGAGAATGGACTTGAGGACACGGGGAGGGGGAAGGGTAAGCTGGGGCGAAGTGAGAGAGTATCATTGACATATATACACTACCAAATGTAAAATAGATAGCTAGTTGAAAGCAGCCACATAGCACAGGGAGATCAGCTCCGTGCTTTGTGACCATCTAGAGGGGTGGGATAGGGAGGGTGGGAGGGAGATGCAAAGGGAGGGGATATCAGGATATACGTATGCATATAGCTGATTCACTTTGTTATATAGCAGAAACTAACACAACACTGTAAAGCAATTATACTACAATAAAGATGTTAAAAAAAAAATCTTCCTCTAGAGATTACTATGACATCTGGATTGAAGAAGAGTACTCATAGTATTAAGATCCAATTTTCATGTCACAAATGCTTTGCACATTTTGGAGAAATATGCTATCCAAAAAATGTATTGTTACCAGTAGCATATTTAATACTGATAACATTGGAAAGCTAAAAATTTACAATTGTCATTATATTTGAATGTAACATCTACCCATATAAGATACAGAAGTGTAGGTAGCCATGGATAAAGAATACAGACATTTATAAGGGGCAAAATGACTTCACTTACATATAATTCAAAATTGTTGCATATCATCTTCTTAACATCCTATTTATTTCTGTAATGGTTCTCTTCTCTTAATCGTAGTTTTCCCATTTACTTAAAATTAGAATTTTGAGTGCTTAGTATGTGCAAGGCTATGCTCTAAATGCTTTTTATGTATTAACTAATGTAATCCCCACAACAATTTGAATACATAGTTACTATTATTGTCCTTACATATGAAGAAAACGAGGCATAGGGGAGTTAAGTAACTTAACTTTATACAACTAGTAAGTGAAAGAGCTGAAATTAAAACCGAGAAACCTATCTCTGAAGACCATATTCTGAGTCACTACATTATGCTGTACATTTGTGGGCTACTTATTCCCATTAAAGATATATGCCACTTACCCCTAAAAATTTTGGGACTACCCTGCTTGGAGTTTGTTAAGCTTCTGGGATCTGAGTTTATATTTTTTGCCAAATTTGGGTCATTATTTCCTTATTTTTTTCTTGCCTGCATCTCTCTTTCCTCCTGCTCCAGGATTCCAATTATACATATATTATGGAATTTGTTATTATTCTATGGGCCACTAGGGCTTGGTCGCTCCTTTTTTGTCAGTCTTTTTTTCTCTTTGTACTTCAGTTTGAATAGCTTCTAGTTAACTGTCTTCAAGTCCACTGATTTCCCTCTTTTCCAGTGTCCAATCTGCTCTTAAGTTCATCTAGTGAATTTTTCATCTCAGATATTATATTTTTTAGCTCTAAAATTTTCATCTGGTTTTTCCCTTTCCATTTATCTGCTCTGATACCCCATATGTTCACTCATTATGTTAACCTTTTACTTTAAAACTTTAACTATATTTAGAATAGCTTTTTAGATATCCTTTTCTGGTAACTCCAAAACTTTGTCATTTCATGGTCTGGGAGAAAATGTAAAGAAATAGCTCCAGTCAAAGGCTGGGTGCTTCTGTGTTCAGGGAGTGGTTTGGCAGGAGATTTGAGTAGTCCATGTACACAATGGATTTGTATACAACCGTGAAAATAAACAATCTATAGCTAAACACAACAACATGGATAAATTCTTTTTTTTTTTTTTTGCAGTACGCGGGCCTCTCGCTGTTGTGGCCTCTCCCACTGCGGAGCGCAGGCTCCAGACGTGCAGGCTCAGTGGCCATGGCTCACGGGCCTAGCCGCTCACAAGGCATGTGGGATCTTCCTGGACCGGGGCACGAACCCGTGTCCCCTGCATTGGCAGGCGGACTCTCAACCACTGCGCCACCAGGGAAGCCCATGGATAAATTCTTATAGCCTAATATGGAATGAAAACAGCAAGCCATTGAGGACTTTTCACCATATTGTACCCTTTCTTAAAAATTGAAAAACAGGTAGCATCAGATAATATACTGTTTAAGTATACGTATAGGCAGTAAAAAGCAACAGAATGAGAAACATTTAGGATAGTATTTAAGATAGAATGAGAAACATTTAGCCACTTGGGGAAAATTGGAGGAGGAGAAAATAGATAATGCTAATTTACAAGTTTTATTTTATTATTGTTTTGGCTAGTGGTTTATGGATATTTATAAATTATAGAATAAAAATAATAAATCCACAAAATAATAAATAAAGCAAGATAAAGGAGGTTCATTATACCAATGAAAATAGTATAATATATTGTGAGCAAAGAATTATAATTACATATTGGGCAATTCTGTGCCCCTGAGGGACACACCAAAAATTTAAAAGAAAATTAAGAAATAGGCAATGGGAAATAATGCTGGAAAGGTAGAAGATATCAAATCATAGTTTTCTCTGTCTTTTTCTATCCTTGGAACTCACTGTTGGCTTCATTTGTAAGCCATAAGAAATAGATTCAATATTCATTTGAATTTTGGGGTCCATCCTTTCTAAAGAGGAAGTAACTCAATGAGCTTGGCATCCCAACCCTCTATTTAGAAGGGCTTCCACTTATGAGCTACCCATATCTGGGAGCCAGGAGATTAGTCAGAATAACAGGTCTCCTTAACTAGCTGACACATCAGAAATCTCTAGCTCTCTGAGGTCACCCAGTACACACACATAGCCTCCATGTGCCTCTCGCCATTTTTGTCTTCTCTGCTACCAACCGTCACCACTCCCTACAACACTCCTCCTGCCTACAAACCCACACACGTGTGTACACACACATGCACGGGGGTGGGGGTGTACTTCATTGGTCTCTATTACTAAATTGTTTGTCCACTATTCTTAATTTCTCAGTTCCTTTTCAAGATTGGATCCATGCCCAGGTCAGGAGTTCTGCTGCTCTCCCTTCGTGCTAGTCTGCAGCTTTAAAGCTGGAGCTTTGTTCCATATTCTCAGTCTTGTGGCTAAGGTCCTACCATTGTTTGATCTCCATATCTATCTGTCATCTGTCTCAAATGTCATGTTCTTTGACCTTGTTACCTGGGTATAGACTAGGGAAGAATTTTTTGAGTATTCAATACATAATAGGCTGTAAAGCATTTGCAGAGAAAGGAAGAATTTTAGTGAACAGAAGAGAAAAATACTTTTTGTGGAATGTTGCTATAGGATATAAATTGAATTTCTGTTACTGTTTTCTAAGAACATGTAAAGACTGAAATTACTTTTGAATTACTGTCAACTGCTTGACTTAAAAAAATTACTCCATAAGAGTCCTGCCTTTTGTTTGTTTGTTTGTTTTTGTTTTTTTGGTATGTTGTGTTTAAAATCATCTGTGGCTCTGTGATGCTCAAGTTAGACTTCATAAAGGGCCCCAGCATCTAGATTGTGCCTAGGTACATATATACGCAATAATCTTGTCAGGGAATACAAATAAATTTTGCTTAGGTTTAAGTTCCAGACAGGGAATGGATTTTATTTTAGGTGCTACAGAGAGGCACTGAGGGATTTTTTTTCTTTTTTTTTTAAAGCAGAAAATATCTGGATTAGATTTCTTTTAGTACTGGTAACTATGGAAACAATGTAGAGGATCATTTGGATGTGAGAAGAGAGTGGAAGGAGTGAGACCTCTTGTGAGACTATAACAATGGACAAATAGAATTTATGTGGGCTTGAACTGCAATCTGTAGGAATAGAAGTGCATGAACAAGTTATTGTGTGGGCAGAGTTGTTAGGACAAGCATCAACTTGTAGGCATCTTCAGGAGCTTATACTTGATCTTTACATCTATAGCATGTGAGAGTTCCTTGTACTTATTTAGAGTTAAGTCAAGACTTAACAAGGCTGGGGATAGGTCATGAGTTAGAGGGATATATGATAACACTTGCATTATGAATCTTAGAAATTAAGATGATGAAGCAGTCATTTATTGGGACCAGAAACACAGAAAGAAGGAGGAGAAATAAGATTAAGATGTAAGATGATGTCTTATATGGAAAAACTTTGATTTTTTTGCTCTATACTACAACCATGTGGGATGTACAAAGGGTGTCTGGTTTGGAGCTTGAAAGAGGTTTCAGGCTTGAGACATTTTATTTGAGAATTATTTCCATGGGCTTAATCATGAAAACTATGGAAACAGTATTTCTAGTGGGATAGCACACAGATCATAGCGAGAAGCATGATATGCTAAGGTGTAAACCCTGGAGAACACACATTTAGATGTTGGGCAGATAAAAGCATGCTAGAAAGACAGCGTCAAAAGAAATTAGAGAAGAAGGATGAGAACTAGGTCACTGCAGGTTGAAGGGATGCCAAAGGAGGAAAGACTCTTAAGGAGGATATGGCCAATAATGAGGGACCCTGCAGAGGTCAGTATAAGCAGAAGGAAAAGTTGAGAAAAGGCAAAAAATTAATGGCAGCTAGAGACTTTAGTGGTCAAGCAGACTGAGGCCTAGGAAAAGTCCATTTAATTTAGCACAATATTAGTGAAGCTTAATAAAGAAGATTGGTTAGAGGTGGGAACTGTGTCCAGATTACATGAATCAACATAGAGAAAGGGAGAGAAAGTGGAGGCAATAGATAGTGATGCTCTCTCGAGAAGTTTCGCAGTAAAAGGAAGAAGCTAGCCAGATTGGAGAGGAAGGGGAATTGAAGAGATAGATTTGGAGCCCTGTAGTTTGGGGGAAGGGAGGAAGTGGAAAGGGAGAGCTGGAATATGTAATGTATGTACTGATGCAGCAAGGTTCTGGAGAAGCCAGCAAGGACTGAAAGGTCCCATAGGAATAGAGCTATTGAGGGCATAGATCCTTCTCAAGAAATAACATTTGAAGGTGAAGAAGAAAATGAAGGGAATTCATATCACATGATCACAATCATGCCTGGAAAGTAGGTGTTCTGATTATCTGCCAGTTGAAGGACTCTGGTAGTGGTTTAGGGTTTCATGGTGAATAAAAATAATTTCAGATTATCTCATTTTGTACATTTCTAGAACAGTCTGGAGGCTGGTGGTATATCTTGGAAATCCTTTCAAACTCTTTGGAGAGTAGGCATTTTATAAAGATAAAATATTACACTTATTTTAGCCCTCAAATGGATTTATAGCCCTTTATTCACCTTGGAAACTGGGAAGCTGTTCACCTTGAATCTGTGTATTTTGCAATAACTATTGCCATCAGATTGTTCTCTCCAAGTGATAATTAGTCCTTCATCAGTTTATTTTCTGCCTATGACATTTTGCAATGAGTTTTCTGTAGCAGCCCTGGGTGAGTGAATGTGCAGGCAGGACCAACACCAGCTCCAGGCCAGGCTGCCAGCAAACTATTCCCTCCTAAAATGTCAATGCATCTAGTAATCAAGTCTCATCATACATCATTTTAAAAGCACATTTCTCTGTAGATCAGTTCAAAGTCCGATGATATTATTCCAGACAAACAGCCTAGATTACAATCCTCGTTGTACCCCAAGAGTGTTATGTATCTCAGTGAAGTGTACTCATCTATTTTTTACAATTAATAACTTCAGCTAAGGGAATCTTTTAAAGGAAGGCTGTGCCATCACCCTTAAAAATGTCCATGCTTTTTACTCCATGTAGCAACTGGATTCCTGGGTGATCCTGGCATTTGGATCAGAGCTGCAAGCATCGTCAATGTACTGGTCAAATTTTGAATGAATTCTGGTCTAATATACGTGTTGTATCTTATATGGTAAATTAGATAGATTTTGTTTCAGGTATGATTGACTAAACAAACAAATAAACGATGGCAACAAAAAGAGTGGTTTATAGTGGACAGAAGTCTGTTTATCTCCCAGTCAAAAGTCTGGAGTACTGCAAACCATGATTAGTATGGCAGTTCTGCTCTGTAAAGTCCTCAGGGTCCCAGGCTCTGTCCAGGTCAGTTGGGCCCTATGCTTGTAACCCAATATGGAAGAGATCACATTCCAAATAGTATGATGAAAGAAGGCATGAAAAAGAAAGTGAGAAAGAGATATTAGAGAGAACTCCCAAAGTTTGCCTCATAGAACTTTTGCCAGAATTCAGTCATGTGGCCAGCATTTAGTCACATGACACACCTACCTATAAAAGTGGTTGAGAAATACTGACTTTTTCTAGATATTCAAGTGCTAAACTAAAATTTGGAGGTTGTATTACTGAGCTCACCTAGGAGTCTTGGCCACAGTGGTATCTACTATTCTGTGCTGTGGAGGGGAATATTCATAAGCATGATTAGCAAGGAGGCAACCTACTAGGTGATAGAAATAGAGTGAGGAAGTTTCTTTCACTAGGAACTAAATGAAAACTAGCTCTATGTCAAAAGCACAGTTAGGAATTCTCTACCATCCCTCTCTAAACACAAATTGGTTAACACCTTCTTCAGTGCCATCTTCACTTTTACTCTGATGTGTGTGTCCTCACGATTGTAAGTATGATCATCAATGCTTTGAAAGGACAACCAGAGTTGCCTACACCCTGATGGATAGTGAGTCAGCTGCTGAGGGAGGTGTTCAATACTGGCTATGGAGGGACAACTTTGTGTATGTAATTGTTAAGTGGAAAACATATGTTCTACATATACTCATTCAGTATAATAACAGCCTGGAGAAGTTAATACAGTAAACTTCGTAGTTAACTTGGGGTTAGGAACAAAAAAATATTAGTTCCCAGAGATTAATATTTTGGAGGGGTATTCTAGTATCTTCTACTTTTAAAAATATTTTTTAAAGTTTTGACTCAGAGTTAAATGATAAGTATTAAACCAATATTTAGTAATTGGATTGTAGCTGTTATACATGAAACATTCTTGGTAGGGAAAGAGGTTGTAGCATTTACTGTATTTCATGAACATATTATTTAAGTACCCCTTAGTATTTAGTCCCCAACCATCCTAAAGCTAATGAGTCTGTCAATATTCACCCATTTTTGCAAAATACATTACAATTAAAGGAGACACAAAAAGATCCCAAATAGCCAAAACAATCTTGTGAAAGAAGCCCAGAGCTGGAGGAATCATGTTCCCCAACTTCAGACTATACTACAAAGCTACAGTAATCAATACAATATGATAGTGACACAAAAAAAGACATAGGTCAATGGAACAGGATAGAGAGACCAGAAATAAACTTACCCAATTATGGTCAGTTAATCTACAACAAAGGAGGCTAGAATACACAGTGGAGAAAAGACAGTCTCTTCAATAAGTGGTGCTGGGAAAACTGAACGGCTACATGTTAAAGAATAAAATTCGAACAATCTCTAACACCATATACAAAACTAAACTCAAAATGGATTAAAGACCTAAAGAAAGACCAGATAGTATAAAACTCCTAGAGGAAAACACAGGCAGAACACTCTTTGACATAAATTGCAGCAATATTTTTTGGATCCATCTCCTAAAGTAAAGGAAATAAAAGCAAAAATAAGCAAATGGGGTGTAATTAAACCTAAAAGCTTTTGCAATTCAAAGGAGACCATAAACAAAAAAGACAACCTACTGAATGGGAGAAAATATTTGCAAGTGATATGACCACTAAGTGGTTAATATCCAAAATATATAAACAGCTCATACAACTCAACATCAAAGAAACAAAAAAAAAACCCATTAAAAAATGGGCAGAAAAACTGAATAGATATTTTTCCGAAGAGGAAATGCAGATGGCCAACAGGCAAATGGAAATATGCTCAACATTGCTAATCATCAGGGAAATGCAAATCAAAACCACAATGAGATAGATATCACCTCACACCTGTCAGAATGGTTAGCATCAAAAAGAACACAAATAACAAATGTTGATGAGGCTGTGGAGAAAAGGGAACACTTATCCACTGATAGTGGGAATATAAATTGGTATAGCCACTGTGGAAGACAGTATGGCAGTTTCTAAAAAAAATGAAAATAGAACTACAATATGACCCAGAAATTCCACTCCTGGCTATATATCTGAAAAAAAAACCACAACACTGATTCAAAAAGATACATGCACCCCAATGTTCATAGCAGCATTATTTACAATTTCCAAGATATGGAAGCAACCTAAGTGTTCACCAACAGACGAAGGGATAAAGAAGATGTAATAAACACACACACACACACACACACACACACACACACACACACACACAATGGAATACTACTCAGCCATTAAAAAAGAATGAAATTTTGCTATTTGCAGTAGCACGGATGAACTTGGAGGGCATTATGCTAAGTGAAATAAGTCAGACAAAGAAAGACAAATACTGTATGATATCACTTATATTTAGAATCTAAAAATTACAACAAACTAGTGAATATAACAAAAAAAGAAGCAGAGTCACAGATATAGAGAACAAACTAGTGGTTACCAGTGGGGAGGAGGGGGGGCAATATAGGGATGGGGGAGTGGAAGGCATAAACTATTGGGTATAAAATAGGCTCGAGGTTGTATTGTACAACACAGGGAATATAGCCAATATTTTGTAATAACTGTAAATGGAAAGTAACCTTTAAAAATTGAACAAAAAATTTTTAGATAAATAAATCAATCTTGCAGCCCTTTCATTTAGCACTTTTTTCTTTCATTATTATAGCTCTAAGTCCTTACAACTGACTTTGCTACTGACAAGTAAGAAACAGATGAATTGCTGGGTTTCATCTTTTTTTTTTTTTTTTTTTTGTGGTGCGTGGGCCTCTCACCGCTGCAGTCTCTCCCGTTGCGGAGCACAGGCTCCAGATGCACAGGCCCAGCGGCCCTGGCTCACGGGCCCAGCCGCTCCACGGCATGTGGGATCCTCCCGGACCGGGGAACGAACCCGTGTCCCCTGCATCAGCAGGCGGGCTCTCAACCACTGCGCCACCAGGGAAGCCCGCTGGGTTTCATCTTTGCAAGAGTAGAAGGGGAGGAAATCTATAGTACTCGTCCTGCCATTGATTACTTTTCTAATCCTGTTTAGCTGCCTGCCTCACCATGCTGACAGGCACGTCTCATCTTTTCTAGTGCTGAACAGCAATAAAAGAAAAACAATAGCATTGCCTCCTTCCTTCTTTCCTTCCCCTCTCCTTCTTTCTCTCTCTCTCTCCCATCCCTCCCCTCCTCTTCCCTTCCCATTCCTTTCCTGCTACTCAAACTTAAAGCAAGAAGTGCATTCACGTGACAGCAAGTCAGATTTTGCAGCATAAAGATAAGTATGAACTAAACTTTAGATCTGAGTCTCTAAATTCTGGATCTGTTAAAAGATTAGATTAATTAGGCAATCAATGAAAACAGAGTCAGGTATTTAAAAAGAGACAGAAAGAAAAGAGACACCAAAACATACAGAGAAGACAATAAAAATAGTTTTTCTTTTATTTCAAAGAGAAAGTCAGCTTTATACTACAATGGGTCAGGTAGTAGTTGCAAAAAATTTTGATTGTGTATTTTATCAGTAAAAATTTTTGAACTCTCCAATATGTTTATTTTTTAAGTTTAGTAATGATGTATTTTGGCATTCAAATATTAAAAATTAGATATTTTCAAGGGTTAGATACAAAATAAATATGATTGTATTTTTTCCTACTATTTTCCTACTCTTCAGCTAGACTCCTCCTCTCTTTTTGCCCACTCCATTTCAGACAGCTGAAGATAATGTATTTGACATGTACACAAGCTCTGAAGAAACTTAAACTTCCCAAATACCAACCCTTAAGCAGTCATTCTCATTCGACTGGCTGGATTTTTTTAATCTACTGGGACTATACAATTAAGAGTGCCTGATAATTTGCCCACAGATTCCCAGAGCTCAACTGAGTAATTTAAGATAGTATTGGTGAACAGGAATGCAGTTCTTCAATTATTATAAGGCAACAGGAAGGGTGGGCAGTGGCGTTTGTCTCCTGGGATGCAGGATGGTGGGTTAAGATTCCATAAATCTCTGGATGTGATCAACTCATCTGGAAGAGCTGAACTCTAGTGCAGTTAAGAGAAACTGTCAAGTGAAAGTTTATTACATTCTCTATACATTCTACACAATAGGACTAGCCAGTACATACAGTATTTAGTAAAATACTGATGGGACTTACTCTAACATTTATTGTCGCCTTCTATATTTTAGAACTGCATTGGATAATACGGGAGTAAAAAATAATTGTCATTGTGACATCTATGACTTCACAAGCAATAATGGAACTGGACACGAAAATAAAATACAGGAGAATATGATGTAGTCGTGAGTGTTGAAAATAAGTAGATAAAAATAATTAACTTCATAGAAAGATAATGTAAGGAAGGTAACATCTGATCATCCTTTTGAAAGATTCCAGGTTGTAAGAACAATATGGGATTGTTGAGATCCATGTCAGAGATACATGACATGGTTTTGGTTCCAATTTCACCACCAACTAGCTATACTGACTTGGCCAGAATATTCATTTGTCTGGCCCTTCATTCTTTAATCTTTGAAATAAGTTATTTGGCTTTCTGGTCTTAATTCAAAAAATGTATTTGTGTACCCATTGCATTTTAGAGGAAATAACAATGAATAAAACATGATACTTTCCCTTAAGGGGCTTTCAATCTATTAGAGGAAAAAGACAAGTAGACAAATAACCAGACTTAAAGCAGTCCTCACGAAAAATCTGATAGCCTAGAGAGTCAACAAGGAAAGGATTGCCTAGCAACAGGAAGAAGACATATGTGGTTAGGTCAGATTTATCTTAGAATAAGTGATGACGATTACAACAACATTTCTTGAATAAATATATGTGCCAGCTCTATGTGCATTATTCAAATTATCTCACTTAATTCCCACAAAAAGCCTATGGGTTTATTATTATTATTGTCTATTATTATTATTATTCCACTTTATGGAAGAGAAAACTGAAGCACGGACAGATAGGTTAGGTGATATGCCCAGGTCACAGAAAAGTAGTGCCAAAGTTGATATTTGAGTGCAGGCAATGCAATGTTAGACTCTGAGAGCTTAATCATTATACTTTGTAACCTATTTCATCATGTTCCATAGCTTTGATTATGGACACTAGCCAGGACTGTAATTTGCTGAGAGCAGGAAGATAGTATAGCAGACAAGTGCCCCACAACAGAGAAATTTGCAGTTAGTGGAGACCCAACCACAAGAACTAGGGTTGAGGGACAGGACTTTAGATTCTTTTTTTTTTTTGCGATACGCGGACCTCTCACTGCTGTGGCCTCTCCCGTTGCGGAGCACAGGCTCCGGACGCGCAGGCTCAGCGGCCATGGCTCACGGGCCCAGCCGTTCCGTGGCATGTGGGATCTTCCTGGACCGGGGCACGAACCCGGGTCCCCTGCATTGGCAGGCGGACTCTCAACCACTGCGCCACCAGGGAAGCCCAGGACTTTAGATTCTTTATCGATTGAGGAAAGATGGAAATGTGGGTACGAATCTAGGGTGAGGATATAGGTTTTGCCAAAGGAACCAGAAGCCCACTTACTGAAACTGGAGCTCAGTGCAAGAATGAGTCACAAGCCCAAGTCATGGAAGAGGATACAAGCTTAGAGAAACACCAATGGTGAGCTGTGGCAGAGAAGAATGGCTGTTATGCCGTTAAGTAGAGCCTCTGCATTATCCTGAAGTTTAGAATAAGTTATATTCTGTGAGTCACAATATGGCATGTTGGTTGAGAATACTTGCTTCAATATGGCAGACCTGTTTTGGAATGCCATTTATACCACTTACTAGCTGTAAGCTAGTATTATTTAACTTTTCTGGTAGAAATTAATTCTTCTCATATAAATGTAGGCAAGCTCAGAGTTGGTATGGCAACTCCAAAATCATCAAGTACCCAAGCTCCTTTCACTCACTGCTCTGCTATGCCTAGTTATCTTCCAGCTTACACTTTAAGATGTATACTCCAGCTCCAGCCGTCATCTCTGAATTACAGCCAGCGGGAAGGAGGGTAAAGGAACTTCTCAGAAATTGCCTATACCTTCTTTCATGTTTTATTTGTCCCCAGTTAGTTGTGTGGCTAAACTGGTCACAAGGGAGGCTGGGAAATGTCTTTAGTCCATATAAGGATGCCCCAAGATGCATATCGGGTGTTACATTACTGTAGAAGAAGGGCAGAATGGTTATTGGGAGACAAGTAGAGTTTCCGGCACCCTTTGTATTCAGTAACCGGTAACATCAGTACAACTACTTTAGTAGTTATAGTACTAAATGTTGAAGTACCAAGACCCTCCATCTGTAGAAATTATATGAAAATTCCTGAGGGAACTGGAGTTTTGAAGAGCTAGTACTGAAGGAGCCCAGGTCTTGCACATAGGACTTCTCTCAGCAGAAGTCATGAACTGGAGTTTGATTTTTGTAGCTAATAACACCTAGCTAATCACTAAACCTGTTTCCTTGTCTTACTGAACTCACAGACTATGTTTTCTCTGTTTCCCTTGAAGTTACGGATGATTATGATATGGAGTTAAAGTGGCAGAACCCTTCTTACTCCCCCAGCATGCTGACCTGCTTCTGGAACATGGTAAGTTCATCCTTATTTCAGAGCCCTGCTACTTGTTCTGCTTTCACGGCTGAAACTCCTTCTCTTTATTCAGGTCTCAGCTCTAGAATGCTTTCCTAAGACAAGTTTCTTCTTGTACCCAGTCACCATCTTTCTTGCTACTTTTTAAATTTTTCTTTGATTTTCGTTGCTGATTGCCTCCTTCTCTCAACATCTATTCATCCATCCAATCTCTTTAAATTAGAATATGATACGCATGATGGCAAAGACCTTGAATAGTTTATTCGTAACTGTATTCTAGCACTAGGGTAGTGCTTTGTACATTGTAAGCATTCAGTAAATATTTATGAAAAGATTCAGGAAGGAATTTTATTGTTTATTTTTCAAACAACAACTTTTCAGTATTAAATATAGGAATTGTTTCTCCTGCATCATGTGATTTAGGGATACATAGTCTTGTAATACATGGAAGAGCACAGATTCATTTATGTGCTGTGTGCTATAAATGCTTGATAAGCAACATAGATGTTATTTGGAATATATATACCATATATATGTATATATATATATACACATGGTACAGTAGATACACAGATACAATATATAGCAATTGTGAATTAATATAAAATGTAGAAATTATCTCCTCATTTACACTGCAAATCCCTTGATTTCAGGGCCATTTCTTCTATACCTTTTTGGTACCTTGCAATTAGTAATTGATAGATCTGTTTATTAACTGAAGAGGCAGACTTTACTAAGATTTTATTTTTTATGTGAGTACTCTAGCATTATCTCCATCAAAGAAACAACTGACTATCAGGTATACGGTAGCACCGCTTTTTATGGAATCCCCTAATACCTGCCAGTACAGGAAGAAAAGAACGTATAGTATGGAGAGTTCTGGAGGTCGGGGTCTTACGTTTATTTAGCTATGCAGTTAAGGATGATTTGCTTATACAGTTGATCTTTTATACACAAAAGAGATAAGGATATCATGTAATTTAGAAAAAGATACCAATTTTTTAAACAAATAAATTAAAAGATAAAAATGCCAAAGAAAGAACTAGCAAAATGTTGCCCCCCAGGGCTTCCCTGGTGGCGCAGTGGTTGGGGGTCCGCCTGCCGATGCAGGGGGCGCGGGTTCGTGCCCCGGTCCGGGAGGATCCCACATGCAGCCAAGTGGCTGGGCCCATGAGCCGTGGCCGCTGGGCCTGCGCGTCCGGAGCCTGTGTTCTGAGGCAGGAGAAGCCGTGGCAGTGAGAAAAAAAAAAAAAAAAAAGTTGCCCCCCAAATCAGCCAAAAGACCTGTATACCAGACACAATACCAGACTTCCAGATGATGTGCAAAAGTCTCACATCCAGACTGCTTTACTAGGCCACAGCCACCTGTACCACTCAGAATATTAAAGGATAGGTTGGTAGTTTGGTTATAACAATATTTTGTGGCATATTAGGGGTAACTGCTGCAGGAGCAGGATGTCTTAAACTTGAAACCCTAACCCAGGAGAAGGCATAAAGGTCTATAATGTCTTTGTGGCCATCTAGAGGTTGCTTTTCTGAGTAGAGCAGTCAACCCTACTCACTAATTTTATTGGACCAACGGGAACTAAAGTTAACTTGAGACAATTTAGAACGTATTTTACTCTGTAATGTTCCAGTGACTCTAAAAAATCTGTATCTACCTGAACAGTGTATCTTGTACTATTAATGATGTGCTTGGCCCAGAATAAAGTTAGCAACTTTTGAATGAATTTGTTGGAACTAGCCCGTCTGCAGAGGTTAGGACCAGTGAGAGAAACCAGGTGGTGTAGTTAAATACCTCTTAAATTTGAATGGGCATATTAATCACTTTTTAAATTGTGGATTCTGACTCAGTAGTTTTGGAATGGTGCCTGAGATTTGATATTTCTCACAAGTTCCCTGATATTGACAGTAATGCTGGCCCTCAGAGAACATTTTGAGGGGCAAGGACCACTGCCCTGGTCCTCAAAAATGGCCACACTTTGGAATCACTTTAACTTAGGGAGCTCTAAGAAATACACGCGCTTGAGTTCCACTTCCAGAGATTTGATTTAATTAGTATGGGGTGTAATCGGGTCATTGGGGGTTGTTAAAGTTACTCACGATATGAAAACCACTGATGCAAAGGATAAAGACGAGTATGAGGGGAGCACAGCAGAGTTGGAAGAGAATTTTATCGTACGAATTCTCTTCTTTAATGTATGTGGAAATTTACTGGTAAAAATAGTCTAGAACATATTGTCATATCACCTTTGGATATATCTGTTATGCACAGGAATAGTTATCCTCTGTCAAGGCAACAGGGTCACCTGATCCCTGGATTTGCACCTGTTCTTGGCTGGCAAAGCAGTTAATATTCTGAAGCTCCCTGAATTTAAAGAAACAGAAAACAAATTCTCTAGAGTACTTTTTCATGATCTTTTAAAAAACACAGTCGTATGCTGCTCATCTAACTCTTAACGACATGGCTTCCTGAGGGTTTTTTAGTTTTATGGGGAAACTGAACTGAGATTGCTCCTGAGATAAATGCAAACATATTCTTTTGTAAGGGGCACATATGCTGTCTGAGCAAGGAAGCTCTGGCTCATCTCTGATAGGCCCAAGGGAAGTCAATGAGTCATTAAGATGAGCAAAGCTCTAGACTGTCTGCTAATAGGGGAAAATCCTGAGGAATCTATGTGTGAAATTCAGCAAGTATCTGATTTGGACAGATTTTTAAAGTATAATGCAGTGTAAAAATATAATGCAGAAAATGGCTAGAGTCCTGAATATTTAATTGAAAAATACTCTTTGAGGATGAAGATCACAAACATCCATCATTCTATAAACATTTAATTAGTGACTTATTTTATTTGGTGTAGGCATTGTGCTAGACCTGGATATACAGTGGTGAGTAAAATAGACATGATTTGTGCCTTCTTGGAGCACAAATAACATTTAGAAGGGAGAGACAAACTTTGAAAAATATTTGGGAGAAGTACTCTGGGAACATGGTGACTCAAACACAACTCTCTTTCTATCCCTCGTTCCTATAACCTAAACCCAAGCTATTTATCTCTATCAATACAAACAGCTATAGGGTTCTGTAGACAGATGTGCATGAATGATGCTCTAGGCTTTGCTGACATCCTGGTGGAGAAAACTGGTACCGAGATTTCTTCCCTACTAGTCTGGAGAACAGTTGGAGGATAGAATGCATCTCAATGTAAAATCTTAGAGTAGTAAATCCTGGTAAGAGCTTGGTCCTTAGAGAAGTATAGATGCTTGGGCAGAAGGCTCTCATTCTCCCTAGAATCTTCCTGCAAGTGCCTCAAGCAACAAACTGGCAGGCTGCCTGCATGTATACCATCAGCTCATGGGGGTAGGACATTTTACCTTCTACTACCAGTAAGAATGCTGTCACTTCGGAAATTTTAATGTTGGCAGCAACCTCATAAGCAGACAAAGTGAAAAAAACCCACCCATCTAAGGGGGCCAAAAGCCAGAAATAGGAAGATCAATCAGAATAAACAGGATCCATCCCAAGTGAAACAGAGCTCCCGGAAGAGACAACAAATGAACTGAAGAGAAAATAAGAGCCCCACCCGTCTAAGGGGGCCAAAAGCCAGAAATAGGAAGATCAATCAGAATAAACAGGATCCATCCCAAGTGACATAGAGTTCCCGGAAGAGACAAAAAATGAATTGAAGAGAAAATAAGAGCACTTTTTTGGAGCTGAAACATGATTTTAACAACTGTACAGTTCAGTATATAAATGAAGGAGAGGATAATTTCTGCCGAAGCCTGAATTATTAGCCTAAAGATCAAGTTTAAGTACTATTCCAAAGCACAGAGGGAAGTATTAAATAGATTGAAGGTATAAAATGGAAAGTATAAGAGAATTAGTGGATGGGTCCAAGAAGATTAAAAAATGAAAAACAGGAATTGTAGGAGAATGGAACAGATGTAAGAGAGGGGATAATCAAGAGAATAGAAGATTTTTTTTCTGAGCTGAAGAAAGATCTGCATTGCCAATTGAAAGGACTTAATAAGTTCAAGACAGGCTGAATGAGAAAATGCACTCACCTAAGTAAACTCTGGCAAAACTCTCAAGCTTACAAGCATCCATGCAGAAAAAATAAGTAGTCTACAGAAGAATAGAAAATCAGATGGTTACTAGACCTCTCATTCACAACTAAGTTGAAAGGCAGTGAAATAGCTTCTACAAATTACTAAGGGAAAAAAACTACAACACAAAATCCGAGCCCAGCTAAGCTACTATTTATTCATTAGGACAAATCTTGAATGGTAAGACTTAATATCATAAAATATAAGTTCTCCAGAAATTAATTTACAAACATTATGCAGTTCGAATTAGAAACCCAACAAGTTCTTTTCTGTAAGTAGAGAAGATTGAATAATCTAACCTTAAATATATAGAGATTAAATGTCAAAATATAGCCAGAACACATTAATTAGAAGAATAATGTGAGTATGACTCTCGCCTTATCAGAGATCATAATACTAGAAAATAAAGCCTTTGTAATCATATCAATATAATATTAACATAGAAATAGAGTGGAATATAGAAATTCAGAAATAGATTTATTAAATATAAGAATTTATTACATGCCAAATAGTAGTTTAATTCAATGGGAAAAAGATAGGTTATTTATTAAGTTATGTTGAATCAACTGGCTCTTCATCTTGGAAGAAATAAAAATGAACCCACATCTTATGCCAATTACAAACATATTACAGGTGGATTAACATTAAATACAAAAGATAAATGTAAAAACATTAAACATCTTAGGAGAAACACTAAAGACTACATGTAAAACCAAATGTAGGGGATGCTTTCTTAACCAAGAACGAGAAAGAAGATGTATGTGAGGAGGTAAACATTTTGACAACTTAAAAGTTGTAACTTTTTTTTTTTACATCTTGATTGGAGTATAATTGTTTTACAACATTGTGTTAGTTTCTGCTGTATAACAAAGTGAATCAGCTATATGTACACATATATCCCCATATCCCCTCCCTCTTGCATCTCCCTCCCACCCTCCCTATCCCACCCCTCTAGGTGGTCACAGAGCACCGAGCTGATCTCCCTGTGCTATGCAGCTGCTTCCCACTATCTATTTTACGTTTGGTACTAGGGACAAAATACAACAATGTTGATATGTAAATGTTTGATTTGGAAAAAATCAATTATAATGCATTTAATGCACAAAGAACTAAAATGTATAATATACCAAAATCATTGACAGAAAAAGAAAAACAATGAAAGGAAAATAGGCAATATATGTGGTTAGGCAATTACACAGGAGAATAAATCCAAATAACCCACAAATTCATAGAAAGAGTCCCAGTTCCACTAACAATGAGGAAAACGCAAATTAAAATAACCATGATATATCATTTTATTCTCATTAGACTGGAAAAAGTCTGTAATATCTATTGCTAGTGGGTACATGGGGAAAATGGAATTCTATAGGTTGTTTATAGAAATATAAGATTTTGCAGCTTTTTGAGAACTTAAATCTGACTATACCTATTACAATGTAAAATACATGTATTCTTAAAGATAGCATGCAGACCCTTAGAAAATAATTCCTGGAAATAAAAGCATTAGCACATAAAATATATACCATCTATAAGGACTTTTATTGTAGCTTTGGGTATAGAAACTAAAAACTGGCAACAAATTTAATGTTCAACAATAGATGAATGATTGGGTAGATTAGGATTCATCCGCACCATGACATACTACCTGGCCATTATAAAAATGGCTACCAGTTGACTTAGAAGACTTTCCTAGGGCATTATTGAGTGAGAACAGCAAGGTGCAGAAAGGTGTATAAAACAAATTAAATATTGTAAAAAATGATTTTATATATATATGAAAAAGGTACTATTGTGATAAGTGCTATAAGGAATTTCAGGGGGCTGAGAAGACATATAAGATGTGTTTTCCCAGAAGAAGTAGCATTTAGAATAAGATATGAAGGATATGTCCAAGTTGGCTATGTGAAAAAGGAGGAGAAAACTGTTCTAGATGGACAGAATGGCACATGAGAAGGCTGCATGTGGGGAAAGAATTTAAACTGGCATCTAGGAGGAACTGTAAAGATTCCAGAACAATGGGAACTTGATAAGAGAAGAGCAACCTAGCTCAAGATGAGATTGCAGGGCAAAGCGGGCAGGCAGGACTTCAGCATAAGAGCCTCGGTTTTGTCCCAAGAGCAATGAGCAGCCACTGAAGTTTAGGTAAGGCAGAAAACACCGCATACTGGTATTTAAGAAGACCACTCTGGCCAGTATATGGAGTTTGGATTGTAGAGGGCAAAAATGAATGCAGAATCTTTGATTTAGAGGCCTGAAAGAAGAGGCCATTCAAAGGTGAATTGGCCTGGGATGGTGGCAGAGAAATTGGAAAGAGAAAAGATTTGTATATAGTCAATAATTAAGGGAAAATAATTTACAAGCATGATATGTTATAGTGTTATTAAAATGGGTAACATTGGAAACAATTTAAATTTGGAAAATGGTAAGGTAAATTTTGGTATATCGCTCTGACATACTATTTGTATTTTTCAAACATTAAAATCATGTGAGCAAAGAAAATATAGTGGTAAGAAAAACGATGATAACGGTACCCGGGCCTCTCACTGTTGTAGCCTCTCCCATTGCGGAGCACAGGCTCCGGACAGGCAGGCTCAGCAGCCATGGCTCACGGGCCCAGCCGCTCCACGGCATGTGGGATCTTCCCGGACCAGGGCACGAACCCATGTCCCCTGCATCGGCAGGCGGATTCTCAACCACTGCGCCACCAGGGAAGCCCGATGATAGCATTTTAAAGGCAAAGTTTGGACAGTATATATTGTGATCTTACCTACATAAAGGGAAAAAAAGCATTTTTATGTATGACCCAAAACATGTATGTGAATCTTTAGGTGAAAATAAACCAAAATGAGAATAGCTATTTTATGTTTGGTGTGACCATGTTAATTTCTCCCCTCATTATAATTTTTTATAGTTTCCAAGTTTGTCCATTGACTGCAAATTACTATGTTAATCAGAGATTTAAAAAAAATAGGATAATAAAAGTTTTGTCATAGAATATTTTCTGATGTTTATTTAAATGCTAAATTGACTTAATTTTTTCTTTATTTAAAAAATGTCTTCATCTGATTCAGATTAAGTTATTTTAATTGTTATTTTCTTTAAACATTTAAATACGTAAAAAAGTTAAATTACCAAAAGTATATACAGATTTGGGCTTCCCTGGTGGCGCAGTGGTTGAGAGTCCGCCTGCCGATGCAGGGGACATGGGTTCGTGCCCCGGTCCGGGAAGATCCCACATGCCGCGGAGCGGCTGGGCCCGTGAGCCATGGCCGCTGAGCCTGCGCGTCCAGAGCCTGTGCTCTGCAACGGGAGAGGCCACAACAGTGAGAGGCCCGCGTAAAGAAAAAAAAAAAAAAAAAAAAAAAAAAAAAGTATATACAGATTTTAATTAACCTCAGAGTTAAAGCTGTTCTTATTTCTAGTTTGCTTGGCTGCAATTCTGGAAAGTAGTAAATTCAACATATTATTAATGTTTAAGTTTAGATTTCCATGAAAAATTCAGTTGTAAAATGTTCAGAAACAGTGAGAGAAACATTGGTGAGAGTGGGAGTTTAATAAATCATAATTCTGAAATCTGTGTAAATAATAAACTTGTATTCTTAATGTAGATGTGAAAAGATTAAGCTGATGTGTGTGCAGATAAGATAGAATTTCTATCCTAAATACCAGGAAAGGTCAGTTTTATTAGATAGGCTTTCCCAAAGTCTAGATAGAGCTGGGGCTTGATCAAAGGAATAATAAACTGGGAAGTATATATACTTTCATCATGTGAAAAAAGAGAAAAATTTATATATTATGAGATAGGTGTTTATAACACATATAATACCTACATATAAAAGTATTACATATTTAAAAAAATTTTCCGAACTCTTTATCTTTCAAAACTTTTAAGATATCTTTGACTATGGGAATATATCCATTAAAGTTAATGAGAAGAAGAGTACTGTTTTACCTATAAAGGTAAAATAAAGGTTTATTTAAAGGTATAAATCAACATTTCAACATTTTACTTTCATTTTGACATAGGAGGTACTCCATATTGTTAGGGTTTTGCATCTAATTTTAAATTATGTTTCTGTAGACATCTCTTTCTAGTTTAGAACTATATATTTATAGTATCATACAGCAAAATAACATTCATACGTGTGTCCATATTTTATGTGATTTTATATTACTTGGAGGAAGAAAGTAATCCTCATGTGAAAGCTGAGCTATAAGAAACACACAAAATATATTTTTTTTAACTACCTAGGAAAAGAGTTTTAGTTGGTACACACATACACACACATCTGTATTTTACGTACTATATTTAAATTTTATAAGTATTTTAAATTTTTATAAGTATTTAAATATTTATAATTCTTATACATTTAAATATCTATGTGTAGAATTAAGTAAATTAGTAACTAGGCAAAGATGCTGAAAAAAGTTTAATTACCTAACTCCCTGTTTCTCTGCAAATACTGCACTTTAAGGATTTTTTCCCCAAATTCCTGAAGCAATTGACTGTCCTTAACCTTTAAGCAGATTAAATGGTTCTCTTATCTATACTATTTAATCTTAGCAGTTTAAAAAATGTTATCTATGAAGGTATATTGAAGCTCAAACTGTTCAAACTATGACATATCCTAAAATAATAGTCAGAAAATAATGAGATTTTGCTTAATTATATATTACTTGGTTTCACTATAATGGTTTGGTAAAGGTATATTTGATTAAATTAATTCATCATGTGGATATTCAGTAAATGCCAGTGGGATAAAGCACGACTGAGAGGAGAATTTGTGAAAGCAAAACTTTTCGGTTGCTTTACTTCAAATTTATAATTTCACATCTAAAACTAGTGGTTAAAATATTTGAAATTAAATTTATACTGTGTTGACTTGATGGAATATTTTGAGAAATACAGTCTGTGAAATGTTTAAAATTTCAGCTTATCCAGATTTAAGATGGTTCACATTCATTTTGCAATATTATACGTTACCCTTTACAGCCTATGATACCTTAGTGAATTGGATGACATGCTGTAGCCAAACACATAGAACACTGAAACAAAACAAAGTAAAACAACAGCAAAAACCTTCCTAGAAAGTTGTTGGAAAATACAACTAACCCAGAAGAGAGTAGAACACTTAGATTTTATTCATCCTCTTTTGGATTGGCCAACAGTCAATCTAATAACTAAAAAAAAAAAAAAAAAAAAAATCCAACATTTCTGATTTTTATCATTTTTGCTGGTAATAGAAAGCAAATTGGAGCAATTCAGAGCCAAGTTTGGGAGCTGGTCTAGTCATAGAATACCCCAGCTGAAAAACAGAGACCTGTTGGGTCCACTGCCTATTGCTATCATTTCCTACATGAATATATTTGACTCAGAGAGTTGGCTGACTTCAGTTTGAACACCAAATAGACTGAGGTGAGAGTTGAACCAAATTTTTCTTATTCTTGGTTTCACCGCTCTTTTGCAAACTCATGGTGTTCCATTTTTAGAGGCCTATTCATAGAGATTAGCTATTCTCCATGTCAACCACAGTGTGGCACATTAGTGGTGACATGGTAAAATGATTTGAGATGGTAAACAGGTAAGACTTATTTTAGTAGTTAAATATTTTAATATGTTTTAGAAAAATACAACTGGTACTCTGAATTGTGGTTTCATTGATGTTGCCTAGGATGAGGCTCATTTTGTGAAATTGTTGATTTAATGTTGCTTTAAATAAAAGTACTATAAATAGTGCAGATGATAAATCTATGGCAAAAAACTACAAGCCTGGTTTTGAGTAAAGTTTGTGAAATACTGTTTTATGCTAAAAATGTCCTTAGAACTCTGAAGGCTCTAAGTTCTCAAGAAGTCTAAACTACTGAGCCAAAAAAATAATAAGTGCAAGATTAACAAAATTAATTAGTTAAATTTACATGTGTTCTTTATTTTTTTGCCAAGAGTATGCCTTTTAAAAGAAAAAAGTGATTTCCTTTTTATTGTGTAAATTAGTTGCCTTCTTTCCACCTCTTCATCACTTTCCAGAGTCTCATCATTTCCTTATTGGACTAACGCAAACATCTTCTATTTTCCTTCTTCCAGTCTTGGTCCAGTTATTCTCCACAATACTTATAAGAATGATTTTTAAAAAACATATTTGATAACTTTAATCTCCAACTTAAAAAAAAATCTCAGAATGGTATTCTTTTGCTTGTAGAATAAAGTCATAAGTCCAAGCTACTTAGCACAACCCCTCTCCCAGTTTCTCACCCTTTGCTTTCTCATCTTCCTTCTATCCTTTCTTCTCTTAGACTCCAGACACATCGAAGAACTTCCTGTTTCCTGAAAGGGCCCATCTCTATATCTTGACCTGAAGGCTGTTGTATATCAAGACTCAGCTCATTCTAGAATTATTTCTCTCATGAACAAATACTCATGTGTGCTCCTTGTATATTGTGCAAGGCAATGCATATTTCCTGCCCTTATGGAATTTACAGCTTAGTGAAGAAAAGACATTAAATAAGTAAAAGAGTAATATATAGTTAAAGTGGTATTAAAGTCTATGAAGGAAAAAAAAAAAAAAAAAACAACCTCAGGTGATATAAGAGAGTGGGAGCAGAAACATTTGTATCAGTGACAACCTGAAGTCGACCTTGAATGTGAGACTTGAAACCTGAAGCGTATCTGTATTAGTCTCCTACTGCTGCTGTAACAAATGACCACAAACTTGGAGCTTAAAACAACAAAAATTTATTACACTACAGTTCTGGAAGTCAGAAGCCTGGGGATTTGCGGGGCTAAAGCCAAAATTGGGCAGGCCTGTGTTCCTTCTGAAAGATCTAGGGCAGAATCTGTTCTTTGTCTTTTCCAGTGTCTGCAGGCTGTCTTCTTTCTTTGACTTGTGGCCCTCGTTCATCTTCAAAGCCAACAAGCACATCACTCTGACCTCTGCTTCTATCTTCACATCTCCTTCTCTTTCTCCTGCTTCCTCTTTGCCATAAATGCCTTTGTGAGTACCTTGGGCCCACCTGGATAATTCAGGATAATCTCTCCACATCAAGACCTTTAATCAACTCCTGTGAAGTCCACGTGCCATGAAAGGTAACACATTCACAGGTTCCAGGGATTGGGAATGGGCTTCTTTGGGTGGGCATTATTCTGCCTGTCACAGTCTCTAAGCATGTATCACCTCCTCTCAGCTTCCTTCGCTTGTCTCCCCTGCCCGGGTGACCTGGTACTCTGTGTCCTCCCTTAGGGCTCTGTTCAGTCCTATCATAGCCATATACCACATGGCAGTGTTCTGTGTGTGAATCTACTTCCGGTGACTCTAATATTCTGGAGGGTCATGCCTAGTGTATTTTCTGATTCCCAGCAGCACACACAGTATCTGCACATAGTAGACATTTCATAATTATTAGTATAATTATTAGTAATTTTTAAATTAATGTTTTAATATAATTATTAGTAATTTTTAAATTTATTAGTAATTTTTAAAGTAATGTCTGGTTTATTTGAAAGCATCGTGAATGCTGTCAATTGCTGACAAAAAAATAATAAACTTCAGCTAGAAAGTTTCACCACACGTAGGTTTTTAATAAGTATCATATATCTTAAAAATTCATCAGAATTTTTTCCCTTAGGTATAAGTTAGTGGTTAAGTGTGTGGGTGCAGGCATCAGACTGCCTAGCTGGAATTCCAACTTTAATACTCACTAGCTGTGTTATTGAGCATATTTGGGGGAAAAAAACCCAAAAAACAAACTTTCGATGCTTTAGTTTCCTCAAATGTAAAATGGGGCTGGTGATGGCACTGATCTCAGAGGACTGTGGTGAGGATTAAAGGGATTAATAATATAAAACTTATAGGCTGCTGCAATGAGTATTAGCTGCTATTATTATCAGTAAAAATATTTAATGAGTTGTGATTATAGTTCAGGCAGGGATTCAGTTGAAATTTCACCAAAATCTGACTTCTGTATGACTAATCAAGATTTCACGGAGAGGAAAGATGATTTGAGCTAAGGTCAATACACTCCTATATTTTACTAGCAGACTTGAAGCCCTCTGAGAGCTATGTCATGCACCTACAAGTACATGGGGGACTGATGTTCAGTTTCAGCATATACATCTTTACCTGCAAAATGAGATTCTAAAAATATATATTAAATTAACAACTGATTTGTGGCAAAACCTTAACATTTTCAGAGGTGAATAGCTTGGCTCTGGAGCCATGGTGAAATGTCATCTAGCCTTTGATAATTTAATGGAAACTAATCTCAGTGATAAAAATACAGGTTTTTCAGGGACAAAGTTTGATCTAGGGGAATTGGAGGGGCCTGGCCTTGATCACAGATAACAAGACTCCCATTGTGGACTGTCTTTGAAAGGTTAACACATATTTCATTTCGTGTTCTATCCTCATATGAATCCTTCTTGGCATTCTCTTTTAATTGGTGGTGTTATTCTTTTCTTATTTGCAGATAAATTACATTTTATTGTGGACATTTTCCAAGATTTGTGACCAGGCTCTATGGTTTATTATGTACTTTCAGTTTTCTGTCAGGTTTTATATCTTTTAATCTTTGGAATTTCAACAGATGGTGACACTTTCTGGAGGTTAGATGAGCAATTAAAATGCTGTCTGGTTGCTGTGTGTCAGTGCATATGCTATTCACAATTCATGCTAAATGTGAACAAACCACACAGTCTTCTTTTGCCTTACTTTCCTCTTTGGGAATTTAGGAATAGAAATATTCATTCTTCCTGACTGCTGTGAGGAATGAGTCAGAGGAAAGATGTGACAACTAGCTCAGTTAATGTCCACCAAAGCTAGGGAGAAGCACAGACTCTCAAACCTGCTCCTAGAAGTAGTTTTACTAATAACTGTCTTCAAAAGGGGTCCACTGCACATAGTCAAATGATGTTATAAAGGCAGGCTGTAAATTAACCTTTAGAACAAGAAATTCATTACCTAGATATACTCCCGTGTGTGCCGTGAAGACAAATGTGTCATCCTGTAGATATTATCTTCCACTTTGTCAACAGTTGATACCCATTTTCAACTTTTGTTGAATGTTAGAGAGACACAGAAATAGCATTCATTCTAGCCTCATGACCTGGATTTCTATTAAAAGTTAAATGAGATGTTGAATTGTGCTGGAACCATACAGGTTTTGATTAAATTTAACAAACTTTTATTACACATCACTTCTTTAATGGATAAATTTCGATACTTGGCATGGAGGATCAATTTCGGAATCAAAAAGATAAATGAATAATACAATCTTTGCCTAGAAGGAACTTACAATAAATTTAGAGCAGACAGAAATATATTGCCATCGCTTAGAGGGCACTCAGTAAATGTTTATTAAACAAATAGTAAATGTCCTGGGAGGGGCAAAGGACAGGTATGGATCACAGAGTAAGGACTGATTTTGAGTGGGACTATTAGGGAAGGCTGGACAGAAAGGACAATATTTATGATTGACTTTGAACAAAGTAGATCTAGCTCTTGAGAAGAGGACTTCTTGGTATCGGGATTGGCACATACTGGGCTACAGGTATAGGAGACCGTTTATAATCAGGGAGCTATGAGCAGGTTGGTGTGGCTGGAGAGTGTAGTATATAGGCCATGCAGAGTAGTGGGGTATGGAGCCAGAAAGGAAGTCAAGGCCAGGTTATAGAGGCCTAACACGCTGTGGAAGAATTTCAATCTAAAAGGAGCTGGAGGATGTAAAATGAGAATCTTACATCTGCACTCAGGAAGACAAAACTTAAACATTAAGAGACTGATTTTCCATAAATGCCTGATTCACAGAAAACTCCTAGTGTCAGAATTTTCTTGGATAATGGAAGGCTGATCAGAGGTTGTCTTACATCAACCTTGGCAAGTTTTGCCAGAGGCATGAATGGAAGATGACTCAGGTCAGGTTAAGTCTCACAAAGTGGGCTGAATTGAGCTTTGTTTCTATTCCTGGACTGTCCGCTTGGGAAGTTTTCAAGGCTGATCTCCATTTGCTTTTTATTTTAATTGACTCTAACTGAACTATTGCCCATTACATTCCTTACCCATAAATACAACCTACCCCAGACCTTCAAAAGACACGCCGGTGGCTGGCTACTGTTTGCTAGTCTCATATTGAAATCCCTCTGCTATTCCCAAATAAAGTCATCTTTTTGAGCTTGTCTTGGTTTATCTATTTAGGTCAACAATGCTAAGATGCTTTAATCTTAGGCAAGGGAAAACAACAACATTTGAAAATACAGGCAGTATTGTGTCATTAAACCTATTCTCTAAACAAAAGAAAAGCCTGATTTGTAGAATCTGCCAATTTTCACAGTGTAAATTCTCCCACTATGACTGATTTCAACCTACCAACCTGATATCACTAAACTCAAAGCTGGGAAGAGACGCACACCAGCCCTTGCCAGCCAGTGTGAGCTGGCTCCCAGCACCATGCTCAAATAGCTATTTCTGAAAGGTTATCTTGGCATCTGCCTTGTGAACAGATTGGAGACAGGGGTCAGAGAATGGGTTGGAAGACTAAACTATAAGTCAAGTGAAAAATGCAGAAAATTGAAACGTGGAGTGGGAATGGAAAGCTGAGACAGATTAAGGAGAAAATACTTAGTAGGGTAGAGTGTTTGAGACTGGGAGGTCTACGGGTGAATTCTGTGAACACCCTGAAATTGTATGCACTTTTTTGTTTAAGTGCCGTTTGGGCATGAGTTTTATTAGATTTTCAATTAGTCGATGAGCCCCACCCTTAAAATTTAAGAACTGTCATTTTTAGACAGGATAGACAGAATTTGGCAAGCAGCTGTGTGTGCGAAAGAAGATCAGGTGATGAAAGAAAGAGAGTAGATTGCATATAATTTGGAGAATTATAACTTGGGCAGTAAGAAAATTTTTATAGCATTTTCTGAGACAGAGAAAGCAAAACAAACACGGGCAAACTCAGAAGATTAGACGCCCTTACTAAGAAAAAGTGACTTTTTGAAAAAGCTTTTTAGAGCAATTTTAGGTTTACAGCAAAAGAAGAATTAGGTGAAGAGATTTCCCATATACCCCTGCCCCAACACATGCATAACCTCCCCCATTACCAACATGCCCCCACCAGAGCGGTACATTTGTTAAAATTGGTGAAACTACGCCGATATATCATAATCACCCAAAATCCATGGTTTACAGCAGGGTTCACTCTAGGTGTTGTACATTCTATGGGTTTAGAAAAATGTATAATGGCAAGTATCCAACATTACAGTATCATATAGAGCATTTTCACTGCCCTAAAAATCCTCTATGTTCTGTCTGTTCATCCCTCCCTTTGACAACCACTGATATTTTTACTATCTCCATCGTTTTGCCTTTTCCAGAATGTCATATAGTTAGAATCACACAGTATGTAGCCTTTCAGATTGGCTTCTTTCACTTAGTGATATGCATTTGATGTTCCTCCATGTCTCAGGTCTTGATAGCTCATTTTTTTTAGTGCTGAATATTCTGCATTCTCTGTATACTATTGTTTATTTACCCATTCCCTGACTGAAGAACATCTTGATTGCTTCCAAGTTTTGGTAGATATGGATAAAGCTGCTACAAACATCTGTGAGCAGGTTTGTGTGTGGACATAAATTTTCAGTTCCTTTGGCTAAATACCAGGGAGTACAATTGCTGGATCTTATGGTAACAGTATGTTTAGTTTTGGAAGAAACCACCACACTGTTTCCGAAGTGGCTATACCGTTTTGCATTCCCACCAGCAATGGATGAGGGTTCTTGTTGTTCTACAACCTTGTCAGTATTTGGTATCATCAATGTTTGAGATTTTAGTCATTCTAATAGGTGTGTAGTGGTATCTCACTGTTGTTTTAATTTTCTCTGATAACATATGGTGTGGAATGTCTTTTCACATGCTTATTTACCATCTGTATATCTTCCTTGACGAATTGTCTGTTAAGGTTTTTGGACCATTTTAAAATCAGGTCATTTCTTCTTTCTCAGTTTTAAGAGTTCTTTGGATATTTTGGAGAATGGTCTTTTATCAGATGTATCTTTACAATATTTTCTCCCAGTCTGTGGCTTGTCTTCTCATCCTCTTGGCATTGTTTTTTGCAGAGAAGAAGTTTTTAATTTTAATGTTGTCTAGCTTATCAATTACTTCTTTCACGGATTTTGTCTTTGGTGTTGAATCTATAAAGCCATCACCATACCCAAGGTCTTCTAGCTTTTCCCCTATGGTATCTTCTAGGAGTTTTATAGTTTTGTATTTTACATTTATGTATGTGATCTGTTTCATGTAAGATCTATTTTTAGATTCATTTTTTTTCACATGTGGATGTTCAATTGTTCCAGCACCACTTGCTGAAAAGACTATCTTTGCTCCATTGTATTGTCTTTGTTTTTTGTCAAAGATCAGTTGACTATATTTATGTGCATCTATTTCTGGGAGTAAACACTATATTTAGGAGAGTTTTAGAACAAAATAACATGCAATGCGGCAGAGCACAATACATGAAGCATGAGAAAATTAAATGCTAATAACAATTTTCTTACTAATTATGTGAATCCAGATATAGGAACTCAGAATGTTTTGTGATAGAAACACAATGATAATTTTGATTATATTTCCAGGTCAACTCAAAGACCTTTTTGATGAGGAAGAGGGAGAGAAAGAAGGAATGTAGGAGGAGGAGAAGGAGAAGAAAAAGGAATAAAAGGACGAAGAAGAAGCTGAAGCCCTGTTAAGTTCTATTCTTCAAGCAGTATGTGGCAGCAGGTATCAGAATTAAGAGGAAGTGCAGTGTAGTGAAAGGAACACAGGCTAGGAAATCAGAGGACCTTTAGTTTATATCAACTTTAGAGCCTCGTTGACCAGAAGAAAAACTCACTACCTAAGAGTTGTGATTTTCAATTTTATTCATGGATCTTACTGAGAACTATATCCCAGGAAACAGTCTCTCAGATAGCTCTGAGGAACTGCTCCCAAGAGGTAGGGGAGGAGCCACTCTACATATGAATTTTGGGTGCCAGGAAATGCATGTAGACAAACATGCACCTTGGTAAAAGACTACTGCTAATCACAAAGAATAGATATCTCAGATTAATGATTTTAGTGCTTTTCTATGTATGGGAAAGTACAATAATCTGGGGTCACTGAAATTCTTCTTGAGATAGCGTCTTAACTGTCTAGAGGCCTCGTTTTATCCAAAGCACAGAACGCCTCATCCTGCTTTCTCCACCCTGAATTCCCCTCAGGATGCACTGTAGGTGGGAGACTGCAGTGGGCAGTTAACCTTCTGTATAACTGGATGATGAAAGACATTCTTTGTTCTTTTGTTGTTGTTGCTGTTCACAGTCTTCACCAAGGAAATTAAGCTCTCTAATTCTCATTCTCGTTTTTTGAACATCAAGGGTTTGAACGACACTGCTCCACCTACAGGCAGATTTTTTCAGGAGCTAATACTACAGTGCTCCACAATCCACAATTGGTCGAATCCTCAGACTGAGAAGTGCAGATACAGAGCAACCACAGATACGTTATGGAGGGCCAGCTCTAAGTTATACGCAGATTTTTGACTCCATGGAGAATCACCACTCCTAACTCCTGTGTTGTTCAAGGGTCAACCATACTAAAATCTACTTTTCAAAACCACTGTAAAGATTGGAGATACTGTCTATAAAGAATCTAATGAGAATTGTTCAAACTAGCTATTATTATTAAAGCAAGATAATTTTTTGGTATTTATTGTGATAGAATTTGATTTGTCTAATTACATTATATATATACTTTTTTTTTTTTTGCGGTGCGCGGGCCTCTCACCACTGTGGCCTCTCCCGTTGCGGAGCACAGGCTCCGGACTTGCAGGCTCAGCAGCCATGGCTCACGGGCCCTCCCGGACTGGGGCACGAACCCGCGTCCCCTTCATCGGCAGGCAGACTCTCAACCACTGCGCCACCAGGGAAGCCCTATATATACTTTTAACTTCCAGTGTGGATAAAAAATTTGAAGGTATAGGTTAATAAAATTTTACTTCAGTGGGATTTTGGTCTAATGTGGCGTCTCTCTAATCAACCATTACTTGAACGTGTGGATGTATAAAAGAAGTTAGAAAGAATTCCACGCAACTAAAATCAGTGAGACTCATAAACGTCTGCTCATCCATTAATGGATTTCAGAGAAAACTGACTTTGTTGTTGATAATCAATATGTAGTTGAGTATGAAGTGCCCTAGGGTTTAGGATTTGAGTCATATAATTTTTAATGATTTGCCCTCAGTCTTCCTTTGTCTTGCTGAAACTGACAGTTTAAAACAAATCTCTGTAAATTGAATAAGAATTTCAATTCTTACCCTAAGTAATAAAATATGACTATGATAGGTTCCAAAGGTTTCTCCTGAACATATTAAAAAGAGTTTGAATTTAAATAAAGCAATTTAAGTAGTTTTCTAGGGCTGCTGTAACAAATTATCACAAACTTGGTGGCGTAAAACAACAGAAATTTATTCTCTCACAGTTTCTGAACAGCAGAGTCTGAAATCGAAGCGTCCACACTCTATGGGGAGAATCGGTTCCTTGCCTCTTACAGCTTCTGGTGGCTGAAGGCCTTTTTTGATACTCCTGGGCTTGTGGCCATATCACTTTAGTCTCTGCCTATTTCTCCACTTTTTCCTGTGTGTGTGTGTGTGTGTGTGTGTAAAATCTCCCTTTGCCTCTCTCTCATAAAAACCATTGTTATGGCATTTAGGGCCCAGAATTATCTCCTTATCTCAAAATCCTTAATTTAGGGGCTTCCCTGGTGGCGCAGTGGTTGAGAGTCCGCCTGCCGGTGCAGGGGACACGGGTTCGTGCCCCGGTCCGCGAAGATCCCACATGCCGCGGAGCGGCTGGGCCCGTGAGCCATGGCCGCTCACCCTGCGCGTCCGGAGCCTGTGCTCTGCAGCGGGAGTGGCCACAACAGTAAGAAGCCCGCGTACCGCAAAAAAAAAAAAAAAAAATCCTTAATTTAATCATAACCACAAAGACCCTTTTTCCAAATAAGGTAGCATTTACTCTTTCAACATATCAGGTAATAGTCACAGTTTCCAGGGATTAGGAAGTAAATATATCTTCTGGGGAGGGGGGGCATATTTTTCAGACTATTACAGTGGTTGCCATAAATTTAATGTAAACAGATATGTTGTTTAGAATACATTTCTTCAATAAAATACTACTGAGTGTAAAATATAAAATGTGTGAAAAGAAACAGGCAACAAAGAGATAAGATTCTTACAGACAGGAGACTCTTACATCACTTTGGTCATGCCTAAAGTCTTCACGTATGTGTTTCTTTTTACCATTAATAGCTAGGAATTACTTGTGTCTTTTAACTTGAGTTGAGTGAAAGAATCTAGTGACACCATGAGAAGTTGCAAAAATGGTACTGGGAGTTCACATAGCCAGCAGGTCTACACATGCCTTTCACTTGTTTACCTCCCTCTCTGGGATATTTCAGCTTTCCTAGGGAGGCTGAGAATGATTAACACTTGTAGGTATCACATACACAGAAGATATTTAATAAATAGCTGATTCCTCTGTGAGATTTTAGCCTTTTCTTTTATAGTGACACATCAATATTTTAGATCTAAAAGTGAATCTTTGGTTAAGAGCCAAAGGCAATTATTTTAACACTTATTTTGAAAAAGTCAAAATAAGTAAAAAGTAGTAGAAAAGGTTAATAAATACAAAAGCTGGTACTTTGAAAGGTGCGATACAATAGATAAAACAATGCAATCAGATAAGAAAATAGAGAAAGCAGAAATATTCAACATTAAGATTGAGAGAATATGTAATCACAGATATGGAAGTAATTTTAGAATTGTGAGAAATTATTTTATGCAACTTTCTGTAATGTTAAAAGAATATATGGGGACGTCCCTGGTGGCACAGTGTTTAAGAATCCACCTGCCAATGCAGGGGGCACGGGTTCAATCCCTGGTCCTGGAAGATCCCACCCACATGGCGCGGAGCAACTAAGCCCATGCACCACAACTACTGAGCCTGCATGCCACAACTACTGAAGCCTGCACACCTAGAGGCCCCGCTCCGCAACGAGAGAAGCCACTGCAATGAGAAGCCCGTGCACTGCAAGGAAGAGTAGCCCCCGCTTGCCGCAACTAGAGAAAGCCCACGCACAGGAGCGAAGACCCAACACAGCCAGAAATTAATTAATTAATTAAAAAAAAAAAGAATATATGGCAAAGAATTTAAGGATCTAGAGAAAATGATTTCCAACTAAAACATTATGAAATATTGGCAGGGTATCTAAATGAATCAATCACCATTAAAGAGTATGCAAAGGTAACTGAAAAATCATCATTTTAAGCAGTATAAGCCTCGTTTTGTAGCTGACTTTAACCTAATTTTTAAAGAGAATACACTTCTAAATGGCACTGAAACTGTATTTAACAACAGAATGAATTTTTATGAAGCACAGCATAAACCCAACAGAAATATGTTGAAGTTAGTGTGGAAAAGAAAACCTTGACCAATTAACTTATAAATATGTAAAAACTCCAATATCTACAAATTAAATTCAGTAGTAAGTTGAGATTAATTCAACATGACTAAATAGTTTATTCCAAAAATACAAATTTAAATCAGTATTAAGAAATATACAATCATTATTAACAGAAAAAAGTACATCAGCAAATTATGGGGAAGAATTTCTTACTTATATAAATTGATAATAAAAAGGCTTCAATAAAATTAAGTAGCTATTCCAAATGAAAGCCTTGACTAAAATAAGAATACCATGCATGATTAATTTTGGTTGGTTAGTATATTTATAATAGTTATGCTTTTCTCAAAATCTTTTTGTGAATTTCAATATATATAATATATAAGTATATTTATCCAAATTAAAAATAATATAAGCAAATATTTAAATATAATAAAGACTATTTGCTAAAAACCAAAACCAAATATTATATCAAATAGTGAATGATAAAGCCATTTCCATTAAAATCAGGAATAAGACAGGGAATCCCAAAATTACCTCTATATTTTAATACTGAAGGTGATTCTGCAAAAGGCAATAAGAAAAAAAGTTTTAAATACTGCAAAAGAAGTAAAATTTTTATTTGCCGATGATGTAATTCTATGCCCAGGAAATCTAAAATAACCAATAAAATGAATTTAAAAATTAGTGAGGAACTTGTTAAGTATTAACACATTGAAAATTCACTGTAGACTTAGCAGCATGGTATCAGTACTGCAATAAACAAAAATACTGCTGAAAAAATGGAGTCTTAAAATATTTTCCTAAATACGATGAAAACTCAGTATATAGCAAAAGTTGGCATTTCAGTACTGCAGGAAGGAAATATGATGGTTTATTTAATAAAGATGGTGGTATAACTAGCATTTAATCTGGGAAAAATAAAGGTAGATCCTGTCTCATATCATATACAAAAAATATATTTCAGATGGATTAAGAATATAGGCCTACAGTACAAAACAATAAAATGTTAGAAGAAAATTTAGTAGATTGTATATTTCAAATTTGGTGTGCTTTTTCTTTCATTAGGTAGGAAACTCAGAAAAATGAAACACAAATCTTGAGTAACAAAAATATATAACAGCAAAAGGAACTATAAAAATAGTAAAGGATGTCATCTTGGTAAAAATATTTGCAATTCATACTCAAAGGATTAAAATTCAAATTATATAATATATTTCTATGAATTTTTGAAGCAAAAAACAATAAAAAGTAATTTCAAAATGGGCAAAAAATATAAAAATACAATCCCTCAAAGAAGAAATACAGGTGGCCAAAACATATTAAAAGATGCTCAATCTCATGAATTGGCAGAAAAAAACAAATTAGAGGTGACAGGCAAAAAAGAGATACAGCTGTTCCCTTCTGCTATGTATGAAGGGTCTTTTCTTCCAGAGGAGCCATCAGGCTGTGCCCATAAGAACTCACCCAGAGTGGGCTTGCTGACTCTGCTAGAATTCATTCTTATTCTGTTATGCCTCATACAATCTAGAGTATTTTACACCTTCATATTTTCAAGTATTTGTTCAGCATCTGTCTGCAGAAGCTCTTTGTCTAGGATGGGAGCCAGATACATATAGAGATGATTTAGAATACAATGGAGTAGGTAGAAAAATGCTACAGAGGTCCCAAAGAGAGAGCCTCAAACCTTGCCTATGGAGGTCAGGAATGGAAAGACCAGTTGCCAGATATTCTTTTTCTTAATCTGTTGGTTAGAAAAACTGGATTCCTAGCTATAGCTTAACAGTAGCTCTGTAGAGTCTGTAGTGATGTCATCACTCCCATCCCTGTCTTGGTCTTTTGTGTATTTCCTCTTCTCTCTTCTGCTCATCCATCAGTCTAATTAGAGTTTTATCAAGTTTATTGATCTCTCAAAGAACCAGCTTTAGATTTCATTGACTTTCTTTTTTTTTTTTTTTCTTAGTTTTTTCTATTACATTTGCTCAGTTCAAATAACTGGTGTGGTTTCTGTCTCCTGACTGGATCCTATTTATTTTTTATTCATTTTTTTATTTTTTATTTTTGGCTGTGTGGCATGTGGGATCTTACTTCCCTGACCAGGGATTGAACCTGTACCCCCTGCATTGGAAGCACAGAGTCTTAACCACTGGACTGCCAGGGAAGCCCGTCATTGATTTTCTTTATTGCTTTAATTTTTCTTAGATTTCAATCTGACCTTTATAGTATAATTTCATTTTTTTCTGACTTACTTTGGGTTTAATTTGCTTTTCTATTTTTCTAGTTTCATAAGATGAAAGCTGAATTCATCAATTTGAGAAACTTATTCTTCTTTTTAAAACAGGTTTTCAATTCTATACATTTCTCTCTAAGTACTTCTTTATCAGCACCCCATAAATTTTGATAGGTAGTGTTTTCCTTTTCATTCACTTCAAAATATCTTTCAATTTTCTTTTTGATTTCTTTTTTGATCCATGAGTTATTCTGGTGAGTATTTAGTTTCCAAATATTTAAGAACTTTTTCAGGAATCTTTCTGTTACTGATATAATTTCACTGTGGTAAGGGAATATACTTGGTATGTCTTGAATTATTTTGCATATTTTTGAGACATTTAATGGCCTAGAAAATGCCTAGAATATGTACTCTGCTGCTGTCGGGAGAATGTTCTATAAATACCAATTAGGTGACTGTTAAAATCTGAGTTAGTCTTACTGTACCTCTATTCCTGATTTTCTCACTTTATAAATTTAGTTTCTATCAATGTTTATAATTTAGAAAATATTATCATCTGCTCTTTAAGTTACAATGTACAGTGACATATAGCTCCCTCTAGTGACTAAATTCAAACTTTTGTATTTTAAAACTCATTTGTTTCTGAATGTTTAGAGAAATGCATTTAGTAAAAAATAAATACTTTGGACTGGACAGGTACATGTAAAAGTATGAGATTAGATCACTCCCTAACACCATACACAAAAATAAGCTCAAAATGGATTAAAGACCTAAATGTAAGGCCAGAAACTATCAAACTCTTAGAGGAAAACATAGGCAGAACACTCTATGACATAAATCACAGCAAGATCCTTTTTGACCCACCTCCTAGAGAAATGGAAATAAAAACAAAAATAAACAAATGGGACCTAATGAAACTTAAAAGCTTTTGCACAGCAAAGGAAACCATAAACAAGACCAAAAGACAACCCTCAGAATGGGAGAAAATATTTGCAAATGAAGCAACTGACAAAGGATTAATCTCCAAAATTTATAAGCAGCTCATGCAGCTCAATAACAAAAAAACAAAGAACCCAATCCAAAAATGGGCAGAAGACCTAAATAGACATTTCTCCAAAGAAGATATATAGACTGCCAACAAATACATGAAAGAATGCTCAACATCATTAATCATTAGAGAAATGCAAATCAAAACTACAATGAGATATCATCTCACACCAGTCAGAAGGGCCATCATCAAAAAATCTAGAAACAATAAATGCTGGAGAAGGTGTGGAGAAAAGGGAACACTCTTGCACTGCTGGTGGGAATGTGAATTGGTGCAGCCACTATGGAAAACAGTATGGAGGTTCCTTAAAAAACTACAAATAGAACTACCATATGACCCAGCAATCCCACTACTGGGCATATACCCTGAGAAAACCATAGTTCAAAAAGTGTCATGTACCAAAATGTTCATTGCAGCTCTATTTACAATAGCCAGGAGATGGAAACAACCTAAGTGTCCACTGACAGATGAATGGACAAAGAAGATGTGGTACATATATACAATGGAATATTACTCAGCCATAAAAAGAAACGAAATCGAGCTATTTGTAATGAGGTGGATAGACCTAGAGTCTGTCATACAGAGTGAAGTAAGTCAGAAAGAGAAAGACAAATACCATATGCTAACACATATATATGGAATTTAAGAAAAAAATGTCATGAAGAACCTAGGGGTAAGACAGGAATAAAGACACAGACCTACTGGAGAATGGACTTGAGGATATGGGGAGGGGGAAGGGTAAGCTGTGACAAAGAGAGAGAGAGGCATGGACATATATACACTACCAAACGTAAGGTAGATAGCTAGTGGGAAGCAGCCGCATAGCACAGGGAGATCAGCTCGGTGCTTTGTGACCGCCTGGAGGGGTGGGATAGGGAGGGTGAGAGGGAGGGAGACTCAAGAGGGAAGAGATATGGGAACATATGTATATGTATAACTGATTCACTTTGTTATAAAGCAGAAACTAACACACTACTGTAAAGCAATTATACTCCACTAAAGATGTTAAAAAAAATACTTTATCTGTAAAGTGGAACTTAAAGTAAAATCAAATAAAATCTTCTAACTGAAAAAAATAAATTAATTAAAAACAAATACTTTGGGAATTACAGATTATTTTTAAACATGTCTGAGAATGGTGAATTTAATTAAAGTGTTACAAATAAAATTTTTGTCATATATATATAAATTTAAGTTTAAAAATTATATTTATCATTATGGGGGTTTAAATATCTATATCATTTTTCTAATATTTTTGTCAATTCATATATTGTCTAGAACTTTTATGTATAAACTGAAAGATGAGTCAATTTGTCACAAATACAGCTTACTGGTCAATTATAAACTCTATTCTGTCCACATTGGTGATACAAATTCTTCATTCCCCCAATCAGTCAATTATTCCACATGCAATAATTGAATACCTATTACATGCTGTTATGGATTGAACTGTGTCCTTCCAGAATTCATGTGTTGAAGTCTTAACCCTCAGTTCTTCAGAATGTGACTTTACTTGGAGATAACGTCTTTATTAAGTGAAAAGGAGGTAATTAGGGTGGGCTCTATCTGATACTACAGGTTTCCTTATAAACAGGGGAAATTAGAAAACAGAATAATTCATACAGGAAGAATATTATGTGAACATGAAGATGGCCATCTACAAGCCAAGGAGAAAGACCTGGAACAGATCCTTCTCTCACAGCCTTCAGAATGAACCAACCCTGCTAACACTTTGATTTTGGACTTCTGGTCTCCAGAACTGTGAAACAATAAATTTCTGTTATTTAAGCCACCTAGTTTGTGGTACTCTGTTATTGTAGCCATAGAAAACTAAAACATGTGCCAAACACAGAACTTAGGGTAAAGTGTTCAAAGGTAAAAAGCATTGTCTTGGTACCACGAAATTCAAAATCTATTAGAGAGACAGTCTTATAAACTTTCAATCAGTATATATATGATTAAATTCATGTCACAGAGGAGAAACATGCACTCCAGATCTGATCAGGGTATGGGGCATCTTGTCTTTGAGGTAGAGACAATCTGAGCTAATCTGGAAGACACCGTATGACTTAAAAAAACCGAAGGACAGAGATGGTGTTGGGAAGGGAAAGGAATAACATCGGCAAAGACACCAAAATAAGAGCTAACCTGTCAAATCAAAAGATGAGCCAGGAGTTGGGAATAAGTGTTTGGAGGCTAGAACTTACGTTGTTCAGGGCAGTGGTGAGAGATGAGACTGAGGAGAAAGGGATATTATTGTAAAGAAGACAAGCCTTGCATAAGGGGCTTACAACCTAGTTACAGACATAAAATTTAAATATGTGAAGAGCATAGAAAGGATAAACATGTAAACATAAATGAATATTAACTCCATAAAACAGTAGTACTAATGACTTGTGGGTTTAAATCAATGTAGAATTAAGGTACTTAACAATATCACGAGAAGGTGGGAAGGGTAAATAGAATAAATATATTCTAAGCTCCTTGCTGGGAAATGGTAAAAGTATTCATTTGTAATAGATTCTAAAATGTCATAGATATGTGATAACATCTAGGACAACCACTGAAAGGTACTAAAAGAATGTAAAACCAACAAGTTCATCGAGCAAAATGAAATAATAAAAACCATCGATTAATCAGAACGAAGGCAAAAAAGAAGAAAAAGGAAAAAAAACCAATTGAACAGACAGAAAGCAAATAGTAAGATGGTAGAGTCAAATCCTAATGTTCCAGTCATTAATTTATAGCAACAGTTAAATATAAAATTAAAGGACAGAGAGTGGATTAAAAACAACAACAAAACAACAGCTGTAAAATTCAAGGTTATGCTGCCTATAAGAGACACGCCTCAAATATAAGGACATGGAGGTTAAAAGCAGCAAAGGAAAAGATAAACTATGCAATTACTAGCCTAAAGGCAGCTCATGTAGCTATGCTATAATAAATATTTTAAAGGGGATTTTCAGGCAAGAAGCATTACTAGAGACAGAGATATTTCTAATAAAATGGTCAATTCCCTAGATAGACACACAATTCCAAATTTGTTTGTAATTAATAACATAACCTTAATTTATAAAAAGAAATCAGGCAGAACTAAATGAAGAAATTGATAAACTACAATCAGAGTGAAAGATTTGAGCCACTTCTCTCCTTTAGATGGCCACAGTGTTTATGTAATCATTACTCCAAGGTTTTGACATTTCTGTTTCGAGTCAACAAAAGGGAAACCGCTTATAAAAAATGGGGAAATTTGAATGAAAAATAATATTTGAAAATATTTTAGGATATATATAATATATATTATATATATATTCCAAACTACATTTTAAAGTAAGCAAAACTTCTTAAGTGTATTTGAAAGAAATTTTTCAGATTAATTTTTCCGGGTGAGAATCTGATTTCTCCTCTGAGATTTTACTGTATGTGTGATCAAAAACTTGCATTTTAAATTTATTTTCTGTTACTTAATATATCCAGAATTGCTAAATGAATTTTAATTACTACTGATGAGAAATCCAAAAATGCTTACGGTCTTTAGGGAAGCTCAGCTGCAAGAAACCCAAGTATTTTTTATTATTAAAATTTATGCCCTCCAAGTAAGGTTTGTTGATAGGAAGAGAACCTTATATTGCTTCCTGGAGAACATGAGAGATTTAGGTATAGATGACAGAGTTTACCACAGAGCTTCTTTTTACCCTTTGTATCCTGATTCTCCAACAGGTACTGAAGAAGACAGAGTCAAAACTGGCCACGTACTTCTAGAAATAGAGGCTATCGTTTAAGGGAAGTGAGCCCTGTGAAAACCCATACTTAGAGTATCAAAGTTTGATTTTGCTCCTGAAGCAGATCTGGCCTTAAACTTTTTTGGATTTCCTTTCTTTGTTATTCCTGTACTTCCTGTATATATTTTTCTTAATGCTGCCTGCAAATATCTTAACTAAACATTGGTTTCTAAAATTCCATGTTTTTAATTTTGTGTGCTACATTTTAAACAGATGGGATTTCTTCCAGTTATTTTAAGGCAGACAATAGAAGAGACCAGGGGAATTAAAATAATTTCTATATTGGATGTGTATTTCAAGTTGCTTTGATTCTCTCAGGTGCTTTAGAGAGAGTTATGCATTCTTCTTCATGGCTAGCTCTCCTGCATCCAACTCACAGATCCATCAGTATTCATCACTAGTTCTCTTAAGGTCCTACTCACAGATCAATAAGCTTTCAGGCATACTAACCTCTTGGCATAATTAGCTTCTTGTTCAAACATGCCATCTGTGCTCCACCAGGGACTTCTTTCTCTCACAAAACTGGCAATAGTGACAAAGTTCATTTGAATTCCTGGTCCTCATAATAACAAGCAGTCTGAGATTCTCTTTTGTAAATAGTCACCTCTCCTTGGAAAAACTCCTACTGCCTGTTACAGTAAATCAAGGTTCACATTTATTTTCTGTGCTGGAAAAAGAATGCCTCATGGTATTTCTCTTAGACTTCTATAATCATTCTATAGTGTTTTTCCATGTTCCCCCAAACAACCTCCTCCTTTGTCATCACGTCTTTTCACCTAAATCCATGAACATAGAGGCTGAAGGAAATCCGATGGAAATCTCTATGGGAGCTGTCAGACATTCTTTAATCAGACCTATAAGTTGTTGTCCAACAGTACAAGACATCAGTTCTCTACCCAGAGGTTAAGTATGTTGACTCAGAGGCAAAGTTCAGGGAAGCATCGTAGCTGCCTATGAAAACATGCTAACTCATCACAGGTTTATTTCCTCCTTTAATGTCTGAAAACAACAAAAAAAACAGAAAGGTAAGCTCTAATAACAGGCCAGCACTCTCATTAGGTCGAAGCATATTTCAGGACAGGTTAAGATGATACTCATTAAAATAGATGACTCAACCTGTTTTGAAGATATAAAATATAGATGCCAGTGGATTTTCTTTTTTTGCTTGTTTTCTATATCTAACAAGAAATAAACTACTGAAATGTTACTGCGAAAAAGTTTCTTTTCCTGGCTACTTTTAACTCTCCCAATATTTCAAGAGCAAATTTGAAAACATGATACCAATGGAAAGAATGTGAGATTAACCTCCTTGGACAGTCCCAGAGAAGTATAAAATGATTAGTCAATTAGGAAGAGGGATTTGGTTGCGGGGGCGGGGGGGGGGGGGGGGGGGGGGGGGGGGGAGGGGGGGCGGGGATTTAGCAGTGACATAAGCAAGAGTCTCTCAGTTTTGTAAATTTTGCACCATTTGTAAAGCAATGAAGCCTTTATATCTCCATTACAGACAAGCTAACATTGCCTTTGGTGATGAATATCTGTCAACATTATGATGTCAGAGTTGTGCTCAGTTTCAAAAATTGCTCATTAGGACTCCACGAAAATGTTCATTTGTGTTTTACCCTAAACCTTTTCAACTTCCAATAATATGAAAAAATGGAAAGGGTGGCTTGGTTCATTGCTGGCACTTTTAGCTGATATCTGGTGAGAAAAATATTAATCCATTCTAAAATATTGAATAGATACCTATTAAATGGCAGGTGCTGCATTAGGCATTGATGTTGAAGAAGAAAAGCATGTATACAAATATAGAGAATTATTCTTAGTATATATTCGCTGTTTTACAGATCAGATATATTTGTAAAAATTGCATTTAAGTCAAATTCTATAAATAGATTTAAAGTATAAAAATAGATGTATCTTGTCTCTATCAAATATATATATATATATATATATATATATATATGCACACACGGAGTATCAGAGGATGGAGAACCAGAACCTTCATATCTAACTCCAAATATATACATAAATTATATATTTATAACCTCCCAAGTTAGATTGTAACCTGGACTTTGAATTTTTCTCAGAATACTTGGAAGAACGCAGTAAGCATTATAGGTGCTCATAAAATTATTAATTGGTTGATGTTAACACACTAATTCAATGGGAACGGTTCAATGCAGAGAGGCCAAGGAAGTCATATTAGGCAGAAAGTCCTCTGCTAGGTTACTTCACACATATATTTTTCTGGGAATGCAGAGAATTTGAGTACAAAAGCATAATGGTACTCCACTGAGATCCAAGCTATATTCACATCCCAAATCTGAAATGATTGTTGCCATTCGAGTCACAATGTGTACGTGTTAATTGTCATCCCCAGGATCTTAAATTCTAGGTCTTTGTTTCCCTATTTACAGCTACAGAGCTGTGTTCAAGTTAGTGAAGGATGGTGACCAAATTTTCTGTCATAAGTTTGGATAAGAGAAGACACAATAAAGATTTCTTTTCATGAAGAATTAGTATTTGGCAAAAGAGAAATTTCTTCCAGGTGAGTTATTCAACGTGGAGGAACAGTGGCCATCACCGAGGCCTCGGCTACGCCTGTGACCACATTGTACAGCAGACACCTGATACACATTTGTATTCCCCACAAGAATATGCACTGCTAGGTAGTGGGTATCTATGCAACCAAAAGCGGGGTCTGGCTGCTTGCCACTCAAAAGCCAATAAAGATAAAGAGGCAAGGTTGGTGGGAAGGAAATTTTGCTTTATCTTGGGTGCCGGCGACTGGCGGCGGGTGAGGGCAGACATCTGTCCAAAGGCCAACCCCTCCCCGCCTCCCCGAGAATCAGTGGGCAAGGGCTTTTATAGGTGAAGGGAGGGGGCTACATGCAGAAACAGCACAGTCAGCTCTGAGAGTCATCTTGAAATCGGTCATGTGGTGGCCTGACCAGCGTCATCTTGAGTGTTTTCAGGATAGTTAATCTTCAGTTCCAGGGTCGGTGTTTTCCCATTTCCTTGAGGCCAATTCTCAGAACTGTGACAGCGTATATCATGGCTACAGTCTGGTCATCATATAATTAACTTCTTCCACCTGGTGGGCGTTTCAGTACCTGTAAAAGAGCTCACAGGATATGGCTCAGGATATAATCTATAGCCCTTGAGAAGGAACTAAAAGTCCTTGACTTTGCTTAATCACAAAACTATTATTATTTGGTCTCCTTGGACTGTTTTCCTTTGTTTCTGCATTTTCTCACTTCTCTGATTAAACTTATTCTTTGGCTAAAGTTTTTCCACAGACAAAAGGCAGGCAGAGAACGTGAGGGGGAAGGACCATAGGGTTCTGCTCCACGTCATCTATACCTTGTTAGCTTTGTGTTCCCATTTCATAGCACGTTGTTCAATGTTTGGGGATAAGCGAGGGAGTCCCCAGTGTAGCTCAGAAGCTTTCTCTCCACATGTGATTCTGCCTTAAGCCACGGAAAAGGGTTGTAACCAAGGCTGGGCTCAGTTTCCTTCCTCAATGCTTCCATAACAACACAATCTCATCATATGTCTTGACTTGTAGGTTTACTTCTGTATTATCAGAACTAAGGCTATTTCTTCTTTATCTTTGCTTCCTTTTAAAGCCCACTGAAGCGCTTGCACATAGTAGGTATTTAACACATGTTTGTGAATAAATGAATGAGTAAATAAAGAAAATGGTTTTTGGTCAGCTCTAAGGTCCTGTGAGGTTCTCATTTCATGTGTTTCTACAGATAATATGTGTTTATTTTCAGAATCTTGATGTTTACCTAGGAAAAGTAACCAGTAGTTCCTAGGGATTAATTTGTCCAGAGCAAATAGTGATGAACACTATAACTTTCTCTCACGCATCAAATGCATGACGACGCTATGAAAGAAAATAAATTCTCCAAACTTTATTAAGTTGGCAATTTTTTTTTTTTTTTTTTGCGGTACGCGGGCCTCTCACTGTTGTGGCCTCTTCCGTTGTGGAGCACAGGCTCCGGACGCGCAGGCTCAGCGGCCATGGCTCACGGGCCCAGCCGCTCCGCGGCATGTGGGATCTTTCCAGACTGGGGTATGAACCCGTGTACCCTGCATCGGCAGGCGGACTCTCAACCACTGCGCCACCAGGGAAGCCCCAAGATGGCAAATTTTTGAAGGCACACAGAGCAGAAAGTAGCAACGGAAATTTATCTTTAGTTCTCTCATCAAATATAAATAAAAAACAAAATTCCAAAGAAGAAGGAAAATTTTGTTCTACAGGGTGAAAAAGAGATATGTTTCTATTTCGTCTTGTATAAATACCCTTAAGTATTTAAAGAGAGAAAATGGACTACAGTCTTCCACAGTAATAAGACAGTGTTTCATATTATTTTTTGTTATTTTGTAAGAAATGAACCTTTGGAGGTTATCTTAAAAAATGGTAGCTCCTCCTACAGAATTAATTATTCTGTACTCATTTGCTATTCACTCAGTATTGGGCAAGTCACTCATGCTCTCAGATTCACCCTCTAAACTTTGATAACATCATCAAAGTATAGTTAAATTTAGTTACTAAAGTGCAAACATTTGTCCATGGAAGCAGCCACAGCACTCCTTTTTACCAAAATAAGACACCACTCTTCACCAATAACAGCAGCTAACTTTTACTGAACATTCACTGTAGTCAGGCAGTTTTCTGAGCACATTGCATCTATTAATTCATTCCTCTTAATAACTTTAGTGAGAAGATATTACTCCCATTTTTCAGATGAGTAAACCGAGGCACAGAAGGTTGCATAACTTGCTCAAACTCACACAGAGAACTTGGGATTGTAAAGCAAGGAAAATGGCACGAGGTTCCCTATGTAATAGTCTCGATTCTTCTTTGCCTTCTCTTGCTACAGCCATCACCTTCTGTGCTTTGATCCAAACACATTCCTATTCTTTGAGCTCTAAGGTATATCCCATGCTTATGCACTGCTATTGTCCCTTGAGCTTGCTGTACTGTTCTGTTACTCTGTGAGGGATGCATGCCTTGGTTTAAGACCTTACACCATGGTTTTAAGTAGACCTTTGCAGAAATTTTGTTGTTGAGGTCAGGGCAGGGGGAGTGTTTTAGAGGACATTCAAAAGGGAGAGTTACTTTTCTTTGCTTTAGTGTTAGTCTGCTTAATTTGCAGGTGGGTTGAAAGGAAGGATAGTAGAGAGGAAAATTACGGTAAAGGTAGGTAGGATCAGAGCTCCCCTGCTGTGCTAAGCAGTAGCCCCTTGGTAGTTGGATACTGGGGAGGATAATGAGGTCCTATGGAAGGATCTGGGGTAGGTAGGAGAGCTCTAGAGAAATTTGTGGCAGGGTCTGTTTATTTATAGGTATAATGCTATTTAAATATTTGAAATTTTATTTAGGGCCCTACCAGTGTGTCTTGGCTAAAGGTTCTTACTTTGTAGCATCTTGTGTTAGTGGTCTAAATGGGATTCTAAAACCCCCAAATTCTCTTATTCTGTCCTTCTCTTTTATCACAATTGAAATATGATTTTGTTTAGTAATAATCCATTCATATTCTCATATCAAAGTAGTAAAGCAATTCTTCTCTGTCTAGCTTCGCAAAGAATATACTGAACTCTTTGATTATTTCATCTTGGAACCAATATTTACAGGAACCAAGCTGACAACACTTTTCAAATTCTGTGTTCCCTGGTCTTATTTTAATCTCTTTCAGAATTATAATTTTCCTTTACTTTCTATATTGGGAATATACCGCTTTATCCTTCTGTTGATAGATGGAATATCTAATGTCATCTGTCAGGGCTGGAAGGATTAAGAACTGAAATCCAGATTTTAGAGAATGAATAACTCAGGTGTCTCAGTTCCTGCTGTGTTTGGCTTACATTTCTTTTCCAGGTATGTGTTAGACTGCCCACATCCCTCTAGAGCACCAAATAAATACAATTATTACGGAAACATTCTATATTCATCTGTTCACTTAATAGTCTTTTATACTAGACAGATTGAAGGCAAATATTACTAAGCCTATGTACAGGTAGAGAATTTGAGACATGGAGTTAAATAATTTGTGATAGGTCATACAGGGAGTAATCACGCTATGTGGCTAAAACGTTCAAACTTTGGTCTTTCTGACCTGCATCTTTTCCCCTAGATTCCACTACCTCCCTGATGAGTGACTCAACAGTTTACTTGCTTTTTCCTATAATTGCTATAAATGATTTTCTTCCTCATGTTATACTCAGATGGGGCTTGGCAGAGGTTAACGTCACTATCAAAAACCTGAAGGGTACTGGGGTGGTGGTCCCTACCCTATCCGTGTTTAATTTGCCAGCCTGGCTCTTGCAGAAATGCATGAATCCTGGAGGATGACTATAGTATAGACCACCGCAAGCTCGAGTAGGTAGTAGCCCTGTTCGCAGCTGCTGTGCTAGATGTAGTGTCATTGCTAGAGCAGGTTTATAAAGCCTCGTGTTTCCATGGTATGCAGTCTTTGAGTGAGTGAGTGCATTCCTTTCTATTCTGGCCAGATAAGGGGATCAGAAACAGTTTGCATTTACATGACTGGAACAAATGCATTCATTTATGCTTTTCCTTCAGGGCTACGTTAATTTTCCCACCCTCTGTCATAGTATAATCTGGAGAGATTCAGACTGTCTAAGTTGCTCAGGACATTACATCAATCCATTGTATCGATGACATCATGCAGGTTGGACACGAGGAACAAGAGGTGGCTAGCATGTGGAAGGCTTAGGAACGGACATGCCCTTCTAGTGGTGGAAGATAAACTATATGAAGCATTTACTTTAGAAAACTTGTAATTCTTTCTCTGTCCCTTTGAATCTAGTCTCTTGGCAATTTCACAGCCCAGGGATGTCTTTCTCAAAGACCTGGGAGCCATCCCTTAGAAATGTAACCCTGAAGAAACACACTGCCCCTATCTCCCAGCCTCTGTGGGAGGGCAGGAGCCTAACTCCTCTAAGGATCAATTATCAAATACAGATGATCTCATCACATCGATCAACCTCCCCACCCCACCATCCCCTCCAGTACTTTTCCACTAGCTCACCCCAGTGTTTAAAAATGCTCATCTTCAATCTCCCTCTCCTACTGCAAGTTTTTTCCCCTCAGTTTTATTGTGATATAACTGACATTTAACACTGAACAAGTTTAAGGTACACAACAAATGATTTGATATATGTACATTTGGGGAAATGATTATCACAATTAGTTAACATCCATCACTTCACAGTTACAAATTTGTTTTACCTGTGTTGAGAACCTTCCAGATCTACTCTCAGCAACTTTTAAATATACAGTATACAATTGTTCACTTGACTTGTCTTCCTTGCCTGTTTAACTCAATCTGGAGCAATGTGTCTTTGATGCAGGCTTCAGGATGAGAACTAAAGAAGCTGCTTTGGATGTATTGGGGATTTCAGAGCTTCCCTTTCAAGCCTGAACCACCTACCTCTGGACCATGACATAAGAGGAGAACAAACATCTGTCTCATTTGATCAGCTGAATTTGTGTCTCTTTGTTGGAACAGCTTGGCCTGTGTCATAAGTAATATAAGGCTTATTTGACCAAGTTCCTTTAAAAAGGAGACAAGTTTGAAAAAATGAAAGAAAAAGGAAATTTAATTTTGTTTTTGTTTTCTTCCTCTGAGCATGAGTTACGGCATTGAACTTTGTTAAAAGTCAAAACTAAGGAAAATACAACAGTGCATGAGGCATCCCATCACACACAATTGAAATAAATGAATGTGGTATTTAAGTCTTGGACCAAAATTGTATTGTTCAAAAACAGGAAAGGACAAAGAGATGAATAAATTTATAATATTTTAAGATTCAAATTGGCTAAGTTACACAATGATTTATTAGGAAAACATTGCAGAGAACCTACCCTAAAGTCCACTTTATTTTCTCAAATATTTAGATTGCTTAGAAAAGTGAATATAATAACATGACAAATGTTAAAAGGAGTACTTCTGTTATTATGGTGTTAAAAAAAAAAAAAGAACAAAGAATGTAGGTCATTCATCCAGTTATAACAAAGGGTTAATCTCAACCCATTGCTGTCACCCACAGACAGTGTGCCTTGAAGGGAATTCAGGATGGGAAAAATAGGATAGGGCATTCTGTGTTTTGGATAACCTGGCCCCTAGTTAGTTGAGATGCATACCTCGAGAAGAATGTCAGTGACCCCAGATTCTTGCATTGTCCCATACATAGAAAAGCACTAAAATCATCAAGCTGAGATATCTATTCTTTGTGATTAGCAGTAATCTTTTACCAAGATGTAGTTTGACAACATGTATTTCCTAGCCAAAAAAAAATTCCTATCTACGGTGGCTCCTCCCCTACGTTTTGGGAGAAGTTCCTTAGAGCTATCTGAGAGGCTGTTTCCTGGGCGGCAGTCCTCAGTAAGGTCCCTGAATTAAACTGAAACTCACAACTCTTGGGTTATATTTTTTTCTTTAAGTCGACAATAGTCATGTGTATTTATTTTCTGATTTCCTAATGAACTTTTCACCATGTCCTTATTACGGTTTTCTCGGGATAATGCTTCTTTTCACCATGTCGTTCATTGACACCTTTCATCTTTCCTTTCTCTTTCTCCACTTGTAAATATTCTTTCGTTAATTAAACTAATTCAACAAAAACTTTTGAATACTTACATTGTGCCTGGAGTTGTTTTAGGTAACAACAAAATGCTAAAGTGATCCTAAATGGGGATGGACAATAGAATATGAACAATCACATAGACGAGAGAATACCAGTTTGTAACGTAGTACAAAGTGAGGTGGAGGAAGTGGATGAGGGAAATGTAACGATGACGAGGAGATTAACTGGGTTGGAGAGGGAGACTGACCAGGGCATACACACCTGCGCAGAGCCAGCAAAGAGGATTCTCGACCCAGAAAGTGCAAATAGAAAGACTCCTGGAAGGAAGAGCTTGACTCCACAGAGAGGAGGAGGCCGTTGAAGCTGGGAATATAGTGAACAAGGAAGAGAGTTAGAATGAGACTGAGGTGGGAACTGGGGAGGCCTCATTAGAGGAGGGACTTAGGAGACAGCCTAGGTGTTTACATTTTGTTCTAGGCAAAAGAGCAGGGTTTTAAGGAGATCAGTAATAGGATCAGATTTACATTTTTAAAAGATCATTGGTGGTGCCCGGATTATAGGAGAGAGAGAATCTTATCTTTCACCACTGAGGTCACATGCTGCTGGGGATGGGGATTCCGGAAGTGATGACTTCCCCAGTTTGGGAACTTGTAGTGAAATCTCCGGACACCAGAGTTCATTTGCATATCACAGCTTGATTGGTTTGAAAAGGTTTCTTGTTTGTATTCTGGTCAGACTTCCAGCCAGATGGCTTGGGGCTGAAACTGAAGCAAAAGTCTACCCAGCTATGCACAGGGGTTTCTGTTGTTGTGCTGTTTTGTTTTGTTCTCCTGCTTTTTAAGAGGGCCTGAAGATAGCATTGGTAAGGAAATGCCACAGGGCAGTTTGCCTCTGCATCTCAAGATGTGAGAGCTAAGGATGAGAGAATCTCAGGTGATGACATGGCTATTTTTCTGGGGTATCAAAAAGTCAGCAAGCACCACAGCATGGGGTCCCATTAGCACTCCATTTTAAGTCTACATTGTGCTTTTATTAGTTATACATCCATCTTCTCCATATCAGGATCTAAAAAATAATTTTGTTCTTGAAACTTCTCAACACTCTACGAGTATCACCTTGAAGTTAAATGAGTTGGAATTAAATCATTCACGGACTAATTTACATGAGGCAGAAAATCCAAAGTGAGTGCTCTAATACTTAGCAAATTATTATTTAGGAGATGAGCATATTTGAATAATTACCATAAATAATTAACATACTTTAAGACTGTTCTTGCTGTATTATGGGAAAAGGAATTTAAACCATCTGTGAAAAACTGTATTGGACAAGTATCCTTGATGATGATTAAGACAATAACAAGTCAATTTTTTTTTTTCTTTTCTTTATGAGAAGAAGATAAATGTAGTTGAAATACTTCCATTAACTGGGAAGTCTGTTTATGCCATCCAGAGCTGAATTTATACTTGTGAAATACGCAAATATTTTCAAGGTATAAAATTTTAACTGCTGTTGAAATCAACGAAGCATCCTGAAAAAAATGAAACTAGGGCTTCCCTGGTGGCGCAGTGGTTGAGAGTCCGCCTGCCGATGCAGGGGACACGAGTTCGTGCCCCGGTCCGGGAAGATCCCACATGCCGTGGAGCGGCTGGGCCTGTGAGCCATGGCCGCTGAGCCTGTGCATCCGGAGCCTGTGCTCCGCAGCGGGAGAGGCCACAACAGTGAGAGGCCCGTATACCACAAAAAAAAAAAAAAAAAAAAAAATAATGAAATCACACAACCCATAATTCCATTTTTCATTTTAACAACCTTGGCTAAACATTTTTTTAGAGTCACGATTTTTGAAGTAAATCAGTTTTAGTGACTATGAGCTCACTGCCCCAAGTTATGTCTGCCAGGTTTCATGGGGCACAACCACCATCCTCAGGTGCCAAACAGGACCAGAGTAGGAACCTGGCCTTAGTAAAAAGTCAAGAGCCAGGCCAGCAGCTGCAAATTCTACCTTTTTATACTCACTCATTGCTTTGTGTTAATAAACAGCCTCTCTTAAAATGCAAATGCCCTCTGGAAAGATGGGAGTTAAAACTTTACAGAATTTACTTGTCCCTTCACTTGTTGGCTTTGACAAACATAAACCATTAAGAAAATGTAACTAAAAAGAAAGATATTTTGATTCTACCTGTCAGATATTTTCAGAGTAGAAAAGTTATTTTTTACAGCCCACAACACTACCTAGGAGTGTTTGTATAGGGTGCCTGGACATTAGTGATACAGTGATAGGGCTGAGAAGGAAGGGATCATTGTGAGAGGAGGTCCAGCATATTTAGAAAGGAGAGAAGAGGCATCCACTGTTGTCCAGGGGAAGGAAATCTGGGCTTGGATAACAGGAGATCTTGATTTTCATCAAGATTTATAAACAAAGCCATCATAACTACTCAGGTAAAATAGATCCAGGGCAGATTCAGCCTTTGTGTGACACTTATATACCTCTGGGCAAATTTGGGGGGAAAAATGAAAGAAAATATGAATACAAAATTAGGTATAGAGCTGTTGACTTAAAAAAAATAAAAGCACAACATAAAAACCATGAGTGGATTTCATTCAGTATCTTATTAAGGAGTGTAGCCTGGAAGACAGAGAGCTCTGAGCAACTGCTCTGAAGAGGTAAGGGGGGAGGTCAGTGTACATATGATTTTGGCGAAAGGAGTACATGCAAAGCAGTACACATCTCAGTGGAAGTTTGCTGCAAGTCACGAGGATCAGGTATCTTCTGGTTTTAGTACTTTTCTAAGCATGGGAAGATGCAAGAATCCAGGTTCATAAAAAACTTCTCCTGAAAGTAACTATTTAAAGTCCTGTTCTGCCAGTTTTCACAGAGCACAGAGTGCCTCATTTCTGATCTCCACCTTGAACTCCTTTCAGAGTGTATTAAAGGTCAGTGGCTGCAGTGGCTAACGACTCAATCCTTGTAGAGCCAGATGGCTAGCAACTTTCTTTAGCTGGCAGAGCGCTTGGAAGACCTACGTGCCAAAGGACAAACTAAAACAACTTAGTGATGAGTTTGATGTCCTTTGCCTAAAAAGAAGACAATCCATGGATTGGTGGAGTACAGCGCCCTACCAAGCAGTGGTGTACTCTTCCCCGGGGATTTTGGTAAGAGCAAGTTTTAAAGGAAGTTAGAGGAAACTACAGGCAATGCAGCAACAGGGCATGATTGGCTGGGAGGTGGGGGATTTTCCTTGTAAGTCTAGCAGGTCCTATCTTCTCGGTGAGGTAAACTAGCTAGAACTGAGTTGGAATACTGTGCTTGGTGTTTGGTTTCCTTGGCAGTGAGGCATTTCCGGTAAACGAAGGCTGACTTGGGTTTAGATTTGTGAAGTGGGCCAGGCCACTGGGGCAGTCTCCGTTTTGTGGGTCCCCATATATGAATTAACTGTAATAGTGTGAGGGCCCCTCTAGCTTAACTTGAGGGCCCCTGAAGCTTAACTTCATGTGCAATATTACTTGTGGTAGAGATCAGAATCTCAATTCTCCTGTGACATAGCTGAGATCCAAGATAAGAAGGCTTCCAGTTAGTATTTTGATAGAGCTAAGACTTGAACCTGCTCCGTGAAGCTGGAATCTCTGCTATTACACAGCAGGACCTCCCTATGTGACCTCAGGCACGTTACTTCATCTCTTTGGACCTTCAGTCCTACCTTGAAAAATGAGAAGCAAAACAAAACAATGCATATTTCTCCCCAGTTTAACAAAAAGCACTGCCCATTTACCAAGGTGAAAAACAAGAAAGTTATCCTGTGTTTTCTCAGACATTCCACCATCCAACAGGGCATCCACACGGTGGACTGGCAGTGATGCCGTCGTATTGCATTCTTATGAACTTCCGGGTTTAAAAAATCTTAAATAATAAACATCTTCAAAAGAGATTTACTTATGCTGTGATAAAGACTGCTTTTTTACTTCTTCTGTCAGCCTGCCAGTGTTTGATTCTTGGTTTCTACTCTACAACAGCCATGGATGCTTGGGCAATGTACCTCTCTTTTCTATGCCTCAGTTTCCTCATTGATAAAATGGTGATAGCAATAAGTACTGACAGCATTAAGTTATGATGATCATTAAGTAACTTCATGAAGAGCTACAGGAGGAATCTAGCCATTACTAATTTTTTAATCAGTAATCAAATCAAGAACAGCTCCTATCCATGTCTCTGAACATCTTCCCCATTCTACCCTTTGCCTTCTTACCAGAGCACGGAGTGCCTCATTTCTGATCACCCTGAACGCCTTTCAGAGTGTGTTAAAGGTCAGTGGCTGCAGTGGCTAATGACTCAATCCTTGCAGAGCCAATCCTTGTAGAGCCAGATGTGTTATACGTATACAAATATCCACTCTTTTTTAGCTTATTTTCCACATATAGGCCATTACAAAGTATTGAGTTCCCTGTGCGCTACAGTAGGTCCTACTAGTCATCTATTCTGTATATAGTAGTGTGTATGTGTCAATCCCAATCTTCCAGTTGATTCCTTCTCCCACCCTTAGCCCCCAACCCCATAATCATGTTTATTTTCTACATCTCTAACTCTATTTGTTTTGTAGATAAGTTCCTTTGTAGCCTTTTTTTTAGACTTCCACATATAAGCGATATCGTATGATGTTTGCCTTTCTCTGCCTGACGTGAGGCACCTCTCCGCCTCTGATTAGCCACAGATTGATACAGGGAACTTGACTTGACTGCCAGGCTATCATGAGGCAAGTATTAGCCTCTCAAAGCCTCTGTTCTCTCATTCAGAAATGGGATAATCATGTTCCTATTTGACTGTCGGTGAGGAGGCAGAATTAACCAAAACCATGTGACTTTATTAGCACACTGTCTAACACACTGCAAGTCCTCAAGAAGTACTGACTATTATCATCGTAATTAGTATTATCCCCAGGGGAGTTTGGTAACACCCTGTTTCCTTTTCCCCAGCAAAATACTTTACAGAGTAAGTTCAGTGACATCCCAGTTCTAAGTTCTGAAAATAAGGAGCAAAAAGTTAAATATGTTGGTAAGGTTATCTCCTAATCAAGGACACTCCTTTTTACGATTGCAGAATCCACTCTTATGCTGATATATAGCAATCATATTGCATTCTTAGGAACCTCCGGTTTTAAAAAATCTTAAGTAATTAAACATCTTTAAGAGAGATTTACTTATGCTGTGATAGAGACTGCATTTTTCTTCCTCCGTAAACAATATTATAATAAGTAATTTCAAAAGATATGTTCAAAATACGAATGCCATCAGGGAAATGTTGGTACAGAGGGGATGTTTTTAGAGCTCAAAGTAATTGAGAGTTCTTGGCAAGAAGAAACTTTGAAGAAATAGAATCCAATTCTTTATCCATGACAGTTTAATGTTGTACCTTTAATAAACTCTTATTAATACTTATTTATGATATACCAAATGTGGGATAAAAGCAAATAATAGAAGCCCTTATATTCTGCGTACATTCATTTAAAATATTGATTGAGCCAGTGTGCTACTTTACAATGTTCTACTTTAATGCAATAAAGATGAACAATTCGGTATGTCATTAACAATGACACCAAGGTCTTATGCTAAGTGTGTGGCGTAAAAAGAGAGTACACCTAATAATGAAATAGTTTATCAGCTCAGAAAGTCCCTTAGAGTTTCTTACACATTAGTGCTATTGTTTAGGTTTCTGATGACTAACTGAATGGTGTGAACACCTTTGGTTAAGAGCAAGTACGTCCCCTACCAATAAAAAGCAATACTTTGTTTAATGAAAAAATGAGAATAAATGGTTTGTTAATGTAAATCATAATATATAGGGATTCAAAGCATCAAAATATAAATTATTATCAACTAAAATCTGTACTAAATGTTGTGTCCAAGAAACTATAAATTCAAATCTAGAAAATTAAACATTCAAACATCCTTTATTGACTTATTTATTGAAAGTTATGAGCATCAATTATATGCCAAAACTTGCACTAGTTGTGGCATACCCAAATGTTAAAAGAAATATACATGGGACCTGCTTTCAAGGAGCTGAATAATTAATGGACACAAAACAAAAAATTACAAACTGTGGTCTATTTGCAATCTGAAACTTTAAAACCTTGAAAGAAACAAAGAGAAAGAAGTGTTAGAGAATAATGGGGAAGTAGTACTTAGGGTGGTAGTATTTTCAGAGGATATGACATTTATGGTGAGACCTAAATGATTCCAGGAGCCTGCCATAAGGAGAGAGATTGGGAGGAGCTTCCCATCAGAGGCAACTATATACATGCCAAGTCCCCAAAGTACTCAGAAATAGGAGAAATAGGAAGAGAAATAGGAAAGTCAGAGTGGCCAAAGGTTAGTGAAAGAAGGGGAAGGTGGATTGAAATGGCTTTGGACAGACAGACAGAAATCAGATGATGCATGTAAGTAGGTCAGTTATATTGTAACCAATATGCAATGAGGACCCTTAAGGTCTGGAAAGGAACCGTTAATAGAGAAATTATACATTGACTTAGTTCTACTAGATAGCAGATATTGTTCTCCTTAAATCATAGACCAAATAAGGAGGCAATGTAATGGAAGGAAGATAGGGAAGAGGGGAGGAAGAATGGAATAGAAGTGGGAGGGGAGAGCACACTGTGACTATGCGATTGGAGAAAAGATGAGAAGTACAGCTTTCAATATTGATTTTTAATTTGAATACTCTCTTTTCCAGAGACTGTATATCTCAGTTTCTAATTGATGAACAATTTGTTCAACAAACTTTCATCGATCATTTGACACGTGCCCAGAATTTCCGAATTGATCAAGATTTAATGTAATCTGATTGACAACACAATGATGGAAATTACAAATGAAGGATATGGAAAAGCGGAACTCTCTTTGGTGCTGAATCAGGCAGTTGCTTCAGCTGGAAGACAATCTCATTCACTCATGTGAAAAATATTTTGTATGCTGATCATATGAAACTGTGGACAAGGCTCTGTACACTCTGGGGTGTACGGAGTTGAGTCAAATCTTCATCCTCCCCTCAAAAAGCTCACATCCAATGGAAGTAAGACAATTATAATAGAGTCAAACCTGATAGGATTCTGAAGAGCCTTTATATTTGCTACACAAGAGTTGCAGCTTCATTCACTGAGCCACAACAAAATACATGATCACCTAATTCATGCCAACTATCACCAACATGTCTGCTCTAGAGTATTATTCCTTTACAGAATTTTTTTAAATATGAAGGAAACTAACGAATGCTCTGTACCAGACAGTATGCTGGATGGGGTTCCTCTTTTATTCTCATTCATCACAACTTTATTACAGCCCTTCCCTTTTTATGAGGATACAAAGGCCCATATAGTATATGTAATTTGCCCAAATTTAACTAGATAATAAGCAGCAGAGATGAAATATGAATTTATCTTTGATTCTAAAGCCTAAGTTTTCTCCTAATCTTGGCTGTTCCTGGATATTTACTAAGAAAAAATATTTTATCTCAGGAAAATGGGACACATTTTGATGCAAATTTTAGAACAATAAGTTTGAAGGTAGATTTACAGAAGTAGAAAGATATTCAGAACACATACTTAAGGGAGACCTTCAAGAGAGTGGAGGAGTAAGATATGGAGATCACCCTGCTCCCCACAAATACATCAGAAATACATCTACATGTGGAACAACTCCTACAGAACACCTACTGAACACTGGCAGATGACCTCAGACTTCCAAAAAGCCGTGTGGCTGAAAGGCTCTTGGTGCTCCGGCCGGGTATAAGGCCTGTGCCCCTGAGGTGGGAGAGCCAAGTTCAGGACACTTTGGTCCACCAGAGACCTCCTGGATCCATGTAATATCAAACGGTGAAAGCTCTCCCAGAGATCTCCATGTCAACGCTAAGACCCAGCTCCACTCAACGACCAGCAAGCTACAGTGCTGGACACCCTATGCCAAACAACTAGCAAGGCAGGAATGCAACCCCACCCATTAGCAGAGAGGCTGTGTAAAATCATAATAAGGTCAAAGACATCCCAAAACACACCACTGGATGTGGTATTTTCCACCAGAAAAACAAGATCCAGCCTCATACACCAGAACACAGGCACCAGTCCCCTCTACCAGGAAGCCTACACAACCCACTGAACCAACCTTAGCCACTGTGGGCAGACACTGAAAACAACGGGGACTATGAACTTGCAGCCTGTGAAACACAGTAAGTTAAATAAAATGAGAAGACAGAGAAACACACATCAGATGAAGCAGCAAGGTAAAAACCCACCAGACCAAACAAATGAAGAGGAAATAGGCAGTCTACCTGAAAAAGAATTCAGAGTAATGACAGTAAAGATGAAACAATATCTTGGAAATAGAATGGAGAAAATACAAGAAATGATAAACAAGGACCTAGAAGAACTAAAGAGCAACAAACAATGATGAACAACACAATAAATGAAATTAGAAATTCTCTAGAAGGAATCAATAGCAGAATAACTGAGGCAAAAGAACAGATAAGTGAACTGGAAGATAAAATAGTGGAAATAACTACCGCAGAGCAGAATAAAGAAAAAAGAATGAAAAGAACTGAGGACAGTCTCAGAGACCTCTGGGACAACATTAAACGCACCAACATTCAAATTATAGGGCTCCCAGAAGAAGAAGAGAATAAGAAAGGGACTGAGAAAATACTTGAAGAGATTATACTTGAAAACTTCCCTAATATGGGAAAGGAAATAGTCAATCAAGTACAGGAAGCACAGAGTCCCATACAGGATAAATACAAGGAGAAACATGCCAAAACATATTACTCAAACTATAAAAATTAAATACAAAGAAAAAATATTAAAAGCAGCAAGGGAAAAACAACAAATAGCATATAAGGGAATCCCCATAAGGTTAACAGCTGATCTTTCAGCAGAAACTCTGCAAGCCAGAAGGGAGTGGCAGAACATATTTAAAGTAATGGAAGGGAAAAACCTACAACCAAGATTACTCTACCCAGCAAGGATCTCACTCAGATTTGACAGAGAAATTAAAACTTTTACAGACAAGCAAAAGCTAAGAGAATTCAGAACCACCAAACCAGCTTTACAACAGATGCTAAAGGAATTTCTCTAGGCAGGAAACGCAAGAGAAGGAAAAGACCTAGAATAACAAACCCAAAACAATTAAGAAAATGGTAATAGGAACATACATAACTAATTTAAATGTAAATGGAATAAATGCTCCAACCAAAAAGCATAGACTGGCTGAATGGATACAAAAACAAGACCCATATATATGCTGTCTACAAAAGACCCACTTTAGACCTAGGGGCACATACAGACTGAAAGTGAGGGGATGGAAGAAGTCATTCCATGCAAATGGAAATCAGAAGAAAGCTGGAGTAGAAATTCTCATATCAGACAAAATAGACTTTAAAATAAAGACTATTACAAGAGACAAAGAAGGACACTACATAATGATCAAAGGATCAATCCAAGAAGAAGATTCAACAATATTAAATATTTATGCACCAACACAGGAGCACCTCAATACATAAGGCAAATGCTAACAGCCATAAAAGCGGAAATCGTCAGCAACACAATCACAGTAGGGGACGTTACCACCCCACTTTCACCAATGGACAGATCATCCAAAATGAAGCTAAATAAGGAAACAAAAGCTTTAAATGATACATTAAACAAGGTAGAATTAACTGATATTTATAAGACATTCCATCCAAAAACAACAGAATACACTTTCTTCTCGAGGGCTCATGGAACATTCTCCAGGATAGACCAGGATAGATCATATCTTGGGTCACAAATCAAGCCCTGGTAAATTTAAGAAAATTGAAATTGTATCAAGTGTCTTTTCTGAGAACAACACTATGAGACTGGATATCAATTACAGGAAAAAAACTGTAAAACATACAAATACATGGAGGCTAAACAATACACTACTAAATAACCAAGTTATCATTGAAGAAATTAAAGAGGAAATCAAAAAATACCTAGAAACAAATGACAATGGAAACACGACGACCCAAAACCTATGGGCTGCAGCAAAAGCAGTTCTAAGAGGGAAGTTTATAGCAATAAAATCCTACCTCAAGAAACAAGAATCAGCTCAAATAAACAACCTAAACTTACACCTAAAGTAATTAAAGAAAGAAGAAGAAAAACCCCCAAAGTCAGCAGAAAAGAAATCATAAAGATCAGATCAGAAATAAATGAAAAAGAAATGAAGGAAACTATAGCAAAGATCAAAAAAACTAAAAGGTGGTTCTTTGAGAAGATAAACAAAATTGATAAACCACTAGCCAGACTCATCAAGAAAAAAGGGAGAAGACTCAAATCAACAGAATTAGAAATGAAAAAAGAAGTAACAACTGACACTGAAGAAATACAAAGGAACATGAGACATTACTACAAGCAACTATATGCTAATAAAATGGACAACCTGGAAGAAATGGACAAATTCTTAGAAAAGCACAACCTTCCGATACTGAACCAGGAAATAGAAAATATAAACAGACCAATCACAAGCACTGAAATTGAGAGTAAATTTGTGATTTATTTAAATTGTGATTAAAACTCTTCCAACAAACAAAAGTCTAGGACCAGATGGCTTCAGAGGCGAATTCTATCAAACACTTAGAGAAGAGCTAACACCTATCCTTCTCAAACTCTTCCACAATGTAGCACAGGGAGGAACTCTCCCAAACTCATTCTACGAGGCCACCATCACCCTGATACCAAAACCAGACAAAAAACGTCACAAAGAAAGAAAACTACAGATGCCAAAAAATAAACATAGATGCAAAAATCCTCAACAAAATACTAGCAAACAGAATCCAACAGCACATTAAAAGGATCATACACAATGATCAAGTGGGGTTTATCCCAGGAATGCAAGGATTCTTCAATACACACAAATCAATCAATGTGAGAAACGATATTAACAAATTGAAGGAGAAAAACCATATGATTATCCCAATAGATGCAGAAAAAGCTTTTGACAAAATTCAACACCCATTTATGATATAAAAAAAAAAAACCTCCAGAAAGTAGGTATAGAGGGAACTTGACCTCAACATAATAAAGGCCATATATGACAAACACACAGCCAACATCGTTCTCAATGGTGAAAAAACTGAAACCATTTCCTCTAAGATCAGTAACAAGACAAGGTTGTCCACTCTCACCACTATTTCAACATAGTTTTGGAAGTTTTAACCACAGCAATCAGAGAAGAAAAAGAAATAAAAGGAATCCAAATCGGAAAAGAAAAATTAAAGCTGTTACTGTTTGCAGACGACATGATACTATACATAGAGAATCCTAAAGATGCTACCAGAAGACTACTAGCAGGATACAAAATTAATGCACAGAAATCTTTTGCATTCCTATACACTAAAGATGAAAAATCTGAAAGAGAATTTAAGGAAACACTCCCATTTACCACTGCCACAAAAAGAATAAAATACCTAGGAATAAACCTACCTAAGGAGAAAAAAGACCTGTATGCAGAAAACTATAAGACACTGATGAAAGAAATTAAAGACGACACAAACAGATGGAGAGATACACCATGTTCCTGGATTGGAAGAATCAACATTGTGAAAATGACTCTACTACCCAAAGCAATCTACAGATTCAATGCAATCCCTATCAAACTACCATTGGCATTTTTCACAGAACTACAACAAAAAATTTCAAGTTTGTATGGAAACACAAAGGACCCCGAATAGCCAAAGCAATCTTGAGAAAGAAAAATGGAGCTGGAGGAATCAGGCTCCCAGACTTCAGAGTATACTACAAAGCTACAGTAATCAAGACAGTATGTTACTGACACAAAAACAGAAATATAGATCAATGGAACAGGGTAGAAAGCCCAGAGATAAATCCATGCACATATGGTCACCTTAGTTTTGATAAAGGAGGCAAGAATACACAATGGAGAAAAGAAAGCCTGTTCAATAAGTGGTGCTGGGAAAACTGGACAGCTACATGTAAAAGAATGAAATTAGAACACTCCCTAACACCATACACAAAAATAAACTCAAAATGGATTAAAGACCTAAGTGTAAGGCCAGGCACTCTAAAATTCTTAGAGGAAAACATAGGCAGAACACTCTATGACATAAATCACAGCAAGATCCTTTTTGACCCACCTCCTAGAGAAATGGAAATAAAACCAAAAATAAACAAATGGGACCTAATGAAACTTAAAAGCTTTTGCACAGCAAAAGAAACCATAAACAAGACAAAAAGACAACGCTCAGAATGGGAGAAAATATTTGCAAATGAAGCAACTGACAAAGGATTCATCTCCAAAATATACAAGCAGCTTACTCAGCTCAATATCAAAAAACACAAACAACCCAATTGAAAAATGGGCAGAAGCCCTAAACAGACATTTATCCAAAGAAGATATACAGATTGCCAACAAACACATGAAAGGATGCTCGACATCACTAATCACTAGAGAAATGCAAATCAAAACTACAATGAGGTATCACCTCACACCTGTCAGAATGGCCATCATCAAAAAATCTACAAACAATAAATGCTGGAGAGGGTGTGGGGAAAAGGGAACACTCGTGCACTGTTGGTGGAAATGTAAATTGATACAGCCACTATGGAGAACAGTATGGAGGTTACTTAAAAAACTACAAATAGAACTACCATATGACCCAGCAATCCCACTACTGGGCATATACCCTGAGAGAACCATCATTCAAGAAGAGTCAAGTACCACAATGTTCACTGCAGCTCTATTTACAACAGCCAGGACGTGGAAGCAACCTAAGTGTCCACTGACAGATGAATGGATAAAGAAGGTGTGGCACATATACACAATGGAATATTACTCAGCCATAAAAAGAAATGAAATTGAGTTATTTGTAGTGAGATGGATGGACCTAGAGACTATCATACAGAGTGAAGTAAGTCAGAAAGAGAAAAACATATGTTAACACATATATATGGAATCTACAAAAAAAATTAAAAAAAAAAACGGTTCTAAAGAACCTAGGGGCAGGACAGGAATAAAGATGCAGACATAGAGAATGGACTTGAGGACACGGGGAGGGGAAGGGTAAACTGGGACGAAGTGAGAGAGTGGCATGGACATATATACACTACCAAATGTAAAACAGATAGATAGTGGGAAGAAGCTGCATAGCACAGGGAGATCAGCTTGGTGCTTTGTGACCACCTAGAGGGGTGGGATAGGAAGAGTAGGAGGGAGATGCAAGAGGGAGGAGATATGGGGATGTATGCCTATGTATAGCTGATTCACTTTGTTATAAAGCAGAAACTAACACACCATTGTAATGCAATTATACTCCAGTAAATATGTTAAAAAAAACAAACAAACATAGTTAAGTGGAAAAAAGCACTTTGGAGGTCAAAACATACCAATAAATAATAAACCCCAAACCCAAAGCAATAAACTGTAGGACATATAGGAAAGGGTTTGAAAGGTTATATACATCACCGGTAAATAAGTTTGCCTCTCAGAAGGAAGGGGATTAACAAGTGGGAAGAAAAACTCTTGTCCAGTACGCTCTCTAGTTAAATTTTTTTGCAAGAATCAATCTGTGTGTTACAGATGGAAGTAAATGACATAAATACCCATGTAAGTAAACTCATTTTGTTTGCATTAAAATAACTGCATGATAAGGAGAGCAGTGTGGTTTAATGTGTGTATCAGGGAGTCTAGAGACAGCTTCCTTCATCCTGTGCAGAGGTGCACTTTCTCTGGAGTTCTACTAAATAAAGAGATCAACCATCAAATAATAGAATTGATAGCGGCAGAGCTTTTCAGGCTGTCTGAGGCGTGACTGTAGATAAATTCAGACTAAAGATTCTTGGTCTCTACAGGATCCCCGTGTTGCAGATTACATATGCCAGCTGTGATGTAGTTGCCAGATTCTGCTCAGACGTCAGGATTCTTGCTTTTAGACATTTTGCTTGGACTTTTCAGAGCAGCAGTACAATCAAAAGGCCCTTTCTTCACCCACAAGGTAAGCACAGACTCTCACCTTTCCCAGTGTTCGCCAAGTACTCCTTCTGACTGTTAGTTTTCAGATGTTTTTATACACCCCTTGAGATGTCTAGTGTGCTGTTTCCATGGTTACACTTTCTGAAGAGTTCTTTTGGCAGTGATACAACCTGCATGACTCAGAAGATTTTTTCAGATTTTTCAGTAGAACAGGCCATCTTTGTGAAGAGGCTGTGATTGCCAATGAACTGGGTGTATCATACGTTCTGGGTCTGATACTTATGTTAATATCAGTTTATTTTCTCAAAAGCTTTTCCCAACACATTTACCTTTGGATCAAAAAACTCGTGCATGATTACAGAGAGCAGATCTCATGATACAGAAGGAAAAACCATGACCCAGAGTCACTGAGTATGTTCAGCTGATAAAACGTAAAGCAGAACTGCCAGCCCCTAACTCCTACTTTGGTGTACTCTCCACCTGCATTGTGGTACCCCTATGTCAGTCTTTTTGGGTAGTGTCTGCTTACCCCGAGTCATCAATCATCACACCATCACAAAGCCAAAAGAGATGCACCTTCACAACCCACCTTGCTATGGACTGAATGTTTGTGTTTCCCCAACATTCATAAGTTGAAACCCTAATCCCCAAATGTGATGATATTTGGAGATGGGGACTCTGGAAGGTAATTAGGTAAAACTCTCATGATGGGAGATGAGAGAGCTTTCTTCTCTTTCTGCTGTGTGAGGATACAGCAAAAAGGTATCCATCTGCAATCTAGGGACCCAATTAACCAGCATCTGACGTTGGACTTCCCAGCCTTCAGAACTGTAAGGGGTAAATTTCACTTGTTTAAGCCATCCAGTCTATCATATTTTTTTCATAGCAGCCTGAACTAAAACACATCCAGAGCAATAGATTTCTTATTTCTGATTGAGTAAGGAAACAGTGGGAAAAATACTCTTTAACATCACACCACAGAAATTTAATTCCCCATTAGATATCTTTCTTTGATTCTCCAACAGTTTCTTCCCAGTGCCAGACTTCTCATTTTCGTCACTGAATTTTGCATGGAGACACCAGTCTCAGGCAAACAGGGGTATGATTGTATTTAAACTCAAATCACTCTTTGAAATTGGACAAGGTAAAACGGTAAGCCAGGAAAAGTTCAGAGTCTTTCTACCTTCCCTTTCACTGTTACTATCTAGAGACTACATAAACAGTGAGGTAGAAACCATTCAATAAAGAAGAAAAAAAGCAAGATGAATAATAAACCAGGAGAAATTTAGTCCCTTAAAATCAGCATTATGAGCAAGGTAATTTACAAGTATCTTTTAGGTCATGCTAATTTGTTATATGTGAATGTGTATATACATACATATATTCCATACACACACACACACACACACACACACTCACTCACAAGACCAAGCAGCACATGAGAGGATATGGCTCTGGGTATCAGGAGACCAAGAGGCTAAGCTTGATGTAATATGTGAATCCTGAGAATTCAGACGTCTGAACATTAAGGTGGTGAGAAAAATGCTTAAGCATAATTGTTAAAAAGTAGTTTAAATAAATATGAATGAGATAAAAGTTTACACTAAGTTAAACTAAATAATGGATATTCATTGAATATCAAGATCATTTCCAAGAAGATAACATACTGAGACATAGATTGCTAAATATAAGTTTAAATCTATCGACTTTTGGCTTAATTTTTATAGAAACAAAAGATATTTGTGTCTATTAATAAATATGCCTTCTGCCACATTTAGAAAATGGTAGTGTGAAGAATGTTTCTAAAAAATTATAAATTTTAATTAGCTATTTATAAGTTTGTGAGTCTACTACAGGATGCAAATATATGATACTTCACAATTGCCTGTTTCTTAGTTTTCACTGGAAAGTAAAGGTTACTAATAGTAAAAATTTATAATCGATGTATAAAAATAGAACTACTAGAAACAGTAAGAGTGAAGGGAAACAACTTTATATGCAAAGTATGGGAAGAAAATGGGATGTATTTTGACATGAAGAGTATGCAAGGAATATAGCGTGCATTTCTGTTAAAGAAAAAGAGTAATGTTGTCTAAAATAAAATGACTGGTTATTCCAGAACAAAAGGAAAAAGAGTAAGATAAATCCTAAATGGATCTAGAAATTTTTCAGAAGGTTTGTGGAAAAGAAATTATGTTGTGAGGTCAAAGCTGGCTAAATTGGATAGATTTATAAGGTTTTCCTTAAATGAGCTCACTAATGTAGTGATACAAAACTAGAGTTTAATTTTCTCTCTGTTAAAGCCACAAATTTTGTGGATTATTGATCCACTCTTACTAAAAGTTTATAAAGGGTCTTTCTTTATGTAAATGTAATCTGCCTAGGAAAACAAAGATTCTGCATCTTTGAAAATATTTCCTATGTTCTACATAGCCTTTATCAGGACTTTGATTACTTAGAAAAACTGAGTCTTTTCAATTTTAAATGAGCTAAGCGTTTTGTTTGTATGTTTGTTTTTATAACCAGGTAATTTTCTGTATTTGCAATGCAAATCTTTTCATTGTCACTTTGGTTAAAGGGATAACTAAATATTGTTTCACAGTGACTTATGCTCCTATTTGATCAAATGTTTCAAACCTTTTGACATTTTGGACAAACTTCCTCAAATCAAATTTTGAATGAAGCCTTTCTTTTTTTTTTTTTTTTTTTTGCGGTACGCGGGTCTCTCACTGTTGTGGTCTCTCCCGTTGCAGAGCACAGGCTCCGGACGCGCAGGCTCAGCGGCCATGGCTCACGGGCCCAGCCGCTCCGCGGCATGTGGGATCTTCCCAGACCGGGCACGAACCTGTGTCCCCTGCATCGGCAGGCGGACTCTCAACCACTGCGCCACCAGGGAAGCCCTGAATGAAGTCTTTTTGACCTTGAACTAACTTTGGGATTTTCCAGAGGGCTCCTGGAAGATCTCAAAAGATTTCTTCTCTCTCCTTATAAGAGAAATGTTAATTTATTTAAGCTTATTTGATGTTAAATTGCATAGGAAATATCGTCAAATAAAAATAATATTTAACCTCTTTAGATTATATTTACATAGGTATATCTTATTAATATAAGTAATTCAGAAATTATATGAAATTCCTAAAATTCTGATATGGCCTGGTACGATGTTACCAGTCATAATTCCAACTACTGTATATCACAAATATAACCAAATTTACTCATCAATTGCATTAGTTTTTGTGTGGGTATGAACTATCAACAGATCTTTAACCGTGAATATTTTTAAGTCTTTTGTCATTCATGGTTATTGTTTTATTCTCAATTCTTCTCTGAAAGCTTTTACAATCAACTATAGGCAAATATGCTTCATCTTCAAAGATATGCATGGAAAAAACCTTGACAAGTACTGTAGAATACAAGTTTCTGATCACTTTAAGATTGTAACACTGAACTAGGTAAGAATTTCTGAAACTATTGGAAAAATGATTCATAAAGCTGCTAACCCAAGATGAAGCAAAATAAGAATTACAGGAGATCGATGTACTGATGAAGATAATTAAAATTTTCATGACTTCATTCAAAACATTGCTCTTTAAGTCCACCTGTCGGTGCAGGGCACATGGGTTCGAGCCCCGGTCCAGGAAGATCCCACATGCCGCGGAGAGGCTGGGCCCGTGCGCCATGGCCGCTGAGCCTGCGCGTCCGGAGCCTGTGCTCCGCAACGGGAGAGGCCACAAACAGTGAGAGGTCCGTGTACCACAAAAAAAAAAAAAAAACCAGAAAAAACCCCACTGCTCTTAATGTTTTGTTTTCCAGATTTAAAAGACTCTTTTTTCTTCTCCTCCCTTTTAAGCTATATATAACTTACAGCAAATGGTAAAATATACTTTTGTCAACAAAAGTTGAAACATTTGTTATTCTCCCACCTTGATCCCTCCAGAATTCAGAAACTCTTATTAAATATTCTTATTTTTCATGACAATATATGTACTTACGTAAGTTCAATAAGAATCTGTTCTCCTTGTGTAATAGAAAAAAATGAGACAATAGAAACAACAGAAAACAATTAGGCTAAACTGCTTAGCTTAAAGAGACTTTAGAGGTCTAATCTGAGATTCCTCATCACTAAACAATTTAAAGAACTAAGGTTGACTTTATGAAGCCCGTGAAGTCTCTTAGATATGACCCAAGCTTTGATTGAAATGTCATTTTTAAGAAAATGCATACTCATATTCTTATATTTATGTAAATAATCAAGCCAAGTTTAATAAGATTAGACTTGCTTTACAAACAAATTTGTTTCACAGTATCTTTGATAAAAATGTGACGACTATAAAAAAATGTATTTCAATAGATAACTCTGGTGTACGGGTTATCAGATTCTAGTCCTGTTCATTGTCTTTGAGGTTTTGTTATCTACTTGTAAATGTCACAGAAAGTACCACAACAGATCACATGTGAACAGCCTTCATGCCTGTTGCTATATGGGCCACTTAAGAGAGTTCACCAGAACACCCAATAACATCAGATCCAGTTAAACTGCAAACCAGGAAAATCTGTCAGACTGAAACTGCCAACCCCATTCCATGTAAAGGTGCTTCAAACTCAAATCTAGGAATTTTCTCAACTGGCTGCTCCCCAGACGCAGAAACTAAATTGGTAATTTACTTGAACTTTAACCTTTGTTAACCTTTTAACCTTTGTTTAAAATTAAACTTCGTTTTTCTTTTGTTTCCATAGAAATGCATCTTGTTAAATTACTTGATTGCTCACATCACATAGAGGCCTGATTTAGTAGAAGCTCACCTACAACACCTTAGGACTTCCCTGGTGGCGCAGTGGTTAATAAGAGTCCGCCTGCCACTGCAGGGGACACGGGTTCAAGCCCTGGTCCGGGAAGATCCCACACGCAGGGAAGCAACCAAGCCTGTGCCCTGCAGTTGCTGAGCCTGCGCTCTGGAGCTTGCAAGCCACACTACTGAGCCCGTGAGCCACAACTACTGAAGCCCACGTGCCTAGAGCCCGTGCTCCCGACAAGAGAAGCCACCGCAAGGAGAAGCCCGCGCACCGCAACGAAGAGTAAGCCCTCGCTCCCCGCAACTAGAGAAAGCCTGTGCGCAGCAACGAAGACCCAACGCAGCCAAAAAATAAATTAATTATTTAAGAAATAAATAAAAGAAATTAAAAGCCTTTATTTTTTAAAAAAACTTTTTTTTTCCTTTTTCTTTTTTTTGCGTATACAGGAGAGGTGCCAGCCGTAGATAGAATGTGGGAACCATCAGGCTGTGTGATACTGAAAGCAGGGCCGGGTGAGATCAGCCTGCTGGGGAGGCAGACGGAGCTGGGCTCTGCCGCCCCTGACCATTTAGGGGCTGGAAAGAAGAGAGGGAGGCAGAGGAGACTGAACAGGAGGCCAGAGGTGGGGTCACACCAGGACGGCGTGGTGGGTGGTCTCTTGGAAGCCAAGAGAAAAAAGGGCTTCAGGGAGGGAGGGAGTCAGCTGTGTCAGATCCCGCGGAGCGGCAAGGTGAGGCCAGAGAAGTGTCTGAGTTCAGGAACACAGAGGGGGTTGGGAAGATTTGATGGGAGCAGTTCCCGACCAAGTGGGCTGAAGACTGGCTGGGAGGCATGAGAGACAGTGGAGGGAGACAAGATCATCGGAACGCAAGTTTTGCCGAGGAGTGGTAAAACTTCATTCACCTCCTGAAATGAAAACATTTCAGGTGAACTTTCATTTCACTTCCTGATAAAAACATCCATATGTTCATCTTGTCCTAAGTAGTCATGAGGATGTGTGATCGCTAATACACCATACTGTGCCTATGTAAATAACTCAGAAAAAATTGAAACCCAAATACATACACATTATCCATTTTTTAAAAAAAAGTGGTGAACGCTGTATTTTATTATACCCCATTTGGTTTATTTAATTGTTAAATATTGTCTCCTGCGAATCTCTGTTCTTGGGAATTTTTTAATCCTCGGCTAATATTCTCCTTAGAGCCATCATATTAACCTCTCTAGTGCCTTGTATCCTCTCAAGGGCAATTTAAAATGCCTTTCAGCAGCCACTCACACATCAAATATCCATGAGGATTAGGCAACTGGAAGAACTAAATGACCTGTCCGCCCACCTCCACGATGACAGGCAACTGTTGGGAAGAGCGACTACATGACCCTCCGTCCTGACTACTCAAGCAATGGAAACAGCAAATATGTGATTTTTCAGCCTGACTCCATTAACTGTGGCAATGGCGAGTAACACTCTACTAGTTACTCACACTCTAAGCTTGTGGAGAGAATGAACAAAAGGGAAAAACTGTTCAAATTATATATAATGGAGCCCAGATCTGAGAATTCCTGAGCAGACAAAAGCCATGTTAGTAAAACTAAATCTCATTTCATAAATATAAGCAATACTTAGTTATTTCTTGTAAATGCATGTGACAATCAGAAAAGAAACTTAAGCCATCTTCCTAAAAATGGTATGAGATAATCATTTTTTACCAAGCTCCTACCATCTGGAAACCCCCATTGTAATAATCAATCATTGTAAAGGTTACAGCTTCCTCATTTTCACTTTATAAGCCATCCTGTAACACCACACCCCTGAGCTTCATGGGAGTCTTTGCATTTGAAAGCTTCCAGTTTGCAAATTGTTCTTAAGATACACAATAACTCTTACTGAATTTATTAATCATTTATTAATTTGGTGGGTTTTTTTTTTTTTTTTTGCGGTACGCGGGCCTCTCACTGTTGTGGCCTCTCCGGTTGTGGAGCACAGGCTCCGGATGCGCAGGCTCAGGGGCCATGGCTCACGGACCCAGCCGCTCCGCGGCATGTGGGATCTTCCCGGACCGGGGCACGAACTCGTGTCTCCTGCATCGGCAGGAGGACTCTCAACCACTGCGCCACCAGGGAAGCCCAATTTGGTGGTTTTAATTGTGCTATTTCTCGATTTTTGACAGCACCCAGTTCCATAAAAATCTCTGCACTAAGGGGGAAGCATATACTTTTGTGGACAACTAGCTTTCTTCGCATGGATAATAACAGTAACAGTATGTATTAGTTTCCTATTGCTGCTGTAACCAATTACTATAAACTTAGTGCCTTAAAACAACACAAATTTATTATCCTACAGTTCTGGAAGACAGAAGTCCAAAATGAGTCTCACTAAGCTAAAATCAAGGCTTGGCAGGGCCGCATTTCTTTCAGGTGGTTGTAGGAGATAATCCATGTGCTCACCTTTTCCAGCATCTAGAGGCTGCTGGCATTCCTTGGTTTGTGGCTCCCTCCCATCTTTAAAGCCAGAGACGTTGGGCAAGTCCTCCTCTTCACTGCCATCTCTCTGGTTTTCTCTGTTCTGCCTCCTCTTCCACTTATAAGGACCCTTGTGATTACCTTGACCCACCTGGATGACCCAGGATCATCTCCCGCATCTGAAGGTCAGCTAATTAGCAACCTTAATTCCCCTTTGCATTAAAACCTATCTATTCACAGGTTCCTATGATCAGGACATGGAAATTTTTAGAGGGCCATTATTCTGCCTACCACATAGGAACAAAAAGATTAGTCACAATGGCATTTATTAAGTACCTTCTGTATACAAGGACCACTGTATAGAATAATTTATTTAATCCTTACAATAGCCCACTCAGGTAGGTATTTTTATCACCATTTTATAAATGAAAACACTGAGCGAGACAGATGTTCAGCAGCCTTGTGTTTAGAGTCAGAGAGCCAATGAAGGGAGAAAATAGGATTCAAACCCAGTTCTGACCCTAAAACTCCTGTTTTATCCCAAAACATCTACCTCTTTCCCATCAGATCTTGATCCCCTATTTTTCTGTGGATGTCCTTGCCTCTTACTTTTTTGACAAGAGTGAAGCCACACAACTCTCTCCTTTTAAATACTTTTACATTTTTAAATGTTGGAAAAAATCAAAAGAAGAGTAACATTTTGTGAAAAATTATTGGAAATTCAAATTTCAGTGTTCATAAATAAGTTTTATTGGAAAACAGTGTACTTATTTATTTACATGTTGTCTATGGCTGCTTTCTCGCTACAACAGCAGAGTTAAGTCGATGGGACACAAACTGTCAGAGTTAAGTCGATGCCCACAACCTGGTCTTTTACAGAAAAATGTTTGCCGACTCCTGCTTTTCACCAACACTGCCAGTATCCAGCTCTCCATCAGTGGCAGAGCCCAGACAGACTACACTGGGCTGAGGAAGCAGCATTATTGTGGGGAGAGACTGATGTTTCACTCATACCCCCGTCTTGTCTATATTCAAGGCAGGTAAAATTTTTTGAAAATGGAAATAGCATTGAATACCATCCTTATAAACTTTCTCTGGTCTGTGAGTAAGGAATGATCTAGACTTCATCCTTAGAGAAAACTGTCTACTCTGGCCAAGCACTGTGTGAGGAGTCTTTTATTTATAATATCATTTACTCGTCACAACAACTTTGAGAAATATTACTATACCCATTTTACAGATAAAGCCACTGAGACACAGAGAATTTAGCCCATTTGCTCCAGATCCCAAGTGGCTGAAATCTAGCCTTTTTTCCTCAAAAAAAAAAGGCCATGGGTCTTTTTTCTCTACAACGCTCCCGCATCAACTATCCCCTGAATTCCAGAATAAAAAACAGTGAACAAGAATTCTTAAATTATGTTTTTCATCGTTTCTACCTGTGACTCTAAAAGATGTTTAAATAAGTAGGAACTCTCTTGTATGAGTATCTTTCACAATCAATTGAGGAATCTTACACCACAGTGTGAAACAGTACCAAAGCAAGATAAAATCCTGCTTGTTTTCCCCACCAAGATGGGACAGCAGGGGCTGCAGCAGACTCCCTAACTGCTGAAGGAGGATCCTTCAGGACTGCAAATTAAATCTGAAGTACTTTGCCAATTGACTCCCAATCGATTATTCCAAGTGTGCGTGCTGCAGAGAATGCGTCTTCTCCCAGGGCCTCTGAAAAGCGGTGCTGAATTATTCATCATGCAATTTAATGTCAGAGCTTGTAATCGCGTAACTGTTTAAAATGGAATTTGTCACTGAAACACACTGCGAGAAAATAGCGTATTATTTAACATCTACTCATCTCACTTCAAGATCAGTTTAAAATTGTATGCGTGTCGTGATTTTAGGACAGCAATCACATAAGGGCCATGTAAGCTAAACTCCTACATGTTTTCTGCTAATTTGGTTGAGTTAGGCCACTTTCTATGTGAATTGGAAAGGATATCACAGATTAGGGAATGTAGATACCAGCTTTTTCTTTCCTCCCAAAGGTCCAGCTCCACAGAACCACAATTAGCTTACTCTGAGCTCCTTGAGATGCTTAGAAAAATTATCAGCTGACAAATTGAGGCTAAGGTAATAGATGAGGAAAGACACTAACTGAATTAAATGTAAGGATGAAGTGATTCAAATTAGTTTTGGGTTTTTTTTTTTTTTTTTGGGTTGTTAAAGGACATTTATGACTGCTCTACATTGCAGGAAGCGCTAGGGCGTGTTTGGGGTATAGGCTCCAGTGACACCCACTGGGTTCAAAATCTTGCCTCCACTACCTAAGATGTGTGTTCACAGGCAAGTTGCTTAAATCTCTGAACCCCACTTCCTTGTGAGAAAGTAGGGATACCCCAGAGATGATCCACAGGCAGGTTAGGGCCCACAGGCCAGTATCTGTTCCAAGGAGTCTGTGCCTCTTTGTCTGAAGTGTTGAAACTCTGACTCTTGGATACGGCTGCCGCCCCAGCTCACAGGGCAGCTGCGGGAAGCAGGGCAGTAGTGTTAAGCCGTTCTGCATATGCTGTGCTCTCACCCTGTCAGCAGGTATTCTCCCCCTTCATGAGGGAAGGTTTGGAATTAGGTAGTTACAAAGCCCCGTGTCACCACCTCCTAACTACATCCAGTCTTTCCCAGCTAGGCTAGAAGACGGTCATCACAGGAGAGGCAAGGCAATTAAAAAAAAAAAAATCAAAACTGAGGAGAGGCCTCTCTTCCTGCTCTTTTGAAGACTTCTCTCCTGCACAGGGAGGTCCTGCAGGTATAGACAACACCCTGCTTCAACATATCTACTCCCCTTTGAAGAAGCCATCACCCACAAAGGAGGCAGCGCAGGAAAGTGTTCGATGTTCAGTTTCCTTTAATGACCCCCATTCTCCCTGAAGGGCAGGTGCGGGCAGCTAGGCAATGGCAAGAGACGTTCCCTTGAAGATCTTGCCCGGATTGAAGGCTTTGCCCACGTGCTGGAAGGCCCCATCCCAGGAAGAGTATTCTCGAACCAGTCTGAGTCTCCTCGCTGCTGGGATCCAGTCTCCAGCATGTGTATGACTCATAGTACCCCTGCCAATCTGGACTCAGCGGAAAGGCAAGCTCCTGGCCTCGGAAGACCCAGACTCCAGAAATGGAGCCGCTATTGTTGCTTCCAAAGAGAATGACACCGGCAAAGGCATTCTTCCTCCGTTTGTCCAATCGCTGGAACATTCCAGGGATGAGGTTGCAGCTCACGAAGGTCTGGGTGAGCTCTTCAGGGAAGCGGTCCTCGGCGTACCACAGGGACCAGCCATCTTTATCAAAGTGCTCCCCAAAGTACGGCAGTGCCACGGAGAGTGTGTCCTCGTTGGAGTGCTCGCGCTTAAATTCATCCAACACAAAGGTGCTCTTGGGCAGGGGAGCAAAGGGATCCTTGGCCTTCGGCTCAGCAGCCGCTGTCTGCACACGTCCATCCAGCTCCTCCTCAGTAGCAGGGGCAGCCGTCTTCTTCTCTTTCCGCTCGGCCTGGGGCTTCTGCTTCTCTTCTCGCAGAAGCTTTCTCTTTCTGTGGGTGTCCTTTTTTAGGCTGGCTCTCCACAAACTTTTTAGCATCAAATTGGGCCATTTTCTCACAGAGTTTCACCTCCCCCAAGACAGCCCGGAACTGGGGCTGGTTAATGCAGGTGAGGAACCAGCGGTTTGGATTAGGGAAGGCCTGGCAGAAAGAAGCTTCCAGAACCTGTTTATAAAGCCACAACAGGGTGCAGTCAACTGTGATGTCAGCCAGTATCACACGTTCACCCACCAGAAAGGTCCTTGTCTTCAAGTGAGCGTCCAGCGGCCCCCGAATTCACCTCACCTCCTGCTTTGCATTCTCTGTGGTCTGCTTGGCCTATACCCAGATACAGAGCGAGGCATCCTACAAAGACATCTCAGAATGCCCTCCCTGGTCACAGACGACTGAGACAGAAAACCATTTCCTCAACGTGTTGATGAAAATGAAGTTTAGTGAAGCTGAAGTAGAGGCATTTTTTTTTTAATCACTACTAAAAATAAAATGTTAGGTATCTCCAGGAGTGATGAAACAACTACCATTAAAAAGAAAACCTGACAATTGTCTAATGACCAGTTGTAAAATTTAAAAATATCTAACTTTAGGTAATATCAGGATTTTCCATTATCGAGGTGATATAGTTCAATGAATGACATATAAATAAATAAAAAATAAACATTTTGTCCTATTGGGTATTCTTTAATCTGTTTCCACACAGCTGTAAAGCTGACCTTAAGGAACAAACCAACTCACATTTTAGTTTAAATTAGATGCACAGTCTTTTTCACACGGCCAAGGATGCCCTGCATGATCTGGAATCCTGACATCTCCATCCTGTCTCGCGCTAGTCTGCCCTCAACTTGCTGGCTTCTCTTTAATGCTTCAAAGTCTATTATTTCTTTCTTTTGTCCCTACTTTGAAGCCTTTTCACATACTGTTGCCAGAACCTGAAAAGTCCCAGCCCCCTCTCCATATGACTGGCTCCCCTCTTCTGGATCCCAGTGTAAACGGCAACCCTCTAGCAAGGTCATTCCTTTAGCCCGTCTAAATCATGCTCTTCCTTCCCTCCATCCACTTTTCTCCATCACTGCACCTTGCTAATGTCAGAGCATTCAAAACAGTTTATAAGTACCATGTCTATGTGTCTAATAACTTACATAGTATCTTTTATCTCCAATTTGATTGTAAGTTCCATAAACTTTTTGGCCCCGAATTTTATTTATCAATGTCTACCCACTGCCTAATAAACAAGAGGTGTGCAATGACAGTTTGCTGAAGAAACGGATGAGCTTAAACGTCCCTTCCCATCTCCAAACCACTCCATTCACACACATTTATGGGTAACTGGCTACATTCATGCCTTTAGAAGCAGTTCTAAAACTAGTAATCACATTCTGAATAATATAATGAAAGGTAATATAATTCAGTTCTCCAAAGTTTGTTAAGTCCAATTCATAGATGTTCTACTTTATTCTAATATTTAAGTGAGACAAACAAGTTTTAAGATACAATCTCAATCAACAAAAAGCTTGTAATTTTATTGGAGCAACACCTATACTTTATAGGTACTAGATAATCAGATAATTATTCAAGATAATTAAATCAGGTGCTGAAATAGTGAGAAAACTAGAAGTGATTGTCAAAGGATTTAAAAGAATTGAGATAAGATATTAACTTGACCAAGCACAGGAAGAAAGAAGAGCCCCCGAAAGAATATTAACATGCCATGCAGCGAATCGGCCAGGCTTAGAGAATATCTATTGGGAAGCAGTTTATGTGGATTTGGGTTGATAACGTAGCCTCACGGAGGGACATTAATGCTATACTGAGTGTGTCAATGTGAGTTCTTAGTCAACAAGTTGCCATTGTTGATGTAAGAGCGAGAGATAATAAGATAAAACTGAGGTTCTAGAAGAATCATCTAGCAGGACATATTGGAGGACAAAATGTTCTTTGTAACAAGACAAATGAGATGATGGAAGCAATGCATAAAAGATGGCAATGAAGATGGAAAAAAATAGGAAACAAAATATATTGAAGGTTATCAGTAATCCCTTTCACCTGAAAAAAAGGAAGTTTTGTCATGTTGGAATAAAAGACTGAGAAATTTTAAGAGACTTACAAATTGAAGGTGCAATTTTTCTTAATCATAAGAACACACTTAAATAATAAGAAATAATTTTAAGTGAAAGTTGATTCGATTTGAATAACCAAATGGTACAGTGACAACTTTGTGGCCTCTCCCGTTGTGGAGCACAGGCTCCGGACGCGCAGGCTCAGCGGCCATGGCTCACGGGCCTTTCCACTCCGCGGCATGTGGGATCTTCTCAGACCGGGGCACGAACCCGTGTCCCCCGCATCGGCAGGTGGACTCTCAACCACTGCGCCACCGGGGAAGCCCCACTGACAACTTTTGACAAGCTTTCCTCACACATTCACGAATGATGTTTTATCAGCTAGAATGAACTTCTAATCGATTGACATTCAAAATAAAATAAATGAGCAAGGAGTTTGGATTCAATTTTCCTTGACCCATAATGCTTCAGCTTTATTTTACAAAATGGGCTCAAAAATTTTGGCCCTGTGAATAAAAGAAGCTTTCTTAGCTCGACATTATTCTCAGATGTCATCTCACACCTCTTTAATTTATACCAAATTCAAAAAGTCTTTGAGAAGCTAAGCACATAGGTCTTTTAAATGGAGATAGGCTAGGAGGGAACGCAGTGCTCTTTTGAGAAATTAGAGCAGGACTCTTTGATCCTTTTTTCCCCTTCATCTTGCCTGGTTTTATAAGTTTTGATTCTATTTCAATCTTTCAGTAAGTAAAAGTTATTTGCATAAATCCATCTCCAAGAAAATTGCTCTTGGGTCTTAGGAAAAAGTCTGTTGCATCATCTTAAAAGTCACAGAAAAAAACAGAAGCCCAGAAAATGGTATTGACTCTGTTCAGCAAAATCTTTTACCATCTATGCGTTACAGACATTTACAGGTCTGCTTTTCACAAGAGATCACAAGATCAGCAAAGCATGTCGGTACACTCCTTTCAAAAATAATGTACTACTATTTTGTTAATAAAATGTATTGGCTTTCCCACCTGTCATAAAGGTAATTCCAGTATTCTGAAGCACATTTAGAAAATACAGAAGAACACAGACAAGAAGAAAATTATTTGTGATCTCATCACCTAACTTAACCACTTAGTCTGACTCTATCTAAATTGGAATCACACTGCACATTTCTACTGTATAACTTGACTTTTTCACTTGATAATATATGCTTTTAAATACACTTCTCAAACATTTTTAATGGCTGTCTACTGCTAGTTGAATCATATTTTATTTTACTAATCATCTATTGCTAGAAGCTTTGTGACTTTATTATAAATAATATTGCAATTAACATCCTTGTGTAAAAAATTGTGTATTTCTCTTTCTCTAAGGTGAATTTCTAGGATTGAAATTGCAGAGTCAGAGGTATTTATATTTTATGGACTTCTAGTATATTTCCCAAATTGCCTTTCTACTATTTATAAAAATATAGTTTCAGGTTAACTTATTATCTATAGCCACTCATTTGTGACTATATCACATGGCACTTAAGTTTTCATTTGCTTTGCAATTTTATCCTTTGAGCTGGTCATCATTGCAAATTATTTTCTGTTGGGGTCCTGTACACATTCTGGGATATGAATGCATGCTATGTTCAGTCTCCTGTTTGCCTCTGTTGGGGACACTCAGTGGGATCATGATGCAATATGATATTGAAGAGGCAATCAAGGGTCAGATATCTAGGAACTATGGGTCATGTTTAAGAACTGGGCAGTCACTGTAGAATTTGGAGTGTGGGCGTATGTGTGTGTGCACGTGCATGTGTGTGTTTATTAAAGGTCCCTTTTGTTTAGATGTGAAGGATTGGGCAAATAGCTTACTAACCAGTATGCATCAGTTTGCAAAAGTGCAACCATACATATTGTTAAAACACTGACATAATTTCATTCTTGTTAGAAGTAGTTGCTACCCTGTGTCCAAGTGTCTTCCTGCCATTTGGGTAGTCCTGACTCTATGCCAGAATCAAGCAACCAAAGAATTAGTACCTGGTATAGCAGTGGGCTTCCAGAATGCTATTCCAGCACTACAGCCAGCATCTGCTCTTATCAGTTGATGTCTGTCTAGTAGAAACTGTAAATATTTTTTAGATAACCTTCCCAAGGGGATAATTTTTAAGAGAATTTTCATAGTAGTTAAGGAAAGAAGTCATAGTAACTCATCCCACTTTGGCTAGGGTAAGGGTAGTCAAGAAAAAGGGAAATAGAAAAAGTTGATTTAGGAATTAAAATCAAAGAGATGAACTGAATGTGGCGGTTTAAGGTGGATAGTTTGAAATGGTGGCCACAGAAGGCTTCTCTCAATTGTTGACACGTAAGCTAAGCTCTGAATGAGAAAGGAGCAAGGGGAAGAATATTTCTGGCAAAGGAAGAATAGTTATAAAGGCTGAGAGGAGGAAAGAGCTTGACACATTTGCAGACATGAAAGGAGAATAAGGCCACTGCAATCCAGGAAGTGGAGTGGAAAAGATGGGAGAGTAGAAGAAAAGATTAGCATGGTAGGAGATAAGTACACTCTTATGGTGGCAAGAATGATTTTCCACAGATAGGGAGGAAGACACCTCTACATGGCAAAAGGGCTGGTCCAGGTGCATATGGGTCAGTAGATTTGGTATCAGACATTGAACGAACCCTAACCTGATGTTATTTTTAATAATGTTATTAGAATTATAAATCATCAATTTTCCAGATACATAGCTTATCTTAATTTTTTAAACAATGTTTCTCAAAATATGCATGTAGGCAAGGCAAAGAAATGCAGCCTGAATCACTATCAAGATATTTTAGTTATATATACAGTCAACTATAATGTATTGATATATGCATAATGTGTAATGATAAATGGATCAGCATTGTACATTTGTTCATTCAATAAATATATACTTACTGAATGCCTACTATGTGCAAGGTATTATGTTGGGTCCTTGTATTACAGTAATAAAAAATATCAGGCACAAATTTTTTGGGAAAACTTCACAGCTCTCTTTCCTTGGGTTCTTTCTGACAACAAAGACTGCTTGCTTATTGGTAATTTACTTTGAGAAAAGATCCTAGGAAACTAGAATAGGATAACAGAAAGGAGAGAAACAGGAAGGAGAGAAAGGCACTTCAAGGATGCATTATTAATCTAGTTATCACTGTGGGCCCTCGGAGGAATGTGTTGAAGCACATCAGAATCGTCTACCCTGGATATGGAAGTGGGGAATGTTAGCCACTGGCTCCCATCTCCCAATGGTCAAAGGTTGCCCAGAGGAGCGTTGACCCCCTTGCACCTCCAGGTACACCGTATAGAACATTGGGCACCTTCAGTTCCCCATGGTGAGCAACCAAATAGCCCGGGATGGAAAGTAAGGGATGTGCAGCACAAGGTGTTGTCGGGTGCACCAGCATGCAGCTGATTTCAACGGCAATAGCTGTGGCGGGGGGGGGGGGGGGTGCCATGGAAGGTGGGCCAAGGGGATGTGCGAGAGACTTCATGGTCCATTGCCTATACTGCTTAGGTACACTCATTACAGACCCTTCAAATACGTATTTGGCTGCACTCTACAAAAACTGTTAGAGGGTGTGATGTTGGGCTGGCCAAAAAGTTCACTTGGGTTCTTCGTGCGATATTACAGAAACACCCAAATGCACTTTTTGGCCAACCCAATAGTTTTCTAGGGCTACTGTAACAAAATACCACAAACTGGGTGGCTTAAAAAAAGATAGAAATGTATTCTGGAGCTAGGATTCAGAAATTACAGTGTTGACAGGGCCATGCTCCCTTTGAAGCCTCTAGTGGGGAACCTTCCTCGTCTCTTCTAGCTTCTGGTCAGCCCAGGTTCCTTGGTCTGTGGCAGCATAACTCCAATCTCTGCCTCATCTTTATATCCCATCTTGTCTTTGTTTCTGTGTCTTCGTACGGCATTCCCCATTCTGTGTGTCTCTGTCTCTGTGTCCAAATTTCCCTCTTCTTATAAAGACACCGTTCCTGTTGGATCAAGGAACCACACTACCCCAGCGTGACCTCTTCTTAACTGATTACAACTGCAACCATTCTATTTCCCAATACGGTTACATGAAAGAAAAAATATCAGTTAAGGATACATTACAACAACTACAGTGTGAAGAGCCAAAGTCCTAACTAATAAGCTGGTGGTGAGAAGTGAAAGAGACTCACACCTCTGAGAAATATTGGGCAGGTGGAATAGAAATAGGAGATTCAAAAGAGGCGGTTGCTTTAGAGTAAGGAAAAAAACTGAATTCTGCTTTAAACACACCAAGATAGAGGTGTTGAGGGTATTCAATCACAGACCTACTATGTGCCCATTGTTTAAGGTGTCTAACACGCATCACACCATTTTTCATAATTTTCTCAGTTGAAACTCTTATAGACACTTTGTAAATGAAGTCTCACAGAGTTAGAACTTTGTCCAGAGTGTGAAGGTATTAATGTCTATGATATTCTTTGAAGTGAGGCAAGTAAATAATTTTCAACATGCTTTCTTTTCCTGTTCCTCTTTCTCTTCCTTCTTACTGTGAGGGAGAAATGTTGCCTGCCATATCAGTAAACAAAGGACGTTGCAGCCATCAAGCCACCACATTACAGCCTCCCCAACTCGGGATGAAACAGGTTGCCTGCCATCTAGCAGTCAACCCCTACAGCCACCTCTGAAGAGACGCAGGACGAGAAAGCACAGGATACTGGCCCCAGAAAGCTGAGGTGCACATCAAAGGAATGATTTCAGCGAGCCCAGACTCTTGCATCTTCCCATACATGGAAAAGAGCTGAATTCCTTAACTTGAGATGTCTGGTTTTCTTTAATTAACAGTAATCTTTTGATGTTCCGACTACCTGGTCTTTGTTGCACAAACTCCTGTATATCTTGGCTCCCCACATTGCCTCTTTGGAGCAGTCCCTCAAAGCTATCTGAGAGCCTGTCTCCCAGGCTTGAAGTCCTCAGAAGGTCCACCAAATAAAACATAATTCTCAACTTTTAGCTTGCGCATTTTTCTCAGTCAACATTTCCATCCCCCTCTTCCTCCTTCTATTAATACATCTTTGCCTTGAATTAAGCTTTCACTCTCGGTAGAAAATGTGTGCTGCCCATAGATGATGCTTCATAAATGTTTTGGGAAAAAAGGTCCTTACAAGTTATTCCTCCTAAACTCTGAAATTTGATTTTGAAATCACTTCCCAAGTATAACCTGTGAACATTGTTATTTCATATTTAAAATGGTTTCCACCTGCAAGTTTTAAAATATGAAATTTACTTCAATAAAACCCCTCTATAATGATTTAATTTCAGACTCTGAAAGTTCCATTTCATCCTACCTGTTTTAAGCAAAAATAACTGAAGCCAAACATGCTTTGCTTTGTCATAGTCCCACATGTACAAATTTTAATTAAGCATAATTATAATCAGCTTCTTCTTATTTTATATTCCCATCCCACATGCTATGTGTTCCTTGTTCCTATTAAAAAGATGGAGTTTTAATAAAAATCAACTTTTATTCTTTGCTCATATGCTATGATTTTATAGCTTTTAAATCCATTATTATTAGGTTCAGGAGCTGGTGATTATTAATTCTCCATACTTTTCTCCCAGTAATGACTGAGGTAAGATAAAGGAAATGACAATTCCTAACCTTGTCTAGCCTTGAAAAATAAGGCTTAGAATAATATTGGTGAGACTTTCACTGGAATGACTGGATTTGAGCAAAAAGTGGGTTACTTCTTCCATAAATTCAAAAGGGATGATGAATTTGTGTCAGGTGTCCCACCAGAAATCCCCAGAGATTGCCTAAGTACTCAGAGGCCCATTCCAGTCTAGAAAACCTTCTCCTAAATGAGCCCCAAACTGAGCTAGCCTCTAAGAAAATTGGAAAAATCAAAGTAAATAGCTTTAATTTATTGGTTTTTTTTCTTGTTGTTCATCGACTCTACATTTTAGTGTAATTAAGACCGAGGGTCTCAATCTTTGAATAGCACAGAACGGGTTACTGGAATGTCTCAATGCTGACCTCCGACCCTCTGCGACCCTGGAGGAGTCCAGCTCCAACTGGGGCAGCTGAGGTTTCCAGGCTGGTTACTTCTGCTACAAATAACTTTCTCTGTTTACCCCCAGTGAGCCACACAAATATCTATGTATGCCTTGATAACAGAAGGATGGGAAACACTGGTTTAAATTCCCATATAGCAATGAGGAAAAATGCCAGCTCTAGATAGATCAGCTATAAGATAAACTCAGTATATTCTCATTTAAAGTAACATTATTTTTATCAGTAGTTCTCAAACTTTGCTTCATATTAGATTCAACTGGAGAGCTTTAAAAAATCTTGATGCCCAGACTACAGCTCAAACTAACAACAGAATTTCTGGGAGTGCAGCCTGGATGAGAGACAGTGGATTCCTAGTAATAGGGAACAAATATGGGATTCTCTGAAACAGTCCTGATTTCAACTATTCTTTTACAGGAAAGCAAGTTATTAAATGTGTATCTAAATGTGCGAGTTATGTGCATCTAAATAAGATTCAATTTTTATAGGCTAATACTATTTTTCACATCAAGAGATTCACAAAACAGGAGTAAAACTAGCTCTGGCTTATCCGCCAAAGTAACAGCCAATCCACCAGAGTGGTAGATACAAAAACCTTAGGTCATCACTTCAGTCTGATGAGTTTTCATTTTCGGTATATGGCAACTGAAAACATTTTAAAGTTATTTTTTCTTTGTTAATTAATTAGTTTATTCGTACAACCTATGAATTTTGCTGTTAATCAGGAAGGAAAAAGAAGACATGGATTTGGGTGAAGGGAATCACACGAACTCGCACTGTGAGCACTTTGTGTTTTGCTTTGGGAGAATGTGTGTGTATGGCAAGGACCCTGGAGGACGACAGATTTAATTAAAAGAATTGGTATTTTTTTTCTTAGATTGTGAACAGCCAAACAGTATACATTGTAAAGAAAAAGAAAAAACAAACAAACAAAAAAAACTACTGAATAATTATCTGGGAAGACTAAATTGTGGAAAACAAATTTGAGGAACTGAATCCTGAAACTAAATTTTCTTTAGTATAAACTGTTTTGCTAAGATATTCAGCTCTTTTCACTTAACTAGTATAATCACACTGAAGAATCTGTGCCTGTTATTTCAGTCACAGAAGACATTTTGTTTTAACCAAGTACTTTTAACTGTTCAATCAATTGGTTTTAGTGGGTATGTAAACCTACCGAATTTATGTATACAATAGAATTTTATGTGAGTTTTCCTAGTGACTTTGGGTTAAGGGTTCATTGCTTTTCATTAGTTTCTCAGAGGATTATCTGACCCCAAAGTATTAGGCATCAAATTTTAATGGTCCAAAATTTATCATATAAATTACTATTTAAATCTTAAGTCCTCAAGGGATGATTTTGTCTGCATCTGTCTTTTATTTCCAAATTTAGTAATATTTAAAATTAATGTAATGCACTCAGGAAACAAAAATAATAAAAGTTGGCTTTGGTCCTTCTTTGGCTTGATTTTAGTAGAGAAATGCTGAGGGTCAGTAAATATTCACTCTAGTGATAGAGTGATTAGCAAGTTCCCAGAACCTCCTTTTGTGACTTTCTTCAAAAGGAAGATACAGCTGCAGTTGCCACATACTAAGAAAAGGAAAAAAAATAGCCATGAACCCACTGAAGAAAAGCAATAAGGTTACAGGGAAAAATCAAATCTGACTATGTGTTGGATCTGTTTCTTTGACTTTAACCTTTGCTTCCTGTTGCTTTTGTTCACTAAAAGCATATTGTCTATACATAATGACCTGCCTTGGGGAGCCCTGCCCCTCTGCCTGAATGTTAAACCAAAGTGCCTTTGTTCAGGGAAACATCCAGACCCTGTCCCCCTGTGGATGGCTGCAAGGAAGAAGAAATTAGCACATCCCCTCCCTGAGGCTGGCCATTCCAAGGGATATTTGTAAAACTTAGGGTCTCTTTACTTTACTTCCTCATCTCCTCCCCCTCTCTGTGCTATAAAAGAAACTGGCATCCAAACCCCGATAAGATGGTTATTTTGAGACTTTAGTCTGCCGTCTTCTCGGGCCTGCTGGCTTTCCGAATAAAGTTGTATTCCTTGCCTCAGCACTCCGTCTCCGATTTATTGGCTTGTGGTGCTGTGAGCAGAGCGAGCTTGGACTCGGTAACAATAAGAAGGGTGTTGGAGGGCATTATGCTAAGTGAAATAACTCACAGAAAAATACTGTATGATATCACTTATATGTGGAAACTAAAAAAACACTACAAACTAGTGAATATAACAAAAAAGCAGCAGATATAGAGATACAGACTCACAGATATAGAGAACAAAGTAGCGGTTACCAGTGGAAAGAGCAGGGAGATACAAACTATTGGGTGTAAGATAGGCTACAAGGATGTATTGTACAACACAGGGAATACAGCAAATATTTTGGAGTAACTGCAAATGGAAAGTAACCTTTAAACACTGTATAAAAAATTTAAAAACAAAGACAAAAAGATAAAATATTTTAAAAAAAGAAGGGTGTCAGAGACAGGATGATGGAAACCCAGAAACATGAGCAACGAATTCCCAAGCCATCCATTTCCGTTCTTTTGACTGTTTTTATTCTTTTTTGTTGGTTACAGCTGTGCTCTTTCGACAGATGAGCAATTACATCGTGTTAATTTTAATTTAACCTGTGAATAATGGTGATTAAGAGATCTATAACCCAGACATGCTAATTAAGCACCCTTTGTATGAGTTCTAAGAGTGAAGAAGAGCCTTGGGTATCCATCCATTAGACATGTTTGTGAGCCCTCAGCTTCATCTAGCAATGATGACATTTCACTGGGTTTTATTGCCTAGTATCAATCTTATACCATGTCCCCGTCCATGAAAGGCTTTTCAGAAACATCAATGGTGTTGAAGAAAAATATCTTAACGCACTGACTTCTTGTTCTTTTTGAGGGAAAGAGAGAGGCTATGTGCACGACAAGTAAGACAGACTCCCTGCAATACATGTCACAGCTCACTTATTTAAAGATTTATCTTTCATCATTGCCAGAGACCCTGAGGACCAGAGAGCATCACTGTCTGTGTCTCATGATCATTGTGTGTTCTTCCAAGTGTTTAGAAGAAGACTAGTCACAGTGAAACTTAAGGCAAGAGTAGGAAATAATTTTATCTTAACTTGTCTGGAATGGATTCTTTTTGGTTTAAAAAAGATTTCTGTACAGAGCTGAGCTACATAGATCACAAATTATGGTTATGTTTAGAGGTTTCTAATGCTTTATAATTTTTATTATTTTTTATGTTAACACCCCCCCCCCAACCCCGCCTCCCCAACACACAAACACACAGCAACTTGTGCAGAACTTACATAAGGAGTAAGTAATCAACACTTGTTATTGACTTGCTAGGTAATGTATGTGTGTATGTCTTTTAATTACAATTTTTTTCCTTGTGATGAGAAGTTTTAAGATCTACTCTCTTAGCAATTTCCAAATATACAATTCTAGGAATTTTAGGTACTTAAGTTGACAAAATACCCATTTGCAAACACTTCAAAGATATGACCCCCAAATCACCAACTGATGTTGGATTATTATTTTTTTTTCATAAAAAGGCATCTGCCAATGGGGGTAGGCAAAATAAATTCATTCTTTGAATTTTTGTTTACGTTCTTGGATATTTTTTATCTTTTTCTTCAAATTTTCTTTTGAATCCTGTCTTGGCAATGTATTTTAAATGTCCAAGAGCTCTTTTTGTTTTTATTTCCCTTTTTCTTAGTATCCTGTTCTTACTTTAGGGTGCAGGATCTTTTTGAATATCTCTGAGAGTACAAATTTTGTTGCTTAAGGTTTTAGATATTTCCTCCTGGTTAAGAAAAATATTTATTTATTTATTTATTTTACCTATATTTCTTTTTTATTCTGAAGGCTTTCTTGAACTATTTGGTGAGGCCTGGTAATTTATTTATCTTTAGGAAAGAAGATGAGCATACTGATATGGGCAGTTTATCACTTGTCAATCAACTTTCTTTAGGGTTAGCAGGCAAGATCCAACCGTTATGGGGTAAGCCTCACAAACACCAGGAAGTCTGAGTGGGGCTGACTCTGGGATGTCCGTAGCAAACTAGGTTCCTTCATTCTCCCCAATTTTTGTAGTTTATTAACAAAGATTAAAAACTACTTATATTTTGCCTGGGAGAAGGAGATAATCTATGCTTACTGTGATCTGCACGATAAGAGAAATTATCTGAAATTTATAAAAAGCAGAAGAGATTGTTAAGTATTCTTTTAGTGCATTCCTGGGATTTATATTTTATTGTCTGTGCTATTTTACAGTTCTCGGGCGCAGAGGTTAACCTTTAGATTTTTCTTCAGTAGAGATACAAACAATTTCTGTCTAGTAGAACAGATAATCCTAGAGATTATAGTTTGTGTTCCGGATAGACATTAAGCAGCTGTGTATCTAACCTAGCACGCCTACCCTACCATGATTTCTATTAAATTGCCTCCCTAATAACTTTGTTAGTTCCCTCCTTAATTGAGCTTAACGTATTTGACACGTGTTCATTTTGTAATTATATGAGAGTCATGCTCTTACCTTTCGGAATATTACATTGAATAAGTGTTAAAACCTAATCAGGGGCTTCCCTGGTGGCGCAGTGGTTGGGGGTCCGCCTGCCGATGCTGGGTGGCGCGGGTTCGTGCCCCAGTCCGGGAGGATCCCACATGCCGCGGAGCGGCTGGGCCCGTGAGCCACGGCCGCTGGGCCTGTGCATCCGGAGCCTGTGCTCCGCAACGGGAGAGGCCACAGCAGTGAGAGGCCCGCGTACCGCAAACAAAACAAAACAAAACAAAACACCTAATCAGATGCCCAGGAACAAGTCCATGATCTGATAAAATAAGATTTGTTGATTCACAGCCAGGGAGTGCACTCCAGAGGGATTCTGCTGGCCCAGAGGGAGGAGGGAAGTATCTTTTGTAAGGTCTGTTTTTCCACTGAAGGGCTCTGAAGAGGAACTAAGGGGTGTAGTAGTCAATTCAGAATTGGTTGCTCTTTCTGAAGCGGGTTTAGAAGAAATGGGATTAACTAGGCACCGGGTCTGTCCTAAGGTGAAGAAGACTTTGCAATATCCCCTGTGATAAATGAAGATTGCCAAGTGGGCCCAGAGCATCACTGATAGAAAGCGGTAGTCAGTCAAAGAGGGAGTTGTGATAGCATTTTACAACGGCTCTGCGATCTCGAGTGAAACAGTGTTTTCTGTTAACTTTGAAGCTGGCTTTCTGTTTGCTTTCAGAGGCTGAAGAACGGCAAAGTGCTCTTTTCCTTTTCAGTTTGAGCTTTCCCTCTGTCAGTCCCGGGTAGGATTTTACTCTTTCCTGACATGAGAAGGTGGGAGATAGAAGGTGAGGTGGACCTTTAACACCATACCACCTTCGCTTCACCTTTCTTTTAAATCCTATTATTTTTCTCTCTGTTCATCTATGCAACATTCCATTTCTGAGTCTAGAGCAGGGGTCAGCAAACTTTTTCTGTAAAAGGCCAAACAGGAAATATTTCAGATTTTGAAGGCCAGATGGTCTTAGTCACAGCTACTTACCTCTGGCATTATAACGTGAAAGCATCCAAAGAAAATCCATAAATGAATATGGATTCATTTTTTTTTTTTTTTTTTCTGTACGCGGGCCTCTCACTGCCGTGGCCTCTCCTGTTGCGGAGCACAGGCTCCGGACGTGCAGGCTCAGCAGCCATGGCTCACGGGCGCAGCCGCTCCGCGGCATGTGGGATCTTCCCGGACCGGGGCACGAACCCGTGTCCCCTGCATCGGCAGGCGGACTCTCAACCACTGCGCCACCAGGGAAGCCCAGTAGCTGTGTTCTGATACAAAATATGTTTATAAAACCAGACAGTGGACTAGATTTGGTCCATGGGCCATAGTTGCCAATCCTGTTCTAAAGTCTCTCTCTGTTTCTACTCAAGTGATCAGCTCCTTTTTCTACCATTGTCCCCATAACATCTTTTCTAAGCTGTGGCTTCCTTTGCTGATTCATCCTTCAAACTGTCATTTGATTTTTTTTTTTTTTTTTTTTTTTTTTTTTGCGGTACGTGGGTCTCTCACTGCTGTGGCCTCTCCCACTGCAGAGCACAGGCTCGGGACGCGCAGGCTCAGCGGCCATGGCTCACGGGCGCAGCCGCTCCGCGGCACGTGGGATCCTCCCTGACCGGGGCACGAACCCACGTTCCCCGCATCGGCAGGCGGACTCTCAACCACTGCGCCACCAGGGAAGCCCCATTTGATTTTGATGTTCCATAGATTTGTTGGATGATTCACTAATAGCCCATCTTACTTTCACCTCACCATTACTTTTCAATTACTTTCATCGTCTTTTTTAGCGAGGTCTCTTATGAGATGCGAGGTAAGTTCTTGTGCTCAATTTATTACCTTGAACTGGAGACAGTATAAAAACTTTTTAATAAAGGTGACTCAAAATAAAATACTCACATTGTCCATTAGGGTATGCCTAGAATGATTAGTTTATCATTATCAGCATTTCTTAAGGTTCCAAATTTTCATATTGCTGGACTATAGAATAATGCGGGCATAATTTTCTACCTAAAAGAGCTTAATAACAGAAAAGCTAGGAGCAGCTTTTTTTTTTTTTTCTGTACGCGAGCCTCTCACCGCTGCGGCGTCTCCCGTTGCGGAGCACAGGCTCAGCAGCCATGGCTCACGGGCGCAGCCGCTCCGCGGCCTGTGGGACCTTCCCGGACCGGGGCACGAACCCGTGTCCCTGCATCGGCAGGCGGACTCTCAACCACTGCGCCACCAGGGAAGCCCAGCGAGCAGCTTTAAGAAACAGGTTTAAGAGAGTAAATATATCAAGTCATAACATTAATGAGTACTAATGTACATTTAATCAATACTGGTAAATGTTAAAGTGAGGCAATACTGCAAAAAAGATCTGATTCTAATAAACGAGTTTATTATGTACACAGAAATACTTTAAAATCGAATATTTCTGTTTGGATCTCAATTATCACCCCTCTTTTTCTCTAGGTTCTTTTATGAAGATACAAGATACAAAATGCCAAAGAGAGATTAATGTACAGATTTTGTAAATAATGGTTCATTCATTTTCTAAAGTACAGAGCTTTCTGAAAAATCTAGACTGGAGAGCATGTCTGGAATCTGAGGCCAAAGTAGGGACATGCTACTGCTTATTGCAAATCTACCCTTTGACCTCCATCTGTGGGAAGAGCTGAGTTTTCAAAGCAGATGCCAAATATATTTACCCAGCCAGATGCAAGGTCTGTTCCAAGCTTCCTCAGAAACCCAGTCAGTATCAGACTAAGGTATATAAGAGAACATATTGGGCGCCCAGGCTTGCCTCCAGGAGAAATGGAGAGGAAGCCCTGGCTCATCGTAACAATGCAAGACCGAGTGAAAGAGTTCTTACTTTTGAGACACAGTAATGTTACCTACTTCTAAGAGGACCAAGTGGATATTAATCCATTACCAGCCAGATTAGTTGTTCTTTCAACCTTGCAGGAAACATGGGGTGGAAAGAGAAACAAGGATTCTCTTCTATATTCTCCCCATTGTGGAAAGAAATGAAGATCTCTTTGCTTATGGTAAAAGAAAGCAGAGCTAAGAAGAAAAGGGCTCCCTCATCCTCCCAAAACTCATGAAAGGAAATGAATTATACTATTATACAAATGCAACGGACATTCTACTAAATATTACTTAATCTATAATACAGATACAATCAGGTCAAATTCTTCTTTTTTTACCTTAAAACATGTGGAAGATGTCATGAAAGAAAGGAGACTTGGGGATTATAAGTAAATAACTAAATACTTAATGGAGTGAAATCAGTCATAAACTAGTTTATAATACAATGTGCATATATTAATGGTATGACTTTTAAAAGCTCATTTTTTTAGAACTAGCAAATGGCAGTCTAAAGTCATATGCAGAACCATTAAAGTATGTTCAATAGCATTTCGACAGATAGTAATTAGGTCTGGACTTCAGCAGCCCGCAGCCGAGGCTATGTCACATGGTGAAGGTTGCTTACGCACCACAGCATGACTCACAGAAGGTAAAAAGTAAAATGAATCATCTTGGTTCCTTGTTCTTATTTTGAAAAAAAAAAAAAAAAAAAAACTGGAACAAGCTCCCACTTCCACTTGAGATAAAACCGAAAGTGAAGCACCCAAAGTCCTGTGATAAAAGCAGTATTTCAAAGAGGTTTAGCTTTGTGGCTGTAGCTAAGATCGAATCTAAAATTACAGTCTTTATCAAGAGCCAATCATCCACTTAATTGAACTTTTTTCCATTGAACCAGTTCTGTGTCATACAGCAACCTTATTATACACACAATATATACATTCAGCAAGTTACTATTTTAGGTATAGAAGCAAGCAAAGGGCGAAATAATTGAACTCTGTTTCTCTAACTTGTAATTGCTGACGTGGAGTAAGAACCAAGTATTCCATTCCTTTGCGCTGTCAACTAAAGAATGTCACCTGCCACCTGGCTCTACAAGGATTAGGTCACTAGCCACTGCAGTTGCTGACCTCCAACTTCCCCTGAAAGAGTTCAGGGTGAAAATCAAGAATGAGGCACTGTGCTCTCAGAAAAACTGGGAGAACAGGCCTTCAGATAGGTATTTTCAGGAGAAAATTTTATGAACCCAATTTCCTGCATCTTCTCATACCTAGAAAAGCACTAAAATCATTAATGCAGACATCTACTTCTCAAGTCGCATATATGCTGACAACCCCCCTTACCTCTGGAGCGGTAGCAATGTCTCAGAGCTATCTGAGAGCCTGACTCCTGGGCTCTGGTCCTCGGTAAATCCCCAAGTAAAACTGAAACTCACAGTTCTCACACTGTGCGTTTTTATTTCACTCAACAGTACAAGCCATTCGCTTCATTCATCCTTTCTTAAATGTAATTTACCCTATTTGTGCACAGCAAGTTGACACTGAGTTACTATCCAACATGCATAACTCTCCTTCCCCACCATCACCATTGTACTCAACTTAGATGTTATCAAGAGGAAATAATAATTCATTGGATTAGAAAAAAGTTTTGTTACAAGATAACTGATATTGATGCAAATTCTTCCTGTCTTTGCTCCATGTTCATTTTGTACTTGTATGAGTGTTATGGTTTTGCTGTTAAGTTAAACAATTATCATTAATTAATGCGGGGATGAGCAAAGGCCTTAAAAACTGTTTCAAAGGAGAAGCCAAAGAGAAGACACATATACAGGCAATAAAGCAATGCTGAATTGGTGTGTTAATAGATGCAAAACTGGCTTCTTTCTCAAGGGTTGGAGGAATCAATACACCTTCATTGGAAAAAATGCATTTGCATATCTATAGACAGGAAGAATTTGCATCAATATCAGTTTTCTACACCTCACAGAGCTATAAAATAGCTAAAAAAATGAAATGCACAAAATACTCTAGATTCAGATATTGTAGAAAGCTGTGTTACACAGTGGTTAGCATTCCATAAAACATGCAACATTTTTCCGTTTCTTTTTGTTTCCTGACAGGAACAAGACTAAATTTAGATTCCACTTCAACAAAACCACTACACAGAATATTATGTACATAGGATTATACACATTTCACCTTATTCTGTTTTGTGCACTTCGAAGATATACCCGAAGTTAGTCAGGATAAGAGAACTTGCTTTGTAAAGACTGATGAAGCAGAAGTCTTCTACTATTCATTGACTTCTTTGTTATTATTTCTTATACATTCAGTCATCAAGAGCTGCCCTGTTGATTCTCCTTTTGTAAGTTCTCTTATACCTCACCATTGTTTTTCATTTTCATGGCTACCATCTCAGCCCAACTATTCAGTCAATAAATCACTGAACAGTTGGGTTATGATACCAATGAGTCTTGCTTCCTTGAATCTTTTTACTGTGGCGGACACTATACTGCTAGATTGGAAATACCATCTTCACAGGACTGTCCAATCCAAAATCTTTTAAGACTTTTTAGCATTACATTCAAAGGCAACTGGTTAATAGAAAAGCGACTATAAGATGAATGAGCCACCTTAAATCCCTTTTATAAAATAAACCAGTATATAACTAAACGAAGAAAACAATCAAACCTGATTTATGGTGAGGAAAATGCAGATAGGTCAACAGGTATGTGAAATGGAAACTCTTTTCAAAAGAGCTTTAGAGGCTATTATATCCAACTTTTTAAATTCTTTCTTCTTTAAGGGATAGAATGACTTTTAAAAGAGATTTCAAGGTTCACTAAAATGCAAAATTCTTTGTCTTTACTGTGACAGTATGCTATAGCTTCAGAGTGATTCAGAAGACCTTAGTTGAAGCTTTGGTCCATTAACTCTTAGCTGTGTGACACTGGTCAAGGTGTTTAGCTACTCTGAGCTACATTTCTTCCTTTGTAAAATGGAGATAGAAATGATAACAACGCTACTTACCTCCAGGGTTATTGCAAGAATGACTGGAAATTGTGAATACTGAAACAGTTACTAACTGATAAAATATTGTTCAAATACTAATAGTACTAAAATCTATAGTGCTAACTTGCCGCTTCCACATAATTTATTCTTCACTGTACAGATTTTGCAATTACCAGTGATAATAATAATAAGCTAGAAAGTACACTGCCTAAGTTGAAGGCCCTTCTGCCATTTTCTTTGAGGAAAAATACACATTTGTCTTTTTTCCAAGAGTGAAAGTTACATCAGTGCCTAGGGTTCCCATGCATAGTGTATCAGTAGATAAATAGTTTGATGTGAATGTTTTCATCAGTTTCTTACCCACAATTTTACTAAGTTACACTAGATTTTGATACTTGAATTTCATTTCCAAGAATATTCAAACTGAAAGAACTTGGAAATAGTTGGAAAATTTTATATAGAATATAACAAGAGAGATGTTTTAAAAATAACTTAGGTACTAACTTAGAAAGACAAGTATGCATTGTGTCAGAACAAACCACAACAAATGACTACGCAAAATGCAATGACTTATCTTCAACTACCTATCTTATTTAATCTAAGTGAATAAAGTATCACCAAAAAGTTGAAGAAGGCAATTAATATCTTATTAAATTTCTACTATGTGTCAGGCACAGTCTTGAAAAGCCCTGTGTTGGGCTAAACTCTGTGGAGATGCTTTACTGAGTTAATAAAAATTATGAATGAGCACATTATTAACTGGGTTTATGTGGAAGTCTCACAAGGCATACTTTTACACAAGAATTTGAGTGCAAGTAGTTTATTTTGGAAATGATTCCAGGAAGCACTCTGTACAAGTATGGAAGTGAGACAAGGCAGGGAGGACAGGCAATAGAGAGTGCTTTATTAGGTAGGTTTCCTCTGTGAGCAGCGTAGAAAAAGGCCACTTTATAACCCTGCTGTAATGAGATTGTAGGAAACATGCCGTAGAGTTTTTCCTTTAAGAGGTAAGAGGAAGCTGGAATATTCATTCGCCAACTTCTGTTCCTCATTGGTTAAAGATTTCTACTGTGGCGTTAATCCTTCAGAACCTGCAGAAATGCTAAGCATGCTTGACACCAGAGAATACCCTTAGGCAGAAAGACACAGGAAGTCACTGGCCCAAAGCGAACCATCTGCAGAAGTAGACCACGGGTACATGGATGGGACATCTATAGCATCTATACATTAAAACAATGAAACCTGTCAATACGCGAATCATTGAGGGGACACCATTGAAACAAAAAGACTAATGCATTTCATGAGTTGAATCTCTTTTGCAAGTACAGACCATGTTTCAGGTATTGAGCTAGGTACCAGGAGGACAATAAATAATAAAACACAACCTGTGCACTTAGGGGTCTTATACCAGCATGAGGAAGTATACACATGTCAAGATAAAAGATGTAAACAGTTTCAGAAATTAAGAGTAGATGCAGTCCTGATTGAGAGCCTCCTAAACAAGCAAATGTAAGTGAAATTAATATTGAAGTATTTCGATAGGAAGAAAAATGAAAAAAAAAGATATTTCAGACAAAAAGAATGATCTGAGCAGAGAGAGATCCTGCAGTGAGGTTTTAAAGGTGAATTAGTTGCAGGATTGAAGAGAAAAGACAGGAGACAAGGGCTTCCCTGGTGGCGCAGTGGTTGAGAGTCCACCTGCCGATGCAGGGGACATGGGTTCATGCCCCGGTCCGGGAAGATCCCACATGCCGCGGAGCGGCTGGGCCCGTGAGCCATGGCCGCTGAGCCTGCGCGTCCGGAGCCTGTGCTCCGCAACGGGAGAGGCCACAACAGTGAGAGGCCCGCATAACGCAAAAAAAAAAAAAAAAAAAAAAAAAAAAGAGACCTATTGTGTGTAATCTGTTGTTGATATGCTGAAAGCCTGGACTAAGTTTGTGGCAACAGGATACAGCAAAAGTGTGGCAGTTACTGTCCAATGGCTCACTTTCCACCCAGTTCAATCCTCTACAAGAATGCCTTTCAAAACTGAAGAGGCTGGACACCTTGAAATCACATTTCAGGCTTCCTTCCAGTTACAGTGCCACATGTGATCTGGATAAATATAAAGGAGGACACAAATATGGCTGAAATTAAAGCTTACATCCCTGACAAATTATTCTTAAGTTCATGTCCACACCCACCTGCCTTGTCTCAACAGTTTTCCTGGCCTTTTAGCTAGACTGACTTATCCCGATTTGTTTTTCATCAAGATGAACTTGGGAATTCTAGATGAATATTTTAGCTCCAAATATCTCTAGATATTGTTCATACTCTATGCTTGTGGCATATTTCTTTAAATTTTTATTTATTTTTTAAGAATTTTTATTTATTTTTTATTTTTGGCTGCATTGGGTCTTCATTGCTGCACACGGGCTTTCTCCAGTTGCGGCGAGCAGGGGCTCCTCTTCGTTGTGGTGCTCAGGCTTCTCATTGCAGTGGCTTCTCTTGTTGCAGAGCATGGGCTCTAGGTGCGTGGGGCTTCAGGAGTTGTGGCACACAGGCTCAGTAGTTGTGGCTCGCGGGCTTAGCTGCTCCGCAGCAGGTGGGATCTTCCCGGACCAGGGCTCGAACCCGTGTCCCCTGCATTGGCAGGTGGATTCTTAACCACCACGCCACCAGGGAAGTCCAATGCTTGTAGCCTATTTCTTGAAAACAGGAAATTTTATGACCAAGTTTCCATCTTATCCTGCAGTCTAGGTCCCTCTTCAGAGTGAAGTTCTTCTAGAAATAATGATCTGTTACCGAAGTTTTCCATGGGGTTGAATTTCAGGTCGTAAACTGCATAACTGGATCCTTGTTCCCCTCTACCCTTCTGCTAAGAATTTTGCTGGGTGTCTGCCAGTGATCCTCTTTGATAATACTTCACTGCCTAACAATATCGCTGTTTTTTGCGTAATGCCAATATACTATGATGCTACAGCTATTTTCGAATATTCTTCTATCATAGTAGATACTGTCGATGTCTCACTTTGATTGCCAGATAAGAAATAGGCTACCAAGTAAATCTGAATTTTAGATTCAATTTCCATGAGCTATTTTTTTTTCATATCCAACAGGTCAGAGCTTTAAAACATCTCTTTTAGTTCACATGTAGGAACAGAGATTCATGCAGGGATGCACTTATTAATTTCATTTATTCATTCAAACATTTACTGAGTGTCTGCTATATACCAGACACTGTGCACTGGGATTCCAATGGCTAGCAAAACCATAAAGTATCCCTCCTTGAATGAGGTTACATTATAGTCAGGGAACAAAGATAAACTGAGGTGTCAGGTCAAAAACACCAGCATATACTTGGCCCTCAAGAAATGTCAATATCTTTCCTGTCCTGATCTCTTCCTACTCCTGTGCCATTTTAGGACTTCCATTTCTGATCTCCCTTCCTCTGATACCTTAAGCCCTCTTCTTAGCATCCATCTGTAACTTGGTTCTCACTTAGGACCCTAGATCTTGCATCGAAGTCTTTGTAGCTATTTTTGATAAAAGAATCTAGTCTTATCAAACTTACTTTTCTTCACCAGTTCTCACATTCTGCCTTGTAATACATATTTTTTAACACATCAGCAAGTGTGGTGAGAAAATTTTTCAGTAACTCACTGAATTGATAGTTTTGGGACAGTAAAAATGTGTTCCATTGTTGAAAGATTGAGATAGATACTGCTCTCCTAAAATGCACTTCAAGCCTAACTGTACAGAAGTTATTCTTGCATGTCAAATTTTGAGTGATTGTTTTCTCCCTCCTTTGCTTTTCTCTATTATCATTTTTCCACAGGGGGGAAAAAAACAGTAGCAAAATTCATTTCATTTAAATGAGGTGGGGTGGTAGGGAGTGAGGACTGAGTATGATCTTCATCAAAAAAAAGAAGAACTAAATTTTCACTTTAGTTTGGCATGGTTTAAGTCCTAATACTAGGCCTTTATACCAATAAATGTGGCAGCTGGACAGAAACAGAACCTGAAGCAGCATGTGATGTATTTATAAAAAAATATAGGACCGATCCATTTCTGTTTAAGAGGACTGAAGCCTTTGAGTGCTCATTTTAGATCTCTGTGATATATATGTTCAATAACATATACAATTTTATTGTAGGGAATGGCTAGAATTATCCTCTGGATTCACTACCACAAGTTCATAGACTCAGGAGATTTTTTTTCTGTAGAAATAAAATGATATGATTTGAAGCTTGAATATGATCCCACCGGGAGGCAAGATGAGCAGAAATGAGAAAAGTACTGGGGGCAGTAGATCAGAAGATACACTTTTAAATGTCCCAAGGGACAAAAAACAGCTAGAGGAGATATCTTAGCCAAGGAAGCACAGGTGAAGGGTGGCATGCGCTTTAGTAACTATCACAAAGACACCAAAACTCATGACAATACTTGCCAATATTAAGTGATAATAAGGTCCTACAGGTTTGATTGAAACTTGGCCACAGAATCGCATAGTATGGTGGTTTTCTGCCCCAGGCTACCTCCCAGCTGTTCTGATTCCAACAGTCTGGAATGAGACCGGGGTATCAATACCTACAAAAATCTCTACACAGAACTCTAAAATGTTGCCATGTTTGGGAAATATTAACATAATAAAACCCTAACGTCTGAGTGGGGATGAATAAATTTAAAACATATGGAAAGGAGAACCTGCCATTTGCTGCAACTATCACCATTCCACATTTTACCATTTAGTGCACATTTTGTATTCGTTAATGAGTTGTAGACACAACAGTGGGGATTTCATTTTAGGCTTATTAATAAGTACAGTGTCACAAAATGTGCCATTCTATGTTGTCCTTGAAAAAGAATATGCATGTAACAGCTCTCTCTATCCAGCCTATTTCAAACGAGTAAACCTTGTGTACTTGTGTGTGTAAGTGCACATATGCATATGTATGTAAACGTTTCTGCTTTGGCAAGTATGAGGTTTGTTTTGATAGACAAATCTGAGCTTGAGGAAATACACCTAAAACAATTCTGATCTGAAAATATGCTGACTTTTTTTCTTCTACTTCATCAAAACTAATTCAAACAGTAAGAAGGTACAGACAAGACTGCTGAGTTTTAGATGATACTTTCTTATCCACTAGTTCCCACATGTGCTGAACACAAGTATTTCAGATGGTCACGGATTTGAAAAAGGGGTAAATGGAAAATCAGAGGTCTAATATGGACGTTTTATTTGTTCTTCTCTTTTTTCCTCGTCCCTAGATCCTGTATAGGCAACACATCTTTATGCACTGATGTCAATCCAGTTAATTATTTCTCTGAGCTGAGGGTGTCTTCATGTGCTCCAGTGGGATTAAGAAGGACATTTTTCGCAAAAATTAGGTCAAATTCTGTGTGTAACAGGGCAAGATGGGAAGGGGAGACTAGGGAGACTGATACGAGTCACAGCAAAGGTTACTGATTTTTGTTTTTATACACTGTTGGTATTCCTTTGAAGTAATGCATTGTATTTTCCTCAGACCCTTATATCAGTTTTTAGACTAGAATATATATCATTACTGATGACTGTGTTCTATCTGGTGACCATCTTTTTAATCACTCTGAACTGCACTTGATTACAATTTGCTTCAGGTATTATGGGGTCATCTTATCATATTAGATCTCTTCGCTTTCTGTTTGTATCAAAGTCAGAACTATTCTGCTCTGGAAGCACCTCATCAGATTGTTTGCTACGTTTACACTGTAAGTTTAGTTATTGATGTTCTGGAACATTTTTCTTGTTAGGTTGTTCCAAATTTATAGGTCACCACTATAGAAAATCTCAAATGTCACGTGAGGAAGCTTCCCATGAGATGCTACTCTTCCTCTCTAATTCCCATCATTGCTGATATCTATCACATGTTAAGGTTTCTTTAGACAATTGCCATTCTGTGCCATCTACTCACTTAAAATTTTGCTGATGGACCTAAGACATACCACTGTGATAATGTGTGAAAATTATAGTAACTATGAAACTATTAGATTTAACTTTGTGCTCTTACATGATAGTTTCTGTATTACTCTTCAGTAATCTTTTTCAATTCTCGGAATTTTGCCTTAGATATTTATTCTCTTCAATACATTTTATTCCATCTGGATTTCATGTTAGACTTTGCTATGATAGCACAAATATATTTAATATTTAGAATATTTCTAACAGAAATAAACATACTAGGGCCTACTGGGATCAAGGGGTAGTTTAGCTCGCAAATAATAGTGAGAAATTATTATGTATTTCTACTTTAGAGTCCATGTTCTCTCATTAATGCCCAGAATGTGATATTCATGGGATAACAAGATCTTTCCTACACTGAGCTTTGCTTCAGGTAACCTTTAAAGACGGCAACTTAGCATTTTAGAAATAGTATGTGGTTGGGTAAAAAACACAGCTTGGTTCCAAGCCCTACTATTTTCTCTCTGTGATCTTGATCTGCACTTCCATTTGGTCTCTATTCTCGTATCCATAAAATCGGGGAAACAATGCCTACCTTGTAGGTATGTTCTGTGGATTAAAACAGTGTCAGGCTCATCAGACGGACTCAAGTGATGACGGCCAATGCAGCATGAGATCTTTAATTCTGGACATTTTACTTTCTTTTCTTGGCTTCTTCTATGCTTGATTCCTTTGGCTTGTTATTTTAAAAAATTGCTAACATTTTCATTGGAGAAATCTCTTGCTGTGCCCTTTCCTTTCTCCTCGACAACAAATGATCCAGCTCTTCAAAACATTTTAAGATATTTTCATAAATAATTCTTCTAAGCAAATTATTTTATCTGAGTTACTTTATGACTCAGAGGTATTTTCCTTGAATGTCGAAGCCATCGTTTGGTTTGTGAGCCTTTGAAGCGCAATATTAATACGGAACCATGGTAAAGTGGTCTATTTCAAAAGCCCAGTAGAGTTTTGAAGGTAACAAAATATCTTTAATTTTTCTTGCCATCTCGATTGTGAATAATGTCCTGAAATTATAAGGATAATGTCTTTCAAATATATAGGTTCAAATGACCCAGACCACCTACATATGTTAAATTAGATGTAAATTTTATTCACTGTTTATTATAATAACTGGCCTAGCACATTACAGGTGATAAGTACATCATAAATAATTTCTGACTGACCTATTTGCATATAAATTATTGAATGAGTGGACAGTTTAGCTATAGATTCGTGTTAGTAGTGTAACTAAATCATTTTCATAGTGCTTAGCTTATAGGTTTACTTGAGCCACTTCCAGCTCTGGAAAAACATTTTGAAATATAACTAAACAACACGGGAGAAATTTAGCCAAAGGTAATTACTCATAGGGGTGTGACTCAATGGGTTGAAGAGGAACTTAGGGTTGAGGAGGTAGCAATCTCAATCACTCCGACTGATCATGTTGGTCTCTGAGTGGTAACTTTTCTTATGGTTCCAGCTACAAATGGCTCCCAGAGCACCAGGAAAATGGAATACCCCCGGCAGTGAAATGGGCAAAAGCCAGTCTGTGTGTTCACCCGGTACAAACTACAAGAGGGCAGTGCGTTCCTGTTTGAGGGTTAACTAAGACTGTCCTTTCCATGTATAGAACTCTCTTTACCACATACACCATGAAATAAGGCTTAAAGCATTTGTATGTCTAATAGACCCCTGTTTGGGTTAACAATTCGGTAATGTCTTAGTTGAAAAACACACTTGTACATCAGAAAAGTCTAGAGAAGCATCTTTACCCTTGGGTAAATTATATACTTTGTGAGTTGAGCCAAAAGCTGATTTTCCCCCCGGCACCCCACAAGTAACATTATTTACAAAGATTTTTTGAGCACAGTGTTTTTCAGTCATAAAGACAGAAGTCTATTCAAACAAATTGCTTCCTTAATATTGATTTCATGTATATGAATTGGATAATTACATAAAAATCCAAGTTGAATCCGGAAAACAGTTTTCCAATTAACCTTGTGCTGAATGTAATTACAGGTGGATCTTCAAAACCAAATGAGATGGCCAGTTACAAATTATAATTGCTTGTATCTTGAGAGTGGGAGAAGCAAAGTTATACTATTTAATGTCATGGTAGTGTGTCAAGGCTTTGAAAGGTTAATCATAACGCTAAGAGTAAGCTTTGATTAAGTAGTAGTTTCTGTCACTAATAACCATTTTCTTTCTTGTTAAATATCCTTTATCAAGGTTTATGGGGGGGTGCCTTTCTCATATAAGTTCTACAATTGTCTCTACTGTGAATAAATTGGACTGATCAGAACTTGGACCTGTTGTTATAAAGAAACAAATGACAGATATAGGATATACGATGACCTTACGTTTATAGTATTCTTTTCTGATCTCTTAAAGATACATACTGTCAATGCAGAACTATAATGCCTGCTGCATTTAATTCATAAAAGAGAAATAAATATTACTCTGTAAACTATACTCAGTATTTCTAGAGAAACTGAATAAAACGGAGGATATTTTTTAGATCTATTTTACAAGATAGAAAATCAAGTCTCAGGTAGGTTAAATATAATAATTTGCCAAAATGACCCAGCGAGAAAGTGGCAGAGCTAGAATTAAAGACTCCTGGTGTAAAAAACACCTAGAGAAGAGGGTGCTTTAAAGAGAGTGACCTCATTTATTAAAAGCTGTAGAGATTTAGATAAGCCCAAGAAATTCCTATTAAAATTGGTAAAATGGAGGTATTCGAAACTGTGATGAGAACAGTTTCAGAAAATTGGTGTGGGTTGGCAACCGGATTGGAATGGGTTGAAGAGGAACTTAGGGTTGAGGAGGTAGCAATCTCAAGTGCATAAACATTTCAACAAGTATGACCACAGAGGTAAATGGTCTTGAAATAAAGATCATCAAAGCGGAGCAATAAAGGGAACCCTTTATTTGCACCTTTCTGAGAGTCAGGAACAGTGTTCTATGTTCCAGGCACTTAAGATTGGTCTGAAGTAAAAAGTATAAGTACACAAGAATGTGGTGTGAGGCAAAGCAAATGTTCTGCTTTCACTTCTCAGAAGGAGATGCCTATGGATTTGCAGGTCCATAAAAGTACAGCTGGTGGGTTTGAGTTTAGCACGAACAATGAACAGCTTAGCAATCAGAGAGAGTACACTCTTACTTTTCAGTTGAGCAGTAAAAACTAAGGCTAGGGGTTTACAATTCTGGGTGTAGGGGGCCACGAGAAATAGAAATGAAGTCATGGCTAGAGGAATTTTTAAAGATGAGAGCTATTAGAACATATTTCATGCTGTAGAAAGATATTCAGAACAGAAAAGTAGACCACAGAGGCAGGGGAAAAAGGACTAAGTGGTGAAGTGAAGACCTCAAAGAGTCAAGTAGAGATGATATCCAAAACTCAGTGGAGGGATTAGCTTTTGGTGGGAGCCGGCTCAAGTTTTGTTCATACGAGATGTTGGCTTAGGCAAAGTACCTATCAAGATCTAAAGTGTTGTTTTAATCTGTAAAATCCAGGAATTGGATTATACTTTTTCTAAAGCCCCTTCAAGCCCCTATAGTTTGTGATTCTGTGCTAACAAATTGTCTTCTCAGAAATTATTACAAAATTTGTTAATAGTCTTCTTTCTTATGGTCTTCGTCATTGGAGGTGACACTTCACCACTAGCTTTGTTACCTTGGGCAAATAACTCTGCTCTGGTTTTCCCATTAGTAGAATAAATACCTATCTGACAGGATTATTGTGAGACCTAAATAGATAAAAAGATAATCTGCCTGCTTGGGATACTGTCTATCAAACAGTAAGTGCAATAAATCTTAGAGACTATTACTATCTTTATTCCCAGGTAAAGCCATATCAAGCTATGCACGTCTCACCTTGCTGACTTAGCATCTGGAAAATTCCCTTACCATCTAACAAATTATTACTTTCGCAAAGTTATCCATTTAATGAGCTAGTAAGAGATTCCCTCACCACAATTTGCTGATGTGTTCAAAAATATGTATTATAAGACAGGATGTGAGAAATGGTAGAGAAAATTAGATTGATAACACTAGGTCCCTGCATCAGAGAGTTATAAAGACTTCAGGGCAAGACAAAGGGTCAGAAGTGAGAACCAAGTTACTGATGGCTGCTAAGAGGAGAGCCTAAGAGATTGGAAGAAGGGAGATCAGTAATATATCTCCCACAATGGACTAGGAGTGGAGAAAGATCAAGACAGGAAGGAAATCAACATTTCTTGAGGGCCAAGTGTATCCTGGTGTTTTTGATCTGTCATATCCTTTTACCTTTGTCCTGGACTATGAGATAAGCCGTGCAAGGAGGGATAATTTCTGGTATTGCTTACCATTGGAACCCCAGCGCACAGTGCCTGGTGTATGACAGACACTTAATAAATGTTTGGATGAATAAATTAAATTAGTAAGTCCACACCTGTATGAATGTTTCTTCCTACTACAAACTAAAAAAAGATGTTTTAAAGCTCTTTTGACCTGTTGGATACGATAAAAAGATATTTGATGGAAACTGAATCCATTCAAATATAGAACTAATAGTGTGGGATTTATAATAAAAATAAATATAATTTTTATAAACTTTAACATTATAAAATCCATCCTAAAACAATGTGGGTCAAAGGAAGTGAAAAGTGTCGATTTCCTCATCTACCAATTATAACTTTGACCACCCCAACACCTAAAATCATATTCTTTTGTGGTGAAGAATTGTGTACTAGAAGTTAAGCAGGTCCTTCAGTTTTACTTCAGTTCTTTTTCTATTAAAAGTTATTTTTTTAATGTATTTAAAATTGTATTTAACATTTATCTATGAATAGATATAGATGAATACTTATGTATACATATAAGATTACATGTATAAACACATTCATTTATATATAAAAAAGAGTCTTGAATGGTATTTGTGAAATGTTTAAAGAAGTTACTTTTGGTTGGTGGTATTTTAGTAAGCTTTTAATTTTTTCTTTGAAATGCTGTGTCTTTTGGGGACTTTAAACAATACAATTTTCATGGACTCCTAAACTAAAGGCTTAGCTTACTTTAATTGTTTTATACAATAAAGTGTTCAGAAGACAACAGTTCTTCCTGGGAAACCCTCCTCAGGTTGAACTAATTCATCTTAACCCAGAGGGAGAAATTAACGGTTCTAGTACCCTCCTTGCTTAGAAATCTCAATAATTTGAATATGGGCTAGCCTTAGCTTAATATGTCCTTAATCTTTACTTTCATTTGAGAATTACATAGAAGAATAGAACAGAATCCTACTGAATCTTCAAAATTATATTGAATAATTTTCCATACACCCAACCTCAGAAGGAAAAACAGAAATTACAAATTTATTTCTTTGAGAGTCAAGAGAAGTACAATAGAAGAATGTTTATTCAATAAGACTTTAGATGAACCTTTCAAAAGTGAATAAATCCAATAAAAGCTTTGTTTGTTTTGTATGAGTGGGTTTTTTAATTTTTCCACGTAGCTCTGATTCTCTCTTGGAAGGCTTTTTGATTATGTATTCGATATAATTCTCTGGAGACGTCCAGTAGATTACATTCATTCTGAGATCAAGATATGTGCCGTTTATCTCTGCATCCTCACAATCACAGGGATACCAAAAGTAAAATGTGACTGTGTGTATGAAAGACAGAGAGAGATTGAGAGATTACTGTTAGCTCATTTGGTTTAATAAGTAGATGGATGGCTGAATGAGTAATTTTATGTTGTCTCACATTTTGGTCAAGAGAATGAACTAGGTGTGCTCATGATCTGATATTCTCTGTGTGTGTGTGTGTGTGTGTGTGTGTGTGTGTGAAGAATGCTTATGACCTACTTTCAGCAACATGCAGTTATACAATACTGTATTATTAACTATAGTCACCATGCTGTACATTAGTATGAATATATAATCACATATGTATTCATGTATATACTCAGAACTTACTCTTACAACTGAAAATTTGTACCCTTTGACCCATACTGCCCTGTTTTTCTCTTCCCTCAACCCACTGGCAACCACTATTCTCTGTTTCTATGAAGTCAGCTTTTTATTTTTTATTTTCTAAGATTCACATATAAGTGATACCATTCATTATTTTGCTTTCTCTGTCTGGCTTATTTCACTTAGTATAACGCCCTCCAGATTCATCCATGTTGTTCATTCCATGCTATCCATGTGATTTAGTTTTACTGTGTAGTTTTGTTTTTATTTTGAATTTGTGAAAATCTAAAACCTATACTACCATTGCCACTGCCATTTTCCTAGGATCCCTGCTTTGTAAGGAAGCTTTTGTTCAAAGAACAGTAAACATTTTCCCTAATGTTGCTAAATGTAACCAATTCCTTTAAGAAGAGCTCTTCCCCTTATTCATATCTAGATTAAAAAAAATACTTTTACTCATTAAGCCCACTGAAATTTATTTTGGTTACTGCTATCATTTAAAGTACAATACCAAATATTTAAAATTTTATAATAATTGTTTTAAACTACAGTTAAATGTGAAGCTACTGCTAGTCCCATATCTCCTCTAGATTTGACCAGCAAGCTGTCACTTCTTTTTACAGTCACCTAATTCCACCATATGTTATGCTGTATGAAACTGATAAGTGCTAATATGATATTACAATGAGACTTGTTGCTATGAAAATAAATGATACATGAACTAGAGCTCTTAATTTTTTGGCATTCTAAGAGAGGGAAATGAAGCAAATGACAAGGAAACAAGTAAATGTTATGATTTAATTTCATTTTAATGTCTTTTGGTAAATGTTTCTGGGTTTAAATTCCTTTGGGAAAATGTTCTGGGTTTACTTTTTCAATCATTCCAGGTTTGTATTCATAAATGTATAAAAATTGATGATCTGAATTTGATTGAGATGCATTCTAAGAGCCTTGGTTATCTGAGGATATGTTTTCAATCAGCAAAATGGATTGATACTGTACTTTAGAAAGAATTTTAATAGCAAAAATTCAAATAAATTCAATCATTCAAGCACTGATTAAACATCTCTTATTTCCTGCAACTAAGAATAATGATGAAGAGTTGGACAGTCCTCACTTTCACATTGCTCACAATCTAGGTGCCTAAAAATGGGCTTTTCTGTAAACTTAGTCTGTTGATTGACTGTGTGACTATCAGTGAGTCTTAATCTTTGGCTGTTAGTTTCTTAATCTTTAAAATGAGAATAATGGTTATAATGCCTACATAACAGCATTTTAGAGAGAGGGGACTGAAAAGACAATGAATGTGAAAATGCTTAGCATATAAACTGTATAGTGCAGGGCTTCTCTTATGTGCTTAACCTCCTCATGTGGACTCTGGAAGTGGTTGAAACCACTTGGAGTTCCCACATGCAGAGTTACCTAGAGGAGGAAGAAAATGACTGGACTCCATTAAAAAAAAAAAATCTGAGGGTCATCAATACACAGAAGATGTTGGAAGCAACAGGATGAAATGAGATCAATTTGTCTAAGAGAAGAGATAGAGAAAATAAGAGGACTGGGTCATGGGATACTCCAACACTTAGATGTCAAATGGAGAGGAGAAGTCAGGAAAGAAGACAGAAGGAGAGAGGGGGAGAAAACAAGGAGAATATGATGTCACCTAGGGGAAACAATATTTCAAGGAGGAGCAAGTGATAAACCATGTCAAAAGCAGCTAAGAGGTCTACTAAAATGAGGACAGATAATTGACCATTAGCTGTGGCAGAATGTAGCTCCCTATTAACCTTGATAAAGCCATTTCATTTGAGGAAAGAGTCAGAAAGTCTGGAACAGGTTGAAGAAATGATGCGAAGCATTAAGGTGAATTGAAAAAGTAGAGACAAAGAGATTATTAACGTAGTCAAGGTCATATTGAATTGACAGAGTTAGTCAAAGATATTCAGAGTCTGTGAGGACACGTTCCCATAACCATTAAATATAACCATTGCCTTCTTTTTTTTTTTTTTTTTCATTAAGCAGCTTAGGTATGGAAAAAGTTCCTGTGAAATTATTAATTCATTTAGAAACTGAAGGTAAACTTACCTGATAGAATTTACTATTTGGAAGGAAACTATAATGTTGAGTCCCCAGTGAGGATTATAAGATGACATTAATTCATGTCACAAAACAAAAAACTGCATTTTCATATAACGGGCACAATCATTCTGAAACACCAGCCTAATTAATATATGGAGGGTCTGCTTAAACATCTCATGCTTGCCAGGAAGCCACTTTATTAGGACTTTTGCTAAATTTAAACAACTGAAAGTAATTTCCATTTAAAATATGCACCAATGCATTTTTAATTTATTTGTTTAATTTTTAACTGCTTTACTGAGGAATAATCTATATACAATAAATTTCAGGTTACATAAACAATTTGATGTATTTTAACATGTTCAACCCATGAAACCATCACATACTAAGAACATATCCATTCATTCTACTAGTTTAGGGTGCTGTAACAAAGTACCATAGGCTGGGTGGTTTATAAATAACAGAATTTTATTTCTCACAGGAAGGAGAAAGATGGAGGCTGGAAGTTCAAGATGAGGGTGCCAGCATGGTTGAGTTATAGTGAGACCCCTATTCTGGGCTGCAGACTGACACCATCTTGTGAAAAGAGAGCAAAAGAGTTCTCTGGGGTCTCTTTTATAAGGACACTAATTCTATTCATGAGGGCTCTACCCTCATGACCTAATTACTTCCCAAGGGCCCACCTTCTAAACCATCAGACTGGGAAGTTAGGATTTCAACATGTGAATTTTGGGGGGACACATTCAGTCCATAATGTCCATCATCCCCAAAAGATTCCTCATGCCCTTTTGTCATCCTTACCACCTGCCACTCTCTGTGCACTCTCCCTGCTCTCAAGTGACAATTTATGTATTCTGTCACTACAGACTAGTTTGAATTTCCAATAATTTTATATACATAGAATCATACACTATATACTCTTTCATTTTTTTCTGGCTGCTTTCACTCAGAATCATTTTTCACATTCACGCATGTTATAGTTATCAATGGTTCATTCCTTTTTATGTCTAGAATAGTTTTCCATTGTATGGTTTTACCATAATCTGTTTATTCATTGACCTGCTATTGAGCATTAGGGTTGTTTCCAGTTTGGGGCTATTACAAAGATGATACGAAAAATTGTGTTAAGTCTTTCCATGAACATAAGTATTTAATCAGGAGAAATAACAGCCTAAGACAGGAATCATTTGATAGGGGTATGCTGAATTTTTCCAGAGACCGCCAGACTGTTTTCCAAAGTGATTGAACCATTTTACATTCCTATCACTGTATGAAAGTCCCATTTTCTCCACATCCTCTCCAAAACTTGGTATAGTGAGTCTTTTAAATCTTTAGCCATTCTAATAGATGTGTTGTGGTATCTTCCTATGGTTCTAATTTGCATTTTCATAATGAGTAATGATATGTGGGTCTTTTCATATACTTATTTGCCATCTTACATCTTCTTTGGTGAATTTTCTATTCAAATCTTTGGCCCATTTTTAAATGGATTGTTTTCCTTATTACTGAGTTTTAGGAGTTCTATATATCGATATATTCCAGACAGTAGATGGGTTAATCTGATAGGCTGCCATAACAAAATACCACAGACTGATGGCCTAAACAACAGAAATTTATTTTCTTACAGTTCTGGAGGCTGAAAGTCCAAGATCAAGGAAACAACAGGATTATTTTCTCCTGAGGTCTCTTGGCTTGGCCTGCAGATGGCTGCCTTCTTTCTGTGTCCTCAAGGACTTTTCTCTGTGCACGCACATCCCTGGTGCCTTTTTCTCTTCTTATAAGGACACCAGTCATATTGCATTAGGGCTCCACACTCATGACCTCATTTAAACTTAATCACTTTTTAAAGGCCCTATATCTAAATACAGTCACACTGAGGAGCTTAGGGCTTCAACATATAAATGTTGGGGGAACACTATTCAGTCTATAACATTAGGCTTTTATCAAATATTTGCTTTGTAATTATTTTTTGAGTGTCTGGTTTTTCTTTTCATTATCCTAATGGTGTCTTTCAAGGAAAAGAAGTTTGAAAATTTGATAAGGTCCAATATATCAATCTTTTATTTTGTAGAATTTGCTTTCAGTGGCATATCTAAGAAATACTTGCCTAACTCAGAGTCACAAAGATTTTATTCTATGCTTTATTCTAGAAGTCTTAGCCTGTTAGGTTTTTCTTTTAGGTGCATGATGCATTTTGAGTTAACTTTGGTGTACGATATAAAATGTAGATAGAATTTTTTTTTTGCACATGGATAGCCAGTTATCCCAGGAACACTTGTGGAAAAGACTATCTTTTCTTCAACGAATTGCTTGCAACCTTTGTTGAAAATCCATGTAATTGTGGTTCTAATTCTGGACTCTCTATTCTATCCCATTTATAAAACTGCTGATCATTATACTAATACTTTCCTGACGACTGTAGTTTCAAACTAAGACTGAAATCAGGTAGTGCTGATTCTTCAACTTCGTTTTTCATTCTCATGGTTGTTTATTACTTTCTAGATTCTTTGCATTTTCACATACATTTCAGAATTAGCTTATAAATCTATAAAAATGCTGTCTGAGATTTTGATTGGCATTGCATTTAATCTATATGTAAATTTTGAGAGAATTGGCATTTTAAGAATATTAGGTCTTTTCCTCTGTGAACACTGTGAACCTCTTGAATTATCTAGGTCTTTAACTTCTTTCAACAATGTTTTCTAGTTTTCAGTGTACAGGCATTGCACATCTTTGTCAGAATTATCCCCACATATTTCATATTTTGATGCTGCTGAAAATAGTGTTATTTAATTTCAACTCCTGATTGCTTACTGCTAGCACATAAAAGTGAAATTGTTTTGTATATTGACTTTGTAACCTGTGGTGTGCAAAACACTTATCAGTTCTAGCAGGTTTTTACAGATTCCATCCGATTTTTCTATTACAGCTTACTGTTATCTATGAAAAACAAGAGTTTTACTTCTTCCTTCTCAGCTAGATACCTTTCATTACTTTTTGACTACTGCGTGTGCTGGAACCGCCAAACAATGTTGAACACAAGTAGCGAGGATGAGCATCCTTGTTTCATTCCTGATCTTAGCGGGATAGTATTCAGCCTTTCAACATCAAACACAGGCACACCTTGTTTTATTACACTTCACTTTACTGCATTTTTTTACAAACTGAAGGTTTGTGTCGAGCAAGCCTATAGATGTCATTTTTCCAACAGCGTTTCTCACTTTGTGTCTTTGTGTCACATTTCAGTAATTCTTGCAATTATTAATCTTATGGTGATCTGTGATCAGTAATCTTTGATGTTATTACTGTAATTGTTTGGGGGCACCACAAACTGCACCCAGCTAAGGATGGTGAATTTAACTGATAAATGTTGTGTGTGTTTTAACTACTTCACTGACCAGCCATTCCTCCATCTCTCTCCCTCTCCTTGGGCCTCCCTATTCTGAGACACAACAATATTGAAATTAGGCCAACTAATTACCCTACAATGACCTTTAAGTGTTCAAGTAAAAGGAAGAATTGCATGTCCCTCACTTTAAATAAAAAGTTAGAATTGATTAATCTTATTGAGGAAGGCATGTCAAAAACCAAGATAAGCCAAAAGCTAGGCCTTTTGCACTGAACAATTAGCCAAGTTGTGAATCCAAACCGAAGGAAATTAAAAATGCTACTCCAGTGAACACATGAAAGATAAGAAATTGAAACAGCCTTATTGCTGACATGGAGAAAGTTTAAGTGGTCTGGATAGAAGATCAAACCAGCCACAACATTCCCTTCTGTCAAAGCCTAATCCAGTGCAAGGCCTTAACTCTCTTCAATTCTGTGAAGGCTGAGAGAGATAAGGAAGCTACAGAAGACAAGTTTGAAGCTAGCAGAGGATCATTTATGAGGTTTAAGGAAAAAAAGCCGTCTCCACAACATAAAAATACAAGGTGAAGCAGCAAGTGCTGATGTAGAAGCTACAGCAAGTTATTCAAAAGATCTAGCTAAAATAATTAACGAAGGTGGCTACACTAAACAACAGATTTTCATTGTAGACCAAACAGCCTTATACTGGAAGAAGATGCCATCTAGGACTTTTACAGCCAGAGAGGAAAAGTCAATGCCTGGCTTTAAAGCTTCAAAGGACAAGCTAACTCTCTAGTTAGGGCTAATGCAGCTGGTGACTTCCTTATATCTTTGATAGTGCTAATTTACACCCTCCCTCCCTCCCTCTCTCTCTCTCTCTCTCTCTCTCTCTCTCTCTCTCTCTCTGGTTAAAAGTTAATCAATTTCATTGATCTTCTCAAAGAATCATCTTTAAGCTTCATTTGTTTTCTCTATTAATTTTCTGTTTCAATTTTATTGATATCCACTGCGACCGTTATTATTCCCTTTCTCGTGCTACTTTGGATTTTTCTTTGGTTCTTTCCCTAGTTTATTAAAGTAGAAGCTGACACCGATTTAAGAAAGTTTTAAAAAAATATGGGCATCCAGCACCCAGAATTTCCTTCTACCTACTGCTTTAGCAGCATCTCACATTTTGATATGTTGCGTTTTAATTTTCATTCAGTTCAAACTATTTTCTTTCTTCCTTTGGATTTCCTCTTTGACCCATTGTATTTCGTTAGCAATATTATTTAGTTATACATATTTGAGTATTTTCCAGTGATTCTTCTTTTTAAATTACTAATTAATTTTATTATGCTCAGAAAATTTATTTTGCGTGAATTGAATCCTTTTACATTTATTGACACATTTTTTGGCCTAGTATATAGTTTTTCTTGGGAAACATTCTATGTATGCTTAAAATAATGTATGCTTTTTGCTGTTTGACGAAGTTTTCTATAAATATCAGTTAGGTCAATGTTCACAGCTATATCACTTACTGAGAGATAGATACTCAAATCTGCAGCTCTATTATTTGACTTTTAAATTTTTGCCCGATAGTCTATATATTTTTGCCTTAACATTTCTTGCAGTGTGGGTATGCTGGTGATGAATTCTTGAGCTACTGTATGTCCGTAGAAGTCTTTATTTTAATTTTGTTTTTGAAAGAGACTTCTACTAGGTATATAATTCTGGTTTGATAATTTTTTTCATATTTTCTGATTACTAAACAAGGATCTTCTCCTGATCTCCAGAGTTCTCTCCCTGTGCAACTCTATCCTCTCTGTGACTCTGTCTTATCAACTCTAAGAACTTGGTCTTCTGGGATCCTTAGACAATCTCCTCAAGTAAGGGAGTCTGCCTGACTCTCCCGGGTTCCCTTTTCTGTGTCATGGACTGGAAACTCAAGACAATAGCTGGGGCTTATTGTAGAGCTCACCTCATTTGTTTCCCATTTCTCAAGACCACTGTCCTTCATTGTCTGATGTCCAGTATCTTTAAAAAACAACTTTGCTTCTTGTGTCTTCTTTTTGTTGTTGTTCCTGTTGTTGACGACTTAGTGGGAGACTATATCTGATACTTGTCACTCCATCTTGTTATTCCATTTAGTCCCAATACATATTTTTGATCTTGGATCTTTCCTATTCCATTCATTTGAAGAAGTAAAGTAAGATTTCACTACATTCATTTGAAGCATCAGTGTCTGACCTTATGTCGAAGTATTTCAGACTGAAACCTGACTCACCAGGTATTTGTCAATGAAATTCTATCACCTATGCAAGTAGGAAGTATCTTCCATTTTTCTCAAATTCATTTACTTTAACTGAGAATTTACGAGATATCTGTGCTATTATCTTTATCCTTCAAGGATGAGATACAATTAAAAAAGAATATCAATACAAATGAACATATAAAAAGGAAGAAAAGGATGAGAATGTCTTTGAATAAGTGTTTGTAGTCATGTATACTACAATAATTATCTACTTCAGAATTCAAACAGTTTTTCTTTATGCTCATTCTTCATGAAAAATTCAAACTGTAGAATGTTGAAAATTATGTACCGTAGGGAAAAAAGTGCATTTATCCCAAGAAGACTGATTCATTTGTGTATGTTTGTGTGCTCCCTTAAACATGAGTGAGGTGGCGGGAGGTTTCACGGTGTATTAACCTACTCTCTAGTCAATTTCAAAGTCAAAGTATCTATCATATAGGTTAACTGTAGGAGTATAAATCCCAAATGTTAAGAACTTTAATTAATATATTAAACTTTGTTTATAACACCTTTATATTGAAGATTGAGGGTCTATTCTTGGTAGCTGTCTTAACGTTGGATTTTTCTTCAGAAACTTTAATCAGAAACAGAGAAGACTATACATAAATCAACACACTAAAACAAAGTCTGTCTAGGACATTATATATTCCATATTGCTTCTAGGACTAATACCTGGGAGAAATCCAAGATAAACCTATAATATTTTTCCTTCAGTGGAACTGTTTAACATAGCATCTTGAGGACACCTGCCTCTCATATTTTGTCACATCAGAAAGAGATGTACGAAAAATGTCCCATGTTGGGAAATGAAAAACTGCTATAAAGAAAACCCAGGGATGACCTCCCTTTTTCTCCTATTTCTTTTCTGAAGTCTCCTCCTGCCAGTAATTATTCTAACACCTCTGACCTTGTGCAGTAATTCAATCCTTCTCTTTTCTCCATGACACGGTACTCATTTCCTACTCACAGCTTTTCAAGGCGTAACCCATTCATGAGTTGTGCTATACACAAGGTTAAAAGGTAGTACAATGGCAGCTACAGTAGATAGCTCCATTTTCAACATCCAATTGAAAATGAAAACATAATTCTAAATGAATTAAGGGACAATAACGCTCTGCTTGGAGAGTTCTTTTCCCAGATGACATGCTACACATAAGTTTTAAATTGCTATTTTTCCAGTGCTTAGTTGAAATGAAAAAAGTAGGAAAAATGCAAGCCTCAATTTAAAAGTAGATGTGAATTCCAAGAACAAAATTATAATGCTAAAAATTTTTATGCTTAAAATACAGATTGATCACACTAATCAGTCACCCTTCACCACACAGACAAGGAAAGCCCAACTGAAATATCCAATAAGGGTTTGCCATATTTTCTGATGGAATCTGTATCACCTACTAATATCAGGGGACTCCCTATGAAAGACTGGAGCAATGGACACATTCTCAAAACACCTGGAAAGTTGGGAAACCTAAGTTTCCACTACCAGTTGGGATGAAGATGGATGTGAAATACCTTTACTCCCACTGAAACAATAAGAAATTACTGCATAGACAAATCTATATATTCAGAAAGATAGATATCATATACATATAAAGCCTGAAATATTATCTGTATTGTCATATATGTGAATTGCCAATTTTATTTTTATTGCACTAAAGAAGAAACTACAAGTATATGAAAATAGGGAGCATGTCCACACTCCTAAATCTGTGTGGGTGCACATAGGAAAAATGAGGTGGGGTCTCTTGAAAGGAGGCTTTGTGGAGTGGGGTCTCCCAGGCTTCTCCTTGGTGTTCCTTCATGGGGGTCACTGCTGTAGCTGACTGGAACACCCCCATAGAAGTTGGTGATTCTGCTTTGGCAAAGTTACACTGACTAGTACAAATCATTTAGTTTTATTGCATACTTCAAAGTAAATGTAAACATTTTATTCAAAAAATACATACTTTCTTTAAAGAGATGTGAGTGCAAAGAAATGTAAAACCTGAAAACACTGAACTCAGAGGGATGAGACTTTCTGCATGGACAAGGAGACAGATGGAGGAAACTTTCAAACCTGAGACACATGGCTGAAGCTGTGGTAAGAGGAGAGGACAGGAGAGACAGGTTTTTGGTAAAATGAAAATCTTGGTTTGGATGAGGAGAAACCAGGCAAACTTCTGACAAACCTGTGGGCTAGTGTGTCAGGCTTTCAACAGGAAAAAGCTCAGACTCAAAGATAAGTTTCTCTGCCATGTAATGCATTTATAAAGAAATTCTGCTGAGTAATCAGAGGCTGGGAATGGCTGGAAAGCCAAAAGTTACTGTTTCAAAGTCACAATCTTGAGGTCTAGAAATCTCAGAGACTCTTGTCACACCTTCTCATTGTCACTGAGTATCATAGTTCTCAGTCCCTCCATTCCAGACCCTGTTGTATGCAGTCTCATAACATCAAGACCTCATAGTCTCACAGCCTCATGGTCTTGAAATCTCACAGCCTGTGATATGGAAAGATGTCTGTAAAACACCACTACACTATGGAAACCACTAAAATCCCCCAAGACTGCACAGCAGTTTCGATAGACTTTAAGACAGTTCATATTTTCTATTTCTTAAAAGCTTTATGCACAGCAAAGAAAACCAATGATAAAACAAAAAGACAACTTACCTAATGGGAGAAAATATTTGCAAATGATATGACTGATAAGGGGTTAATATCCAAAATATATAAACAACTCATACGACTCAATATCAAAAAACAAACAACCTGATTAAAAAATGGGCAGAAGACCTGATAGACATTTTTCCAAAGAAAACATACAGATAGCTAACAGGCACATGAAGAGATGCTCAACAATGCTAATCATCAGAGAAATGCAAATCAAAATCCCAATGAGGTATCACCTCACACCTGTCAGAATGACTATCGTCGAAAAGATCACAAGTAACAAATGTGGGCGAAGAAGTAGAGAAAAGGGAACACTAGTACACTGTTGGTGGGAATGTAAATTGGTGCACTGCTATTTAAAACACTATGGGGGTTTTAGAAACCTCAGAGAACTAAAATTAGAACTACTATATGATCCAGCATTTCCACTCCTGGTATATATCTGACAAAAACAAAAACAGTTATTTAAAAAGATACATGCACCCCAATGTTCACAGAAGTATTCTTTACAATAGTCAATACGTGGAAGCAACCTAAATATCCATCACTAGATGAACAGGTGAAGAAGATGTGGTATGATGCAATGGAATATTACTCAGCCATAAAAAGAATGAAATTTTGCAATTTGCAACACATGGATGGTCCTGGAGGGTACTATGCTCAATGAAATAAGTCAGACAGAGAAAGGCAAATACTCTATGTTATCACTTATACATGGAATCTAAAAAAGAAAACAAACAAGTGAATGAAACAAAACAGAAACAGACTCAGATATAGAGAACAAACTAATAGTTACCAGTGGGGAGAGGAAAATGGGGAGAAGCAAGATATGGGTAGGGATTTAAGAGATACAAGCTACTATGCATAAAACAAATAAGCTACAGGATGTATTGCACAGCACAAGGAATACAGCCAATATTTTATAATAACCTTAAGTGGACTACAATCTTTAAAAATTTTGAATCACTATGTTATATATCTGAAACTAATATTGTAAATCAACTACACTTTCTCAGAATCTTAACGTCTCATAGTCTTCCAAGGTCCACAGTCTTGCAGGTCCACAGTCTATCTATCAGGCTCAGGGTCATGAAGTTCTGAGGTCTAGAAATATTATAATGTTTAGTTTCAGAGTCCTCTGAATTCATTCTCAAAATGTTATGGAAACTATTGTAACCAAATCCTGATACAATTCAATTTTAGCTATCAATCCCCTTGGCAGCATAGAAAATTGAGGGTTGGGCTGAAAAACAAAAGGTCTTGGATACCTGTTACTAAATTGCAAGCATATTTAACACAATAGCAGGAAGATCAATGAAACTGAATTCAAGTCAATGGAATTCAAAATTCTAGTACAGAAAGAAAAACAGATTGTGAAATAATGAGCTTAGGATTCACAAAGATTCCTTACACAGGACACAAAAAACATTAATTATTAAAGAAAAATTTTAAACTTATGCTCCTCAAAATATGCTGTTAAGGCACTAAGAAGTCAAGTCACAAAATGAGAGAAAACATTTGCAAACATTTTTCTGACAAAGCACTCCTATTCAAATATACGCAACTATCTATATTAAGAAAAACAACCCAATAAAAGTGGGCAAAAGACTCAAAAAAAAAAAAAATTCACCGAAAGTAGATATATGAGTAGCCAGTAAGTACCTCATAAGATACTCAACATTAGTCATCAGTAAAATAAAATCAAAACAATAATGTGATAGCACTTTACACCCATTAAAAAACTGACAAAATGAAATGCTGATAATGACTTAGAGTAACTGAAACTCTCATACACTGATGATAGGAGTTAAATGGTGCAACCACTTTGGAAAACTGGCAAGTTTTCGTAAAGTTAAGTATATATATAACTACCCAATGACACAGCATTTGTATTCCTAGGTATTTACCCAAGAAAAGATGTGTCTCTAAGAAGATTTATCCATGTTCGTATAGCTATATTCATTTTCCAAACAGGAAATCACCCAAATGTTCATTAACATTTGAATGTCTAAACTGTGGAATATTCATACAATAGAATGTTCCTCAGCAATAAAAATAGACTACTGGTAAGCAGAGCAACATAAATAAGTCTCTAAATATTATAACAAGGGAAATAAGTCTGACACAGAAACGCAAGTACAATACTATTCCAATAACTTTAAAATTCTATGACTTCAAAATGGTGATAGTAATAATCAGTGGTTTTAGTAGTGTAGGGTTGACTGAAAAGGGGCATGAAAGAATTTTCTCTGGTGGTAAGAACAGTTTGTATCTTGACTGGGGTAGTGGTTACATGGTGTATATGTTTGTCAAAGCTCACTGAACTGGTCACTTGAAATATGAGCATTGTATTGTATGGAAAGTACATTCAATGAAGTTGATAGAAAAATAAACAAAAAGAAAAGAGGAACCATTTTAAACAATTAGTTTAAGTATGAAAAATCTTTTCATTTCTTAATGAAATATTAATTATAACTACCATTTACTGAATGTTCACTATTAGTCAAGGACTGGGATAAGCATTTTATATATACAATCTCATTCAAAACATCACAATAAAACTATAAGGTTATATTAGTTTGAAATGCCTAGATACAAAAATTTTTGGTCAGATGAAAAATATCATGATTGTACCAATTTACATTCCCACCAACAGTGTAGGAGTGTTCTCTTTTCTCCACACCCTCTCCAGCATTTACGGTTTGTAGATTTTTTGATATGGCCATTCTGACCAGAGTGAGGTGATACCTTATTGTAGTTTTGATTTGCATTTCTCTAATAATTAGTGATGTTAGTCATCTTTTTATTATGGAGAACAATATGGAGGCTCCTTAAAACACTAAACTTAGAACTACCATAGGATCCAGCAATACCACTCTTGGGCATATATCCAGAGAAAAGCATAATTCAAAAAGGTTCATGAGGGGCTTCCCTGGTGGTGCAGTGGTTGAGAGTTCGCCTGCCGACGCAGGGGACGCGGGTTCGTGTCCCGGTCCGGGAAGATTCCACATGCTGCAGAGCGGCTGGACCCGTGAGCCATGGCCGCTGAGCCTGCGCGTCCGGAGCCTGTGCTCCGTGATGGGAGAGGCCACAACAGTGAGAGGCTATGCACCCCAATGTTCATTGCAACACTATTTACAAGAGCCAATACATGGAAGCAACCTAAATGCCCATTGACTGAGGAGTGGATAAAGAAGATGTGGTACATAAATACAATGAAATATTACTCAGCCATAAAAAAGAACAAAATAATGCCATCTGCAGCAATATGGATGGACCCAGAGATTGTCATACTGACTGAAGTAAGTCAGACAGAGAAAGAGAAATATATATCGCTTATATGTGGAATCTAAAAAAATGGTACAAATGAACATATTTACAAAACAGAAATAAAGTCACAGATGTAGGAAAAAGAACTTACAGTTACTGGGGGAAGGGGTGGGGGAGGGACAAATTGGGAGATGGGGATTGATATATACACACTACTATATATAAAATAGGTAACTAATAAGGACCTACTGTATAGCACAGGGCTCTATTCAATACTCTGTAATGACCTATGTGGGAAAAGAATCTAAAAATGAGTGGATATATGTATATGTATAACTGAATCACTTTGCTGTACACCTGAAACTAACACAACATTGTAAATCAACTATACTCTAATAAAAATTATATAAAATATCATGAGACACACACAGAGAATTTTCCTTTGCCAAACACACCATTCACACCAGATAAGAGTGTTTTTTGTTTGCTTCATGGACTATATCCTTTGTATATACTGCCGCGTAATCCTTATGTTAACTAGTTTATGTTCTGAAACATTTATTTCACCAACTCTGTTACTGTCAGCAGAAACAATCCTGCCATATTTCCTATTTGTTTGGTATCATAACACCTTGGCATCCACAGCTGGGTGGGTCAGCTATCCTGTGTGTTGTACTGCCAGGGTCTCTTCTAACCAGACAATAAAGATAAATCAACAGATACCATCTCTGAGGAAAGAAACTATCGGCACAAGATTAAATCTTGTTCTGTTTTCTCTTATTCTATAGCAAAGTGACTAAAAATAGTGTTGCCTAAGTTTTGTTCCCTCTGTCTCCAGTCTCCTATCCAGTCTTCTGGAAAGCAGAGAGGAATTATATGTCCTTCAAGTCCTGCAAAGTTCTAAAAAGACTTAGTTTGTTATTTACACCAAGGTACCTTTAAACATTTGAATTTTAGATTGCACATGTAGCCTTGAGAAGTTATCAAATGCCACTATGCATTTTCTTGGTCCCACTACAGTAAAAGCCATATCTAAAACATGACTTTTCATCATGAATAGTCTATACGCAATACTATTACTTGTCGAAATTTCTTCTCTTCCTGTTTAATTTTTTCCTCAATCACATTGTAAACCAAGTTGGAGCCATCAAACTTCTACGGCAATGAAGCAATCAATAGCTTGACTACTTAGAAAACCACAACAAAACCCACCTTTCAGCACAGTTACAAAATCTCAGACTCTTTTATCCTCATCTTTTACTGCATTGCCTTACAATTCACATCCACGTGGCTTCATAATGAGAAGAGGGTTAGAAATGATGTAATTCTTCTTGATAAGAAAAAATCTGAAGTCAAGCTAAAAGAAAATGTTATTTAAGATATTTTATGATGCTTTCTGTAATGTAGAAAATAAAGTATAAAATTACTACATTCTGATTGTTTCTTAAGAAAATGTGTTCACAATAACATAGCCATATCTGAAAGACAAGAATGGAGCTAAAGTTGGAAATCTCTCCTTTGGTTAAAGAGAGCTGAAGTGTTCAGTTCAAATGAAATTTATTAAAGGAATTTGAACAAAACTTGGCAAGCTTGAATTTTGCATCGGGATGCTGCAAATAATATATTCTGTGATGGTATTTTAATATGTAGAGCTATAAGCCTGAATATAATTATTTTGAAAGGGCTAATGCAAAGCTATATCTAAATGTCAATTTCATCTCTCTGAGCAATGTAATTGATTGATAAGAATTTTTATTCCCACAGTCTCTTCCACATACCATAAAAATTCAATGTTACCTCTCAGAAGAGATCTCAAATGATATGACATGTCTATCTCCAAAATAAGAAAGTACAATTAAAATTTATAAGTTTACTTTTTTATCAAAACAATGTATGATGCATAATGATTCAGAGATATGTGATATCCTTCTTATATATTTTGGGAATTACGAATGAGGTCTATAACTTCATTTACATCCATATACTTTGTGTTTTCTTTAATAGTTTTTAAAACCCCAAACTATTTATTATTTTGTTTCCATAATAAAGGTAAGCGATTCTCAGATTTAGTGTTCCATTTTTACTTCATATCCTAAAGGTAGGATTTCTACAATAATTTCTCTATTCATGTCATCCTGGACTTCCTGTGATCCAAATATCAACATACATGGTAAATATATATGAGATAGTCATAGCAGAAAATGAAGGTATCTACCCAATACCCATTTAACTCTTCTTTCTTGCTAACATAACTGCAGTTTTGTTTGGGACATCAATATACCTAGAGAAAATAATTTAATCTCTCAGCCTCAACTGCAGTTAAGGATGGTCATGTGTTATATTTCTAGATGAGTTGTTGGAGATGGTTTTTTTAATAAATAAAAAAAGGGAGTCTTCTTACCAGCAATATGGATAAAATGCGTAGATAGCTTGCAAGCATGAGGAGAAAAAAATCTGTGTTAAGAAGAGCAGATCTGGAAATCAGAAGGCAATTAAGTTTTTGATGATACTTGAGCTGATGCACCAAACCTGAATTACATATTTCCTAATTTAATGCTATTAAACAGGAAGTCTAAACCAAATCTGGTTAACCTCTTTGGTGCTTTTGTTATGTGCCCTGGGCACAACTGTGATACTGTGTTCTTATTACCTAGTTAGAAAAACTAACTTTTCTTTAAAATATATCAGTCCCTACCTTTTCCATCACTTCACTGATGAAACTCAGTCTTGCCTGATTTCTGAGCCAAAAGCAGAGAGAGCAATAAGTATATTAGGTATTTTAGCACCATTGTCTAGACAGTCTTGCAATAAATCTTGTCAAGAGATCAGGATTTAGCACCTGAGCACTCCTATACCCTGAAATAATGGCTTCGTCTTTTGAACTCATTTTTTCTCTCTAGCATTGTCGTTTTCTCTTGGACTGGAGGGAGGCTTAAGTCTCAGTCAATTTAATTCATATAAGAACCTGATATTCTTCTTAATCCTTGCCAGTGTCCTCCTAGAATAAGGTTGTTGGCTGCTGGTTAAATACTATGTTTCAGGCTGTGCAAATGTCTTATTTTGGGTTAAACTGTGCAGTCATTCATTTGCTCTAAGATCCCGTTGGGCTTCATGCCTGAAACCTCTTCCATTATTACTGATCTTGGAAGCAGATATTACCCCATGAATTTATCGTGCAATTTGAAATTCATAATTTCTTTCAAAGCTAAAAGTTTGTACTGGACATGGTTTGAAATTGGAAAGTCCACCAGAATTAGTAGTGATTTAAGGCTTGACCTGAAAATAACAGAAAGTGACAGCTTCTCCATTGCTTTTGGGCTTTAAAAATCTTGAAACTTTCAAGAACTGATGAGCCATAGAACTTTAGGGGCAGAGATTTACTCCTCTGTGAATCATCCCTGTGTAAAAGCATTTTATTTCAGACCAAAAATTCCTCAAAGACTCAGAAGATCTGTATTGTTCTGTAGAGTTCAATAGGCTCTCTACTCACTATTGTCAAGTGAGAAAGGGCTGAGAGATTTAACTTTTAACTAGCCACATTTCAGTTGCTAAGATTTCAACAAAAGGGAATCACTCCTTTGCACATATTGATGAAAGCAACGTGAATGTGAATAGGGTGTGTGTGTGTGTGTACGCACATACATATATACACATATATTCAACTTCTATGACAACCATTGAAGAATTAATGATGATACTTCCATACTGTGATTTTAGTGAGAATAAGAACACTATACTTAAAGACCATTTTGAAGAATTATGTGGAATATCTGTGTTATGATATTCAACAGATACATGTTTCTTCCACAAAACAAGAGAAAGACCTTCAAACTATTATAGTTGTAAACACTATGAATTTTACACACTTCACCTAATTTAGTCCAGATAAGAAAGTGTAACTTATACATACCAGTTCTGCTTTATTTACACGTGCAACTTTGTGATGTTACTCATTGACCTTTATATAAGAAACTAATCGATGAATCTATTTTGAACTTCAGACTCAAAGCATTCTATCTTTTGAAGGACTGATAGACATACATTTATCAGATAATATGAATGTTATTTTTCTTTGTATTTTTTTTTGAGCCTGAGTGCCAAAACCACAGAACTAGGTTCAAATGCTTAGTTACAGCAACCATCTCATCCCTTTTCCAGATGCATTTATCTCCCTTCATCATGACCAAAGTCCATGTGTATAAAGAAGTTTATCTTCTTTATTTTAAAAGCTGTTACCAATTTTATGTTTTTAAAATATTAAGCCCCTTTAATTTTGTGAGGTAAATAAGGGGAGAGTCAAATAAACATGTAAGAAGATACAGTCAAAATAGTTGAAATGTAAAAATTGAAATAATTTGAACATAGTATGAATATTGAAATAATAATGGCTAGAATGTGAATATTGAAATAATAGCTAGAAAATGTCACATAACTAGTTTGACTACTATTTTAAATGGGTTGATATTTATTTTTACATTGTTTACAAACATGCTGAAGAGTTGGCTCTTTCAAGTCAATTAGCCTGTTAAATAATACTATTTCAACTGTTATCAGAAGCAGTGAGAAATTACAAGGGGAAAATATAGCATAATTCTCTATGACTGACACTGTTCCAGCAGCATTCGCAATTTAATTTTGAAATATAAGTGATGCCAAAAAATGAAATCACCAAATTTTAACAATAAATATATAGGAGAAATAATTTATTTCTCCTATATATTTATGAGAAATAATTGCTTACCACAATGGTACAGAAAAATTTATTACTATACGATCATTTTACATTATAAAAATAAGACATGCAAAAGGGGTTTAGTTTAGAGAAATTAGCATTATTACTAACATCATTTTGATATAATTGAGAAAAAAATATGAGACGAATGAAAAGTTTTTAGAACATGATATTCAAGAAAGTTTTTAACCTTTGTTTTGTTTTCGGTCATTGTCAAGGTGGTTGTCTCAAGGTCATTGTGCAGTAAGCTATTAGTAAAAACCAAAACATGACTATGTAAATACTGTATGAGTTTCCCACCCTTATACTGAGGACTTTCTCTCAACTGTCTCCTCCTCTTGGTGAAATAACTTCATATTCCCTAATTTCAGCGTATTCCATAATAATATGTCTAACTATAAAATTATGTATTTATACAGTATGTATATATAAAACATACATACATACACACAACACTCAATACTCATGTCAATATTAGGGAAAGTAGGAGATTCTTTAAAATACATTTATAAGAACAAGGAAAAAGAGGCCCAGACAATACAGGTCAGGCAGAGATATCCATTCAGTGTAAACAGAGAGAAGCAGAAGACAGATCACATATTTCATTGAATCTAAAAGTCATTAATTTTAAGATTAAGTATTTTTTCATCACCAAGAAAGGAGAAAAGTTGCAGCCAATTACACTATGACGCATCATTGATTGGAAGATGCATCCTGATGTCAGTATTATTAAATGTGAAAAAGTCCATCTTAGAATCAATGAAATGTATATGTAGTATTTTGTCTCTTTTCTATTTTCAGTGATATCTTTTAAAAATATCCATTTTCAAAGATTACTATTTTAGATTAACATTAAAGATAAGCTTTGGCTTCAAACAACTGAAATATTAAATGAGAATGTTGATAAGCTGCAAAAGTTTCCTTTTCTAATGAGTTATTGCTGAAGTCTAAAATGTGTTCAGTGCCTTCTTAAAGAAAAAGCTTCCTTTGCCAATAAACAAGTCACAGATTTGACAGAAATGAGTGCTCATTATTCATGTCTGGAACTTCATGGGATCAACCCCGAGTTAATAATTAATGAAGAATTGGGAACCTATTTGTCTATTTTGTTTGTTTCTTCTAGATTAGTGTTTGAAGTGCAAATCTCTATTATTAGACTAATTTCTCCCTCCAATTTAGAACCCTTCAACAAATGTGTTATTCAGTCTTCAAAACAAATGCATTTACCTTGCTCAAATTAATGGGACTCTTAGGCATCTGAATCTTCCTTCCAAATTCGTAGTTCTTTTCATTAGCTGTTACATAATTAAATAGTGCAGTCTGCTATCTCACCATAGTACAGATTTTAAGCCCAACTCTTCCTTTTCTAATCAATGCTAAATGTTAACTCTTGGAGATAAAAAGGTCAAAGTCAAATAGGGTTATTGTAGGTTTCATTAATAGCATGACAGCTTTGAGTTATGAGCATAGTTTGTAAATTATAGTATGGATATCAGTTTATTAATTCATCTTCAAACTATATCTAATTCTATTAGAATTAGAGTAGGCTGAAAAGAGAGAAAATCCAACTTTAGTTAGTGTAAAATTAGAATAAGTCCTTATGCATGTTGCTTCTTTAAAAATTATATTTTAAAATATGAAATAACTATCCAGTAAATTGGATCTATGTCTGTCTGCTACTATATAGCTAACAGTAAAACAAGATCCCTCCTCTGAGCTGATGACATAGTGTTACCATGATGCCTGTGACCTGATTGAGACACTGACTATTTGAGTTACATAGTATAAAGAGCACACCACTAGCAACTGTTCTAAGATCTCGGCACCTCACCTGTTGGATGTTACATCAGCAGTCCCCAATCTTTTTGGCACCAGGGACCAGTTTTGTGGAAGACAATTTTCCACGGACAGGGGGGTCAGGGGATGGCTCAGGCGGTAATGCAAGCGATGGGGAGCAATGGGGAGCGGCAGATGAAGCTTTGCTCAATAGTCCGCCACTCACCTCCTGCTGTGCGGGCGGGTTCCTAACAGGCCAAGGACCAGTACTGTTCCATGGCCCCAGAGGTTGTGTTACATGACAAGAGAACAACATATGTGAGCTGTAATGTGGCTGCCATGAAAATCATTTACCCGAGTTAAGACGTACTGCTTTACTCAGGGCTTTTAGAGTAGAATAATTAAGACTTCCATTTAAAAATTAATTTTTGAATTAAAAAAACCTGCAATCAGTATTATTGTTTACTCTTTTATTCCGTGTCACATTTAATCTTTGTGCCTCAATTTCCTCATCCAAAGGGACAATAATATACCAGCTTGGCCTACTTCTTAGGGTTGTTATATCAAATGAGATAGTGTATTGGAAAGTATTGATACCTTACACTCCTGCCATAAGGCAATATGTGGGATACAACATGATTAAATGGCATAAAATAAGGAGCTGCATTTTTTTTCAAGGTTAATGAGCTGACTGGGGTGAACTCAGCTAGCCTCTAAGAAATTCCATCCCAATGGGTCCATGTCCTGTGTATGGTCTAGTGCCACCTGGTGGCAGATTTGACTTTTGGTTTAAATATTGGTGGGAGTAATTCTGGGTTCTGTGGCTGGTTGGAAACTGCAAGACTGCAGCAGGGGCTCCAAAAATCTGTTTGTTGTCTGTTCCACCCATATTGAGGATATCGGGGACAGGTAATAGTGGGAATGAGAGACTCAACTTACACCTCCTCAGCTGCTGCTGCTGTTTTCCTATACCAACCTATTCTTCTCCTTCTGCCCATCCCCACGCCAAAAGATCAGTCTATTCCAGCTGGAGGACATAAGGTGAGTGAGTGGAAGACAAGAGCCATTCCACCATCAACAACTGGATTATATCTAAATGTGAATAGACAGTATTTTTCCTTTGGGTGATCTTCAAACTACAAAGTAACATGAATAAAGTATTATAATACAAATACTATGATGACAATATCTAGAAGTTTCTGTAATACATTTTATCTGAAAAACACTGCCATTAAAAAAAAAACTTTGTCTTTTCATGTTAACATTTGTACTTTTTATTAGCGGAAATATGGAAATACTGGTTTTCAACTCACCTTTTAAAATCCCCCAAACCTACTTAAAGAAGAGGCTAGCTGTGTGACAACTGAACCCACAAATGTAAAATTATCTAAAACATCACCTTGTGGCTTCATCTGACTGCAAAAGATACTGGGAAACTTAATCCCTGATGGGCAGTCACTTCCCAGCAAGAATTCTGCACAACAGAATGGAAAACCGTTATTCAGTGGACAGCTCAACACCTCTGCCACACCTATTTGCCAAGCTTTTATATATTTTGAGCACCACGTGGGGTGTTTTATAAATTTGTAAATTGATTAATAACATTTAAACATTTGAAGATTTCACCAAAACAGATTTTCATAATTCCTTCTTCTCTTGGAAAAAAAATCAGATGATCTGGCAAAACTGGGCCCCCACTTCCTCTGGGCAACAATTGGTTGAAGGTGAGACGCAGCTGGCTGCATGCTCTCCAGTTTGCTGGAAGAAGTACCTGACCAGCTTCACTCATTAATTTGCCCTCCTAAACCTGCAGTCACTGAATTTGGGACCACTGACAAATCATCAGATGAAAAACTTTTCAAAACACTGGGAAATTCTAAGTTTTAGGGGATATTCAGAGAAAGAAGAGTCACTTAGTATAGGTGGCTTTTCTGTGCAAACTGCTCCAAATATAAAATTCAGAGCATGTGTAGAGAAAAATAGTAGGCATATAATGTCTACGTTAAAATCAAGTTAAGGATAAATGCATTTACATTTAGAAAGAGGGGGAAAAGGGAGTAAAAGAGATGAAGGAGGAAAAAGACAGGGTTAGGGATAAGCAGAAATGTAAAGAAACAGAGGGACTTCCCTGGTGGTCCACTGGTTAAGACTCTGTGCTCCAAATGCAGGGGGCCTGGGTTCGACCCCTGGTCAGGGAACTAGATCCTGAATGCCACAATTAAAGATCTTGCATGCCACAATGAAGATCCCATGTGCCACAACTAAGACCCGGCGCCAGCCAAATAAATATTTTAAAAAATATAATGAGAAGACAACTTTTTTCAAGTAGAGAGAGATGTCGGCAGCATTCAAAGAATTTGAAGGAATCTAATAAGTAGAAGTTTTCCTAGTATTTCATGTATTTAGCAATGTTTATCCAGCAAGAGATAACAATATAATGATGATGATGAATGATATTAATTCATAATGACAACTAAGATTTATGGAGTTCTTACTCTTTGCTAGCATTACACTAAGTGCTTTTTATGGATTGTTTCATTTGATCATTTCAGAATTATGGCTTAAAATCCACATAAAAGTATTGATTGCTTGCCTATGTGACAACAGGCAGACTGAAATGCAGAGATGTCCAGTGAGTTACAAAGTTCCTCTCTCCATGAGGGGAGCTTAAACAATTTCAATAAATTCTTGATTGGCTGCCCTAATGGACAAGAGAAGTAGTGAGAAACACTAAAGTAGTAGAAACTCTAAAGTTTGCTTCATAATTTATTATATGATATTACTTTGTAATAGATCGTCCTTGAAAAATATTTTGTTGAGTTGAATATTACATTTTTTGTAACGTCTTTTATCTATGGTAGCAATGGTAGAGAGCTAAGAAGATTCTAATGTAGAAAATCGACCCAGCTGTCATCATCGTTGGGTATTATTTTCAAAGACAATACTCTTCAGAAGTTCAAAGATGTGTTGCTTCTACCTACTCATCATTTCCTTTAACAAGTGGTTTTCTTTCACATTACACAAAGTTCACTTATTTAAATTATTAACAACTATCTAGGGATGTGAAGGCATACTAATGATTAATGTTAAGCGTGTGAATTTAGGTTTAATACTAGGAAATAAAAGAGGAACTTGAAATTTAGATAGAAATCTAAAAATCAGTGTTGTTTTTTTCCAAGAATGTTGGCTACATTTTCCTTCTAAATGATATTTGGAATGTAAATTCTATACAGAAACTTAAAAAAAAAAAGAAACACCTGTGATTAGCCTGACATTGTCTTTTTGCTAAATAATAAGCAAGGTACTAAGCTTGTGGATATTATATGTAAATAAAAGAATAAGAGGAATATTGAGATAATGCTTCCAGCAGCAATAATTTCAGGTCACTGAAGTCTTAGAAGTGATTTTTCTACCAGAAAGTCTTGAGAAATTATAAATTAGATAGGTTCACAAGACTGTTCTTGAGTGTTATATTTTTGTTGTTAAAGATTCTTGCCTTGTTGCATCTAAGGACTATCAAATTATTTCGTTATTCACCTCAAAATCTTCCAAGCATCCTTTCTTCTTTTCTGAGAATTTTAATTGAATTTAGTGCATAAGAAATTGGATTGTCATCTCTAGAAAGTAATGATATGTTAGAATTTTAAAGTTTCCTTTAACAACTGAAAACTGTTGTACGTTTATTTATCCTGCTACTTTTTAAAAACCGAAGTTGAAATGAGGCATCATCCAAAGATAAAAACCCTAAATTGGAAAGTTTTTTTTTTTTTACAAGAAAAGCTTATTTTGGTTTGTGTTGAAATATTTGTCACTCTCATAAGAGTTTCATAACATGTAATCATAGAGTATATCTCATTCTCATTATTTTTACCACACATAAACAATAGTAAAAAGATGCAAGGCTCCATTTCATGCAAATACACTTTGAATTTCATTAGTTCCTTGTTTTGAAACAAGATCTTGGTCCATTCTCCCATTTTTCTCCTTACCCAATCTATAAAGCCATATGTTTTGATCATTTACCCAATCCGGGACATGCATTTTCAAGCATTCCTCCCACACACTTAGAAAGTGTTGAAGACTTATCACATCACTCCCCTGAAAAGTCAGGCTCATTGGCAAGCCAGGGGAATGTGGAGAATATTTCACTTGAAGAGCTGCCCTTGAAAGTCCAGCAGTGGACTGGCCATTGTTTCAGCTGAGAGTCGCTGATATAGTTGAGAAAAAAACACGGCCAAGAAAGGAGAATGTGCTGCTGCATCAAGCAAAGGGCCCTCAACCCCCTCCTTAAGAATACATGAGGATGGAGGACAGAGTTAAAGCATCCTGACTGACTGCTCACATCACATCTATTTCCTCTCACCTTTGTGCCTGAATGATGGAAATGACACAAACACCAATATCTAAGCTCCAGTCAAATTCTAATAGGAGACTTCAAATGGACCCCAGGGAATAAGGTAGCTCAGGTGTATCCATTCCCAGAATTTAAGAACAAATGTTAGAGCCAGATAGCAGTGTAGTTGACCCTTGAATAACATGGGTTTGACTTGTGCAGGTCCACTTATACACAGTTTGTTTGTTTTTTTATAGTAAATACTGCAGTACTACACGATCTGTGGTTGGTTGAATCTGTGGATGTGGAACTGTGGGGATAGAGAAACTGCATAAATGGAGGGCCAACTCTAAGATATATGAAGATTTTCAACTTCTCAGAGGGTCAGCTCCCCAATCCCCACATTGTTCAAGGGTCAACTGTAATCACAATTTAAGATGAATAAAGGAAAAAATAAGAAAGTCTATATTGCAGAAAAATGGAGCGAAAAGGAAAGCAAGCATAGCACGGTATGCTATGTTTGATTGATAAAAAATGTCTGTTTAAAGAAGATTTTTTCCCCCAGATAACAGAGGAAATATTGGATAACATTACCTCCTTAAAGGAAATTAAAGAAAATACTGATTTTGTGCAATGGAGTTGGCAATGAGATGATTAAAAAAAACATGCTGGAATGAAAGGGAAGTTAGCATAAGATACATTAAGGAGGAAAATGACACTGACGATCTTAAAACTGCTTTGGAGGCAGAAAAGAGAAGTAACAATGTAAAAGCCTCTGAATGGATAACGGATTTCAGAATATCACACAGTTCAAAAGCATGTGATTGAATACATGATAATCAAAATTGTAGAATGTAATGGAAATCCATCACTGAGATAATAGTCATGCTTGAATATGAAACAATAAGAAATTCAACAGACAAAAATTCAAAGATAAACTATTCCTGAGTTGAATGAAACCTAAAACTATGGATTCATGGGGCTTATCATATAGAGAAAAATATATTAAAGATCAGCTAACACTCAGAAACATTTTAATGAACTTACTGATCTCTTAAGAATAAGGAAAGAATCCTTCATATATCTAGACCAGAAGGTTACCTATGAGTGAAAAAATTAGTCTTGCTTTAAACTGTCAGCAAAAATAGCTGCTATATGAAAGTGTACTTTATACGGAATGTTCATATACTATGTTTCCATACAGTCCTGTCAAGGCAAAGACAACAGAGACTCGATTATGTGAAGATTCAGGAATATACCATGTATATGTACATCCTGATGAATCTACTTAAATATATAATTCAGTGCAATGAAAAATAATCAAAATGTAAACTTTATGAAAGTTTAGCTCTGTATATGTTTGAACACAAAATTAACATTAAATGGTTATGTTATAAATTATATACGTAATAATATATATATTAGTTGTTAAGAAGAAAAGCTGTATATGATAATAATATTATGGGGACCAAAATCCTATAATATAGTGTGACAAACCCCCCAGAAGGAAGGAGATGAAAAATGGCAAGATTAAATATCTTAATTTTCTCATATATCATTAAGGAAGAGATTCGTTACATCCTGTTGCAATGTAGAAAGAATATACATTGAAAATTATAAACAGTATTTTAAGTTATAATATACTTCCTAAATTACAAAGCAGAAAATAAAATAAGCTCTTTCTAAAAACTGGAAAAGAAAATAATAATAAATGAATAATGAAAATATAATTAAATAAACCATAATACAAATTGTCTTATAACTACTGCTCCAGCGGGAAGAAAAAAACAAAACACTGATTAAAATCAAAGGATGCAAACTGATTGATATGAGGAGGGGGAACCCAGCTATATAGGTACCTACAAGTGATCTGCTTTAAAAATAAATGAAAACCAAAAAATCCACAAAATTTTTTATATATATATATATATATATATATATAATCTTAACTTGGTGTGTGTAATATAGATACACACACCAACTAAATGCAAACAAAAAGAAAGGCTCAAAATATCAATATCAAAGGAAGTTATATATAATAACTTTATACTGATGAAGGGTTAAATTCATAATGGAGATCTAGATGTCATGAATATTTATGCTTCTAAAAATATTATATAAAATATATAAAGCAAAACCCTCAGAAATATAAGGGAAAATAATAAGAAACACAGTAATAATGGATTATTTTTATTTAATTTTCTCAATCTTTGACAAAGAAGACAAAATATGACTAAGGATATTAAAACTATTTCTCTCTATATATTATACAGAACACACTTGTTTTTCTAGTCACCATTTTATGAAATTGATGTCTTGTAAGACAATAAGCATATCTCAATCAATTCAGACAACTAGAAACTAGGTAGACCAAATACTTTAAATAAAATACAATAATACTATAAATAAAAACATAGGAAAAATTAAAATTCAAACATAATTAGTTTTTCAAAAATCTCTCAGAATTCCACTTCCATCATGATAAAGTAAGCCATCACAGACCAACCCTGACACTGATGACAACTACAAATTCTGAACAAGACACCAAAAAAACCCAAAACAACCCCCCCCCCCACCACTATCTAGTGATTCTAAAAAGGAAACCAAAGCAGGCAAGTAGGTGAGGGGAATCTAAACTTGAAGAAGTAACAGGCACAGAGGTGATTTTTTGAATTCTATGTAACTTTGCCCTAAAGATGGGCCACAGCCTGGGAGGATAAAACTCTGACAGATCACCATCTCTTTGACCAGAGGAACTAAGGAAAGGACCTGGGAAATCACAGCCAACTTCCAGATTGTCAGGGGGGAATTCCAGAGAGGAGAGAGCAGAAGGAAGAGCTCCGCTAATTCTGGGTATGAAGACTGAACTTGCATACGATCTTCCCTAAAGCCCATATGCATGAGACAGAGTAAGAATTTAAAGTGAGACCAGCTAGTAAGACCATTTTTTTTCTCCTTTAAGCTGCTCAGGATCAGCCATGGAGTAGGCAGATAACTAGGCTGCAAGAGATTGCAGTCAATATGACGCAGTGAACATATGTACATGAAAGGTACGTGAGAGAGTGGAGACTAAGATGATTCCCAGGGTTTGCTTTGTGTGACCAGGTGGACAGTGCTGTGCAGGTGGCAGGAAGATTTCCTTTGGGGAAATGTTAGGTTTGTGATACCTATGAGATTGTCGAGTGGAGACTTCTAATACTGGTAGTTGAAAAAAAAAAAGAAAAGTATATATATATGTGTGTGAGTGAGTGTGTGTGTGTGTGTGTGTGTGTGTGTGTGTGTGTGTGTGTAGCAAAAGAAAGATTATTAGAGGTATATATTTGAGAGCCACTAGAGTATAAGGTATAATTGAAACTATGGAAAAACACAGAAATTTCCCAGGAAGAGTGACTTTTATTGGTGAGCATCCTTACTGAGGACCTAAAGAATGCATCATATTTACTCACTTTTTCACCCAGGTACTGGTGTTATACGTACTGCATTAGGCACTAAATATACAACTGTAAACTCTTAGCCAAATGTAACTTACTCCTCCCAAATAAGTTTTAGAAATGTTTAATTAGCACAGATTTCTCTACTGCAGAATTGCTCAGTTCCTGTATTCATTTTTCATTGCTATGTAACAAATTAATACAAACTTAACATTTTAAAACAATACTATACCTTTACTATCTCACGATTTCTGTATGTTAGAAATGCCAGGCTGCATTCTTATCCTGAGGATTGATTGGGGGAAGAATCCACTTCCAAGCTCACTCAGGTTGATGACAGAATTAATTTCCTTGCAGTTGTAGGACAGAGGGCCTGGCTTCTTCCTGGCTCTCAGGTGGAGGCCACCCTCAGCTTCTAGAGGCTACCAGAACTTCCTAGAGGTTGCCTTCCTAGTTCCTTGCCAAGTGGCTTTTCCAACATGGTCATTTACTTCTTCAAACCAGCAGGGAGTGTCTCTAGAGATTTACTCCAGGTGCTAGCAAGGTAGTGTCTTACATAGCATAACGTGATCATAGAAGTAACATGCTATTACCTTTGCCACATTCTATTGGTTCCAAGTGTTGAAGAGGAAGAAATTTTCCTCTATCCTTCTAGGTTCTTCTGGCTGGTCTAAGAATTAAGTTGACATGAGACAGATGACAGTAGAAAAACAAAAGCGTGATAACATGTATACACAGGAAAGACCCAGGAGAACTGAGTAACCTGTCAAAATGGTCAAAACTCTCATCTTAAATACCATCCTTAGCTAAAGACCAAAGAGAATACTGGCAGTAGTGATTTGGGACTTCAAAGGGGAGGACCGCAATTCACATGCAGATGGAGAGCAAATGTTTAGGAAACAAATGTTTGCTGGACCATGCAGAGACAATGGACACAAAGAGGAATTTTAACAGACTTTGCTAGTTTCCTCCCTGTCCAACACCTGGTTCACACTATAGTTACTTGTGGAGATAACTTCCTTCCTGGAGCAGGTCCTCTATCTACATTCTTTTAGGCAGTTAGGGGGAAGGTCAAAGTTTCTTCCTGAGTCTTTTGAGTCTTGATTGTTTTCAGCTCGAAATAATCCATGCGCCAAAGGGACATTTTGGGGTGGCAAATTTTGCTCCCCTACAGAAGCAAGCCAAAGGTCCCACACTCAATGGAAGAAGAAATAAGGGCATGAACATCTGGAGACAGAGATCTTGAGAGAAGCTTAGAGTGTGTCCACCATATTTCCTTAAGTTGGCATTGTGCGTATCTGTAACCCAGAAGGACCTACAGGGGCTTTCCTGGGGCAGACCCCTCCCCCATATTCTCTGCTTTAGCTCCTCTCTGAAGTACTCAGATAATAGTATCTCCTGCATATTTCCTGAGTTTTTCAGATGCCAAAAACTACCACCAAATAGAAGAAATTAACTACTTGGTGATCTTGAGCATGTAGTTCCCAGACCTACTGGCACCTAAGGATTGATAATGTTAACACCTGTGACACTGTCCTGCTACCTCACCATCAACCAATCAGAGAATTTTGCACAAGCTGGTCACATACACTGTGACCCGCCCCCACTCACCTGGCCTCTAAAAATGCTCTGCTGAAACCCTTCTGAGAGTTCGGGGGTTTTTGGGCATGAGCCACCCACCTCCTTGCATGGTCCTGCAATAAACCTTTCTCTGCTCCAAACTGATGGTTTGGTTGGCTTGGCCTCACCGTGCATTGGGCCCATGAGCTTGCGTTCCGTGACATATCCACACATCTGGGAAATAAATGCTTCCAGCATGTTTTGTCACCCGACATTTTTGACTAGAGATACTAGTGTTACAAAAAACACATTCAGGGAATACTAGCTGAGAAGGAAGTAAGCCCCATGTACAACAAATACATTTGTATCCCTGTTCATCTTCACTGAAGGTCAAGCCATAACAAGTATCATTATAAAAATTTATTTGTCCAGCTGCTCAGTGGAATCATTGCTTCTTACCACTATAATTGAGTTTATTCCAGCCTTTTATGTTATTATTACATTAAGAATAAGAACTCCAGTTTCGTGAACTTGTGTCCCCACATTGTAATACTTTTTCATGAAGAATATCTCATTATGAATTTTTGAGGCTTGTATCCCAAGAGGCCCCATTTTTCCTTGAGATTCTGCCCACAGTTCCCTCTAGAACTCAGGAAGACATCCTGGACCACTCTGGGGAACACATACCCTGTTGTTCTCTACTTTACCAGAAACCTTTCTCCTTCCTCCCCAATAAGTCAATTTATGTTAAGAGACAGCACTAGGCCTCTGACTCAGCTTGCTTGCCAGACCTACCCAGAGAGTTTAAATACTACTTTAGGCTCACCTAACACCCCCAGTATTATATTCTACCACCTTTGACATCTTGACTGTGACCATCTCTTCTGTGGAGATTTCCATAGTGTGTCAGAACAGAGACCAAGTAAGGAAGAGGCTGGAGGAATGTAAGAATGTCACCTGCCATATCAGTAAACAAAGGATGTTGTGGTCATCAAGCCATCAGCCACTGCAGCTGTCCAGGCTGTTTACCCTGAGGAGATTCAGGATGGAGAAAAACAGGATACTGGCGCTAGATACCTGAGGTGCCCATCAGAGGAATGACTGCAATGAGCCCAGACTCTTCCAATTTTCCAAACATAGAAAAGTGTGAAATTCATTAACTTGAGATATCTGGTTTTCTTTAATTAAAAGTAACCCTTTTAATGTTCCGACTACCTTTTGTTTGTGTTTTTTGCAAAAACAAACAAACAAACAAAAAACCTCCTATATACCCTGGCTACTCCCTTACCTCTTTGAAACAGTCCCTCAGAGTCATCTGAGAGGCTGTCTTCTGGCCTTAAGCCCTCAGCAAGTCCACTGAATAAAACATAATTCTCAACTTTTAGGTTGTGCATTTTTTTCCCGTCAACAATACCTATTAAAAAATGTCCCAAGATCTAGAGAGTAGAAGATTGATGGAGATAATAGCCTATGTGGGGTGGGGATGGCTAATTAGGAGAACTTTGATAAGCCGCTCTCATTTGAGGAAGCTGGAATTTTCAAACTATGTTCTGTGTAATCCTGGAGTTGAGGAAATTTCCTCTAGGTTGCTTCCAGGGACAATATGGAGATGGAACTAGAGCATCCCATCCTCACAGGACCCAGAACAGCATAAGATAATGTAAGATCTGAATGTTGTTAGTTGGTGTTAAAACAAAAATTGTACTGGACAAAGTTAAACAGCTAAGGATGACTTAATTCAAGATATTGCAGTAAGAGAGAGATTGAACTCAACTCCACTAAACCAAAAGGCAGGAGGGATTTTAAGCACTGGGGTGAGCTGGTGGAAAGCACTGGAGGACAACCTCTCTGGGAGGCTGATGTTAGGATGTGTTGGGCACATTGAGTTATTCCTGAGTTTGCAAATTTTTTCTTCTGTGTTTAGGCCATCTGTGTTTTGTTATAGAGACTGGGAGATAGGATGTTATCTCTGTTTATGTTTACATTTCAAAGAGATGGTTTCCAGGTCCTTAAGAAAGACATTCCTTGGTTGTAAGACTGGTAAGAGACTTTTAAAAAGATTTATGTCTTAAAGGGACAGAGAAAGAATTTACAATGATAAGTTTTCTTAAAGTAAATGCTCTAAGAAAAGAGAGGTCAGGGCCTAGAGTCAGAAAAGCCTGTCTAAAGTTTACTCAAGCTAAAGCAAATGTCAAAACTGTTTTGTTCAATGGTAAATCAAGCCAGGGCCTTCAGGAAATAAAGGATCCAAATTAGAGGACCCTCTCCCCACATGTGCCCATAGGAAACAATCCATAAAATGAAGCAAAACAGCATAATTTTTACTGGGATCTTCCCCTAAATCATGATGCAGAACACTGAGAAAGTGGGCTACAGCAATAGGCATCCCAATTTCCTTTAAACCCAAACCCCAAACTCCAGCTAGAAAAGGAGGAATTGATGAGAAGCAAATGCCCATGAGCTGGCAAAATGACCGAGTATCCTAGCTCAGATACATAGGATAGAGAAGACAAAGAAGAGAGAAAACCACACGTCTGCATCCATTAATGATCCAGCTCATGAGCAAACATGCTCTGAGCCAATTGCATTAAGAACTATTCTTCCTTAGGGGAGGCATGGAAGAGAGTGGAAGGAGAATAAAGGGAACTTTGAAATATTTCATTAAATATTTCTGCAACCAAAAATTAGAAAACCTGAGACTGAAAGACATTTCAGTTCAAACATATTATACAATCTATATCTATATCTATCCTTCCACGTGCTTGAATTTTACACTGTTAAATTTTACTTAAAATAAATGGTGTATGGGGCTTCCCTGGTGGCGCAGTGGTTGAGAATCTGCCTGCTAATGCAGGGGACACGGGTTCGAGTCCTGGTCTGGGAAGATCCCACATGCCGTGGAGCAACTAGGCCCGTGAGCCACAACTACTGAGCCTGTGAGTCTGGAGCCTGTGCTCCGCAACAAGAGAAGCCACGACAGTGAGAGGCCCGCGCACCGTGATGAAGAGTGGCCCCCGCCTGCCACAACTAGAGAAAGCTCTCGCACAGAAACGAAGACCCAACACAGCCAAGAATAAAAATAAATAAATTAAAAGAAGGCTCAACATTAAAATAAATAAATAAATAAATGGTGTATGGTTTGGACTCCGTGATTCACTGGAGTTTTGAGATTTTCCAGGAATGGAAATGTAACCGAGGAGGACCCTATGGGGCCTTCCTGGGACAGACGCCTCCCCCATATCCTCTCTGAAGTACCTAGATAGTATTGGATGCTCATTTCCTGAGTTGTTTTACAGATACATACTAAAATCACCACCAAATGGAAGAAATTAACTACTTGATGATCATGGGCCCCCAGACCACTGGCGCCTAAGGACTGATAATGTTAACCGCCCTGTTATATCACCATCAACCAATCAGAGAATTGTGCACGAGCTGATCAAGTACCCTGCTAACCCCCTCCCTCACCTGGAATTTAAAAATGCTTTGCTGAAACACTTTCGGGAGTTCAGGATTTAGAGCACGAGCTACCCATCCTCCTTGTACTTGCGCCTTTACAATAAATGCTGCACTTCCCTTCACCACAACCCAGTGTCAGTGGACTGGCTTTACTGCACATCAGTGAGCAGGTGCAAGTTTGGTTTAGTAACAGAAATAGATCAAAATCTTTACATAGTTTGACCAATCTGAAGAATAGAGAAATGTAAAAAGCCGTTTTGAGCCTTGAGAATTATATAGCTGTGTAGCAACTGTTATAGTCTATCAAAAAATTGCATTGAAATTCTGAATTAATGGGAATGTTTAACTTTTTTTCTATCCTGATTTCCTCATTGAAACACTTGGCCATTCACGTCAAGACTGAATAGCAGCTGAGCATCTGAGCATAGTTTCCAGGATCTGTAGCAGCTGAATGAGATTGAGTTGTAATCATATTGGATGTGTGAGTCATCAATTTGAGGTCTGTCATATTTACAGCAAAAGACCTTGGTTGAGACAAAACCAGAGACAGACATTGCAATAACAATCAATTCTTGGATAATTTTACGGGTAAATTCAGCATGCTTTAACACAGAGGTTTCAAAACAGTCTTTAAACTGAATTTGGTGTAAAAGAAAAGACTGAAGCATTCAAATGTAGTTTTGGAACAAATGTTAATCTCCCAATGCCAAAAGATATTTTTGCCAAGATTTTCAGGCAAGATTATTTGGACATGCATTATTTTAATTTGGTTGAGTATACTCTGAATAATCCCATCATACAAGGCTAAGAGCACAGGTTATGAAGAAACCTGAGTTCTAATAGCAGTTTTTCCTGTACTAAAGTGGCCTAGGGCAAACTATTTAACCTCTCTGTGCCTCATTTTCCTCTAACATAAAATGGGAACACAGGGTTGTGTAAGAGAAATAAGCATGATTAACACAGTGTTAAGCAGAGAGAAAGTGCTAACTCAGTATTTATTATTATTTACAGTTTGTAATAAATAAAATAAATAAATAAAATAAAATCATACATTCACAAACTTTAAAAATAATACAAAAAACGTATTTTGCTTAATTTGTAAGGATTGAAATCAAACAAGGTTTAAAAATGAGATTAATCATTTTGGTAATGAATTTGTAGAGTTCATGAAAGTATGATTTTATTTGTTTGTTTGTTTCTTTATTGGCTGTACCAAGCTGCTTGTGGGATCTTTGTTCCCCAACCAGGGAACCAGGGATTGAACCAAACCCCTTGGCAGTAAAAGCGCCCAGTCCTAACCACTGGACTGCCAGGGAATTCCCTACACTTATTTTATATTTTTAAAATGTGTCCACATTTTTTATATTCTGCTTGTCATTAATTAGCCATTTTAACTATATTATCATTGTCAATTAACTATCATGGCCAATTGCCTAACTATAATAAAGTGATACACTATTTTGATTTGAATTCAAGTTTATACTTGAAAAATACAATTTTCAATCTTCATTGAACTTTTCACAACTTTCAAGAATTTATTTTTTGACATAAAAGTAATTCCACATTAGTGGAATAAAATCATGGTTTGGGGTTCATAATGTAACTCTTTTTATCTACTTTTCTGCAAGCGTGTTTTCAACTTCAAATACATGTCCTGACACATTTCTTGATCTGTGACATGTTTGAAAGACAGAAAACTGAACAAAGTCGATTTCTTTATTACTCAAGGAACTAGGTTGAATCATCGGGTTGCTTCCCAGTTCTCACTGATCTGTTTTCACAATTTAGCTTCATTACTTTATTTGAAGTAATTTCCTAGAATACCATGAACAACCATATTTCCTATAAGCATAAAAATAACCGAAACCTAATGGAAAATAAACCTTTTTTCCCCCATTCTATAATAGAGTCTAATCCACCTTATATTTTTCTCCCTAATGATACTACTACCCCTTTGTGATAACCCATTGTTTTGCCTGATTCCTGAACTCATTAAAGTAAAATTTATTCTAATCTTGTTTTTCCAGTTCTTTTGTTCTGCAACCCTCCCTGTACCAACCCACAACCTGGCATGAGTTGCAAAAGTCAATAGGTGACCTCCTTCAGGTCATTAACAGAAATAGGACATCAAATAGGAATGAGTCCAATACCAAATAAAATATTAGACTGCAACCTGAAATCGACAGCAGTATAACACAACAGTAGAACTAGACAATTCTTGGAGGTGGCTTCCATGTTCTCAATCATTCCTGGTTTTGATGGGAATGGCGCTGCAACACAGGAGAAGACTCCTGCCCTTACGATAGTATTACATGGCTCTGTCCTTTCGACCATGCTGACTGACTCTAGGGTAGATACTTGATCCTAGTTGGGCTGGTAATATTCCCTTTCTAAACAGCTGGAAACTTAGGGTGAAGGGGCTCATGTACTGAAATCATTTAGAATTGAGTCATGTCAACATCAGAGGTCTGGAGAGAAAGCATGAACTCCTACCCTACTACCTACCCTTCGAGTGAACTATTATGAGTATTATAATTATTGTTATCTGTTTTCTAACATTTGTTGAGCACTAGTGTGTCAGAGGCTGTGCTAGGTGATCATTGAGCATTAGGTCATGTAATCCTTTCAACATGAGGAAACAGGTTTTGTGAGGTTAAATAAATGGTCATATGTCCCACAGCTAGTCAGTTATAGAAACGCTGTACAAATCCAGAACTTATTTCTTAACCATTGATCTGTTTTCCTTCAGCAAATGCTTATTAAACAACTTCCAAGTAGCAGGTAAACTTAAGAGAATGGAAACATGCGCACCAATATGCTTGACAATATTTTTTTAAATCTGAATTTTCACTCAAAGCCACCCATTTCTAAAAGGTTATCACGTAGATATTTAGGAAAAGCATCAATGTTACTCATCTCAACTTTTGGTTTCTCTATGATTTGTCTGGAATCTAGAAATTTTTTAAAAAGTAAAAATTTTAAATACATCCCTACTTTATACTCAGCAAGAGCTAATTTCCAAAATTCTAAACCACAGGACATATTCAAAAAGAACACAAACCAATCTGGGAATAAAGTTTAGATGAAAGGTGGGAAATTAGATATAGATGTATAGAGCAATACCCTTCACAGAGAAGCAAGGCCCTTTGAAAATTGCTGCAGCCCATCTCAAGCTGAAAAATAACAAAGAAACTGCTATCTGGTAATATGTGATAGTCCCTACGCTAACTATCATTTCAATAGCTTGCATGAGTAATTTAAAAATACATGCAATTAGCTGCAAAGTTAATGCATCTCTTAAGGCCGACAGAAAGCTAAAATGAAAGCTTAGAGCTGTTTCCTTAGCATACTGGGACTTGAATGCAAAGAATACATGGATACAATGTGCTTTAGTTTTTGGTCACTGACATTCCCTAGCTGTTGGAACAAAATTGCTTGTGATGCTAGTAAGTGCAAATGATATCTGGTTACTGAGATAATTTTCATAGCTATTTATGTTACCATTCCAACTTCAGCAATGGTTCCTAATACTTGAAACATTTAGACAAGAAGATTATAAGCTTGCCTGAAAAGCATTAGAAAGTAATAGCAGAAAAAAATTAATGGTCTTTAAGCATTTGCTCATTCAGCAGTAGCCAAGCAATTAGAAAACCGACAAAGCCAGGCATGAGGCAGTTAGAGTTTATGTATGCATATCTTTCAACATAGTTTGTACATTAAATTGTGTCTGCCATAACAATCATGCATCTGAGTCATACAATCTATGGTGAGAAGTTCAATGTAATTTAGTTAAACTCATTTTTATAAAAGTAAGCTTACCATATACAGAATTTGTATATTCAAAGGTCAAAGCACAATACTGGGATTAGTCCTTTATGCCATTGAAAAAAATCATGGTACAGATATTATTATCACCATTTGACAGACTGGACGCTGAAACAAAATAAGACTACATGCTTTATCTCAAACTTCATGACTCAATAAGAAAGGACCTAAATATTCAATATTTCATATTGATTACTCCTCTTTGCTCACTTCTAAGTTTGGCACATATATTTAAATAAAAGTTATACTTTTTTTTTTTTGCGGTACATGGGCCTCTCACTGTTGTGGCCTCTCCCGTTGTGGAGCACAGGCTCCGGACGCGCAGGCTCAGTGGCCATGGCTCATGGGCCCAGCCGCTCCGCGGCACGTGGGATCTTCACAGACTGGGGCATGAACCCGTGTCCCCCGCATCAGCAGGCGGACTCTCAACCACTGCGCCAGCAGAGAAGCCCCTACACTTTTTTTTTCATTTTATTTTTATTTATTTAGTTATTTGGCTGTTCCGGGTCTTTAGTTGCAGCATGCAGGATCTAGTTCCCTGACCAGGGATGGAACCCAGGCCCCCTGCATTGGGAGCATGGTCTTAACCACGGGACCACCAAGGAAATCCCTAAAAGTTATACTATTTTAAAGTTTATTTTAAAAAATTGAGAAAAGCAAAAAAGAAAGGAAGAAATTGTGGTAAAGGAAGGAAAAGGTTATAGGAAAAGAAAATGAAACGTCAAAAGGCAACAAAGACATTGGTATAAGGTCCTATATTAAAGTTAAAAAAAATTTTTTTGCTTAGAGAGCAAGTAAATGATCAATAAATAATAGTGTGCCCTCAGTAAGCATTGTCTGTTGGTAACAGAATTAAATGGGCTTAAAAACCAACCAACACTATCCCTTATATTTTCTATCACATAATATTTGACATTACATTTACTGCTTTTATATCATAAAGAAATATAATAAAGATGGAAAATTCTGAATGCAGGCAAAACATCTTAGCATTACATTAACCAAGGAAGTTCAAAACAGTGACAAAACTCTATTAGAAAAAAAACTATCCCAATATGATCCAGCCATATTATCAAAGCATTCAGGGGAAGATACAAAGAAAGAAACATGATTTCCCCCTTTTCTCTGCACATTCTAGAATTAAGCTACTGCAGAATCTGGATGAACTTCTAGCCCAGTAGTTCTCAGTGAGGTGGAGGGCAGGAGCTCAGGAAAACAAAAACAACAACAATAAAATAAACAGTACCATCCCTTCTCCAACTGAAATGTTTAGAGAATTATTAGAGTCATGTTGGTTGTCACAATGATTGAAACTTGCTACCTGAACTTATGTCCTGAAGGCAAGGGATCCTATTCCTTTATGGGGGACATTCCTGTATGATGGAGAATCACTCACCCCAAATTCCATCGCACCCCCATTAAGAGATACAGGAAGGGTAAGTTACCTGTCCCAATTGGATACAAGTCTGCCAGATGTTTTTAACCTAGGATGATAGCACTATTTAGATAGTAACTTTCACATTTAATTTCTTCACGTCTATCAACCCAGGACCTGACCTACCCCAGGGCACGTACAGAAGTAGTGCTCAGTAGAAGTTTGCTATAACTCTATGCAAAAAAGTGATGAAGAGAGAGAAGCTGGCTTGATGTTCAGGTGGACCTCGGTTATTATTGTTAAGTGGTATCACTATGGATCAATAATTCTTTACTCAGATGTTCAAATTTAGTGACTTGATCACATCAATTCATTTAGAGACAGTAAGAATTTGAAGTAATGAATCACATGAAAGGAAATCATGAATCTGAAAGTTCCAGAAATTCTCATTCTGCCCTTGGGTGGGTTCTAAATAAGTACATGAGAAGCAGGGCTGCCACATAGGGGTGTGCAGGCTGTACACAGAACAACTGATAGGGATCCCATTCACATGGACTACTGTGCAAATGATGTCCTTAGAGCTGTGCAGCCCAGTTGTATGTGGCAACTCAGAAATACTGCTTGGTGGACATAGAATTGAAGGAGGTTAATGTTCTTAAGAAAAATTACCATCAATTTATGAGATCTTGATTGCCATCTTCAGAGCAATCCTATAAGGTAGTTACTATTTTCACATTATAGATGATGAAATGGAGGCACAAAAATATTAATTGATATAGCCAGCAAAAGTGGAAGTGAGAAAAGTACATGAATTATGCTTGACACATGGCTAGTACTAAATATGGAAGTAACTGTGATTGCAGAGAGCTAATCTCAATGTTTTATATTGCTCCAGAATTGACTCTGTCTTGAAGGGTGACCTACTTTGTTTCATTTAAGGTTATTCATAAGTTTAAATTCATGGACAATTCCTTGTTTGGAGTTTATAGGTCTCTACATACTGAAAAGAGTGAAAGCAGGTGATTTACGTCAACTAAAGGAAAGCTTGATTTTTATCTGTGATCCTGGCAAATAACACCAAACAAAAAGGGTAGGGTTTTAACTCAAAATCACATGTACACTGGTTATGGAAAACAACTCTACTTGTTGAGTCATCCTAAATAGGAAGTGCATAAAAGAGAGCACTTTGGCTTCTTATATAATTATACAGGATTTAATTATACAAAAGAGCTCTTTGGCTTCTCCTCACACTTGACCTTGAGATGTCTCCAGGCTTTGGGGAAGAACTGAATTTCATTGGCAATTGTGATTTTTCACTGAATTGCCTTCTCACAGAGTGACTATTTTCTTGCCAGTAAATACTCTGGCTTGAAAGAGAAGGGCAATAGCACGTGGAAAAAAACAACATGAAAAGTATTGAAATGACAAATTGCATATTCAGAAACATTGAAAACAAGCAATGGGTAGTTCCCAGGATTAATACATAAAATATACAAACTATTTCAGAAAGAAGATATAAGCAGAGTAAGACATTTTCTGGAAACATCTAAGAGTTCTCTTTGTTAAAAGAAAAATATAGTTCCATCGACTGACCAGGAAAGATAGATTTTAAAATTCATCAGAGTTACTTGTCTTCAAATTGGATGTCCAGCTGAGATCCTGGGGGAATGCAATTAAAATGACAGGATCAGGGAGCACAACTACATAAGTAAAGCCTCGGTATACAGTCCTTGGAGAGAGTGTTGGGGGCTCAGCCTTAACTTGTATACAAATTTAAATCATTATAAGGTCTGTGGTCTTTGAAATACACGTGAAACTGTTTAATAGGCTCTTACGTTTGCTGGAACATTAACCCAAATGCAAAGTGTACAACTCAACAGTCAAGTCATAACATTTCATTCGGCATCTACTATGTGCCTAGCATTACGCTAGGGGATTGGAATAAAACACAGTCTGTACATTCAAAGAGCTCAAAGCCTGAGGAAAGAGGCAAGCACACAGCATGTCGTTATTAACCCTTCCCCTTGCTCCTACCACTGCCACGAAATATGAGCACCTGATCCAAATCAAGCCAATGACTACACCTCACCACTGACACGGCTGATTGGTTTAATAGTGAGTTCCTGACCCAAGCTGGACCTGTCAAGTCCTTCTGCAGAAGTTAGCATTAGAAGATCAAAGATAGTCAAAGAATGTCTTTGGTGAGGCTGAATCTGACATACGACATTCCAAAATTTGAGAGAAAACAGGAGTTGGGATAAGCCAAAATATTTACCTACTTGAGACGGAAAGCTGCCCAGATGGTGCAAGACATTCTTTCCAAGGTGTTCTGTTCCCCACACATGGTGAGGGTCAGAGATCATGAGTTTCAAAGTGTTTGAGGTCTGGGATGGGTCTTGTCCTACCACCTCATTGTTCTTCAGGTCCTCACCTCACTTAGATACATGGCTGCTTTCCATCATCTCTTCACTAGCCATGAAGTCTAAAGGATGTTATTTGTAGTTATCAAGTGAATTTGTGCTTTTCCTAGTCCATAGTCAAGTGTCCTTCCCTCTAGACTTTCAGAGAACACTGTTTAAGGAAAGCCTCATTGTACAAATCAAATTAGATGCCAAGGTGGGCACCTGGAGGAATGCAATTAAACTCACACATCAAGAAGAGTATCTATAGGATTCACTAAGCTGAGTGCTTCATAATTTTTATGTAGAAGGTTGTGAGAGACGGGAAACATGAACCTACACCATCCAGTGTATACTCCCTCCAACGCCCAGTAACTACTAGGACAATTTCAGTCATCTGATGTTCAAGACCTGAGAGTAGGAAGAACTGCTTTACACTTCTAGATAGACCGCAGCTCCCTGGAGTATCAGGGGTTAGGAGATTGTGGGGAGGAAGATCTTCAATCTAAATTATACCGAGTACAGGGAAGTGCTGTGGGAAGGAAGCCTGACTATGAGTCAGAAGATCTAGGTTCTATTTTAGATATGTTGCTTAACAGGCTTGCAATCAGAATTCTAATATATAAAATGAGGCAATCACTTCAGCCTTATCTTCTTTTTGCAGTGTGAGGAGGATAAGTTATGACAATGGACCAAGAGTGAAAACCAACTGATTAATAGAATTCAAAAGGTATCAGTAATCACATTCTCAATAGAGAGAAAGCTGGACATTGGCAAAAGAGACAAAGGAGGCTGATGAGCAGAAAGGAGAGATGAAGTGCTCATTTGGTGATAATACATATGGAGTAGCCACAACGACTCTGCTGGCAACCAGTACCAGGATCCAGTGCTCCTCAGGGCCATCTTCACCTCCCTTCCTGGAGCTTGGTCACTTGTTAAATACTCTAGCATCAGTCCCCAAATTTCCCCTTTTTTCCCTTAAATTAATAAGATTTTGTCACTTTTAACTGTAGATACCTAAATAATGCATCAAAGAGATGAAGAAGAGGAGGAGAGAAAGCTCTGCTCAAAAGATGTAAATTTTTGTGCCGCAAAGCTCCCTGAAAGCACAAATTCAGGCCTGAAGTTCCTAAAGCTTCCTGAATCCTGGGAAAGACGAAATCCTGGAAAGGAGCACAGTATGGGCCAGGACACCAGCTCAGAAGAGGCAACCATATCAAAGAGCTCTGACAACTCCAAGGTATCTTACAGGCCAGGAGTACTGTAAGATTTTAGCAGTGGAACATGTCCAGATGAAATGTTACAAGAACCCCTATCTAAAATACATACAGGTGATATTTCTTTAATATACATTCAGTTACAAGTTTAAATGAACATTTATGTTTATTAAGATACATAATCAGCGAGGATAAAGAGCCTATTTGAAAACATATTTGATATTGAGGATTATGGATAAATGTTTTAGGCATGTCAGCCTTTGTATTTGTGAAAATTAAATATTTTCAACCATTCCTCAGAACATAGTTTGAAATTTATACATACATTATTTGTTGATGTCATACGATAGGAAAGATCTAATTCAGATTTTTCTCTTCTCAATAATTCTTTTATGGTAATATGTTGATTGTGAAATTAATCCCTAGTATTTTCTGTTAAATCATGTGTGAAAACAGGCTGAGATCCAAATATTCATCTTGCAATTGGCAATGATTTCTAAAAGTAGAACAATCATTTACCAGCCTGGCCATGAAGGAGACTTAGAGACTTTGGGGTCGTGAAGTAGGGATGCAGTGCTGATGGCCTCCTGCCTCTGGCCAGGAGGCATCACAGGACTCCACTCTTACTTTGGTGTACCTGGTCCTACTCAAGTGCTAGTCATACACTCTCATAGCAATAGTTGAACAATTGAGCCACCTGGCCTTTAAGGTAAAATTCACACATTAATTTTTTGGAAAGATATTAGTTCCCCAAATATTACTAAAAAAAATAAGCCTGACACATCCAAAACCAAACTCATCAAATTCTCCTCCAAATCCTCTTTTCCTCTGGACTTCCCTGCTTGGAGCACATATTTTCAGATCACTCCTACTCATAACATTGACTAACAAAGTCTCCTCCTCAATCTAGGAAAGTCCTCACATTTCAGAGATGCTTGAACCTTTGGGAGAGATGCACAAAGTGGTGACAGACAAAAGAGAAGATCCTGGCCTAGTTGGCCAGATGAACAGAGTGAACACGACTGGTCAGTGCAATGAGGGGTGGCAGCTCCTCCTCCATTTGCTATGTTTTTCTCATGAGAAGATGTTGTCATCACCAAGGCTTGAAGCCTGTGTTCATCTTCCATTCTTTTCCATCTTCACCACTTCATTCAGATATTTATGAAGCCTTATGACTACTACTTCTCCAAAGTTCCAGGCTTTGATCCTAGCCTTCCCATTGCCATTTGCATGGCCCTGGTTTATGTTCTCATTACCAAAACATCCTCATAGCAGCTCTTCCTTTTCTCCTTTGCATCTAGACTCAAAGATCGGTTCAGTGATCGTCAAATAGATCAGATTGTTATTTACCCACACCATCATACCTCTTCTCAGAAACATGTACTGACATCCCATTACAAAAAAAAGAAAAAAAGAATGAAGTTTCTTCACTTTTAGACCCTCCATAATATTCTCTCAATAGTCATGTCCTACTTCCTTTTCCATGGTTCTCCTACTTTATGCTCTACCCAATCAAGGTACTGTCTCCTCCAATGCATCTCTTTTTTCCTTCTATGTCCTGGGGTGCTATTCCTTTCTGTCAGTTCCACATGTAGAAATACTCTCTTCTTTTAAGGACCATCTTAAATATCAACTCTATCCTGAAACTTCTCTTAATTTCCCAAACCTGACTCAGATCTCTTCATTTGAATTTCCAGATCCCTCCCTTCATGCTATGGCACTTGCTTTATAGCATTTTTATAAAACTATAAGCTACATAACTATAAACATTTTATATAACATGTTATAGTTATTTGTATTGTAACTAAATCCCTAAGAGCTCTCTATTGCTTAAGACTGACAGTCACATTCGTCTGTCCTACTGCTACTTAGCCTAGTGCCTCACACAAACAGAAGTTGCATAAAATTTTTTTGAAGTGGAAATATGAGATATTCCACTGGTTTAAAGCAAATACAAAGTGTATTTTCTAGTTTCCTCATCTTTATTTTAGGGTTTTGCTTGTGTTTGTCACTTAGCATTGGTGTGCACATCTGTAGAAGACATATCTTTGATACCATTACATCTGAGATCACTTTGAGATGACTACCTACCAGTGACCTGTTTCACATTAATAGGATGGTTTGGCATAACTCTGTATTACCTTAGGTTGGCAGCAGACATACTAACAAGCAAGAAGTATAAATCCAAATAATATTGTTTCTCATAATTATAATAATTAGGTTTTCTCATAAGGGGATATGACTAATGTACACTGAGTGAGAGTAAGAGCTAAAATATGTTGACTTTGATTAATTTACTGATCTTTCTTAATTTACTGATCTATCAAGGGGACTAATTTTGGTAGTGTTTTTTTTTCATATATTTTTCACAGGTTTTATGTGAAAGTGCTTTGAAACAGTAAAAGTCAAAGGGAAGGTAACAGTATTGCTGTTTTCTAGTAAGAGTTGTAGATTTGCACAGCTCCTTTCAAGATTATAACCACATCTGTCATTGTTTGCAGATGACGTGATACGATACATAGAGAATCCTAAAGATGCCACCAGAAAACTACTAGAGCTAATCAATGAATTTGGTAAAATTGCAGGATACAAAATTAATGCACAGAAATCTCTTGCATTCCTATACACTAATGCTGAAAAATCTGAAAGAGAAATTAAGGAAACACTCCCATTTACCATGGCAACAAAAAGAATAAAATACCTAGGAATTAACCTACCTAGGGAGACAAAAGACCTGTATGCAGAAAACTATAAGACACTGATGAAAGAAATTAAAGATGATACCAACAAACGGAGAGATATACCATGTTCTTGGATTGGAAGAATCAATATTGTGAAAATGACTCTACTACCCAAAGCAATCTACAGATTCAATGCAATCCCTATCAAATTACCAATGGCACTTTTTACGGAACTAGAACAAAATATCTTAAAATTTGTATGGAGGCACAAAAGACCCTGAATAACCAAAGCAGTCTTGAGGGAAAAAATGGAGCTGGAGGAATCAGACTCCCTGACTTCAGACGATACTACAAAGCTACAGTAATCAAGACAATATGGTACTGGCACAAAAAACAGAAATATAGATCAATGGAACAGGATAGAAAGCCCAGAGATAAACCCACACACCTATGGTCAACTAATCTATGACAAAGGAGGCAAGGATATACAATGGAGAAAATACAGTCTCTGCAATTAGTGGTGCTGGGAAAACTGAACAGCTACATGTAAAAGATTGAAATTAGAACACTCCCTAACACCATACACAAAAATAAGCTCAAAATGGATTTGAGACCTAAATGTAAGACCGGACACTATAAAACTCTTAGAGGAAAACATAGGAAGAACACTCTTTGACATAAATCACAGCAAGATCTTTTTTGATCCACCTCCTAGAGAAATTGAAATAAAAACAAAAACAAGTGGGACTGAATGAAACTTCAAAGCTTTTGAACAGCAAAGGAAACCATAAACAAGACAAAAAGACAACCCTCAAAATGGGAGAAAATATTTGCAAATGAATCAATGGACAAAGGATTCATCTCCAAAATATATAAACAGCTCATGCAGCTCTATATCAAAAAAACAAACAACCCAATCCAAAAATGGGCAGAAGACCTAAATAGACATTTCTCCAAAGAAGACATACAGATGGCCAAGAAGCACATGAAAAGCTGCTCAACATCACTAATTATTAGAGAAATGCAAATCAAAACTACAATGAGGTATCACCTCACACCAGTCAGAATGGGCATCATCAGAAAATCTACAAACAACAAATGCTGGAGAGGGTGTGGAGAGAAGGGAACCCTCTTGCAGTGTTGGTGGGAATATAAATTGATACAGACACTATGGAGAACAGTATGGAGGTTCCTTAAGAAACTAAAAATAGAACTACCATATGACCCAGCAATCCCACTAGTGGGCATATACCCTGAGAAAACCATAATTCAAAAAGAGTCAAGTACCACAATGTTCATTGCAGCTCTATTTACAGTAGCCAGGACATTGAAGCAACCTAAGTGTCCACTGACAGATGAATGGATAAAGAAGATGTGGTACCTATATACAATGGAATATTACTCAGCCACAAAAAGGAATGAAATTGGGTCATTTCACAAGAGGGAAGAGATATGGGAATATATGTATAACTGATTCACTTTGTTATAAAGCAGAAAGTAACACACCATTGTAAAGCAATTATACTCCAATAAAGATGTAAAAAAAAAAGAAATTGGGTCATTTGTAGAGACGTGGATGGATCTAGAAGCTGTCATACAGAGTGAAGTAAGTCAGAAAGAGAAAACCAAATATCGTATATTAACGCATACACGTGGAACCTAGAAAAATGGTACAGATGAAGCAGTTTGCCGGGCAGAAATTGAGACACAGATGTAGAGAACAAACATATGGACACCAAGGGGGGAAAGTGGTGGGGGTGGGGGTAGGGGTGGTGGGATGAATTGGGAGATTGGGATTGACATGTATACACTGTTGTGTATAAAACTGATGACTAATAAGAACCTGCTGTATAAAGAAATAAATAAAATAAAATTCAAAAAGAAAATAAGTATAACCACATGTTTACCTGGTAGGATATCAGCTGTAGCCATGAAAGACAGAAAAGCTTCATGGTTTACATGGTATGAGAATCCATGACCGCGATCTATTACCGGGATCCTCTAACAAACCCATGAAATACCCAGACATAGGCATCAACCATATAGAATACTAACATGAATAAGGTCAACAAACCTATTATTTGAAAATGTATTGTGTTCTAAACACATTACTAAAAGACAATATTCATACACATTATTCCTTTTATTCCTCACAGTCACCTCAGGAATCAGGCATTATTAACCTTACTTATGGATGAGGCCAGGAAGGCTTAGCAAAGATGTATAATTTGCCCTGAGTTAGATCACTATTGTCAGATGACCAGTGTAATTTGAATCCAGATTTGTCGGATTCTGAAGTATAATCACTGTAAGACCTTCCAGACTTAGGAACAAAAATTCAGGAACCACGGAAATGATGCTGGTGCTCTAGGAACATGGAACGACTACAGTTCTCTCGGCACAGGCCACGTTGTTCTTATCTCAAGATTTGGCACAATATCTCCCTCATTCTCGACTACTGGGTCCCTTCCTTTGCCCCACACCACATAAACCAGAACCAGTTGTCCCAATGTTTGCATCCTTCAAAGGTTATTTCAAATACATGTGAAGGGAAATAGAAAAAGTGATGGAGTAGGCAATTATTCCCATTACTAAGTATTTCTTCACGTACTGAGTGATTCATTGCAGTTCCATTAAATAATACTTATTAAATAAGGTTAAATACTACTGAATTTGGCTGCTGATATATATTAATGCTACAATGTAATTATCGCCAAGGACAGCAGAAAAAACCTTTTTTTTAAACAATGGGAATTAGTAAGAATTTGTTATATTTACAAATTACCAAAGATATTATCAACAGAGTTCCATTTTCAGAGAAAAGTATCCCTCAAAGAACTGATCATTTGGGAATTTCGTTTGTGGTATTAAATAAATTTTAAATCACATAGTGCAATAATAAAGGAATGTACATATTATTACAAGTTTAGATCTGAATTTCATTTTCATACAATTAAGAAAAAGCTTTTTCTATAACGGCACATTGTTTAAAACATTGTTTATTTTTAAGATACACTCCAGTGTTTTTAAAACAGTTTAGCTTTAATCTAAAAACTATATAGTGCACAGTAATATATCCTTTGGAAGTGAGATAAAGGAAATGGGTATATAATCTCTATTTTATCAGATACTGGAACAAAAAAGTCCACTTCAATATAGGCAGAAAATTTAAAGTACAGAACAAGAAACTATTATAAAGTAAAAAGGTAAATGTATGTCCTGGTTGAATTATTAGTAGGAAAAATTACCAAAAGTGTTAGAATTAAAATATTAACAATATCAAAAGATTTGGTCTTCATCTGTTTTGTGACCCTTAATCTGCACTTATTTGTTTGGTATTTTAGAAATCTCTTTAACCTTGATGTTACAAAGTTACTCATAAATTGTAATCCTTGAACTGCACTGTTTAAATGTTTACAAGATGATAATATCTATGCATTTTAGTTAGAACATTAGTTAATTAACACTTTTCTTTTGCTATATGATGAAGTCCCATTTGTCCAGCTATCTCACTTCTGCCAACCACAAGGATATGAGCATAGGTCCAAATACAGACAATAAAAAAATAGCATCTGGAAACAGGAGATTAGCTGCTACCGGCGCTTTGCCCATAGGAAAGCAGAACTCAGATTAGAGCCTAGTGACTCGCACAAGAGATTAGATGACAATTTGAACAAGTTGAATTTTGTGCTGCCTCCCAGACTGAGCAATTAGTCGCTTCTTACAACTAGAAAAAAGTCATGAGTTGAGTTCATGTGTACTTGTGTACACATAATGGATAGTCAATATGTAATATCTAAATAATATATAACATAAACATCTTTAAATCTATTTTGGAATGTATTAATATTTAACTTTGTTAATATATGCACACATAAAATGTGCAAACCCTAAAAAATCTAGGAAGCAAACTTCCTCCTTCTTCATCTTATCCATGTCTCATCTTCCTTCAGTAGCCCTTGCTAAGTCCCAACAACCCTATGAAATATTCTCTGAGGAGTCTAGTCCGTGTTACTATCTCTTGGGCTCCAAGAATTAATTCCTTACACAGAAACTTCTCACATGACAGCCTCTTCTCTAACATCATTTAGTATTTAGTGTATTCGTGATTTGTTTCAGTACAAGGCTATCTTAGTCACCAGTTCTCTCCTGTATATACTTCACATATCTATTAGAAGACTATATTAATATTATGAATGATGACTCTAGCATACTTTTTTGGCACCTCATAATAATTTTTGTGGTGGTAGAATTATTAATTGACAAAAAGAAATGGTGCTTATAATGTAATTTATATTTTAGTAAAATAGCTAATACTATATATTGATACGATGCAATCTTTTACTAGGTTGCATCATATTTGCATGAATAAGATCCCTTTTAAGTCCCCATCGAAATCTCCTTGAATGAGCTAAGTGCATTTTCAATGCAAGTCTTTAAAACACATGAATAATGTAATGTGGCATCAATATTTGTAATAAAATATTTGTAATAAATATAATATTTGTAACAAAAATGATAAAATATCAAGTTTTTTCTAAACATATTATCTGTCTTATATAAGCCTTTTAAATTCATGCTTTAAAATAGCAAGTTTTTATGATATTGATTTTTTTGTAAAAGAACCCAGTACTTCTTATAGAGCCTAAAACAGTTTCTTCTCAATTGGAAATCTTTCTCGTTCCAAACACATTACAAAATCAGGGATTTTCATACCCTCTATTTCATATTCAAAACTCCATTTACCTTGAACTTAACTACTCCCTAGAAGTACAATGCCCACTGTAGATCCCTGTTACTTAACCCATATTCAGGACAATAATAGCTGTGGTCGAGAAAGTGATATTCGAACTGAGATCTGAATAATGACAGAGTCAGCCTTACTGAGCTCTTTGAAAAGATTATGCCAGAGAAAAAAAGACAGTAAAGACCAGGTCCTGTAGCAAGTAAAATATAACGTGGTCCCAGAATTGAAAAGCTAGGCAGAATGACTGAAGCTTAGTGAACAAGCAGGAGCATAGCCTACAGTGATGCTGGAGAGGTAAGCAATGGACAGATAATGTAGACTCCCTGTGGGATTACTGTCCTCGGCCTCATGAATTAGGTCCATGGCAAACGATGCTCAGGCCTTTGGCAAGTTCAAGCTCACAAGACCGATAGAGCACTGTACGTACTCTACCTTGTGCTCAGAGCTCCTGGATGCAGGATTGGAAATTGTCTGGCTCTGGTAGCAAAGCAGATTTGGTTATTTCATTTCACTTATAAGAGATATTCAATTATATTTTCCCCCAGAATCAATTTTTATGTCAGTTTAAAAACTTAAATGAATTGACATGTCAAAATCCATGCTAGGGCTTCCCTGGTGGCGCAGTGGTTGGGAGTCCGCCTGCCGATGCAGAGGACACGGGTTCGTGCCCTGGCCTGGGAAGATCCCACATGCCACGGAGTGGCTGGGCCCGTGAGCCATGGCCGCTGAGCCTGCGCATCCGGAGCCTGTGCTCCGCAACGGGAGAGGCCACAACAGTGAGAGGCCCGGGTACCGCAAAAAAAAAAAAAAAAAAAAAAAGACATAAAGGAAACTTAAATGCCTATTGCTAAGTGAAAAAAGCCAATCTGAAAAAGCTAAATACTGTAAGATTCCAAATCTATGACATTCTGGAAAAGAGAAACCATGGAGACAATAAAAGATCAGTGGTAGCCAGGGATTAGAGGGAGATGAATAGGCAAAGCACGGAGAATTTTTAGGACAGTGAAACTATCCTATGTGATATTATAATGATGGATATATGTCACTATATATCTGTCCAAACCTGTAGAAGGTACAGCACCAAGAGGCGCCCTAAGGTAAACTGTGGACTTTGGATGACTATGATGTGCCAGTGTAGGTTCATCCTTGTATGAAACGTAGCGTTCTGGTGAGTGATGCTGAAAATGCAGGAGGCTTTACATGTGTAGGGGTGGGGGCTTATGAGAAACCTCTATCTCCCTCTCAATTTTATTGTAAACCCAAAACTGCTCTCAAAAAAATAAGCAGATTTGTCTGAAATGTAACTGGAGTCTGGAGGGAGAGAAGGGAAGCAGAATTGTATTACCTCGAAGTTCATAAGCTAAATAGCTCTCTGAAATTGGATTCTAGATAAGTGTGAATACTTTACTCTTCTTCATGTTAAAGAAAAATTGCCTTAATTTTTTAAAAAGAATTTTCATAGGTCTTCAAGGCAAGCTTAGCCTTAGGAGGTATTGTAAGACCAGGTAGATAAAGGAAATATCCAGGTGTAGGGATTATTAAAAATGTAAAGTCATCAGGTCTTTTTATTTCTCTCAAGTTCCAAACTTCTTTTAAAGGGAACATTAGAAGGGGCAGGGTAAAATAAATTATTTCATTTTTAAGCTTATAAGTGTCATTGCCTTGTGCTGAAGCCAAGTTATATTGGAAGTATTTATAAAAAAATAAATATTAATTTTTAACTTTTTATTGGCATAAATCAAGAACTAAAGTAATATATCTATTCTTCAGAAATTTTCCTCATTTTAAAACAAAGATTTTTGAAAGTAAAAGAGTTGGCCTAAAAATATGGATTTTCAAGTTTTCAGCAAATAGCTAGTAACTAAAGACGGCTAAGTAGATCTGGATCCAAAACAATTCTCACTTGATTGGATGCAAGCAGTTTAGGTACCAAAATGCAAATACCATAAGCAAAAGTAAAAGTCCAATGATTGTTTGACTGACAAGTTATAAACACAAAGTAATTTCTGTAATACCAGTACACAGAAGTTACAGGCTCTTTTAGTTCAGTCCAATTCATGAATTTTTATCTTTTGCACGAAAGCTTGTTACACTGAGGTTTTTCCTCATTTAACTATTAGAAGAACAAATTGTGCTCTACAGAGGCTTTGCAACAGACAGCATTTGAGGCTTCAAGGTGAGATGAAATGGAGCAACCGTTTCACCTAAATGATCGTACATCCTATTAGTATACGAATTAAACTCATGATTCAAATGCTCCTAAGAGGCATAGTCAGTTATTAAACACATGCTGGAAATGATAAATTATGCAAGCTATCTTCTAACATCAAGGAGTAAATAAAGGAAGCTGAAGGGCAAACAGAAAGCGGATCAGATGATTTGTAGCTTTGGTTATCACTCCTTTCTCTATCAGTGGGTAAAAGACCCTAAATGCTCTCCAAGTTAAATAGTTCATGTAAATAGTCATAATGCCCCAAACTTTTAAGCCAAAGATAATCTTTGAAGCTACTGCAACAGAGATTTCAAAATCTATTTGGGTAATTCTATCCACTGCGTGCTCCCAATCCAGCTTGTGGTCAAATTCCAGCTAATAGCTGAAAGTATTTTAAACATAAACGGAACACAAATGGTTAACATGGAGGCTTCCTGGGTAAATTAATATCACATTTGTGCTAGTTCTACGTGTTTAAGCATTACAGTAGTGCCCCTGATCCACAGGGGATACGTTCCAAGACCCCCAGTGGATCTCTGAAACCACGGCTAGTACCAAACCCTATTCGTACTATGTGTTTTCCTATACGTACATACCTATGATAAAGCTTAATTTATAAATCAGGCACAGTAAGAGATTAACTCCTACTGATAAAATACAACACATAACAATATACTGTAATAAAAGTTATGTGAATGTGGTATCTGCAAATTGAATGCCTTTTCAATCTTTAAGCACTTATGCACCATGGCTGTAACCTTCTTGCTTTGAGATGCGACAGCAAAACCAGCACAAATTTCTTTTCCCTTCTTCGCAGTTTTACAGACGATTCATTCTTACAGCAGATTTCAGCAACTTCAACAAGATTTTTTTCTTTCCTTCTTAAGTTGAGAACTTTCACCTTTTCACTTTAAGGAAGCACATTATGGCTTCTCTTTGGCATTTCCAGATTGCCAGCATCACTACTCTTGTGCTCTGGGGCCATTATTAAGTACAACAAGGGTGATCTGAACACAAACACTGCGACACTGTGATGGACAGTCTGATAAATGAGGCGGCTACTAAGTGACTAACGGGCGATACGCTGGACAAAGGGACATCCCAGGCTGGCTGGAGGGGGATAGCTCGAGATTTCATTGTACTACTCAGAACAGCAATTCTGAATTTTAAACTTATGAATTATTTCTAGAATTATCTAGTTACTAGTTTTGGACTGTAGTTGACCATGGCTAACTGAAACCATGGAAAGTGAAACCGCCGGTAAGGGACGACAACTGCGCTACCAAGGTAACATCTGAAAAAGATGAGTGACAAACTAAAGTACTGCCAGAGAATAAAGCCATTTTAGTAAGATATCGAGAAATACCCATTTCTGTGTCATACTGAAGGAAGCAAGGGGAACTCATTCATTCAACAATACAGTCACTGTTAGTCACTGAGAATGTATCAGCCACTGTTCTAGAATTGGAGCTCCTTGTGATGAATGAAACAAATAAGAATCCCTTACCTCCCGGAGTTTATATTCCACCAGAGAAAACAAATAACAAATAACACGGTAAACGATTAAAATATATAGTAGATATTTTAAGTCATAAAGAGCTGGGTCTTCTTTTCTCAATGTGACACTCACAAGAAAAGATCTGAAACTTTGGGAATAATTTTTCAAGTGCAGATAATAATAAAAATTTGGCCAAAATCAATTCATTGCACAGGGACTCAAGATGCAGTTTAAATATTCTTTAAAAAACAAAACGAGAGTTCTAAAATGATCATACAAGAAAACGTGAGACAAATATTGTGATGTTATTCATAGTTCGGGTTTAATATTTTAATTGCTAGGTATTTGTTTCCTTGATGAGAGGACTCGAGTAGCTCCCCACAGATGATTAGTTTTAATGCATAAATATAAGGTGACAGCTTAACAGGTTTAGCTGCCTCATAGGCAAAAGAGAAAGCTCTTCTCTCCAAAAATTTGTCACTCTCTGAAATGCCCCAAATCTTGGTGTGGAGAGGAAGCCCGAATTAAGTGCAACATACGCTGGAAGAAAATAAGAAGGTGGGTGACATTCTGGAAAAGGCAAGACTTTGGGGACCATGAAAGGTCACTGATTACCAGTGGTTAGAAGAGAGGAAGAGGAAGAATGATTACGCAGAGCACAGAGGCTTTTTAGGGCAGTGAAAAAACTCTGTATGACACTACAGTATCATACAGTATGATACTGTATATAGTATGATATAATATGATACTACTATATAGTATCATATAGTATGATACTACTATATTTTATATATAAGATATATATATATTTCTTATATATATATAAATATATTTCTATGGAAATAGAAAATACACCACCAAGAGTGAACACTAAAGTAAATTATGGACTTTGGGTAATAATGGTGTGTCAATGTAGGTTCATTAGTTGTAACAACTGTACATCCTGGTGGGCGATGCTCATAATAGGGGAGCCTATGTATGAGTTGGGGTAGGGGACCTATGGGAAGGCTGCCTTCCACTCCATTTTTCTGTGAACCTAAAACTGCACTAAAAAATAAAGTCTATTTAAAAAAAGTAACTTATAGGTAATTTCTAAAAATTATTGGATGTGCTAAACGAAAACAAAAGAGGAAGGGAGTGGAGATGAGATAATGGGCACTGAGACGGGAACTTGGGTGGGCAGCAAGATGGGAGATGTGTTGAAAAGAAATGGAGAAAGGCAACTATCTAAATAACTTTTCCCTGGGGCTGATGCTGGGCACAGGAGCTCCCAATTAACCACAATGGAGCTTTGTTATATTCAAGGTTGATTTAAGAAGCAGTTATATTCCAAGTTGATTTTTATAAGGAATCAGATAGTACCTGTGGAAAGTGCATGGCCTTGAAATCACTCAAAAACTTTAGATCCCACCTTTGTCACTTATCTACTAGGTGACTTTGTTTGAATGAGAGTTTCATCATTTATATAAATTGATTTTATTTATTTACTTATTTGGCTGCGTTGGGTCTTCATTGCTGTGTGTGGGCTTTCTCTAGTTGCGGCTAGTGGGGGTTACTCTGTTGCGGTGCGTGGGCTTCTCACTGCAGTGGCTCCTCTTGTTGTGGAGCACAGGCTCTAGTCACGTGGGCTTCAGCAGTTGTGGCTTGCGGGCTCTAGAGCACAGGCTCAGCAGTTGTGGCGCACAGGCTTAGCTGCTCCAGGGCATGTGGGATCTTCCCGGACCAGGGCTCGAAGTCGTGTCCCCTGCATTGGCAGGTGGATTCTTAACCACTGCGTCACCAGGGAAGGCCCATCATTTATAAAAAGGTGAATGTAATACCTACTCAGAAGATCGTTGAGGCCATTCATGGGATATATATGTAAAACAACCAGCACATGGCATATAATTAATAGATTTGCTTGCACGCATAATACAAGATTGGAGTCTGAACATAATAGCCATCAGTTTCTCACACACATCTCAAGACTAGATTGTTGCTTTTTGGATTCTGTGCAAATACCCCTGAGTGGGTCCAACCTTGAGATGTGGAACCTCTTGAGGAGACTCAGCATTTCCATAATTTTTCACAACCTATTTCCTGGTGATGGTGACTCTATCAGATTCTACGGTCACAAAATTACTTAATGACACAATTCCTCTTCAGTTTTTGATCATTTAAAATATATATATTTGGTGGGCTTCCCTGGCGGCACAGTGGTTGGGAGTCCACCTGCTGATGCAAGGGACGCGGGATCGTGCCCCGGTCCGGGAAGATCCCGCATGCCGCGGGGTGGCTAGGCCCGTGAGCCACGGTCACTGAGGCTGCGCGTCCGGAGCCTGTTGCTCCACAACGGGAGAGGCCACGGCAGTGAGAGGCCCACGTACCGCAAAAAAATAAAAATAAAATATATATATTTGAACCTTAAGGAACTCAACTCTGCTGTAACCACAATAGCATTTTGAGGAAAATGAAAGTTCTCAAAGGAGCAGGACCAGTGCTGAAGAATACATCACGCATTGATGAACAAGCACACCTGAGTCTGTTTTCAAACTCTCCACAAATGTAGGAGTCACTGTTAAGTATAGAAACAAGAGTAAGGAAAAAACCTCTCAGGTTGAATTTGGATTTACATTTTCACATGTCAGCTAAACAGAAGTCCTCTTGTTTTCAGTGGAATAAATTTGGCCTTAAATACTATAATTAATGCTGCCCTGGAAATGCACAGAAATATTTGAGACAGTAAGTTTGGATTAATATAAAAGGATTAGCATTCTCATACACTTTTATTAAAAATTATTTATCATCTATCTTTGAAAATACCCACTTAGAAAATATGCATATTTACATATTTCTTCGTTGCGTAAACATTTCCCTCACCTCTTTTTGTATTTCTTCTGTCACAGATTTACAATATGTTACATTTACATTTTCTCATTTGTTGCATCAAATATGAAAGAGAAGGTAAGGGATAATGGGATTTGTTACTTAATTTGTGCTCTCTCCGATTGCTCTAAGTAGTTGTCCCAAAGCGTAGAAAAATACTGCAGTCTTGCATAAATTGTAGCTGCACTGATATCTTTATCCTTCTCAAGGAAAAGGATTGTTAAAAACAGCGAGAGATCATACCTCTCAATACATTCTGAATAGTGTCTCACATACAGAATAAACTCAGGAAACATCAGATTAATATAAACGTGAATGAAGGAATCAGAAGTTTTAAATCTGTTAAGAATCTATGGCACCTTTCTGAAAGCATGATTTCCATAAATAAGAAACCACTGAAAATTCAGAATCAGAAAATTAAACTGAAATACCAAATAAGTGAAGCTTACCACCTGTAATTCTTTATATGGTAATATTTTCAAAATGCGTTATACATACAGGCTCATCATTCTGAACAATTGTATTGCGCTGTTTTACAACGAGGGTCCTAGGGCGGATCAAACAGGCAGTACTTAAGCACCCATGGAATGTCAGGATTTGAGGTTTCTTACCACTCATCTTTAGATTTTATTTTTGCTTTTTCCTTCACTCTTAGGCTAGAAACACTTTTTTCTTTCTTTTAAATCAAAAAGTCTCCATAGAGATTCATGTGTACAGTGACGGAAGCATTCCTATAAGTGAAGCGCATGAATCTACGTTTCTTTTGGCAACTCTCAGGTTCTTTGGCCAATGCAGACAACTGGTTTTTTTGAGTTCTTGACCAACGCAGACAACTGGTTTCCAGGCTGGCTGTGATAACTTAGGTAGTGTTGCCATTGCCTCACCACACAGCTGTTGCTGAGCATCAAGCAGGTCTTAACCATTGGCATCTCTTTTTTTCTAGACCAGATCCCTCTGTTTAAAAACAATAAATGTTTTCTTCTAAGCCTATCCGAATCAGGTCTATCTGGGCCCTCACAAAAAGTTCACAACACACTGATTTCTCAAAATGTTGTACCACCATGAGTGAGTTTGGGGCTCCTGGGTTAATATACAATGTTTTACAGAACACAGGTTTGTAAAACAAGACAATAGCTAATGTATTAGAGTTATAGCTTCCCCAGCAGTAACACTTGTAGACACTCTAAAAAAATCAGTTTCCTTACTGCCACTTTATAAGTGAGGAAACCGAGGGTCAGAGAAGCTAAGTATTTTGCCCAAAGTCAAATAGTTCGAAAGCAATGCATTTAGGATGGAAATTTCACTTTATCTTCAGAGAATACGCATTTTCCTATGCTCCACATGCTCTCTGAGCGCAAAATTGACAAATACCTTCTACTTTTAGCTATTTTTAGCCTTTGGTTTTGCCTAAAAGAGGCTCCAAAGAGGGGCATAAATTAAAAGTTTTAAAGTGGAAGCAGTGGGAGTGGACACCTAATCAGACATTATTTTAAAATGAAGACCCTACCTAAACTGTGAATCAGGCCAAAGTTGGAACTGGAACAGACATTTTCTCAAGCTCATGAAAGATGCACCTTGAGCTGTCAACTCCACAGCATTTGAGAAAATGAGATACAGGTTTCCCCCACCATCCGATAGTACAGCATTCCTATGAAACCTTCGAGCATAAATGGCGTACAGCAAAGCAGATCGCCCCCTCCCCGTTTTCCAAAAGTTCACCTTACACCACTTTGCTTTTACAAAAGACCTATATTAGTACGAAAGAGCTTTTTCATAAAATATAAATCCTCTTTGAATTTTTTTGGTCTAGTGAAAACAGCTACTAATGTAGGTCTTTCCTAAAAGTCAAGTGGCTTTAAAAAAAAAAAAAAAAGCCAACGATACCTGTACTTGCTGTGGGGCAGATGCTTTCCGTAAGACATACACCTTAAGAATTCTCACCATGAACAAGAAATAGCACAGAAGATGTCCTTTACCGTGGCGCTGAAGCAGCTAAACCCCGCAAAATTTCACTTTGTTAAAACTCTGGCATTTCTCTGACAATGTTATTGCGCTTCTCAGGGCCGAGTAAGAAACAGGATGTTGTTCAATAGCGACATCTACTGGTCTTTGGGTAGAATTACATAAATTGACAAAATTTTCCAAGTGACCACTTCCTTTAAAAGAGTTGGTAGATTTCTATTTACAGGCTGTGGTATGCACAGAAATGGGGCATGAATACTAGGACACAGAGTGGGGGGAATCAGTGGGCTACTAAAGAAATAAAAAGATTTTGACGATTGTCATAGAACAGAGATTCACAAACTGTTGCACTGACATGAAAAATAAATCAATGAATCTTAGGACCTAAAGATCTAAAGGAAATTTTAAAATATGAATGACTATGTAAAATATGAAACTTCTGTATGACAAGGATGAACACAACATGCAAAGGGCATTCTAACAATGAGAATGCGTATGCCGTGGTTTTCAGGTTACATGCCACCTCTTCCTAGCTCTCTACCCCAGTTTCCAGTAATCCACTCATCCAGTAATTATTCAACCAATACTCACTCAGCAAGTATTTACTGAGGACCTACTATGTGCTAGGATTTGTTCTATGAAGTGAAATACATGGTGAACAAAATAAGTCCTTTCGAGATAGCCTCACCCACCAGAAGGCAGACAGCAGAAGCAAGAAGAACTACAATCCTGCAGCCTGTGGAACAAAAACCACATTCACAGAAAGACAGACAAGATGAAAAGGCAGAGGGCTATGTACCAGATGAAGGAACAAGATAAACCCCCAGAAAAACGACTAAATGAAGTGGAGATAGGAAACCTTGCAGAAAAGGAATTCAGAATAATGATACTCAAGATGATCCAGGACCTCGGAAAAAGAATGGAGGCAAAGATCAAGAAGATGCAAGAAATGTTTAACAAAGACCTAAAAGAATTAAAGAAAATATTTGAAGAGATTATAGTTGAAAACTTCCCTAACACGGGGAAAGAAATAGCCACCCAAGTCCAGGAGGTGCAGAGAGTCCCATACAGGATAAACCCAAGGAGAAACACACAGAGAAACATAGTAATCAAATTGGCAAAAATTAAAGACAAATTATTGAAAGCAGCAAGGGAAAAATGACAAATAACATACAAGGGAACTCCCATAAGGTTAACAGCTTATTTCTCAGCAGAAACTCTACAAGCCAGAAGGGAGTGGCATGATATACTTGAAGTGATGAAAGGGAAGAACCTACAACCAAGATTATTCTACCCAGCAAGGATCTCATTCAGATTTGATGCAGAAATCAAAAGCTGTACAGACAAGCAAAAGCTAAGAGAATTCAGCACCACCAAACCAGCTCTACAACAAATGCTAAAGGAACTTCTCTAAGTGGGAAACACAACAGAATAAAAGGACCTACAAAAACAAACCCAAAGCAATTAACAAAATGGTCATAGGAACATACATAGTGAAAATTACCTTAAATGTGAATGGATTAAGTGCTCCAACCAAAAGACCCAGGCTTGCTGAATGGATACAAAAACAAGACCCATATATATGCTGTCTACAAGAGACCCACTTCAGATCTAGGGACACATATAGACTGAAAGAGAGGGGATGGAAAAAGATATTCCATGCCAATGAAAATCAAAAGGAAGCTGGAGTAGCAATACCCATATGAGAAAAAATAGACTTTAAAATAATGTTACAAGAGACAAGGAAGGACACTACATAATGATCAAGGTATCAATCCACGAAGAAGATATAACAATTATAAATATATATGCACCCAATATAGGAGCACCTCAATACCTAAGGCAACTGCTAACAGTTATAAAAGAGGAAATCGAAAGTAACACAATAATAGTGGGGGACTTTAACACCTCACTTACACCAATGGACAGATCATCCAAGATGAAAATAAGGAAACAGAAGCTTTAAATGACACAATAGACCAGATATATTTAATAGATATTTATAGGACTTTCCATCCAAAAACAGATTACACTTTCTTCTCAAGTGCGCATGGAACATTCTCCAGGATAGATCACATCTTGGGTCACAAATCAAGCCACAGTAAATTTAAGAAAATTGAAAACATATCAGGTATCTTTTTTGACCACAATGCTATGAGATTAGAAATGAATTACAGGGAAAAAAACGTAAAAAATACAAACACATGGAGGCTAAACAATAAGTTACTAAATACCCAAGAGATCACTGAAGAAATCAAAGAGGAGATCAAAAAATACCTAGAGACAAATGACAATGAAAACACGATGATCCAAAACCTATGGGATGCAGCAAAAGCAGTTCTAAGAGGGAAGTTTATAGTTATACAAGCCTCCCTCAAGAAACAAGAAAAATCTCAAATAATCAATCTAACCTTACACCTAAAGGAACTAGAGAAAGAAGAACAAACAAAACCCAAAGTTAGCAAAAGGAAAGAAATCATAAAGATCAGAGCAGAAATAAATGAAATAGAAACAAAGAAAACAATAGCAAAGATCAATAAAACTAAAAGCTGGTTCTTTGAGAAGATAAAATTGATAAACCATTAGCCAGACTCATGAAGAAAAAGAGGGAGAAGACTCAAATCAATAAAATTAGAAATGAAAAAGGAGAAGTTACAACAGACACAGCAGAAATACAAAGCATCCTAAGAGACTACTACAATCAACTCTATGCCAATAAAATGGACAACCTGGAAGAAATGGGCAAATTCTTAGAAAAGCACAACCTTCCAAGACTGAACCAGGAAGAAATAGAAAATATGAACAGCCCAAACACAAGTAATGAAATTGAAACTGTGATTAAAAATCTTGCAACAAACAAAAGTCTAGGACCAGATGGTTTCACAGGTGAATTCTATCAAACATTTAGAGAAGAGCTAACACCCATCCTTCTCAAACTCTTCCAAAAAATTGCAGAGGAAGGAACATTCCCAAACTCATTCTATGAGGCCACCATTACCCTGATACCAAAACCAGACAAAGATACTACAAAAAAAGAAAATTACAGACCAGTATCACTGATGAATATAGATGCAAAAATCCTCAACAAAATACTAGCAAACAGAATCCAACACATTAAAAGGATCATACACCATGACCAAGTGGGATTTATCCCAAGGATGCAAGAATTCTTCAATATATGCAAATCAATCAATGTGATACACCATATTAACAAACTGCAGAATAAATACCATATGATCATCTCAATAGATGCAGAAAAAGCTTCTGACAACATTCAAAACCCGTTCATGACAAAAACTCTCCAGAAAGTGGGCATAGAGGGAACCTACCTCAACATAATAAAGGCCATATATGACAAACCCACAGCAAACATCATTCTCAATGGTGAAAAACTGACAGCATTTCCTCTAACATCAGGAACAAGACAAGGATGTCCACTCTCACCACTATTATTCAACATGGTTTTGGAAGTCCTAGCCATGGCAATCAGAGAAGAAAAAGAAATAAAAGGAATATAAATTGGAAAAGAAGTAAAACTGTCACTGTTTTCAGATGACATGATACTATACATAGAGCATCCTAAAGATGCCACCAGAAAACTACTAGAGCTAATCAATGAATTTGGTAAAGTTGCAGGATACAAAATTAATGCACAGAAATCTCTTGCATTCCTATACACTAATGATGAAAAATCTGAAAGAGAAATTAAGGAAACACTCTCATTTACCATTGCAACAAAAAGAATAAAATACCTAGGAATTAACCTACCTAGGGAGACAAAAGACCTGTATGCAGAAAACTATAAGACACTGATGAAAGAAATTAAAGATGATACCAACAAACGGAGAGATATACCATGTTCTTGGATTGGAAGAATCAATATTGTGAAAATGACTCTACTACCCAAAGCAATCTACAGATTCAATGCAATCCCTATCAAATTACCAGGGGCATTTTTTATGGAACTAGAACAAAAAATCTTAAAATGTGTATGGAGGCACAAAAGAGCCCAAAAAGCCAAAGCAGTCTTGAGGGAAAAAATGGAGCTGGGGAATCAGACTCCCTGACTTCAGACTATACTACAAAGCTACAGTAATCAAGACAATATGGTACTGGCACAAAAACAGAAATATAGATCAATGGAACAGGATAGAAAGCCCAGAGATAAACCCACACACCTATGGTCAACTAATCTATGACAAAGGAGGCAAGGATATACAATGGAGAAAATACAGTCTCTGCAATTAGTGGTGCTGGGAAAACTGAACAGCTACATGTAAAAGATTGAAATTAGAACACTCCCTAACACCATACACAAAAATAAGCTCAAAATGGATTTGAGACCTAAATGTAAGACCGGACACTATAAAACTCTTAGAGGAAAACATAGGAAGAACACTCTTTGACATAAATCACAGCAAGATCTTTTTTGATCCACCTCCTAGAGAAATTGAAATAAAAACAAAAACAAGTGGGACTGAATGAAACTTCAAAGGTTTTGCACAGCAAAGGAAACCATAAACAAGACGAAAAGACAGTCCTCAGAATGGGAGAAAATACTTGCAAACGAATCAATGGACAAAGGATTCATCTCCAAAATATATAAACAGCTCATGCAGCTCAATATTAAAAAAACAAACAACCCAATCGAAAAATGGGCAGAAGACCTAAATAGACACTTCTCCAAAGAAGACATACAGATGGCCAAGAAGCACATGAAAAGCTGCTCAACATCACTAATTATTAGAGAAATGCAAATCAAAACTACAATGTGGTATCACCTCACACCAGTTAGAATGGGCATTATCAGAAAATCTACAAACAACAAATGCTGGAGAGGGTGTGGAGAGAAGGGAACCCTCTTGCAGTGTTGGTGGGAATGTAAATTGATACAGACACTATGGAGAACAGTATGGAGGTTCCTTAAAAAACTACAAATAGAACTACCATACGACCCAGCAATCCCACTACTGGGCATATACCCAGAGAAAACCATAATTCAAAAAGACACATGCACCCCAATGTTCACTGCAGCACTATTTACAATAGCCAGGTCATGGAAGCAACCTAAATGCTCATCGACAGACGAATGGATAAGGAAGATATGGTACATATATACAATGGAATATTACTCAGCCATAAAAAGGAATGAAATTGGGTCAGTTGTAGAGACATGGATGGATCTAGACACTGTCATACGGAGTGAAGTAAGTCAGAAAAGCAAATATCGCACATTAATGCATAAATGTGGAACCTAGAAAAATGGTACAGATGAAGCGGTTTGCAGGGCAGAAATTGAGACACAGATGTAGAGAACAAACGTATGGACACCAAGGGGGGAAGGTGGTGGGGGGTGCGGGGGATGGTGAGATGAATTGGGGGATTAGGATTGACATGTATACACTGATTTGTATAAAATTGATGACTAATAAGGACCTGCTGTATAAAAAAATAAATTAAAATTTAAAAAAGTCCTTTCCCTAAAGAAGCTTACATTCTAGAGTGGTGTGGGTAGAGGTGGGGAAAGAAAAATCAATTGAGTAAACATACATCAAGTGGCAATAAATAATATGATAATAAGTAAGCAGATGAGGGAAGACAGTGATGAGCTGGGGTATCTATTTACACAGATGATCAGAGAAGCCCTCTTTCATGAGGGACATTGAGCACAGATGTGATGAAAGCTTGGGGGAATGAGAAGGGAAGCTATTATACACAGTAATATTTTTTGACATGTGGGAATACATTCAGGTATTATTATCAGTAAGTAGAGGAATATCCCATACCACCATCCTCCTAGCTATTGAGATCTTAAAGCTGGTAGACCATCCCAGCCATTTTTCCCAGAATATCCTCCCCCTTGACTAGAAGGCTAATGGTCATTTTTCCACTGATCATTTACAGATGTCAGGAAAGTTAACTTGGATCATCTCCTGACTCAGCATTTCAGAATACATCACTATTTCCATATTACCAGGCTGAGCACTTTGCATTTTATTGGAACATACATTGATATTTTCATGCTTTTGACCTATTGAAGCAAAGAATAACACAGCATGGACCAATGTAGGTTATGAACCAATGTGATCATAGGAGAAGAAAAGCACCCAGCAGAGAATGGAGAAATATAGTTCAGATTGTACTAGAATTTCTATTAAACCCCTATAAAAATACATGCCTCACAGGCATCTTATGTTCCATAGACCCAGAACTGAACTCATGAAGTTGACTTCCAGCATCCAAACCTGCTCTTGTTGTGATCTCTATTTTCATAAACGGCAGCTCCTCTTCCCCAGTTGCTTATGTCAGAAACCTCAGAGTCATTCTTAACACTGTCTTCTCTGACACCCTACACCCCTAATAAATTGTCAGTACTATTGATTCTGTAATGTATTTCTATCTACTTTGATCTGCTCCTTTGCCATCATCTATACCCAAGCTACCATTAGTGCTCACCTGAACCAAAGTAATTGATCCATGTTTGATTTTCCGTTTTTGTCCACTCTGTCCATACCCTATCTACTTTACTCTCTGCCCACAGTCAGAATTCTCTCTTTCAACAAATTATGATATCTGGACTGCTTAAAATTCTTACTAGCTTCGCATTGTCCTTAGGAAAAAGTACAAAATCCTTAATAGTGTCTCTTCAAAATTATACATATATACAGAGGAATTCTCCTCCATATTTCAGGCCATTAACTGTTAAAATGGTATATTAAGTGCCTGCTTACCAACTATAAAAACTTATAGTCCATTAAATTTACAAAATCCTATCCAAATAAATCTATTTTTCACTTGACTTCCAAATTTTCTATAACATTTAATTTTTCAAGAATATTCTGAAGGGCTTCCCTGGTGGTGCAGTGATTGAGAGTCCGCCTGCCAATGCAGGGGACATGGGTTCGTGCCCCGGTCCAGGAGGATCCCACATGCCTCGGAGCGGCTGGGCCCATGAGCCATGGTCGCTGAGCCTGCGTATCCGGAGCCTGTGCTCTGCAGTGCGAGAGACCACAAGAGTGAGAGGCCCGTGTACCGCAAAAAAAAAAAATTCTGAAAATGTCAACAAGTATCAATGGGAAGTTATTTTTAATATAATATCAATAAGCAAAATACCCACTCAAAAAAAAATTTTTTTTTATACTAATGTTTCCTTTCAAAGTTTGTGGGTCTCAAATCTATAACACTTTTCAAATGCAATTCAAGTACAACTAAATCTGGACAGAGAGGGAGGGTCAGTCCTCCTCTGTCCATCACTGGCTTTTATGACATCATCACACTGATGAATAATAACAGCATGTACTGGCCACCCATATAATTCGTTTGCTATTTAGTTGTTAATATAAGTGACAAACCAAAGGATAATTATCACGATTGAAATGGAAAAAATGTATTGTCTAATGTAAGTAAATCTCCCACACAATGCAATAGAAAGAACATGAAATCTGGCGCAAACAGACCTGGCAGAGGATCGTGGCCAATTATTACGTGACTAGAGCAAGTTATGTCATCTCTCTGAAATTCCATTTCTTCATTTAAAGATAGGACATTTTAAAAGGGGGACAAATTCTTTTTATAGATTGAAAAAATGTAAGTTAACTAGTATCTATAAAACAAATGATAATTAGCAAATATTAAACAAGTGTCAAATCTATACCTAATCCCATTTAAATCTATGTGGCATAATAAAATCTTAGCTTTTTGTAGATTAATGACTTTCTAAAAAGTATAAAGATTTTTTTCCCTTGTAATACTGAAATACCACTGGTTTTAGACTAATTTTAGGAAGAACTAGTCTAAAAGAAAATCTAATAATAAACTGTGAATATCAATCTGTTCTTAATTAGCTGAACTCCTATAGCTGCTACTTTCCTGGGTGGAGCTAATCACAGGTGCTCTTCTGCACTGAAGGGCTACTTCAGCTTATAAAAGTCACTGGACCATAAGGGAATCGTATGCCGTATGTGTATACTTTAGGGACAGCTGTTCTCTCCCTTCATTTGTTTCCAGCTGAGGACTTAGCCAGTAGTCAGCAACAACCATGGACAGTGAATGACTATGTCTCCAGATGATTCTCGTACCCAATCTTAAGCTCCAATTCTATAGTCTTCCCAACTGAGGCCCCAGACATCACAGAACAGAGAAGACTCAAATTTCTATTCCTATTATGCCCTGTTTGAATTCCTTTCCCATAGGATACGTGATTATAATAAAGCAGTTGTTTTAAGCCAATAAAACAACTAGACCAGTAAGCTTTGGGGAGGATATTACATAATAGTAAGTGATACAGAAACTTGGAACCTGGGAGTAGGGAACTATTCCATGACGAAAACATGTCATTGCCTTTGAGCCTGGGTTAGGATGGAGGTGGAAGGGCCTTGAACAGACGGATAGTGAAAGCTGAAAGCACCTCGGGGAGAGGGTTACAGAGCTTAGGCAGACAGGGAGAAAGTCTTATTGGACAATGGAGGAAAAGATTCTTGTTATGAAGTGTTGGAGAGTTTAGCAAAATTATTACTGGTGGTAACATAGAAGAAAAGTAACACCTTTGTGTTAGAAGTCTTGGAACTCATGGGTTATGCATATAAACATGTGTAATCATTTACCATGTAAATGAATCCTTTACACTGTGACTTTGAGTTTGGTCTCTTGAGCTTTTTAACCTCTATTCCACTAAGACTTATAGCATTGTTATGTGGCATTTCATCTATACATCCAGGCACCAGAGTAATACTAACAAGAAACTGAAGATCATATATTGGCATCTTTGTCTTAATCATGAGACCAGAGGGCGACATCTACAAATGTGTTCCTTGGCAAGTAATGATAACAATTAATGTTTATATAAGGCTTTAAATTTACAATGCATATTTATACACATAATCTTACTTTATCTTCTCAACCCATGAAGTAGTTATTTCATTTTTAATAAGTGACAATGATCCACAATAACTTATTTGCCCAAATTTGTAACAAATGGCCAACCAAGGACTATATATCAGGTTCTCTAATTAGAAGCCTTTTTTGTTCTTTTATGGATAACAAATGATTGTATAGAATTCTTGATATTTGTAAACTACTTGACTAGAGAGTCCTGCATGTTATGAGCTATGATACTGCAAACTAAGTTCTTGAAAGAATAAAGAGAAAACATGATTATTTCAAATATATGTGAAGGGAAATACCAGAAAAAGTGATACAGGAGATAATTATTCCCACTCCCAAGTATTTCTTCATGTACAGCATGAATTACTATTATCACTGCAGACTCCATTAAATAACACTTAGGAAATAAACTTCAAGTTACTAAGATTTAATTTCCACAAAACTTAGTAGAAATAAAGTTTGTCACAGAGTTTGAAAAACAAGAACAGTGGAAAATCATCTAGTCTAGCTATAGCAATTTTGTCAAGTGGAATAAACACATCTTTATTATCTAACTCTTTAGTTCTAAGTTATTAATAAAGCAATCCATATTTGTTCTTTGTTAGCTTCCAGGGAAGCTGTGATTTCATTGATCTCAATCAACATTTATTGAATACAACTCTGTGCAGGGCACGTATCTCGGAGTTGGAAGCATATAATTACAATAACACATAGCCCCTGATCTCCAGTGAAAACAACACTCAAACGCTTGTACAACAAGGCAGATTTTGGCAACTGCTACACGAGAGGTATAATACGTAACAGAGGAGGGGGAAGACGAGATTTAATCCAGACTTAAACTGTGTGGAAAAGCTTTGATGAGGAAATATAAGCGAACATAAAGACTTTAAGACTTGAAGGCTGACAGAAACCAGTATTTCCATTTAAAGATGTTAGCTCTTTTGAACTGTTTTTCATATCCTGTGTTGGTAGGCTCAGCTTTGTAAACCCAAGTTCTCAGCAATAACTTTTAACTCTAGATGTATTGATTGTTCATGGAGCATTTAAGTAAATTATGACCAGTATGGTATGGTCTATAAGACAGTTTCCAACAAATAGCATCCCTCTTCTCCACTCAACAAATAGATAAATAAAACAAAGAGTAAAAAAGAGACCAAACTAACATCCGTGCTGAGATGAGGCTAGTCAAGAGCGAGGTGGATTCATGTGTGAGCCGAATACACTTGTTACACAAACCTCAGAATAAGGAAATTTGCTCACCGGTCACAGAAGCTCCAGCCGTCCCACCAACCTTCACCTCTCTCTCCAGAGGCAGAGCTGGGAGAAGAGGAAAACAGTGCTTCCTGTAAGCAGCAAGCTCTCAGGAGAAAGCTGGAACCCAGCTGAGAGAGAGAGAGAGAAAAAAAAAGATGGTTGGAGCCTTAGCTAAGCCCACTAAGCTAAGGGTACCCTTCTCAAATTTACTATGCAAATAAGCTACTCCCCCTTCTCAGCAGAGAGGTAGATAAAAGAACAGAGAATGACCAGGAGTACTGAGAGAAACGGCCTCGTCATGGAAACCAGGAGCAGGGAAATTGTGATCCGTCTCGAATATCCCCCAACGTGACTTTGATAATTAGAGAGGAGATGCATCTATTTTGTTGATCATTTGCAGTTTCTCTTTTACAGACTGCCCATCCTTAGACCTTCTAAAGAATGGTCCATTTTTCTAGAAAAGTGTTCATTTTTCTCTCTTCGACTTGTAAGATCCCAATCAATAGTGTGGCAGAAGCTATAAGAACAAGATAAGTAGTCAGCACCCTGGGGTCCCACGTATAGAACCCCCTCAGCTTCTCACTTTTCTTTCGGTTTGTATCATCCACCTTCCCTCCTCAGTGGGGACTGGCTGCGGATGTAGGAGGGAGGCACCTTTTATTCACTGGTTGCTATGCTTGAAACCAAATGGCAAGAAAAGGAAGAAAGCAGGTGCAACAGGGAAGAGTAATGCAAGAAAAATTGCCTTGGAGGAATTCTAGAAACAGAATGTAGAGATCTCCCCCTAAACCAGAGGATGACCGAGTAGCCATACAGGCATTTAAAGAGTGACCATATTCCTGGCTCCTACGCAGAAGTGTTAGTAAATGGACATAAAGTTTCTTAAAAATCTGGGGCATTCAGATATTTCTATGTTATTCATCTATATCAACTACCATTTTGGTTCTTTTCAACAAAATTGTTACTACAGTGGCTTGGGTGGCTATTCAACTTGCCTGGGAGAGTGAACTTGGGCAACATCCTGAACTAGATTATTATTAAAGGGCAGATTTGTGAGCTTCGACAAGAGGAGTATTTGAAGGTCTGCCATGCAGCCTTCCAAAGAGCCACTAAAAGGAGGCTGTGTGACCCCAAGGAATTAACATTTTCTTTATCAAAAGATTCCTGCTTGTATGGACTGAACTGTGCCAACCTCAAAATTTATAGGTTGACGTCCTAACCACCAGTATCTCGGAATATGGCTGTATTTGGAAATAAGGTCTTTAAAGAGGTGATTAAGTTCAAATGAGGCCATATGGGTGGGCTCTAATCCAATATGCCCGGTCTCCTTTTAAGACGAGGAGATTAGGACACAGATATGCACAAAGGAAGACCATGTGAAGACACAGGGAAAAGATGGCCATCTACCAGCCAAGGAGAGAGACCTCAGAAGAAACCAACCCTGCCAACACCTTGATCTCAGACTTCTAGCCTTCAGAACTGTGGGAAAATAAATTTCTGTGACTTAAGCCACACAGTCTGCAGTGCTTTGTTATGGCAACCCAAGCAAACGAATGCATCTGCTAAAGTTAAATAAGAATCACATGGCAGTGACGTAAAGCAGATAACCTCTAAAGTTACCATAAAAACAGAATCTATGATTCTCTGTACTTATATTATTTAGTACTCAGTCAGAAGAGAGAAGTCATACTAGTTATTTTAACAGAGAAGTTAACCTAAAAACTGGTTAACTAAGAATAATATGGTTAACTAGCTGTATCAATTTCCAGGGACAGCCATAATAAAATACCACAAACTGGGGGCTTAGACAACAGAAGTTTCTCGTCTCACAGTTCTGGAGGCCAGAAGTCCGAGATCAAGGTGTCAGGAGGGTTGCTTCCTTCTGAGGGCTGTGACGGAGAAGTTGTCCCTTGTCTCTCTCCTCGTTTCTGGTCGTTTTCTGGCAATATTTGGCATTCCTTGGTTTGTTGATACATCCTTCATGTTCACATGGTGTTCTCCCTGTGTGAGCATCTGTCTCCATGTCCAAATTTCCCCTTTTTATAAGGACTGAGTCATATTGCATTAGGGCCTACCCCAGTGATCTCATCTTAACTTGACCAACTGTGAAGACCTGTAGAATCAAAACTTAAAGGAATCACTTATGTCAGGGAGAAAATGGAGTTGGCCACCGCAAGTGCATTAAAGAAAACGACACTTGGGCTTCCCTGGTGGCGCAGTGGTCGAGAGTCCGCCTGCTGATGCAGGGGACACGGGTTTGTGCCCCGGTCCGGGAAGATCCCACATGCCGCGGAGCGGCTGGGCCCGTGAGCCATGGCCGCTGAGCCTGTGCATCCGGAGCCTGTGCTCCGCAACGGGAGAGACCACAACAGTGAGAGGCCCGCGTACCGCAAAAACACAAAGAAAAGAAAAGAAAACGACACTTAATTGTACCTAAGTTGCAGGAATTTACAGCTCTTCTCGGAAATCAGCAGAGGGCTTCAGCCAGTCCCCTGACTGCCAAGTCTCTTCACGTCTGGTCTGAACTTGCTTGTTGCCCTGACGCAGCTGCCTTGACCTAAATAGGGAAGAAGATCCCTAGGCAACCAATCAGATGAAAAAGGCAAATAACTTCCACCTTTGCCCCATTAAACCCCTTAGGGAGCAAATCAGAATTCATTGCTCCCAGAGCCTTGAGTTTCCTTGCCTACAGGTGGAAATCCTTGTAATAAACTCATCTTTCTCCTTTGTTTTACTCACTGTGAAGAGTTTGGTTTTTCACAGATCCTATTGCCAAATAAGGTTCCACTCACGGGTACTGGGGGTTTGAAATTCAACATCTTTTAAGGGAACACTGTTCAATCCGTAATACTAGGCAACCTAAAAGCAAAACATTTTTACAGAGACAGTAACTGTAGGAAGAGCTACCACCTCTAGGGCTGAAGGAGCAAAGGGAAGGGGTTGAAATTATTAAACTGTAGCCTGGAGAAGGGGCCCTCAGAAAGCTGGAGGAAGGGGTAATTGTGCTCAGCTGGTGGAATCCCTGAGGAAGGTGCAATGAGGCTGCTTCTGCAAGCGCTGGGAACACGGCCATGTTGGAAAAACTACAGACATTGGAGAAACTGCAGGCTGGATTCAGCTGCTTCTACAAGAAGGCACTGCTCCTGCCTCTGCTCCTGCAGAGTTTCACAGGAGAAGCTGGCAAAGCAGAACTGCTGTCTGCAGAGTTCCAGCCCCAGCACCACAAAGCAGAGTAGAGAAAGGGTTCGTAGCTGAGAAAAAAATAAATCAATACCTAGCACAATGTTTAATTTGATTGAATCAAGATCAGCAAATGATCCAGTGACCAATGGAGAAAAGTGTCTGATCCTGCCAACCCTGACCCAAAGGTGTCACAAAATTCCTGGATTTGTGGTTACTGATGTACAAATTTTTGCCTTAAATTGCTTATCTATTAAATGGGTATGATAATAATAAGTAGCTCATAGGATTATTGAGAGGACACATAAAAAGCACTTAGAACAGCAGGTGACACAGGCTAAGTGCTCAGGACTCATTAAATGCTAGCTACTATTTTATTACTCTCTTGTTTAATTAGATAAGCAAATATTCAAATATTAACATTTTAGGGCATATATCTTCCTCTACAGGAAATTAATAAAACTAAAGAAAAGATTTAGGCATTTGTTCACTGCCAGTAAAACACCTACAAATAAATATGTACTTAATTTCTTCATGAACTAAAATCAAATATCTCAACCTTCTGTTAATATTTAGTGTTACATGGCTGGTAATTGCTTCTAGAACTTTACATAAACTTTGAGAAAAGAGAACTTCTACTTAGGAGCAATGTGACTGAAAAAGCCAAGATGGCAAACAGGTTTCAACCTGACTCTCTGCCATTAATCAATGGTGGAATTAGTATCAATTACCTGGAATGCTGAGTTGAGAATCCAAAGCTCCATCTGGGTTCAGAGGGAAAGAAGCTCAGAATTATTTCCTGATCTTTGCAGAAGGCATTGGGGAGAGCTCAGGGGGCATTCCTGTCTCCTCCTTGATTTTATCAACATTGGTGGAAATAGCATGGCTTTCAGGGTCAAAACTAGAATTTAAATTCTAGTTCTCTTTGCAACACTGAGAACAGAAATAATAAATGAAAAAAAAAAATCCCTACCAGCTTTGGACCTCAATAAGTGTTAGTAGTTCCTTTTCCTATATGTAGTTTGACAACAGTGCATGGTAAACATATAACCATGTTCATATTTGTCAAATTTCATAATACTGTTATCATTTGATTGGTTATATTACAAGTAATCACTGTAAAGCACATTTTAATGAAATGGTTAATGCATTCCAAATTCATTTGCGCTCTAGCAGGTATCTGTAATCAAGTCATTTATCCCCCCCTCAAGTTAAATAAAACTATATTTTTGGCAAATGCATGAATAAGGATGAAGTTTGGCTTATCTACACATATAATTACTTCTATACATATAAATACTTCTGTACTGCATCTATACAGATGATACAGATTACGATATTTGATTTCTACACCTTTTGCTGAATTAGGGAACAATTTTCTTTCCCCTTTTACTAATGTGAAAGGTAGTAAAATGCAATTGATTTTCATTGCCTGCGAAACACAAGGAACAATTTCATGGGTAAAAATAAGTAGCTTCCATGGGGCGAGATTTTTGTTAGAATAGACTCTTTTGTCTTTTGTTTTTTTGTGAAAATGTCAGCGTCCATGTTTAAGTTTCACCATTAAATGAATTGCATGGACTTCATGTAGTTCTGTGAAGTGTCTGCTCCAGACGGTGCATTTTCCTCCCAGATTTTCCTTTCCAGATTTTTCTAACATATTTTCTCAAAGACCTTGGATATGTATAATTCTTGGATCTTCAATTTCCTTTCCATCTATATTTCATTGTTTAAGTAACCAGCGCCACCTGGTGGCTAAATAGAATTACTGACATTTTATTGCATCTTAAAAGTGAAGAAAATGTAGATTCAGTGCAGAAAAGTACTCCATTATTTTTTACGTTAAATTAGGGTTATTCATTGTAAATTTTCATGCTTACTGATTTCCTCATTTTAACTAGGTCTAGCTTTAAAGATACATATACCTATTAAAAGTTATTACAACATAATGGCTATAAAAAATTCATACACCTGGGCTTCCCCGGTGGCGCAGTGGTTGAGAGTCCGCCTGACTATGCAGCGCACGTGGGTTCGTGCCTCGGTCCGGGAAGATCTCACATGCCGCGGAGCGGCTGGGCCCGTGAGCCATGGCCGCTGAGCCTGCGCGTCCGGAGCCTGTGCTCCGCAACGGGAGAGGCCACAACAGCGAGAGGCCCGCGTACCGCAAAAAAACAAAAAAAATTCATACACCTAAACCATGACAAGTTTTATCCATCGCTAAATATAGTTTTGTTTAATCCCTTTAATATTATAGAAAAGATATACTTGTAGAATTTTAATGATGTGATCTTTAAATGTGAAGTTTAAAAGGTTTTTGCTAAATTCACCCTAGTGAGGCACTTTAATTCACTCACTAAAATTATTGCCGCTCTTTGAAAGTAGTCTCATATGTAACAAACCATAGTCGCCGAAACTTTGAAAATAACTTTCCTCAGAAAGCGCCATCAGAATTAATAAGAACCATTTGGAGAAAAACATGCAATTGTTACACTATAATTATGGTTTTAGGCCCTATGTTGAGCTTCGAGGCATTTGATTAAAAATGTAATACTGCTGCCCTCTTGTGGTTTAAAGTGCATCTTTCCCTCTGGAAATAAAACTACAGCATCCCCAAAGCAATGCTTTTGACTTTTAATGAGAGAACTGAGTGTGAGCTATTTTCACATTTGACCAAAGAAATATAATAAATAGTTCACTAACTACCATAGCTGGAATATCCTAGTTAATTTAATATTACAATTAATAGCAAATTAGGGATTAACTTCTTTAAACCTGTTGTTTGATAAGTAAATTTAACCACAAAAATCCCTTCTCACGTAACTGTTAGCGTCCTTCACTGGTTCCATGAAATACATTTTTGCAAATGCTACAGCAAACCAACTCCCTCCAGCCAGAGCTAGAAACTGGTAAAACTAGTTTATTTCCCACTTTCCTGTTTCTAGTGGGAAATAAACTGCTTTCCTACTACATTTTAAAAAACAAGCCTCCTTCATTTTGCTGCTGTTTTCGCTTGGGATGAGTTCAGGAGCCCTTTCCCAGGATCAGGATGTGCACTCACCTCCCTGAAACCCTTTGGGCCCTGGCAATTGTGGGGCTGAATGGAAGACAAGCCTTAGATGCACGTTCCAAACGGAAGAGCCAATCCTTTCCTCCTCGCACTGGCTCTGCCGCTAGCAATGAATGGTGCTTTTCAGAATTCTTAGTATGAACAGAACTAATTCTCTAAGGGCCCGCTGTGTTTACATCTCTCACCTGGAATTGGGAGTGTTGTGGTGGATAAAGGCAAACAACAAGGAAGCAAAGGGATGATTCTGCCTTGGGCTTAAACTCCAGGCAGTGTAGGACAAGAGTTTATTTTCCACCTCTGTCTGAAATGGTCTCTGACTGCCCCTTCTCTACCATAGCCTACAATGCACGCCCATTTAGAAAATAGGATTTTGTTATTATTGACAAGGAGGGGAAATAACGCAATCAGTTATATTTCTGCCTTTATTTATTCAGCTCCGGGAGAAGCAAACCTAGTTAGTCAACAGCAAAATCGGGCAGTTGGTTTGGGGCACCATCTCCCACCTCTCCTGACAACGCTGTGCATCCTGTCGCCTCGATGTGGTGCTGCCCCCTGGTGGACCAGGGCCTTTTAACACAGGGCCTTTCAACAAGCGGTTTTCTTTAAGGGGGGGACATTTCCTTTCTCTTTTACTCTTTCCTGAAGAAACGTCTATGATTTATCTCGAATGTCATCAACAGAAGCAAGAATGAGGACCAGGAAAGAGGGGCAGCTGGCCACGACAGGCTCAGGGTTATTCTTACAAGATACACTGCCAATTCTCATATGTTTAACTGGAAAAACAGAGCCTGCAGGGGCTGGGGGGTGGCTGGAACTGGCAGGGCTAGAATCTTACCTGAACTTGGCCTGGCTTGATGAGGCATTGAAGCACTTCCCGAGGCATCCTCCCGTTCTTGCTGCCGGCTCAGCTGAAAACAATCATTTTGCTTCACAGATGTATTCGCTTCTGTCCTACTCTTGAGCAAGGAGAAGCAGAGAAAACTGAGCAGCTCACAAGGTGGATACCGTTAAAAAAGAAAAAAAAAGAATAAACAGAAACCTCAATTAAATAGTTGGCAGACCAGAAGGGGGCGCTCTCCCCCCTACGACTATAGAAGAGCCCAAGAGGAAGGAACACTTCTTCCCTGGCAAGGACTCAGTCTATGAAAAGCCGTGGACTCTGTTTACTACATCCCTCGCAACTTCCTGTTCCCCTCTATAAAAGCATCCTCCTTCCCTTGCTGTCTGGGGACTTGCATATGGCCCTTTATGGCTGCAGACCCAGAATTGCAATTCTCTGCTGATCTTGAATAAACCCATCTGTACTGGAGAAATATCTGGCAGTCTATTTGTTTCAGGTCAACAGTACATTCCTGGACCATACGCAGCCCTCCCACTTGCCCTGACTGCTGTGAGCCCTTGGTTTCCCAGAACTCACTGGAGTCCTTTTTCACAGACATCCCCAGAAGGGGTTCTCATAAATCCTCAGCGAGGTGAAGCGAGACTCAAGACACTCTGTTCCGCTTGTCTTCTCCTTGGACTCTTCATCTCCCGTGCGCATGTTACCCTTTCCTTATACAACCAGGTTTGACGTTACTTCTCAGTTTGGAGAGGGACAGGTGCGGTGAAAGAAGGGCACACGGGGAAACAAGATCTGGTAAAACTCCATTTCATAAACTTGTGCGAGGGAACATGAGTTTTTATTTTCTAATTTCACTTTACATTTACGTATGCATTTTGCTCATTTTCCTGTATGCTTGTGACATAATTAAAGAATTTAAAAATTCGTGTAATGACAAACATTAGTTAACATGGTACTGAGTGAAATAAATCGGATGTGAAAAAGTGCATACTTAAATCTTTGCATACAACTTTAAAACGGGCAAAAACAGAGCAGTGGTTATACTTGAGGGAGTGGTACCTGGAAGGAAGGACAGAGGGGCTGCACTTTGGAGATCCTGGTAATATTGTTTCCTCATCTGGATGCCAATTAAATGGGTATGTTCACTTTGTGACAATTGATTAAGCTGTGTTCTCTATTTCCAAGCCCATGGAAAGAATTAATTACCCCTAAAGTGGAAGAAACCGATTCTCTTCCTTGCACTGACACCACCAAGTTTTCTCCCCATGAAACGTGGCTTTATTCCTCATTGGCTCAGGTATCCATCTTTCTGGAAAAGCAGAGTTTAGCAAAACCAAAATATACCACTTTTTTTTTCAGCTAGTGATATAGGCAACCACAAATAAATATTTGCATTTTAAAAAATTGCTCTTTTCTGCATCTCCTCAGGCAAGAAATTTAAAACAACTTTTACAAATCTCTATGTACACTCCCATTGCCATTGGCGATGCTGTCTAAGAAACCTTTCTGCGATGGTGGACATGTTCTATACTCTAAACACTAGCCAGTGTGGTAAAGGCTCTTGAAATGTGATGGAGGAACTGAAATTTTAATTTAATTCTAATTAATTTAAATTTGAATTTAATTAATCACACGTGGCTAGAGGCATTGTATCACGCAGCACAGCTCTTTAGAACAAGTTCCTTTGCCCCCTAAAATCTTGACAATGTTCTCTCTTTTTTTGTTTTTTGCAGTACGCGGGCCTCTCACTGCTGTGGCCTCTCCTGTTGCAGAGCACAGGCTCTGGACGCGCAGGCTCAGCGGCCATGGCTTACGGGCCCAGCCGCTCCGTGGCATGTGGGATCTTCCTGGAGCAGGGCACGAACCCATGCCCCCTGCATCGGCAGGCGGACTCTCAACCACTGCGCCACCAGGGAAGCCCGACAATGTTCTCTTTTATAACCTCCACTGTTGCAACTCTGTGTTTCACCCTTTATGCTTCAGTCACCACGATTTGCTTAAGGTCATTGACGTGCTATTTCTCTATCCCTTCCTTCATCCTCTTCCTTCTGTCTTGAAAGCTGTTTCTTACTCTTGCATGTCTTCTACCATTTTCCTCTTCCACCCTCTTCATGCTTTGATACTCTGGTTCATTAGGAACCTACCCTGACCTACTCATTCTTGGTTAGGCACCATCTTCACTTTACGTTTCCTTTCCAGAACAAATTGTGCTTCTTTTTTTAAATTATCTTTTATTTTACTTTTATATTTTTAACATTTTCATCATCCCAGAAGGAAACCTGGTACTCATTTGACCCTCCCCACCAGGGCACTTTATTTATTTTATTAATTTATTTTTGGCTGCATCAGGTCTTCATTGCTGCGCACAGGCTTTCTCTAGTTGCGGCGAGCAGGGGCTACTCTTCATTTCTGGGCGCAGGCTTCTCATTGCGGTGGCTTCTCTTGTTGCGGAGCACAGGCTCTAGGTGTGCGGGCTTCAGTAGTTGTGGCACGCAGGCTCAGTAGTTGTGGCACACGGGTTTAGTTGCTCCGCGGCATGTGGGATCTTCGCGAACCAGGGCTCGAACCCATGTCCCCTGCATTGGCAGGCGGATTCTTAACCACTGCGCCACCGGGGAAGCCCTGTGCTGCTTTCTTTTTTTTTTTTTTTCTCCTCAGCCTTTCCTGTGACATTGTGGTGTGGAGAATGAAGGAGCACATCCCTATTGCTTAGTGTCTGATGTAGCACAGAGTAACCTTGCTCTCCACGGGCTGCCCCTAGAAGCCACATCAGAAATGCTCAGTAGATGGACCACCGGCCCAGCCTTGCCTGCTACTTCTTTGTCTACAGCCCTTCATGCTGCAGCGTCAGCAGTAAGGGTTGGCCTATGCTGTTGTCTAAGCTATGGAGCCATCCCTCCTTTTCCTCCTCTATAAAAATACTGGGTTGGCCTCTGAGGGTAACCTTTAAATGTAAGAAATGTAATCTCCCCAAATCTAAAAATGCAGTAACCTCTCTCCCCTCCCCAAGCAATTTAACGTTTTTATTTTCATTGCTGATATTTTTTTCCCTTGCTGCTTTTAATAATTTTTCTTTGTCTTTAATTTTTGCCAATTTGATTACTATGTGTCTCAGTGTGTTTCTCCTTGGGTTTATCTTGTATGGGACTCTCTGCACTTCCTGGACTTGGGTGGCTGTTTCCTTTCCCGTGTTAGGGAAGTTTTCGACTATAATGTCTTCAAATATTTTCTCTGGTCCTTTCTCTCTCTCTTCTCCCTCTGGGACCCCTATAACGCGAATGTTGTTGTGTTTAATGTTGTCCCAGAGATCTCTTGGCCTGTCTTCATTTCTTTTCATTCTTTTTTCTTTATTCTGTTCCGCAGCAGTGAATTCCACCATTCTGTCTTCCAGGTCACTTATCCGTTCTTCTGCCTCAGTTATTCTGCTATTGATTCCTTCTAGTGTATTTTTCATTTCAGTTATTGTATTGTTCATCTCTGTTTGCTCATTCTTTAATTCTTCTAGGTCTTTGTTAAACATTTCTTGCATCTTCTTGATCTTTGCCTCCTCTCGATCTTTGCCTCCATTCTTTTTCCGAGGTCCTGGATCGTCTTCACTATCATTATTCTGAATTCTTTTTCTGGAAGGTTGCCTATCTCCACTTCATTTAGTCATTTTTCTGGGGTTTTATCTTGTTCCTTCATCTGGTACATAGCCCTCTGCCTTTTCATCTTGTCTATCTTTCTGTGAATGTGGTTTTTGTTCCACAGGCTGCAGGATTGTAGTTCTTCTTGCTTCTGCTGTCTGCCCTCTTGTAGATGAGGTTCTCTAAGAGGCTTGTGCAAGTTTCCTGATGGAGGAACTGGTGGTGGGTAGAACTGGGTGTTGCTCTGGTCGGCAGAGCTCAGTAAAACTTTAATCCACTTTTCTGCTGATGGGTGGGGCTGTGTTCCCTCCCTCTTGGTTGTTTCGCCTGAGGCGACCCAACACTGGAGCCTACCCAGCTCCTCGATGGGGCCAGTGGAGGACTCTGGGAGGGCCCACACCAAGAAATACTTCCCAGAACCTCTGCTGCCAGTGTCTTTGTTCCCACGGTGAGCCGCAGCCACCCCCTGCTTCTGCAGAAGACCCTCCAACACTAGCAGGTAGGTCTGGTTCAGTCTCCTATGATGTCACTGCTCCTTCCTCTGGGTCCTGATGCACACACTACTTTGTGTGTGCCCTCCAAGAGTGGAGTCTCTGTTTGCCCCAGTCCTGTTGAAGTCCTGCAATCAAATCCCGGTAGCCTTCAAAGTCTGATTCTCTAGGAATTCCTCCTCCCGTTGCCGGACCCCCAGGTTGGAAAGCCTGACGTGGGACTCAGAACTTTCACTCCAGGGGGTGGACTTCTGTGGTATAAGTGTTCTCCAGTTTGTGAGTCACCCACCCAGCGGTTATGGGATTTGATTTTATTGTGATTGCGCCCCTCCTACTGTCTCATTGCGGCTTCTCCTTTGTCTTTGGATGTGGGGTGTCTTTTTTGGTGAGTTCCAGTGCCTTCCTGTCGATGATTGTTCAGCAGTTAGTTGTGATTCTGGTGCTCTCTCAAGAGGAAGTAACTTGCTTCTTTTTAAAAAAATAATGTTTAACGTTGCTTTATTCTAGTTTTGCATTTTTAAAAAGGTGATCAGAAATTCATGACGGATTCCTGGAAGTAAGTCATCCAGCAGTGAGCTTTAAGCATGGATGTTTGAGAAGCGGCAGCTGTCTGTCAGGCACGCATTCGTGAGGAGTAGAGCACCTCTGAGCAAAGATGTAGGTGATCAGAACACCAGGGGCGGAGACATGGGAGGCAGCAAGCTCTCCGGCCACTTGTCTGCAGGTGATACTCTTGAGAACTCCCACAAGTGAAAACAGAAATTTGGTTTGGAGGGAACAGGGCCAAGAATGAACATAAATATTCTTTATGTGTACTGAAATAAGACCCTGATAATAGCACAATACATTGAAAGCCTATTGATATAATTTTTCATAGGTATGTTACAATTAATTTCCATTTACTAATCTTACTAGCTTTTCAATGTGTTTTCTTTTGTCAGAGATAAAATGCATAAGAAGAGACCCTTTGTATTACTTACGCCTGGTCCATTAAGCAAACTCCTGCTGCCTTTCTGTTCTTAGACTTGGGAAAAAGGCAGCAATGTGAATATCTCCTCAAGATTGGGAGAGAGCTGGCAATGAGCCATCTTGTTTCCTGCCTGGAGCAAGTCCACATCAGCCGAAAGAGACTAGAGATCAACAGTCAGATGTAGCTGCTGAGGGGAGTGGTCACCGGTGGTTACCTGGAGCTTGCATGTGCACATGCCAGAAAATGAGTTGGAGCTTCCCAGCAAGGAGGATTTCTGCACAAAAGCGATTGAGGAAAAGTATGAGAAAAAGGAAATAGTATTTGGATATCATTTGCCACACCCAGGTGGTATTAAAGTCATATTACAACCATACCAGTGAAGTAAGTGCTGTTCTAATTCTCACTTCTTCTCCCTCTCCCAGCTCTAACTCTGGAGAAACAAACGGCTGCATAGTGAAATGGGGGTCCGTGAAGTTTTACATTGTATGAGGGATTGAAGTTTTAATGTTAGATCCTACTAGACTTTTTTTATTTTAATTTTGAAAGAATTTTAGACTTACAGAAAAGTTACAGAAACAGTACAGAGTTCCCATATAATTTTACCCAGCTTCCCCTCATGTTAGCATCTTATATAACTGTAGTACAACTACATACAAACTAGCAAATGTATATTGGTAGAACACTATTACCTGAACTGCAAAATGCAATCAGCTTTCACCAGTGATTTCACTGATGTCCTTTTAATGTTCCATACTGCATTTGATTATATTGGTACAAACTCATGGATATTTACTTAATTCTATGGGTTATAACACATATTATCACTGATGAGTTTACTGCTCAAAAATTCCACCTTTGGCTATTGGAAACTCTTTCAGGTTGGTTCTTGTGCCCTTTTGATATGTCCCCATCCTTTTTGGAGCATTTCCTTTGTTTTGGCACCACAACATGGTCCAAGCTGACCTTGTGTTTTCTCTGCCACAAGCCAGGAATCAACCACTTTTCTACAGAGTTTTTTTCTGTTCCAGGACACTAGCCAGGATCACACATTTCACTGAACTTTCATGGCTAAAACTAGTTTGGTTCCTTGGTCCCTTTTTTTTTTTGAGAATGGTATTTAGAATCCATCATATGGATGCTAGATGGATTAATTATTACTAAAGCTTCATTGTTTCTAGGCATTCTCAGTGAACAGAGGAGCTTGGATATATATATATATATATATATATATATATATATATATATATATATCATGCCTATACACACATCTACATTTATTTATCTCTATCTATCCACATGAACACACATACACACACACATACACACAAAACAAAAATGTGAATTCGTATTGATGCTCGTGAATCTAATCAAATGCCTCTGGGTTCATTCTAGCTTTTCCACCCCAACCCCTTGCATCATTTGTAACTTCTTTTTCTAACAGTGAAAAACCTAACTATTAATGTCTACTATATACTTATTTTTCACATCTAGTATATGCATAAAATAGTTTCAGGATTGGCAAGCTATAGTTCTGTGAGAAACAAGCCTCTTAACTAGAATACAATATTTGTGTACGGGCTCTTTCAGTCTTTTGCTTTACATTATCCAGTCAAAATACCATTTTCCATTTCGCGTAGTAGTGTCATTAATTTTAATGCAACTAGGTTCATTTACTATAGATTGTATTTACTGTGGTTTCCCCACACATTGTTGTTGATTTATTAGGATTTATATGTAGTAAAATTCGCTCCTTGTGGTGGACAGTTCTATGGGATTTGACATCTGCTCAGAGTTGTGTATCTACCACAATATCACAACATAAAATAGTTCCATTATCCTAAAAATTCCCATATTTCCCTTTCTAGTCAACCAAATCCTTCACTTTCTATCCCTATTAACCACTGGTTTGATTCTCTTTCCAATAGTTCGCTTTTTCTAGAAAGGCATATAAATGGTATCATTTATCATATTATATGTAGCCTCTTGAGTCTAGTTTCCTATGCTTGGCAAAATGCAATTAGGATTTGTCTATGTTTTTTATGGATGTGCCAGTTTGTTTTTGCATTCACCAATCAAATAACATCCATGTTGTTTCTAAATTTTGGTGAGTGTGACTAATCTGCTATAAACATTCACATACAGATTTTTGTGTGAGATTTTCATTTCACTTTTGTAAATATCCAGAAGGAGAGTTGGTCAGTCATATCATAAGCATATGTTTATCTTCATAGCAAAAACAAAAACAAAAACAAACCTGCTATACTGCATTCTACAATATCTGTACCATTTTGTATTCCTAGTAGCAATATATTGTATTTTTTACTCCTACTAGCAATGTAATGACTTCTAGTCACTTTGCATCCTTGCCAGTACTTGATACTTAATTTTTTTAGCCATTCTAATAGATGTGCAGTGGTATCACTCTGTAGTTTTAATTTTTATTTCCCTAATGACTAATGATGTTGAGTATCTTTTCATATGTCTGTTTGCTCTCTGAATTTTCTTCAATGATGTCTGTTCAGATCTTTCTACTAAGTTTTAATTGGACAGTTCGTTTTCTTATCGATGAGTTTTAGGAGATTTTAGTATATTTTGAATAGAAACCTTTTTTTCAGAAATATAATTTGCAAATACTGTCTTCTAGTCCGTAGCTTGTCTTTTCATTCTCTCAATAGTGAGTTTTGTAGTACAAATATTTTTAAATTTGATAAAGTCCAATTTTTTTTCTTTTATGGATCATACTAATATAAAAAAACTCTTTGCCTAACCAAAATAATAAAGATCTTTTCCTTCATTTTGTTGTAGAAGATTTATAGTTTTAGGTTTTATACTTAATCCATTTTGAGTTTATTTTTGTGTTTGTTGCAAGGTATGGATACAAAGTTGTTTATTTGCACATGAATCTCCAACTGTTCAGCACCATTTGCTGAAAAGATTATCCTTTCTCCATCAATTGCCTTTGCACCATTGTTACAAATCAGTTGACTGTATTTCTGTGTGTATATTTCTAGGCCTTCTATTTTGTTTCATTGATTAATGTGTCTATACTTTCACCAATACAATATTGCCTTGATTATGGTAGCTTTATAGCAATGCTCAACTTTATTAGTCACTAGGGAAATGTGAAGGAAAACCATAATGAGATACTGTCCACTCACCAGAATGGCTAAAATTGACAAAACTGAACACTAAATGTGGGCAATCATGTGGAACAACCAGACACTTATACATTGTTGTTGACTGGGTAAAATGTACAGCCACTTTGTAACATGATCCAGCCGTCTCTTATAAAACTGAACAACTCTTTCCCTATCCCAGTAATTCCAGTTCTAGATATTTATCCTGTAGAAATGAAAACATATGTCCACAAAAAGACTTGCACAAGAATATTATTGTACTTTTCCCCCTACAATAGCCCTAAACTAGAAACAGTCCAAGATTTTCCAATAGGCAAATGTGCATGATGCAATACTCAGCAATAGATAGCAACGAACTACTCCTGTTACACGCTGAGTGAAACAAGCCTTATCCAAGACTACATATTATATGATTCCATTATATGAGTCCTGGAACAAGCAATATTAATTTATGATACAAAAGAAAAATCACAGCAGTCGTTGCCTGGTAAGTAGGATGGTGTAGAGGTTGACTGGGGAGGGGCATAAAGGAAGTTTCTGCAGTAATGATACTGTTCTGCATCTGGATTGGGTTGAGTTGCCCAGGTGTGTGCCCTTGCCAATACTCATTGCCTGGTGCCCTTAATTTTTGTGCATTTCCTTGTTCTTGGAATTTTACTTGGAAAGAAAAAAGATCAACACTGTTCCCTTAGAAAGACGTCTGGAGGTAGGTAGTTCCAGGGTTCTATGGATCAATGATATCAGAATTCTGAAAGATCCAGGTTCTTTCTTTCCTTCCACTTTCCTGCCCTTCCAATGTTGGTTTTCTGTTTTCATGCTCATTGCCTTGTGATAAACGTGGCAGTCCTAATATTGCATTGAATGGCCCACTGATCAAGCCTGTGAGCTACAGAGTCAAATAGGCATTGACTTCTGGTCTTTCTACCTGTTGATTCTGTGGTCTTGGACATACTTCTTCTCAAAGTCTCAGCTTCCTATCTCTCAAGTGCAGCTAATCCTATCTGCTCCATAAAGTTGTGAAGATTAAGTGAGATAACCATGTGAAGTGCTTAGCTTACTTTCTAAAGAATAACATTTTTTTTTTTGGTAGAAATATACATAGTTGAGATCAAACTATAGTAACCTTACAGGGTTCTTTTTAAGAGTTCATGTCGCTTGTAGTTTTGCTTAGCTGGCACCCTAAATTCTAGAAAACGAATACTACAATGTAAAGTACAGTTGACCCTTGAACAATGCGGGGGTTAGAGGTGCAGTCAAAAGTCTGTATATAGGGCTTCCCTGGTGGCGCAGTGGTTGAGAGTCCGCCTGCCAATGCAGCGGACACGGGTTCGAGCCCTGGTCCGGGAAGATCCCACATGCCGCGGAGCGACTAAACCTGTGCTCCACAGCTACCGTGCCTGCCCTCTAGAGCCCGTGCTCCACAACAAGAGAAGCCACCGCAATGAGAAGCCTGCACACCACAACGAATAATAACCCCTGCTCACCACAACTAGAGAAAGCCTGCATGCAGCAACAAAGACCCAATGCAGCCAAAAATAAATAAATTTATTTTTAAAAATCTGCATATAACTTTTGACACCCCAATAACTTAACTACTAATAGCCTGCTATTGACTAGAAGTCTTACTGATAACATAAACAGTCAATACATTTTTCGTATGGTATATGTATTATATACTGTATTCTTACAATAAAGTGACCTAGAGAAAAGAAAATATATTAAGAAAATCATAAGAGAAAATACACTTACAGTTCTGTACTGTATTTATTGATATAAGTTTATGTTGTCTGTTTACAAGATGAACTGTCAGTACTTACATCAATATCATCTTACATGATACAAACACTGTAGATGTTATACCTATTACTAACATTAGACATCAAAGAGGTATAACGGTGCATTCACTGATAATGAAGCAACAGCAATATCATTGCTTTATGGTAGCCTAGTGTATCGCCTCACAGTAGCACAGCCTAGACACTAGTGAATGAATCATTATAAAATTTTTTGGCATATAATATCATAGCCATATTCATAATACAGTGTTGGAAGCATCGGTACTTTTTTAAAAAAAACACTTACTTGTCACGATAGACTGATAAGAAGTTTCCTAAATTATGAGAGAGACAGGAGACAGGAAATGTGGAAATATAAAACAGTAGGAAAACTAACACACTATTAATTTTATATTAAACGTCACTTACCATATGTCTATGTGAGGACAGACTATCCAAGTCTTGTTTTTTGGCTGCACTGGGTCTTCGTTGCTGCGTGTGGGCCTTCTCTAGCTGCAGCGAGCGGGGGCTACTCTTCATTGTGGTGCGTGTACTTCTCATCGTGGTGGCTTCTCTTGTTGCGGAGCACGGGCTTAGTAGTTGCAGCATGTGGGCTAAGTAGTTGTGGCTCGCGGGCTCTAGAGTGCAGGCTCAGTAGTTGTGGTGCACAGGCTTAGTTGCTCCACGGGAGTTGCATGTGGGACCTTTCCGGACCAGAGATCGAACCCGCGTCCCCTGCACTGGCAGGCAGATTCTTAACCACTGTGCAACCAGGGAAGTCCCTTCAATACAAGTCTTGCACACGACGTTCTACACAATGAATATTTAGGCAGTGATGATGACACAAAAATGTCTCATACAGTTCTTGCTGTACAGTCATTAGATAGTCACACAAAGACACACACACATACACAACAGATAAGTTTATTAACTGTATGGCATGAGGATTGTTTACTATTTATTAAGTGGAAGTGGATCATCAAAAAGGTCTCCAGCCTGATCATCTTCATGTTGAGTAGTCTGAGGACAAGGAGGCAGTAGTCTTGCTGTCTCAGGGGTGGCAGAGGCGGGAAAGGTAGAGGAGGTGGAAGGGGACGCAGGAGAAGCAGGTGCACTCCCTGTAACTTCATGCAAATACATCACCATTTCTGTCTGATGCTTTTGCTTTTTTACTTTTCTGCAAATGCTTCTATACACTATTAATCCTTCTTCCACCGTTTGCTTTAGTTTCAATGCCCATGTCATAGAAGGGTCTATGTTGTAACAGAAGTCAAAAGCGGTCTTGAACAGTTGGAAGCCTTCTTCCAGATTGTCTAATGTCTATTTATTTTCTGGCACTGCTTCGTCTACATCTCTTTCCTCGTCGTCTGGCACTGTTCAGAAGCACTCATCTCCATCTGTTAATTCCTCTCGTGTGGTGTCTTGAATTTCTCTAAGATTCATATCCTAAAACCCTTCACCTCCCACTTTTTTTTTTTCATATCCAGTCTCTTTCATGATTTTCTTGATTGGCTCTGTTGTAAATTCTCTGAAGTTGTACACAACATCTGGACACAGCAGGAATTTATTGTTTGGGGCTTGTTGCCTTTCACAGCTTTTTCCGGAACAAAGATGGCATCTCCAATGGTGTGATCCTTCCAGACCTTCATGATATTCTATTGGGGTTCTCTTCCATAGTGTTGACAATCCTTTCCATACAGTACAGTGTGTAATGGGCCTTAAAGTTCCTTATGACTCCCTGATCTAGAGGCTGCATTAGAGATGTGTTTGGGGATGAGTAGACCACCTTGACACCTTCAGTGTTGGATTCATAAAGTTCTGGGTGACCAGAGGCATTGTCCAATAACAAAAGGATTTTAAAAGTCTTAAAGGACATGGGTGGAAACAATCCAGAAAAAGGGTTCTTGTTGTCCAGCCCTTGCTGTTGTTGACCCAAAAGACTGGCAGCTGACAGTGTTCGTCTTTTCACTTTAAGGCTCAGGAATTAGCAGCTTTGTAGATAAGGGCAGCCACAGTCCTGATCATATGCCAGACAGTATTTGTACAAAACAGTAGCATTAGACTATCCATTCCTGCCTTAAATCCTGGTACTCGATTCTCTTCCTTGATAATAAATACCTTCTGTGGCATTTTTCTCTTTCCAGAATAGGACACTTTTGCCTGCATTAAAAAACCTGTCCAGGGAGATTTCCTTTCTCCTCAGTGATTCTGTTGATGGTATCTGGGAACTCATCTGCTGCCTCTTGGTCAGCGGAAGCTCCCTCTGCTATAATCTTGAGATTTTTTAAGCCAAACCTCTTTCTAAAGTTATCAAACCATCCTTTGCTGGCAGTAGATCCTCCAGTTTTAGATCCTTCACCTTCCCTCTGCTCAAGTTGCCATATAATGATTTCACTTTTTCTCGAATCATATTAGCGTCTCTAGACATGCCTTTCTTACAGCAATCCTGCACCCACATAAAAGCTGCATTTTCAATACAAGTTAAAAAGGTATATTGTGAAAAGTGCAAAGTGTTTGCACCTGCTGTTGTAGCTGCAGCAACGGCTTTACGAATTCCTTTGTTTTCTTTACATTGGTCCTTGCCCCGGATTCCTTTATCTCGAAATGATGGGCAACGGAAGGCTGCAGACCTCAATCTAAGGTATGTATCACACAATTCAGCTTTTTCTTGTAGCCTCATGACTTTACTTCTTCGGAGCACTTCCAGCAACACTAGTGGCACCAAGGGTCCCATGGTGTTATTCAGGGTTTACAGTGTTGCACTGAACATGATGAAAAATATGCGAGAACAGTGGGAGATCACTTTTTACTGCAATTTACTGCAGAGACAAACTGCTCACTCGCTCACTCACAGATGATTAGCATCCTACAGCATTTTAAGCAGATACTTGCAACACTTGAGCTCACCAGAATAGCAGCAGGACGTGGCTACAAAATTATTAGAGTAGGACAGTATATACGACAGTTAAGTTTACGCAGTTACGACTTAATACTGCATCTTTATGTTTGTTTACATTTCTCTCAACTACAAATGGCACTACATCCCGTCTGCAAGTGTTTGTGTGCGTACGTTTTGGTAAATTTTAACTTTTTATAATAGATTTGTGTATACTTTCTGGTAGTAAATGATAAAACAGACTAGTACCTATATGTATTTTATGCATTCATGACATAGATAACTTTTTAAGTTTTTCAATTTTCTAGGCTACGTGGTTTGTCTGCAAGTGGTTTTTCAGATTATCACAAATCTCCAATTTTCCAATATATGTTTTAAAAATCCACGTATAAGTGGACCCAGTCAATTCAAACCTGTGCTGTTCAAGGGTCAACTGTAATTTAACCTATTTATACTCTCCGGTGACTTTTGTTTAATAATTTCATCTGGGACAATTTTCACCACCAAAGGGAATTTCATGTGTGAGTTAATTTTATTTTTAAAAGTCCTTTTGCTTTTCAGACTGTTAAACAAAAATTTCCTATGCCCCTGGAGTTTTGTAGGGATAGCTGGTGGCATAGTTGTCCTGCATAAGTTAGAGGTCTTCCAACTTGGTCTGGGGTGATGAACGAGGGTAAGGCTGCCCTAGAGTGGAAATCACACAATCAAACACACTCCTGAAGGTTCTCCCCACTTGTGGTTGCCTCCACTGAGGTGCCATGTTCTGCTTTTGGTAAAAGCAAAGAGATCTTTCAACTGAGTAAGAGAGATTTGATAAAATTCTCAAGATCTCAAGAAACTACCCTTGTTAGTTGAGTCAAGATAAGTTTCAAAACCCACTTAGTAGGGCTGAACTTGGGAAGAGGGTGACTGTACTTCAATGTAAGTGCATTGTCCCCACCCAACTGTAACCTTACAGGATCATCACATTGGGGATTCTATTTGCAATTCTTTTAGGGTAAGTTTATGGATTACTGGGAAATTTAACAATGGGCGCACATTAACAATCAGAAAACAAATATATTTTCATTTTTGGAAAAAAAGTTTCTTTAAAAGTCATTTGGGGGTTGATCCATTGTTTTAAGTGTTACTAAGTTTATCTTTCATGGTCTTATTTATTAAATTGTATATCTGGTTATTAACCCCTCTAAACTTCATCTATAAAATATTCATCTATAAAATGTCTAAAACGAGGACAATAGGGTCATTGTGAATGTGAAAAGAGTACTTCAAGGGTGTCCATTGAATGGCAGTCGTTTTCCAATGCATATTTACTGAGGTCCTACTATGCGCACATTTTGACTCGAAAGTGACATTTTTTTGGTCTGATAGGAGAAATAAAATGATATCCTTTTTATAGTCTACCAAGAATGATGAAACATTTGACATATTTTTTTCACTGATCAAATGTATTATTTGTGGAAGAACTTAAAACCCGCCTGCTAGGATGCTTACATAGCTCATTTTCTGCTTCCAAAAATGTTTTATTTCCCCTTTGCATAGAGGAAAAAGTCTTGAGGAATTTTCATTTGATGTTACTGGATACATTTTGCATTTCCTGGAAAAGCCCTGGGAGGGGCAAGTAAAAAACACTGGAGTATCTGCAGGGTTTACCCCACAATAAGCCATCCTGGTAGGCATGAGACTACAGGGCCTTTAAACTTGGCCTCAGATGTCAGCGATCCTCTCTGCTTTACGCTTTACCAGTCTGTTAAAGGGAACTGCTGAGAGTCCTGTGAATCTGAGTTCTTCCAGTGGTTGTCTTTTCTGTGGTTAGATTCCATACGATTTCCCACTGCTCACGGGAGCCTGCATGAAGGAAGGTGATCCTGGGGCCTATGAGTGTTTTGCTGCCTGGTTCGACAGTAGAGCAAAGCAAGAGCCGCTTATCAAATGGAACATTGTTTTGTTTTTTTGTAGCTCTCATCAACCTATGAGTATAAATGAGTTTATGTTTAAAAAACCTTGTTAGGGGCTCATTTCTCTACTTGCTCGTGCAGTACTTCAAATTCCCGAAAAGCTTCTTTGGCCCAAGAATTAATAGGCGTCTCCATCTGGGTATCTCCCGTGTAGCTTCTGATCAGCTCCTTTGCAGAGACTGGTACCTCTGCAGCAGTTTCCATCTGGTACTGTGGCCTCTTCTGTGCTTTGCTCTGCATCCTGGGCTCCACTGCTGTCTGAGTGGAGTATCGCTGCATCTTCCTGGGGGCACTGGCCCTTTTCCTGGGGACTGTTACACTAGGTGGGCACCACCTCTACCACTTTCTAAGGACAGTCACTGAAGTCTCCCCTTGGGCTCATCACAGATGCACTGAGCCCTGCAGGGGTAGAACTAAAAGACCATGACTAAAAAAAGGGGAGAAATCCCCTCTTCTCTTCTTTCTTACACTTTCTGATGGCAGTCCCAAGGCAGAGTGTGTGTGTGGCCCCATGCTGTACACAGACTTCAGGTTTATTACTAGTTTGAGTTTGCCTTTCTGGCTTCCTCTTCATTTAGGGAGAGGCGTCTTCCAGAAGATTCCATCCTTCTTGCAAAGATGCTTTTGGCAACCCTATCCCATGAGTTTTCTAGACATTCTCTGGTATAACTTAATTTGAGTTTAGCTCAAGATTGTACCTTCTACTCCAAATATCTACTTTTAGATTGGTAGAAATAACTTGACACTTACATTATTATTCACAAAGAAGTCTGTTTTTGTAAAATGACTCATTTTTAAGGTGGAGTGGAAGGTCAGGGGATAGAAAGCTGTAGAGTGAAAAGAGAAATCATTGAAAGTAAGCAGTTGCTTCCCGTCACTTACATAAGGACGAATGTGCACCATGATGTCTCCTTCGCTCCATCAGGGACTTACCCCTGCCTGGTACAGAATCCAAAAAAAGGCCCCGAAGACTCTCTGGCTGGTTTACACCATAACTCTGATTATTTCTCATGCTGCAGCTCAAGGGCTCTGAGATCAAAGAGGAAACCTCCTTCCCTTGATACCAGCTCTACCCGGGTTCAACCCAGCGAAGTTGCTTTTCAATTCCATGCTGCTCCCATTGTCACATGACTGCAAATCCTCCCCAGGGGCCAGGTGTGGGGCGAGCTGACCTCAGCTATCCCTTGAGCTAGTCTCCAAAGCGGGCAGGTTGAGGTCACCCTTCACCCTGGCTTCCCACGCAATCATTCAGCCCTCTCCCAGACAGTGCAAGGAACGGCTATAGTTAGATTTTTCATTTAAAATTTGGCACTGCCTGAAGTCATTCCCTTTCCTTCCAACGACGGTTGCCATTATACTAAAAAGAGTAAATTTGCTGCTGCATTACTTACTGCCCAGAAAATCCAGCTGAAACCGGCTCCTGCCAAATCTGCAGTTTCAATGTAAGGCCAAGAGACTTTAAATAGCTCCTGCTAGTGAGGATTTTCTGCTCTCTAGAAAAAAAAAAATTATTTTGATAAAGCCTCAGTTTGAAGGATTGGACATGGACCATTAGAAACAGAAAATGTTTGTCCCTGTCTCTCAGTTGCTGACCGCCCCCTTTGCCTAATTCTTAAAGGTAAAGTCTCCTCAGAGGAGTGGTTTTTGGTGTTTTTAATCAGAGTGAGGGGATTTTTCTTTACTTACATTTTGCCGAAGACTCTCAAGTCTTCCTTTAGAGGTCTGTTCTCCACACCCAAAATGTTTATGTTTACAGGCTCACCAGTATACAAAGCTATTAAAAAAAAAAAACAAAAAACAGTGGAAAGAGAGAAGTGAAAAAAAATGAAAGTTCTCAAAAGGTCCCCAGACTGGGTTATGGTCTCCTTATCCTGAGATTTTATCCAATTCCCTTTACTTATTTCATAGTGCTGCAAACAAGAAAGGAGGAAGATACAGAAGTGGGTTTTTTTCATTTTCTTTTCATTTTTCTAGCCCCACTTTATCTTGAACCTAAACCATCCCAGAAGACTGAACATGTGCTGTATAGTGATGCAGGGAAAATAAACTGATAACAGAATGCCTTATATTAATAAGTGTGTAATTTTGTGGAAGGAAGTTTAACGGTTTTCAGTTAGTAGGATACTTGCCCTTTTTCTTAAAATATCTTCAGCGAATCAAGTTTGACAACCTGATTGTCTAGTTTGCTCACAATTTGGAAGCTTTGGAAACCACATGTTAACTCTCCACTCTTGGTAGGATGTGCTGGTGGGATGATCTTGACACCTAAGAGTCAGAATATAAAGATGCTCCCAGCCACTATGGCCTCTATAAGGAACTCTGTTAAAATGTTTGGAGAAGTTCTAACCTTTCTGATGTTCCTTCCATCCAGAAGTTTTAGTTTACCTTCTTGAGACCATACAGAACAGATTTAACCCCTTTTCACAAGACACTATTTAAAGACTATATTTGCTCCTTTCTGGGAATATTGTAGCATCTTGGATAAATACCCTATAGCTCAATCAGTCATATACCATAGTTCGTGCACCCCTTTTTACGGGGGAGGGTGTGCCCCCTCCCTGCCTTTAGGTGTGCTTTGCCTAGTCTACTTCTTAGAGAACTGTCCTTGGGCTGCTGGAGACTTTTTTGTGGGCAGGTGGGAAACCGGGGCATCTGGGAATTTATTGCCCATCCTCAAGGCCTTTGGCCCAGAAATCACAGATGGGGCAGTTTGAAAGCCCAGTTCAAGCACAAAGTTGTCTCAATTCTGGACAACTTTGAGGTGTCTCTTTTACTTGAGAGCTTCCCTATAGAACCAGGTTGAAGTGAAGCTTAAATTACCTCCTGCTGGGCTTCCTCTCCCTCCCTGTCCTGCTTCCGGGCACTCTTCCTTATTAATCTTCCTCGGAGCACCTCCTTAATAAACCAGTTTCACATAAGTCTTCATTTCAGAATCTGCTTCTTGGTAACTTGACTTAAGACAGCGTATCTTCCTCTCAATAAGGAACAGTCAAAACAAACATTACTCCATGCATGGGCTAATCAGTATACAGTAAAATATAACTTAACTGCCAGTTTATTCTAGGTACTGTAACCAGAGCAAGTAACTATGTGATGAAACTGCGACGATTATGGAAGGGAAATCCAGACTCTGTAATCTAGGGATTTAGGTTTTAGCCCTCATCAACTAATGAAAAAAGAGACCTCCCTTGATAAAAGGTTTATACATTCAGTGAAAGGGTGGTCTAGAAATAATATGTCAGTCAACACAGGGAGAGGACAAGACAGGCATGCTATAGGAGGTATATTACATCATTTGGAATTTGAATTTATACAATTTGGATGTTCTAGTTACTCCTAAGGCGAGAAACAAACGTAAAACATGTTTGTAGAGAATCCTACTTCCGGCCATGATGGAACATAATAAATATGGCTCAGCCTTTTGCCAAAAGCAATTATGTAACTGAAGAAAATTTTCAAAATAACTGTTTCAGATGTTTGAAATCTGGAGGTGCAGGTCTATGATTCTTAAGAGAATGAACTCAAGGAAAGGGGACCACAGAATCATGAATTCTTTCTCCCTGGGGACACTTCCAGATGGCTGCCTAGGTGGAGGACCTCTAACAAAGCACAGTGGTTTCGCTGAGGTCAGAAGACAGATGTGCAAAGACAAATATTATATGATAACGCTTACATGTGGAATCTAAAAACAAAAATGATACAAATGAACTTATTTATAAAGCAGAAAGATTCACGGTCTTTGAGAAGAAACTTATGGTTACCAAAGAGGATAGTGGGGGGATGGGGGGAGGGATAAACGAGGAGTCTGGGATTAAAATATACACAGTACTATATATAAAGTAGATAACCAACAAGGATCTACTGTATAGCACAGGGAACTACACTCAATATCTTGTAATAACCTATAATGGAAAAAAAATCTAAAAAAGAACATATATACAGATATATATGTAAAACTGAATCACTTCGCTGTTCACCTGAAGCTAACACAAGATTGTAACTCAACTATATTTCAATAAAAATTAAAAAGATAAAATTTAAAAAATTTAAAAATAAGAAAACAGATGTCAAAGTAAGAGACAATGAGGAGAGCTGGCATTTGTGAAGCAGGATAATCAGACATAAGAGAGTTTACAGGGAAGTAACTGCAGAAACCTGCGGAAGTGTCCCCTGGGGTTTTCACCTAAAATATAAGCTTTATATTCTTAGGGCAAGTCTCCATGAAGCCAGACAAAGAATATATGAAGGGGGGGGAAAAGAACAACTACTAGGAAGCTGAAAGCTACCAACCTCTGGAGCTCACACAGGCTGGAGACACGGAGACAGCAGCCCGTGTGGGGAGACCTCAGTGAACACCCCAGGAATTGAGTAGAGCAGAGAAATTCCCATTCAATCCACAGTGCTGTTCAAGCATGGAATTGAAATGAGAACAAGAGAAGACAATCAAGAGGACGTGGGTATGCCTTCTCAAATCAGACGCCGCACATGAGAATTGCACGCATGTATGACTTCCCTTTCCACGTCACATATGTATAATCACAATTATTTTCAGTAAAGTTGTCTGACAACCAAAGATACTGGTAGAAACCCCTCTTGTTAGTAACTTTCCCACTGGATTTTATGATAATACACAGTAAGCTGTGAACACTGGGTATGAGAGGACTGGGGTATCATTTCATACAACTTCAAGTGTGGTGAACTCCCGAGTCATAAACTTTGTGCTGCACACATGACAACAGCTACTGTTCATTTCTTTCACAGTGACTTTTGATGCAACATATCCCATTACTGTTGTCAGACATGAGGTTAAAATAGGAATAAAAGAATGTCGGTGGGTAGAACATATACAGATATACCTGGGAAGTATACATAGCTCTGCCACATGTATTTTCAACATATATAATATATTCAGTCTATAGTTTCAAAAATCAAGTTTTTTTTTCCTTTAGTGATGTATCAATGCTGGGTTGGGCCTTAAACTTTTTAAATTTTCAGTGGAGTCCTGAAATCAGCTTGAAGAAAACAATACGTCAGTAAAATAGGTGTCCACTATGTGTAATATTAACAAGCTCAATATATTTATATATATAAATATAAGTTCCTTGGTATCACTTGGAATCTTCAATCAGAGCTTATATATACTAGACACTTAGATATGATCTGCAAGTTTTTTAAGAAGAGAAGGGACACAGTCAGAGGGAAGTGAGGAAACAACTCGTTCTATTGTTTATAATCAACAGAAAATCATTATCAACCTCACTGGTTAATATTTATATTTAAATATTATTGAAGCCCTGACTTAGGTACCTACATCCTATTTTCTATCTATCTATCTATCTATCTCTCTAGCTAGTATATTCAACCAGCTGCCTCTAATCAGACCAAATAAACATATAACAGGGTATATTGCTAAAGCTTTAATTAGGTACAATTAACCTTTATTTTTTCATGACTCTTACAGAAACATTTTTCATGTTAGCAGTTAACATGTGTATCTGCATTCCTAAAGATTTAAAGAAATCAAACCCGCTAAATGATCAGTTATATCATCAGTAATGATCTGTTCAGTGAGCTAACAACTTAAGTATGAAGCTAATGTAGGTATGAAGCATATTGAGAGGTTACTTTATAGCTATTTGTAATAGTCAGCTTTCTCCACAGAAACAGGACCAAGAGTATATATATATGTACATTGATTTTATACACATAAATTGATTATATATGTGTATATACACACACACATATATATACACACACATACACACATTTATTTTTTTAAGGAATTAGCTCACCTGATTGTGGAGACAGAAAGTCTGAAATCCGTAGGGCAGGCCAGCTCGAAACCCAGGCAGGAGTTGATGTTGCTGCAGTCTTGAGGGAGAATTTCTTCTCCATCTTCTGACCTGTAAAACTAGAAAATAAGTGACATGCTTGCAAAATACAATGGTGGGACAGGATAGGACAGAATAGGATAGACATTTCCGTTCCATTAGACAATTTTTTATACGTCTCTTCAAAGGTAATCTAAACTTTTTCTATTATGTGCTTCAAAAATTTTCCACACTCTACCCATAACCTAATCCCAAAGCCACTTCCACATTTTAAATTATTTCCAACAGCAGTACCAAAGTCTCAGTACCAAAGTCTGTATTAGTGTCCCATTGACAAAATACCAACAACTAGGCAACAATGGAGGCAGAGATTGGAGTGATAATGTCTACAAGCTAAGGAATATGAAGAATGACAGCAATCACCGGAAGCTAGAAGAAGCTAGGAAGCGTTCCTCTGTAAAGGCTTCAGGCAGAGCACAGCCCTGTGGACACCTTTATTTTGGATTCTAGCCTCCAAAACTGTGAGAGAATAAATTTCTATTGTTAAACCACCCAGTTTGGTACTTGTTACAGCAAAGTAATATACTGTTTAATCTTGCTTTTTCTTTTATTCTTTTTTATATCCAGTGCATTTATGTTCTTCAGCTACTTCTCTTTTTCTCTTCAACTTTGGAAAGCCATTAAGTTGATGGTTTTTTTACTCTTTCTTTCTCCATTTCCTAATTGCCAGTGTATAGTAGTATGTTCCCAGCTTGGCATTTGTACCAATTCCTTTCCTAACACTTATTCTTATTTGTGCCAAATCTTCCTAACAGGAAAATCCTTTGTATGTTCTACTACTGGCTCACCTGTGCTGAAGACAGACATGGTTCACATGAAGGCCAGATGTAGCAATAGAGACTGTACCAGGATGTAAGTCCTCATTATTGCAAGGATTCGAATTGATATGTTCATTAAACATTTATTTTGTGTCTACTACATTCCAGATACTATGCTAGTCACTGGACGGTATGACATCAGGAGGTTTAATAAACGTTTTATTGAAGAAAAAATGATCCAAATTATATCAACATTAGTAACACTCCTAAGGATTGTCTCACTTTGCCAAGAGTCAACACTCTCACAGGTAGTAGCTGTGCTCATGACTTCCCAGTCCTAGCTTCCTTCTCTTTCTTACTTTTCTATGTCACTGAGACGCCAGCATGTCTCACGGCTAGTTCACTACATTCAAAGCCAACCTCTGTCACTCACCACCTGTGTGACTTGCCTTGAATTCTCTGTACTGCATTTGTAACAGCTCCAAAAAGTCCATGATGATACGTTTGATGACCCAGAGTTGTTGTGAGGATTCAAAATGATAGCCTATCTTGAGAAAATACAACACGAACAGTTAATTGTTATTACTGCTGCTCTTAAGGACCTTGCAGTCTAATGTGGAAGGGCTATTTATTTCTAGGTTCACAGAAAAAAATATACTTGCAACCAGCTTGAGGGTTATATTTCCTGCCACCCTGACTCTTGTCTAAGTTTGGCATTCATTTGGGAAATTACAAATACAGCTTACACAGCAGATCTCATGTCTCTAGAGTTTAGATGTTGGGGGAAAATGCTCTAAGGCAAATAAAGGTAAGTCCTCTTGAGAAAATAAGAAAAGATCACGCCCTACTTGTGGATAGAGGCGCCATTAGCTAGTTGCTCACTCTGGTTCCAGGTTCCTTCCTTTGTTGCTTCCCATTTATTGAGCAAGAAAAGCTCTGGATTTGACCTTTGTTTTGCCTGGAAACAGTAGAGGAAGATTCAGTATTTAGCTTGTTTTTTGTCACTACCTGCGACTAGCGGTGTTTCAAAATAAGTTGATGGGTCAGATGTGCCTTTACAACCTTGCTTACAGTTGATAGCCTCACCGTTTTACTCCAACTTCATCGTGCTAAGGCCGTAGGACAAAGTTAGATATTGGTTTGGATTCCATTTCTACAGCATGGTACCTGTGCTTTTTTTTTTTTTTTTTTTTTTTTTTTGCGGTACGCGGGCCTCTCACTGTTGTGGCCTCTCCCGTTGCGGAGCACAGGCTCCAGACGCGCAGGCTCAGCGGCCGTGGCTCACGGGCCCAGCCGCTCCGCAGCATGTGGGATCCTCCCGGACCGGGGCGCAAACCCGTGTCCCCTGCATCGGCAGGCGGACTCCCAACCACTGTGCCACCAGGGCAGCCCTTTTTTTTTTGGCAAATTAATTTTGAGACTCAGTTTCCCTGAGGCTCAGTTTCCGCATGTGTAAATTGAAAGAAATAAGGACTAGATAAAGTAATCAGATGGAGAGTTAGCACATGGTATGGCTGACAAAATGATAGCTCTTATTATTTTTATTTATTCTTCAGTAATCATTGTGTTTATTTACCATGGCGTTTTTGAGTCAAACCAATCGTATATAAATGGAATTGGGGAGCAAGAGACAAGGGTCATTGAATACGGAGCAGGGAATTGAGCCTGGCGACAGCTGGATATACTTAATGTGTGTGCTCACTGTCCTTGAGGTGCCCAGCACTTGTTTGTCCATGGTCTTGACCTCGGATGACCCATTCCTGGACATTCCCTTTCCTATCAGTCCTTCCTTCAGCCATTTTTTTTTTAGTGTGACTTTCTTTCCTTTTTAAACATATCTTACAAAATAAGTTAATAGAGCAATTATTTATTTTGCCAGTTGAAAAGGTCAGTATGAAGCAGTACAACGGAGACTGTAACACCTTAGGAGTAAAATAATCTGGATTTGATAGCTATTTCTGCTACTTAGTAGCACTGGGACCTTGAATAAGCTACTCATTTCTCTGAACTTTGGTTTCTTCACGAAAAAAGGGGCTATAATTTTATCTGTCTGAATTGGTTTTTGAAAGGAAGAAATATACTGCACAGAGAGCACCTGGAACGTCTTCTAACCTAAAACTGAGAGGCAAAATGTTAACCATTACTGAAATTACGACTAATACTATGAAGATATAAATTATTGTAATTTATAAAACTGAGAGGTTTTGAGACAAAATGTTCCTGCCGTTCCACTTCTAGAATAATAAATGGATGAGAAAAAAACTAATGACATTTTGAAAATAACAAAGTGGGGAAACTTGCCTTACTAGATATTAAAATATATGGCTGATTTAAACAAGGGTATAATGATTCAATAGATGTATCAAGTAAACAGACCAGTCTGAAACAAATTTTAGTATAGACATAAGAATTTACTATATGATAAAAGAAGAATCACAGAGTAATTAGAAAGGTATACATTGTTTAATAACTGGTATTAGGGAATTTAGCAAAATATGTAATTAGAATGTAGCTAGATCTTTAATTTACAATAAAATTCCAGGTAGAAAATATAAAACTGTAATAAAATACTGAAGAGGTTAAGTGACTTACTCAAGGTCCCACAGTAGATGAATGGTATAGTTAGAAATTAAATGCATACATCTGGGCTTCCCTGGTGGCGCAGTGGTTGAGAGTCTGCCTGCCGATGCGGGGGACACGGCTTCGTGCCCCGGTCCGGGAAGATCCCACATGCCGCGGAGCGGCTGGGCACGTGAGCCATGGCCTCTGAGCCTGCGCGTCCGGAGCCTGTGCTCCGCAACGGGAGAGGCCACAGCGGTGAGAGGCCCGCGTACCGCAAAAAAAATCCATACATAATAACCACTACACTGTATAACATAAAACTGTATGAAGAATGTGTCACCAATTCTTTTAAGGCAATTAAATACATACACATATGCACACCATATGCACATACATATTTAAGGATACAGTCGCCCTTCAGTATCTGAAGGAGATTGGTTCCAGGAGCTGTGTGTATACCCAAATCTGGGATTCTCAGATTTTATATAAAAGGGCATAATACAATGAATACAGTCAGTCCTCTGTATCTGCGGGTTTCTCATCCTAGGATTCAACCTATGGTAGATGGAAATTTCTAGCCTCAGTTGGTTGAATCCAAGGATGCAAAACTCCGAACTATGGAGGGCCAACTGTATATTTATTGAAAAGAATCTGCCTATTAGTGGATCCTGCATTTCATACACATTTTGTTCAAGGGTCAACTGTATATTCATACATACACATTTTTAATTTTTTTTTTTTTTTTTTTTTTCCCGGTACGCGGGCCTCTCACTGTCATGGCCTCTCCCGTTGCGGAGCACAGGCTCTGGACGCGCAGGCTCAGCGGCCATGGCTCACGGGCCCAGCAGCTCCGCGGCATGTGGGATCTTCCCGGACCGGGGCACGAACCCGTGTCCCCCGCATCGGCAGGCGGACTCTCAACCACTGCGCCTCCAGGGAAGCCCCATACATATTTTTAAAGATTGGAAGGTACTAGAGAAAAATGCTGTGGTAATGAATAATAATGATTTTCTATGGTGGTTGAAATTACATTTTTTTCTCTATATAATATTCTGTATTTTATTCAAAGGATGTCATTTTTATAATCAGAAAAATAAATACTCCTAGAAATGAATCTGTTCCCTTTTAAAAGGGGAATTAAAAACATTCCCTTCTCTGTACATATCATCCCTATATTTTCTCAAAATTGCTGATCCTTAAAGGTCATAGAAAAGTTATCTATTAACTCATAATAATGCTTGGTGCGGTATAATTAGCTGCTTAGAGGGAGAAATCACTCTTGCTTCCCTAAACTTCTGTTAGAACAAGTTTCAGACTTGTCTCTTCCCCCCCCCCGCTTTTGTCCCCCGCACCCATCCCCTTAAATAAAATGGTTTTCTAGAGTCTGTCATACAGAGTGAAGTAAGTCAGAAAGAGAAAAACAAATACCATATGCTAACACATATATATGGAATCTAAGAAAAAAAAAAGGTCATGAAGAACCTAGGGGTAAGATGGGAATAAAGACACAGACCTACTAGAGAATGGACTTGTGGATATGGGGAGGGGGAAGGGTAAGCTGTGACAAAGTGAGAGAGTGGCATGGACATATATACACTACCGAAAGTAAAATAGATAGCTAGTGGGAAGCAGCCGCATAGCACAGGGAGATCAGCTCGGTGCTTTGTGACCACCTAGAGGGGTGGGATAGGGAGGGTGGGAGGGAGGGAGATGCAAGAGGAAAGAGATATGGGGATATATGTATATGTATAACTGATTCACTTTGTTATAAAGCAGAAACTAACACATCATTGTAAAGCCATTATACTCCAATAAAGATGTTAATAAAATAAAATAAAATAGTTTTTCAGAGGCACATTTTTGAACAACCTCTAATTTTGCTATCTTTCTTTTTGCCTTTTTAAAAACTTCTGGAAATATCATTGTTCTCAAGATCTTGAGGACTTTATAGAGGTCTGAGTACCTTATTCCCCAAACCAAAAGACTTAAGACTGATGTGGTTTTTGAGACCATTTCACATAATATTTAAGAGGTAATGTCTTAAGATGCTGCCTATGACTTGATTTTCAAATGTTGTTAACCAAACAACTTAGCTTAAAAATGGAAATGAGGATCCTTCTGCTTCCTGCCATGACGGTGAACTAGCATAAGCTGCTGGATCAAAACCAAACGTGGAGAATCTATAGAAGCTAGAGAGAATCAATAAACCATGAATAACTTCAAGCCAGATTGAAATCTACCTTGAACTGATGTGTGTGTGTGTGGGGGGGGTAATGTGTCTGCGTGTATGTGATATATTTGTGTGCAGTGTGAGCGTGTGTATGCGGTATTTGTATACATAATGGGCAGCTGGATCCCAGGACAAATGGCAGCCAGAGCAGCTGGGAGAGGCTCGGTTGGGAGAAAGCTTGAGAGCATCACCCCCTGACATTTTGCTGCAGACCTCAGTGGCAATGGTGGCCCTGGTCACTGATGTCTGTGTCCACAGGTAACATCTGGGCATAAAGCCCTGCTGAGCTGAAGAATAAGGAAAACATATGAAGCCTGAGAAGCCATTCTTTGGAATTCAGCCCTGGAGTACAGGGGTCACACCAAAGGTACTTGGGAGCTAATTTGAACAGGTTCTCATTAGCCAGAGATGGGACAATTTGAACACCAATAAGGATCATAAAACAAATATATCATTTGTTTAAATCGATGACTTCATAGTGACAAGAAAAATTTGTTAGTCATCTTTGGGAGATGGTAGGGAACCAAATCATTAGTTTTGAAAACTGTATTATAAGTAAAAAGAAAAAAAATCAAGCATGCATCCTCTCTTTGCAAATCAAATTGTACTCACCTAACCAACTAGCTGATAGTGGAAGTTTCCCTTCACAAGAGTATTAAAGCTAAAAATGAAAGAAATGATAAAGTTGGAATATCTTCTCTTTAAAAATCCTATGGCCTTCCCTGGCGGCGCAGTGGTTGAGAGTCCGCCTGCCGATGCGGGGGACACGGGTTCATGCCCCGGTCCGGGAAGATCCCACATGCTGCGGAGCGGCTGGGCCCGTGAGCCGTGGCCGCTGGGCCTGTGCGTCCGGAGGCTGTGCTCCGCAGCGAGAGAGGCCGCAGCAGTGAGAGGCCTGCGTAACGCAAAAAAAAAAAAAAAAAAAAAAATCCTAAATAATAAGTAAATCTAGGCAATGATCATTAGTGACTGCTAACATCACAAAAAGAAAGAGCTAGACATTAAGTGCCTCCCAATGGAAGTATACAGTATCGCCTGTAAAACAGTCTTGTCAGAAAGTCAACTTGAAATCTGATTAGATTTTTAGATTCAAATATAAAAAGAAACAGAGGTGATGAAAGAACATATTAAGTGACAGCAGAGGAATTCAGACAACAAAATATAGACTTAAGAAGTGCCATAGGGCTTCCCTGGTGGCACAGTGGTTGGGAGTCCGCCTGCCGATGCAGGGGACACGGGTTCGTGCCCCGGTCTGGGAGGATCCCACGTGCCGCGGAGCGGCTGGGCCCGTGAGCCATGGCCCGCTGGGCCTGCGCGTCCGGAGCCTGTGCTCCGCAACGGGAGAGGCCGCAACGGTGAGAGGCCCGCGTACCGCAAAAAAAAAAAAAAAAAAAAAAAAAAGAAGTGCCATAACACAAACAACCTGATTTCTTCAACAAGTAAATTGCAAGGATAAAAAGAGATGGGAGAATCTATGGATTAAAAGAGATTTAAGAGACAAATCAACCAATTACAGTTACAATGAACAGGAGATAATTATGTAAATTTGAACCCTGATTGGATATTTAATAACATTATGGTGTTACTTTGATTTTTTAATAATGTGATAATGGTATTTTGATTAGGCTTTTAAAAATAGTCATTATCTTTTAGAAATGACATTGAAATATTTATGGATGAAATACTATAATGTCTCAAATTTCCTTTAAAATAATAAAGGGAGAATAGATGTGGGTACAAAAGAAAAAAGAGAGATTATGAGTTGATGATAGTTGAAGCTAGTTGCACACATTTGAGCACAGTATACTATTCTCTCTATATTATATATTTAAAATTTTTCATAATAAAGAGTTAAATTAAAAAATGTGTTAAGTATTCAACACAAGCAGTTGGGGAAAATATTAACAGAACAAACTCAAAGAAACAAGAAAATGAAACAATAAATAAGTGCAGAAATCAAAGAAATAAAGAATTAAAAAGAAACAGAGAAGATTAATAAAAACAAAAATTGGTGTCTTGGGTTAATATGCTAGACTTGTGAAAAGACTGATTAAAAAAGATGCAATTAAACAATATGAACATAAAAAGAGGAAGTATCTCTAGATAAAACAAATATTTTTTAAAAGATAATTTTGTTTGTTTCTTACCACACTGTCATGTCAAACTAATATCTAATTCATCTTCCTCTGATGCCTCAGCACTCGGAAAGGCTGTGATCCACAAAACAGGCAACAGCTCTCCAGTCACTGGAAGGGAGATCCCTCACCCTAAGTTAAGAAATTATTAATAAACCATGATGGAAAAGAATATGAAAAATAATATATATGTATATAACTGAATCACTTGGCTGTACACCAGAAACTAACACCACCACCAGAAACTAACACACCACTATAAATCAACTATACTTCAATTAAAGAAAAAAGAAATTATTATCTATGCTTACATATCAGTCTCTCATGATTTTGTTGAAGGGAGGATCAGTCTCCCTGGGTTCAATGAGATTAAAATTCTTATTTTTTAAGTAATGACCTTAGACTGGGATAAATTCACCAAGAATGTGATTATCTGTATTACCCCTGAGAAGCCTACTAATTAAGCCTGTCTTTGTAGTTAAATATAGTTTCTAAGTAATTATATGTCTGCCTCTCACCTCTCGATATTACCTCCTGGATGGCAGGGACTGGGTCTCATCTCTGTGTTCCAATCTTCCAGAACAAAGGCTTGACCCAAGTATATCAGTAAGTGAAAACACTATGTGAAATGTAAAATTACGTTTAACAACAACCAAAAAACCCTACAAATTAACACACGCACAAACTTGAGAGGTTTAATAGCTCAACAGGCATTAAAGAAATTGGAGTGATAGGTATCTTATCCCTCAGACATCAGGGTCTAGATAGCTGTAAATTTGAGTTCTAACAAACTTTCAAGGAACAGGGAATTCCTATTGTTTCACAAGTTGTTACAGATAATTTTAAAAGAGTAAATTATGCCTGCCATAATCGTGATTTAGAACCAGATAAGTAAAGGAGACTATGGGCCCATCTCAGTTATGAATTCCAAATAAATGACTTCCCCTTGGGCTTGTGATGGAGAAAATTGCAAGAATGTTGCACTCTCATCCTGAATACGAGAACAATCTGAGAAATCATGTTGGTTTTAAAATCAACTGATAGCTGAGGATGCAAAGAACCTAACAGACAAAAATCTCAAAAGTGACCAGTCTTTCCCAGGAGGGAAAAGACGCACAGCGGCTGTTGCCCATGGTGTGCAGCCAGAGGAGAAAGAATCTGCTCTAGACACGGGTGAAAAGAAATCTATGGAAATTTTAATATTTTACAGGCTGAATGTGAGCTGGCATGGTGGTTTGGAGGCCCTCGGATGGATCCCCTGACACAAAGAGAGGTGGCTCTCACCATTCTTTTTCCCACGGGCCTTTACTGAAACTCAGGAGAAAGCTTGGAGGCAGCAGCTGAGCGGAGACCTCCCGGCAGGTGCAGGCACTAGGGGCTGCTGTTCAACCAGTCTCCATGGACTCAGAACGAACACACAGACACACAGACACAGACACACACACACACACACACACACACACACACACACAGACGCCCTAGTGGCCCGACAGAAGAGGAATCTTGCCTTTTTCAGGTGTAAATATTATTTACTTCATTGTCTACTGTTCTTTTATACACACTGCCTAGCAGCCAATCAAAAATTATGAGATATGAGAAGAAGCAAGAAAACTAGACCTATTGCTTAATGAAATGTGGGAGAAGAAAGCAGCATAAAGAAAGAGGGGGCGTCCTACCAGATACTAAGACACAGTAAGTCTAAAAGTTACTGTGAACTACAGAGATGAGTTGGAAGATTGGAACACAGAGATGAGACCCAGTCCCTGCCATCCAGGAGGTAATATCGAGAGGTGAGAGGCAGACATATAATTACTTAGAAACTATATTTAACTACAAAGACAGGCTTAATTAGTAGGCTTCTCAGGGGTAGTACAAATAATCACATTCTTGGTGAATTTATCCCAGTCTAAGGTCATTACTTAAAAAATAAGAATTTTAATCTCATTGAACCCAGGGAGACTGATCCTCCCTTCAACAAAATCATGAGAGACTGATATGTAAGCATAGATAATAATTTCTTTTTTCTTTAATTGAAGTATAGTTGAAGTAAAGTCATAAAGTTCTAAGAATAAGAACAGTGTCTGGTGGCGCAGTGGTTGAGAGTCCGCCTGCCGATGCAGGGGACACGGGTTCGTGCCCCGGTCCGGGAAGATCCCACATGCCACGGAGCAGCTAGGCCCGTGAGCCATGGCCGCTGAGCCTGCATGTCCCGCAACAGGAGAGGCCACAAGAGTGAAAGGCCCGCGTACTGAAAAAAAAAAAAAAAAAAAAAGAAGTGTCACTGTGGACTAAGAATAGACATATTGACCAGAGAACAGAATAGTGATTGCAGCATCCTACCCAGAATGGTGGAGTTTTTGTCCGCAAGTCAATGACTATCACATGACATGTAGAGACACAACCATTTTACACACAGTAATACTACAAGAAAATAGTCCACAGAGGAAATTAGTGGCCTCCTCTTCCTAAAACACACTCTGTGACCCACTTTCTGACCAAGAATATGCTGTACCTCGATAAAGGCGGGAGACCAAAGTCACTGTTAACTAGTCTTTGAATAATTAACAGGGCTGACAGTTTAGATACCAGTAAATTGTTTTCAGGACTTTTATGTTAAATGTTAATTACTGCATTTCAGGCCCCACTAGTTAATTGAATTGGTAGTCACTGAATTTAACATTTACTTTATATTGACCACATGCTGGGCTGAAGGAATGAGAATCTACTCTCTGGGGAAGGTTGTAATAAACCAGCATTTTTCTTGGTAGCAATAAACAGGGAGAGTCACAAAAACACAACAGTATCCTGGTAAAGCTTGAGAACTGTGCAATTAACCGTGGTCTCTACGTGGTGGTTATTGGGCTGTAACTTAATGCTCTGTCAGAAATTTGTCATTATCCTCTTTGGGTCTCTTTTAGGTTCCTGGACCCAATTCCAACATGTAGATGGGGATGGTTCCTCTCACACGTCCAACTAGCAATTCTCAGACACCAGCAGGGTGTCAGAGAATTCAACTCAATTCTGACATTATCCGCCCAGAGATAGGATCAGATCCCACAGGTTAAGGCTTCAGTCCTATAACTTCAACCCCACCTCAACTTTAGACGCCTGTTGGAATTCCAGGTTGTTACCTGTGCTTCTGACTGACTGGCTATAAGGCAGAAGTTCCCAGGACTCCCTCCTCTAGTTTAAGTTGCTAGAGCAGCTTGCAGAACTCAGAGAAACACTTTACTTACTGGATTACTGGTTTGTTACAAAGGATATAATTCAGGAACAGCCAGATGGAAGAGATGCATAGGGCAAGGTATGAGGAAAGGACACAGAGCCTCTCAGCTCCCCCAGAGTGCACCACTCTCCCCAAATCTCCACGTGTTCACAAACCCAGAAGCTCTCCAAACCCCATCCTTTTAGATTTTTTTTTTTTTTTTAAATAGCCTTTTCACCAACCTGGAGATTTTTTTTTTTTTTAATTTATTTTATTTACTTATTTTTTTGTGGTTCGTGGGCCTCTCACCGTGTGGCCTCTCCCGTTGCGGAGCACAGGCTCCGGACGCGCAGGCTCAGCGGCCATGGCTCACGGGCCCAGCCACTCCACGGCATGTGGGATCTTCCCCGACTGGGGCACGAACCCGTGTTCCCTGCATCAGCAGGCGGACTCTTAACCACTGCGCCACCAGGGAAGCCCAAGATTTTTAAGGAGGCTCCGTTAGGTAGCCAGGAAACTCCAGCCTCTCTCCCCTCCCTGGATGTTGGAGGGTGGGACTGAAAGTTCCAAGCCTCTAATCACCTGGTTGGTTCTCCTGGCAACCAGCCCCATCCTTAGGTAAGGTCCAAACGTCTCATTAACATAACAAAAGACACCTTTGTTGCTCTCAACGCTTAGGAAATACCAAGGGTTTTAGGAGCTCTGTGACAGAAACAGGGCAAAGACCAAATATATATTTCATATTATATACCACAACATAACAGGCTCAAATGATGAAAAAATGCATACAGAAGAGGAGGCTTTCCAAGAACTTTGCACAATGATAAATTGTACAGATCGTGTCATTTGTCTAAAATAGGCAGATGTTCACATTCTTAATATATGCTTTTTTTAGAGTTTCAATTGTTAGGATATGGAAGGATAACATGGATTTCTGCATAGACCGTGAAAGAATTTTTGATTTTGCAATAATGACCCATCTTTGAAATACCTTTTTCCTGCAGATATAACTACAGATGTGATCATAATATCTAATACTGTTAAACTTTTACTATGTTTTAAGAGCTTTACATGTACTGCTCACAGCAACCCGATGAGATAGGTACTATTATTATTCTCATTTTTAAGATGAAAAAACAGACATAGAATGTAGAAGTGGAATTAAGACTAATTCCTTTGTTCATGCTCTTAAGTACATGCAAAAGGAGGGAGAAGGCATTCCAGAACGGGAATAGCAGGTACAAAAATCCTCATCTGGGAGAAAAGCTGGTGTGTTCTAGGAGCTAAGTGGAGGACCATGTGGTTAGAGTGAGGTAAGCAAGCAGAAAATGCATAGGCAGGTGAAGCTGGAAAGGAAGCAGGGGGCAAGTAACTCAAGGCACTAAAGATTCTGGTTAAGGAATTTGGATGCCGCTCCCAAAACAATAGGGGGCAGCCAGTGATCAATTCTAAAACATTGCTCCTGCAGTTTTGTGGAAAAAAGACTGGCTGCTTTTTTTGTTTTTTTGTAAATCAACTTTTACAGAAACATAGCCACATCCATTTGTTTCCATGTTATCAATGGCTGCTTTCATGCTGTAACGACTCAGGTGAGTATCCGCAGCAAAGACTTATGGCCTAGAAAATCTAAAATACTGGCTACCTGGTCCTTTATAGTAAAAGTTTGCTAACCCGTGGATTAGAGAATGAAGTTGGGGAGGCCATTTAAGAGGCTATTTTATTCTTCCAGTAAGGAGATGATAGGGGATGGTTGTGGAAATGAAGAGAGGAATGCTATAAAGTATGTTTTGACGGTATAATCTTTATCAGTGGTTCTTCCACTTAAGTGTAAGAATTCACAGGGAATGTGCTAGAAAGGTAGGTGCTTGGCCACCACAAGTAGAGATTTCATGAAGTAGTTTGGGGGAGGGCAGCGTTGGGAAGGAAGATCCTGGCATTTGCATTTCTAACCAGCTCCCTGGCACAAGAGTTCTCAGATCCCATTTGGAAAGCCAGCTGTGTAGATAGGGGTTGGAAATGGGGAACAAGGGTTGAGAGAAGGATAGAGAGTGACGTCACAGGTTTGAGGCTTGAGGACTTGAGAAACATGGTAATGGCATTTAGTGAAGCTGGGAAGACACAATTTTGGACGACAGAGGGAAAAAAAAGTGCCCACCCAATTGAGAAGGTATTTTGAGACTGAAAAATGAGGCAGGCAGCTACATACAATCAATGGATCAGTTTACTATAGGGTAACTTACTCATAGGGTAGGATTGAGCAGATGAGAGCTGGAAGCCTTCACAGCTGCACTCTGAAAAAACCAAGGGGACAATTTTATAGTTAATTTAGGGTAACTAAGCTACCCTAAGCATGGGGGTACATGCTTGGAAACAGAAAGTGCATTCCTTAGTCAAAATTTATGAGTAACTAGTCTCATGAGTGTCAGGAATATTTCACCAAAGGTCTTTGTCATTTTATGGAGACTACCAGAGCATAGAGGCCACGTGGACCTAACGATCACCAATGTCTGTAAACTACAAAGCCCTTGATGACAGAGAAGAGATTTACTACACAGTACAGCCCTGGGTAGGGTCAGTGGAAGAACAGGACGAACTGAATGGCCCCAAGATGGCGTAAGTTATGCTCACAACCATACACACAGGAAGGAAGACTTTGCAAGGAGAAAAGAAATCAAGATTTTAATTTGGGACTTTTTATTTTTAGCTCCTTGGGAGACAGGAAGTGAAAATAAGTTGGTGGTTGGAAAAACGGGAGTGGAGCATAGGGACGAGTTTAGGATCAGAGATATGAATATCACTAGATGGTATATAAAACCCGAGGAATGAAGGAGGCTATTTAGGAGTAAGTGTACAGATAGAATCTATGGCGGTTTCAGATGGATCCTTGAGGAATTCCAGCGTTTGGAAGGTGGGCTGTGAGAGGAAGATCCAGCAAATAAAAATGGAAATTAGCAGCTAGAGAGATCGCGGAGGGGGAAATGCCCTGATTCAAACACCCAGTATCATGCCTTTAGATTAGAAAAGATTACTGAAGTGTCCTCTTGGGTGGTCTCCCAGCCTCCCAACTACTCTTCATATGGATTTCAAAAAGAAAATATGATCAGGTTGTTCCCTCACTTGCAATAATATTTCATTCAATACTCTTCACGGTTTGATCCCCTGACCTTTGTTACAATATAACTGAGTTAGAAAATTTTTTCTGGGAATTTCAGGAGATAGATCAGAGAAGGCAGACAGCTGGGTTAGTGGAACACAGAGAGGATTACTAATTACTTCCTTACAGGTCAGTGACTTTTATATAGGACACAACCATATATAGGACTTGGTATATATTTCTATCACTTACAGTGGCCACTGCAGTGATGTACTGATCTCATAGCACACTATGTGAATGGCCCTCCGGTAGTAACTAAACAATTGATACTGTTTTATACTATTTTTCAACTGCTTATTTACTTCTTTGGTACCCATCAGGAAACTGTAATCTTTGAGGACAGGCTCTTTCTTATTCATCACTGTATCTCTAGTACCTAGCACAGTGCCTACAGAGTATTAGGATTAAAAATATTATTGAATGTTTAAGTGCTATTAGTAATAGTCTTTCTGTCATTTTACTTTTTTAAATTCCTCAAAATTTAGCTGAGTATGTGTTTTGTACTGATAAATGAGCTAATTCCTGGGGATAAAGGGATGAAACAAAAATATAAGGTCCCTCAGCAGATGGAACAGGGATTATCTTTCTCAGCCTTGCCAATTCCATTCACTTCATTTCAATACAACTCAAATCAGTTTAACTCAATTCCCTGCAATTCAAGTCAACCAAACACATTACAAATTCAACTCAACGTAGTCCAACACAATTAAATGCAAAGCAGTGCAAGGCAGTTCAACACAATATAATTACATGCAATTAAACAACCTTTAATTGAGCATCTCATATGTACCAAGGGCTGGGATAAGCAAGTAAACATTAAATAACTCGTAAGAATTTTACAAAACAATTTGAAAAATATGCCTCTTTAATGAAACATTGACTAAGGCATCATAAATCTTGTTAACTTTTATGAATGTTGACATTCATAAAATTCATCTCACATTTCTCTAAGCAGAAAGAAATGCTGGCCCCAACATTGACATAGAAACACCTCTTTTTATAAAAGGCCTTTAAATGTTGATTATTCAACATACACAGGGAAATTTTAAAAATTTAATTTCAAGTTTAAAAGATAATTAAAGTTAAACAACAAATTGACTGAAGCCCAGATGGAAAATTCCAAGTATGCATGGTCTAGCTTTCGGTGGTTTTCCTGTCTTTGGGATGTTGTCTATTCGTTCTTCATGTTTTTAGATCCAAGGAGCATAGGAAATGTTAAATTTAGCCCTTTGATTGGTATGCCTTGATGTGTCATAGTTTTTGTGCCAAAAAAACTGATCAGTTTTATCAGGCTCTGACATGGCTCTGGTGCTTTGTAGCCAGAGCATATTGTATCATCAGGGAGAAGTTTCACATTGTGCCAATTTTCTAATTTGGATCATCACCTAACAACAAGCCTCCAAGTTTCTGGAGAACTGGGACACTGGTTAGACGCTCTGGCTCTCTCCAACCATGCCAGATCCTCCCCCAACATTAGTACTAGTCAGTTATCCTGCAAGGGAAGTTACAATGTACTTATCTTCCCCTTGAAATCTAAAATTTGAGCTTTGTTATTCCAATAATACAAATAGATTTATTTCCATTTTTAACGTGATGCCAAAGGAGGAATTTATTTCTGGTTTGCTTTCCTTTTGCTCTTTAGTATCCAAAGCAACCTTGAAATTCACTGAAAAGTCCTATTTATAATTGTTTCCTTTATATAAAGAAATACAACTTTTACTTATTGTTCAAGTTTCAGGTCTGTTGACATTTTCTACATCCTGCCAGACTAGATTAGGGATCCTTGTAATGTGCTCCTTCACTCTACGGATGCTCCTATAACACTGTACTATAAATCGTGTCTCTGATTGTTTACATTATATCTAGACTAAAAGGTTGGTGGGAGGGGCAATTCGTGTCCTCCTCATCTCTGCATTTCCAGTGCTTGTCACATAAGTGTATCCAGTGAATGTCTGTTGAATGAATACCCCTGAAGCCTGCAGCATGTTCTTAGTGCAGCTGTGGTTCGTTGAGAGCACTTTTTGATGAGTTACTTATTGAGTTCTCTTGCTTTGGGTCCAACAGTTTGGTAGCACTTCAGAACCATATTCAGTAATCTACATTTGAGGCTGTGTATCTGTTTTAGGGGAGAAAAGTGCGTAGCCTTTATGCTGAACCTGTACTATATGCTGTGGGTAACTAGAGGCATTCTACCATCAGTCATGCCAATCAACTGGTGTCTTTTTCTCTGCTTTTTGTACTGGAGGCTTATAACCACCACCTGAAACCTCCTAAGTAAAGACCAAGCGCTGCCCATGCACAGGGGAATTTAAAAGACTGACCACATGCCTTAAGGTGTAACACAGATAAATATTAAATAGGGATTGTACAAGGTAAAACAAGAATTTTTTTTAAATGGCTTACTTTTGCTACTTACACATTACATAAAGAATTTTGGGGCTTCCCTGGTGGCGCAGTAGTTGAGAGTCCGCCTGCCGATGCGGGGGACACGGGTTCGTGCCCCGGTCCGGGAAGATCCCACATGCCGCGGAGCGACTGGGCCCGTGAGCCATGGCCGCTGAGCCTGCGCGTCCGGAGCCTGTGCTCTGCAACCGGAGAGGCCACAACAGTGAGACGCCCGTGTACCGCAAAAAAAAAAAAAAAAAAGTTCTTATTCCATTAAAGTTACAAATGCAAGAACCTATCTTCCCTTTTAAGAAGCTTTTGTTTGAGTTACATTTCATATAATTCTATTTAAAATTCCAGCAAATTTTACCTACCACCTAATTGTCTTTGGAAAATATTTGGTTTCATTTACAGTTTCATTAAATTTTTACTTTCCTTCTAAGTACTCGGGTTGTCTGAATTAATAAACAAACTATTTCCAAGTACTAAAATAACTTGTACATCTGATAATTTGAACACACATATATGATGAATCTTGAATTCCTTAAGTGATTCTGAACTCTACATAAATCACAAGTATGAATTAATATATGGCTAACCCATTTTTCTAATATGCCAAAATCTCTGAAATATTCCTTCCATGTAAAATCATAAGTATATACAAACTGTTTAACAAAGATATACAATGCTATGAATTTTATTCTTTCAAACATTTATACATTTAATTCTAAATTTTCCCAGGTTTGAAACATGTTCATCTACCAAGGAAACTATTAAACAATTTCACACAAGTTAGGAGGATATTATCCTATGTAATTTTGAGGTTGCTTAATCAGAATATTTGAAGCTATACTTTTCAGGGCAAGAAATTTTGGCTAAAAGGCTGACAGACTCCTAGCAGATTCACTTAATCCTACATCAGTGAGAACATAACTTCAAGATGGAGTGGTTAACAGGAGTCATCTAGTTCTCTACCCCCATGTCACTTTATTGGATTGTACATTTCTCTGGTTGTTAGGATATGCAAATAACTTTTCCATCTAATTCGAAAGACCTTTAAGCTTGATGGAATCTTTTTTCCTTTCATCTTCTTAGGCTTCTGCAAACCTAAAAAGTCTTAAAACAGTATCTAATTAAATTCTTAGTTATTGAGTAACAACCTTAATGTCATCCTCTTGGCTGTACTCTTCCAAGTGGAGTTTTTTCATTGATTTTAAAAGAAACATGGGGGGCTTCCCTGGTGGCGCAGTGGTTGGGAGTCCGCCTGCCGATGCAGCGGACCCGGGTTCGTGCCCCGGTCCGGGAGGATCCCACATGCCGCGGAGCGGCTGGGCCCGTGAGCCATGGCCGCTGAGCCTGCATGTCCGGAGGTTGTGCTCCACGACGGGAGAGGCCACAACAGTGTACCGCTAAAAAAAAAAAAAAAAAAAAAAAGAAACATGGCATTCTCTGTTCAGATATTCATATGCCTATAGAAAAAGAAGTTATGTAACTTCTGTTACTTATGAGTTCAGCCATCTACAGAAGCAGAATGAAAAGATGGTCTTAGGGTAGCCTCAGAATTGGCAGTGCTACCTTATCAATTTCTAGTTAGTTACCCTTACCATGGCCTTATGACACATAACTATTTCTCTGTAAGTAGATCAATGACTGGAACTGAAGGTATGGGGAATTAAAAGGAAAAAAGCACAAGAAAAATATTCTGTATCAGTGCCATGCAATAGATATATAATGTGAGATACATAAGTAATTTTATAGTTTCTAATATATACATTAAAAACAAAAAGAGGGGCTTCCCTGGTGGCGCAGTGGTTGAGAGTCCGCCTGCCGATGCAGGGGACGGGGGTTCGTGCCCCGGTCTGGGAAGATCCCACATGCCGCAGAGCGGCTGGGCCCGTGAGCCATGGCTGCTGAGCCTGCGCGTCCGGAGCCTGTGCTCCGCAATGGGAGAGGCCACAACAGTGAGAGGCCCGTGTACAAAAAAAAAAAAAAAAAAAAAAAAAAAAAATAAACAGGTGAAATTGGTTTTAATACATCTTATTTAACCTAATGTTAAATAGATAATACATTTAATTTATCCTAATGTATCTAAAATATACTTCAAACATTATAACTTCGACTTTTTCTTCAATATTACAACTTCAAATATTATAACTTCAATATTATAACATCAATTCAATAGAATTATTAATGAGGTATTTTACATTCTGCATACCAAGTTGTTGAAATCTGGTATGTATCTTAAACTTAAAACACGTCTCCATCTAGACCAGTCATATTTCAAATGCTCAATAGCCATTGTGTTAGTGGCTACCGTATTGGATAGCACAGTTCCATATTTTTCTTGTAGTGGTGACTATATGGTGTACATATTTGCCAGACTTCATCAGGCTATAATCTTAAAGGCAGCAATTTTATTATATGTAAATTCTGCCTCAATGAAGTTGGTTTTAAAATATGTACCGTGGTTTCTATTTCCTTCATTGAACCCTGAATAAGTTTATATTCAATTCCATCCAGATACAGTTCTTTCCCATCTTGTAAACAATAAATTTAAAGGTATAAGTAATCTCTACCTCCTTACCTGTTATATAATAATGGAGGGAAAATACAGAACCACATTGGTAACTCCTATCATTGGCTTTCCACAAATGCCCTTATGCTTCAGTTCTTACTAAAACAATTAATTGCTCTCTATACATTTAAGATAGAGAGCACATGACTAGCTCTTTCGTACAAAATTAGTCAATATCATAAATAATAGCAAAACACTCCTCATTAGAATCAGCAGTAAGACAAGAATTCCTTCTATCAAAATTAGTATAGAACATTATTAAGAATGTTATACCTATGTAAAAATAACACTAGCTATGTTTTGAGTACCTATTATGTATCAGGCACCATCTCAAATTTTTATTTAAATGTCATTTAATTTGTTCCTGATAACCCTGAGATAGGTATTATCATCCCCAATTTACACATGAGGAAACTAAGGCTTGAAGAATTAAGTAATTTTCCCAATCTAGGGAATGACACAGCTAGGGAGCTATAGAGCTGGAATGCAAATCCATATATCCTTTTGAATCCATGGTTGATGTTGATAACCAGTGACCTGTACACTACGTCTCCAAAGATAAGAATATGGAATCAGAGCGGTACATATTATAAAAGAATAAGCAAGAATACCAAAATTGCTGATTTCTGAAAATAGACTATTTTGAAAATCCAAAAGGATTCCTTGAAATGCTATTAGGAATAAAAGCACTTAATAAGACCAACTATGAATTAAATATGCAAAACAAATCAGAATGTTTCTTCCATATAGAAATTAACAGAAAATATATGGCGACAAGAAAAAGGACTTTACTGCAGCAACAAAAGCATAAAATTCATAGGAGTAAACTTAAAAACACAGACATAAGCTTCTGTTGAAGTCTCCCTTCACTTTATGAGCTTCGAGATACACGAAACTTGAAATGTGGACACAGTTTGGGTTCGCTCTCAGAAAGTCCCTGAGCCTTGTGAAAATCAGAAATTACAACTTTAAATGCAAGTTATGTAAATTTAGAAATGTCATTTAGAATTTTATGAGAAACCTTGACACATGAATTATCTCGTTGACAGTACTCAAGTGCATGTAGGAATTAGGAAGATAAGAAAGAGAAGGTTAACATTTTCACGCCAGTGACCATATGAGTTCTATATACAAAGAACACCATTAGAGATTAGCCAGTTGGAGCATGAGTTGTGTTTAAGTTTAAAACTACATGATATGATTAGTTTTATCACAATTATTGGGTATGTTTGAGAAGAAGGAACGAAAGGCTTTCCATGGTATTTTGAAGTTTAAATATGAAATTTCCTTTCGTCATTCAGGAATGTAACTTTAACCATGTTTGTGAAGCTCACAAAATTTTTAAAAATGTTTATGACAGGCTGTATAAATGTTAACTATTGTCCTGTAAGTCACAAAATATAGGTATTGGAGGAAAATCATGTATTCAACCTGCAAATAATATCTTCAGCTCTGTGTAAAGAAATGTATATCTTTATATATACTAAGTGAATATCCATTTAAGATAGAGAGCACGTGACTAGCTCCTTTGTACAAAATTAAGTCACCTTATTAGAGATTTTGGCTAATCTCTAACAAGTCATCCATGACAGGTCTGGGGCAGACAAAGCATAAATGTCCATTTCTTCCATGGACTCTGTGTAAATGTTATTAGATTCACCACACGTTTACCAGTTTCTCCGCTTACCTTTGCTTTTTGCATCCTACTTCTTCCTTTCTGGTTTAAATCTCATCTTCCTGAAGTACATCATTTATTAATTCTTTCTCTGAGAATCTGTGAGAGGTCTGAACTCTCAGCACCTAAAAATGTCTATATTCCAACTTCTCTTTTACACAAGGGTTTTTGTTTCTTTCTCAGAATGCCTTCCAGTTGTTTTTTTAAATTTACCTTCTTATCTCTGTAATCAGCTGGAACAATCTCATTTTAGATTTTCTAGAAATAATTCAAGTTCTTACTATATCTCAAGTTCTTACTAATTCTGCTGTTCTGGGTGTCTTTCAACACTTCTCTCAAAAAGTTGATACTTGTAGAGAATTAACTGATGAACACATTGTCAAGGAATCACCAATTTATTACTTTTTAAAAGGTCTGAATTCCTTTCATTAAACGTAGGAAGCTCTGGTCTGCAAGTAACAGAAAATTCAACTCACCAGGATTATACAGTGAGGTGATTCATTCCATATAACAAATTCAGAGTTAGGGTGACTCCAGGGTGGTTACTTTAGTGACTTAACAATGTCCCCAGAAACCCAGGTTCATTCCACCTTTTTATTAGAATATACCTGGTCTCCTAGCTCTGTCCTCAAGCTTGCTTCCCTCATTACTGAAGAATGGATGTAGAAGTTCTACGTGTGTCTCTCAAATGCAGACACAAGTTCCAAGAGGGTAAAGAGAGAGAATTTTTCTGATAACTCCTTAAGAGGAAACTTTTCCCAAAAATCCCACCACAGACTTTTCCTCACAGTTCTTAAGCCAGAGCCATGTTCATTCTTTTTTTTTTTTTTTGCGGTATGCGGGTCTCTCACTGTTGTGGCCTCTCCGGTTGCAGAGCACAGGCTCCGGACGCGCAGGCTCAGCGGTCATGGCTCATGGGCCCAGCCGCTCCGCAGCATGTGGGATCCTCCCGGACCGGGGCACGAACCCATGTCCCCTGCATCGGCAGGCGGACTCTCAACCACTGCGCCACCAGGGAAGCCCCTCATGTTCAATCTTTACCCAATAAATGGTGAGGTGAACTGGGATTACTATGATTGACTAATCAGAGTTTATAATTGAATTTGGATTTGATAATCTTCCCAGGTTTGGTTACTAAGTGAGAAGGAGAAGGTTAATATTACATAAGCTATCAACAACATACTCTCACATTTTGATTTTCACTTTTCTTTTTCCTTCATTTCTTCACTCATTCATTCCTTTCTTCCTTCCTGCAAGGTGGAAATGGATTTGTAAAACATATTATTTATTTTGAAAGATTTATTTCTAAAACAGATCGACAGGAAACTTGTCTGATCCAAGGGCAGACTTTATATCTTGATGAGATGCCATGTAGCATGTTTTAAAACCTAATGTGATAGAAAGACTATATTTTATCCCTGAGTTTTGCCAGAGCATCAAAAAGCTATATACTTGGAATGCATTTTTGTTTAGTCCCTTGCAGTTAATACTTTGTAAGATTCATTAGTGTGGTCTCAGCATTTATGGAGGGCCTCTACACATGATTTCCATAGGAAATCTACTGTTGCATTTTTTGTAGGAACATTATTGAAGCTGTCCATGACATCTTTAGGTGTTTCCTATATTGTATTTTATTTAGGAAATATTTATATAAGCAATTATTCTGTGTCAGGCACTGTTCTACCTATTTCACCCATATTAACTCATTAACCTTCTCAATAACCCTATGAGTTTGTTACAATTATTACCTCCATTTTCAGATGAAGAAACAAAAGCATGGGATGTTAAACAAGTTGAAGTTACACAGCCAGTAAGTGACAGAGCAGGACTTGAAACCCTATATGAGAAATTGTTTTCAGGACCCCATACCTGAAAACATTGCCCTCCCTAAAAAAATTTTAAAAGGTTTTCTATATGGAGAAGATATGGAGAAGGTTAAATACATAATTGACTGTGTCTCCCCTCTTCTGTCTTCAGTGAATGAAGAATGTCTCATTTTTTATTCACCTGTAATAGTTGTATCAAAGTTTGTGAGCTTTACTGCCCTTTATTTTTGTATTTTAAATGTTTATGGTATCTGATGATCCAAATGATTTCTATTTATTGTAAGTCTTTATAAAAGTGACCTCAAATTCTCAGTAAAGTAGATAAGGAATGTACATATATTTCTCAAAATGAGACAGATTGCCATCTATTAGGGTCCACATGACACAGAAATGTTTAATTACTTTCAGATACATTCCAGTCTTGAGATTTTATTCTTTTAGTCTCCCTTACTCTCAGAGCTCTATATTATACATCCTTAGAATGAAAGCCCCATGTCATTGTTCCACTAAACGAAAATAAGAAAGGGAACTATATTACTCAGTGCATGCGGTTTCTGTCTTGAAAAATATTTCTCCTGGCCAAGGGCCTTAGACTCTCAGTAATAGAATGGCTAGTGCATAAGACTAATGACCCTGAGGAGAAAACTGGGATTTTTGTATATTAAAACCTTTTAGGAAATTTTGAGCCTTCCAACTTGCAAATCAAGCAGTTTAGGAGCAAGGGAAACCATTTCATCTTGTGAACGTATTTTATTTCCCAAGCAGACAGAGGAGTCGTCCTGCTGAATGAGTCTCCCAGTTTGGCTTCTGAGCTCTGGGGAAAGCATCTACTCACATCTTTATGAGCCAAAAGTAATCCTGAGAAAGGAATTCCTTTCTGCCTACTCCCAGGGGAAAGGTTATACTATCTGGTTGGAGCTTTGGGAAAGATGTGAGTGACAATCTCCTAACTGTTTAAACATGGTTTTCTCTTGGTTATAGAAGGATGCATGAAAAAAAATAACAAAACATCACAAACGACCTAGCAATGTGTTGTGTAAGATAAGTATGACAGGTTGATGTCAACATAAGGACTAAATCTTTGGCTGAAACTTTCTCTGGAACTCATTTCTCAGGTTGATGCTGGGCAGAAGTCCAAGCTCCTCTCCATCAACAAGTTGGTTCCCCCTGTTCTTCTCCTTCTTCCCCAAGGAGTGCCTAGACACTATACTACAGTGTGGTATATGCAGTGCGGTGTATACCACACTGTAGTACATATTTAGAGTATACATTTACTGTAGTATGAACGCAGGGATTCCAAACAGTTCTGTATATGAGAAAAGGGTGGCTCTAGAAAAGGACTTGGTAGGATATTCCTTTGTTTGGGATGCTCAAGCTGCTTGCTTCTCCCTTCATCTGCCTGCCTCTCATACATCCCTTAATACTCAATTTAGGCATCTTATTCCTGTGTCAAGAACCTTTCTTGAATCCCTGCCCTTACAGGATCCCTTCTACGTTGCCACGTGTGCCGCTGTATGTACTTTATCTTCGCGCTCACCCCATTGAAATTCATGTTTCCTTTTATATGACTGTTTCCACACTTCATCCTTCCAGACAAAATTTTCTGAGCTTTGGGATTTGTCTTACTCAGCTCTGTGCTAAGCTCATTTCAGACACCTAGTAGATAGAGTTTACCGCCTGTCAGCTAAAATTTTATTGAAAATTATCATGAGTTCCCCGTTGAAATTAGGAGAAAACATTAATCACTGGTGAGGTCTTCATATCATAATTCTAAGGTTCCTAGCTCTCTCTCTTCTTTAGGAGAAAGGTCTACTCTTTATTCCATCTCCCATCTTTTGTATGGGTTGAACAATTGGAAATGACACATTATACAGAATGGAGTGATCATACGTTTCTGTTTACTGGGTCAACCTCTCAATTTGTCAAAATTCCTAAAGATTTACCCCCAAATTCTCACAAATGTGTTAATGAAAATGCATCACTAGTATCCAGAGTACCTGGTGTGTATATATATTTATATTGCCAATATTAATGTCAATCTCTGTAGAGATATTCTATTTTTGTTGAAAAACAGCTACTGACAGTTCATTTCAAGATGACAAATGAATGCTGACATTTATATTTATAGGTTTATAAATCAGTTACAAGGTTAAAAGTGATTAATTTGAGTAATCAAAAAATCCACGTATATAATGAAAATATTCATTTGGAATAAGTATGTACCTAAGATAATTGTAAAAAGTACAAGTTGGATGGAGTGGGAGAATTAAAAATGCAAAGTACTCACATTAGCTTATCTATAACCTGTAAGGTTCTATAAACTATCAGTTTTTTGATTGCTAGGAAGGTGCTCAAGTTCAATGTTAGTTCTGTCCCCATCACCATCACCCCCACACTCTAGTATGTAGCTTAGAAAATCACACTTTAATAAATATATTAGGAAAAGTATTTTCGCTACCAATTAAGCCAAAGGACTAAACTTCCTGTGCCAAATCATACTTTTAAGGTTATATATGTGTGTCTCTACAATGTTTCACCTGAGTCTTTGGCACTATCAACCCCAAGAAATTGAGTGTATCTTCAGAACTATTAAGCCCAAAGCTCATTTGAATCATTACTAAAGTGATCCCAGCCTCAGCCTTGGTTATTGAGGATTGAGATATTGAAGAGATTCGGTTGTCCTCAAAACCCCCTTAAAATCTTTAGTTCTTTTAGGAAGCACTGCTCAAATCATCAAAATAGTGTTGAAGAACTCCGCAGAAGATTTAGCTTCGGTACAATGGACTTGGTTAACTTTATCCCTCTAGTTTGCAAGATTTCTTATTCTCTGTTATGACTTTTCCTCAGTGGTTGGACAAAATTTCTGCAAATAAATTTAAGTAGTATTCTAAGCAGGCAGGTTTCTGTAAATCACGTCCCCCCCTACCATCCTGGACAATAACGCAGTACTGCTGCCCTCTCAGGTAACATTCCCATTGGGCTTTTTCTGCCCAAGCCTCCCTACCGCCAACTCCCACCCACACACATTCAAGAATCCAAAACTTTGCCCAATTTGTGTTCTCCGTTTAAAATCCTAGCTCTTTTCTTTCCTTGGCAAGATTTTATGCATCCTTTAAGATTTATCTTAAATATAACATTTTACCAAAAAACTCTCTAAATTTCCCCTGGTGGAATGTTTCAAGATTTGCTCTCTCTCAGGATACATTAGGTTATGCTAGAGTAACAAATAATGCTGAAATCTCAACGGTTCCTCACAAGAAAATTTTATTTATCATCACGACACGCGTCCACCATGGGTCACCTGGGTTCTCTGCTCCCTGCTAGCTCTCTTCTCACTCCACACCGATCATCTGTAACAGAGGCTGGCAAACTAGTGGGGCAAATCTGACCTAACACCTGTGTTTTCTTTATTTATTTTTCTGTGGCCAATGATCTAAGAATGCCTTAAAAATTTTTAATGGCTAGAGTTAAAAAAAAGAAGAATATGCAACAGAGCCTATGTGTTGCCTGCAAACTCTAAAATATTTACTATTTGGTCATTTATAGACAAAGGGAGAGAGTATGACAAAGCTTGGGCAGGCTCTTAAAGCTTTTATCTAGAAGTAAACACTTCATTGGCTAAAGCAAACCATGTGGCCCAACCTGACATAGGGGTTGGGAAAATATAATCCTTCTCATAGAAGGATAAGATATGAGTAAATAAAAGTACAGTCTACCCCACCTTCCAATATATACTTATGTTTCTTTATTTTGACAATTTTCTTTGTCTTTATCTCTAGTCTTTTGAGGTTTGGTTTAGCTATTCAATAGGCTCTACAGAGTTTCCTCAAACTGTTTATAGTAATTTTTTAAAATCACGTTAATCATGGTGACTGACATTTGCTGGGTGTTATGTCTATTTTGTCTCCTAGCTTGTGAGCCCCTCTTGGTAGCTCCAGCGTTTAGTCTATTGCCTACTACATAATAGATCCTCAATACATGTTTATCAAATGAATAAATAATTATCACCATACTCTTTCTTACTGAATAGAGAAGAAGAAGATTGATGTGAAGAACTTGACAAGAAGGAAAGACAGTGTCATGTTTTCTAAGATTTATTGGGCATGCAGTCCCAGACTTCTGGTTAAATGATAAATTATGTGATGGAGCACCGTATTAGAGACTAATATGGGGATGGTGTTGCATTCAGTGGTTCAGAATAGGTTTGGGAGTCTGAGAAGCCTAGATTTGAATCCTATTCTAGTCTACCATTTACCAGTTTTGTGACAACAATAGCTAATATTTATTGTTTAAGATAAATTGTCTCATTCAAACTATGAAACAATCCCTTGAGATGTAGAAACTGAGCCTCCAAGAGACAGAAGTTTGGCCCAAATCCCATGTGTCTTTACCTGTCAGCTGGATGCCAGACCCCAACCCCTTAGCTACACCAAACTTGGGATTGTCGTTTAATCTTTTGAAAACTCAGTCTACTTCTCCATAAAATGAGGAAAATGAGATATCTACTCCTCGTGGCTATGAAGACATGGTGAGAAATTGTTTGTAAATTGCTAACATTTATGAAAAGGTGAATATTAGCTATTCTGAAGGTAAGAATAAAGAGATTACCCTACTTCATCTAGCACATCATGGCCTATATTTGAGCTGTGGAATGCAGCCTGGCTTCTCCAAGCTATTTACGATTCCCTATATTGATCTTGGTTGGAGCTTGGATTCTGCTCTCCACACCCCTTCCCACTGCCTAGATCTGAAAAAGCCATAGCCTATAGAGTACCATAGTTAAAGTTTATTTCCATGGAGAACATTTCAATAAAATGTCAAGGAGCACATGGAGAAGTGATAAATACTAAACATCTCTGTCACAGTACCTAATTATAAGTGTCCTAGGAGTCAAACCTAAAGCACTCTGCTGTAAGAAAGAACTAAGACCAAACCTATTTTTATTCTATATACTATAGGTTCTAGGCATATTATATATGAACTTAATCATAATAGTAATATTAGTAGTAACAGTAGTAATAGTTAAGATTTAATGGGGGGAGGGGGTTGAACAAGGGATGGAGTGGGAGGCTGGGGTTAGCTGATGTAAGCTTTTATAAACAGAATGGATAAACAACAAGGTCCCACTGTATAGCACAAGGGACTATATTCAATATCCTATGATAAACTGTAATGGAAAAGAATATTTTAAAAAGAATATATATATATATATATAACTGAGTCACTTTTCTGTACAGCAATAATTAACGCATTGTAAACCAACTATACTTCAATAAAAAAATTTTTTTAAAAGATTGAATGAATTGTTAACCATATACCAGACAATGTGGTTTATACTGAGTATCTTACAAAACTCCTTTACAAAGATATTGTAAATGTCCTCAATATTACAGAATTATAGGTAAGTGAGGCATAGAGAGGTGTGTCTGGAACTGAAATAGAGGAGAAGAAATTTTAGAGTTTGGAGTAGAAAATGTTAAAAGGCTCAGAAACAGCACATGAAAATAGGGAATAAGTATTGGTGACAATCTTACCAATATCTAGGAAAGAATCAAGTCTCACAACAAAATCTGGAAGAAGTCTAAGTCCCAGACTTTTTATTATCAGAAAAATAAATTTCAAAACCAAATTTTCCCTATCTTGTGCCATCATAATTTTGCTTGCTTTAGACCTAATGACTTACGATCTCACAATGAATGGGAAATTTTTATGACAAGCTCTATTTCTCTACATCACTGCACTCCCATCAAACACGTTCAAGCCTTTCTCTATAGACCACCTGCCTGACCAAAGTCTAAATATGCATTGATTCCCTGGGATACAGGAGTTATTATTGTTAATCCTCTTAATGAGCATATGGAAAATATTTTAAGATCAATTTTTACTCAGCGAGATATAATTTGATCATTTTCCCTTTCTATGTTTTACTTACCAGAGCTATATGTCTTATATAGGAACAAATCATTTATTAGGTATCTATTGAAAAGTCTTGATTTTTCTGTTCCTCCCAAAAAGGAGAGTACAATGGAATGCACCATAAAATACAGCTTTTGTTTTATTTTAACGTTTTACTATTTGCTTTGATTTTCAACAACCAAATAGTTTTGGGTAGAATTTTAGAATGGGGTAAGATAATTGCCAGATGCCCTTATTTTGGGAAAAAAAAGTAACTGAACGCATGTAATTATCTAAGATATAGTTAATAAATAGCTGAATCAACCCTGTGTAAACAGAATATTGAAATCCCCACCCTACACGTACCCACACACGCATTTATACACTTGACCATAAATAAAATAAGTTTACAGCCAAACTATAAAATCAACACTTAATGGATTGGAACAAAAAAAAGGTATGATGTGGCATTAAATAAAAAAGAATTTTTTTTAGGCTACAACCTGATTCGATACAACATTTCTAAAGAGAGCTACGCCCAAAGGAAACCATAAACAAAATGAAAAGACAACTTAAGGAATGGAAGAAAATATTTGCAAACGATGCGACCGACAAGAGATTAATTTCCAAAATATACAAACAGCTTATACAACTCAGTATCAAAAAAAACCAACCCAATCAAAAAATGGGCAGAAGACCTAAATAAATATTTCTCCAAAGAAGACATATAAATGGACAACAGGCACATGAAAAGATGCTCAACATCACTAATTAGTAGAGAAATGCCAATCAAAAACTACACCGGTCAGGATGGCCATCATCAAAAAGTCTACAAATGCTGGAGAGGGTGTGGAAAAAAAGGAACCCTCCTGCACTGTTGGTGGGAATGTAAATTGGGGTGGCCACTATGGAGAATAGTATGGAGGTTCCTTAAAAAACTAAAAATAGAATTACCATATGATCCAGCAATCCCACTCCTGGGCATATATCCAGAGAAAACTCTATTTGAAAAGATACATGTCCCTGGTGTTCATAGCAGCACTATTTACAATAGCCAAGACATGGAAGCAACCTAAATGTCCATTGACAGATGAATGGATAAAGAAGTGGTATATGAATAGAATGAATACTAACTACTCAGTCACAAAAAAGAACAAAATGCCATTTGCAGCAACATGGAGTGACCTAGAGATGATCACATATAAGTGAGGTAAGTCTGAGAGAGAGAGACAAATACCATATGATATCACTTACATGTGGAATCTAAAATGTGATACAAATGAACTTATTTACAAAACAGAAACAGACTCACAGACATAGAGAACAGACTTATGGTTACCAAAGGGGGGAGAGGGGGGAAGGATAAATTAGGAGCTTGGGATTAGCAGATATAAACTACTATATATAAAATAGATAAACAACAAGGTCCTACTGTATATTACAGGGAACTATATTCAATATCTTGTAGCAAACTATAATGGAAAAGAATATGAAAAAAACATATATAGGTATAACTGAATCACTTGGCTACACACCGGAAATTAACACAGCATTGTAAACTAGCTATACTTCAATAAAATTTTGTTTAGTTTAAAAAAAAGGTTTTTGTTAATATTAGTTTCAGTTTCATCTCTCAGAGGCCTGACATGAATTTTTACAATTGATTTAAAAATTCAGTAATCCCCTAGAAGAAGGCTTTTATATTAGATTGTTTCTTAGTACCTGTGAGTACTAAGTGTTAACTTCACCAGTACCATCCCACCCTTGCCGATTTTGAAGGGAGTTGAAATTTCCCTGTTGCTTTGAGGACACTCCACCTTACAAAAGATGTTTTCAGCAGCTAAGGAGCCAAATTCGTTTTTCTTATCAAAGGCTACATCACATCTCTCCTGAGGCTGACAACTGGGAGTGTCTTCAAAATGGGCCGCAAATCTGTGGTGCCCAATCACCTCGAAGCTCAGCAGCTTGTCTTTTGAAGGAGACAAATTGTGCTTCAGGATGTACCCAGACAATGCTTTTGTTTTCCTACCTTCCTAAAACACTGAAAAGAAGAAAATATTTTTGTGTCCTTTTGCCTGGTTAAAAACCGATATTTACTTTCCTTTAACTGAACTTGATTCAGTGTCATGGAGGTGCTTCTAACTCAGCTCTGCATCTCACTTTGAAAAAAGAGACCCGAGTTTACTGTTGCAAGGCTTTCTTGTTTCATGATACTGACTTGTGTGTTAGCAAAAGTAGTCATAATTGAATAACAAGCAGTTATTTATGAAGTTACTTGTTTCGCACTCTTCCACTGAAATCATTTTCCAATAAGAAAATATTTTAGCCTCTTTTTATTTCTAGCATGATAGATATAACATATACTTTAAAGGTCAAATATTTATAAAATGTAAATGAGTATGGGGGGTCAACCTCTCCTGATGTAATAGGGTGTGCATTATGGAAAAAACCAAGTTATTTAACATTTTAAATTACATATACTTTTGTATTTGTACATATTGTAATTATATATACCTTTATATATGTAAATATATATATATTTGAGAGATAGATGATAGATAGATAGTGATATATATGAGGACCTCATCCTTCCTGAATATTAACAGGTCCAGACAGTGCAGAAGGGAGTTAACACAATTCTTTTTCTTTTCTAGTGCAGAAGGGAGTTAACACAATTCTTTTTCTTTTCTACTGCTTCTCTGTAGGAGCAGTAACTACTATAAAACTGTATCCAAAGCCTAGATGACATTTTAGCATTTATTGGGTCTAACTGAATCTGCTGATTTAGCTTCTAAGGTCCATGCACCGTTTGTATTGTGGGTGCTTGTAATTAATACAGAGCAATGGGTATCACATCCCATGATGCTAGTATCTGCAGTAAAAGAACCACTCCAGTGTTGGAGTGGGGAAGGAAATCCAGGGACCCTGGCCCTCAGGATAAATAGAGCTGTCATCCTTCATCAGATATTAATCAAACCAAACACTGCCTCTGTAATATGGGATCTGGTGATGCACTGAATGGGTTTTCTGCTCTTACTTGACATTAAGAAAGGAGGGTAGTTATGTTCATACGTGATGGCTGTTTTTGTCTTGGAAACACCAAGCCTAGAGTTCTCTAAGGAGTTTGAATTTGCCTCCTGCTTCCTTTTGGGGAAGAAATTTTGGAAACATCAACCAAACCTAATGGGGATTCTTGGGCATGATTCACTAGATAATTAACAGTCATTTCATTTACCCCTCATTACAGAGATCTCTGAATCATATATTAGCCCATCTATTCATTAATTCTCCTATGAAACACTACCTTGGGCTGATTAAAAAAAAAGCATCTGGGTGAGTTAAAGAAATATTTTCTGTGAGAAAAAACGTCAATTTGAACTTTTGTTTAAGAAAACCCAGAAATATACATGGAAAGGTTTTCTTTTTAGAAGTTAGACCAAATCTGACATGTATGCTTTTAACTGTGTAAGGTAAAGGATATGGGCCAGAGGGATGTAATGACAACTACATTTACAAATATGATTCCTCTTTCTTTCCACCCTACCTCCAACTGAGAGCTTTAGGTGTATTTTTAGTTCTTAAGTAGTCAAAACAGTAGAAAAGCTGGGTTTTCATACTAGATCAAATATATCAAGGTGTCTCACAACCTAAGTTTACAGCCTAACTGTCTGTGGATGGATTGCAGGATCTCTGAAACTTCAGACTGCCTGAGAAAGATTGTGTGATTGTCTATCCAAACCACTTTTATGAAGAAACTTTTATCAGTTTATCAAAGGTTTCTGTTACTCAGAAATAGTTATAACCATTGACACACTAGCAAACATTCATATCAATCACTGTGCCAATTCCCCAGAGGATGAAGAGACTTATAAAAGGGCTGGGGAACTAGACCTATAGACTATATTTATAGAATGTATTCACTTGATGATAAACTTCAGTTAATGCATTTGAATTATTATCAATTTCTAAATATTCACTTCTTTGGATCTTGGTACTCTGAGTCTTGCCAGGTATGGAGATCAAGTCCAGGGGCCCCCCTACACAGGAATCCCCAGAGAGATCAGCCATGGAAATCTCATTTTTCCAAAGTGCCGATCACTCATTGTTGGGCAACTTGAATTGCTATGAAGTTTCCCTCATGTGACAATGCACTTCCTTATCTGTTTCCTATGAAATTGTGATGAGAACAGAAGTTATCCTTCACAGGGAATCGCTCCCAATTTGCCAAAGTTCAGATTTTCTAAGCTGTGACATTTGTTAGTGAAAAGAAAGTTTAGACTGCATATCTGGCAACCATCTGTGATTAGCTAATTGAATTGTTCCAAGGCACCTGTTGCCACCCTCAGCAGGATTTTCAGCATGAATGACTGTGCCTCCCTTCAAGCTAGTCTTGACCTATAGTTGCCTCTATTAATTTTTTTTTCTTTTTCTTTTCTTTTTTTTTGTGGTAGGCGTGCCTCTCACTGTTGTGGCCTTTCCCGTTGTGGAGCACAGGCTCCGGACGTGCAGGCCCAGAGGCCATGGCTCATGGGCCCAGCTGCTCCGCGGCATGTGGGATCTTCCCGGACCGGGGCACGAACCCGTGTCCCCTGCACCGGCAGGCGGACTCTCAACCACTGCGCCACCAGGGAAGGCCTACCTCTCATCTTCTTAAACACACGCTTGCTTCTCCAAGCATAAGACATTTTCAGACTCAAGTCATCTGACTGGACCTCGGTAAAATTTCCCTCTCTAATTCTCTTTAGAAACCTGTGAGTAAGGTGTTGCTGACATACCTAAAGAGAAGGGCATTCATTTCTGGCCTTCCTGTTTAATTGCCTTTCTTCCCTTTATCCTGAATTTTGGCATGTATCTATTTAGAATGAAGCCCGACGGGTAATGAAGCTTTGCATGCACCAGACATGTTCTGTAAATATTGTTCCTATAAAGAGTAGTTATTTATTCTTTGAAACCAGCCATCCAACAATGTAGATATGCATTATTACTGAATGGACATGCTGAAATTCCCTGGAGTTTGACCAAATGAAAACAGGTTGCACTGGCTCCTCAAATCCTAGCAGTGGTTAAAAACTGCATTTTCATGCAAACATAAATTACAAATGGTATTATAATAACTGATTACCCCCCCAAATGCACACAAATCATCTATAATCCTGCCCTGGGGCGCTGTGGAGTTGGCTCATTGCATATGCTCACAGTAGTTGTCAGTCTATTCAATCACTGCTACTTCCCATGGCATAGTGTACAGGGGCATTTAGAAAACCAGTACGTCTCTATTTCCTAATCTACTATTAGGGTATAGAATCGTCAGTGCAGAGCACTGCTGCTATCACAATAGGAATAATCCTGAGTGTGTATCTAAGTTTTATTCATCTTCAATTTCAACTTTGACAGAATTTCATGCTGCTGGATGATGTTACATTGACAGCTGAGAGCTAATTTCCATTTTTAATCCTGAGAACAAGAGCCACTTGGGAAGTGACTATAAACGTCCTCTGGGTGTCCCAGAGATACGCCTCATCCCTGTGCTTGAAGGAACACACCTCTGGGAAGGAGACAACTTTGATCAGTAAGTCTCTTTGGAAAACATTAAGAGAAATAGATTTCAGTGATTCCCTCATGAGTCAGGGGGTCTGAGATAAAGTAAGCCCTTCCATTTCCAAATCAGCTTTCAAGTGGCAGCAGCTCTGTCATTACTCCCCGGCAATAGTTTTCAGTGAAGAACTGAGTAGAGGGTAATGTTTCCAAACAAGCCTTTCTTTTCTTTCATTATCGTCATGTAAATTGTGTGGGATAAAAGACCTTTCTTGTAATGAAGGTGTGTCATCAGCTGTCTTATTTCCAGCACTTCTCTCACCTGGCTGTACCTGGTAGATGTCCTGTTAAAGATGCTGGCCAAGCTGGCTTGATGCTTCACTCTTTAGAACTTGAGTGTTCTTCTTGGGTTCATCCTCCTGACCTTCCTCATTTACTTAAGGACCAAAGCTTTATCCTGTAACCAAAACATGTTCCCAGGTCAGACCTCCTGAGGCTCCTGAAGATGTTTTGCTGATACTACGGAGGCCATTTCCCTCCTTTTCTGGACCATAGGGAGACAGGTTCCTTTTCCTATGAAATGAATTGCTGGCTTCTCATTCTTTCTCTCCATTAATTAGTGGCCCATCACCTAAGCTATTACAGTGCATATATAAAAATATACATATATATAGTTTATGTCAGGTATTACTAAATACATGTACACACACGACTAAACTAAACCAGTGGTCCTTAAGGGCTAGGATGTCTTTATATTTTTCTTCTTATATATACACACGTATATATGCATACATAATATATGTCATATGTATTTGTCATATGCTATATATTAAATATACATATATCTGTCATGTACAGAATATATATACATATGAATATATACATATACATACATGTGTGTGTGTGAGTCTAGAGCTCTTCAAAGGCTAGGACTACTTGTTCATCCTAGTGTCCCAGTATCTAACACTGTGAATGACATATAAGTCAAGTCAATCAATAAGATCGGTAAACACCTGACGAACTGAACAGAGCTAAACTATGCACCGTCACCTCTCATTTCCACTAGCAGATTTTTACTTATATGTGTCTAAGTGTCTTAGAACACTTTTCTCCTGTGTGATGGATTGGGTCTCCTGATGGAAGACATTGGTGCTCTTTGGTCAGCTTTCTTGACTCACCTGATCCCATGAACAGCGCTTGGGTATCAAACCAATTGTGTGATAACGCAGGAGCTTCGCACAGTGACGCTAAACTCTGCAGCCTCATTTGGAGGTAGTTCCCTTTCTTGCTCTGAAAAACAACAACCTATATCCTCATGTCCATGCTCTTGAGGATATGGGGAGGGGGGAAGGGTAAGCTGGGACAAAGTGAGACAGTGGCATGGACATATATACACTACCGAAAGTAAAATAGATAGCTAGTGGGAAGCAGCCGCATAGCACAGGGAGATCAGCTTGGTGGTTTGTGACCACCTAGAGGGGTGGGATAGGGAGGGTGGGAGGGAGGGAGACGCAAGAGGGAAGAGATACGGGAACATATGTATATGTATAACTGATTCACTTTGTTATAAAGCAGAAACTAACACACCATTGTAAAGCCATTATACTCCAATAAAGATGTTAAAAAAATAAAAGAAAAACAACAACATTTCTTACTTCTTTTAACTCTTTAATGGGCCAAACTCTCCCTGTTCCAGGCTTTTTAATATGTGTTTTCTCTCCTTGAAACACTCTTACCCACCTTCTTTGTCATCAAAGAGCTACTCATACTTTCTTCCAGGAGAAAGACCTCTTACATCACAGTTGCAAATTATTAACTATTTATATTATATATTAATCTTTGGAATCTATGTCCCCAGTTCAAGTCCTGAAATAAAGCATGTACTTCAAAATTTGTTGCAAAAAATGTATCACCAAACAAACAAACAAAAAATAGAGGCCCCAAATAACAGGCCAGTGGCAAGAGGACAGATTTGACTGGTGATGGCCTGAAAGCAGGGCCTTAGATATAGAAAGAGGGTTAGGGCCAAAAAGGAGTCAAGCAAGGATTCCAACCCTCAGTCTCCCCAGCAGAAATCCCTAGTTGGGAATTTTTCTACCATCTTACCCCAGAGGTCTGTAAGTTCCCTCCTTAGAAAACTGGAAGGAGAGGGGAACATGAGTGGGAGTGAGTGCCAGTGGGAGATGAGAAAAGAAGCAAAATTCAGCTCTATATCCAGTATCTATATAGCGTCATTCTGAGCACTACTACTAGGATATCCTCCAGATAAACCCTGAGAGTCATCCCCTCAGCCTCATTTTCTGTCCCTCTGGCTCCAAACGGGCCTGCAAGTGGAAGGGGAAAAAAATGGATTAGTCTGAAGATGGGCTGTGGAATCTGACCTAAAGGGTTTGAATCCTAGATCTCCCACCTACTAGCTGTGTGTTTGGACATGTTATTTAATCTATTGTTCATAATAAAAGAAGGATAAAAACATTGCCTACCTCACAAGTTTCTGGGAGGATTAAATGATTTGAATCAGGTAAAGCCACTGGTGTTAATTGGGAGTTTGCTACCTTTTAAAGATGCTCAATGGCAGTTTCCATACACAGAAAAGATTATTACGAAGTTGCGCTGGGTTTAAAGTTATAAATTTAAAAATTTAATTTTCCTTAAACTTTTAAGTCTAATTTATGAGTCTCATAATCTATTTATAAATCAAACAAATTTAATCAGCACTTTTCATTTAAATCTTGATCTCACAACTCAGCCAAACATTCAGAAACTTTGAAATTTCATTAACACAGTATATTTAATGACTTTTAAAGCTTTTCAATTCCACATTAACAAATAAATATTCCTAAATATTTATACAAGTCCAGTCAATCTAATAAACTAAACGTATAAATACAGTAAACACTAAATTCCCAAACATGTTTTGACACTTTACAAGTATAGTAAAAATTCAACTTAAAATCAGAAATTTAAGTCAGAGTCAAATATATATTTTAAACTACAATCACATATTTGACATATTAATTCAAAACAAGTTATGTCATCCCAAACAATATCAGGGGTCACTTTTTCAAGTATTGTTTAGAACCAACTCTTCAGCCTGTTAAGTAAGATCTCTTAATAATCAGGATGCAATTCTGCTTGACAGGCTCAGCCTTTTCATATAGATGCTGTGCTACAGCCTTCCAAAGAGGCACTTCACAGCCTTTGCCCATTGGATTCAAGTTACACATTACCTAATTTTCAAATTACTTGAGTCAGTAATCCCTACTCAGGTGGTGATACTACTTGAGGGATTACATCAATCTATTTATTGCTCCTTCTCTTCTGAATCCTTATCACATTCTTTTCAACTGTCGTACTAGGCTTTACATTTAAGCCACATCTAATTGGATTATGTGAGTCACAAGACTGCTCTCGGGTCACAACTTTATAAAAGGCACAAGAAATACTCAAGGACTGATAGCTGTTCTTATTAGATTATCAATATTGCCATTTTCTTTTTTCTTGGAATTAGTTTGGTTTATCTAGGCTTCTCTTGGTAACATTTAGGTCAGTAGTTCTGAAACTCTAGCCTGGGATCAGAATCACCTGGGGGGGTGGCTTATGAAACCATAGATTGCTGGGATCCACCCCCTGGTTTCTAATTCAGTATGTTTAGGGTAGGGTCTAAGAATATGCATTTCTAATAAATTCCCAGGTGGTGATATTGCTGGTCCAGGGGCCACACTCTGAGAATCACTGCCTTAGATTATATCCAGGATAGTGAATCTTTTGACATTTTTCCCACTTATGCCCTACATCCCAGCCTTGTTGAAAAACATCAATCACTTCAGTCAGTAAGGTATTACACTTTGTGTTAGGTATTGTGCTGAGTTCCAGGGATACAAGAATTAAGTAGGCATTAATTAATTCACACATTTTCATAGCGTGCATAGATAGAGATTACAAAGTGCTCCTAGAATCCATGGAGGGGAGATCACAAGAGCACGACATAAAAGCTAATTTTGAAGTAAGATCTAAAAGGCAGCTAAGAATTTAGCAAATGACAAATTGATAGGGACACAGGCAGGGATGGGGGAAGATGGGCATGGGGACAGGGGAGACTGTTTCCACAGAGGCTCATGGATGAGAGAAAACAAATGTATTAGATGACTCTTTCTTTGAGTCTTAAGCCCAGAAGCATCTAAAAGCAGAATTATGTTTTAAAGAATTTTAACTTGATCATCTGTTTTAAAATGTGTGATAATTGAAGAACGCCTCACTAGAGTGCGAGGCGCACAGTGATGGTGTGATTTGCAGGGCTACGGGTGGTTGACAGGAAGCAAACTGCCAGGTATTTCTCCAGCAAAGATGGGTTTACTTGAGATCAGCAGAGAACTGCATTTCAGGGTCTGCAACCATGGAGAGTCACGTGCAAGTCCCTGCAGAGCAAGGGAAGGAGAACACTTTTGTAGGAGAAAAAGGAAGTTGGGAGGGTTACCGTAAACAAAGAGTCCATGGCTTTTCATTGGCTGAGTCCTTGCCAGGAAAGAAGAGTAGTCTTTCTTCCTCCCGTTGGGGTCTGTGGCTGTAGCAGGGACTGAGAGCTCCTTCTAGTCCCCCCAACTCTGTCTAATCGAGGTCTCTGTTTATCAAACCCATTTCCTTCTGGTCCTGGGCACAGGACTGTTCTGAATTTCCTAGCCTCCTTTCGCTTCACTATGTGAAAAATTCTAGCCAGTAGAATGTGCTTAGAAGGGATACGTACTGCTTCCAGGTCTGGCCCATTAAAACCTACCTTCGAGTCCTCTCCTCCCCTGGCTGTCAGCAGGATGTCAGTGCTCAGAAAACTTAGAAACCTTGGGTTAATAATGAAAAAAAATCTGTAACAGCCTGAATACCTGAATGATTGCTTGGTCCCTCCTACCTATAGGGGCTAGAAATAAATTGTCATTGTCTTAAACTACGGAAATTTCATAATTTGTCTATGATAGTACCTAGCATTACTATAACTAATAGAGTGACTATGTCTTTTTATTTACCTATTTTTTTTTAGTAATGATCCTCTTTTAAAATTAAGGTCTGGAAAAATTTCTACTCCAGAATAGATCATACCCAAGATAATCCTAAATACTATAGTTAGAATGTCTAGGATATTCACATCATAAAGATGGTTGTGAAGACGTGTCCTTGTAACTGGTGCTAACGACCTAATTATTTGTTTAAGTGTCTCTTTCGGTAGGATATAAACCTTAGGTGTGCAAGGCTGTTTATCTTATTTCCTTTAGAGTGTCTGGCATAGTGGCTGTCATATATAGGTGATTAACACATATCTATAAAATGAATCAAGTACTGGATCAGCAAAGTGGAGATGTAAGCAGAAGCCCAACCAATGAAGATCTTAAGTTGTAAGAGAACTTGGACTCGGCCCTGGGGCAATAGGAAGCCACTGAAGGATTTAAGAAAGGAGAGATAGTAATCAGATTTTACCTTTGGAAAGATCATTGTAGTCAAAAAGATTTTCCACCTGAAAAAGTTGGAAACTGAAATTAGGAAGATCAGTTTGGAGGCTCTTATAATTTTGGTAAGGATGACTGTGCTATATATTAGTGGCCCTGTGAATGGAAATCCATCTGAGATATATCTAGAAGGAAGACTTGACAGAATTAGATGACTGCCTAAAATTGTGTGGGGGGATGAAACTGAGCAGGACCATGTGGGGCTCCTGGGCATGGAAGCCCTTCTGTCCCCCATTTCTTGTAGGGAATAGACTGTAGCCTCTATGACCTTCCCCGAGTTCCAAAGGGCAAGTTCAAACAGTTGCTAATCAGGGAAGGGAGGGGATGCAGAGACAAGGGAGGAGAAGCCAAGAAACAATAGTGTAGCCTTGGGACAGGATCCTGGTTCCTGCATCCAGTGATACATATAACAATAGCTTTGAGCTCTTCTGCAGAACTAAAACCCCCAACAGATGGAAGATGTTAACTACTTGATGAAGCATTCTTCATTCCAGAGAGAAGGTCAGTTTGATAACCTTGAGAACCACAGTCACTCATCAGGAGGCCACCTGAGGCCAGATGAAAGGAATGCAGGTCCTACACACACCCTGATCCTCATCAGCAACCCCACCCTTGAACCACTGCTACAAAACTCCAAATCCCGCCCCCAGGGTTGGGACACAAAATTTTCAGGGCATTAGCCTGCTGTCTCCCCCTTTGCCTGGCAAAGCAATAAAGCTGTTCTTTTCTACTTCACCCAAAACTCTGTCTCTGAGATTCCATTTGGCACCAGTGCACAGAGGCCGAGCTTCAGCATTAGGGGTGGGGGGCAGTAGAATGAGCGAGTGGAAGGATTTCTACATTTCTCTACCCAAAGCTAATTGAACACAGAGTCTCTCTTAACATCTGGTCCCCAGTGCCCATCATAAAGCCTGTGTCAGAGTAGGAACTCAAAAGTGAATGTGCTTATGAAGGAGTGAATGAATAAGTGAATGAATGAGTGAAACGAGAAAATTTGAAGGGCACAGTATTGAAACCAACGAATAACATTTGCTTTCCTACTGTTTCTGTTTGAGATTTGCGTCCTCCAGCTAGCACAGATGGCCCTGAGATTGCAATTCTCTTTACATATTTACTCTGCTCCCACTTGTTCTCACTCTCTCCCCACGCCCACCCTACCCCCCACCAGGAATGGTCATGAATCACAAATAACTCCACTATTCCCTTAAGCGTCTGCCTCTGATCACAGTGTGAGTCCGCCAATCTTGTAATAGACTCCAGAAGCATTTTCCTTGGGTTAAAAAATTCATCAAAATTAATACTAAATGGAAAAGGGGAAGTTCACAGTGAGCTAGCTGTCGTGTGTAAGTGAAACATGAATAGTCTGGAAAATAATAAGTTCTCTATTCTCTGAACTTTGTGTAAAGCAAGAAAAGAGGGTGAAAGGGCCACTTTCCTACTCCCACCTATCACGTAAGGCCAATTTAATTTACTAATTGATATAAATTTGCCTTGTTTGGATGACGGACAAATCCTCCTGTTGGGCTACTCCCCACAGGCCTGCAAGTTCTGTACTTGCCCAGCCTCAAGACTGAAGAAAGAGCCTGGAGTAAGCAACAGAGACATCAGTGGTTTAAGAAATGGAGGATCTTACACATCTGAAGCGCGGTCCTGGAGCGACATCCCACCGTGTGCAGCTGAGGGCCTGCAGGACACAGCAACAGTCTTTGCTACCAGGAGAGAGGGAGGTTACCAGTTATAAGGGGAATTGACTTCAGGTTGGCTCATCAGTTACCAGGGAAACCAGCAGAGGAGCACGCCCCCTCCCATTCCCTTTGATAAGCCATCATAGTAGAGATGTTTTGATTTCAAGATTCGAACAATCACTAGCTGGGGCTGGGGGCAAGGATGTCAACTTTTACATGATTAAGAGGGCAGGTCAGTCGTGAGTAGGTGTAGGTGAAGCAGCATCGCTCAAGCAGGGATATACAGAGAGCAGAACAGCAGCTTGGGTGGCCTCACCATTCACCTCCAAACTGAAATAGGCGTAGAAATGAAGAAAGGAGCTACAGATTTGAGTGGAATATTAGTGGTTACTAAGCTCATTAGGAGTGAGGCATTCTGGGGCCTGGAGTAAAGGAAGGAAGCAACACTGCATAGGACTGGGAACACCGGGCAACTGCGTAGAAAGCTCATTCAGTGACAACCATGCCATCTTCAGCCTTGTCACTCAAAGTGGTCTGCATACCTGCAGCATTGGCATCACCTGGGAGCTTGTTAGAACGCCGACTCCCAGGCCCCTCCCCAGTCCTACTGAATCAGTCTGCAGTTTAACAAGGTCCTCAGTTACCTCATATGGACCTTAAAGCTTGAGAGGCTTTGCTCTAAATCGCAGCACTCGAAGTGTCTACTGAGCTCAGATTCATTCACTTTAGGCTTACTTTAGAATTTATTATCCAGATTGGGACATTTGTGAGTGTGAAAAAGCGGTATTAAAATAATTGTCCAAGAGGGAGGGGATATAGGTATACATACAGCTGATTCACTTCATTGTACGGCAGAAACTAACACAACATTGTAAAGCAATTTTATTCCAATTAAAAAAAAAAATTCTGAACCAGGTCAGGACAGTCCTAGGCAGAATAAGATACATGATTATCCTAACACAGGCAACCCCAGAACCAGCAGGCAGTAAAATGGTGGCAGGCGGACCTGCAACATGATTATAAGGGATTTGGCTTGAGGTAGACAGTGAGATCCAGGGCCTTATGGAAAAGGGTGACAAAGGCTTATAGAAAGACAACTGGGTTCAATACTTGGCTCTACTGGCTCTGTCATTTGGGGAACTCACTCAACCGCTCTAAGCCTCAGTTTGCTCATGGGTAAAACAGTCATCATAGCACCGATATGGTAGGTATGACACTTACTGCTCAATACTATAGTATGTGTGATATTACATTCCTTTGATCCCTAAATTAAACTGAATCTTTCCAAGTCTCCCCCAACAAAACAGGCAGGGAATTTAATCTGAGCATTATTAGAACTCCCTCCAACTTCCAAGATTAGGAAATGGACGGCTTATTTTACAATCCATGACATGTGAGAAAGACCCTTCATGTTTGGTTCAGACTTCAGGGAACATGTTGAGGCTTCTTGCCCAAGTCCTTACATAAGCTGAAAAAGACACACCTGTTGCTTTTGTGCCGGGAGAGGGAATAACTGAAGGAGCTAAATCATCAACTTGTCTGGAGAGTACGTGAAGCTTAAGTGGAAGGATTTGAGTAAGGGGTTTTGAGTAGGATCAGGGACAGTTCATCCATTGTAGCAGGAGGAAGGAATCTGTGTGTCCACCCTGCTGTGTCTGTGATTGTCTTGGTGTGAACTCCTTCCCGTTCATTCCTTTGTCTTGCATTCTCTCTTTTCCTCTTAAGATTTTTTCTTACCACTTCTATGTCCCTATTATTAATTTAAAGTGACTATTTCCACCATTGCATACTTTTCATAAATATAAGAGCATTGCGTTTTACTTATTGTTTTTCTTGAGGGTCATTGAACCCCAATAGGGAAAAAAAAGAAAGTTCTGGACTTAGTGAATTTGATACATTTACACCATCTGCAACCAGGTTATGTCAGATATGGGAAATGGACTTAATGACCAAAGAAGAGTTGCCAAGCAAAATGCTGTGACATTCTTCTTTAATATGAAGATAAAAATTGTTTGAAATTAGTATATTATTTGTATGCAAAGTGAGGCTGCTAAGGCTCTTGAAAACAGCTTATTTTCTATCCTGTTTATTCTATTAATATACTAAGCAAACTCTTCTTTCTAGATAGTGCCAAAGTAAACTTTTGCCCAGGCTGTATCTGTGTTTTCATGGTTCTCTGAATTAATAAGGTTTATTAAGTTCCAAACAGACATACTGACTGGTGCAGAGATGTCATCAGACTCAATTCTGCCTCATGATTGGGTCCTGAGTGACCAGCTGAGACCTGTTAGTTTAGATGCTGTATTTCTGATGGATGCCACTGATGTTTTTTAATAACGTTCATGTCTCAATCAAACGCCAAGAGATTCATCAGTTTGGGCGTAATAATTTCTGCTGTGTTGCTGCACAGTTGTAGAACCTGACTGGGAGCCATAACCCCTCCACCTCCATATTGACCTCCCGTAGGAGACTGAATAATGGTTCCCCAAAATATCAGATCCTAATCCCTGGAATCTGAAAATATTACCTTATAAAGAAAGAGGGCCCTTGCAGATGTGATGAGGGATCTTGCCATGGGGATTTCATCCTAGTGGGCCTTAAATGCCATCACAAGTGTCTTTATAAGAGAGAGGCAGGGAGAGATTACACACAGAGAAGAGGAGGCAATGAGACCAGGGAAGCAGAGATTAGAGTGATGCAGAGTTACTAGAAGCTGGAAGATGCAAGGAAAGTACCCTCCAAAGGCTCGGGAGGGAGAACAACCCTGCCTGACATCTTGATAACAGACTTCTGGCCTCCAGATCTGTGAAAGAATACACTTCTGTTGTTTTAAGTCACCGAGTTCGTGGTAATTGTACAGGAGTCATGAGAAACGAATATGCTCCCTTTTCCTTAATCTCCAGAGACTATCTGAACTAGACTTAAGTGCATCAGAGAGAGGACAAGTAGCTGGAATTTTAGCTGCTTGCCTTAGTAGTTCCTTCTGCTTTAGTGGCAAAAGGAACAGGATGAGGGGAGGGAATCTGAGAACAGGACTCAGGTCTCTGGCTCTTACCCTTTAGCTCTGTGACTTTGAGTGTTTAAAATCTCTGATCCTTAGTTTTGCCTGAAAATGAGAAGGTTCAATTTGATTAAAAGATTTTCAAATGTTGTTTACAGATTCCATTATGACTTTTTGTTTTAATCTCAATATTAAAACACATATGTTGAATTATTTGAAAATTTTAATAGTTTTAAACACTCAAATATATTATGTGTTAATTAGCAACACTTTGAAGACCAATTGTGTAATAAATTCTGCCTCCAGCTTAGTTTATTTTGGTGTTGACCACAGAATACCGCTTCTCATTCTGCCTATGTTTAATTCAATGATTCTCGTCGAGGGAAGACAACAGAATACCCTAGGGCTGCTTTGCCAAAAAACTCCAGAAATCCAGGCCCATCCTAAAATATTCTGATTTAGTAGGTTTTAGTATTCTGCAAAAGACTTAAATACTACAGAACAATCTGGAGAACCAACATAAACCATCGCTCTTTTTATCACCCTTCCCCCAAACCATTCAATTGGTGCTAATATCCTGTCCTACACATTATCTTGTTCAACATAGAACATTTTTATCAGTGAAGATTGAAGATCTTTGATTTCGTCTTTGATTTGGTCTTCAGTATCTATTATTATGGAACTCGTATCCAGACCTGTCCTTCTCTTGGTATAGGCTCCCACTACCCCCATTTGGACCACCACTATGGCCTTCTAACTAATCTCCCTCTCTCTAGCATCTAGGCCTCACACTCACTCTATCACCATCCCTAAACACAATTTTCATTTCATGACTCTAAGAAGCAAGGTACAAGGCAAGTCCATAAACCTCAGCCTGGCATTCAAGGTCTTGTGACACCAGATTCCTATTTATTCCCTTATTTTCTTTAACTTTACAACCTGAGCCTTCTTCTTTTACTTTTTAAACAGTTTTTAAAGATTTTTTTTGATGTGGACCATTTTTAAAGTCTTTACTGAATTTGTTACATTACTGCTTCTGTTTCATGCTTTGGTTTTTTGGCCGCCAGGCGTGTGGGATCTTAGCTCCCTAACCAGGGATCCAACCTGTACCCACTGCATTGCAAGGTGAAGTCTTAACAACTGGACTGCCAGGGAAGTCCCTGGACCCTCTTCCTTAAAAAAATTTTTTTTATTCACTCTTCACCCTCACATGCTACTCTAATGCCATCATTTACAATGATCTGTACATGTACAAATACCTTTATCTTCCTCTGTACTCTGCAGGGCCTGGTTCTGGTCCAAATGTCACTATTTCAGCCTATGCTATCTGTTTCCTTCTGTGAATGGGCTATTAGAACTTATTTTCAACTATACAAACGGTACTGGAAATATTTTTTTGGATATAGTGCATAGGTATTTCAGGGCTCTCCAAAGGACAGGTAGTTTTCCTTATCATTCTACCTACCTTTTTGTACCCTACCCTGCCCATAAAGTCTTTCCCAACTCTTTCATCCCTTATCGGTTTCCCTTTTTCTTTTTGCCTTTCTACTCTCCTTAGTCTCACTCAGTCTTCACACCTGGTCCTAGTTTACCTTGTAGTGTTTCCCGACGTTGTCACATATTAGAAGCACCTGAACAGATTTTAAAAGATTTAAAACATCAACTAAGGTCAAGGCTTTACATTTAAAAACTGTTATTCTCAACAAGCAACTGGAGAAAAGTTCTCGACCACACAGTATTTATAGGCTATGTTTGGGACTAGCACCTTATGTTCATTATTTTACCAAATCTAATAAGGATGAATAATAGTGCATCACAGGGCTTCCCTGGTGGCGCAGTGGTTGAGAATCGGCCTGCCAATGCAGGGGACACGGGTTCGAGCCCTGGTCTGGGAGGATCCCACATGCCGCAGAGCAACTAGGCTCGTGAGCCACAACTACTGAGCCTGAGCGTCTGGAGCCTGTGCTCCGCAACGAGAGAGGCCGCGACAGTAAGAGGCCCGCGCACCGCGATGAAGAGTGGCCCCCGCTTGCCACAACTAGAGATAGCCCTCGCACAGAAACGAAGACCCAACACAGCAAAAATAAATAAATTAATTAATAAACTCCTACCCCCAACATCTTCTTTAAAAAAAAAAAAATAGTGCATCACAACCTACTTGCAAACAGTGTGTCTTAACCACAGGTAGTTGCCTCTCCAGATCGGGGCGTTTCTCAGACTGCAGTAGACTGCATCTCTCTTGATGGGCAACGGGTGCCATCTTGACTACTGAATCACATGTCAACATCTCTGGGTGGCTCATTAGATCCTCTATGATCTAACCCACATTATCTGCTCTCCACTCTCCCTCAACGTGCAAACCCTCAGAATGAACACATGAGATGCGTGAAAACTAGTGCCTTTTACAAATTGCCAGCATGAAGTTTGTGCATCTTTACTCATCAGAGTCACTTTACCGCTTCGCTGCTCCTCAAAATGCAAACCTCTCTCTGGTAAACTCCATCTAAATGCTGGCTGCGGCACTTCCCCGATGGCGCAGTGCTTGGGAGTCTGCCTGCCAATGCAGGGCACATGGGTTCGTGCCCCGGTCCGGGAAGTTGCCACATGCCGCAGAGCAACAGTTGTGGCCCGTGTGCCACAACTACTAAGCCTGAGCTCTAGAACTCTCGAGTCACAACTACTGAGCCCGCTCGCCTGGAGCCTGTGCTCCGCAACAAGAGAAGCCACCGCAGTGAAAAGACCGCGCACCACAACAAAGAGTAGCACCCGTTCAGTGCAACTAGAGAAAGCCTGCACGCAGCAACGAAGACCCAGTGCAACCAAAAATAAATAAGTAAAAAAAAAAATTAAAGAAAATAAAATAAAAAATAAAAGTTGGGTGCACTTGATCATCTTTGGTGCCAATTCTTATGGTAGACTTTGTAAGCCTTTCAGACATTCATGAAATTGTTCTTTTTTGTGTGCTACAGTTGGGGGTGGGTAGAGAACAGAGAGATAGTGCTTATTTTACATATTAATAATGAACTTTTCTAGTTCCAGAGCCTGGAGTTTCCGGTTCATTTTAATAAAGTAAGTTATATTAACTGTTTTGTCATCATGTTACTACAGCTATCCAGTACTGTTTTGAACCTATTCTTGTTACAAAGAACGGGTATATAGGGTTTCCCTTGTATTTAAGAAAAAAAAGTATGCCAAACTTCTCCAACAATCTGGAATTTTATTCCATCCATATACATGCATAGTAACAACATTTGTTGAGAAATTATTTCTATCAGAAGTAGAACATCATCTTTGTGATCACCAGGTGCAGTATTGCTACTCTTATATTTAAATAGATCTTATATATGAATTAAATTCATACTTGCAGCATTGAGTTTAGGGTTTCGATTTAGACTGTGCCTTTCAAAAGATAAAACCGATTAACACTACCTCATTACTTACAATACTGCTTCCAGTAATTTTGTTCATTCTTATAAAGTATTGCATTTAACAGCAAAGTTTAAAAATTGAGACAGAGCTGCATCAGCGAAAGAAAATACAAGTACTATACAGGGAAAAAATTGCCATCTTCATTTAACATACATGTTTAAGATTAAGAAAATGGACAGAAACATACGGCTACATACAAATGCAAAGCCTAGCTACTAAGAGACTGTATCTGCTAAAATATAAAGTGCAAACGGAGCCTGATTATCCAAGAATTGAAATCTTAAGGCGAACTTAGAGCACGTGTATTTAGAACATCTTTGCAAGTTATATTTTAGCATATACATATATCTGCAACAGCATATAAGAAGAAATCAAGATACACAAGTGCTTTGGAAGCTATTTCTAAAATGCTTTTCTGTATTGTTTGTGACTTTTCTTTAAAAGCTACTATACAGTGCAAACCATATATGCTACACAATAACTATACAATAACATTACAAATGACTTTAATATAAAGTTTTTAAATAAAAAATAACATAACCACAGCTATGAATACTGCTGGTAAAATAAATTAATTTTTTTTTTGAAAATGGCACCAATAATACACTTTACTAATGGACTGTAATGAAATTACACCTTAGGTCTTCAACTCAGCCATAATGAATTGTCTCCTGATTGCCCAGATGTAATTCAAACAGCTTTTTTTTTTTTTTTTGCTTTTTTTTTTTTTTTTTTCCTCTGTACTGGGTAGAACAACATACTAAACACTGGTACCAAAGGTGAGTGATGTTTATTTATTTTGTGATTTCATTTGACATGTTCTGCTGCATGTGATAAGCAATAAAACTTCTTGTGAGTTATAAAGTTTGAGAGGTTGTTGAACTGGATGTCACACAGCCGGCAATATTTCCCACTGGTTGGAGCCTGGGTGGAGCCATTCACACCTTTAGCTATACTAGACAACTGGTCCTCTGTGGAAGGAATTCCTGGGGAGACGTTCTCGTTCGTGGCTAATGGGTTCTCCGAGATCCAGGAGGGAGATTTGCGGCTGTCTTCATGCTGAGGATTCTGGGCAATGTTCTCTTGCTGTGGGTTGGCGGCAGGGCGCTCGTCTTGCTTCAGTCCACCATTCACTATGACCATGCCTCGATTTTTGGGCAACAACGGCTGGGAATCTTTCTTCGGCACGGCGCACCCATTGGAAGAAGCCTGGCTTTTGGGAGATTCATTTTCCGCGTTTGTGCTTTGGTCCACGTCAGCGTTATGGATGACAAGAGAACCAGAAACATAATCACTTGGCTTTATTCCATAATAAGGAGAGAGCTGGTCGGCTCCTTTTGCCTTCTTTATTGCTCCAGGGTACAGGCATTGTGGAAGAAACAAATGTTTGTTTTCTTCTTTTGTGGCAATGAGCTGAGCGGCTTCACTGAAGACTTTCAGGCCCTGCAGGGTTGCTAAGTGGGATGAAAATAAGTTTCCGTTGGGGGAAGGCTGCTTCAGATTCCCATTTTTCTCACATTTTATGATGCTTCTCTCATAGCTGACATCGGGGCTGTTTCGTTCGCTTTCTGGATTCGGAAACACTTTGCTGTCGAGCGGAGCCAGGTCATTACGCTGGTGTGCAGTGACCGGGCAGAAATTCTGCTTGTGGGCCAGGTAGTTTTCTACCTTGTTGAAGCTGATCTTGCACACGGTGCACTCGTGGTAGTCCAGCAGCCTTTTGGGAGATGCAGTCGTCCGCTCAGACTGGGATAAACACTTTTTGCTGAGATCTATGGGCACGTCCATCTCTAGGCAGGAAACGCTGGAATGAGTCGTGTCACATTTGGAAACCGGAACACACTTGTTAATCGTGAGGGACGTTTCCACGTGCTTTGAGACAATTCCTGGAAAGATATCACATCTTGGATGGTAGCACTCTCCCAGCCCTTCCGTGGGTTCTTGAGTGGAGGTACAAGGATTGCTGAGGTTGGCTACGTCGAGAAATCGCTGTTGGACTAGCGGAGGCCTTTGCTCCTGTTCAGGAAGACACATCTCATACATCTTCCTGCGCTTGCGCGTACGCATGGTTCTCTGCACGGCAGGCACTTTGTTGGAAGCTGACCTCTTGAGCGGCGGGTCGTGGCGCGTAGCACAGTAATACTGTTTGTGGACCATGTATGTTTCATGCCGGCTGAAAGTAATGTTGCAAGCTTCACAGGTAGTCTTATTGGGGTCACTTTCCCCATCCACTAAGGGGACAATGGGATTTTTCACATCAACAGGTTTTCCATTAACTTTATCATCATTGCTGTTGGGGGTGGAGAGCTTCTTAGCTTGAATGGAAAAGTCCTTGTCGTGGCCCTTCCCATTTGGCCCAATTAAATCTAAAACAGTGGAAGAATTGATGCAGGGTGTTTGAAGAAGTGGATTCTCAGGATCAACAGAATGAGCGGCTGGATTGAGAAGGTTTATCGAGGTTTGGCCAGTGTTGGGACTCACGGCCTCAGGCATCTTTTCTGAAACACCAGGGAACTCTGGGGACTTGGCCATCTGCTGCCATCGGCTGCTGCAGTAATGTTTTTTGTGCACTAGATAATTATCCAAATTATTGAATGTTATGTTACACTCAAAACAGGTAGCCCCTTTGGGCATCAAGGGGCTGTAAATGACGGGAGGGTAGCTACTACTTCCGTGCCTCAGTCGCCGATGTACCAGTTCAGACATCTTGGCTAAGATCTCTGAAGCCTGAGGGACCATTGTGATATCTTGGGGAAAAGCAAACTGAGATAGAAAGGGTCCCATGGGGAAAGAAGGCCCGATATTAGGCTGAACTGGAGATGAGGCAAGTCTTGGACTAGAGGGCTCAGACTTTATTTTCGTGTAAGAAAAGCTTTGTTTATTTGTTGCAGACTGAATTTCGGGTCTCTGGTTAGTGAGAAAGAGCTGAGTCTTTTTCTCACACTTGTCCAGCTCCGTGTCAGAGCTCGCATCTTTAGTCTGCATGGCCTTTTGGCTCTGGGGGAGTTCACTTCTGGTCAGCGAGTCTGTGGCTGGCTGTAAGCTGTCTTCGGTTCCACTTGGAGAGGGTTCCAAGTCACTTTCTCTGGGCAGTTTGCCGCCAGGGACATGGAGCTCCTGGTGCTGCAATAACTCCCTCTGAGTCTGGAAGCCGAAGTGGCAGTGATTGCATCGGAAGGCAGCTTGAGTGAGATGGGAGAACAGGTGTTGGTGAAAGTTGATCACAGAATCAGCAGTGTAGCTACAGACGGTGCATTTTAGACTAGCACCAGGGGGGAGGAATTCTTCCATTTTCACTCCTGGAGGAACATACAAAATCAGAATACTGAGAACCACACATATTGGTTTTCTAACGATATGAACCGTTACTAATGACCTCATGTGTCCAACACAGCAGAAACGAACTGAAATCTTTCAGAATCTTATTTGTGATAGTAACGTTTTTCTTGTGACGTCCTTCACCATAGATGATGATAATAACAGCCCTTTATGGTTTCCGAGGCACTTTCATGAATATTATTGCATTGTAGTGGGATAGGCATCATTGTTTCAATTTTACAGGTCGGGGAACACATGCAAGGAGGCTAAAGGAATTGATTATGGTAATAAAGCTATTCCGTGATGGAGCCATGACTAAACTCCAGATTTTATAATTTCTAATCCAATAACCTTCTTACCACAGCACTATGCTCTACATTAGGAAGAAGCAGGCATTAGTTAGAGTTGATAGTGATAACCTATGTGCAAATCAAATAAATCTTAGTGCATTTAGTGTACCAGATTAGGTCTTTATTCAAAAGAATCCAAATAGTAACCATTTTCTAAAGTAATTAATAACCTACTAATTTATCTTTGGTACAAATTTAGAATTTTATTCATTGGTTTTGCTGAACATGGTTTATCTCTATCCAGGGCTGATACTGGTACCAGTACATTAATGTAGGCATTTAGGACCGACATCCATGCTGATTGGTCATGGCCTGTTTTTAGTCAGTTATTAAATATTTTGAATATCACCACTGACTGGTGGGTAAGCCTCAATGCAATATTGTGATTTACAAGGAATATGTATTTGGTCATTCTGATGAGTAAAATCTATTTCTCATATATATTTGGTCTTTATCCTTGGTTCCCAGCTCACAGCTTCTAAAACTCTTGGAGTTTCCTGTGATAAGAGTGATAAAGGTGTCTTTGTTATGTGACTGAGGTGACTTTTGGAAAGCCCTTAGGTAACCTAAGGACGGGTGGTTGTTAGGAGAAGCAATCTTGTGATTACACGGGTTGGAACTTTCATTCTTCCCCTCCTCCACTTCTGGGAAGAGGGGCTAGAGATTAAGTTCAATTGCCAATGGCCAATAACTTAATCAATCCTGCCTATGTAATGAAGTCTCCATAAAACCCCCCAAAAAACAGAGTTCAGAGAGCATCTCAGTTGGTAAACATGTGGAGATCTGGGGAGAGTGGCAGGCTCTGAGAGCACTTGGAAGCACCTTGCCCGTTCCCCAAACCTAGTCCTATGCATCTCATCCATCTGGCTGTTCCTGAGTTATATCCTTTTATAATAAACCAGTATCTGGTGAACAAATGGGTTTTCTGAGTTCCGGGAGACACTCTAGCAAAGCAGTCAAACCAAGGGGGTGTCTTGGCGACCTCTGATTTATAGCCGACTGGTCAGAAGCACAAAAGACTAAAGTCTGCATTGGGGTGGCGGTGGGGGAGTCACTCTTGTAGGACTGACCCCTTAATCTGGGGAATTTAGTGCTCTCCCTACATAGTGTCAGAATTGAGTGGAGTTGCATTGCAAGACACTCAGTTGGTGTCTGAAGAATTACTTGGTCGGGGGGACCCCTTCCCCTATGAATTGGAATCAGGATCTGGATACTTTTACTTACTCAGGTCAACTCTTGTTCCCATTTGTTGGCATATGGTTAAATCAGGCTTGGTTCCTCCTCTCTGCCCTCTAGACTTAAATGAGAATTGTCTTTTATATTTATAAGATGAAAATATGGCAGAGAGATAGAGATAAAAGGGGACTTCTTTTATTTGTCTCCTTTTCTCCTTGGCTAATCCAATACTCATTTTCCTGTTGAGCTGGGAAGATGCCTCTATCTCTATTTTTGATTTGCGCGTGACTTTACACTCACCATGTGAGACAACCAACCTGTTTCTGCTTCCCCTGCTTTATCACCTCATAAAGACAGCTCTTTGTAGGGAGAGGGAAGAGAATAAGTAGAAAGGAAATGGCTTATTTTTATAGGTGCAAAGACAAAAGCTTGCCCTGTACTAGAGCACTGGAGGTTGGAGTTCGTTTTTTTAAACTGAGCACCCCAAGCAAAAACAGCAAAGGAAGTCACCCGGAGGTGACTTACAAGTTTCATACTTTAGGTGCTGAATAACTATGGCTCCCAAACCTTGGTTTGCCCTATCCAAGGATGTTCAAAGGAATATCTAAAATTAATATAATTCTGTACATTTGATTCAGTTCAGTTGTTTTTAAAATATAGGAATTAGAATACTATGGATGATACTGACAACAGTTGGGCACACAATTCCAAATAAATGGGAATATTTGCCACCTTGCTCTCAAGAACAGGCTTAAAAAAAAGAAAGAAAAAGAAAAAGAAACTTGTTTTTCAGCATAATTACTTTAGTTGAGAAAAAACTAGAATGATTTAGCCTGTAAACTGAGCACTGTAAGTCGTTAGAAAATAATTCAGACCCAAGTCCTTTGAATAGAGTATACTTGTTCGTGACAAAAGATAATAACCAGCTGGTCCAGCAAGTTTAAGTTTGATTTTATAGATAGATAGAGATGTATGAATGTACGTATATATGTAGAGAAAGAATAGGGTCTCCTGGAGTAGAAGAAGAAACAAGAGAGGCACTCACCACTGTGTGAGTTCATGTGCATTTCTAGAGCTCGGGCATTTGAAAAGCTCTTGGTGCATTGTGGGAAGGGGCACATACTGGAAATCTGAGGAGTGCTGTCTTCGTTTTCCTCTGACACTGGAGCAGTTTCTCTTTGTCTCCCACTGCAATAGTACATCAAATGGGCTTGCAGATTCCGCTCACTCCGATACCAGATGCCACAGGACTTGCAAGGGAATATATCCTCTGCAGGCAGAAACACAGGGACACGTTAGCTGCTGCCCACTTGGAGCCAACCATGGGTAAAGCAGCATTTGGTTCAGTTTTCCTCAGAGTCTGCTCCCAGGTTATGAATTAGGCAATCAGACAGGGGCTAGTGCAGTCTTGGGTGTTGTTCCACAGTACAGAACTATTTTTAAAGAAATGTTCCACTTAATGCGGTTTACCTTCCCACAGACTCTTTAGAAAGTGGTACTCTAGGAGAATCCCAACATAAAGCAAAAGAGATTAATCCTAAACTGTTTATATTACATTTATAGTTTAGAAAAATAGGCATTTATAAATAGCAAAGTGAATTGGTTTATCTGCTTGATTAAAAGGTAAGAGATCTAATGGCTGAACTAAAGTTAGCTTTGATGCCAACTCCTGACATCATTGGTCCATTTAATAAATTAATTACAGAGTACCTCCTTAGTGCCAGATCTATGCTGAGTTGGGTGTAAAACAAAATGAGAGACCAAACAGCTGTTGTTAAGGAGCTTAGATCTCCTGGGGCTGGTTAACAAGTGGTTCGTTTGTTCATTACATTAGAATGTGATGACCACACACAGTGATGGAGGTACTTGAAGAAGTCAGAGAAGGATTTAGAGGGAAGATGATGACATGCCTTAGCTGCCTTGTGAAGGATGAAATTAAGCTAGTCAGGTGGAGAAGAGGATTGTGTCCTCCTAATCAAGGGATCAGCTATGGGAGCCTGAGAGAGTGACTGGGTGGAGGCTGGGAGGCTATTCTGTAATCTCAGGCAAGGGGCTGGGAGAGATGAGGTTGTAGAAGTCAGGGACAGACTACCAAAGGCCCTGTCAGTTTTTTTAAGTTTAGATTTCTATCTCAATGGTTATGGAAAATGACTGAATCATTTCAAGCAATAGACAGAATCAGCTATGATATAATCCTAACAGTGGAGTTCTGAAGGTAGTGAATTTGGAAGGAAGACTTACGACTGGTAGGAGACAACTGCAGTAATCTAAGTGAAATATGACAGAATTTAAATTGTAGCTAATAGTCATGTACTATTTGTTAAGTCATGCTATAATATGTATGATATGTATTTCTCATGTATTCATTCATGGAAAATTTCTCTCTCTGTTTTCCCCTCATTCATTAATAGGTGAAGAATATGAGGTTGAGTAACTTGCCATTATCATGCAACTGGGTGAACTGGGATTGGAAAACCCTGGTGTAAACACTCTTCCATAATGCCTCAATGAAAGGGGGACAGAGAGAAGAAAAGTTATACTGAGGAAGCAGAACTGACTGGAAGTGATGACCACTATTTTGCAATTAGATGTTAGAGCAGAAGGTAAGGTTTCTCCTTGGTGCCTAGACTTCTTGTTGGCATTTCTGTGTTAAGGGATGTTTTCATTCATCTCTACAGGGAATAGAAGACAGATGGGTGATGAATTCAGGCTGGGGCACATATGGAGTGACTAAATCTGACACTGCATTGTGCAAATTTGGCACTTTTGTAGTGCCTCTGATCAGAGGGATGGCAGATAACACTGTAAACTGGGATTAATCCAGGCACACCGGGGCATATGGTCACAGTAGATATGTGGGAGTGGCTCTTTCTGTGAGAAAGAGACAGGAACGTTGCAAAGATGGCAAGAGAGGTCTGAAACTCGCCAGAAACAGCTGGACTTGTGATTTATAAACTGTTAATGTATAGTGAGTTGGAAGACATGATAGTGAAGGAGTTGACTCAGGAGATCCTGTTGAAGGAGAGAAGGAGAAAAGTAAGGACCAAATTCTAGCGAATGAGAAGTAAGGACAGCAGGTACAATACAGAATTTTAAAATACAATTTAATTACAAAATTATATACTACTGCTGTTTATTATTTAGCCCCTCCCACCCAAGTTTTAGTTACATTTATACTTTTCAGAGGCCCAGTGTATAGTAAAGGGTTTATTTTTCAGGATGACTTTAACTGATTAACTAATTTAAGAATGAGAACAAAGCCTGTATGCATCTATGGTGATATATTTGGGATTAATAGTTATCTTGCTATAGAAAGCAAACAGAGTATTCCTTCAAATATAATTAGAATTAACATTCACACACTGGAGTGTCACAATAATATAAGATATTCCTAGAATAGGTGGTAACAAAATCATTTTGCCTCAGTTTCAAGTTGGGTCCATGTTATTTCAAGTTCCTCACTATTCAAATCAAACTAAAGATTCAGTAAACAAAACAACTCCATTTACATTAAGGAAATTCAGAAATAGTAGCTTGGGTTGTGTACACTGAATCCACTGGTTGCATGCAGAGTAATTCCAGATACACCTGAGAAGTTCTTCATTCTAAAGGATGCTGTTACAGCAAGAACATAATTACTGTTGAATATATATGTATGTATATATGGATACATATATAATATCAAGACATGATTGTCGTCTCTAGACTTCTGCATCATTCAAAGTCTCGGGGATTTTCAAGGACATTTTTGACTCAATGCAATGTTTCACTTGCCACTGGCTTTAGAATCTATTCTCCTCTTAAGATGTACTCACGTGTTCTCACAGAGCTAGATAAAAGCAGAGCAGAGTCTAGCATTCTGATCTTGGGACTCCTAGATCACTGATTTTATGTCAAGAAAATACAAACTAAGTTCAGTAGTCCTTTTAACAAACTATAATCACAAAGGTATATTTGCCAGGGCACATTTTAAAATTCTCCATATAAAGTATTCTAAGATTATACGTATTTTTCTTTCTCTTCTCTTTATTTTTTTTTACATTAGCTGATGTCTTGATTTATCCAGCCTACATTTCCCCTTCATTAGTGTAGCTAATCAAATTTGATTTTGTGTCCTTTTTCTTATTTTATGTTTTAACTCTATGGCCCCTAATACCAAAACCATTCTACCATAGAGCAACAATGAAAGCTGTTGGACCTCTTACAGCTAAATCGTCTTGAATGTTGTTTAGTTTAGAATGTCAGATTTTTCTGTGTGACATTCAGGAATCCAACCTGAAATGAATGAATTGAAGTTATTCCTTTTATACTCCCACGAGAAGCGAGCACGAACACACACACACACACACACTTAAAACTGGAGAGAATATAAAATAAAATCATAACACTGGAGAAAAAAGTCTGTCCCTGGTTGCCTGTCAGTAGACATTATTTTTTTCTCTCCCATAAATACCCATCACCACTACAAAGCTATTGTACTGGGCTATTGCACTCAGCACTTACTATTGACAATAGCTGTAGGCAAAATAGAAGCCATGGCAGCTTGCTGAGGGAGCAGCTGAATTGAGTCCAGCAGGCGCGCCGGGTACATCCCTTCTGTAAGAGTCATCTGACTGGCAGCTTGTAGCCTTGAGTCAAAATCCACCACAAAGGCAATTAGCTCTTCACCCTCAGAGATGGCCTTCGTAGTCGTGCACCAAAGCTGACCCCCTATTAAGAAGAAAAAAGAAAAAGAATTGACGTAGAATGCTCTAGCCTGCTGTACATTGGATTGATGTCAATAGGACCTTCTCATGTTTTTCACATCAGTTTCTACTGTGGTGCAGTGTTTGATCAAGACAACGGCTGTCCTCCTCTTCCCTTTGTTAACCTAAAACAATAAAACTGCCGGTTACTTTACCAGCGACACAAGTTTAATAGCAAGGAGCTGCAACTCAGGACAGGCAGCTATGGTCAACCACATGAAAGTCTGGTGAAACACAAGAGAGGAAACTCTTATAGAGAAGGGGAGGTTGGGTGGGGCCATTATAAACAAAAAGCTCACTGGAGGAAATTGAAAGTTCCAAATATAGTGGCTTTTCATTGGCTGAGTTGTTACATTCTTTCATTGGCTGAGCTGTTGTCAGACAAGGAGAAATGCTTTCTTCCTTCAGCTGAGAGGTATTAAGTAGTGTCACTTCCTGATGGAGATGCAAAGTCCATCTCTTCCTGTTGGGATCTACACTGAAGTCAAGTAGTACATGCCAGCTCCCCCTTCTGACTTCCCTACTCCATTTTAGTGCTGTTTCCCTTTATTAATTTTCGTACCTGCCTATGTGGAAAATTGTATTCCTTGCATCAAATGAACTGTTCAGTGACCAACAGTAGGAGAAGATTAATAACCAAGTGTAGACATAATCTGTAGAGAGTTTTGTCAACTGTTTGCCTTCCAGCGCTTGACTTAATCATCAACCATGTTATTTATTACATGTTATACTGCCTAAGAACAAGCATGGTAGGGATACAACCACAAAATTTATTTCAGGTGAGGCTTTGAAGTTACTCTTTACGTGCTCTTTCTGTACCTTATGGAAATAAGAAGTTATTTCTTTTTCTCTCTCTTCCCCAGATACTGGGGAATATATATATATGTGTGTGTGTATATACACACATATATATATGTGTATATACATATATGTGTATATATATGAATGTGTATATACATATATGTGTATATATATGAATGATACCTAAAACTACAAAGCAAGTAAACATAGTTCCTAAAATTTAGAACATTAAAGTGAAATTCCAGTTAGCTTTACTCTCCTTATAAGTCTGCTGCCATTTACTTTGGGGGGGTGGGGGGTGAGCACCGAGTGATCTTTCCTTATATAATATTTCTCATAATGCAGCTTCTTTATCTCCTTTTACCCTGATTGAACTTCCTGAAAAGGAGATATGCCAAAGAGCCTTTTCAGAAAGGCTTATTTAAATAAAGATTTGTTTAAATGAAAAGAACCCTCTCTTCAAACACTAAGATAGACTCTGGCTTGGCGCTTCGAATGATCGCGTGTGGTGCATTAAAAAGAAAATTAACTATGCAAGTACATCTTCTAATGTATTGGAATGCGATAGTGAATGCTCATTTATTTAACATGTTTAGACAGGCAAAGCACTTATATTTTGTTATCTACACTCTCAGGCCTAGATATGTATCCTGTACAGTTATGCCTGAAGTAATATGGCATACTTGATATGTTATAAAGCTTTTTTTCCTCATTGTGTATATACTGCAAGGCTATATATATTGTACTCATTAAGCAAGCAAAAATTGTACCCATTCTGATAAGTAATATTGCTGTTTATCTTTCAGCATAACTGCCTTTTCAACCGCACTTCATTTTTTTCCACCCTGAAAGAGATCATAGTTTTTAAACAACTTGTGGTAAAACGCTGGTGGAAAAGATAACAACAGCATATGATAGGGCAGAGTTTGCCTAGAAGATTCAGGACATCGTTTTAGAGAAACCTGGGACAGTTAATTAAACCAGCTGATTAAATTTCAGAGGTAAGCAGACAAGACACCATCCACGACAGTAAATGTCTGTGAAAAAATAAAGCTAAAATTACAGACCTCGAATTCATATGAAAGTTTCCAAGGAAAACACAAATATGCTAAAAGACTAGAAAACAACCATTTTTCACTTTCACTTTAATATATCTGAAAGCATACACGTTTCCCAAAGTTGAAAACAGATTCACCTTGGCATTGATGACTTCTTTACAAATATAGAAGCTAAGCGGCATCATCGCGGAATCTGATGAGCATTGAAAAGCGCTAAGTGATGCTATTTCTGCTGGTGATGCTTCTTCCCCCTGGAAGGCTTCTGCATTTGGCTGTTCGGCCTTCTCTGATGTGCATACAGATCTAAACTACTTACAGCTATAGACAAGGTAATCATTTGCACCTTATCTTTCCTCTGGGACAAGGTTTATCAAGTGAGTCTGTGTAATAGAGAGGTGGGGAGGGCAGAGGCAGGCACTGCAGTTCAGGTTTAGTTCCTCGCCTGGTTTTTTTAGAGTCACTGGATTTCAGCGTTGAACTGAATAACTTATATTACTGGTAACAGTTTTCCATTTTTTGATAAACTTACATGGTTGGTAAATCCAGCTATGGCTGTGTTTTACAAAAGGAAAGTTTTGGATTCAGGTACCCGGGAGAAATCGATATTTTAGAGAGGGTAGCACTCGGCTAATCTTTATCACAGCAGTGAGGTCAACAGCAGGATGACTCCGAATACTTGGGCTCAGACTTTGAACCAAAAAGATCCAATCAATAAATAAAATTCACAAAATATTAAGTGAAAATTAAAGCAAGTAAAACATGGGCTTCCGTGGTGGCGCAGTGGTTAAGAATCCGCCTGCCAGTGCAGGGGACGTGGGTTTGAGCCCTGGTCTGGGAAGATCCCACATGCCGTGGAGCAACTAAGCCCACGCGCTGCAACTACTGAGCCTGTGCTCTAGGGCCCACGAGCCACAACTACTGAAGCCCGCATGCCTAGAGCCCGTGCTCTGCAATGAGAAGCCACCGCGATGAGAAGCCCACGTACCACAACGAAGAGTAGCCCCCGCTCTCTGCGACTAGAGAAAGCCCGCACGCAGCAACGAAGACCCAACACAGCCAAAAATAAATTTATTTTTTAAAATAAATAAATAAAAAATAAAGCAAAAAATGATTTTTCTACATTATTAAGCAGCCTGGCAGTAGTAACACATATCTGTTTTCAGATGTTCCATATTTTATTATCTTTATCATTTTATCTCACTTTACGGTTTCGTCAGAGCATATCCTTTTAAAAGGCTGAATCAGACTGAAAATGTACTGTGCAGGTCTGATGAAGAAGTCAATTGTCTTAGGATTTAGTTTTTCAAGTCGTTCATTCATCGGCTATTCATTGGTGTGCCAGCCTGTGTGCTATGGTTTCATGCACAACTTCACATACAACCTGAATGCACACATATAAACAGACAAATTATAATACCACACGGTGGTGCCATCCCCTAGTACTAAAGAAATGTGAGAGGGGTGAGTGACTGAGACTTCTTGGAGGAGTCAGGCAAGCCATCCAATGTGACATTTTTATTGACTCAAGAAGAGTAGAAGTAAAGTAGCAGAAATATGTGTAGGGAGGACCTGGCAGGTACATCATTACTGGCAGATACAGGAGCATGCGTGTGAGTGCAGGATTATGGAAGAGGCTGCCTGGCCCTCGGAGGCCAGCAAACCTAGAGCTTGGGGTCTGAGGGAGAAAGAGGTGGATTATGGGCAGTGGTGTGCCAGAGCCAGCCTGTTCTGGATCACAGGGCAGAATGTTCAGTTGTCAGGAATCCTGTGTGCTGGTTGATGTCACGTTGGTAACCTGAAATCAGCTATGGCGAGAGTTGTAGCATTTGCTGTCAGAAACTGTCAAGCACTACAAATCAGGGCTTCCTCCCACAGAAAGTTTAGAGCAGGGTGAGAGTTTTGATGTAACATAAAAACAGTTGTGTCCGGCTCATGGTGGAGTGATGGCATATATATTTATTTGAGTGAATGAATGATCTGAGCTTCCCCCCCGCCGCACCGCCCCCGCCAATATATAGATCTCAGGGTCTTGAGGAGAGTAAACTGAAGGGGTAGGAAATGTTATCTCGAGGGCTATTAGGAGGCTGTTGTACCAGTTCAGTTGTGAGAAGTGTAAACTGTAGGGGAGAAAAGGGCCAGATTCAAGAGACATAGCTGACAGAGGACTGGGGTGATTTCCTGAGATGCGTAAAAGAAACTCTTGAAAATGACACAGAGGTTTCTGGTTTGCAAAACCAGCTGATGGTAGTTCCATTAACAAGGCAGTAAAGCTGGTATATTACCAAGTGGTATTATACGGACAATAACAGATAATTGGTATTAATTAGGAATAATTTCTTTGGGTCCGATAGGCTAGGGGGTTTATGTATTTCATCTATTTTAATCCTATCAATCATTCTGTGAGGTGAGTGATAGTTTCCTCATTTAAGAGTTGAGGAAATTGAATCTTGGAGAAGTTAGCTAACGTGCCCAAAGCTATACACATAGCAGAATCACTGGCGGAATCATGATTTAGACTGTCCAACTCCAAAGCCCAAGTGTGCATGTGTGTTTTATGTATGTGTATGTATATGCATGGGAGTACTGAATTTGGGAGTACTGAATTTGGCTTTGAAAATGTAGAGTCTGAGGTACCTGAGAGGCTTTTTGGTGGGTGTATCCAGGAGGCAGTTGAACCTTGGAGGAGAATAAGGCTGGAGAAAAAAAAATATTTTGGAAGTCATCAACACATTCTAAATAGCTGTGGATGCTCTTTGCATTGATGTGGTAATGCAGGAAGACTACAGCATGAAAAGAGAAAGAACAAAGATTGAAACTTGGAGAATCTCAACATTTAAGATGTGGGTAGAGGAGATGCAATCATTTAAAGACATAGGAAACATATACTTGGAAAGGTTAGAGGGGAACCAAGAGAATGGTACCGTAAAAGTCAAGGATTGGTTCTTGGAAACAGCTTGGCTGAGTTCTTTTGATGTGAATTTAGAGCATACAACTTGAGGGAGTCATTTATAGGGAGAGACATCCCAAGTATTATAACATAGTTTCAATTACTGATTCAAAAAAAATATTCTAAATGTGGCTGCTAGTGACGATGTAATCCCCTCTGGAGGAAGTACACCGGCCCCAGGCTGCTGGGATGCAAATCTTGGCTGTGCCACTTGCTAACTGTGTGACTTTGAACTTATCACCTAAGCATTCTATCAGTTTCCTCAGCCTTGAAAATGGGGATGGTGATAGTAGTATTGAACTCATGGTATTATCATGAGGATTAAATAAGCAAATATATGTGTGAAAGCTTCAGAACAGCACCTGCCATAGTAAGTGCTATATAACTGTGAACCATTATCCTTTTGGTTTGGTCTGGTTGGGGCTATTTTTCTCATTTCTCACTGCCCTGCTAAGTCGAAGAAAAGAAATCTCACCAGAAAGAAAACATAAACCTACAAATTCAATGAGCACATGTATCTATGCTTCACTGGAGAGAGCTAACTCATTTTGGAAAAATGATTAAGGCTGCATCATTTGTGGATCACATACCGATCTTGACCAGTTAGAAACAGAAAAGGTTTCTAGCAATCTACATGGGGCTGAGGAGACAGGAGAAGCAATTTCTTACCCTACCATTTTTAGAGCTAGGGTAAACACAGCCAACTCTAATTTACAATTCAATGGAAGGTAGTAGTCTTCATCTTGATTAAGAAGCAATCTGAGTGCATGAAAATGATAAATCATGTTGATATTTAGCTTTTTTGGTGTCTTCACTGATTGACCTCACGTTCAATGGAAACAAATCACAGGGTATTACATTTGGCTTTAAAATGAGAGCACCACTATCAAAAAAAAAAAAACAACAAACAAATCAAAAAACAAACAACCCCCCCCAACCAAAAACACGCAAAGAAAACAAACCCAAAAGCCCAAACAAACAAACAAAACCATGAGAAAACAAGGACTGGCAAGGATGTAGAGAAGTTAGAACCCTTGTGCACTGCTGGGGAGAGGATAAAATGGTAGTGTCACTGTGGAAAACAGCATGAGGGTTCCTCAAAAAATTAAAAACAGAATTACCTATGATCCAGCAATTCCACTTCTGGGTATATGCTCAAAAGAATTGAAAGCAGAGAGTCTCAAAGGGATATTTGCACACCCATGTTCAGAGCAGCATTATTAAAAACACCTAAAACATGGAAGCAACCCAGCTGTCCACTGAGAGAAGAATGGATAAGCAAAATGTGGTGTACGCACACACATACACACACAATGGAATATATATATGTATATATATATATATACACACACACAGTAGAATATATGTGTGTATATATATATATATATATATATATAAAATGGAATATTTTACAGCCTTAAAAAAAAGGAAAAAAAAAGAAAGGAAATTCTGACAATACTACAACATAGATGAACTCTGAGGACCTTATTATAAGTGAAATAAACCAGTCACAAAAAGACAAATACTGTATGATTCCACTTACATGAAGTACTCAGGGTATTCAAAGTCACAGAGACAGAAAGTAGGATGGTGGTTGCCAGGGGCTAAGGGCAGGGGGGAGTGGGGAGTTATTGTTTAATGGGTATAGAGTTTCAGTTTTGCAAGATGCAAAGAGTTCTGGAGATGGATGGTGGTAATGGTTGCACAATAATGTTAATGTACTTAATGCCACTGAACTGTATACTTAAAAATGGTTAATACATTTTGTTATATATACACATATATATATACACATATATATATACACACATATATACACACACATATATACATATATACACACATATATATACACACATATATACACACATATATATACACATATATATACACACATATATACACACATACACACATATATATACACATATATATACACACATATATATACACACATATATACATATATACACACATATATACACACATATATATACACACATATATATACACACATATATATACACATATATACACACATATATATACACATGTATATACACATATACACATATATATACACATATATACACACATATATATACACATATATACACACATATATACACATGTATATACACATATACACATATATATACACATATATACACATATATACACACATATATATACACAGGTATATACACACATATATATACACATATATACACACATATATACACATGTATATACACATATACACATATATACACATGTATATACACATATACACATATATATACACATATATACACACATATATACACATATATATACACACATATATATACACATATATATATACACACATATATATAAATATATACATATATATATATATATATACGCACCACAATATAAAAGTTGGAAAAAAATGAGACTATTATTTTTTTTCACTAAAAAACATTCACTAGAATATTTGTACAAGTTTTTAGTTATAGCTAAGGACAGGAATATAACTTTTATTAAGTGCTTTTCATATGAGATGGATTAAAAAAAACAGTTGAGGTCTTCTCTCAGTTTTCCTAACGAAGTTACTTTAACAAAGTAATACTTGAAAACTAAGATTTTAGAGGAATGAAGCTGCCGCTGAGATGGAGTCTACTTTCTTTGACCACATTAACTATTTTCGTTTGAATGAATGAATTTTTCGCACAGTAATTCAAGAGCCAATGATCTTTGTCTAAGGGATTATATGCTAATAATGAAGCACTGCTGGCACCCCAAATCACTGAAAATTTATTTGTCCTCAGTGGAAAGATGAACTAGAAAAAGCGTTTGCCTTGTGGGTGAGAAACTTTAGTTCTAGTGCTGACTTGATGATTGGTTACTGTGTGAACTTGGAGAACTGCTTTACCTACATCATATAACATGACAACCTTAGGCTAGATACCACTAGATTATTATCATCAAGTTGTGAGCAACTTTTTTGCTTCTGTGACCAAAGTGCTAATAATAGGAATAACCTCAGATTTATTAAGCACCTACTATCTGCTCTGCACTGACACTGTGCTAAGAGCTTTGCATCCATTATCTTAATATCTCCCAAGAAAGCAGTGAGGTGGCTTTTATTTGTTCCCTTTTACTGTGAGATCATGAAGCTGGAAGTGTACATAAACTGTTCAAGATCACACAGCTAGAGTGGACTTGGAGGAAGAGGAGATATGGGAGATGGGATTTGAACAAAGCAGTTTGGCTCTAGATTCTGAATGAAAAACCCAGTGTCCCAAGTCACAGTGCCATCTGATGTTCACTAAGTAAATGCCTTGGTACCTTACCTTGATTACTCAGTTTGAGTAATTAGCACTGCTATCTCTCTGAACCAGAAATGACATGTAGCTGTCCAGTTTTCCCAGCACCACTTATTGAAGAGGCTGTCTTTGCTCCATTGTATATTCTGGTCTCCTTTTTCATAGATTAGGTGACCAGAGGTGCATGGGTTTATCTCTGGGCTTTCTATCCTGTTCCATTGATCTATATTTCTGTTTTTGTGCCAGTACCATACTGTCTTGATGTCTGTAGCCCTGTAGTATAGTCTGAAGTCAAGAAGCCGAATTCCTCCAGCTCTGTTTTTTTTCCTCAAGATTGCTTTTGCTATTCGAGATCTTTTGTGTTTCCCTGAAAACTGTAAACTTTTTTGTTTTTAGTTCTGTGAAAAATGCCATTGGTAATTTGATAGGGATTGCATTGAATCTGTAGATTGCTGTAGTCATTTTTACAATATTGATTCTTCCAATTCAAGAACATGGTATATCTCTCCATCTGTTTGTGTCATCTTTGATTTCTTTCATCAGTATGGTTCACTTTATGAAACAGTGTTAAGAAGATTTACACAGTGATAAGACATAGCTTTAAAATGCATAGCCACAATGTGGAGAATAATGTAAATCTTTGTGGTGTGGAAGTAATGTCAGGTTATCTTCTAACATGACTAATAGCTTACACTTAGAAAGCACTTACTATGTGCCAAGTACTATTCTAAACGTTCCACACCTATTAAATATGGATGTAGCATTTGCCCAAGTTTAGCTGGACACTAAAAGGGTATCACAATTCTTTATAACCATGACTGCACAGTAGATTCACCTGGGAGCTTTTTTTTTAAATTAATTAATTTTATTTTTGGCTGTGTTGGGTCTTCACTGCTGCGAGCGAGCTTTCTCTAGTTGCGGTGAGCAGGCTTCTCATCGCAATGGCTTCTCTTGTCGCAGAGCACGGGCTCTAGGCACACGGGCTTCAGTAGTCGTGGCTCACAGGCTCTAGAGCACAGGCTCAGCAGTTGTAGCACACGGGCTTAGTTGCTCCGCGGCATGTGGGATCTTCCTGGACCAGGGCTTGAACCCATGTCCCCTGCATTGGCAGGTGGATTCTTAACCACTGCACCACCAGGGAAGCCCACACCTGGGAGCTATTAATCAACGCTGCTTTCTGGGTCCTACCCTGGATCAGTCAAATCAAAATCACTGGGAGTGAAGTTTGGGCTTCACTATTTTTTAGAAGCTCCCCGAAAGGCTTCATATGCCTCTAGAGTTAAGGATCATTGGCATAAGGGTAAACTATCTGTAGTTTGTATAGGGTAGAGAGAGTGAAACTCTATGAACAAAAAGGTCTCTTTTGATAATCAAATATTTCATAGACTTGTTCAAACAATTCAGTAGAGAGATGTCCACTCCGAAACTCAGAAAATGACAACTGAAAATAGCTTTGAATAATATTTGAAGAATGTGGGCATGATGAGTGAAAAGGTGTAGAAAGGTGGGTAAAGGATGTAATGACTTAGCATCATCCTTCAACTGAATAAACCAGTTAGGAATTTAGTAAATTTGTGAATTGTATTTGGTTTTACAATGTTTAATTCTTTATTATTTTGAAGGTGTGTAACTTATTATTAGAAATGAACAATACATTTCAAAAAACTGTGAAAGATCATATTGTATAAACCAGAGCAAAAAAAAAAAATCAAATTTCTACTGCATGGGCATGAAGTCTTTATCAAATGACATCAGGCACTGAAGCAGCTATCTGATACCTTCCTCAAGTCTACCAAATGGAAAGGTTATTTTAGGATTCTCTCTTTGCCTCTTGTGCTGCAAACATAGTCACTCTCCCCAGGCTCCACATCCACACACCACTCCCTTCACGTATAAAGGGCAAATACATTCAAGGTTCCATAGAAAGTAATAACCTCAAAGACCTTGACGTTCTTGAAAAAACATGTACTTGCTGTTCTAAGTAATGTTTATGATCAAAGTTCTTGTACAAACAGATATGGTTCCTAACAGGAAGCTTATAAATTTTTCTCATAATTGCTGTCAAAACTGCAGTGAAGTGTACTACAAGTTTTGATAATAAAGAATAAAGTCACAGTTCAAAGTTGATTATATTTTGGAAATTCACGCTCCTCTTACTAGAAGCGGTAGCCTTAAGTATCTCCCCATCCTGCCAAATTTTTCACTTGCACTTTTTATTATTTATGAAATCAGTGTCTGTACAATGTCATGCAGACCTCTGCTGATAAACTCTAATTAAGATTAAGACAAGCCTTTTGGAAAGGATCCCATCATTAGCAAACATGATAAACACAAAAATACTCCCTACTTGTCAACCAGGAGCAATTCAGTAACCTAACAGTATTATCTGTTGCTAGGTTACAGAGCTGACAAAGCTTCAATTATATTGTTCGACCATACCTATAGAGTTCTGTATAAGCAAAATGTATCCAGTATGAAAGCATTTAACTTCATCCATGCTATCTGCAATTCATGCTTCCTTACAATGGTGAAAATCAGGTTAATAATTACATAGCACGCTGAAAAATCTTCTCCATGTGTTACGTCTATACATGTTTCTTTCTAATTTATCTGTGTGATTGATAGACGCTTGCTTTGTAAAAATAAGGAAATACAAGCAACGTGAAGCTGTAAACCTTGAGCACGACTACATCTGGGCTCATCAAGATACGGACCTAAGCTTAGCATAAAGATATACAGCAAATTGAACCAATTAAATCACATTTAGATTTTGTATTACTCTGCCTCAATATGTACAAGGATAAAGAGCCTCAAGCGAATAGATAGGGATACCAGTTTGAAAGTTTAAGCTCAAAAAAAAAAAAAAAAACCAAACCCATACACACTCACCTAACAATACAAAAGGAAATAGGTGGTTTCCAATACTAATTTATTCTAATGGCTTTTCTAAGGATATTTTAAAAGTTGAAGTTAGTAACTTTTACTACATAGCATTAAGTCATTAAGTCTTATTTCTCTTCATTAGACTGGGGACACTAGGGGGAAAAAAATCAATGAAAACAGCCTCTAAAAATACAGATATTTGACAGGGGAAAAACAAAGAAAAAAGCCATGTGTGTAAAAAGAGAAAGTCTATGTGAATCAGACCTTTGAGATTTTTACCATGCGTGATTTTTTTGGTGTGATTTTCATGGAAATTTGGAGAAAAGTTAACTACTTATAAATGAACCAGCATTTTTAAGTAGCTTTGGCATAAAATGTTATATACTAAATTGTTAACAGCAGATTGATTTCTTAAGATGTACAGTGATATTTCTGCATTAATCTAAAAGTCTATTTCCTTCACATGTGTAAAATACAAGAAGATGGTCAGTTGATCAGAGCTCAATTAATAAAGATTACATATTGGTCTATAGAGTAAACCATGATATCTCTTAGGCACACTAAGGTGATTTAAAGCCGTTCTCTGGGGGAATAAATGGGCTGTTTAACACATACACACACACACACTCACTCACACTCATACACACAGACATTGTTTCTGCAGTTGGAGGAAACAAGAATACTTACTTGTTCTGTCATTAACTTCTTTTTTTTTTTTTACCTAAATAATTTGAAAATCCAACATCATGCCCACTTATGAAATTTAGTTTCCTCACAACTGGGAAGGGATTGGGCAAAATAATTCCCTAAAAGCTAAATAATTGTCCCATTGCAACATCGCAGGTGATACTACCTAGATCTCAGGGTGGGGATGTTCACACAGTACCTATATCTATATGTAGCCACATTGTTTAATAGCAATTTTATAATGAATTCCAATCCAATAGTGTTGAAATTCTTGACAGTGGAGTAGTGCAAGGAACAGAACTTATAAATTATGTGTGCCCCTTCTTTGCAAACCGCTGTGGAGGTTTCTTTGTGCATTGGCAAATACAGTAGGAATATGAGGTATTGTGTGGGTCCTCCTGCACAGCACCTGATAAAAGAATAAAGAGCTGTGACATATTCTTAAAACAATAGAGGAATTAAAGGGAAACAATGGGCCAGCTGCTTCATTAATACAATCAAAAGGGAGCCCAGCACAGAGGAGTCCAGATAATTAAGCACTACTCTTTTAGACCTCCTTTCTAGAATAAAATTGCTTTAAAATGTATTAACTACTTCATAGTTGTTAGAGAGATCTCTGCACTTGTTTACTTAGAGTTGATTAATGCTTTTCTTCCGTATGCAGCAACATGCCACCTCATAGTTTACAACAGTTTTTGAATAAAATAGAGTGAGAATAATTGATAAAGATCTGCACAATACACAGCAATAAATCAAAAGCATTTTACAAAAGGTCTTTCCTGTTTTTAAATAATCTTTAACATTTTTCATTTGTACATATAGGCAATGCAGGGCATTTGGGGGCATTTAACTTTCCCATGCTGGCTTTCCTGACATCTTTTTATAGAACATCCTAGCAGTTCCTGGGAGAAGGAGGAAAAAAAATCAGACTTGACCAGCAACTTTAGAGTGTGCCTTTGGTTTTTTCAGCCAAAGAAGAGAATGGATTTAAAAAATTCTTCGCCTTTTCCAGTCAAGAGGGATGGACGCATGGCAGAATTACTTGCCGAATGCACTATTCATCCTTCATTAACTTGATTATAGAAAACAAAAAAGCAACTTTTTATGCTCTTTATGTTAAATCACAGTTTACAATTTAAGATATCAAGGTTTTTCATTCTTCATCTCTTCTGTAGGCAGCCTTTCCTCTGATGTCAACAGAACGTTTAATTGCTTAAGAACTGGAAAATTGGGAACTGAATACGGTGTGCTGAATGTTGACGTGAGAATAAAACACCACACTCTGTTTTTCTCCCAAATATTTTTAAGTAGGCTTATGTCAACCCAACATTAAAATTACAAACTTTACTGAATCATGTGGTCAGTCTAAATAAGATTTACTCTATTCTGATGCTTTTAGGAACTTAATTGAGAAACTCAGAATTAGAAAGAAGTCAGAGAGATAAGTGAATAGACATACTTAACCATATTTCTGAGATTAAGAGAAGAAAGATTTTGCTTTTACACATATGATACATGTGATTTAAAATTTATCAGCTGGAGTCATATTTCCAAAGACTTTCCTGTATTATGTCAATATTTTAGAGGATATGGAATATCTAATTCCAGCTATGAAACCTGGCTTCTGACTTCAGGAGTTCGTGTCCAATTAGCTTGATAAGTTTTGTTTGCAAACCAGGAAATAAAAACATATAAATTAATAGTAGGTGCAAACAAAAATGACTATTTTAGGAGCTATTATATATGATTATTTATATATATAATAAATATTTTTATTTTGATTAAGCTCAAAATTTACTTTGTTAGAGTGAAAGTAAATTAGAAAGACATGAATTGTTTATTGGCTTATGATCAAGTGAATCTTTTCAAGGATATATATTTGAACATCTCAGGTTTTTAAACTGTGTCCTTACGGCAATGCAAAAAAAACTAATAAATATTGATAATGCTTTATTGCAAAAATGCTAAACTGAAAGCACCCTCTTTCAGCAAGTATTTTGTAAACGAGCTTAAGAACGTCATCTGTAAATTGTCATTTTAAATATTATATGCTGTATTATTTAGCATAAATTCAACAGATAACATTGGTCTGAGCAGAACTCAGACTAAAGAAACATGAACACCCTCATTAATCCCAAGGAGTTATCTGTGTGACAAATAGGAAATACTATCATCCCATTTTATAGACAAGGAAATCAAAGCCAGCCCGGTTAAACCAGTGCGTTTTCTAAACTCCCCTCCTATCACAGAGGGCCTTCCCAGGCCCAAACCTGTAACCGGTCCCCACCAGTTCTTTTAGCTCATGGTGTGTATTCTCCCCACAGAACTTATATTTTTTCTGTAAGAAAAATGTCTCCACTGAGATACTTTCCTTTCCCATTTAAGAGGCATGTGAAGCTCCTTTCAGAAAAGTAAACAGTGTCCCCGTGCTCAGTTCCAGATGTCTGCTGAAGTGTAGGTGCAGAAAGTTTTGCCCTGTGAATAAGAAGGCATCCAGCACTGCCTGGAAAGTCTGCTGAACTGATGTGTTGATGGTCATGAAACTCAGGTATCCTATCTAAGGTTTAGGCAAATAGATAGGATGCTTTTATGGGATTTCAACAGGAAAACGTTTGCTCATGGCGTCTCTTCAGCATCCGTGGGGTTTGTGCTCTAGGCTAAGGTGGGCTGCGCCCTGGTTTTGCAGGAGCTCGCCGTGCTGCCGTGAGGTAGCCCATCAGACTGTCTGGCTGCCTGACCATCATGACTTTAAATGACTAGCCCAGAGGTGACATTTCACCCCAAAGGCGATCTGTCAAGATTCCCACTGCTGCTGATAAACTGATTACAAAGCTGCTTATAAACAAAAGCATGTATCAGTTAATAATTTGCAATAAACTGATGTAACTCCCAGCTGAGCCCCTAACTGTAATTGTCTTTACCATCTGTCTATGAAAACACCATTCTTCATCAGCAATCAGGAGCAGAAGGGAGGAAATCTCCACCAAGATACACAACGTGCAAGTTTCTGAATAACCTGAGCGCGTTCCTCACTTTATGACTCCTGTGCTGGGTATGCTGAATTTTCCTGCTTGCCTAGCCTGGGAATGCTCAGAAATTAGGTGGAGGGGGAAAGAAAGCGCCGAGGGGAAAGAAAATGAAACATTGTGCCTACTGCTTTGCAGAGGAATAAATTATACAAGTTCATCACAGGAGGCTGTTTTTAATTTCTTTCTTTCCTCTTTCCATGGCTCTCTGCAATATCCATCGTAGTTTCCTGATGAAAGCCCCTGAAGCGCCAGCCTGGGAGTGAACCTCTCTATTCCTTTTTCAGCTTCTCCATTTCCATTACACTTCTTTGTTTTGCTTTTTTTTTTTTTTAAATTCCAGAAGGCTCATTAAACTTCTCCAGGGAGTCAGTTTAAAAGTGTAGACTCCTCTGAAGGGGTGTTGCAGGGCTGACAGGACCCTGCAAGGTCAGGTAGATGAAGGGGCAGAAGTGCCAAGGAGCTGGCGGGGGGCGGGGGGGGGGGGCTGCATTTGTGGTCCTCTGTCTGCACCACAGATGGAGGGCTTCCATGATCTAGTGCCACAAGCACTTAAGGATGCTCTGCCTGAAATCTCCTCCCAGAAGATGGGTTTCAATAACAGTGGGTTCGAATGGTCAAAAACTCCTTGTTCTTAGAAGAAATACTGTCCCTCAGGTGCTGACCAGATGAATCCATGGAAGGAAGAAACTAGGAAAAGGGGTTAAATTCCTTCACACTGTGTTTTTCTGGAAACTTCTTTCCGAACGGCTAACATTATTCCATGCTTGCTCAAAGTATGGTTACTCTAACTTTCTCTTCAAAAATATATTATTTATTAAAAAAAACCATGGTCTTCAACACACACACAAACTGCCCTCATGTTGATACTTTAAAATTACACACACACATGCACATATACATACACACTATGCTTTTTCATATCCTTTTGCTGGGGGGATGTTCTATTTTAAAAAATTTTTCCTTTATAGAGGACATGTTATTCCTCTGTAAGAGCTCAATAAATCTATTGATAGGCTATGTATTATGATGTACAGTGACCAATTCCTGTTATTAAGTCTCAAATTCTGGGGATAACAATTTCTGTCAGATTTTCTTATTATAACATAATTTAAAATGATGTTTACATTTTTATTTCGTTTTTCTAAGAGCTTTCCTGTAGGTAATTATCTTTCTTTACAATCTACTGTTAAATGTAACAGAACTAATAATTGCTTCCATAGGAATGGTGGAAATGGACACTCATGCACCTGGGTCTCATTGTGCCTTGTCTGGAGACAAAGTTAATGGGGAACAACGGGTCTACTTCTCTGCGTGGGTTATGGAGGACCTGAAATGCAGGCAAAAGCACATGTTTCTATGTTCCTTGAATTTCAGAGACACCAAGTATCAGGACAAAGATCTGACATAGATTTTAACACAAAAATCTTCAAAAACACTGTGTGAAGTAGAATTCTTTCTAGAAGTACTATATTTCCTTCTTATCCTACCTTTGAGGCTTTTATCAAGATATTTAGATTCTTTGGTCACAGACTTTTTTTTAATTAATAAGATACGGAGTAAGAGTGAACGTGTTTAAGTATGTTGATTTATAACGTCTTACAAAATTAACAAAGACGTTATAACATAATTTAACTTATAATTTAATGTTAAAGGTGACTAAGATTAAGCTTTTATATTCCTTAACTGCTTCCAAATATACAGAATGAAGTGGTACTATGGTGTTTCATTTGCTTGTTTTGAAAGTTTTGAATTTTTTCGCACCAGATGGATATGTTCATGTCATGAACTATGTGAACACGGCAAACCTTAATGGCTATTGCTTCTAGGTCTAAAACTTTCATGACGGTCTATTCTAAAATATGGAAACAGCTTATTTCTTACTTGAAGTGTTGCTGGATCTCTATCGTAAGGCAAATTTTAGAATTATTATATGACGGACTATAATAGAATGCTTTCATGTGAAATGAGGGTTATTTATAGTGCACGGATACCCTTTGATTGTCTTCACGTATCTCTATTTTGACGTACGTGCACTGATGAGTTTTGGTAAGAAAATAATCTTGAAAAACTAATCACCAGCAGATGGCGCTCGGTGCGTTCTAAGAGCCCCGCCAGGAGAAAAGATAGGCATTATTTACTTAATTCTATTTTATCCTAAATGTGAAGTTGATATAACAAGCTCTATAATCTCCAAAGATTTCTGTTAATTGAATAAACAACTCTGTGGTAATTTATAGGCTGTCTGATGCTCATCTAAATGGCACTGAATTCAACTCGCGTGTCTGTGTCTAGATAACAAAGCATAAAGTTGTAACCTTCCCCGACGAAACAGGAAAAGAATGTGTTCCTGAAGTATAATGTAAACTCACCAAATGAATTTCCTGCTTAAAAGAAGACAACTGTCATTACTGTGCTTTATTAGCACCTCACTTTCTAAAATGAAGTACGTGAGGGACTTATTTTTGAACGGGTTTATAATCTGCATCATGGATGTTTTAAAGTCCTATAATAAAACTCTTTGAATAGCTATTTGCTGATTACTGAGACACATGTATTGCCTCTGAATGTTATGCGGAATTATGTGTTTGCGTTAAGAAAGTAAGAAAGAAAAAAAACAGCTTTGAATGGTAAAGGTGATTATACGTGTAAAACTAAATAAACCTGGGGAAACAAAAAACCCCAAAAAACTAAATAACCCTGTAGAATATCTGTCTGAAATGACGTCCTTATGTTTATTTTTTCTCCTTTCCTTTTGCCTGCCTTCTCCTCCTCCAATTAGGAGAAAACTTTGCTCTGAACTTTCAAACTTTAAGTCTTAGTTATTTCCCACTCACCATTACTAGCCGTAATAACTAGCAGTATTTCGTTCCCTCTAGTGACAAAGAGTGTAAGGAATTTTACCTAAATGTCCTCATAAATTCTTCTACACTCACCTTCTCCTACCTCTTACTATCATTCTGTCAATGAGTGCTTTCATTCACTTGATTTTAATTTGGCCTTGCATATGGCAAAGGCACCCATGGTCATACGACATTCTCAGTCCTTGTCATTCTTAAGTGGAAGACCTGGATCAGAGTCCCAGTCGTAGAGCTGCTTAACACTGAGGCTTAAACTCTAAAGGTTTCAACTGTTGAATTTCTAGGCAAAGTCTCATTAAACTGAGTGGAGAGTGGCTTTGAAATCCACTGGGTGGGTTTGAAACTCAGTGGGTTTATTGTATTTTCATAATAAACATCATGTTGCATCCCACCATCACTTGCAAGATCTGTTAATACTTAAAACAGGTATTTTTTAGAATATGTACAATCTAGCTCCCATATAATCTTATTACCGTTGAAGAACATTTATCATTTCTTACAAACTATATGAGCATTAATAAAACGAAGAAATTAAAAATGAGCTCTATCAACATAATAGCACATTGTATAATTTCAAAGGATGAAATGGGGCTACACATCACTGTAACTCTACAAACAGAAAGGGAGTTGTGGCTCTGCCCAGTGCTTTGAAAATCCACCAAGGTCGGCCCCTGACAGTCGAGTTAGGAAGGGCAGTGTGGAAGGCAGGGTGGCCTCCTGCCAAGGCTGTTGCAGATGAGTGGGTGATCTTAGGGGAATGAGCTGCAAAATCTCAAATTTTTGCTCGTGTGATGATAAAACCAGAGCCAACTGATTTTTCTAAGACTGCATGGCCTTCTGTTCCATTTTTATTGTACAGCTTGGAATGATAAGTTTTACTGTGCATTAATTTGCACAAAAGGGTCAATCCTATATTCGAGAGTGTATCCATTGTTTTCAGTAAGATTAATAATAAAATACATTGTCTTTATCCCCAAAGAGATGCAAATATCCTCAGACGAGTGTCATTCGGCTATAGAAAAATGTACTGCAGAATGGCCATCATCAAAAAATCTAGAAACAATAAATGCTGGAGAGGGTGTGGAGAAAAGGGGACACTCTTGCACTGCTGGTGGGAATGTGAATTGGTTCAGCCACTGTGGAGAACAGTATGGAGGTTCCTTAAAAAATTACAGATAGAATTACCATATGACCCAGCAATCCCACTACTTGGCATATACCCTGAGAAAACCAAAATTCAAAAAGAGTCATGTACCAAAATGTTCATTGCAGCTCTATTTACAATAGCCAGGACATGGAAACAACCTAAGCGCCCATCATCGGATGAATGGATAAAGAAGATGTGGCACATATACACAATGGAATATTACTCAGCCTTAAAAAGAAATGAAATTGAGCTATTTGTAATGAGATGGATAGACCTAGAGTCTGTCATACAGAGTGAAGTAAGTCAGAAAGAAAAAGACAAATACCGTATGCTAACACATATATATGGAATTTAAGGGAAAAAAATGTCATGAAGAACCTAGGGGTAAGATAGGAATAAAGACGCAGACCTACTGGAGAACGGACTTGAGGGTATGGGGAGGGGGAGGGGTGAGTTTTGATAGGGCGAGAGAGAGTCATGGACATATACACACTAACAAACGTAGTAAGGTAGATAGCTGGGGGGAAGCAGCCGCAAGGCACAGGGATATTAGCTCGGTGCTTTGTGACAGCCTGGAAGGGTGGGATGGGGAGAGTGGGAGGGAGGGAGACGCAAGAGGGAAGACATATGGGAACATATGTATATGTATAGCTGATTCACTTTGTTATAAAGCAGAAACTAACACACCATTGTAAAGCAATTATACCCCAATAAAGATGTTTAAAAAAAAAAACAAACTTGAATTTAACCTCTCAGAATAAAAATACACTCTGTAAGATGGAATAAGTGAAAGGGGTAGACAAGGAAAGATGTCCATATTATATTAAGATTAAAATTTGCATAAAATATAAAAAAAAAAAAAAAGAAAAATGTACTGTTATCAATGCCTTTACGAATAAAAGTCTTGCTTCTCAGTGTTTCACTGATCCTTCTTAGTTGGACTCCGTTGTGACAGGATTTGGTAAAAGATATTCATGTTTTATATCACATTTCATCAGTCACCTTTAGGTATGAGTCTCAAGCAAAAGAAAAAAGAGAACAAGGGGGAGGCAGCGGAGGGATCCTCTTCATGGAGGCCGTCCTCATGTATGACACCGCACGTTGGGCACTGAAATCAGGGTGCGGTTTAGTGCAGAGAGAAGTGCAGAATATTACCCTCAAAAGGGCCGCTCATCAAGAAGTTCATCAGAAAAATGGACTTGGATGACGTCACAACTGTTACATCAAAATATTTCGCTTTGTTTACTAATGCCCAGGTAAGAAATACATTTCACTCTTGATCGTTTGCATTACAGGGAGGCTGGGAGTAAGCAAAGCACTGAGTCCGAGAGTGATCTGGAAATGGGTTCTGAGATGAAGGGCATAGAGATGGGTGTTGCTTTACGACTGACTTTCTGACCTGAGTGGTATTCACTTAAATTCACCACAGCTACCTATGTCTCTGAGTCACACCTTCCTTATCATCTGAGTGGGTTTTTTTTTTTAATGTTCTTTTGATTGCTTTTGCTTTACAATTGCATTTGGTCTTGAATTTCTAAATGGGGCTTATTTTTTAATGGTTTAGAGTAGTCAAGATATCATTCAGATATTATTCAGGAGAATGGAAAAGTTAATTTAGGTTAACTTTAGGTAATAAAATATCCTCTATGGTCTAGTTATGAACTGAAAAGCCTAATTGAAACTACGGCTTATTGTTTAACATTTCTTAAACATTTACTATGTGATCTCATTTTCACTCACAAGAACAGAGAGATCCTTGGACATGAGCTGCCATTTTAGTAGGAGTTGGACATATATTTTTGAGCAGAAAGTCCTATGGCTCTAGTTTGTGTTCACCTATCTTCTCTGAGATCAATAGCCAATATCTTCTTCTTCCTCTTATTTTTTTGTAAGTATTTGTAAGTTTGAAGACCTACTCTCTGTGTGGTGCAACAATGCATCGTCTGCATGGCTCATCTCTCTGCAAAGAACGGTCCTGCAAAGTCAATTACATATCACAAGGAAACTGTTATAGGGCACCTAGTTATAGGAGGGAAGCACTGTTACGGGCACCTAGAAGATGATTAAAGGAAATCTGCTAGAATTCTGCAAATCCCTGATGTAATTCTTTCCAATATTTTCATGAACCACTCTTTCAGCTCTAAACTTACTAGATTAAGGATAGTTAAAAGATCAACCTTCTACCTCTTCTATCTACATCCTGATAAAAATTAAAACAAAGAAAAAGGGAAACAGAAAATGAAGGTGGAATTTGGGGAGAAAAAAAGGGAATCAACCGTTTTTTTCAATAAATTTTTCTTAAAACAAGTAAGGAAGGTACAGCAGATTGAGTTATCTTTCTTTATATCTCTATTAAAAATGAAAGTAAAAGAAGGGGATAAATTGTTGAAGTTATGACATTTTTTTCCTGTACACAAAGGGTCCCACAGAATGATCTAGTTGAAGTGTTCAGGATAGCCAAAATTTTAGGGAGTGGAAGATTGCTGAAGAAGGAACTGAAAACGTCAAGACAGGATATAATTAAGGCTTTAAAAGGATTTCAACAGAGGGAGGGTCAGGCTAAGGACACACTGTGGTAATGTTTTATAAGTAGTGATAAGAGGAAAAGACAGGCAAAGGAGATACAGTATAAAAATAAGAGCTCAAGACTGAGACTCATTTTTGGATTTTAGTCTTTGAGAACCAACAAAGTTCTCACATAAAGAAAATGGTAATAGAGTCAGAAACATGGATCCCCCTCTTCTCTGACCTCCCAAAGAAAAAGGAGAAGAGAGGGAAGAAAAAGACAGAATTCTTACTCTAGAGAAGAATTTACCGTTCTTCTATTTATCATACACCAGAGTCATTTATCTGGCTCTCTGAAGTATCCCATAGTGGGAAGTTACACCCGGGCCAGGAAGTGCTCAGTGAAGCCAAGAAGGGACCTGGGGGGGATCGGAGAGTGAATCAAAGGAAAAGAGTGGCTGAAATAAACTCATGAGAGATCCTGATTTTTATCTTGAATCGCATGAGTAGCTAAACCTAGCTCAGCACAAAGTAATATGTGCTTCATAAATGACCGTGTTCCCTTTGTGGCTGAATCTGTTTTTCAGAGGCTGTAAAGTAAAGCAATATAAAAATCCACTGGAAACATGAAAAGCCCAATAGATGACAAACTATCCTTGGAGAAAGAAACCTGGGTTTTTTCCCTTCATCTTCCCAAATAAAAGATACTAGATAAGACGTCTCTAGCATGTATTGATCCTACTCCATTGAATGTTGCTCATAAGATTGTAAATATTTATGACTGGCAGGAAACATGGAGGGCTTCTGGACCTCCTGTTAGAGATGAAGAGGATAGAGCTCCAAGGAATTGGGTGGTGCGTCAGAGGTCACATTGCCAGTGAGTGTGTGTGTTTTGTTTTTCACGTGAGGGTAACTTGTCTTCCAGTATAGAACTGCTGTAGGTTTAACATGTAGCTCATAACTCGATGCGTTAGTAGTTGTTAAACCCTTACTATGACATCATTTTTTTCTCCAGATAACTTACTGAGGTTAGTGGTATCATTATATTCATTGAGATAAAGGTATAAAGAGTCGAATAATTCACATTTATAGAGATTCTAAATTATGGGACTAGAATGCTGTCTCACTGCAAAGCTCTTTGTTGTGCAGCCCCTCAACTAGTTAAAGAGAACACAAGTCATCAGTTTAACAAACACAGAAAAACTCTCATAATTGTCAGCTTCAACAAAAGATCCTTATCCCTTTGGGAGGGAGCCTTGATGATGGGGGTGTAATTCAAATGTGCAGTGTGGATATAACATCACTCTTTCAAATTCTACATCTTGTAAATGACTAATGATATCGTAAGGGAGGGAAAGAGGTAGTGAATTACCTTAGTGAACTAATAAAGAGATGCTTCTGTGGTTCTAGAAATATTTATACATTTCCAGGTTTAAAACAATGGAGAAGTAACAGGAGTCCTGTCTATCCACTAACAAGGTATAAAGGGATTAATAGGTATTCATAGCATCTTTTTGTTCCACTAGATTTAAAAATTAGTTAATTGTATGAAATTTGGGGGAGTAATTTATGTAAAATATGTTATTAAAATACGTTCTCTCGCTTTAGTAACTAAACTCCCCCATGTAATCGTAAAAATATCGAAGAAAAACATTATGCCACCTTCTTTTGAGGAGCATCTCTTCATAAATTGTTAAAAATCCATTCTGCTTTAAATAGATATTCCTACTTTCCCAGGACATGGTGGTATTGATGTTGTTAGATCTAGGAGATGATTTTATTTTTTGGATAATACACATGGATTTAACTGTGCATTGTCTGCAAATAATAATGGAAGATGAATGTACAAATCCTCGAATACAATGCAAATGAAATGTCACCCTTAGAAGGAGGACACGGATGTGTGTGTATGTTCCCTCATTAAGGTAAGTTTTTCCTCAATAAATGATATAAGCAATTGCATATTTAACTGGCGATGCTTATGCGAAGGTAAATCAAGATGTTCATACTTCCCTCAAAATAACATCCTATAAGAAATGTCAAAGTAATCAAAAACAGCCCTCCCCTCTCCCCATGCCTGCCTGTGTACATTTTTGCGGGAAAAAACTATTTACATAAATATAAACATAAATGTGAATATATATGTGTGTATATATATATATATATATAGAGAGAGAGAGAGAGAGAGAGAGAGAGGAGAGAACTTCTGTTTTCAGAACACAATTTAATTTTATATACCATCCTATATAATGACTTTAAAATTGCTAAATAAGAACCGTAGCCAGCAATGCGTGCAAAATACTTCCATTGTTGTAAACTATAAAAATATTGCTTTTATAAAAGCAAAGAGAAAGGGATTTTGGAAAAATTTTGGAAAGAAACTGGAACCTTTGAATGATCTGAGAAATTAAGTCTTTTAATAAAATAGCAACAGAAGCTTAACTGTTGGAAGTTTAAGATAGCAAAAAGCATTTGAACAGCTAGCTTCTCTTAGTCTCTCATCTGTCAGCCAAAATTTTTTTTGATATTCCCTGATTGTCTATTTTTCCCCAGTGAAAGTTATTACATTCCTTTACCCATTTTTTAATCAAAATCATTTCTAACTTATTTCAGTCTGTCACAATAATATTTTCATATAAGGAGTGTTGTAACCTAATTCCTTCATTTTAATAATACATTCGTTTTTAATTACTGCAACTTGATCTCAGATTATTCAAATAACTGTTTCATTTTTTATGCTTACCCTGACCCCAGTGTATTTACAGGCTTTTATCCTTACCTGATACCAGTGTAATGTAATTATAGATTGTATTTTAATCATCTACTATATTCTAGTCAGTTTGTTTAAACCACTCCAATCCTGAGCCTTTTATTTCTATGCCTTTTAAAATTCTACAGTGGCATTCTCTTTGCATAAAAGCAAAATTTTTGTAGTTTACAACAATGAAGGAATATATTGCATGCATTGCTGGCTACGGTTCTCATTTAATAATTTTATTTTTAAATTTTATTTATTTATTTATATATTCTCATTTAATAATTTTAAAGTCACTATACAGGACGGTATGTAAAATCAAATCATGCTTTGTAAACAGAAGGAGAAGTACATTGTACATCTCTTGAAATCTTTACACCTGTTTGTTTTCCAGATTGCCCCCCCTCCCATCCCCACAGCTTTAAAACCACAGATATGCATTAGGCTTATGATCATTGTATCTGTGTCTGTATATTCAAATCCCTGTAAATAGCTGCTTGGTCACAACAACAGAGGCCAAGTTTCATTTGTGGTGGAATAGGCTTCTCTGATATGAATTACTTTTATTAGTACTTTTACTATTGATCATTTCATAATTGCTTGATTATTTCCTAAACTATCACCCATCAAGAAAATCCATTATTTCTAAGCTCTTTAGGCCAGTATTTGAGCTCTTTGCACAATGGCTGATTTCAGCCACACATTTAACAATGAGCCAGGAATTTGGTCTGAGAAGATGACTGACAATATCGACAATCTATAAAGGCCTAGTGTTCATCTTCCGATCAGATTTATAGGTCTGAGAAATGGATTTTCCTGAGTGAGTCTGATTATCTTCTCAAAATCCTGGAATCACTAGATTTCTCATTGTCCTCACGCTTCATAGCCACTCAATCATTAAATCCTGCCAATTCTGTATCCAAGGTATCTTTCAAATCTCTCTCCCCTTTTCCTCCTCCAGTGACGCTCACCCAGTTCAGACCCCATCAAATCTATCTCACAATGGTTAATCTCCCTACCTCCTGTCTTATGCTTTTCCAATCTGTCCTCCACACTTTTGCATGAATGCATGGCTAATGCACAAACTTGATCCTGTTCCCACCTTCAATTAAAATCTTTGAGTGGCTCTCCATTGCCTACAGGAGGGAACTCAAGCTATTTATTCATGACATCCTAGCAGTAAAGCGTCATCCTGGCTATCACTTTTGATTGTGAGGACTCAAGCTGATCTCAACAGATAACATTCAATTGTATGTACAGGTAAAATTTGGGGAGGGAACACAGTTGAGTGAGAGGTTATAAAGCTCTGACATTAATGGTTAACAAAAAACAGGACTGTTCATAAATCAATGCTGGTTATGACTACAGATCAAACCTTCCAAGTTTCTATCTATGGATTAGACTTCCTCTTTCCCCCTCCATGTTCTACACTTCATCTTTAATCCGTTCTTTAACTCAAACTAGACAAAACTGTGGCGATAAATGCCTTAAAGATAAATACAACACACAGAATAGAATATAATTTTAAACCACTGACTTCTTTCACATTCAGTTCAACTACTGAGATTTTGGTGACGTTTTCACTCATTGTTAAATAAATTGCAATGAGGCCCCTTGAAAATTAATTTCCAGAAATGCTGGTGACAAATTATGAAACCGTAAATAAGAGGACCAAAATGTGTGCCAAAAACATCAGACAACAAGAAGCCATTCTGCATGCTTTTTGCTCCTATTGTAAATTCTGCCTGCTGAATAAAGGCCACACGAACTTATTTAACTGGTTAGTTGTTAGAAATAACTCAGAGAACCCTGAACATACATTTACCATTACAAAATATCTCAGAATGCAAAATAAAATAATGGTATGAAGTAGGCATTTAGGGACAAACTGTTTGCTAACTCTCAAAAATGAATTATGCCGTTTTTTCCAAACTCTGTGGAGAAAAGCATGCTTCCCTTCGGGATTTCCTCTACCATTTGGTGCAACATTTACTTGGCTACAATAACACAAGCTTCATTAGAAAAGTAAAATGCAATTGTGTCCATGAGATGAAAGGACAATTTATTAAGTAAAGCAACTGGAACTCTAGAATGAAATAATATGAAAAGTTAGAAGCTTACAGTGAATTAAAACGTGAATCGTACCGGTATACTGTGGCTAAATGCAGAACTGAAGATTAGCTTTATTAAGGGGAAACTGACAGTGGCTTGAATGATTTGAAAAAAAAGAAAAGATATATGAATTCTAAACAACCTGCTTTATGTACTCGGTTAAACTTAGCGTTGGTGCTATTTTAGTAAATTTGAAAGTACTACTGGTTAACTACAAAAGTACTAAGAAATATAGACCCCCAAAATAACAGGTATTGTGATTTTTATAGCAAAGTCCGTATTCAATGATTCAGGGACCTAGAAAGGATGCTTCATGTTAAAATAAAAAAAATAAAACAAAGCCTATAACCATCGCATCAACTGTGTTCAGAAGGGACATAGGTGACACGTTGTATACTGACCACCTAGTTGCTCCTGAAGTCGGTAAAAACTGTGCTTTTAAATGAAACACAGAACTTAGTACCAACTGTTCAAAATCAAAGGTCTTTATGAATTCTGAAAGCTAGAGCCCATGTTAGCCGGAGGGAAAGGGAGAGAGGTGGAGACAGGTAAATCAAACTTCCCTGCACACATTTGACTTGCCTTCAAACGCTTACTGAATCTTCAGCGTGTTTTCTTCTAAATGGAAATGACAGATTTTAAAACACCTTTCAGTGTATCTCAGTGCATTACATCACTTAAGTCATTTACAGAATTGTATAAAATTACCCTGAAATCGCATCAAGTATAGCAGTGTACCATGAAACTAAAAGAAAAAAAAATCATAAAAAACACATTTCATTTTGCAAGAGAAATAATAGAGTCAAGGGTGTAAGGATGAAACAGTTACCCCCTTTCATGTTCTTGAGCACAATCTAACTTATTACAACATTCTTTGAATCCATGGAAGACCATGAGTTTTTTTTTTTTTTTTCAAAAAGAAAACAGTGAATTAAAAAAAAAATATTGGTTCAGTGAATTATTGAAAAAAGTAACAATTAAGGGTAATAGAAAAGGAATATCTATTAACCTTCTAATTGTAACATTAGAAAATTGTGAAAATCCTGAGTAGATTTAGCATAACATTGTTTTTGAAAATTAGTTCTTGTTATAATTTGATTTTGATTATTTTCTAGTGAATATATATATTACAGCTATATTCATATTTCTAGTGAAAAAAATATACAGTATTTCCTAAGTCTTCAAATATTTTCACAAAATCCATACTTTCCTCAAGATAAATAATTTTAAATGTGGTCTAGCTTTATCACCAAAACCCTGCAATTTTAAAGTTTGGCTCCTATAGCAGAGAGCAAAGAATTGTACTTCTGTCTGTTCCCTGTATCTCATGCTTACAGTTTCAGAAGATCAAAGGGAGTCCTGGATACTCACCAATTAATCTTAAAAGGACTCAAGAGAAGACAACAGGCCAAAAGTTTGGTCAATAAAATATCCTACTCAAGTAGTTGCCTCCTCCCGTTTTCAGACCCTGAAGGTAATTAGCTTACCATTCAGTTCCTGTTCAATATGGCTTCTGCATTAAATAGAAGCTTCTCTTCAGTGCTAACTGGCTGCTGGGCAGGTTGTCTGCACTTGCTCTTAGGATCGTGATGTTTGTGACCCCCTTCTTTTAGATAAGAAGAACAACCCCTAAACCCATAATGAATCACCAAGTTTGCTTATTGGTTTGGCTCCATTTGCTAGGTCATCAAAGATGATCATGTTTAGAGCAAAGAACCGACATTTTTTAAATCAGAAAAATCTGGGTGGGGAAGTCAGCTCTGAATATCTAGCATCTGTGTGACCTTGGGCAATTAACTTAACCCTCTAAAACACAATTTCCCCATCTGGAAAATGGGGATTATCCTGCCTGCTCTCAGGCGATTATTATATAAGATCACTTTATATGAAGGTACACGGCACAGGGATGAGCAGGGAATAGGTGCTTCAAAAACGTTTGCTCTCTTCTCATAATTATTTACCTGGAATGGCAGAGACTTCCCTGGAAGCTTCAACTAGGGCAGATTGTAAAATATCACCTGCTTGAAGTATTGTCCTAGAAGGCATTGGCCGTAGAAAGCACATTTTGTTTGCCACTCTGTTGTTGGCCCTGGTTGCCTTTTGGGGAGTGATTTATATCACTGATTTCAGAATGTTATTCCCAAGGAAGACTGGCCCTGTTTAGCTTTCAGCCCTCTATTGTCTGCTGCAGTTTTGGAATAAATTTGCATTTGCTAATATGCTGTGCGCTAGGAATCCAGAAAATAGGTATTCGCTGCAAACACCAAAACTCTTGGGATTTACATATATTTGTAATTCCACAGAATTCCATATTGTTGGGATTTTGTTTTGTTTTGCTTTGCTTTTTAGATCACAGATTGAGTTTTTTAAGCTGGATAGAGCAAGTGAAGCTATGAAAAAGGAGAAATAAAGTCATTGGGACTGATGTGATATTTTAAGTTTTTGCTCTAGTAGGTATTTTCTTTAAATATGTATATTTCATATACATTTACTTAGAGAAATTTAAATAGGTATTTTAAAAAATTTGGTTCAATAAATAAGTGAATATGACACATATGATTCATAAATATTTCCTAAATTTTATCAGTGTAGCTAGATTGGAAACACTGACCTCAGGTTAAATATTCCATCATGTGTCATCAGCAGTATACTATGAAGTCTGGATTTGTTTATATTCAAAATCTGGTTAAGCATTTAATTTTTTAAATTCTAAAGCAATTGTATGTGTATGTATGTGTGTGTAACATAGTTTGGGGCATTAATTTTAAAAACAAAAACTATAAATGTGCAAAAATATTTATATGAACAACACTCCTGGATAGAAACTCCGCTTCTAATAGTAGAACTTGATGCACATCCTGGTCCCTTGGCACGCCCAGCTCAGAGCCATCTGTTACGTTGGCACTGTGCCCACTCACAAGGAGTTATGCCAGTCTGACATGATATAGGTGACACCAAAATGAAGGTTTGAGAGGATAGATAGTAGAGTGAGCTATGACCCCCTCTTGTAATCAGGACCTTTGGTGGCTGTCTTTATTGGAGAGGAGGATTTGTGTTAACTCTGGGGCCCCCATGTTCCCAAAATCTCCATTACAAAGAAAAAATTCAGTGTGCTATCACTCATCAGAGTATTAAAAATTTTACCAAAGTGTGGAAAGTTAAATATTTCAGCCTGAGACCTTGCACCATCTTGGACTTAATTTTATCAGCACATATATTCTTAGTAGGCCAAGGATAATTGGCGGCATAAGTGATTTTCAAAGAGACTTTCAAAGGGCTATGTATTAACATACATAATACATGTGTTTTATGGAAGGCAGTAGCACTAAAAGAATCTACTACTTACATTTTTGTTCAAAGCATTTCTTAAATGCTTTTCCTATACTATATCTGTCAGTTTCATTGCATTTATTTTCTTCAGTCCTTATACTAATGTACTGAATTTCCACTCTCTTGCTGGGGATCAAATAAAAAATTCACATTTTTGATATCATTGTTATTCTACCAAACTCCCTGTAACTTTTTACAAAATGTTCATACTGTTAAAATTTGTAGTTTCCTGTCTTCCATTGCCTTGCACTTTTCTGAGTTAACTATGTTATTTAGAGAGGGAGCCATACTCCAAGACTTGTAAGGGAATTCAGAGAAATAGATATTTTTATACAACCAGTGGGTCAAGTCATCTTGAGTCCAAATAGGCATTAGCAGTGCAGAAGTGAAAATGCCCACCCCGCATTCTTGAAGCATAACAGAATTTTCCTTAGCTTCTCTATAGCTTATAAAAAGAGCAGTAATTTAGAAAGATGAAAAAAACCTTGCAGAACACAACCTGACTTCCTCTATTCCTGAATTTGTAATTTATAGGCCAGCATTACCTGGTCACATTTGGTAGCGCAAAACATAAGCTGGCAACTAAGAGATAATTTTCGTCATTAATTTATTCAGACACTTACTCAATCTCTATTCATGGAACACACGTTATGGTCAAGGCAATGTGGAGCCCAGAGGGTAAAAGATTACATGGATTGTTCCCTCAAAGTGCTCAGCCTGTCTTCATAAAAGAGGGGTGGCAGTTCTCTCCTCTCCTGTCCCATTATGGGGGACCCTTAGGCCTTAGATCTCACTAGATCTGTATACTGAGATGCCAGTGAATACGTGCATAAGAAATGTTCATGACACCCTCAAAGACACATCATCTTTAAAAAACCTCTGACATAGGGGCAGGTGAAATAGAGATAATATGAAACAGTTTAGTACAATTTAAAAGGCTGTCAAGATGACAAACTCATGTTGCGTGTTCTGTTATAATCTGGTCATTTTTTTAACTGTGTTGCTTTGGGTCATTGTTTATTTTCTCTAAGCCTCAGTTCATTTTTCTGTAAAATGGGGTCATAACTCCTACTTCCTAGGGTTGTTCTGAGGATTGTATAGCGCACGTAAAATGCCTAACCCAGAGAAGGGGCTCAAGCCTGTGTGACTCAGGCATGAATAATACACCCCATTCCTTGCTTTTGTTTTTAATTGGAGTCTATGGCCTATTTTGGAAATTTGATTTGAAATGTGCTAAGACCTTTCTAAAGTGGGTTTGTTGCTTTTTCAAATACATCTTCTTATAATCTTTACCACTAAAGAAGTCCCAGTTGCTTGCTTTAAAAAAATAAATGACAAATTATGTACCACGAAATAAAAACAACATATCCTTGCCTTGATATATATACTGTCCTTTTCCTCGCTCGATCAGTGTCTCACCCTCCAGAGCTGCAGAAAATAAGCCCTGTCTATTTTGTTCACTATGATATCCTTAAACCCTATCAGAATGTCCCGCACATGTAGGCAAACAATAAAGATCTGTGAAATGGAGGAATGTCATCATCCCTGCCATTGGTCAGGAACACTAAGGAGGCATCCTCTTTGCTCCCACCAACAAGCAAGGTAAGAAAGCAGAGAGGGTCACGATGAATGAAAAGAATTCATGGTTGATTTCATTCACGCATAAATGCATCCATCATTTTACCATGTGTACTCTGATTATAGTTGAAGATATTAATAGATAAAGTTGAGTCCTTGGCTGTAAGAACTTATTATTTAGTTGTGTAGTGAATACAGCAGTCCCCCCTCATCCATGGTTTCGCATTCGTTTCAGTTATCTGTGGTCAACTGTGGTCCGAGAATACTACACGAGAAATTCCAGAAACAAACAATTCATAAGTTTAAATTGTATGCCTTTCTGAGCAGCGTGATGAAATCTGGTGCCATCCTGCTCCCTCCTGCCCTGGACGTGAATCATCCCTTTGTCCAGTGTATCCCTGCAGTATACACTACCCGCCTGTTAGTCACTTAGTAGCTGTCTTGGTTATTCGATTGACTGTCTCGGTATCACAGTACTTGTGTTCAAGTAATCCTTATTTTACTTAATAATGGCCTAAAGCACAAGAGTAGTGATGCTGGCAATTCGGATATTCTCTTACTGTGCCTAATTTATAAATTAAACTTTATCAAGATATGTATGTATAGGGAAAAAACAGTATAAATAGGGTTCAGTACCACCCATGGTTTCAGGCATCCATTGTGGGTCTTAGAAAGTATCCCCTTTGGATAAGGGGAGACTACTGTACACACACACACACACACACACACACACACACACACACACAGGCAGTCATTAAGAGCATTCATATGTCAAGCTGAATCATACAAACATCACTTGTTACAGGAGTTTGGGGGAGTAGAAAATCATTATGCCTAAAGTAGCTGGGGAAGCCTGAGGAAAAGAGGTGGGATTTGAGTTCTCGTGAAGAATGTATGAGGCTGATGTTGTGCAGAGGAGTCTTGCCCCAGCAAAGGAACCCAGGTTGGCAAGTGTTCTGTTTACCTTTGGCCTTGATGGCAAAGCCAAGAAAACTGGATTCTTCTACAGCTACTGAGAATGTGGGAAATCCACGTAGTTGTTCTGAGTCTCACTTTCTTCATCTTTAAAAGTAAAAGGCTAGTATTTTGGTTCCTTTCAACTAATTCAAAGACCAAAATTGACAAATGGAGTAAAGGGACGATGCTATGCCAATAAATACTGCCACCACGAGACAACTCCGGGTGAGGTTTTAGAGCTTCAAAAATGAATAAAATGGTTTCCTATGAGCCTAAGCTTACTCATTGTCGTGTGTGAAATAGAGCTACAGTAAGGTAAGAATCCAGTTAAATACCTTATAACCTTGCTAATCTCCAACTAGATCCTCTCAAATGGCATATTAAAAATATATTTGGAAGGGAATGTCATGATCCCAATAAAGAGAAGCCTGTTAATACGGACCAGGAAGGTCTTCACTGTCAAGCATGAGTTTTCTATGGTGACTCTGGGCCCAGATGTGGAAGTTTTCCAAAATGAATGATCCATTCATATTGTAATAGAGCAACTACCTGAGGCATCATTTCTGTGTGAGCCTTCAGAGTTAAGAGTGCTTTCTATAACAGCTCTCATAATTGGTAGATTAGAATAACTAAGGAATGCGCATTGAAACTAGTCTCCTTTATTAAAGATCTAGTTAAGGTTTTTGATCAATGTTTCTAACATTTCACAATGAGGCTCCTAAAAAATAGAACAGCAATTTTTTTTTAATTGAGTGAACTGAAATAGCAAACCTAAAAGCATAATGTCTGTTGAAATATATAGAATATTACTGCTATATTACTTTTAGTAATTAGGAATGTTCATTTTAGAGCATGGGTTCATCTATATTTAAGATTAGCTTGAATTATGATACAACTATGGATAACAAGTATAATTTAGCCTCGCTGTTATATAAAAATAACTACCATTGTATGCAGAGTAAATAAATGGTGTGTGTGTGTGTGATTTTCAGCTGCTAAGTGTTATCTTGGATAGGCAAGACTCCCCAAATTTTCAGAAACGCTGTGGGTGTCATGATTTTGTTCCCTTCACTGATGCCATGGTTTGTGACTGTTCCCATCTAAGCCAATGAAAGACACTGGTGATTATTGCTACTGAAGCATATGTCTTGGGTCTTCTTTGGTATTTACAAAGCAGGCACTTAGGAAAGTCTGTTAAAAGCACAGATTATCTCTTATTAATATTATTAATATGCATTTGTCAGTGTCACAGGCAGTTACGGGCCTTACTGTCCATTATTTTTTTTTTTTTTTTTTTTTTTTTTTTTTTTTTTTTTTTTTTATGCGTTACGCGGGCCTCTCACTGTTGTGGCCTCTCCCGTTGCGGAGGACAGGCTCCGGACGCGCAGGCTCAGCGGCCATGGCTCACGGGCCCAGCCGCTCCGCGGCATGTGGGATCCTCCCAGACCGGGGCACGAACCCGTGTCCCCTGCATCGGCAGGCGGACTCTCAACCACTGCGCCACCAGGGAAGCCCTACTGTCCATTATTGTATATGTGTAGGTGTTGGGAAAATTCTATACTCTCCAACATGTCTTCCATCAGACAATCCCTGACTGTGGGCATTCCAACTGTAGGGTTTCATTTGGATATGGTTACAGAAGCCCTGGGAAAGAGTGCTAAGACTCTACTGCTCAGTGAATACTTGCATAATGGGGAAGTGGGTGGGGACAAAGGTTCCAGGCTGATAAGCGGTACTTTGAAGTTATCTTTTGCAGACGTGCATTGCTTCAGAACACCAGAAGCCCAGAAGGAGGAGGAGAAACAAAGGAGGTAAGAGGAGAATGAAAAGAAAAGGGCCCACCACGTAGCTTTGCTTAGGGATGGCCCTGCTCATCCACCATATACCATTCCCACGCTGGTAGCGGGTCACTACAGAGTTGTGTATGTGTGTGTTCAAGAATACGGGGTATTTGGCTAAGTCACAATAGGACATCACTAGATTCACTGACCATCATGGCAAGAGTTGTCATTTCAGGGTATTTATCAATGTATTTTGAATTATAGAGTCATAAAATATACTCCAAATATATGAACTATAGTTTTTGGCCTGGATGCGGAGGAAAATTTTTAATATGTGCCTAGATTTTGATTTTTAATTACACAGGTGACTGCTTAAACATTCCCTTTAATATAGAAAATTAAAATGTTTATTTAAGTTGAAATGGATAAGTATTTTTATAATTTTATAAACAGACTGAAAGATTTCCTTCCGAATATATCTTTTAAAGCAAAGCACGTGCATTTTGGTCAGTACAGAGTTATCTGTCTTCAACTTATGTGTCTAATATGCAACGAAAGTAGGTGACGGAGCCGCTCTAAAGTTGGAGATAAAATGCCTTTAGACGTTACTCTAACAAGACTTGTGTGCTATTAGTATTCTCTCAGGGATCAATTTAAAAAGTTGTAACATAATAAAAAATGGTTGGACTATATTTCCCCACAGCTTTCATTTTATTATGTTGCATGAAGTATGCCTTTATTGGCTATAGCATTACTGGAAGTAAAATATATGGGGTACTGAAAAATTCTGTCACTTTGTATTAGCTGTAAATTATCGACTAGGATAAACCCTAATTTCATTTGTCACATTCTGTTGCATTGCTGCTCTTCCTTGCTCCCATTCTGTCATTCTGGCAGGCCCGCGCTGCCCCAGGTATCACGCCATCGCCATCTGCACCCGACATCTGTCTCTCTATTGATCACACGGGTTTAGCACTTGATCAAACAGAGCACAACAGAATACATCTCTTTTTGCAATACTGCCAATGCCAACTGCTGCATGAAATCTACTACAAAAGCCTCCTTTACCTAGTTGAAAAACCGCATTTGTGTGGCTCTTCTTTGCTATAAACCTCAGCATTTCCCACCCCCCCCCCCCACCGCCTTACATGGAGCAAGAGTTACATGAAAATAAATCTAGTTTTCATATATTTGAGAATTAATCAGGATAAATGTGGCCAATGCCGCTGATGACAATGAGAGTCACCAGGAGAGTTATGGAAGATGCTGTATGCTTTTTAGGCCTACCTATATGAAAATCATGGTTCCTACTCTATTCGTCTGTTTGGGGGTGTCTGTCAGGATGCATGAAACCTTAGACTGGCCAACATACTTTTTCACTTTTCATCCAGCTGCTTTGGTGCTGTGTAACAGGACCTTTAAAGCCACCCAAGCCACGAGACAAGTGTTTCACATTGGCACATAGCGTTCAAGTGTTTCTGAACCTTCTAGGTTTCACCTAGTATAGGCAGCCCCTGTGAAGTTATGAAGCAATTGCAGATTTTTGGTTAGCTACAGGAAAAAGCAGCATAATTTCTAAAGGGCCACAGGGCTTTTACCCATGTGACTCTCACTCACCTTAAGGTAGGGACACATGCACAGCCATGAAAACCAATGCCAAGATGTTGCAATAAAGCCAGCACAATGGAAAGATAAGGCTACAGGGACATATTCAAGGAGAGTAAAAGCCAGAACAGCAGCATTTTTAGTTCCCAGAAACACAATAGTAGGATTAAAGTACACAGTTATTTTTGTTCTCATATTTTCACACTTTCCGCAGTGAGACAAATTGTTTCCAGGGAGAATATCTTATACTCGCCATGTAAACAAATAAATAAAAATGCCCTTAAAATTTTAAGATAGATAGCTGTATCGTGTTTAAAACCTATTCAATATCTTACTAGCCAGACAGTGCATACTTTACTTATAGCCTTACAAATTACTTTGGGGGAAGGCGGTGAAGAAAAAGCCTTCAATATTAAAAATGATCAAGTTTTAAAATATTTTTTATTTTAACTGATTCATGGCAGTTATAAAATTAGCAGTATTAGTTACATCATAAGACAAGTGGATTCTAGCAATGTATTATTCATAAGATGTTTTGTAGCCAAATAACATTAGAGTATATAGTTGTACCAACAACTTAATATTTTAGAGCTAATTGAAAGTGTTCTTCCTATAAAGATCAAGCCTCTTCTACCCAACACACTTCAGTCATTAAAATAACACTTTTAATGCCTTGTCTCTAAATGATGCCTGACATTAATGCAAAGCTATATTTAAAGCACTCAAATGACCAGTTCTTTTGTAATGTATTCTATATGATCAGACACTGGGTCAGAGTTGGGCAGTGTGTATGAAGTAATATCAAGTGGAAGCTAATTAAACTATATTCGCTATAGAACTTTACAGAAAAAAGAGACCAATAATCATCAGAAGGTATTCTGAAAATGGCATTTCTAAAAGGCCTGCAGCATGCTTTAATCTCCTTGCATAAGTGTAAATTTTGACATAAAGGTTTTATTGTAAGCTCAAAACTTCAGTCAGAAAATAATTTTTTACTATGTCAATAAAGTCATTATGAAGTCTCTCAAATGCTTTTCTTGTATGATTTTTACTTCCTAAACAAATCAAGTTTCATTTTCAAGACAATAATGTTATGTTTCAGTATTTTGCCATATTTTCATTTAACTAAATATCTTCCTGAAAACAGTTAGTCTTCCTTGTCTCTGCTGAGACTGCTGTTACAATTACTACACCACACACACACACACACACACACACACACACACAAACACACACACAAACATATTAAATTTCCCCTAACCATCACAAAATGCGGGAAAGCAGACACACTGAAGGTCTGTATCTATGGCAGACTTGTTCGCCAACTGCAAAAATCTCCCCAACAATAGTTACTTAAATCTTCTATAGCCAGGGCCAATTTTGCAACAGTCACGTTTGGGCTTACAAATCATGCCCTAGTTGTGTTCTCTGTTATCCCTCAGACACATCTGTGACAAAAAGGAAAAAAAAATCACATGCTTTACCTCCATCGGTAGAAAAAATTGGTCATTACCTCTTTTACAATTCAGATTTCTTACATTCTCTTTGAAAAACTTAGATTCACTCGAGAACAGCAGGTCATAGAACAAGAAATTCAGGTACAATATTCATCTCTAGAGATCAGGGGCCCTAGACAAAGACTTTGGTACTGATGTCTTTTATTCAGAGAATTTTCATTGATGTGACTTAATCTCAAACTTTTCATCCCTGCATGTTATGACAGAGCTTCCAAGCCTGAACGTACTACTTCCTGCTGTCTAGAATAAAGCACACGTTTATGAAGGAATAATTCTACGTCTGACGCTACATATTTTCAAGAGTGTGGACCTAAGAAATTCTTTATAAAGCCAGTTGAATACAGATTTATGGTTGAATATTTGATTTTAAATTAAATAATTCAACTTATCTTTTAATTTAAGCCCTCTCATAGAAAGAAATGAAGCAATCACATCTCTCTTTGTTCATAACGGTAATATCCCCTGATTCCCATTCTAGTTTTTGGACTCAAAGGAAATTTTGTTGACTGTAAACTAACAATCCCCTATCTACCCCGGTGGAAAAAAAGTGAATTTCATTTGTACCTTATTCCTACAGTACTGATGGGAAATTCCACTTGACCATGATGACTATATTTATTATTGTAATTAGTAACAGAGAAAAATATCAGGTGGTGAATATTTGCCTGTAATATTTAGCAAGCACAAATTAAAAATCTAAATATAAGTATTGTTAAAGTATGTAATAACATACTAGAAATGCTAACACTGTTATAAGACCCATTCTGAGTATAAACGTTTGCTGAAACAGTACAATATCCAATGTTCATTTAAAGAATAGCACATTTAACTATTAGCAACTATTTGGTATAAATAGGAATTAAAGTATGTTATTTCTACACTTAATGATAGTTTTGTCCCCACTTTGTGGTAGAAAAGATGCATTGTTACATTATTATATCATGTAACGATGAACATATGGTTAACAAACAAAAAGACCGATTTGTTTTTTACCGAAGTGTTTTCAAACTTTAAGGCAGATTAATCAGATTGTCCAACATCATACTTTGGTGAAATGTACTTTAAAGTTACTGATTATTTAATGCATTTAGCCTCAATCATCGGCATTTTAGAAATTCAGGTGTCTTTTTCTTTCACATAAATTTGGTTTTCTCCCGTGGCAGTTCTTGCAAATGTAATTCAGACTTCCAGTAGTAATCCCAATTCCAAAAGGAATTAAGAGATTTATAGTAAAAATGAAGACTATTTCCAAGAACGGTTTCTATTATAACATTTCTGGTTGAGAGATGAGGCTTGTGTGAACTGTCTCAGGGTTCAGAGGAGCTGTCCACGGCTGGGCTCTGTGTATAAAGTTTCTGCTGTGGTTTCTACAGTTCCCCAACCTCCAAGTGTTAAAAGTCAGACGTCAGTGCCACAAAACCCATCATTAGAATTTAAACCACTGATCTCTGGAACCTAGGATTTAAATTCCCAGCATATCATTATGTAACACAACAAGTCACTTGGAAATTGCAGCTAATTCCAGGCATCCTACAGCCCTTCGTTTGGTTTGCTAATGAGGGGAGCCGAGCGAGGAGCCCGCCCCCTTTGGGTGACCCTCGCCTCTTAGGTTGGTCCTGCTCAGGTGTGTTGGAGATAGTTCCAACACCCTTAGAAACCAGATGCCTACAGAAAGCCCGATGTGCTTGTTTTATGCACTCAGAAACGGATTGAGCTCTGCTCCCTGGCCCCCCTCAACCTCCCAATTATATTGTGAGAAAATTCTGCTCCCGTGGTTTGAAAAACCTGTACAAACTGCTAGGCGTCCTAGTGAAATTCTAAAACTACAATTTGTAGTTTTAGATTTCCCTGTGTCTTTAGGGGAAAAAAAAGATTTTCTACTTTCAAATGTCTATAAAGAAAGGCAGAAAAATATTTGGACAATTATACAGAGAGTTTATGACTGCAACCATATGAGTTGAGAGGTAAGGGCTGGAAGCACATATGATGTTGCATGTTCTTGAAATCACTCCTAAAGTTCTTTTACAAACAAGGTGGTTAATTATTAAAACACAGCAAGTGTTGTTTGCTTATTCTATATAGTTATGTTAAATCATAAACTGAACACTGCAAAATGTTCTACATTGACAGGGAAGGAGAAAACATGTACACAGGCTTTAAAATATGCGTGTAGTCACCACAAACAACTGCTTCCTGTTTATGACAAAGGAGTAAATAATCCATTGATCTGGCAGTAGGGCACCTGCTTTGCAACCAGCTCCGTATCAGTAGTCCCTGAACCCTCATTATTTTTCCTCAATTAAAGTTCATAGTCTGGGAAAGTCTGTGCTGAGCAGATGTACAACTGTTCTTGACGACAGAACACAGAAAAATCACAAATTTAGAAAACTACTGCCATTTCATAAACCCCAGAATCACACCATTTGTTGTGGGTAGGAAACATTACAAACAATATGTCTCTTTTACAGGCTGCTAAGCTGGCACGTTACAGAAAAGAATATTAAAGTTCAAAAATTGTCACGTGAGCAGTACATTATGCATATAGTAATGCATTTTTTTATGATTCAAATAATGGTTACTGAAATGAAAAAAAAAAAAATCTTCGGCGGGTTATAGTGTAGAAATTGTGACTGAGAATTAGACAGAATTGGAAATGGGAGAAAACCCAAGCACAAAGTAATGATCTGCAGAGAACTACAAAATGTAATAACGAATGAATTGTAGAAATATGAATTCAACTAATGCTAGTTTTATTTTCATCTTTTGCATAATTCTGAAATCTATGAGCACTGATCATTAAGGCAAACCATTTAAATAAAAAATGCAGCAAGAATCCAGTTTCAAATATAACTAAGAGACACTCAGGTGAAGAACTTTTTTTTTTTTAAACAATCTACCTAAGGTCAAATAGCACAGTATCATCCATTTAAAAAGCTACATAAATACAGCTTCCACCACTCATAAACCTCCTTTTGTGCTTAAGAAAATGAGGAAGAGAAGTAAGCAGTCAGGGAGATGTTCATTTCCATTTTATTTTTAAAATGTTATCTCCATAAGACATTGAAATACATATTTCGCAGTAAAGACGATGAAGTTCCTATACGACATTTTCTAGTCCTCCTTTCCCTCGGCATAATTCTGACTCCACAGTATGTGCTTTACAGACTGTAGCAGATTGTGAGTCCTGAGGTCGGAGTATATGCTTGAAGCATCAATGGCTACACCTGTCATTTTAGTTTTCCCAGGAAGAATGTGTCATTGTTTAACGCTGTAACGTGCATTCGTTACAATCCGACTTCCAATTTTGCCGCTGCCATGGAGGTGACTTTAACTACCCATTAACAGAAATACTGCAATAATATTTCAACTTCTAGTCTCTGTTATAATTATTTCTCTTTAATTATTTGAGACATACAATTTTTCCTATCCATGCAGACTCCTGCAATCCATTTTGGTTTTCCTGGGAAACCATACCACAGTTTGAAAAAGTGGAAATAAATCAGGTTTTACTTTGGAGCATTAATACAAATGTTTAATTCTGTATAATATGATTATTGGTAGGAAAATATGTCCCTTCTTCACTTTTCCCTACTATTTACACCTGATTAACATAGAGTATACCTTGCAGGAATTACCAAATCTGTTTGGAAAAATCTACCTTGTATTCACTTAAAAGTCTGCATGCTGAACTGATAATTCAGTTACTACAGAGCATGATGGGAACACGGTCTCCCCGCAAAGGGTGGAGTTAAAATATCCTGGGTGGTCAAAGCTCTCTTTAGTAGCTTTGTTCCAGTGTAAGCCTATTTTTATGACAATCTTTTCTGTATATTTCCCCCAAAATGGATTTCTTACATTTACATGTAAAATGTCAGAGTTGTTTTTAAGATGCTTTTCACCAATTTCCCTGGTGGCAAAATTGGTTGTGGTCTGCCAGTGTCACTCTTCTGAATCAATCAAACTATGAACAGTTACTCTTCTGAATCAAGCAAACTACAACATTACTCTTGTTCATTTCAGCCTTAAGAGAACAGCTCAAAGTGTAATGACCAAAGATACACTGTCAAAATAGACACACATGGTACATGGAGTAAAATCCCTAATCTCTCAAGCACCCCAGTAATATCGTGACAGAAATAACTTCCTAACACATAATACACATAACGTAGAAATATGCATTGTTTCTATAATTCCCTGATTTTATTACACTCATCTAATTTCACTGTCCTCAAATAATATTGATGTAAAGATCACAATTTTACATACTATTTATAAGACTGTATTTTTCAAATAATTAATTTTAAAAGGTAATTTCATTTCAGATAAAATATACACTCGATGAACTAAAACCACAGTCCTGGAGGCAGCAGGGTTTGTTGCAGAGACAAGTACAGACTGCTGTGGGGACAGATCTCTGCTTGCAAACCCTTCTGGAATCTATTCATTCTTTGATGGGAGGTAAGTCATTCACATTCCTCGAGACTCAGTATCTGCATCTGTAGGATGTGGATAATTCATTCTACAGTGAGTTTTTTAAAGCTATCAGTAAAATAACATATAAAGTCTCATTACCTAGTAGGTATTCAATAAATATTAGTCCCATTCTTTTCTCTGTGTTTTGCCCTTGACAAAGCATTAACAAGTACACATTTCTCGTTCTTGTTTTTGGCCGTTGATACTCACTAATGTGGCCCAGGAGAAATCTTACAGGCCCTTCCCTCCATATTTTTCTCCCTGAACTGTTCATTAAGCTCAAATTCTCAATTCTTCTGAAACTGGCATCATTTTCAACCTGATAAAGTACTAGAGATACTAGAATAGCATGTTCCTGGTTAGGTAAATTTCTCCCTTCCTCCCTCTGTCTTTCCCTCCTTTTTCCTTCCCCTAGCCTTTCTCGCCTCTACCGTCCTTTCTCTCCCCTCTCTCCTGTTCTCCCTACGTCCCTCTCTCCCCCTCCTTCTTTCTCATTCTCTTTCATCTTACACGATAAGATTTGCTTGTGATGACCCAGCAGTCATTTGGCACAGTGTACTGTCCTGGAAGAAGCAGCAGTCCTAGAGAGGAGAAAACCACAACCACGGCCAGGGTATAACATAAGAGCTTCTGCAAGGCAGGCGGGGTTTAGAACTTCTCAAAAGAAAAGAATCTAAGATGGACTGGAGCCCGCGAGGGAAGTAATGCAAGTTTCATAAAAACATTTTTCTCCTTTTGCTTTTAAATATCTGTTTGATAAAAGAGGAGAATTTATTAGACTTAAGCTTAAAAACATTTTCTCTGCTCTCGTGGCATGCCATGGAGATGTTTTGTTTGTTTGTTTATCTCCCAACATTTTTTAAGTGCCTTAGAGACTAGTAATTTTAATTCCTACACATTACAAAGATAAATGCAGACTACTTGGTCAGTTTTCTTTTTATATTTAAAATTTTTTTAGCAGACAAAAGCATTTTTAATGTATTCTTTCAAAATTCCCAAATACGTTCCTCCATTTCGCAATTCAGTTTTACTTTCCATAGCTTTATTTTATTCCTTCTTAATATCACCAGTGAAACTAACTTATCAAGATGGGGCCAAAGGTTAATGTTTTGATAGAGAATACTACAGATGCCCCAGCAATGTCTCCAACAGTCTGGACAAAGCCACTCTGTACAGCTAACTTCCACATTTTAGTCCACATCCACACTGTGACTCTCATTTTTCCAAAGGGTTTAATGGCAAGAAAATATAGGTTCACTCCATTAAACAATGTTTCCCTAGATAGTGAAATTTTTGATATCTTTGAAAATTGAGTTAATTTTTTGATTTATTCCTAAAGGCAAAATTGGCAGCTATGTCAATATATCGTATTATATCAATTTGAGTGCAAAGTGACCATGTGACAATTAATGCAGAGAAAGTAGTGCTGTTAGTTTAGTACTTCAAACCATCAAGAATGTCAAGACTACATTAAAGAAGCAAAAATCTAAATCTTAAAGACAAATTTTTTTTGACCGCGCTGCGCAGCTTGCAGGATCTTAGTTCCCCCACCAAGGATCGAAACTGGGTCTGGGTAGTGAAAGCACTGAGTCCTAACCACTGGACAACCAGGGAATTCCCAAAAAACTAAATCATTTTTTCAGAGAGCTTTTAATTGAAAAACCCTATTTATTAATGTGAGCCAAACAACCCATTGCCAAACAACAAAAAATGTAACCAATTATTTACCTTTCAAAAGACAGATTACCCACAGCATTTTATTTTTGCTTAAAAAAAAAGCTTGTTACACTTCTTAGGGCTCTTAGTTTTAGATACACAGAATGCAAATATAGAAATGATTCAGTTATGCTTTGCTAGCACTTCATAAATCAAGACTGCACAATGAAGAATGTATTGAGGGCTTCCCTGGTGGTGCAGTGGTTGGGAGTCCGCCTGCCGATGCAGGGGACACGGGTTCGTGCCCCGGTCCGGGAAGATCCTACATGCCGCGGAGCAGCTGGGCCCGTGAGCCATGGCCGCTGAGCCTGCACGTCCAGAGCCTGTGCTCCGCAACAGGAGAGGCCACAACAGTGAGAGGCCCACGTACCACCAAAAAAAAAAAAGGAATGTATTGACATTCTAAACCTTAGCCTAATATTTAATGAACAGATCCAATATGTATTCTCTTTTGGATTTAAAAAATATTGTATTTCGTCTATAGCCTTCCTCTAAAATGACCTAGATTTTAAAAAGCTGTTCATTGCCTATTTCTACAATAATTAGAAATAATTGTTAGAAAAAATGAAACTGATTAAGGATAAATAATACATATGAATTGTCTTAATAACTAAAGCCTTCTGTCCCTTCTGAGATTTTGTGGTCTCTACCTTAACAATTCAATAGATTCAGATTAAATAATAGGCGATAATTTTGGGAGGGTCTATATAAGATTAATGAGATCAATGTTCAAGCACAAAGATAGTGGACTACTACATTATGGCCAACAATGGAAAAAACACCACTTTCCTTCAGAAATATAAATGTGTATAAATGTGTATCAAACTCTACATACATTGAAGTAACCTAAGTAAGTTGATTGGCACTCAAACTTGCCAACTGCTGAAGGAGCTCAACTTCAAAGTATTAAGCCTACCATATATGTGTGAAGACATGAATTGGTTCCACTTTGAAAATTCCATTTGCTACTATGTAGTACTAATGCTTCTTGTGAGAGGTTTAAGGATTTTTTCCAGACTCACCTCCTTTTCACCACTGTTAGCACACTAGTATATTTAACAGAGACATTTACATGCTTTGCATTTTAAGTGCCTCGGAAATCCAAGCACAGAGCCTGCACATTTCTGCTGCACCATCAGATGTAATGAGTTATGGTACTATCGGCATGTTGATAAGCTATAGCCCAAAGAAGAACAAGAAGGAAGTATAAAAAATATGGCCAGAGGATGGGATAAAATTATCAGCTAGTGTGTTTTCCTGTTTGGTTTTAATCTACATTTAATTAAATTCTTATCTTCTGTGTACTTATGGTCGCATTTGAATGGCGAGACTGCATTCATTATGAATGGTAAAACTTAACTCAGAGAACATTACATGTGGCTTCTTTAAAAAGGGGAAGAAGAAAAATGCTGCCTTTATTCTTCACACTCAAGTCTTACAAAAAGGGAACAAACTGTCTCTTTGGTCAAGTGCAGTAGCACTTAACCTTTGGGTTAACTGATTCGGAAAGTTGGACTTAAATCAATTTTTAATGCTATTTTTTATTTTTACAATTTGGAAATGTTATCAAATTCTGAGCCTGAACAGAGCTGGCAGGGGAAGCAGTGAAGTGCATTAAGGAAATGCCTTCTTCATTCTTGAAAACAGAGATGATAACAGGAAGTTTTTATTCGTGCTGCAAAATGTGTGCACTAGTCTGCATCCTTAATTATTAAAACCATTACATTTCCTTGTCTTTATATGCTGAAATAAGAAAAAAAAATGCCTTAATTGCTATTTAAAGTTTGTTTTTTCTGTGTCACAGACCCTTTGAGTTCATTCAAGCATCCATATATTTCAGAGAAAAATAACAAAATGTTTTGGACATAGCATTCGTTTACACACCTACTAGTTTCATAACATTTTTAGTTCTATTCCAGGAATGTCAGGGCACGTTGAGAATATCCTTAAGGCCATGTTTGGCACCTGCAATAACAAGCATGATTTCCTGCGTCAACTTAAAGACTGCGTCACCTTTAATAAAGGGAAACAGAGGCAACCGTTTCTGATTTAGGTTTTGATGTTTACTGCTGAAGAAGCGAGGTTTGAGATCAGATTTGCTATCCCAACTGATCAAAATTCACCAAAAACAAGAAAAAACCCCTCCGTAGTTACTATATACACTATGCACGCACACACACACACATATACATATATATGTATACATATGTTGAGAGAATACAGATTATTGTGTCATATTTTTATGGCCTTTTTTTTTTATGGCGGTACGCGGGCCTCTCACTGTTGTGGCCTCTCCCGTTGCGGAGCACAGGCTCCGGACGCGCAGGCACAGCGGCCGTGGCTCACAGGCCTAGCTGCTCCGCGGCATGTGGGATCTTCCCGGACCGGGGCACGAACCCACCCACGTCCCCTGCATCGGCAGGCGGACTCTCAACCACTGCACCACCAGGGAAGCCCTATGGCCTTTCTTAAAAGCAATAATGTATGACTAGTACCTGTATGCCAGTAAAGCAAGCACATTTCAAATGAGCATTTGTTATTACTTTGTTATTTTATGCAATGGGGAATACTAACCAGGAAAGGTTTAACATTCCAACTGAATGCTCAAATGTAAACAGTTATAATTAAATAATGGTAGTTACCAATGACATATTTTCCCCAATTATCTCTAGCATAAATACATTGGGAATGACTCCACTTTGTTTTGAAAGGAGCTGTAAATGTCCCGACAATTGCGTCAAAAAGTTTTTATCTGCCACACTGGAGACTCCATAACTTTGATATGTAATGGGATGAAAAGACCTTCTATTAAGCCACTAACCAGTCATTTACCCAGAGACTCCAAAGGGGAGAAAAGATATTTTCAGTATACATCCCTTACACTTAAAAGGTTTCTTTTTACAATAAGCATTTTTATTTGGTTGGGCATTTATGCAATTCAGCAGATGAAAATGTCATTCTCTTGTAGTTAAGTGAACATTAAAATCACACTGGGATGAATTAAAAAACTGCTGATAACAAAGTTAAGCCTTTTGTCAAAAATTATTCTTAATTCTCAGAAGCTAAGCAAGCTAAAATATTCCTAACAGATGACAAATCCTGGGTCATAAAACATATCCTACACTGAAAGTACAGCTCTCTGAAGTCGTAGTTTGATAACTATGGTTTACTACAAAATATAATACATGTAAGGTCAAACATTGGTAACTTGTTTTGCCTAATTACATATTTTTTTTCAAAACTACCTTTACATGTGTTCCTCTATTAAGTTCAGTGACAGTATCTGTTTTTGTTGTTGTTTTTTATTTCAGTAAACACTGCTATTAGATGGTGTCTGTCCGTGCACATATACTAACAAGACGTTCTGTGTGATGCCTTTATCTGAAGAATCTGAAATGTTTAAGATAACTTAATTCAATACACATTTATTGAGCAGTAGTATATTGACCGAATTTACAACTGTCTAGCCAGTAGCCACTCCATGAGGTACCAGGTAGACAGTCTCTGTATAGCAGTATAATGTAGTAGGCCAATACCGTAATACAGGTTGTTAAGGGTTATACAGTGTAAGGACACATTAAAAACTAAGGGAGCTGAGATGGAGAAGATGTGATGTTCAACTCAGTTATGAAAAGAAGAGCTTGAGCTTGCAAGTGGACAGTCTGTGGATGTCTAAGGAGTAACATACAACTCTTATTGTTCCCTCAATATCATTGAGAGAATTGGGGTTGACCGAGCCAAGAATTACCAGAGAAGAGGAATAAAAGATTACTACATGAAGTTGTGAGATAACCAGGATGCAATTGTTTGTGTATAATGATATGACCCTGGCTGCCTACAAGTCATTTCTCGGTCCCTATTCCAGCTGCACTGGTCTTCTTCAAAAATGTCAAATGTACCATTCACTGACTGCCACAGGTCATTTGCACATTCTGTTCCCTCCTGCTAGAAAACTTCACCCTATTCCTATCTGACTAATTCATGCTTCAAATTCTGCTCATGCAAGTATCACTTCTTCAAGAAAGTTTTCTTTGTGCCGCCCCCGCCGAAATACGCAGAAACTCACACACAGTTTTGGTGTGTTTAGTTACATGACATCAAAGTGTTCTTTTCTATGATGGACTCAGTTTGTGATTATACATTTGTTAGTGTCTGTCTTTCTGACTACACAGTAACCTCCATGAGAATAGGGACTTAGCTATTTTGGATCTGCATTACATCCTCAATGTCTAGTTGAAGGGCAACACCAACGTGTTGAATGGATATATGACTATAGGTATGAGACCACCTGGTCATTCAAAGCTAGAGGTGGGACCATGGTCCTGAGTACTGGGAGCATGGTGGACTGTGGGAAGGAGTACTGCCTGTCTGAAATCTGTGGAGATGCTCAAGCATACTTTATGCGCCATGCTTAAACTGTTTAAAAGTAGTAGGGAGCTATAAAAAGAATCTGATAAAGAGCTGGGAGAGGGAGGACATCAGTGTTCCTGCATGTGCTCCCATTCTAGCTCTGTAGGCAAGACAGAAAGGAAAGTGAGGTAGGTATCGGAACATCATTTTCCTGGTTTGTCTATTAGCATTTCTACAACAAAATTTATGAGGCTTTAAGGCTTGGGGTTCACTTGATTTGATTTAAAAATGATCTTCTGGGCTTCCCTGGTGGCGCAGTGGTTCAGAGTCCGCCTGCCGATGCAGGGGACGCGGGTTCGTGCCCCGGTCTGGGAAGATCCCACATGCCGCGGAGCGGCTGGGCCCGTGAGCCATGGCCGCTGAGCCTGCGTGTCCGGAGCCTGTGCCCCGCAATGGGAGAGGCCACAACAGTGAGAGGCCTGCATACCACAAAAAAAAAAAAAAAAAGATCTTCTATGTTGAAGGATGAAAATGTCCATCTGCCCTTCCAGTAATAATTCAGATATTTATTATTGTTATTTTTCATAGCTGCCTTTCAGGAAAAAGTGCACTTTGAACTAAACAGGGAAGGATTTTTTAAGAAACTATGACCATATGAAGCTTGGGCTGATGGAAGAAAATGTGTTCTTGTGGACTGTGTGCATTAAATATACATTCTTGAAAGACAGCAGTATAGTATGTTCATTCTCATTTTATGGTAGATGCAAAAGCAGCTTAAAGGAAGAGCATTTGTTGTGAGCCTCTGCTCCAGTACATGAGTTACTATGTAAAGCACTGGAATTGCAGACTCATAGGCACACAGGGCCTGTTTCATTAAGGAGTAGTTCACTGTCTGGGCAAAGGGAGTAAGAGGACCCTAGAGATCTGACTGCTTCAGATAAGACTGCCCCTCCCTGCTCCTATATCACCCTTAAGGGAGCGGAGAGACCAGGACCCTGCATGCTCCTGGCCAGCCCCACACTAGTCTCACCGACACTCATAGCCTCATCGTCATTCTCCAAGTCCTGATACGATCAGAACTAATCCTGTATGATGACGGATGTTAACTAGACTTACTGTGGCGATCATTTCACAATACACACAAATATCGAATCATTATGTTGTACACCTGAAACTAAAATAATTCTATATGTCAATTATATCTCAATAAAAAAAAGAATAGATAAAAATGGCTCATCACACTGTCACCTTTATGTCTGCTTTTATCAGTCATTCCTAGAAGCCCAGGCCTTCCATGACCCTCTCCCCACAATATAAGCGCCCATACAGCCTGACTGACATCTCCTCTCTCATACTTTGCCAGCTCTCAAAAACGCTTCCCCTGGTACTCAAGGGAAATCACTGGCAAAATCTGCAATAGCCTCAACCTCTTCTATGAACATTCACTCTGGCTGCCTGCTCTTTCCCTCTCGAGTGGGAGCTGATTTCACTCCCATGAACCGTATATCAATCACTTGAGCTGAAGGTAGAAGAGTTGTCCTTACTCCTCATGGCAGATTATTCTCCTTCCCTATTCTAAAAACCTGTATTGAATCTCATATTATCTTCCTATCACTGCTTGCCACAGTCATGTAGAGACTTCCGGGTCATTTGTCATCATTTCTTGAAAACTCAGCTCCTGAATCTTCTCATGTACTGCTCCTGATTTAATCCTTGGTGATTGCAAAGTCCACAATATCCAATCATATGAAGCCTCAGTTCTTTGACTTCCTCTCATCCAATGAACTTGCTCTCTACCCACCTCCAGCTACTCACTCTCTAGGTCTTTTCATCACCAATAATTTTTACTCCCCTCCCCCCTGCCCCGCATAATTTCACATCTGAGATCCCATTCTCAAACCATGGCTTCCATCATTCTAATTTACTCTTTCTAGAACTTTCATTCCAACATTAACTTCACTAGACCCTAAAATCCAATACTGTCACCTTTTCCCCATTGTCCTTCCTCTCCTCATGTCCATACTCCTCTGCTTACTCAGCTTAGACACTGTGTCCTTCATCATAAGCCCTTCCTTGCAAATATCCTCTGCGCCCTCACTCCCTCTTGCTTCATTGACTTCGTCTGGCAAAATCCCAACCTTGTTCAATCCAACTTCCTACCTACACTGCCTTTATACCCAGCAGTAGACTAGCTGAAGAAAAACACACAACGATCCTAATGGTCTCATTTTAAATTCATGGTCAATAACATTATGTGGGTTGGTAGTGTTTCCCAGCAATCACACCATCAATACATTCCCCTAGCCCATTCATTCTCCAACACACATTCCTCATCCATTCTCTCTCAACTTTGCTTCCTTATTAACTAAGAAAATTGTAGCCATCAGAAGAGAACTTTGTTGCCTCCTTCGTATGCACCTCCAACTATATGCACCATATACTCTGCTCTCATGACAATTATTATGGATGTGCTGATCGTGCCCTTATTTAAGGCCACCCTCCACTTTGGTGTTAGGTGCTCCCCTTTTTCCTGCAAGCATCAATTTTTCAGTCTGAACTAGATCATTCCCATCAGAATGAACATACCACAATTTCTTGTAAACAATAACAACAATAAAATAAAAACCCTTCAGCTCTTATTTATCTGCTCCCATTTAAAGCAAAACTCCCTGAAGTAGTTACCTCCACTTGCTATCTCCCAATCGGACTTTCCATTAGGTGCGCACCTCCACATCTATAAGGAAACTGATCTTGTCACTATCACCAAAGACATTGCTCAATCCCGTTTCTTGGATCTTGTCTTACTTGAATTTCAGAAAAACTGAACACGGTTTCTCCTCGAAACATTTTCTTCCCTTGGCTTCCACTCAGCACGTTCTCCTGGTATTCTTCCCATCTCACTGGCTACTGCTCCTCAGTTTTCCTTTGCTGGGTCCTCTGGCTTCATGTGCTACATTCTCCTCCTCCTTCATTTTGTCCAGGCACTGTGAGTTGCCCTGCTGTTCACGAAACATGACAATGTGTTTGCCTCTACCCTGGACATTCCTGCCTAAGACAGCTTCATGGTTAGCCCCTTCATCCCTTTTAGACTTTCTCAAGCGCCCCCTTCTCAGTATGGTCTTCCCTCACTATCTTTTTTTTTTTTTTTTTTTTTTTTTTTTTTTTTTGCGGTACGCGGGCCTCTCACTGTTGTGGCCTCTCCCGTTGCAGAGCACAGGCTCCGGACGCACAGGCTCATTGGCCATGGCTCACGGGCCAAGCCGCTCCACGGCATGTGGGATCTTCCCGGACCAGGGCACAAACCCGTGTCCCCTGCATCGGCAGGCGGACTCTCAACCACTGCGCCACCAGGGAAGCCCCCTCACTACCTTATTTTAAATTTCAAACCTCCCTCTGTGTTTTATTTTTCTCCCAGACTTATTTTTGTCCTTAATGCTTTTAAGCATTTAACAAAGTATACATTTTGTGCATTTATTTATCACCTTCTTCCTCTGTTGGAATATAAGATCCTAAGGGAAGAAGTTCACTGCTGAATTTGCTGCCTAGGACAATACCTTTCACACACACAATAGGCGTGCAGTGACTATTTATTGAGTAAATAAAATAGACTACTATTTTAACTTTTTACTATATTTTTATGTTCTATATGGAAATTGCTTTCTATCTTCCATGACTCTGAAATAATTATATTTATACATTAGTGTGCTGGACTTCCCTGGTATTTTAATGTTATAGAATTGCACACCCATAATTAAAGCTAATTTTATTATTTTTACAATGTTATTTGGCTTTAGGGTGTATTGCTATGCTATGAAAGTTATCTACCATTATCTTTTTATCGCTTTATTCTTCACATTGGGTTAGAATAAGCGCGACTATGTTGGCATCAGACAACAGCTCTCATATTTGTACTGACCAATTCTTTTTGTACCCCTCTTCTCCTTTCCTCTATGTTTTAAGCTTTGCAGGAGATAAGAGAGGATGATAAAAGTGTGTTTGTGAAATATTTTATTTCTGATAGAACAGACCTATGTGAGGCAAATGGATTTAAATGCTGCGTAATAGTTGACATTTCTGAACCCTGCTTTGACTGTCTGTGAAGCATGTAATGAAATTAAGAAGAGCATAAAGATAGGATTTGGGTGGATTTCCTTGTTTTCAGGATCAATTATTTCGACCTAAGTCCATTAGCCAGACTGCCCCAGTATTAAGGAGCATTTTTCACTAATTTTAAGCCAAATACAATAATTTCTGGGGTTAGGGGAGGATACAGGGGAAAGAAAAGGGGGTTATAAGGAAGCCAACTTGTAGAGAGAAACACAAAATACAACCCTCTCCGAAACAGACCTGAAAGCATGAAATCTATTACAATTGTTGACTTTTTTTGCACCAGCCTCTAACCTGCCATTTCTGAAACATTCCTAAGAAGACTTGAAAGAAGCTGTTAAAAGCATATCTGCCCAGAAGCCCTGGAAAAACTATAGCTGCAAAGTGTCTTTACTGTTTATATAAGAGCAATCAAAGGTATCAACAAGCAAGACAGCTGAAGCTGTTCTCTCAGGAAAAAAAAGCAAAATTTATCCAAACTGAATATTTCTATGAAATGGGTTACAGGGAATTCTGCAGCCAAGTATGCATCCCCCATATGCTTGTGTATTCCTCCCTATAAACATGAATATTCATAAATACAGTCCCAGTAGATGGGAACAACCTAAGCAAATTACTGAACATTAGGAACAGCAGAAAAACCTCTAATGCAATTCAAGTATTCACACAGACCTGGACGATTTGCATCAAATAACTGGGCAAAAAGATTACAACTACATTGCCTGTACTTGTTATAATCTGTGACTGAGTTGTTTGATCTCTATTAGTTACCACGTTAAAGGTCAAAAGTTGTTACTTGACCATTCTTTAATGCTACCCTTGCTATAAAATCTAGAGTATTTCCCCTTAAACTGAGGGCACAGAACAGAGAATCGTTTGAAGCATGCATTGTTTTAGAGAAGTGTTCTCAGAGGTTATTTATTGAGGCAGCCTTAAGGGCCTGACACTTAAATATTTTATTTCTTTAGTGGGATTTTTTTTTTTTTTTTTGATGTTTACTTCTTAATTTTGTCAGTGTCCCTGCTGCGAACAAACACTTCATTTTCTAATTCAGTGTGAGCTGGAAAACCAACTAACCGGTCTGTATGGGTTGTACCTAAATTAAGAGTTCATAAGTTCTCTGTGAAGATCTGACAGACTCTTATAATGATAAAGTATAAAATAAAGACTAAAATATAAGACATTTGTGGTATCTAACTAAAGTTTTGTTTGTTTAAAGCAAAATCTATATTTGCATATATTGAAATGTATACCCATATTTAAATTTAGGTGCCTTTTGTTTGTTTTCTCATTTTTCTAGGTTGTTGGCTGTGTTCTGGAACATAGCAAACATATACAGAAGACATATGTCTACATTAAATATTATTGTAATATTTGCTCACAAGATAGGACCTTCTACAACAAAAGATTAGCATTTAAAAGTTATGTGGATGGGGGTGCTTTCTGACGCCCTGTGGAGGAGGCCCTGTGGTCCCCATCTGGTTTATCCTACACAAGCTGCTTCTATGCCAGGCCACCCAAGTTTGACCCTAACAAGATCAAAGTCATACACCTGAGGTGTTTCAGTGGGGAAACAGTGTCACAGGTACCCTGGCTCTCACAGCCATTTGCCTGGATGTCTCCAGAAGAGATTGGTGATGACATGGCCAAGACAACTGGTGACTTGAAAAGTTAGGATTACAGTGAAAACGAACATTCAGAACAGGCAGGCCCAGACTGAGGTGGTACCTTCTGCCTCTCTCTGAACATCAAAACCCTCAAGAACTACCCAGGAATGGAAAGAAGCAGAAAAACTATAAGCACAATGGAAATAGCACTTTTGATGAGATTGCCAATATTGCCTGACAGATACAGCACCAACCTTTGGCCAGAGAACTCTCTGGAATCATTAAAGAGATCCTGGAGGCTGCCTAGTTTGTGGGCTACAATGCTGATGGCTGCCACCCATATGACATCACCAATGACATTGGCAGTGGGACAGTAGAACACCCAGATAGTTAAGAACTACAGAGGAAAACATTTTGATAAAGGATTATTTGACAACCAAAAAAGAAAAAAAAAATAGATATACGGAAGTCACATCATCTCTTCATGAAATATAAAGATAATTTGATAGGGAATCTTCTCAGATTTATGCTCAGTATGGTCATACAAATCACCTGTCTATCAAGTCTGAGATTGTGAACTGAAATTGTGAAGAAGGCCACAGACAAACTTCAACAGGTCCATGAGCACCTTAACATTATATGCAATTTCACACGTGTATATGCACACATTTTATCTGAATGAATTAAAAATTTTGTAAGAAAAAACTTTGAAATACTTAATGACCACATGCAGACTATTAATAAATTAATGAAATAATAGTGGTTATATTTTTATTGTTCAATGTGAAGAGTGATTGATGTTTTATCTAGTGTTAACTAAAATAGAGATATTGCTTATAGAACAAACGTCTGGAAGGACTTGCATTGTATTAGTAGAAGAAATAGTCCTTGTGTACAGAAGCAGAATTCAAATATTTAGGTTGTGAAGAAGTTACCTAATAAATTACAATATTCTTGTGTAATATGATGCTTCCACGTAGAGCCAATCATTGGTAAACCCAATAAATAATCCAAGCATCAATAAATCCTCAAGTGTTTATTAATTTCTTACTCTGCTTCTAGGGGGTCTGTGCAGTGGTGATAATATGACTCATGGGTTTGTCTGAACAATTATCAATATGCTTGGCGCTTTATTCTGCAGTGTGGAAGAAATGAAAGAAATTAATAAATGTCAACTGCTTGTCCTGTGTACTAACTATTGAAAAAAATCTTTATTTTTATCTGCTTACTTTTCAGAGGATGCCAAACTGGTTCCTTGTGAATGTGATATCCATTGGGGCTAGTGTTAATACAGTAAATTAAACTATCTTGAAGCACACCGGAGGCTCAAGGTCAAAGCCAATTCATACCGAGATGAATATTAACTTGGCAAATGTTTCCAAATGTCTGAACTCCTGTAAACTAGAAGTTTACAGATGTATCTTTTATTTGAGTTCATGTTCCTTCTACGTTCTCTACACTTAGGGGTTCCAATTTTAGCCTATAAGTATATTGGCATCTGCAATGTGATTTTATTTCTACTTTAGTCCATTAGAATTTTAACCATCATGGCATATTAAAATTTCACTAGGTTAGAGAAAAAATATTAATGCTTTAACATAGGTAGATGTTTATACATTAATACTTAAAGTATCTCTTAATAAAAAAGTAAACTAAAGTGACATATCATCTTTAACTTGTTATCAATAACATTACTTTTGTCCGCAAGTTGGGATAATCACCTTTCTAGATGTTTACAGAGATATTACAGTTTTTAAAAGGAGATAAAGGAGGTATTAGCTTACTTTCCTTGAAGGTCCTCATGAGAAGGGTTAACACGGCTTGCTCCGTGTTACTGGTCTAGTAGTTACTGGACAGACACATCCAAGGAAGTACAATGTGGAGTCATATATAAAACAGCAAAAATGTTTGCTTCCTTCCTGCCAACACAGCTTAAAACTCACATTTCCACCCATAATGAAGTTGGAGTGGCTTAAAAATGACTCAAATTGTATGTTTAAGATGAAATGATCACTGAATTTTTGGTGGTATTTCTTTACATTTTATTTTTAGGATTTTAAACTACTTTATTGAGGTATGATTGACATACAAAAAACTACATATTTAATGTATACAACTTGATGAATTTGAAGATAAAGATACATCTTACATATTATTCTGAAACCTTGACCATGTCTATTTTTAAAACCCCTTTCTACAATATTGTCTGTTAATTAAAAATCTTTAAAAAAAACCCCAGTATCGTATATACACATGGAGTCTCCTAATCTGTCCTAAATAGAGGCTTTTTTTTTTTTTTGTGGTACGCGGGCCTCTCACTGTTGTGGCCTCTCCCGTTGCGGAGCACAGGCTCCGGACGCGCAGGCTCCGGACGCGCAGGCTCAGCGGCCATGGCTCACGGGCCCAGCCGCTCCGCGGCATGTGGGATCTTCCCGGACCGGGGCACAAACCCGTGTCCCCTGCATCGGCAGGCGGACTCTCAACCACTGCACCACCAGGGAAGCCCCTAAATAGAGGCTTTAAAATTGTTTTATATTGGGAAGGAAGCTACTCTTAAAATAAGATGGTAAAAACTGAGTTGTTTTTGTAAATAGAGCAAATCAGGTTAATTTTTTTAATTAAAAAATGAAAAAGACAAAGCAAAGGACTTCACCAACTTTAAACTTTGTAACAATGTATCCAATATTTTTTTCCTCTGTAGTGGATTAGTTGTCTACAAGCAACAGTTATCATTTCTTTCTTAAAGGGCGCATATTCGTGTTTTTATCAAAAACTGCTAGCAAATCACAAATTCTCTATTCACTTTTATCAGTCAGCAACAAATCCTGAAAGGATATTTTCCAAATATATAAATGTGTAAGCCTCATGCTAAGGGGACATGCTAAGTTATATTTATTGAATATGTAACAAAATATTCACAGAAATCCTAAAAGAGAACTATAAAAGAGGCCCCTTGCAGACCTCATCGGGAGTGAGGAGAGTAGAATGATTTCCAAAACTGAAATAGGAGGAGGGTTAACATGTGTTGCCGGCTGAGTAGCATGGCTGAATGAAACTCTTAAGCCATGGTATTTTGCAAGTTCAAAGACACTGATGAAACTGTTAAGAAACCACCTCTTGTAACTTTTAAAATCTCTGATTTATCAAACATGGAGAATCACAGGATAGGAGCCAAATGAGCCATCCTGGATACATCTGCCCTCAAGTCAGTGCAGAGTGTAAAGTCTACGCAGTTAGGGATTGCAGTTTTAGTGAAGCCTGTAAAATGGAGGAACTGCCCATATCCTCTGTACTCACTGTCATCTGAATATTTCTCTCCAGACAGCATTGCTGTACGCTTTTTCTACAACTCAACTTGCTCTAAGAGAAACATAACACGTTTGGCATTTCTTTGAATATTTTGGAATTTCCTGGTAATGTAAACATTTAGAAAAATGTTCATATATAGTATTCTTTGCTTATAAACAGACACATAAAACTACTCGTAAATATGGCTTCATTTTACAGTGACATAAAATGGCTCAGATGCAAGGCTATTTCTGGAGTAGGTAGGGATCTGAGTTGTTGCTAGCAGGTTCTAGATAAAACACATCGCAACTATTTTTTTTGCATTTACTCAGGTGAAATAATTTTAAACAGACATTAAGCATAACTCCGTGGAAGCAAAACTGTCCTCTGACGTGGAGCCGTGGAGCCTAAAGAGGGTATATGAGAGGAGTGCTATTGGAAAACGGCCGTGCATTGTGGGCTCGTGGGGTAGATGTTCTTCTTAACACTGCCTCTCAGTGCCACCTTCTTTTGCTACTCCAGATGTCCTGTGACTGTTGTACTTCCCCCATTGTTGCAAAATGTTCCTGAATTTTCTAAACTCTCAGGACAACAAAGCTCATGCATATTTTCTTAACAAGGTAAGACAGTAGACTAGGAATCAGCGGTTTTAAATCCTGACCTGGATTCATAATAGAGATTGATGAGTGACAATCAGGAAAG